>NC_054469.1:157696949-160096949 GCF_017639515.1 Carcharodon carcharias | reverse complement strand
CTCTGCATCGATTGCTGTGACTTCAGCAACCACAGAAATGAAAGGGAAACCTGGAAAGATTGCCTCCAGGTTTATAACTCTTACATGGAGTTCCTGCTGAGGCATCTGAGATGATGTTTGCCAAGGATGGAAGGAAGAGGCCAGCCTCTCCAAACAGGCAGGTGTAAATGGAAGTAATCGATGAAGTGAGAAGCAAGATTGTGGTCCCTCAAACCTGGAGACAGTGTCTTAAGAGAACCAAGGACTCAGGAAGGCAGGAAAGGTGGGTAACATAATACGTTCCAAGGTCAACCGCCACATTCTGACTTTCCCAGCATTCTACTGCACAGCACTCCTCAGACCAACACACCTTTCAGTTCCATTCATTCCTCTATCTTCAGGCACCTCCTCACATCCCCATCTGAACAACCGAAATTGACACTCAAATTAGTACTACCTCACACCCATGCCTCACAGTCACCCTCTCCAAATGTTGTCCTTCCCTCCTCTCTACACAGTACATTTCTCACACTCACAACTCTCTGCTTTCTCTCCCTGCTGGAGAAGAGACCGCAGAACTTCAGGGAGAGGTAAAGAGCTGGGGATGCCTTCCAGTTATAGCCATTTTATTAGCCACTAGCAATGCATGCCCAGCTGTCCCACCGGGAAGGAGGTCCTGTTCTAGGAAGCTGCAGATGTTAACAATAACCTGTTGTGAAAACTTGAGTTTCCTGAGGGGCTGTTGCTCAAAGACATCGAGAGAGTTGATCCCCAGCCTGTAGACCATGTACCGGGGTCTAGCCATCGAGCTGGATCTCTGTGCCCATCCCCTTTTGTCAATGGAGCAGCATGTGGAGAAGGTGGCAGTTGGTGCAGCCTCTGCTGTTGCTCCTACTGCTGTTGGTGCTGTTGGCCTTACTATTGTTTCTCTTCTTGTTTCTCTTCTAAAGTAGAGCTGCATAATCTGCTGCAGACTGAAGGTTGACAGCAGGGAAGTACAGATCAAGGTGATTGAAGTTCAAAATGGATGAACTTATTTTTAAGAAGTTTATGGTGGGAGACCACTGGAAGGCCTGCAGTAATTCAATCCCAAGGTCCCTGAATAAGTTTTGCAAGGCAATTTGTTGCTGACTTCAATGGAGTGACTCTCAAGCTCATCTATTTACCTCTGAATTCAGATGGACTGACAAATTCTAATAAGACAGACTGAAAAATGCTTTTCAAAAAACGTTACTCAAAAAAGCCAATTCAAATATGTGTTTCAAATTCAAAAAGAGCTTCTAATGAAATATGCCTGCAAATAAAACTAACAAAATGTATTTGAAACTAGTGGCTTGGTCCCTCCTTCAGAAAATCTGTATTCTGAAGCTCCTCCACCAGGTGCCATTGGCACCCATGGATCAGTCCATGATTATGGTGTAGTGGTTTGCCTTCTGCAGTGTGGCTGACCAGGAAACTTTCCCACTCTTACCACCTACCATATTGGAAGGATTTACAGGCTGATAATAAACCTATTTGGCCACATTATGAATGCATCTTCCATAACTTTCAAGTCCTGAAGTGAGACTTGAACCCAGAGCTTCAGCCCAGAGATGGGACACCACCGCTCCACCACCACGCCACTCAATCCAGATTGAAGTTATTTACTATGATTTAACTCTATTTGTGCATCGACAGCAAGAAACAGTTTATCCCTTGATATGTATAATAGAACTGCTTAGATTTTTTCACGAGCACTTCTTCCAGATATTGATATCAAAATTCAAATTCCTGCAAAATCAGCAGTGTTACATTACGCTTTTAGCAAATAATCACACAGCATCAATGTCACAAACATATTATCAGCAAAAGACAGCTGGTATTTTATAGCACTGAATGCTGATTGTGAAATGGAACTGCTCATTTCTTGCATTGATGAATATAGTTGAAGTTGGCTTCATGGTAAGATGATTTAGCATCTTTAGCTAGCTCCAACAAACCAGTAATGTATTATATTAAATGTTTATAATGGCAAGTCTTAATTTTATATAGCATAATGAGATCTAACCTTCAAATAGACCAGTGGCAGATTTTTTGAAGTTTTGTTTAATATTTAATTAGTATGTTTACTTAATCAACTAGGACATTTGCCAACTACATAAACTATTGACTTAAAAGAATCAGAACAGGTTACATGGAATTAATCTTTAGATTCTGGTAGACGCTGAACCTTCCTTACTTCTCAGCCAGCTCACACACAATAGTACGGAAAATTCACTAATATTAAAGTAATACAGTTATTCAGATAGCAGTATTGGATCACTAAAATCAGGGCTGTCAATGTGAGCCCTGTTCCAGGTTTTAAGCCCATTAACTAGACAGTCCTCCTCCACATTCAGACTCATTATACTCCTGACTCTGGCATCTGGTGGCTCACTTTTACTTTTGCGCTACTATTGATGGCCATGTCAGTGGCCACCTAGGCCCAATGCTCTGGAATTCTCTCCCTAAAGCAGAACCTATCCATCACCCTATTCTCCTCTACAGCCTCTTAAAACCCACTTCTTTGACTAAGCTTTTGGTCATCCTTCCTAATAACTCCTTCTTTGGTTCACTATGCCTCTGTGAAGTACCTCAGGATGTCAATAAGGGGTGTGCAAGGAGATAGGCAAGTACACTGGAGTGAGAAGGAGCAAATTAGGCTCATGTGGTAAGTCCTTTTCAGGTTTTAGCTATAGATTAAGAATAAGATCTGACATAGTACTAACCTTCAAGTAAGTTAGGTTAGCTTGTTAAACAGAGAACTGTCTGAAGTGGCAGTTATCTGTCAATCACCTGAAAATAGTTGGTTCAGGCAATGTTCATTACTGTATCAGGAAGCTAAGCTAGCTAGTGACTCATCAGAGGGTCCATGAACGAGACATACTTTTCAAACTGCACGGTCTTAAAGGGGCGTGTGAGGAGACGGGTGATGATACCGGAGTGAGACAGAGACTGAGTGAGTAGCAACTTAGGTTCACGTGGGAATTTGGTGCACTGGGCAAAGAATTGTGGTAAACATAGGAATTATTCTAAGTTAATTAAGTGAGTAATTAAATTAAGTTAACTAAATAATATAAGTAACAATGGCAGGACAGGTGTTTTGTTGCAGCTGTGGAATGTGGGAGCTTTTGGAAGTCAAGACAATCCATGACAAACACATCTGCAGAAAGAGTAAGTGTCTAGAGGAATTCTGGATCAAGATTATTGATCTGGAAGCTGAACTGCAGACACTGCGCAACATAAGGGAGGGGGATAAATATCTGGACACTTTGTGCCGAAAGACAGTCAAGACTGTCTCACCTATTAGAATAGAGTCATCTGCTTTGGTCAGCAGTGAGGGACAGGAGGCTGTGATAGACAGTGAAGCAGGTAATGGGTTGAGCAGGCAGTAGTAGAGGAGCCTCAGACTTTGCAATTGTCAAACAGGTTTGAGGCACTCACAACCTGTGTGGACGAAAGCGATGTCTGCAAGGTGGATGAGCAATGGCACCATGGTTTTGGAAGCTGTTCAAGTTGGGGAGCAAACAGGAATGTAGTGATAGTAGGCGACAGTATAGTGAGAGGGATTGACACTGTTCTGTGTAGCAAAGATCGAGAATCCAGAAGATTGTGCCAGGATTCGGGACATCTGCTCAGGGCTGGAGAGGAACTTGCAGTGGGAAGGGAAGGATCCAGTCATTGTGATCCATGTAGGTACCAATGACATATGCAGGACAAGGAAGGAATTCTGCATAGTCAATATGAGAAGCTAAGTAGCAAATTAAGAAGCAGAACTTCAAAGATAATAATCAATGGATTATTACCTGAGCCACATACAAATTGGCATAGGGCAAATAAGATTAGAGAGATTAATGCATGGCTCAAAGATTGGTGTGGGAGAAATGGATTCAGGTTCGTGGGGCACTGGCACCAGTACTGGGGAAAGTGAGGGCTTTTCTGTTGGGACGGTCTGCACCTGAACCCTGAAGGGACGAGTGTTCTTCTGAATTATGTAACTAAGTAAGTAGAGAGGGCTTTAAACTAAACAAATTGGGGTTGGGGGGGGTGGGAACAAGCTTGGGTAGATGTGGCAAATCAAGGTGTAGATTCAAAGCAGGAGACCATAATAGTAACATGGGAAATGAGGGTCATAGAATACCAGGAAGGGACAGAGAGATAAAACCTAACAGTACACTAATAGTCAAGACTAGATGCTGCAAAGATAACCAAAATACAAAACTAAAGGCTCTGTATTGAACACATATCATTCATAACAAGGTAAATGAATTGATAGCACACTTTGAAGTAAATAAATTTGATCTGCTAGTCATTACGGAGATGTGGCTGCAGGATGACAAGGACTGGGTTCCTGAATATTGAGGGATATATGATATTCAAGAAGACTAGGAAGCTAGGTAAAGGTGGAGGGGTAGCACTGTTGATCAAGGATGGTATTGGCGCAATGGTTAGGGATGACCTTGGTTCAGGGGATCAGGATGTAGAATCGGTTTGGGTGGAGATGAGGAAATAGTAGAGGAAAAAAGTCACTTGTGGGAGTGGTCTACAGCCCCCCTCACAATGTAGGACAAAGTATATAAGAAGAAATTCTGGGTGCTTGTGACAAAGGGGCATCAATAATCATGGGTGATTTTAATTTACATATAAACTGGCAAGTTCAGGCTGGCAGTAGTTCATAGTATGCTTTTGGCATAGTTTCTTGGAGCAGCACATGTTGGAAACAACCAGAGAGCTGGTTATATTCGACTTGGTATTGTGTAATGTGACAGGATTAATCAATTACCTCAGAGTAAATGCACCCCTAGGTAGAAGCAACCACAATATGATCAAATCTTACATCCAGTTTGAAAGGGAGAAGAGTAGGTCTAAGATTGGTATTTTAAACTTAAATAAGGGCAACTATGTGGGCATGAAAGCTGAGCTAGCTAAGTGAACTGGGAAACTAGGTTAGGGGATAGATCAATAGAGAAGCAGCGGCAGAATACTCAGAATAAATATATTCCTACTAGATAGAAAAATTCTAAAGGGAGGACCCACCATCTGTGGTTTATTAAACAAGTTAAGGAAAGCATTAATCTTAAGGAAAAAGCATATGACTACGCAAAGATGATTGGCCAGAATAGAAAGAACAGCAGAGAATGACTAAAAGGTTAATCAAGAGAAAGAAGTTAGAGTATGAGAGGAAGCAAGCTAGAAATTTAAAGATGGATAGCTAGAGTTTCTACAGGTTTTTAAAAAGGAAAAAGTAAAGTGCTTGTCAGTCCTCTAGAGAGTGACAGTGGGGAGTTAATGGTGGATAATAAGGAAATGGCGGATGAAATGAACAAATATTTTGCTTCTATGTTTACTATAAAGGATACAAAAACATTCCAGTAATAGCTGCATATCAGGAGGTGGAAGGGAGGGAGGAACTTTGTGAAATTACAATCACTAGGGAAGCAGTACTGAGCAAACTGATGGAGCTGCAGGCTGACAAGTCTCCAGGTCCTGAAGGACTTCATCCTAGAGTCTTAAAAGAGGTAGCTAATGGGGTAGTAGATGCGTTGGTGTTCATTTTCCAAAATTCGCTTGATTCTGGAAAGGTTCCTTCAGACTGAAAAGTAGCAAGTATAACCCCTCTATTCAAGAAGAGAGGGAGGCAGAAAGCAGGAAACTATAGGCCAATTAGCTTGATGTCTGTCATGGGGAAGGTTTTAGGTTATAGCTGTGCACCTAGAAACCCAAGGTAATTGGGGAGAGTCAGCATGGTTTTGTGGAAGGGAAATCATGTTTAAACATTTTATTGGAGTTCATTGAAGGAGTAACATATACTGTGGATAAAGGGGCTGTAACTTGGATTTCCAGAAGGCATTTGATAAGGTACCACATCAAAGATTATTGTGAAAAATAAATGCTCACAGTGTCAGAGGTAACGTATTAGCATGGATAGAAGATTGGCTGGCTGGCAGAAAACAGAATATGCGTAAATGGGTCTTTTTCTCATTAGCAGGGTGTGACGAGTGGAGTCCCGCAGGGGTCTATGCTGGGGCCTCAACTTTTTACAATTTACATCAATGACTTAGATGAGGGGAGTGAAGGCATGGTAGCTAAATTTGCAGATTTGCACAAAGATAGGAAAGAATATTGTGAAGAGGACATAGGAGGTTGCAGATGGAGGTAGATAGATTGAATGATTGGGAAAAGATCTAGTAGATGACATATAATGTAGGAAAATGTGAAGTTGTTCACTTTGGCAGGAAGAATAAAAGAGCAGAGTATTACTTAAATGGAGAACAACTGCAGAATTCCAAGGTACAGAGGGATCTAGGTGTTCTAGTGCATGCATAACAAAAAGTTAGTATGCGGGTACAGCAATAGTTAAGAAGGCTAATGGAATGCTATCCTTTATTTTGTGAGGAATTGAATATAAAAGTAAGGATGTTATGCTTCAGTTATACAGGGCATTGTTGAGACCACATCCCGAGTACTATATGCAGTTTTGGTCTCCTAATCTAAGGAAGGATGTAAATGAGTTGATGCAATTCAGAGGTTTACTAGATTGTCACCTGGAATGAGTGGGTTTTCTAATGAGGAAATGTTAGACAGATTGGCCGTGTTTCGACTGGAGTTTAGAAGAGTGAGGGGTGACTTGATTGAAGTATATAAGATCCTGAATGGTATTGACAAGGTGGAAAGGATGTTTTCTCTTGTGGATGAATCCAGAACTAGGGGGCACTGTTTTAAAATTAGGCTGCTCTTTTAGGACAGAGATGAGGAGAATTTTTTCTGAGGGTTTTGTGACCTTGGAACTCTCTGCCTCTGAGGGCTGTGGAGGCAGGGTCACTGAATATTTTTAAGGCGGAGTTGGAAAGATTCTTGTTAGGCAAGGGACCCAAAGGTTATCAGGGGTAGATAGGAATGTAGAATTCAAAACACAGACAGATCAGCCATGATCTTATTGAATGGTGGAGCAGGCTGGAGGGGCCAAATGGCCTACTTCTGCCCCTATTTTGTATGTTCTGTTGATCCCTATATTAAATAGAACTGTATAAATGCAAGTTACTATTTTTATTCCTTCTTTCTAAAATAAACCTTATATTGCAAACATGAAAACTTTTTATAGGCTACTTAAGCTCATTCTGTTGTATCTTTTCCCTCACAATTTTCCCATTTCTGTCTTCAATTATTTTAATTTTACACAACTTTAAACTAATATTCCATGTTCATTTTTTTTTAATGTTTTTGTATTTTTCTTTTATTCTGTTCTGTGTCCTATCACCCAACTGAAAGAAAATTGGCCCCAAATGCCAGGTTTTCAGAAAATGGCTCAGGGCATTGTAGTTTGACCTGGTCACATTGAAATGACAAGTAAAATCAGTGTAGATTCTCCAAACACTCAAAGCTATCTTGGCTGTTTATGAAGTGAATTATCTTGCTGGTGGCAGCCTAAAGATAAATGTAGGGTGCAGCTCCTCTATACATTTTTTGGAGGTTAATTTTATGTTCGTTAGAAAGTGGGATGTAGGTGGGATGCAATGGCAACCTTAGATCCACTGAATCCTGCGCTCAAATACATCGTTGAAATGTAACAGTCAAATGAGCTCCCTTTCCTTGATGTGCTAGTTTTGTAGTCTTCCAGGGGGTTCTCTACTAACATCTACCACTAGCCTACCTTCATTGTTCAACATAAGTGTTGGGTTTCCTACAGTTCCACACGCTGCAAGATTTGCCTTATTGGCAGCCTTGTAAAAAGGGCCCAAGCCATTTGCTCATTGTGCAAGCTTGATGCTGAAATAGGGAGCATCAAAGCCATCCTGCGAGACAATGGCCATCCTGCTCAGATCATTGTCCCCTATATAATCGCACAAACTCATTATTAGGCTGAAGGCCACCAGTTTCGGTCCTGAAAAGTGCCCAGTCTACCTCAGGTTACCCTGGAAGGGCAAGATTTCTCAAAAATTCTTGCATTAGTTGAAGTTAGCTGTTTCACAGGGCTACTATGCCAATAACAGAATGCTGCCTTGAAGCCAAAAAGACATTCTGCCTATCACACAAATGAGTAATGTAATATATGAATTTCAGTGCCGGTGTGATGCTCGGTATGTAGGCCGTACGTCCAAAGACTGGTGGCGGATCCTATCAAACAGCATGTCCCTTTGGCTGTTCGCAACAGGCAAAGAACTGACTACCCAACTAGCCTATGCTTGCAAAACTCAAAACACAGTGTCCAACATTAGATATGATTCTGCGATTGGACAACATTTGTTAAACAATCCTAAATGTGCTAAGAATTACGCTGAAAACCAATTTAGGACTCTCAGTCGGGCTTGCAGTTTGGCACACTAGTGCGTGCTAGAAGCTATGGGCAGAATTTTACCTTTGGCATGCGGACACGCACCCGACACACCCATGTGTGAAATAAAGCGCGTTGATGTCAACCAAGCGTGCCGACATCAATGTACACTCTCGTGATATTTCACTAAGCAGGCTCGTGATGCAGATGGAGGTGCACCCCCCCCCCATTAATTAAATGGCCAGTTAAGGTCCTTGAGAGAGCAATTGTCTCCAACTTTACATAGCCCGTGCGATTTTCAGGCTGTCGCACGGGCAAAACGGGCAGGCCACAATTTTCAAACCCTCATCCACTGGTGGGATAAGAGGGGTCAGTGGGCTTGACCAAGCAAATAGGGAATAGTTTTGGATGTCATTTGCTGCTGGTTGCTTCTGTAAACAGGACAGCCTCATTTCATTTCAAAGCTGCATTCAGAGAATTTAGAAGCTTCAGTTCAGGACTCAGTATTGTCTTCCAAGCTCCTGGAGGATTCACACCACATGGGGCCTTCCTGATATCAAACAGGCTTCCTTTACCCTGGTAATGGGGATGTGGTCTCCGTTGGATGCACCTCCTCTGAGCAGGAAGAGAGGGCCAGAAGGGGGAGGAGGCCAGGTGTTTCTATTCAACAGGAGCAACCTGTGGGAGGGGAGGCGCAGGCTCAAGGGGCACAGGGCCAACAGAAAGGCCAAGGCGGAAGGGGCCACAGAAGACGCCAATATCCTGCTGCCAGGGTTTACAGGCAGCGATACAGCTAACTCAATATGTCTGAGATGCAATGCCGACAGAGGCTCCGTCCCTCAAGGGAGACCGTGACCTCCATCTGTCAGAGGATCGGCCCTGAGATCTGTGTGGGTGGACATCCCATGCCAGTGGCACTTAAGGCCCTAAATTTCTATGCCTCTGGCTCTTTCCAGGGATCAGTGGGGGATCTGTGTGTAGTGTCCCGCTCCGCTGTCCACGGTTGTGTCAAACTGGTGACAGACGCTCTGTTAAGGTGTGCATTGACTTTCATTCATAACTGTATGGACGAAGCCAGCCAGACACAGCAAGCCAGAGGCTTTGCGGCCATTGCTGGCTTCCCATGTGTCCAGGGTGCTATAGACTGCACACATGTGGCTATCAAGGCGCCAGCTGGTGAGCCCAATGCCTTCATCAGCAGGAAGGGCTTCCACTCCATGAACATGCAGATAGTATGTGACCACAGGATGCAGATTCTGCAAGTCTGTGCAAGGTACCCAGGCAGCTCCCATGACACTTACACCTTGAGACAATCCCAGGCTCTTCAGTGCTCACTGAGAGCCTGACTGGTTGGATGGCTGCTGGGTGACAAGAGCTATCTGCTCACAAGGTGGCTTATGACGCCTCTCCGCCACCCAAGAACAGAGGCCAAGTAGCGGTACAGCAGGAGCCGTGCCTCCACAAGGGTGGTGTTCAAGAGAATCATAGATCTTCTCAAGATGTGCTTCTGATGCCTAGACCTTTCAGGTAGTGCACTGCAATATCCCCCAGATCGTGTGTCACTGATAGCGGTTGCATGCTGCACCCTACACAACCTGGCACTAGAAAGGGGGGACTCAGTGGAGGAAGACATAGATGCTGACCTGGGTAACCTCCAGGGAGGCAGAGACACCCAGGATGCTCTGATCCAATCTCCTTCAGCTAGACTACCAAGTAAGAACTACCACTGCATGCCAGGGCTGCAGGCTCCATACTCGATACCTGACAGACCAGTTCCTTGGTCAACAACATAAACTTCATTGTACTGGCACATAGTGTGAGGAGTCAAACGTTTATCATAACATCATGGTTTACCTTGCACCTACAGAACAAATGAAGCATTCAGAGGCCAGTTGCAAAACAAAATCTAATTTACTGTTGACTGACAAACATTGCAGAAATTAACATTGACCGGTGTTTTACATGATACCATTAAAAAAGAACAAAAAAATAGGGGAAGCAGATATCACCCGTGATCAGGCCATGTTGTGTTTAAGATGCTTTATCTTTTCGCTTGTGGGTGTTACGTCTAGGTGCTTCCCCCTCGCTGGCACCAACCTTGGAGACAGCCTGCTGACTTGTTGGCCTTGATGACCTTGACGGTCGTCCTCTGGCCAGTGGAGGCTGAGTTGGCCCGGCCTGGGAGGGAGTGGCTTGTGCCATGGCTGGCATCTCCCCAGTCATCGCAGCCTCATCAGATCCTACGGTCACTGGCAGAGGGGCAGAGGAGCTGCTGCCATCATCCGGAGCTCCCTGAGAGTCCACAGAAACTACAGGCAGCTCGTGCGCCAACGTGCGGTCGCATTGGACCTCCCTGCTCACCATTGATGAACAGGCACCTAGCTGGGATACTGGGTGCCCAAACCATCTCCCAAGCTGACACTGACCAGCTGAGGTCATTCCAGTGTGAGAGCTTGCAGGTCCGACTGCATCCCCAGGAACCCCTGACTGAGTCCCTGGAGGACCTTCTCCATGAGAGTTGCCACTCTCTCCACGGAGGAGGCATTGCGCTTGGCCATGAGGGTCAACACAGTGTCTATGCTCTACAAGGACTCCAGCACAACAGACACCATGGCACGCATTCCCTACATATCTTCGCCAGATCCTCCCGTACACCCTGCTGGACACCCAGCAGCTGCTGCCTCATGGACGACTCCAGAGGTCCATCATCAGCCATTGACTGAGCATTGTCCTATTCCCCAACTGTCCTCTGACTGCCGGTGCCCTGAGCACTCTCTGCCTCTACCTGCACCTCAAGCAAGCGTGAAATGCCCTCACCAATGTGCACCAAGACACTAGATGCTGATCTTATACCCACCGAGGTGATAGTGTCTGCGCTGGTGCCTGCTTGACAGAGAGGGTGTGCCGCTAGTCATGCTCAGCATGGTGGTCCTCAGGGGTCAGGGCCTGGGCCTTCAGGCTCCTCAGAACTAAGGGTTGCTGGTGAGCATAAAAAGGAGAAGAAAGACATGTCATTAGTTTAACTCATTAGGCAGAGTTCTGCATCATGGTGCCCTCATCTTTCCATTATCAGTGGGCATTCCAGGATCAAGGCTCACATAAATATAGAGACTACACTGGAATGGTTGCAAAAAGCCAAATATAAACCTCAGTGCACTGCACCCTTACCTCCCTTTGGCACCCCAACCTCACCGTGGCCGCTTGACCGAGGTGCATGGTGCCTCTCCAGCTCCAGGGCCCCCTGCTCGTATCGACTGAGGATTAAGTGTGGGGACCCTCCGCCAGTCCACAACTTTTCAGCATTGTTATGGGATGTTTTCTCCTGAAAGGATAGAGGAGCATTGATTAGCCCACCCTGTACCTGCATTGCCATTGCAGCCTGGCCAACCCCACCTGAGGAGTACTTCACAGGGCTCAGCTGATTCATGACCCTGGAGCTGCAAGGCACTCAGTGCAAGCAGCCAGGCTCACCCCCATGGCCAAGTCCTGCTTCAATGACATTTGCTACTCACACTTTAACACCTCTGAGGTCTATGGGGAATGGACAGCTCTTACCTGTTCTGCAAAGTGACCTATGCCAACATGGTACTCACCCTTCCCGATCACAGCAAATTGATAAAGCACTTCCGGCACTGGACCGTGTGAGCCTCACCACATTGTGACTGCTGACCCTGGATGCCACCTCCTCCTCCTCTCCCTGAGGACAAGGGTTTCTCTCCTGGCTGCCACCTCCTCCGAGGGGACAGCGAGGCAATCATCTGAGAAACACGGGGCCAACTGCCACATTTGAATTGGCCGTCGGATCATTAAGCCCCCGTCCCTACCCGGCCCTTTGCGCTCATTCACAGGCCACATCTCATGCTGAGCTGGCCATAATTGGCCCATCCATGTAAAATTGCGGTGCCCTGCTGATCGTGGGCAGCAGTCGGCTTCCCAACTGCCCCACCCACCCTGGCCCAGCACCCCCACCAAGGGTAAAGTTCTGCCCTATGTATACTAATATACAGAGCCTTGTTCTTTGCAGACAGAAAGTACATGTGTGTACATTGCTCCTGCTTCAACTGAACAAAGTAGGCGACAGTCATTCTATTGTTCGTTCCCCAGGGCAATGCCTTGACCAGAGTCAACTTGTCTGGTTTGAATTTAAACAAAGCTTGGCAGTTAACTGTCAGTCATCAGTTAACTGGTGCATTCTCCATTTCAACGCCTCTACTAATCAGAGTTCACTTGCCAACCAATCAGCATTCTCTTCTCACGAAGTATAAATTGTTGTTCCTTTTATATTTGGTATTCTTGTAAATGTACTGATGAGTGCAAGATGAAAATGTTTGATTTGTTTCTTTTTTCAGCATAAACCAATTACTAAATAATAAAGATATCCAGTATTCAATGCCAATCATGTGTCATCCTTTATTCTCGTCAACACTCTCATAACTGAATAAACACTTGTAATAGTTGAGTAATAACTAAATGCTTTTAATTTACAGGTACCCTAGAAACTTCCATCAAAGAATAGCAAAAGTAATATGAAAGGCCTTTGAGTGTAATTGTTACTGTGGCAGAATTTACGGCCATCCCCTGAGGTGAGTTCAGAGGCAACTTAATTGGGCAGGAGGGCAGGGACAGAGGCAGAAGACAATGCTATGGCACCCAATTTTACGGAGCAAATGCACCTGTCATCCCACCCCTGGGGGCAGTGGAATTTCAACCATACATACACATTCATGTTCTAAGCAGCCTGTACTTCTCTATGCAGCAGTTCGAACAGTCCTTCAGTATAACAGATATTTAATTAAACAAGTTAGATTTATATAGTGCCTTGAATGTAATAAAATGTCCCAAGGTGCTTCTCAGAATAGTTAATTAATTAACTAACTAATTAATACAATTAGTCACCAAGCCACAAAACAAAATATTAGGGCAGTAGATCAAAGAGATGGGTTTCGAGGAGTGTTTTAAAGAAAGAAAGACAATTAGAGAAGCAGAGAGGTTTAGGGAACAAGTTCCAGAGTTTAAAGCCTAGGCTGCTGAAGGAACGGTCACCAGTGGTGAAGTGATTAAAATCAGAAATTTTCAAGAAGCCAGAAATAGAGGAGCAAAATATCTTAGAAAGTTGTGAGGCTAGAGGAGTTTACAGAGATAAGGAGGGCTGAGGACATGGAGAGATTTGAAAACAAGGATGGGAATTTTTAAATCGAAGTGTTGCTTGATTGGGAGCTAATGTAAGTCAGTGAACAGAGGGGGGAATAGGTGAACGGGAGTTGTTGCAAGTAAGGTCGTGGGCAGCTCGGCTTTGGATGACCTCAAGTTCATGGAGGGTGGATGTGGGAAGCCAGCAAGGAGAGCCTTGGAATAGTCTAATCTAGAATTAACAAACTCATGCATGAACAGGTGAGCTGAGACAGAGGTGGAAGTTGAACAATGTTATGGAGGTGAAAATGATAGTCTTACTGATGGTACGTATATGAGTTCAGAACCTCATCTCAGGTTTTAAATTATTAAATAATATGTAAAGATAAATACTCTACAGGGTATGCTTTGGTTAGACACAATGGTATTGATATCATTTGGTGAGAAATCAGTCTTTGAGATCTTCTCTTTAGTGGAAACTGTTGACTTGGATTTACTTAAGGCATTAAATGAAGTTCTTCATATATGAGCCTTTTAAAGAGAATTAATACATTACTAGTAATTTATCTGGGTTGAAAATCTGCTAAGCAATAGAAAATACAATGTGGTGATAAAGGGAACAGATTTAATTCAGGAATTGTAGAATGTTGCAGCCCATACTAGATCATTTGACCCTTCAGGCCTGTGCTGGTGTTTTTCTTCACCTGAGCCAACTAATTTTAGTCACCCTCTCTTATTTGCTCCCTTTAACCTTTAATGTTCCTCATTTTGAATCAACTAGCTAACTACCTTATAAAATAATTTATGGGTTCTGCTTTAACAGTGGTTTTTTACAGAAAATTACATATTCTAGCCACTCTCTGCATGAAGAGCTTTTGCTAATCTCCCCTTTAATTCTTTTCATGATAATCTTAAATCTATGGCCCCTCATTTCCATGTGATCAACCAATGGAAATAATAATATTGTCCATAATCTCATAATCTCAAAGACCTTTATCAGGTCACCCTATATCCATGCTCCATAATGTGCAGTGCTTTTGCATCCTTCCTATAATGGTGTGCCCAAAACTGTATACTGTACTCTGTGACCTAAGATCTTTGCACAAGTGCAATATTATTTTAAGTAAAGACTGAAATGCTGGTAATTCGCAACAGATCTGGTGGCATCTTTAGAGAAAGTACCAAAATCTGATGAAGGGTCATCAACCTATAACATTAACTCTGTTTCATTCTCCATAGATGCCCTCAAGGAGATCTTGTGGTGCATGGTAGTGTCCCTGCCTCTAGCCCAAAAGTTCAAAAGTTTCAGGTTCAAGTCCCATACCAGGACTTGATGGCCAATAATGTCACCACAAAGATTGAGTACCAACTGGTAAATCTTTCTAACGTTTAAGACTGGGGAGATTCCTGGTCAGCCATGTGATGGAATGGAAAGGAAATTGGAACCTGTACCATCATTATGCATACTGTGGACGACAATATGCTTGTAAAAGCATCAGTTGAAAACTTTAAAACTGAGATTGATAGATCTGTATTAGGAAAGAGAATTAGGGTAATTAAAGCAAGTAGAAGTTTAGATACAAATCAGCCATTATCTCATTTTATGGTGAAACAGGCTTGAGGGGCTGAATGGCCAACTCCAGTTTCTATGTTCTTTAAGTGCAAAAGTCATAGATATTGCAGATTTAAACAGGTTATGAACTTATGCTGTGCTCACATTATCAGAGTATATAAGCACAGAATTAAAAAAGCTAGAAGAGAATGCAGTTCTGAAGGATGTTGTTTTTCTATTGCTTTCCCAAGCTCCACTCCAAATCTTGAGTATGTATAACAAGCTAACACTACAGTGTAGTGATTTTGTATCTCAGCTCTTATCAAAATCTATCTTTGGGATGAATTGGGAAGTGACAACACGCTCAAGTACTTTGGAGAGGAAATGGAAGTTGGAGATGGCATGATAATTTGCAAGGACAGAAGAGTCAAGAGTTTTCTTTTTTTGAAGAAGGGGGTGATAACACCAGAATTTGAAAGGAAGTGGGACAGTACCAGAGGGGATAGATGTGAAAGTCTGGCTTTAGAACCTAATGATCTCCCTGATCCGCCTTATTTCATCTTGTGATGCTGCAACTGTGAAATACTGTATTTAGGTTGTTTTATAAACCAATTCCTTTGATTAATTTTAACCAATTGCTGCAGGATTCTGTAGCGTCACATAAAATAGCTCTCGCTAAGCCCCACTTAATTTTATATTCTCAGAACTCCTGTTCATGTCCTTCTTAATAGCTGTTTTGCTTCTGCTACAGTATTGTGAGTACCTTGGTTATGGTTGGCTTTCCTGTGCATTAGCAAACAATAAATATTTGCTTATTTAGATTCCACAAAAACATTACCAACTGTTACAACAAGGCACTTTCCATAAAAATTAATTTAAAAATGCAGTCATTTTTTCAGAAAATACAAAAAACAGAACTACGAGCATATTGCAAATCTATAAAATAAACTAAAAAAAACAAGGTGTCATAGAGTCACAGAGGTCTACAGCACAGAAAAAGGCCCGACGGCCCATCGAGTCTGCGCCAGTCAAACAAGTACCTAACTATTCTAATCCCATTTTCCAGCACTAGGCCCATAGCCTTGTATGCCATGGCATCACAAGTGCACATCCAAATACTTCTAAAATGTTATGAGGGTTTCTGCCTCTACCACCCTCTCAGGCAGTGAGTTCCAGATTCCCACCACCCTCAGGGTGAAAACATTCTTCCTCACTTCCCCTCTAAACCTCCTGCCCCTTACCTTAAATCTATGCCCCCTGGTTATTGATCCCTCCACCAAGGGGAAAACTTCCTTCCTGTCTGCCTTATCTATGCCCCTCAATTTTATACACCTCAATCCTGTCCCCCCCTCAACCTCCTCTGCTGCAGGGAAAATAACCCCAGTCTATTCAATCTCTCTTCACAACTAAAACTCTCCAACCCAGGCAACATCCTGGTAAGTCTTCTCTGCACTCTCTCTAGTGCAACCACATCCTTCCTATAATGCTGGATTCCAGAACTGCAATACTCTAGCTGTGGCCTAACCAGTGTTTTATACAGTTCCAGTATAACATCCCTGCTCTTATATTCTATGCTTTGGCTAATAAAAGCAAGTATCCCATATGCCTTCTTAACCACCTGATCTACCTGTCCTGCTACCTTAAAGATCCAGTGGATATACACACCAAGGTCCCTCTGATCCTTGGTACTTCCCAGGGTCCTACCATTCATCATGTATTCCCGTGCCTTGTTTGTCCTGTCCAAGTGCATTACCTCACACTTATCTGGAATAAATTTCATTTGCCCATCTGACCAGCCCATCTATATCCTCCTGTAATCTAAGGTTATCCTCCTCACTATTTACCACGCCACCAATTTCATGTCAACCGCGAACTTACTGATCAACCCTCCTACATTCAAGTCTAAATCATTTGTACCACAAACAGCAAGGGACCCAACACTGATCCCTGTGGAATCCCACTGGACACAGGTATCCAGTCACAAAAACACCCCTTGACCATCACCCTCTGCTTCCTGTTACTCAACCAATTCTGGATCCAATTTGCAAAACTGGCTTGGATCCCATGGACTCTTACCTTCGTTATCAGTCTCCCATGCGGGAACTTATCAAAAGCCTTGCTGAAGTCAAGTAGACTACGTCAAATGCATTGTCCTCATCTACACACCTGGTCACCTCTTCGAAAAATTCAATCAAATTGGTCAGACGTGACCTCCCCTTAACAAAACCATGCTGACTGTCCTTGATTAATTCCTGCCCCTCCAAGTGTAGATTAATTCTGTCCCTCAGAATTGCTTCCAATAGCTTCCCCACTACTGAGGTAGACTGACTGGCCTGTCGTTCCCTAGTTTATCCCTTCCTCCCTTCTGAAATAACAGTACCATGTTGGTTGTCCTCCAGTACTCTGGCACCTCTCCTGTGGCCAGAGGTATTAAAATTATTGCCAGCATCCCTGCTATCACCTCCCTTGCCTCATTCAACAGCCTGGGATACATTTCAACCGGGCCTGGAGATTTATCTACTGTTAAGCCTGCCAGACCATTGAACCTCCTCCCTTTCTATGCTAATTTCTTTAATTATATCACAGTCCTTCTGCCTGATTTCCATACCCATGTTGTCCTTCTCACTTGTGAACATCGACACAAAGTATTCATTTAGAACCTTACCTATGTCTTCCGGCTCCACACATAAATTACCACTATGGTCCTTAATGGGCCCTCTCCTTTCCCTAGTTTTCCTCTTACTCTTAATATACCCTTAAAATAACTTTGGACGTTCCTTTATTTTACCTGTCAATGTTTTTTCATGACCCCTTTTTGCTCTCCTAATTTCCTTTTTAAGTTCCCCCTACACATTCTATACTCCTCTAGGGCTTCCGCTGTTTTGAGTTCTCGGTATTTGCCATAAGCCTTCCTTTTCCTCTTTATCCAATCCTGTATATCCCTCGACAACCAGTGTTCCCTGGATTTGTTGGTCCCACCCTTTATCTTTACTGGAATATGTTGGCCCTGTGCTCTCCCTATTTCCCCCTTGAATGAGTCCCACTGCTCTGATGCAGATTTACCTAAAAGTAGCTGCTCCCAGTCCACTCTGGCCAAATCATATCTGATCTTATTAAAATCGGCCTTCCCCCAATTTATAACTCTGATTTCTGACCCATCCTTGTCCTTTTCCATAACAACCTTAAATCTAATGGAGTTATGATCACTATCTGCAAAATGTTCCCCCCACTGATACTTCTACCACTTGCCCGGCTTCATTCCCTAAAATTATGTCCAGGACCGCCCCTTCTCTTTTAGGACCTTTTACATGCTGGCTTAAAAAGCTCTTCTGGATGCATTTTAAGAATTCTGCTCCCTCTAAACCTATCACACTATGACTAACCCCGTTAATGTTGGGGAAGTTGAAATCCCCCAATATTACTACCCTATCATTTTTACACTTCTCTGAAAATTTAGCTACATATCTGCTCTTCTATTTCATTCTGACTGTTTGGGGGCCTATAGCACACTCCCAATAATATGATTGCTCCTTTTTTGTTTTTCACTTCTACCCATATGGCTTCTTTTGAGGAGCCTTCTAAGATGTCATCCCTCCTTACTGCTGTAATTGATCCCTTGATCAATATTGTGATACCCACTCCTGTTTTACCTCCTCCTCTGTCTCGCCTGAAGACCTTATATCCTGGAACATTGAGCTGCTAATCCTGCCCCTCTCTCAAACCATGTCTCTATGACAGCAATGACATCATACTTCCATGTGTTAATTTGTGCCCTCAACTCATCTGCTTCATTCGTCAGATTCCTTGCATTAAAATAAATACCATCCAATCTTGCCAAACCCCCTTGTGCCTTAACTGGCCTATAATTTCGATGCCTTCCAGACCCCCTTGCTCTCTCTTCTAATTTTGGCTGTGCATCTCCCCCTGCTGAACCTCCTCTCAGGATCCCATCCCCCTGTCAAGTTAGTTTAAACCCTTCCCAACAGTACTAGCAAACCTCCCCACAAAGATGTTGGTCCCATTCCAGTGCTTAAATAGACTCTTCCCTTTCAAGAACTCCTTCATTTAAAGAATTTTCATTAGTGTGACACTAGATGAGTGAATATAGCACTCAATCTTAACTCATACTATCTCCAGAGAGTGGGAGTAAATGGGTCTTTTTCAGAGTGGTAGCAGTGACTAGTGGGGTACCACAGGGATCAAGGCTTGGGCCCCAGCTATTCACAATAGGTATCTATGATTTGGATGAGGGAACCAAATGTAATATTTCCAAGTTTGCTTGTGACATGAAACTCGATGGGAATGTGAGCAATGAGGAGGGTGTTAAGAGGCTTCAAGGCAATTTAGACAAGTTGAGTGAGTGGGCAAATACATGGCAGATGCAGTGTAATGTGGATAAGTGTGAAATTATCCACTTCAGTTGGAAAAACAGAATGGCAGAGTATTATTAAAATGGTGATATATTGGGAAATGTTGATGTACAAAGGGACCTGGGTGTCCTTGTACATCAATCACTGAAAGCAAGCATACAGATGCAGCAAGCAGTTAAGAAGGCAAATGGTATGTTGGCCTTCATTATGAGAGGATTTGCGTAGGAGCAAGGATGTCTTACTGCAGCTGTGCAGGGCCTTGGTGAGACCACACCTGGAGTATTGTGTGCAGTTTTGGCCTTCTTACCTGAGAAAGGATGTACTTGCCATAGAGGGAGTGCAGCAAAGGTTCACCAGACTGGTTCCTGGGATGGTAGGATTGTCGTATGAGGACAGATTGAACCTACTAGGCCTTTATTCTTGCCGTTAATTGGCCAGCCAGTGTAAAATTGTATTCGGGGGCCAATCATGAGCAGTGGCCCATTTCCTGGCTGCTCCCAGGCCCGCCCACTGCGCCCGTCCGATGACCCAAAAATCCTGCCCTATATATTTTAATTTATATGAAGTAGGTTATTATGTGAGGGGTGATTGCAAAACTTGAATAGTGGCATTAAGCATTTTTTGCTGAAGTGGTGTTAGCCAAATTATAGAGTGCTGATAACTTGGGCACATTGACCCTTGGCCTGCCATGCCTAATAATACGGAGCACCCTTGTTTAATCATCAGTTCCTGTATCCTTGGAGATCAAAGTGGGACACAAACAAATAACAGACTTGTAGTTTGTGCCGAATGATTAGGGAAATGTCAAAATACCAACCAGATACATTGTTTTTTCATTATCTTTTGCTTTTGTTAAATTTAATTGAAGTGTTTTCTCGAAGAATGTATTTGGGGCAGAATCTTTTGGCTGGCGTGCGGGTGGCGGAGCCCGCACGCCAGTGCTTAAAATGTCGCACGCTGATGTTGCACAAGTGTCCCAATGTCAGCGCGCGGTATCGTGATACTTCGGTCGGTGGGCGCGCAATGCAATGGGACCCACACCCACCATTAATTAAAGGCCTGTTAAGGCCATTAACTCTCCAAACGACCAGGATTTTGAGGGGCCCGTGTGAACTTCGGGTCAGCGCATGGGCCCAACGCCTCCACAGGAAGTGCATAGCACTTCCTTTCGGGCGACACGCTGGGCAGGCCTTAATTGGCCCGCCCACTTAAAATGGCAGCGGGGCCTATTTTGCAGCGGGGCCCGTTTTGGTGGCGGCGATTGGCTGCCAGCCCGCCGCCGAGTCGGTTGGGCCCACCTGCCCATCAAGGGCAAAATTCTGCCCTTGGATTTGTAACTTGGCCTTAGATGTTTCATTAATTATCTATCAAGTGCTGGTTTAATGAATATAATATAAAATGTTTACAAAATATAATTACTCAAAGTTCAGGAATACAAAGAAAGAAATAATATGCAATTCTTAGAACTTGAGTACTGTAATCCATAAATTAAATATAGACATCCATTCTCCATGCTGCCTATGCTAATTGACCCATAAAATAATTTTCAAAGTGGATTTTACTCAATTCTATTCCTAGAACACTGTTCACTCACAGATTTATATGGTTTTGTATTTTCAATCAAATCTAACATCCATATAATCCTTAAGCTTTCTGGTTTTAGCCTGGATCTATTTTGTTTACAACATTCTCTGATATATCTAGGAAATGCCACTAATTAGTTAAATGAGTTAACGGATAGGAAATTGGGTCCCTATACTGTCGCTGGTGCTAGCAGAAACCCCAAAATCTAAAGATGGTTCACACTGTGTTATTGTGCAGCCCATTCAGCACTCCGTGCATGCACCAGGAGTGTCAGGAGTGGTTGGATTGCAACAGCCTGCCTAGCTGATCTAATCCTTATTTCTGAAACTCTTTCATTTCGGGTCTGGGGAACAGCTATGATAATCACTCACAGCTGAACATGCATTCAGCTGCACAAAAGAATTCTCCTCCCCTGCTCCCCAAAGGGCGTTATTTAAAACACCAGCCATCTACCTTGCAGATCAGGTGCTTTTGATTTATTTCTGTTGTAGCAAATTTTGTGGACACTTAGCTTTATTTTTGGAGGTGTTTTATTGAGTTGGTGCGGGCATTCAGGGAGGGTAGATGATTTAGTCACCTGTCCACACCAAGGGCGGGATCTTATTGAGGCATCGGAGTCTTGCCTGCCAGCTGGAGAACCGGTGAGACACACACATTGCCTCTTTTCGGGAATGCCCGTCTAACCACTTGCCAATCAGTCAGTGGTGAAGCCAGAGGCTGTCCTTCCCCTGGATCCCAGGGGCAGGGGTCTCACCTACTGAGAGCTGCCGACCAATCAGAAGCTGGAAGTCCATGCTCAGGTGCACCACTGGGGAGGCCATGGCTGCTGCTGGAAGAACAGGCACCCGAGTCCCAGGATCACAGAGTGACCCAGGCCACAGGTAACTAATGTGCGTGGGGGGGCTCGGGTTTCATGGGGTGGGAGTCACCAGGAGAGGGGTGCAGTGGGGTTGGCTGTAAGGGCAGAAGGTTGGCTCTCCAAGGCCCCCCTTCCTGATGACTCCAGTCCCTCAATCAGTTTGATTGAGGGAAGACCGCCACCCACCTGCCGGAGGTGACAAGCTGGCTACACAGTTTTACATAGCCATTATTTGGCTATTTAAGAGCCTCAACTGGTGGTGGGGTGGGAAGAGTTGAGCATGGCCTTCCCACCCAGAACTTAATCCTGGCATAGGTGGGAAGGCAGAGGGATTCCAGCACACCACCATCCCACCTAAGTAAATGCCCTCCCCTCCTCCAAGATCGTCATCAGCGAGAGCATAAGATTCAGGCCCAAGTTTGTAAGAGGTACAAGGGGCTGAGGGCTGCAATTGCATTGCGTCTGAGTCAGCAACATGACCAATAAATAGAGCAGAGGCTGCAGAATGGGAAAGCTCTGCGAAAAAGGAAGAGGTAGAGGGCTCTCCGCAAAAGACCTGACCCACCATAGGTTTTCTGAGAGCACTTATCATACCTCCATCTCAGGCAGGAACAATGTACGAAGCACATCAGATTCAACAAAGAGGTGATCACAGTGCTCTGCCACCTTCTACTAGAGGATCTGCAGCCTCACACTAGGGTGAGGACATACTGCCAGTAGCCACTAAGATCAGCGTTGCATTGAATTTCTACACAATTGAATCACTCCAGATGGGAGCAAGTGACATTGTGAACATCTCCCAGTCCACCACATCAGTACCTGTAGGTGAAGAGAGGCTTTTTTACCATGCTCTTTCTAAGCATAGAGAAGAAACATGAAAAGACCTGTGGCTTTGGCAGGATAGCAAGATTCTCAATGGTGTAGAGAGCCATCGACTGCATGTACATGGCTCCGCAAGCACCCCATGCTCAAACCATTACATCAATGAATGTCCACCACCCTGGCAACTGCCAAGGTGCCTTTATCCTGTCACACTCTGCTGTTCTTGGCAACTTTGTGAAGAAGACCAGAGAGTGGCTGCTCGCAAGGGACATCCACTCTATACATAACTGATGACCCCTCTCCATCACCTGGCCTGATGAGGACAATGAGCATATAATGAAAGGCATGCAGCCATAACAAACATCATCGGGCAGATATTGGTGTTCTAAAGGAACAGTTCCACTTCCTGGATCACTCAGGTGTAGCCCTGCAATACTTTCCAGAGCATGTCTCCAAGACAAGCAGAGTGGGAGGTGAAGGAACAGAGTGTTTAATGGTAATAATGCAAAAAATAGTAGTTAAAACAATTAAAGGTGTTTTATCTGAACGTGCAAAGTATTCACAATAAGATAGGTGAGCTAATAGCACAAGTAGAGATAAGTGATTTAGATCAGGCTTGTCCAACCTCTTTGCATGGGGATGGGGAACCACATTTCAAAATTTTTCAATAAAGATGAGTATTAAAGTGTGACAGGATGAGAGTATGTGTGTCCAGCTGACTCCGAGTCTCAGGGTGCTCACTCACTCACTCGCATCCACTGTGAGAGTGGACGAGAGTACATGATGGTGTGTGGGGGTGAGGATGAATGAGAACCTTGAGATTGGGAGTGAGCCAGACTTATGAGCACACTCTGCCCCCGCACACTCTCCCCCTAGATACACACTCTCTCTATCCCCCTCAGACACTTTATCTCCCCCTCACAAACACACACACTCTCTCTCTCTCCCACTCACACTCTCTCTCTCTCTCCCCCCACTCTCCCCTCACACTGTCTCCATCCCTCTCCCCCTCTCTCACACTCTCTCTCTCTCTCCCCCTTCTCACTCTTCTCTCTCTCCCCTCACACTCTTCTCTCCCCCTCTCTCTCCCCTCTCACACTCTCTCACCCTCACACCCTACCCCTCTCCCCTCACACACTCTCTCTCTCTCCCCTCACACTCTCTCTCTCCTCACATTCTCTCTCCCCCTCACACTCTCTCCCTTCACAGTCTGTCACTCTCCATCCCCTCACTCACTCTCTCCCGCCCTCTCCTCTCCCCCTCTCTTTCCCATCCCTCCCTCTCCCCCCTCCCTCTCCCCCTCCCTCCCCACTCCCTCTCTCTCCCTCTACCCCTCTCTCTCCCCCATCCCTCTCCTGGGCCCTGCATTCGCTTCCCAGGCTCCACTCTGTCTCCCTTGGTTTTCCTGGCCCTGGAACTGTACTTAAAAACTTAACTTCCCTCTGTTTGCTGCTTGTCCAATCAGAGGCTGGTTTCTTTCTGAATTTGCTGCTGATAGGCTCACTCGTGAGTGCAGCAAACGAAGTGAGGAACCACCCTGTGATTGGATGAGCAGCTTTACTGCATTTTTCAAATATAAGTCAGTTGAATGTCCAACAATATTGGCAGGCGGAGTCCAGAGGCCTCGGGGGCCACAATGTGGCCCATGGCCATGAGGTGGACAAGCCTCGTTTAGATCTATTCACTATTACAGAGACATGGGCTTGGATTTTTGCTCCTGAGTTGGGAGCGCAGAGTCAGATAAATTCCCAACTCCACAAACCCGACTTGGGAGAAAGTGCCCCGGATTTTCTAATTTTCAACCGGAGCCAGTTATTAACAGGATAACCTCCAGGGCCCACCTCCCCCAGAAAAAGTGCAGAGACAGACACAGGGGTTGCCAGATGCAGAGGCAGGCTGCATGAAAGGCCAGCATCAGTGCTCCAGAGCTGCTAAGAGAAAGACTAAAACAAAATGCATCCCTCTTGCCCTCACCCCTTAAATCCCTTCAACACCATACACTTTCCATGCCCCATCCATGCCAACTCATGGCTCCCACCCGCCCTACCATGGCATCTCAGACTCCGTATGCCAACCTAGGTCCCTCTACCCACCACATGACCCTTTATACAGACCATATGCCAATCCATGCCAACCTATGAACCACTCATTCATATGGCCATTAAGAATTCTGATGCCAACTTAGAGCCAATTCAGGCCAACCACTTACCCTCCTCCCACCAGCTTTTTCCCACACATCCTCCATGCTAACTCACCCAGTATCTACCTCAGGAGCCATGTTGAGATTAAATACAATAAAGTTTTAAGTGTCTTTTGACGATTTCACTATTTTAAAGACATACCCTGATAAAAACCCATTCACTACATTAAAATTATTTCAACTGCTAAATCCCTTATAAAAGCAAACATTCATTCAAGTACTAAATCTCTTATAAAAGCAAACATTTTTATTCTTAGCCCCACTTCAAAGACTTTATAACTTCTTGGAATTGTGAACTGACAGGCACCTTACTGTGATAATGAAAGGTTGTGAAATCAGTCATGTAGCACAATTTTTTTTATTCATCCATGGGATGTGGGCTTTGCTGGCTGGGTCAGCATTTATTGCCCATCCCTAGTTGCCTTTGAGAAGGCGGTGGTGAGCTGCCTTCTTGAACCGCTGCAGTCCATGTGGTGTAGATACACCCACAGTGTTGTTAGGAAAGGAGTTCCAGGATTTTGACCCAGTGAGAGTGAAGGAGCAGCGATATATTTCCAAGTCAGGATGTTAAGTGACTGTGAGGGGAGCTTCCAGTCGGTGGTCTATCTGCTGCCCTTGTCTTTCTAGTTGGCAGTGGTCGTGGGTTTGGAAGGTGCTGTCTAAGAAGCCTTGGTGAATTCCTACAGTGCATCTTGTAGATGGTACACACTGCTGTTACTGTGTGTCAGTGGCAGAGAGAATGCTGCTTTGTCCTGGACAGTGTCAAGCTTCTTGAGTAATGTGAGAGCTGCACTCACCCAGACAAGTGGGGAGTATTGAAAATCATATAATGAGAGGCCTCAGACCTATGTCAACAGACAGAGAGAAATAGAAAATACTGAGTTTTTTAAACGGCAGTTTTCTTTTTAATTAAAGGCAGGAGATTTAAATCTCATGAAATTTGACAGTTCCAATGAGATTTAAATGCCTTGACAGCTTGACAATTTGCCCACTTTTTAAGCACATTCATGTATACTTTTAACAAGCCCAAAGACACTTGACCTCCTTCAAAGGGGTTCCAGAACTTATCAAAAAGGGTCCCTTATCTCTCCAAAAGGGTACCCCACCTCTCCGAAAGGCTGTCCTACCTCTCCAAAGAACTCTGGTAAGCTTAGACATCCTCCTGAAAAGTGTAAAGCCCATGATTCATATTTCAGAAACATGGATAATTAAAATCGCATTGGAGTGAAGTCACCTGCACTTTTACATGTGCAGCTACCTCCATCAACCACGGATATGGAGACTGCAACCCATTCCCTTACCCCCTGGTGAAAATGGTGGGTTTTTGTTTCTTTGACGGGATGTGAGTGTCGCTGGCAGGGCCAGCGTTTGTTGCCCATCTTTAATTGGCCTTGAACTGAGTGGATTGCTATGCCAATTCAGAGGGCAGTTAAGAATCAACCACATTGCCGTGGGTCTGGAGTCACATATAGGCCTGACTGGGTAAAGATTTCCTTCCCTAAAGGGCATTGGAGGACCAGATGGGTTTTTATGACAATTGATAGTTTCATGGTCACCACTACTAAGGTTAGCTTTTAATTCCATGTTTTTGTTTCATCAATTGAATTTAAATTCCACCAGCTGCCATGGTGGATTTGAACCCATGTCCCCAGAGCATTAATTTGGGTCTCTGGATGACTATTCAAGTGACATTGCCACTATGCCGCTGTTGACCCCTGGGTGCTGAGTTCAGGGGTGGGACTTCTGAAATGAGGTTTCCGGCACCATTTTGGCTAAGTAGGAGACCCTTTCCATCCCCACAAAAATTCAGGTCATGGTTACAAAATGAATGAAGTTGGGAAGTAAATATTTCAGGGTGCCCAACACTTTGAAAAAACAGACAGAATTGGAAAGGAGGAGGTGGAACCCTCATTGTAAAGAATGACACAAAGACGGTTGTGAGAAAGGATCTTGGCTCAGGAGATCAGGAAGTAGAATAAATATGGGTGGAGATCATGAATAAAAAGTGTCAGAAAATGCTGGTAGGAGTAGATTATAGGCCCCCTTAACAGTAGTTATATCATTGGAGAGAGCATTAAGCAAGAAATTATTGGAGCAATGTCATAATTGTCGAGGACATTAATCTTTATATAGAATGGACAAATCAAATTGACAAAAGTAGTCTGGAAGATTAATTTGTAGAATGCTTTTGCAACAGTTTCCTGGAACATTACATTGTGTAACCAACTATTTTAGATCAGGATTGTGCAATGAGGCAAGTTTAATTAGTAATATCATTATAAAAGATCCTCTGGAAAAAGTGATCATAATGCAACATAATTCCATATTAATTTTGCAAGTGACACATTCCAGTCAAAAATCTTAAACTTAAATAAGGGGAGAACTGGCTAAGTTTGGTTGGGTAAATAAACTAAAATGTATGGCCGTAAATAAATAGTGCAAAACATTTAAAGAAACAATTCAAAATGTTCAACAAAAATGCATTCCATTATAAACCAAAAACCTCGCAAGAAAGATCCATCCATAGCTTACTAGGAAAGTTAAGGATTGGATATGATTAAAAGAAGAGGCTTATAATGTTACAAAGATTAGTAGTAAGCCTGAGTATTGGGATTGTATTAGAAACTGGCAAATGATTCTCAAAAATTCAGTAAAAAGGAAAGAAAAGAATTAAAGTAAACTAGTCCAGAATATAAAAACAGGTTATGAAAGTTTTCCAAGAATCTAAAAAGGACTAGCTAGAGGCAGAGAAACTATTACAGGGAATGAGGAAATGACAGGGACGTTAAAGAAATATTTTGTGCCTGGCTCCACAGTAGAAGGCACAAATTGCATATAGAAATAGAAGGTAACCAAGAGACTAATAGGATTGAGGAATTTAATATAATTAATATCAATAGAGGAAAAAAAATGGAGAAACCTAAGGGATAAATGATGACAAATCCCCAGGACCTGATGGCCTACATCCAAGAGTCTAAAAGAGATAGCCGTATAGATAAGGGATGCACTGGTTATGATTTTCCAAAATTCCCTAGATCTAGAATAGTTCCAGCAGAGTGGAGGTTAGCAAATGTAACACCACTATTCATGAAAGGATGGAGAGAGAAAACAGAGAACTATGGCCATTTAGCCTGACATCACTCATTGGGAACATGCTTGAATATCATTATTAAGGAAGTCTTAATGATGCACTTCGAAAATCATCATATGATCAGACAATGTCAGCATGGTTTCATGAAATGGATGAGTTTTGAGAATGAAACGAGTAGGGTAGATAATGGTGAACCAGCAGATGTAATATACTTGGGATTTCTAAGAAGCATTTGAAAAAGGCCATGCAAGATAAGGTAGCATGGAGCTGGGTGTAATATATTAGCATGGGTGGAGGACTGGTTAATGGACAGGAAGCAGATGGCAGGAGTTAGTGGAGCATTTTCAAGTTGGCAGACTGTAACTGAAGTGCTGCAAGGATCAGTGCTGGGGCCTCAGCTATTTATAATCTATATTAATGACTTAAATGAAGAGTCAGAGAGTAATGTATCTAAGTTCGCTGACAATACAAAGCCAGGTGGAAATTTAAGCTGTAAAGTAAGGCACTGCAAAGAAATTTAAACACAGGTTAAGTGAATAGGCAACAACGTGAGGGTTGGAGTATAATGTGGTTATTGAGGTTATTCACTTTGGTAGTAAGAATAGAAAAGCAGAATATTTTAAAAAGGCATAAAGCTTGTAAACATTGATGTTCAGAGGGATTTGTGTACTCATGCCAGGAACACAGAAAGTTAGCATGCAGGTACACCAAGCAATCAGGAAGACAAATGGCATGTTGGCCTTTATTGCAAAGGGATTGGAGTACATGAATAAGAAGTCTTGCTACAATTGTACAGGATTTTTATGGGTCCACACCAGCATTAATGTGCGCAGTTTTGGTCCCCATACCTACTTACCTTAGAGGTGGTAGAGTGAAGGCTCATTAGATTGGTTCCTGGAATGAAAGGGTTATCCTATGATGAGAGGTTGAGTGAATTGGGCCTATACTCTCTGAAGCTTAGAATAATGAGAGGTGATCTCATTGAAACATACAGGATTTGAATGGGCTTGACAGTGTAGATATTTATAGGTTGTTTTCCCTGGCTGAGGTATCTTGGACACAGGGGCAATCTCAGAATAAGGGAAGAGGAGAAGTTTCTTCACTCAAAGGATTTTGAATCTTTGGTATTTTCTATCCCAGGGTTCTGTGGATACTTCTTTGTTGAGTATATTTTAGGCTGTGAAAGACAGATTTTGATCTCTCAGGGAATCAATGTATATGGGGAGCAGGTGGGAAAGTGGAGCTGAGCCAGAAGGTCAGCCATGGTGGAATGAATGGCAGAACAGAGTTGAGTAGCTCCTATTTATTACGTTCATTGTGGTGCTCTTCTGCATCATCCGGAACATAACCATCATGAGGACACAGCCAATGCCACTAGGCATTTGGAGGCTACTTTCGGAGGAGAACTAGAAGGAAGAGGAGGAATAAGGAGGGATGCATCCGGGACACGTTCACTCTGGATGGATTGTATGAGGGTGCCTGCTCAGAATCTGCTTCCCTTAGTAGATCATCCCTTCGTCACCATGGTTCCATCTTCCCATCCGCCTGGGATGCTCCATCACAGTGGCCAAAATATTGCAATAAAAGTCAGCATCAATAACCTTTCCATTAAAACTTTAGCCAAATATACGTTCAGTTATGCAAACAGAAATTAACTATTCACCCTTGTGCCTTCCCTTACTCTCCCATGTTTATCAGGTGCCTTTGCCTGTGCTAGTGCTCCTATGCTGTGCTACCCCAGTGAAGGCAACTTGGTTGGTGGAAGGCTGCTAACTTTTATTGGGCAAGACTGCAAATGGCCTTGCAGAACAACCTCGAGTCGACTTTGAGCCTTCAGGGACCCACTTCACATTTACCACCTCAGTAAGGTGGCAGCAGTCTGTGCTCTTGAGTGAGATGCACTAGAATGACAGTAGTGGAAGCATGTTTGCTGTCATTTTGAGGACAACAGGTATGTGTTCCACAGAGCCACTGCCAAACCCAAGGTGCAGCAGCTCAACAGTCCAAGTAATCTATTAGGAGAACAGATTGCTCAATTCACGCTCAAATGCCATAGAAGCAGGTAATATTCAAAGCCATAATGACCTATCCAGCAGTTAATGTACTGTACAAAGTTGAAAACTGAAGTTTTAATTATTCTCTGCTGTTTTTCACAGCTGCTAGATCTCTTACCGCTATCAAAATCCACTCAATCCCAGCTACACACTTCTGACAATGTCATGTTTCATTTGATGTATAAATTGGCTACTGCCTAAAACCCTTATTTAAGTAAAATGACATCAGAGGTCACATGAGAATGGTAAATCACAGTATATAAAGATATTTCTTCAAAGAGGCACTATATAAATGCAAGTTTTTCTATCCCTTTTTAAATTGACCTGAGGGACGCTTAGTCATCAGACCAGCCACCAAAACAGGCATCAGGCTTTCTAAATATGCAAATCAGGATCCTGTGCCAGTTATAGGTCTCAGAATGAAAATTCAGGTACAAATGAGTGGAGTTTGTAGAACATATGTCCTGCTATTTGTAACAGGTGCCAAGTGGCTTGACCATTGATCCTTAAAGGGACAATTGATGACCATTCAAAAAGTAGGAGAGGAAATGTTCTGATGTAGAAGTACAGCAGGGCAATTGTCCTTCAGTGTCCACTTGGAATAGTTTATCATTCATATTAATGTTGACTTCACCTTAGCAAATCGCTTCAGTTCTACCATCTTCCTTCTTACTTTATGTCAGACCCTGCAGGTTTGGGAGACAGCATTGGCTGCAGTAATTGATTTGCACCTCTGCTGCACCAGGTGCTTCTGAAGTAAGGAGAAGGGTTGGAAAGCCATTCCTATTTATATTCTCTGGTTCATTTCTCATATTTTTTTGAGCAGTGCTTCTAGCCATCCCAGTGACTTATTTCCTTTGCTTTCTGTATGCTTTAATTGGGATATTCACTGAGTTGATACCTATTTTAGCAGTTGAAATGGTTGTTCAATGCTGTTAAGATCTTTGCCACAATTATTGATCTTTCTGCTCCACTGCAGCAGCATTCTGTATTTGTCATAATATCCACTACATCACAAACAAATAATCCAATAACATTTCATGTTCATGAGCAAGCTTAATTGTGTTGAAAAAGCCAATGTGATGCTCAATTAACACTTAATGCTGCACGGACAGTAACTTCTAATCTTATGTTCACAAGCTTGCTGGAAAATTTTATTGTTGCTAGTCTCAGTGAAAACACACTTTGTGGCCAGAAAGAAATGTTTTGAAATTTTTGAAATTTACTGTTTTGAAAAGAAACAGTAAAAGCTTAATGTAAATGTACTGCTTTAGAAGTCCATCATGACATGATGCTGGATTATTATCCAAGCATCAGAGGGTCATTGGTTATGCAGGCTGCAGAGAATTTAAAGATATGCCGGATCTATCTCAATTGGCTGAATTGTTAGTTCTGTTCTTATGATTACCCTAGAAAGACAGCTGTTAGAATCCATAGACTAATTCAGATGGGTCGAGAATGGATATTGAAATTTTTTACGTTATTCAGAATCTTTCTTTTTAGTAAGTTGTAGTGGAGCAACACACTTCATTTTAAGATAGTAAACTTGCTGCTTGACTCACTTCCCAGCTACCAATCAAGTTCTTCTTCCAAAAAAGTGACCAATCTACAAACAAGAAAGCTGAAAACTGTTATTTTCCTATACTTCAGTATGTGAAAAACTGAGTTCTTAAGTACATAAATAACACAAATAGTCATGCAGCTCAATAGGTCCTCAATGTGTTCCAACATGGAGTGGACTTATGCAGTGTTTAACCTTTTGCTCTTCAAAGTCTCTGAGCTCAGCTAAAGCAGCTATGGGCGAGAGCGACAAGTTGAGCAAAATTCATGAATAAATAATTATCAGTGTTTTTCATGAATGGTTTAATAAAATGTTTTTATTTGGGCAACACTAGTATTAAGATAAAAACAAAAAACTGCAGATGCTGGAAATCCAAAACAAAAACAGAATTACCTGGAAAAACTCAGCAGGTCTGGTAGCATCGGCGGAGAAGAAAAGAGTTGACATTTCGTGTCCTCATGACCTTTCAACAGAACTGAGTGAATCTTAGAAAAGGGGTGAAATATAAGCTGGTTTAAGGTGGTGGTGGTGGTGGTTGGGGGGGGTGGTGGGGGGGTGGGGGGGTGTGGGGAGAGAAGTGGGGTGGGGAGGTGGTGTGGTTGTAGGGACAAGCAAGAAGTGATAGGAGCAGATAATCAAAAGATGTCACCAGTATTAAGACATGACTTGCCAATTAAGGTGCCCAACTCCTTTAAGTAGCTTGGCAATACAATAATTCTATACTAGGGATTATCCATAGTTAGAAGTCATTAATTCACTTTTTATGATTATTACAATCCTGCACCAAGTATTTTAATGAATCCCCTATTCTGCAAAAATAGGTGACAATCTTTCTGTGCAATGATAACAAAGAATGCTTTGTTATTTTGAGTTTGTGGGCAGTTCCAGTATTTTCTTTAATTGATCCAACTAACAGATTCCTTCTGTTTGCTGGTAACTGTTGGAATACAAGAGGCTCTTACACTTCAGTTTACGCAATTCAGGTTCTTAATTTCTGATGCTCATGAACTTGCAGAGATTATTTTATGAAGAGATTCATTGGAGGAAATGCTGCTATGTGGCCAAGTACCAAATGATGCACCATAGTTACCTGTGAGAAAGGAAAAGTAATAGTCATTCCATGCAGATCCTCCATCCCTCCTGGCCACCTTCAATATCATTGGCAAAGAATTGAGAGATGGTCATTTGCTTGTCCTTTTGGTCAAGCAGCCAAAGTGAAGGAAAGGTAGCAAATAGTGTTATAATTGTAAACTCTCACAATTTGACAAGTTCTGCTTATTTGCAATTTATGTGAGGATCTTAAGAAATAACTCGCATTTATTTAGTGCACTTTACATTTTAAGGATAACCTAAAGAACTGCACAGCCATTGAATCACTTTACATTATAATCATTGTTGGTTTGTTGTTAGACAATTCAGAAATTTGTGCACAGCAAGGTCCTGCAAAGAGATAATAACCTGTTAAATTGTTTTGGTGGTGTTACTGGAAGGATAGCTGTTGGCTAGGGCACCATGCTTTTCTTTGAGTATTACTATAGGATCTTTATGTTCATTTGAACAGTCAGGTTGAACCACAGTTAAGTGTGGCATTTAACACAGTGCCCAAAAAATTGGGCTCTGGACAGCACTGCTTGTGTCAGTGCTTTGGGAGCCTGGAGGGTCTAGAAAGGCCAACTGATCCGCCTCTGGCCATTTCTGGCATGGCCTTCCCGGATTGTCATGCTTGGAAGGGAGATCGCAGGTGTACCATGCAAGCATCGGAAGTATGTAGGTCGGGAATATTGTCATGTCAGTCAATGTCTAATGCTAATTTGATGCCCAGCCTGCCATTCTGGACCTTATAGGTCCTGTTGCCCTCTCTTGAACACATGCATTCAGCTGCCTGGCGGACCCCTCTCGACCCCTATTTAAAAATATTAAAAGAAATAGGAGCAGGTTTTTGCTCTTTGAGTCTGCTCCATCATTCAAAAAGATCAGTATGACACTTTCACGAGACTTTCTGTTGCTGCTGCACAGTTAGTGGAAGTGCTGTGTGCTGTGCTGTTGAAGGAGCTCTCACGGGTTTTTTGAGTCAAAAGGGACTGATGCTTGACGTTTGCTCCACTTTCAGTGGAGGTTGAATGCCTCTGAACAGAAAGCTTGCTATCACTAAATGGGAGCTATAGTAACAGTCCCTCTTGGGCTGCAGCATGACATGGAGATGGAGCATAGGCAACAAGCTGTGCGCAGAGGGAACAGGAGGACTTTTAACAAAGTGGCCACACCCACCTGCAGTGTTTAGAGAGCTTGTCCCCTACGTCCACTTCAGCCAGGAGCCATTCCTGCCAGATTTGAACCCTGTGACGAATCAAAGGCTGACTGCTTCGTGCTATCCACTCTACGCATGGCACATGCCTCCCTCTGCCACCAACAATATGTGGACAGTGCTTTTACAATGAGAACCATGCAGCAACCCAAAATGTCCTGGTATAAACTATCATCATTCTAAAACAATGACTCCACTTCCTGGACTGCTTTGAGGGGACCTATTCAATTTTCGCCATAATGTGCCTCCAACTTCATGGTGGTCTGCTGCATTTTACATAACCAGGCTCTCAACAGGGCGCATCCCTTGCCATCAAGCTTTCAGTATGCACCTCAGGAGGAGGAGGAGGAGGAAGAGAAGGAGGAGGAAGGGAGGAGCATCTGAGACACCATTGCTTTGAACACATTATCCATGAACAGCTCATCAGATGCTGGTTCCTCTAAAAGCATCCCCACATCAGCCATTGTTCAAAGGTTCTTCATTTCCATCCCATTCTAAGGGCCATTGTCTTTTTGGCCAAAATTCTGAAAAAAAGGCACCACCAAAAGACCATCCAATAACAACTTTATCCAACAGCACTTCCAATAATACATCCAAAACTGAATTATTCACCCTTGTGCATTCCAGTTGTACCTGTTTCAAAAAATGCCTTTGTCTGTCCTAGTGCTCCTACACAGTGCTATCTTAGTTACTGAAAATGGCAGATGGAAGGCTGCTGACTTTCAATGGTTGAAACTGCAGATGATCTTGCAGGTCACCTTGAACAGCTCTGGGCTTTGAGACCCTGACTTGGGCTGCACCACCTCAGCAGGGGCAGCAGCCTTCTGGGCAGGCTAACTGGCTGAGAGGCACCAACAGGGGCAATGGAGCAGTGGCAGTGGTAGGAACATAAATGCTGTCCATCTAAGATAAGACAACCGGTTGTGCACCATGGAGTCACTGCCACAGCAATCCTAGTAATCTGCTAGAGCACAAGTTTCTGGACTGCAATGAGAGCCTGCATGCCCTTGGAGCTCTGGCATCCACAGCCATGATGACAGCAATCTGAGCCTGCATGGCACTAATCTGGGCTTGTGTGTCAACAAGCATGGATTTCATGACCACCATCTGAGCTTCCACTGCAACACCCAGGTGTTCTGCGGCTCATGCCTATGATACAATGGAAGCCTAGCATCAGCTAACAGATAAAGAAGAAAAAAAAACTTGCAGTTACATTAAGTCCTCACTTAAAGTTGTGGTTGCATTTCTTAGAATCAACTTTAAGTGATTGATGTGCTTAGCAATCTCTCCTTGGCGCTTCTGCACCATTGGGACTTGTACTTCCACAAGGCCAGAGGCCCAGCTTCAGATTGAACCTGGGTCTTTAACAGGAACCCAGGTCCAGGATGGCGATGCGGCAAGAGGGTGAGTCAGGAAGTGGGAGGTTCGGCAAGAGGGTGGGTCGAGCTGGGGGTTGGGGGGAGAGGCCACAACTAAGAGGTCAGTGGGTGGGGGGAGAGGCCGCTCCAAAATGGCGCTAATTGGATCATGTGGGAAATGATGTTAAAACAAATCTTGCGATACTCAGTGAGGTTACAAGCCCCATTAACTTACAAACATTAAAATGAAACGACAACATGAAACCAAGACTTACTTTATTTGGCACTTTTCTTGACCACCAGACGTCTCAAAGTGCTTCATCACCAATGAAGTACTTTTTTTTGAAGTGTAGTCCCTATTGTAATATAGGAAACAAGGCAGTCGATACTTGCAGAGCAAACTTCCATGGAAAGCAATATGATAATGACCAAAAAAATCTGCTTTTGTGATGTTACTGAGGGATAATATTGGCCAGGACACCGGGGATAGCTCCCCTGCTGTTCTTTGAAATAGTGCTGTGTAATCTTTTATATCTACCTGAGCAGGCAGATGGGGCTTAACATCTTGTCCAAAAGACCACACCATCAACAGTGAACCTGGAACCTTGTGGCTCAGAGGTGAGAATGCTACCATCTGAGCCAAAGCTGATACAGGTGTTGCATCATAGCTGGGTCCACAACTGCTGCCATGGAGTTGGATAACATTTCCAGGCTGGAAAGGCTGGGTTCTAAGCTCTGTACGAAGCCAGTGCCAGGTTGAAGCCGGACTCCTCCACGATTCATGACAGTGATAGCAGGCTCTGCTAGTACACCAAGCATCTCTGTCTGCATGTCCATTAGCATTCTCCTGTATTCTGCTTCATTGGCATCCTCATCTGAATCCTCTATAGCAGAATTCATCTGTGACTTCACCTTCCTCAGACCTGGCATATGTTCTGTTCTGTCCCCTTGGCCTGGATGTAGTATACGTATGCCTGGCGACTCACCATGTTGTGAATTGGCCTCTGTAGTGCCCTCTAAGGTATGCACAGTGTCAATATCTGAGCTGGTGGCTGTTAATGGGAGAGCAGTTGGTGGCATTTCTTCATCGTGCATGCTGCTTACACCCTCCATTGTGAGACTGCACTGACTAGCTGCATGGCAGGTTCTGGGTACCTGAATGCATAAATGCAGAAGGGGAGGGTTGGAGTGTGGGAAGGGGATTGGATGGAAAGCAAGAGACCTGTGGCCACACCGTCTGCAGCTTGTATTTCATGCCAGATTGCAGAATGAGGGCGAAATGGGATTAGAGAAGGTGCATCGGACAGAAATGTATCCTCATCTTGGTTGTTCCCTGCAACCTATTGCAACAGCCTCAGTCATTGTCATGGCAATAATTTGTAACAGCATCTTTTCCAATGAGCTTAGGAGATGCAGGCCTGTCTGTGCCCTGCTGATTCTCTGCTGCTCCCTTCTGTCATGTGCCACCTTGTCCTACAGGAAAGAGGGAAGAATGTCGTTGAGTGTGTTGCAATATGTTTGGGGATGTGCCTGTCACAGCTGAATAACTGTAAGTATGTGAAAGTTGTGGAAGATGTGAGGTTTGCACCAGTGCTAAATGTGAGGGTGAGTTGGAGCTCATGAATACTTGGCATGAGTCCTGACTGTTAGAGATTTTTAATGGGTGAGTGATGGAGGTGTGGTTGTTGAGCAGTGTGTGAGCTTGGTGGTGTGATGAGTGGGAGATGACATTTGAACATACATTCACTGACCTTGACCACTCATGTGAGGTCATTGAACTTATCTGGCACTAGAGCCAGGTCCTTGGAAATAGACTCTTTAAATTGATCTCCTTGGCTACTTGCTCCCATTCCCTTTGTAATGCATGGCTTGAGGGCCTTCTGGTACCTTGCAGAAATATGATGTCTCTCTTCCTTTCCAACTCCTGGATTAAGGAATCTGGTGCTGCAGCGGAGAATTTGGGAGCTCTCTCTCTAGGTTGCTGCTCCATTGGTTCTTTGTTTTACTTCTTGTGAGAAACATGTTTAAATGTAACTTCAACAAGTACTACAGCTAGAATGCCTCTCCCATTTAAGAACTGCAGGCTGGCTTTAAGGTGTACAGGCTAGCTTTATCTCAGTCTAACCATGCATGCACCTGGACCCCTTTCTGAGTATGCAATAAGCAGCTCATTTAGTGCTGGGCTACATCTCACAATAATGGTGATGAGGAGGCACCAGGAATTTTGCATTCCTTCTCCATCATTGGATAGGGGGTAATTTCATATTGAAATTCCTGAACTGCAAACTTGCCCTATCAAATTTTTAGCCCAGTATCTCTCACAATGCAGCATTACATCAGTACTGCACTGTAAGTATCAGGCTAGATTGTATGCTTGAGTTCTGAAGTGGGACTTGAATACAGAGCTTTGTAACTCAGAAGTAAGAGTGCTATCACTGAGCCAAGCTAATGTTCAATTCTACTTAACCTTGTTTAAGTTTCCCGAGGTGGCCTTAAAATCTGCAAAGGTACAACACCAACCCAGCTTGAGGTCCAGGCCTTAACACAACTCCAGAAAGTTCTTTTCAGCTCGCTGATATATGGGGCCATGAGCCAAATCTCAGAATGTGCAAACATGTCACCTTAGATTGGAACTGCCTCTGGTAGTGTTAATAGTTTCCACCGGCTCATAGGCTCTTGAGATGTGCTCTGAGTGATGCTGCTGCTTCCTACTGATACTTCAATAATGGAGTCTCTATCTGAACCTGAATATATCTGGCAAAAATGTCTGAAGCACATCCTCTGACTTTTTCACTACACGGTTTTAATTTACATTTTCATATTCTCACCTTTTGTAACTTTCACATATCTGACTTCCTTATGAGGTATATCGCCTTAGAATTGGCCTTCCTTTATTTTGGATTTTAGGGGCCCAGCAACCAAGAATCTTCTGGTCTATGAAGTCTCTTGTTGGAAGGTGAAACCAGATTTATCAGCAAACATGGCTGTCTGATTCCACGCTCCCAGGATCTCAATTGTAAGAGATTTTAATAAACTTATGTGAGGTATCCTGGATGTCAATAAACTATCTTGGTTACACATTGGAAAATTTTGGTTAAAATCCTGATTTTAAAAAAAGGAATCCCAGACCAGATCTGTGTTTATCAATGTCTTATATTGAAATAAAATCCAGAATAAGCAAATCTTAATTACAAATATTGCTTTAGAAATTGAATGACACCACAGCCATTTTAGATGCAAAACATGGGAAACTTAAGTATCCAACATGATGGGCAAGGGCACGTTCTGTATTCAAAGTGTGGCCAAGGCAGGAAAAGAGGTGTCCAAGGACCACATCTGAAAGAGACACTTTGTATATGTAAATATGGGGCTTAATGTGTGTTTCAAGTCCCCTTCCCAAAATTGGTCTGCCATGAACACTGTTGGTGCTGGGATGGCTGCATTCAGGAAAACTGGGTCTACATGTGTCCTAATCAACAGTCCTAAGGGTCCACTGCAGGCCACCACCAAAACGATATTTATAAAAAAAACTGTTTGTGGAGCTGGAAGGAGCTTTTTGTTAGCAAAGATATTAAGTGATATGGAGCAAACATAGAGTTAGGTCACAGATGAGTCATGATTTTGTAGAATGGCGGAACAGGCTTGAGGAGTTAAATGGCCTCCTCTTGTTCCTATGTTCCTGGCAGTATATTACCCCCCCCTCCCCCCCCACCAAAGTCTGCTTCAATTGGATCGTGGCTGATATGCCTTTTACTTACCTTTGTTTTATATTCTTTTGATATTCTTACCTAATAAAAATCTACCAATTTCATTTTTGAAAGCTCCAATTAGTCCAACATTCACAGCCTTTTGAGGGGAGGGTTCCAGATTCTATTATCCTAAGTTATCATAATATATGTTTACCTTGATGTGGAGATTTTAAATCAGCAGGTACTTAGGATAAAAGTAAATGAAAGGATTAGCAAGAGCAGCTAAAAGGGGAAGGTAGCTGCAAGTCTATGCAGTTATCACAAATTAGAAAATGATATCCCAAAATTGTTATGATCGTTGGTCAGACCCCCTAGTTGTTGGTAGGATTCAGTAACATTTTGTTTAAAGGAGACAAAATTTGAAATTCAAGACACTTGCTTATTGAGTAAAGCCACAAGATTCCGTGGGTTTTGAACAAACAATAATAAGCTTTACAATATGTCTCTTATACTCGTAACATTCAGGGTAAGTATGAAGTACATGTGAATTAATAAACCAAACACAACATACTACACTAATAAATGGCAGATGCGACCAAGACAGAATGCAAGGATTTCTCAACAACCCACCCAGACGTCAATAACCCTGTGAGTCAACCAATCTCACTGAAACTTTGCCTCCCTCACAAAAGATTCCAGTCTTTACCTTTGAAGATCTAACCTTGAAATCCTTCTCCAAAAGCCGCTGCAACTTGGATAGCTTCAACAATGACCCACCTTGCAGGATTTCAATCTTGCCTCCTGAGATTCCGTTCCCTGGATTCCCAAATATCCATTCAAACACCAACTCAGAAGCACAACTTAAGCCCTTTGGTCACACCAAGCAGAACACTACTGCTCCAAAGGTGTACTTTTTCCCCAACAGCTCATAGTATGGAGTCACCAACCTTCAGCTGCCTTCTTGGATATTCAGGACTTCTGAGCCGTCTTCAATTACCAGAGTTTCTCCTGAGCCCTCTTCACTTAACGTTTGCTCCCCACAGCCCTTTTTCTATTTGGAACTTTCATTCTCCACTCCTTTCTTTAATTGAACTGGGACCTCTCCTTGTCCCCTCTCCCTTTAGGAACTCTCCCTGTCCACTGCCTAGGACACTTGCCTTCTCGATGGTTCTCAGCTACTGGTCATCTGACCTGGGTTTTACGTGCCATTTTCTTATGCGCAAGCACACTGGACTTAAAAAGATGTAAAAATGCCAATCAGCACATGTCTGCTCCCGGTCTCCACATGCGCAAAAACTCCGAGGCCCATCGAGAGTTGAAGTCCCCAACCTCTGCAGTCTCCAACGAGGTAAGTTTGGGTTTCATAACAAAATGATAGTAAAACCAGATAAAAACCACACATATTTTGCCATTGAAAACCATTTTCCAGAGATATCAATTATGTCACTGGAATATATTTCCATCCTCACCACATGGATGAGGATCTGGCAAAGTGCATTCCCGCCCTTTACACAACCAGATGATTTTCATTCCATTAATTTCAATGGAATGAAAATCAGGCAGGTTCTTTAAAGGGTGGATGATTCGCTCCAACAGATCACCCCTCCAGCTAGTGAAGACAAAAATCTAATTTGATATCTGCGATTAATTCTTTCCCAAGGGCTTAACTCCAATTGTCCTTCTAAAACTCATCCTTCCATATCTAATTACTACATTCAGCTGCATTAGCCTGGTCAGTCTCGCCATGCTGTGGACAAAACGTTGTGAAATCATCCATAAAAACACACATTGGTAAAAATTTGATTCCTCTTTTTGTCATCATGTCATGAGCAGTATTATTTTCATTTATCCTTAACAAAAGGCAATGACCATTCAAAATTCATAACTCAATCGATTTAAAATCAATACTCAAATAATGATACTATAAATAGAAACAGGTTTGATGATCCTCCCACCATTGTGCCTTCATCTTTCCCTCCCTCCAAATTCCATGTCAGCTGGCAATGCATGTTTCATTTCTGATTGCCATGGACCGTCACCAGCAGCTTTCAATTGCAGCTTCCTATTTCTGGCTTTCCCACCCAGCTGCTAGCCAGCCTCTCAATCCAGCCAGCTGTAAGGAAAAAAATGGAGTGAAAAATGCTGGTTGCCTCTCTATTCCTGACTGTGGTAACACTGTTTAACTTGCTGATATTGGCATTAACAGCCTCAAAGTGGGGTTGATTGGCTTAACTCAAGACAGCTTTCAAAGGGGCTTGCCATTGGGCGACCTGCTTCTTTCAGATGATAAGTCCCTCCCTTTTAATAAACAAATTGGGGTGCAATGATGCACCGAGGATCCTGATTACCATTTAGGAGAGAGCTAGTCTCAAGTTGCACCATGCATGTTTGAATGAATTTTCTCAGTGTTATTGCCAAAAAGGCTCTGTGTGGGTAAGTTTCATATCGTTTTTCTTGCGTCTGGAGGAACAGGAAGGTTCCCCTGGGTCCCAGAAAATTATTGCGGGCCACTACCAGCTCATCCCCTTGGCCTCCCCTTTTCACTTCCTATTCCAGGGCCTACCTGTAGCTACTGCTGGGGCCACTGCCAGCTGATATTCTCATGGGCCCAAACTGGCAAATTGGCTGGCACCCACACCTCATCAGTCAGATTCAAATGATGCCCATGCCTGCCAATCAACAGGGTTTATTTACTGCCAGCTGCATGCTCCATTGATTGGCCACTCAAAATCAAGATCTATTTCTATGTATATAGTGATTCGCATCTAAAATTTTAGGGGAGAATTGTCAGGTATTCTTCAAGCATTCATCCATAAGTCTGTGGAGATGCATGAATGTACAACCCCTTTGGAACAGTATATTAGGCACTTCTAGAATGCAAATGAACATGAAGAACTGAATTTTAACCTGCCAGAGTGGCTATGTTTCTGTGTGGGCAGCAGTTCAAAAAGACCTGAAACTGCTGACACGTTGGGAAGCTGGCAGGAACTACTGACATCCACATTTAACTGGAATGTATTCATTAGTACACAGGAAACCCCCATGGCACAAATGGGTGTGACATTTAAATGGTAAAAAGCAATTAAGTGGAGTTTTAACCTTGGATCCTGACTTCAATCCTGAGCACGTGTTTCCTGGGCTTCCTGAAACAGGTTACAAAAGGTGAGAGCGCAGTTGGAATTGATAGGGATGAGCATTGACAGGTAAGAAAGCCTTTAAATGGTGTGATATGACAGCTGCTTACTTGCCTGATTGAAAGGCTTTTGTTCATAGACCTTGTTCTGAGAGTATGCTTTCACTGCTTTGGAGGTGTTTCCAATGCTTTGGAGATTATCTCTGTTATCTTGGAGTTTTGTCTTTCGCCTGCACTTCACTGCTGTCAGCCTTCACAGCAGCAGCATGTTTATACAGCTGTACCTTGGACCTCAGGTGAACAATAGTACAAGTAGTATTAGCTGTAGTAGCCTTCTGAACAACCCACTGCTCCACAGCATAATATGTGGGCACTGAGCTCAAGCTTGCAGGAGGTGAAACACACAACACGGTCATTATTCTTTCATAGAATGTAAGCGTCGCTGGCAAGGCCAGCATTTATTGCCCATCCCTAATTTCCCTTGAGATGTTGATGTTGAGTCACCTTCTTGAACCACTGTAGTACAACTGGTGTAGGTACACCCACATTGCTGTTATGAAGGAAATTTCAGGTTTTTGACCTAGCGATAGTGAAGGAATGGCGATATAGTTCAAAGTCGGGATGGTGTGTGACTTGGAGGGGACTTGCGCTTGTCCTTCTAGGTGGTAGAGGTCGTGGGTTTGGATGGTGCCATTGAAAGGGATTGGTGAGGTTTTTGCAGTGCATCTTGTTGATGGTACACACTGCTGCCACTGCATTGGTAGTGGACAGAGTGAATGTTTAAGGTGGTGGATGGGCTGCTGATCAAACAGGCTGCTTTGTACTGGATGGCAGGGATTCTGGGAAATATAGAGGAGCAAAGATATCTGGGAAAGCAGGTCCCTGAAGGTAGTAGGACAGGTTGAGAAGGTGGTTAAAGGATTACAGGATGCTTTTCTTCTGGCTGAGGCATGGAATATAGAAGCAGGGAGGATGTACTAGAACTGCATTAAACACTAATTAGGCCACAGCTAGAGTACTGCATGCAGCTCCAGTCACTACATCACAGGAAGAATGTGATTTTTGAGGATGTTGCCAGAACTGTGAGTTAAGATAGGTTTGACTAGAGTTGTTTCCTTTGGAACAGGGGAGGCTAAGGGGAGATTTAATTAAGATGTATAAAATTATGACAGGCCTAGAATAGAAAGGAGGGGCTTATTTCACTTAGCAGAGATTAATTACCCAAATAGCATAGACTTAAATTAATTGGCAGAAAGATTAGAGGGGAGTTAAGGATAATCTTTTCAACCAGATGGTGAAGATCTGAAACTCACTGCCTGAAAGAGAGGGAGAGGAAGAAACCCTCATGACATCTAAAGAATATTTGGCTATGCACTTAGTGCCCTAAACTACCAAGCTATGAATCTAGAGCTTGAAAGTGAGATTAGGCCAGATAACTCTTCTTAAGCCAGCACAGATGAGATGGGCCAAATGGCTGTCTTCTGTGCTGTAATCTATGTTTATGATGTTACAGTGTTTTGGGAGTTGGGAAACTGATTAGGGTCTCTGTTCCTTATCCTGATTCCGATCCAATGAACCCCAAGATAGAATGGCATATGCAAGGTATCAAGTGAAAAGCTGATGTTCAACCCTGTTGTCCCTCCTGGTTAAATGATCTGGTGAGACTCACTATAATGGCTCACATGGTGAGGTACAAAAACAGTGGACCAGATTTCAGTGGGTGAGGGAGGGTACTATGTGTAAGAAGCATATTGTGAATAGCGCACCCAGCAGTTATGAAGAAAGTGGGGCCCAGCCAAATTTAACTAGGGCCATATTAGAACAATTGAAATGGGCCCTCTGCTCAGAATTTGCGTGAATATAAACACCAGCCTGCAGGCACGGGAATTAAGGCATAATAAGCCAGCCAATTCTAGCTGGGGCCCTAAGGCATACAATAGGTGCTTGAAAGTGGAGGTGGGGGGAGTGGGGGAGATGTATGGTGGGGATTGTTTCCCAAACAGATTTTGGTATGGGCAGGAAGAGAGGGGGCTAGGCAAAAGGGTGCTTAGGATTGCTTCCTGCTCCTCCAAATTATCAGAAATCTTACTTAATGAGCCTCTTCTGGACTCTGTGCTGAAACCTGTCCAGTTTGATACTGAGCAGGCATACCTAAAGTCTTCACAGACAAGCATTGATTATGTTATCGGACCATGATTTTTTAATTTATATCAGGCCCTTGCTTGCCTGCGGCTAGAGTCCCGACTTCAGAGTCGGGAAACTATGATGTCACCAGATGGAAGCAATGTGGCCCCAAGTCGGACATGGCCTGGTCTTCATCTCTCCATTGCACCGTTTTTGCTGGGCAAGGGATGGTTCCCACTTCTGGTTGGGGACATTCACAAAAGTCTGATCACATGACAGTCTGACTATATGACATTTTACCATGTGATGCCAGATCTGATCTGATCATGTGACTTTTACAAATTGCATTTACCTTATAAAGGTTGGGCCCCTGTTGAGTAATTTTGCACTTGAATTTGCACCAGCTGCTGTTATGCAACAAGTTCCAAGAACCAGGACGCCACCTGTGAGGAGGCAAAGGGCAAACTGAGTGCAGGGAACCTAAAAGTTGGGGAGCAATTCGAAGTGAAACCAAAGATACTTTGATTCCATTAGTAACTAATGGTAACTCATTCATAGCTAACAGTAATACTGGTAAAACTTACATTCACATTATAACCAAAAGTAACACAATAACTCACTGATAATTGCTGTTTAACTGCTAGCATTTGGTGTCATGTCCTGATGTCCTTCCTACCTGTAACTAGTAATAATGCTATAACCTGCAGCTATCCTTGTTGACGCCATAGCGAGAATTTCTCTGCGCTGCACATGATACAATCAGGTTATCCAGACCATTGCAATTTTAACTGGTCGAACCTTTCTCCTTATCTCTTTGGACTCAGGTTCCATCTTATCTCTTTGGAACCTCAGCCAGAGTTGATCTGCACTTCACTTCACATGTCAAAAGCAGGCAGCACAGAACAACCTGAACCAAAAAATAAAGCTGCTCAAAGGGCAGTGTGCTAAGTGTTTGGGGCACATCCCACAGGGTACTAAACTCAGCTCAGCACCAATGTTTCTAAACCACTCATTCAATTTGGACTCAATAAAGGAGAGTTTTCACTGAATTATAGAAAATACTTAAGGCCTGAGGTGTGAGCATTGTCTCCTGTAACCATATTCCCAATGCTCCAAGACCTGTTGGTATAACACCTATTTAACTATTTATTCTGTTCCCTTTGAAATGATATTGTAGTTTCTACCTCAATCACCATGTGTGCTGAAAGATCCCACTGTGTTAAAGCCCTCGGTTCAAGAACTTCCCCCTCCCTTGTCCCTTGTTTCTTCCAGTGAGAATCCTTGCTTTCCATTGCCTAGTTCCCCATTTGCCCACCAGTAGAAATCTTTCAATATTTACCCACAGCAAGGCCCCCAGGTTTTACTTATCCCTTTCTTTGCTGCTCCTTTTTCAGTGACATTCCCACTTAGCATATTGTTGCTGCTCTCAGCTCTGTGGAAAATGCTGATTCCCACATATCAGGCTGCATTTTACGTGCCCTCACTGGGTGTATTCCTGGCAGAAGGACACATAAAATAGCACTGGTGCCCACTCCACCAGCTTTCCACCCACCCCAGAGCTCATCTTTTTATACTGAAATCAGCAGCCCGACCGCCATATTTAAATAGATAATCAAGGGTCAATTAGGCTTGTTGCCAACCCAATCGAACCTGATAATACTCTGTCCATACCATAAAACATTTGGTGTGGGCAGCAGGGTGAGACTGGGCAACCGATTTTTAAAAATGCAATCTTCAAAGGGCGGGAAGGAAGGGGGTTTGATCTTCGGGATCTGCCCTTTGCGGATCGGGCCCCCCCCCCATCCCCCCAAAAAGATTGAACCCTCCCTTTCTTTCTTACCCCCCCACAGCCTTAAACCTAACTACCCCCCATCCCACCCTCTCCCTGACCTGCTGAAACCCTCCCTGCCCAAGACCCCATACTTGTCGGTTCCTTCAATCTCTGGGCCTTCTTACACCCCTTCTTACAGTCCCAGCAGGAGCCAGTAACACGCTCTGGATGTTATTCAGCTCCAGCAACACTCGAGAAGCTCAATACCATCCAGGACAAAGCAGCCCACTTGATAGGCGCCCCATTCGCCCAGTGAGGGGCGCAAGTCCCACTTGGCCCTTGCTAAACCCACCCACAGCATGTTATGGCTGCAGGGTGAGCCGGGGTTGGGCAGTTTAGCTCCACACTGACTTTGCTGACGGGAATTGTGGGGGGTGGGGGGAAGCGCAAGCCATCCACACACCCCCATTTTACACGGCCCATCATGTCTTGTGATTCCCAGAAGTTCAAAATGCACTGATACATTGTCAGTTTGTTACAGACAATGCAGTAATGAGTGTTGTGGCACTCTGGATGCCTATGTATACATACACATGAACATATTGTTCCTTTTTTAAAAAATTGTTTCATAGGATGTAAGCATCGCTGGCAAGACCAGAATTTATTGCCCATCGCTAGTCGCCCTTGAGAAGATGGTGGTGAGCTGACTTCTTGAACCACTGAAGTCCAAGTAGTGTGGGTACACCTACCGTGCCGTTAGGAAGAGATTTCCAGGATTTTGGCCCAGCGACACTAAAGGAACAGCGATTATATTCCAAATCAGGACAGTGTGTGGCTTGATGGGGAACTTACAAGTGGTGGTGTTCCCAAGTGCCTGCTGCCCTTGTCCTTCTGAGTGTTCGAGGTCCTGGGTTTGGAAGATGCTGTTGAAGGAGCCTTGGTGATTTGCTGCAGTGCATCTTGTAGATTTTACACACTGCTACCACTGTGTGTCGGTGGTGGAGGAAATGAAAGCTTAAGTCGTAAATGTGATGCCATTGTTCTGGATGGTGTCAAGCTTCTTGAGTGTTGTTGGAGCTGCAATCATCCAGGCAAGTGGAGAGTATTCCATCACACTCCTGACTTGTGCCTTGTAGAGGGTGCACAGGCTTTGGGGAGTCAGGATGTGAGTTACTCACCACAGAATTCCCAGCCTCTGATCTTCTTTTGTAGCCATAATATAATTGCTAGTCCAGTTCAGTTCCTGGTCAATGGTAACCCCCATGTTGTTGATAGTGGGGGATTCGCAATGGTAATGCCATTGAATGTCAAGGGTAGATGGTTGGATTCTGTCTTGTTGGAGATGGTCATTGCCTGACACTTGTGTGACACAAATGTTACTTGCCACTTATCAGTTCAAGCCTGAATGTTGTCCAGGGTCTTGCTACATCTATGCATGGACTGTTTCATTATCTGAGGAGTTGTGAATGGTGCTGAACATTGTGCAATCATCAGCCAACATCCCCTCTTCTGACTTTATGATGGAAGGAAGGTTATTGATGAAGCAGCTGAAGGTGACTGGGCCGAGGACACTATCCTGAGGAACTGCTGCAGTGATGTGCTGAGACTGAGATGATTGACCTCCAACAACCACAGTCATCTTCCTTGGTGCTTGGTATGACTCAACTAATGGGCAGTTTTCTTCTTGATGCCCATTGACTCCAGTTTTGCTAGGGCTCTTTGATGCCACACTCGGTCAAATGTGGCCTTGATGTCAAGTGCAGTCACTCTCACCTCACCTTTTGAGTTCAGCTCTTTTGTCCATGTTTGGACCACGGCTGTAAGAGGTCAGGAGTTGAGTGGCCCTGGCTGAACCCAAGCTGAGCGTCAGCAAGCAGGTTATTTCTGAGCTAGTGCCACGTGATAGCACTGTTGATGACCCCTTCCATCATTTTGCTGATGATCAAGAATAGACTGATTTGACAGTAAAGTTCTGTCGAAGGGTCATGAGGACTCGAAACGTCAACTCTTTTCTTCTCCGCCGATGCTGCCAGACCTGCTGAGTTTTTCCAGGTAATTCTGTTTTTGTTCTGATTTGACAGTAATTGGCTGGGTTGGATTTTCCCTACTTTTTATACACAGCACGTACCTGGACAATTTTACACATTGTTGGGTAGATGTCAGTGTTGTAGTTGCACTGGAACATCCTGGCTCGGGATATGGCTAGTTCTGAAGCACAAATCTTCAGTATTATTGCTGGAATGTTGTCAGGGCCCGTAGCCTTTGCAGTATCCAGTGCTTTCAGCCATTTCCTGATAACATGTGGAATTAATTGAATTGGCTGAAGACTGGCATCTGTGGTGTTGGGGACCTCAGGAGATGTTAGTGTGGTAGAAATGTCACTGGATTAGTAATTCAGAGGCTCAGGATAATGTTCTGGGGACACAGGTTCAAATTCCACCATGGCAGCTTGTAGAATTTAAATTCAATTAATAAAGTCTGGAATTTTTTTAAAAAGCTGGTCTTAGTATGTGGGAGCTGGTGGACGCTGGAGGGATTCACAGTGACCACATCTGCAGGAAGTGTTCGCTGCTTGACGAACTTCAGCTCAGAGTTGATGAGCTAGAGTCTGAGCTGTGAGCACTGCAATGCATCAGGGAGGGGAAGAGTTACCTGGACATTGGGCAGGATTTTTCAGTCAGCGTGTGGGGGTGGGCCTGACACGCTGACGCGTAAAATGACGCGCGATGACGTTGGGCATGTGTCCCGACCTCATCATGCAGTCCCGCGATATTTCATTTGGCGGGTGTGCGCCGGAGTCCGCTGCGCACCTGCCGATATGAAAGTAATTGATGAAATTGTTAACACTGCCCGTCCAACCTTAAGGTAGGCAGGCAGGTGAGAAGGCCAAGCGGCCTTCACGATCTTAGGAAACTTCACCATGAGCAGGATAAGGTTTTCTAAAGCTTTTATTAAATAAATAAAAAGGTTTTCCTAAATATAAAAACATGTCCCATCTCATGTGATACAGCCACATGAGGGGACATGTTTAAATATATTTTTAAACTATTTATTTAATTATTTCGATATCAATTCAATCACTCTGAGGCAGCTCCGTGGCGGCTGCAGAGCTGATTGCGGGCAGCGATCGGCTCTGCGACAACCCCCACCCACTCTCGCCAAGCTCACCTGCTGGCTGCCTGAAAAATTCAGTCCACTGTGTTTCAGGAGACAGTTACATCAAATTTGGATCGTGGTCAGGGACAGGAGGGTGTGACTGCGAGTGGGGCAGGTATGGGGATCCAGAAATTAGCTTTGGAGGAGCCTCAGCCAGTGCCCTTGTCCAATAGGTACAAGATTCTTGCTCCCAGTGTGGACGAGGGCACAGACTGCAGGGAGGATGAGCAAATTGACCACAGCACCATGATACAGAGTGACTTTCAAGTCGGGGGAAAAAAGAGAAATGCATAGTAATAGGGGATAGCATAGTTAGGGGAATAGATACTGTTCTCTGCAGAAAAGACAGAATGCCGAAGGCTGTGTTGCTTAGCTGGTGCCAAGGTTAAGGACATCTCTTCTGGGCTGGAGAGGAACTTAGAATGGGAGGGGAAGGATCCAGTTGTTGTGGTTCACATAGGTACTAATGACATAGGTGGGACTAGGAAAGAGGTTCTGCTGAGGGACTACGAGCAACTTGGGGCCAAATTAAAAAGCAGAACCACAAAGGTAATAATCTACGGATTACTACATGAGCCACGTGCAAATTAGCATAGGGTAAATTAGATTAGAGAGGTAAATGCATGGCTCAAAGATTGGTGTGGGAGAAATGTGTTCAGATTCATAGGGCACTAGCATCAGTACTGGGGAGGGAGAGAACTGTTCCGTTGGGAAGGGCTTCATTTGAACCAGGCTGGGAACAGCTTCCTAGTGAATTGTATAACTAAGGTCAGAGATAGGACTTTAAACAAATTAGTTAGGGGGGAGGGTTCAATCAAAAGGAAGTTTAAAAAGTCAAAAAGAAATGAGAGAGCAGAGGTGCAGTGTAGTGAAGAGTTGAACAATAAAGTGTGACAAGAAGGGGCAGAAAATATAAGCAGAAGAGTGCAGCAGAAATTAAAACCAGAATGAGTAATAATGATAAAGAGTCAAAGCTTAAGGCTCTTTATCTGAATGCATGCAGCATTTGTAACAAGATCGATGACGGCACAAATAGAAATAAATTAATATGACTTGATAGCTATTAGAGAGACGTGATTGCAGGGTGCACAAGACTGGGAACTCAATATTCAAGGGTATTCGACATTCCAGAAAAATAGGCATAAAGGAAAAGGAGGTGGGGTAGCTTTGTTAATAAAGGAAGGTATTGGTGTGAGGTGAATAGTGGTATAGGTGCAATAGATCATGATGTGGAATCAGTTTGGGGGAAATAAGGAATAGCAAGGGGGAAGAAGTCACAGGTGGGAGTCGACTACAGGTCCCCGACGAGTTGCTTCACCGTAGGACAACGTATAAATCAGGACATAATGGAGGCATTTAGGAAGGGCGCTACAATTGTCATGGGTAATTTTAATTTGTATATTAGCTGGATAAATCAGATTGGCAGGGGTAACATGGAAGACAGATTTGTGGACTGCATCAGGGATTGTTTCTTAGATTAATATGTTGCAGAACATATCCAGGAACAGGCTATTTTAGATCTAGTAATGTGTAATGGGGTGGGATTAATAAGAGATATCATAATTAAGGATCCTCTAGGGGGTAGCGATCACAACATGGTAGAATTTCAAATTCAGTTTGAGGGTGAACACGGATCTCAAACCAGTGTCCTCAACTTAAAAAGGGGCAATTACAGAGGTATGAAGAAAGAGTTGTCTAAAGTGGGCTGGGAAAATAGATTAAGGGGAAGGTCAGTGGATGAGCAGAGGTAGACATTTAAGCAGATATTTCATAACGCTCAGCAAAAATTTATCTCGGTCAAAAAGAAGGACTTGATGAGAAGGATGAACCACCCAACAAAGGTGGTCAAGGAGAGTATCCAATCAAAAACTAAGGCATACAAAGCGGCGAAAACTAGTGGTAGGGCAGAGGATTGGGAATTTTTAAGGAATCAGCAGCGGATGACTAAAAAGCTAATAAAAAGGGAGAAATTTGATTATGCAAGTAAATTGGCAAGAAATATAAAAACAAACAGCAAGAGGTTCTAGGGGTATAGAAAAAGAGAGTGGCTAAAGTGAGTATGGGACCCTTGGCAGATGTGAATGGAAAATTGATAATGGGGAACAGGGAAATGGCAGATAATTTAAACCAATATTTTGCATCGGTCTTCTTGGTGGAGGACAGTATAAACATCCCAAAGATATCAGATAAGCAAGGAGCTAATGGGAGGAAAGATCTTGTCACAGTCTCTGTCACGAGGGACAAAGTATTTGACAAACTAATGGGACTAAAGGCAGACAAGTCGCTAGCACCTAATGACCTGCATCCAAGGGTTTTAAAGGAAGTGGCTGCTGAGATATTGGAGGTATTGGTTCCAGGAGGGTCCCAGTGGATTGGAAAACCACTAACGTGATGCCCCTGTTCAAGAAGGGAGGGAGACAAAAAGCAGGAAACCTTAGGCCACTCAGCCTAACGCCTGTCTTTGAGAAAATGCTAGAGACCATTATTAAGGAAGAAATAGCAAGACATTTAGAAAAGCTTAACGCAATCAAACAAAACCAACATGGTTTTGTGAAAGGGAAATCATGTTTCACAAATTTGCTAGAGTTCTTTGAGGATATAACAAGCAGAGTTGATAAAGGAGAACTAGTAGATGTAGTGTATTTGGATTTCCAGAAGGCTTTCAATAAGGTGCCACATAAAAGGTTATTGCACAAGATAGGAGCTCACGGTATTGGAGGTAATGTATTAGTATGGATTGAGGATTAGTTAACACAAATAGAAGACAAAGAGTTGGGATTATTGGGTCTTTTTCAGGTTGTAAAGACGTAACTGGTGAAGTGCCACAAGGATCAGCCCTCGGCCTCAATTATTTACTATCTATGTTAATGAGGGGGCAGAGTGTAATGTATCCAAATTTGTTGTTGATAGAAAAATAGGTGGGAAGGCATGCTGTGATGAGGACATAAGGAATCTGCAAGGGGATATAGATAGGTTAAGTGAGTGGGCAAAAATTTGGCAGATGGAGTATGATGTAGGAAAGTGTGAGGTCATGCACTTTGGTAGGAAGAATCAAAAGGCAGACTAAAATTTAAATGGAGAGAGACTCCAAAAAAACACAGCGCAGAGGGATCTGTGTGTTCTAATGCATGAAACACAAAAAGTTAGCATGCAGGTGCAGTAAGTAATTAAAAAGGCAAATGGAATTTTGGCCTGTATTGCTAAGGGGTTGGGGATTAAAAATAGGGAAGTCTTGTTACAACTGTACAGGGTGTTGGTGAGGCTGTACCTGGAGCACTGTTTACAGTTTTGGTCCCCGTATTTAAGAAAGGACATACTGGCATTGGAGGCAGCTCAAAAGAGAATCACTAGGCTGATTCCTGAGATGAAGGGGTTGACTTAACAAGAACAGCGAACCAGGTTAGGCCGTTATTTATTAGAGTTTAGAAGAATGAGGGGTGATCTTATTGAAACCTTCAAGATTCTGAGGGGGCTTGACAGAGTAGGTGTTTGGAAGATGTTCCCACTAGTGGGGGAATCTCGAACCAGGGGACGTAGTTACAGAACAAGGGGACACTCATTTAAAACTGAGATGCAAAGGAATTTCTCTCAGAGGGTAGTGAATGTATGGAATTCTCTATCTCAGAGAGTTATGGAGGCTAGATCGCTGAATGTATTTAAAGAGGAGTTATGATTTTTGAAATATCGGGGAGTTGAGGGTTGTGTGGAGCTGGCATGAAAGAAGAGTTGAGGCCTGAGACAGATCAGTCATGATCTTATTGAATGGCAGGGCAGGCTTGCGGGGCCGAATGGCCTACTCCTGCTCCTATTTTTTATGTTCTTATATTGACCGTGAAACCATTGCCAATTGCCGTAAAAACCTATCTGGTCTGGCCTACATGTGACTCTGGACCCATAGCAATATGGTTGACTCTTAAATACGCTCTGAAGTGGCCTAACAAGGCACTCATTTGTATCAAACAGCTGTGAGGCCTGAAGAAAGGAATGGAACTAGACAGACCGAGTAGCATCGACCTAGGAGCTGGAAATGACAGCTGCACACCTAGCCCTGTCGACCCTGCAAAGTCCTCCTTAAACCATGTGGGGCTTGTGCCAAAAGTGTGAGAGTTTGTCCCACAGACTAGTCAAGCAACAGCCTGACATAGTCATACTCACTGAATCATACCTTATAGACCATGACCCTGACACCACCATCACCATCCCTGGGCATGTCCCATCCCACCGATATAACACTACAACATACCTCTTTCTGTTAAAAAAAAAAAATTCTCTATATATCAATATAATTATTCCAATCATTAACTTTTTTTGTATATATTGCAACTGAAGATTAAGAAGCAACTTTTATAATTAAATTGAAAACTTTATAACTTGTTTTCTTTTCTCAAAACATTACTCGTGATCCTAGTTAGGTGGTAGGATGTTGTGCCTCCATCTCATGGATCTGGCATTATTATTTTCATTGATAAGTTGGCATGTTGTACTGATGATGTTGTGCTTGGTGCTGTAGGAGTTGTGCGTGCTGTTTCTGATGTTGCGTTGCTTGTTATTGATGTTGAACTGCATGCTGGTAATGCTGCTGATGTTGTCTCGCTTGTTTGTGATGTTGCTGGTGTTGTAAATGACATTTTCTGCTTTATCCAGCTCAGATGTAGGTTGAATATGGAATCTGTCCTGCTCATTTGCTTATCGGTTTCAGTCTTAGGACCTTGGAGTCTTAGCTTCACCAACAACTTTTGCAGGGTTGCAGGTTATCCTGGTTGGATTCTGTACATGTACAGTTTGTCCTTTCAACAACTTGGGCATTGAGTTGTCATGTTTGTAAAAGTGTTGACCTCTTTCTACCTGTGAATCAATGAATTGTTGTCTTACTTTCGATTGCAGGGTGTGTCTTGGAAAAGTTGTCTAGTACTTTTTGCTATTGAGTAGTTCTGAAGGCAATTTCATGTTAGACTTGAGAGGTGTAGGTCAGAGTGACAATAAGGGAAGGGCCCAAAACCTCTGTTTCCTGGGGACTCATACCCCAAAGGTACTCCAGAAGATGTGTTGGAGAACGCCCCTGGAGGTTCCCAAGCAAGGACCTCACGGGAATACCCCAGGATGTTTAAACTTCTTTTGGGCAATTGTCCTACACCTGGAACTATCCAATATTCTGATTTAAATCAGAAACTTCGGATGGTTCCAACTCTCTTAGCAGAATAGTTACCCAGAAAAAGTTAGGGTTAAAATTGCTTGTAACTCCTTGGTAACTATAGCACTGACCCCCACAGCCCATACACCCCCAGCCCTGCACTGGACCCCTGACTACATCCCCCACCGAACACACAACACCTCACCAACCATGCACACTCCCTGACTACCCTCCTGACCCCAGTCTGCCCTCCACTCCCTAACTGCACCCGCAACACCCCGACTACCCCCCCCACCCCTAAATATGCTCCTGACTACCCCACCACTTGCCTACCTAACCCCAACCCCAACTACTATACCCCCAGCCCCACCACCCCAATTATCCTACCCACAACCCCCCAACTAGCACACATTGCCCCCACCCTTGAACCACCACCCCCATTGCCAGGCTGCTAACCTGCAGAGTAGGACTCTGGAGCTGCTACACTGCACATTTCTCACTAGGCCCGGGTTGGAAGAAATATGCAGCTCCTGACCTGGTTAAGTAAAAAGGAAAGAAATGGCAATCAACAGAAGTTCTGGCCCAAGGTTTGGGTCTTCCTTTGTCTTTCAGCATTTCATGAGGGTTCTCTTGACCTCCTGGACGTGGCTTTCTATAAAGCCTGTGTCCCCTTGGGCAATGGGGTGATGAGCTGATGATGTTGAACCACACTGTTCAGCAAATAGCTTAAAAACTCTGGATATGAATTGGGTTCCATTGTCACATATTACTTTTTCAGGAATCATTTGCTCAGCAAACAGAACTTGTACCGCTGAGATGTTTGTTGTAGCTGTTGAATCTTTCACCTTTCTAATAAAAGGGAGCTTTGAATCAAAGACTGCTAGCATGGAATATCATTCTTGATTGTGTGTGAATAAATCAGGCCCCCCAGTATGTCATGCTCTAGGTGATACTTCAGTAACTATCTTCTCATCTTTCTGCTGTGCATTTCTATACTTCTGGCATACACCGTGGCCTGAATTTCTGTCCTGGGCTCAGACGCAAAGTCGGGAGAATTCCTGGCTCCACAAACCCAACTTCTGAAAAACTGCCCTGGACGGTCAGATTTTTGCTCCGGGGTGGGGGCTGGTGTAATGGGCATCATGCTCGCTACCCCCCGGAACAGTTCGGAGGCAGCACTTATGCTGATGGGCATGGAGGTGAGCTGGCCAAAAACCTGGTATCGGTGATCTGGTACTTTGTCTCAGCTGCAAAGAAACCTAAAAAACAGCCTGTTAACCCTCACCTCCTCACACCCCCTCACCCCCAAAGTACTTCCCATGCCTCATTCAACTTATGTCCCTCGCCCACCCCCAAGGCCCATCATACCCTTTATGCCAACCAATGCCCCCCACACACCCCTTGGCCCCTCATAACTTCCAAGCAAACTATGCCCCTCCACCCATCTAATGGCCCTTTATAGCATCTATGCCAACTTAGTGTCAAATCATACCAACCTATGCACTTCCACATATCCATATGGCCCTTTATAGCCTTTATGCTAACTTAAAGTCAACTCATGCCTACCGATGCCCCTTCACCCACCCAATAGCCCTTTTATAGCTCCTGTGCCAACTTAGTACCAAATCATTCTAACCCATGCCCCCTATCCACCACCCTTTTCTCTTACATCCACTGTGCCACCTTACCCCAGTACCTAGCATGGGCAGACCTCAGGACCCATGCTGAGAGGAAATAAAATAAAGTTCTAAGTGTCTGTTGGTGAATTCATTATTTTAAAAAGTCTCATTGATAAAACACCATTCACTACACTTAATCACTTATAACAACCAGCAATTGTATTCATAATCCTGCTTTAAAGATTTTGTAAGCACTTGCATCTGTCAATCAAACTATGAACTGACAGGCGCCCCATTTTCATAATGATGGGTTCTTAAATCAGTCATGCAGCACTAATATTAGGCTTATGTCAACTGATAGAGTAAAATAGCAAGCACCATTATTTTTAACATTGCAGTTTTCTTCAAATATTTAAAGGGCAGGAGATTTAGACACTTTAACAGTTCCAATGAGATTAACAGTTCCAAGGAGTTTATCTATTTTTTACACACATTCATGTATACTATAAACAAACCCAAAGAGCACCTTACACCTCCCAAAGGGGACCTCACCTTTTCCTAAGGTGTCTTGAGGGTATCCTACCTCTTCAAAATGGTACCCTACCTCTTCAAAGAGACCCACTAACTTTAGATCTACTCCTGCTAGGTCTAAGGTGGCCTAACATGTGCAGATGTCTCCATGAACCACAGATGTGCAAAGTACAACCTGTCCTCATTATCACCTGCCCCCCACCTCCCCCTGTGAAAATCATGAGGGCTGGGTTCAAGGGAGAAGCTTCTGGATTTGAGCCTCCAGCACCATTTTGGCTAAACCAGGATTCCCCTCTAACTGAGTGAATATTCAGGCCAGCATGTAGGCACCACTTTTCAATGTCTGTTAGATGCCTGTCCAGTATACTACCGACGTGGCTCTAAGCTTACGCTTCTCCATTCCCATGGAGCTTTAATGTAACTTCTGGAGAAGTTTGCTGATCATCATTTTGGTTACAATTGTTCTGGGTTTGTGCAGGGAGTTTCTATAGAGCCTGGGTAGCTCAGTTGGTAAATAATGGGACTCTTAATCCCAGAGTCATTGTTTCATGCTCCACATTGCATGATGATGTTTTTCTTAAATATTTTAGTCAAATTACTTTTTTTATTGACTTTTACCAAAAAGCACCCTTAAGCTAAATACTAAAATCAATCCTCCCCTTTGGAAGTTCAGAATCTCATTTACTGAAATTTCCTGATTATATATCTTCATTTACTGAATTGTCAGAAGTTACTAAATGAAAGGTGGACTAGATACAAGAATTTGCAGTTGGCTATGGACTGCACAGACCGAAAAATGGGTAACTTCAACTTCATTGTAGTCTGCGTCAAGCCAACTTGTTTGTTTTAATACACACAACTGCTACTCTGACACTGACACTGCAATTGCGCTGGCAAGAAATGGTCTCCCAGTGATGTGGCACAAATACGTACAGTTTTTTAGAAAACTATAGAATGTCAATTTGCACTTTTGTTTAAACTTCTCACATGCTTCTACAACATCATCAGACTCCAAATTCATTCTGAACTGGAGCCGTGCATGCATTGTTGCTGCACAATTCACTTTTTTTTTCTTTTTCACTGGCATTACTTTGGCTTGATTTTTCTCGATTCAGCATTTATTTTGTTTAAATGCTTGGGTTTACTCACACACATCTGCTGCCACCATACTATGTCTTCTGGTTCCCAGAAAGTTCAAAATACTCACATTTTTAGGCTCATGTTGGAATTTAGATTGACTATATTTCTCAGATCATGCTACGTGTTATGAACTGATACATTGGGCAGAATTTTCTGCTTGACATGCACGGGACGTGCTCTGCACGTCAGCATGTAAAATGATGCATGGTTACGTCAGGCGAGCGTCCCGACGTCACCATGCACCATCGTGATATTTTGCTGGGCGATTGCACAATGAAGCCTGCCATTAGTTAACGAGCCAGTTAAGGCTCTTAAATCCCCAATTGACAGCGATTTTCAGCCGCCTGTGCGATCTTCTGGTGGGCACACGGGTGCAACAGGTAGGCAGGTAAGAGACTTTTTAATCAAACTCATCCACGGGCGGGATAAGAGGGCTCAGTGAGGTTGTCAATTTGGTCTGTGAGTATTTATTGCAGAAAGTTTTTTAAACTTGCCTGTGTGATCTTTAGCAGTTCAGAATGAATTCCAGCAGCTTTCTGTGTACTTTGAACCTTCAGATCAGCACCCTGCAGTCAGTAATCTTTATCGGGCCTGAAGCTTTCCGGAGGCCTCCCTTTAGCCTGGGTATGGGTTCTAAAATGTCCACCTGGAGGCAGATCCTCTGAGGAGAAAGGGAGGGCTAGAATAAGGAGGAGGCCAGGAGTGCACAATCAGCCGTCAGGGGAGCCGCCTTTGGGAGTACAGGTGCATGCACAAAGGGCACAGGGCCTAGAGTTTGTCCAAGGTGGATGGGGCCGCAGAAGACGCCAATATCCTGCTGCCAGGGTATACAGGCGGCGAAGCAGCTACCTCATTATGACTGAGTTGCAGTGCTGAAGGAGGCTCCGAATGTCAAGGCAGACAGTCAACTACATCTGTCAGGTGATTGGCCCTGAGATCTCCCCTAACTGTGTGGGTGGACACCCCATGCCAGTGGCTCTGAAGATCACAGTTGCCCTCAACTTCTATGCCTCTGGTTCCTTCCAGGGCTCAGTGGGTGATCTTTCCCCTGGAGCAGAGGAGATTGAGGGGTGACATTATTGAGGTTTATAACATTATGAGGGGCATAGATAGGGTCAACAGAAAAGAACTTTTCCCCTTGGCGGAGGGATGAATAACCAGGTGGCACTGATTTAATGTAAGGGGCGTGAGGTTGACAAGTGATGTGATGACCAACTTTTGCACACACAGTGTGTTGGGAATGTGGAACACACTGCCTGAAAGGGTGGTGGACGCAGAAACCCTCCTAACGTGTAATAAGTATACGGATAAGCAGTTGCGATGCCATGGCATACAAGACCATGGGGATAGTGGTCAGAAGTGGGATAAGGTGACTTTGGAAGGTGCTTGACACGCACATCTTCAAAGGGCCGAGGGACCTCTGTCTATGATCCACATGAATGAGCAATGTTGCAACGATAATAAATCAAACAATCATCGGTGCTATGGATGATGGGAAGACATAGCAGATGTCACTGTTGGCCTCAAATACCTGGCTGTTCCACCACAGCCTCACCAACACCTATGGACCTGGGCACGTGGCACCTCTCAAGCGCCAGGGCGTCCTGCTCGAAACAGCTTAACATAATGATCTGAGCCTGGTCGCCTCCAATCCTCGAATGCTCACACTCATTGTGAGCATTCTTCTCCTGAAAAACAAAGAAGACCATTCATTGCGGCAATTCGCACATGGATTCTGCATGCGCATGCCGCACCCCAACCACAGTGGCCCATATCAGGCCTTCAGTGCCTCTTCTCCCCACTGCTGCCGATAAGTCACACAAAGATAGGACGCATGCTCCCAACAGCCCCCCCCCCCCCCCCCCCACCCCCCAACGGCCACCTTGGACACATTCTGTGTCCATCACTTTAGGTATCACACGGTCTTACCTCCCACAGCAAGGTGGCGTGACTACATGCATCGCCAAGGGTAGCAGGTGGCTCTTGGCCACGAGACCTTGAGGCTCCCCTTCTACAATCTCATCACTGTGAATAGGATATGTGTTGGGAGGTCTGACTGTGCACCTAGCTGCATCTCCTGCAGGTTGCCCCCAGATTAGTCATGTGCAACTAAGAGCAACACATGATGTGGGGGAGAACCTTTCCAGAGCGCAACAAATAATTGAAGCGCTTACGGCACTGGATGCAGATGCCCTGCACCATGTTGCGGGAGCTCACCACCTACGCCACCTCCTCCCAGGCATATTTGGTCATGTGGGGGGGCTTCTCCTCCAATCCTGGGGAACTAACACCTCCCACCATGCTGCCACCTCCTCGAGGAGAGCAGCATGGCAGTCATCAGAAAAGTGAAGGGCGCATTGGCCCCCCGCTGGCCTACCCTGCAGCCTGCCCTGCTCCTGTGGCAGATCCAGCAGCCTGCCTTGCTCCTCTGCCCTTCTCTCCAGCATGCCCTGCTCAGCCGACCCCCTGCGGTGTGACCTAGAAGTGGTCATTGTGAGCAGCCTACAGGAGGCTGCCAGGCCTTCCTTTAAACAGACTGCGGGGTCGCCATTGGACCCGGTGGTCTGTGCATGCCCGCCGCAGCCCACACACTCCCGCTATTCACGAGAGTTGGAAATGCGCTGGGCAGGCCTTAATTGGCACACCTGGGCAAAATGGCAGCACGGCCCTGACTGCGGGCACCGATCGGGTCTGTGCCCGCCCGCGGCTGCTCCTGCTCTGCCTGCCCAACAGGCAGAAAATTCTGCCCATTGTTAGTTTGATACTCAGGCCAGTGCAGTAGTGAGTGATGTGGCGCTCTGGATACTTACATCTACATACAAATAAACATATAGTTCCCAAATCATATTGGAATAATAAAACAATAATCACCGCCACTATAGCCAATACATTTCTTACCCACTACTTGAGCCTTGTCTCCCATGACTAAAGATTCTTTTAATTCCCTATTGCTTTCCTTTGTCTCCTGTCTGAATTTTTCTCCTGGATTCCCCATTCTTAATCTCTCCCCCAAGCCCCCAGTCCCTCTTCATGTATCTCCTGATCTCCATTCCCTGGCCTTCCCTTGATTCCCCGGTGTCTTTCTCTTCCCTCCATGCTTGAAGTTCCTCAATTTCAGAGACCTCACAAGTTTAGAGACTCCCCCTCAGCTGGCACCTGTCAGGGGTCGAGGGCATGGTGGGTGGGGATGCTGTGTGGGGTGGGGTGGTTGTGGGATGAAAGGTGGGGTAAGGGGGTGTGGGGGATTGGTGGGTTGGTGGGGGATAGTGGGTGTGCACTCCTCAAAATTCTCTTTTGAATTTAAACCAGCATATAAGTAGCGATCTAAAATTTCAGACACAATTCTGATGAAATGCTGTGTTTACGTACCAGAGGCTTGCGAATCAAAATAAATGTAAGAAAATAAAAACTTTGTGTGATGGAAAACAGGGTGTTTTTTTTTTTATTCATTCATGGAATGTGGGCATCACTAGCTCAGCCAGCATTTATTGCTCATCCCTAATTGCCCTTGTTTAGAGGGAACTTTAAGAGTCAACCATATTGCAATGGGTCTGGAGTCACATGTAGGCCAGACCAGGCAAAGATAGCTGATTCCGTTAGATTGTCCTAAAGGATATTAGTGAGCCAGATAGGTTTTTACAACAATTGGCAATGGTTTCATGGTCATCATCAGACTTTTAATTCCAGATCTTTTTGAACTCAGATTCCACCATCTGCCGTGGAGGGATTTGAACCCTGGTCCCCGGAGCATTACCCTTGGGCTTGGATTTTCCAACCCTGTCACAGGCGGGACCCGCCATGGTCAAAGTGGTGCCTCAGTCAGAAATCCATTGATTTGCGGCGGGACCAGAAAATCGCAGTGGCGGGCGGGTGCAGAAAATCCCGCCCTTGGTTTCTGGAATATTGGTCCAGTGACAATACTGCCACTACCTTCCCCTAAAGTGTTGACTCACTTTTGCCCATTTTATTACTCTTGCAAAGTCTGGAAATTAAATCCCTATTTGTCTGTAGGAGATCGCTTAAAGAAAGGTTTTCCAAATCGCTACACCATACTAGCTTCACCCCAGATAGCCTGTAAATTCATAGTGCCCAAGACAATTTGTATGACAGCTTCCGAGGTGGGGTCGGGGAGGGGAAACAATCCTGTTCTTGAGTTCAGTCCGCATTGATTTTATGTACCTTGTATCAGTCCTCTCCGAAACATTCTGGACAACAATTCAATCTATATTTTCCTTTTTCCTAAGCTGCTGGTAGATGCCTGATTAACAAATCCTGGTGATAGGATCATTAACATAAAATGAGCAAATGCCATTTATGCTATAATGTGGATTGGTTCCAGATAAGTCAGAATGTTAAGGTTGTTTTTAGCTGAGGTGAGTTGTTTTGTAAATATACTTTTTGTAGCCACTTTCCTAACATCAGTTGATTGTTCTGTGATTAATTATCCTTAGAGAATCAACACTGAGCCTCCAATTGTACCATTACTACAGTCATTCTGCCTACTGTATTTGGTGTAATGAAAGAAAGACAAAACCTACATTTATACAGCATCATTCATGATGTTCCAAATCACTTTACAGCCAATTAAGTACTTTTGAGTTGCTGTCACTGGCGTAATGTAAGCAGTGTTATCAAATGGTAGAGCAGACTTGAGGGGCCGAATGGCTTACTCCTGCTCCGAATATGTATGTTCATATGTCCTTTAGATGGATGAGATAAGCTATGCTAGATGGCCTTTGTCACCCATAATTACCTTGCAAACAGAGGGTGGAATCATGGCTGGAGTTATGTTTGTTTTGTTGCTAATGTAAGTTTACTTTGTGGAATGAAATTACCGACTAAGGGACTCATAATGGGTTCATAGTGAGTCAAAGCCTTGTTTTATACTGTACATGATTCTCAAGAGCCTTTTGTGTTGATTTAATTCCTTGTCCTCTGGCCTCTTAAAAGTTGTGTCACACAGAGACACCTAAGGGCTGCAACACTTCTCACTGACACTGAAGACTTATGCTGTTCAATCATTCCACTTTGTTGCTCATGTGCCATTTAATCTTTCTACTCCATTAGGTTACCAATCAAATAAAATCCAATTATACCCTTCTATGAAATAATTTTATTGAATAATATCATAATAACAAAAGAAGGTCTTTTACTTCTTCTACGGAATGGAAATGATCTCATGCAGTTTATCTGGGTTGCAAGTATTGAGGATTTCCCCAAAATATGAATTTACTGTCACTGTGCCCATATGGTGCAATGTGCAGATCAGATTAATGAGGGCTGAGGCAGTCACTAAAATCTGTGTTATCATCTTCACAGTGTTATGAATAACTAATGGATATTTTCCTGTCAAATTGACAATATTGCACAATACTATTAAAGTACAATTTATACTCTCTGGCTTGTTTAACAGTTGCAATAGGATCATCTTTAGGGCACACACAAACCAATACTGCATTATATCATTGCTGCTCTTAAAATTAATGCCCAATGCTGCATGGATAATCGGACAATAATTGTAACCAGATGCCAACATCTTACTAGGGCCTTTCTGTGGTTATTTGGTGAATTGATAGGTTAATCTTGAAAGGGGGAAAAAAAATCATGCATTGAAGGGGAGGGTTTAGGGGACAGGAGGGTGGAAAAGGGCCCAGAAACAGGAGAAGCACCAGGGTCTATGATTTCTCTCCCTGGCCCTGATCCCAGAGAGGAGCAACTCACACAACCCTTGGGGCAGAATGTTGCTGTCGGTGAGCAGTGGCGGGTCCAACATGGCAACACGTAAAATGATGCGCAATGAAGTCAGGCGTGCATCCCGACGTCATTGTGCCTCATTTTGATATTTCGTTTGGCGGGCGCGCGACAAAGGCGACTGTGAGCACACCGAACTGTCAACGGCCTATTAAGGCCATTAAAAAAGTAATTAAAGTTGTTAAGAACGCTGCCTGTCCATCCTTAAGGTTGGTGGGCAGGTGAAGAGCCCAAGCGGCCTTCGCGTTTTTCAGGAAACACCATTCACGGGCGGGATGAGGTTTCCTGAAGGTTTTATAAAATAAATAAATACATTTTCCAAACTTCATAAACATGTCCCAGCTCATGTGACACTGTCACATGAGGGGACATGTTTAAATAAATTTTTACTTTATTTATTAAAAACTTTTATAATCCATTCATTCTCCCTGAGGCAGCTTTGTGCCTCAGGGAGATTGCTGCACCGACTCTCCCTTCTCCCCCCCCACCCGCACAGATAGCGCTGGGCGCTACCGGCCGCACATCACATTGGGTGGACCTTAATTGGCCTATCCGTGTAAAATGGCGGCACGCAGCTGATCGCGGGCAGCGATCAGCTCAGTGCCCATGTCCACCCCCTGCCCACTCCCAGCCAGTCCGCCAGCCATGGGAAAAATTCTCCCCCCCCAATTTTCCATCCATTTAAATTAATGGAATGAGAATTAGAGTTTTCAGGCCCAAGATTTCCTACCTCCGCTCTTTGTGAGAACTTTTACTTTTCAGCAGCACCCAACTGGGAACGCTGCCTTTTTTAGTAGCTACTCTATCCATGCTATCCTTACTGTAATTCTGACACCTTTTATTTCCCTCTTAATTTAACAGTTAGAAATAATAGTTAGTTGGATTGAAAAAGGATTGATCATGAGAATGGAATCAATATTCCTGCTGGTATTCTACCAATCAGATACATGAATTGCAAATGATTTTCTTAATTCATGCTCTCAGGTTTCTGCATAATCTAAAATCTATTTCTGCACTATGGAAAATTTAGTGCTCAAGACATGTTAATAAGAACTGTGTTCTTGGTCAACTACTCAAGCATATGAAATATTTTTGTAAACTGGATGAAAATTAGGTATGAACTGCTCATTTGGTGAGCATCAAATGTTACCAGAGATCAAAGCTGGAGGGTAATTATTATTATTGGCTAGCCAAATACATGCTATTATTCTCTGGTAAGGCGCCAAAATGGTAGACAGCACAATTTGTAATAAGCCTGTTTCCTGTTTCCATATTAGACATCTTTTTAGGGCCCAAAATAACAGGTGTACCACCATCCAAATTCTAGACAACTGTATAACATATGCCCACACATATAAAGTGATGATCCCCACAATTTATGAACAACAAAGTTATTACTGTATTCTGGTCACAGTTACATGTGGATGTAATTCATATTCTACATTATGAATCTTGCTTCTGCAGTTCAATATAGAAGTGGTAACTGCAGTTAGTAACTGTAAATGTCCATAATTGGTAAACAGATATTTCTACAGAAAACCCATTCCAATAGTGAGACCTACAGCAGGCAGACAAGAGCCTCATAATTTACAAATGTAGGGATCCAGTGGCATAAACCCTAGCAAGGTTTTAATGTGCAGTTGCATAGGAACGGGCCTAAAAAGGTCCAAGCAGGTATCTTAGGCCTCCCTGGCTCTGGGCTTCCCCTCCTCCCCAATCATTGTTCTAAGGTTAGGTGGGAGACTTTTAACAGATGAAATTGAGGTCCAGAAATTCAAATGGAGCTTTTGCTCCAGTGTGGCTAAACAAGCGTCTTGCTCATCCCCGTTGCCACCATTCCAACTTCACATTACAAGTTAAAATCAGGGTTCAAGCTTTATTCAAGTTTTAAAATAGAATACAAACTATTCCAAGTTGTGAATAAACTCAGTTCATTAAGCCATTGTTACGTTCTCTTTAGAGTGATAACTTTTAAAAAGAATTTCAAACACCAAATTGAGAGATGAAAGGATAACATGACAAGATTTCACGTTTAAAGATGTTTACTGGAACAAAAGACTAAAAGCACTATTGACTAAATACCATCTTTGGAGACAATTTATATTTTAAACCACTGAACAGAATACCTCATTATTTTTATCACAACCAAACAAACACACTTCACAGATATATGTTATACTATCCTTTAAGTAGATATTCAGTTTTCCCAAAATCCGTCTGGAGTGATTCTTAGTTCCCACAGGTTTACTTCTTTTCCTTTCTCAGCCTGGTAACTTCTAACCCCAGAACTGTCCTACACTGAGTGAATATTACTGGAGAGCCTCCAGCCAGAATTTTCTGAACCCATCGGAGTCGGGTGTCATGGTAGGTGTGAGTGGACAAAACGGCAAGAAGGTCAAAAATCAGTTTCACGATGTTGTGAAACCAGTTTGCAATTGTCTGCTCCACCCGTCAATGGTGGGCAGCATTTCCTGCCACCTCACATCGAGTACGTCAATTTAAGATATCTGCATATAAGCTTATAAGCCCTGCTTGCTAGAATCATCTCGCCATGCTGGATCATCTAAGCACGTCAGCAGGAAAACACGCCAGCCCAGAGTACATCTTGACAAGTGTGATGTGCAGAAGTCAGCATTTATTATTAGGGCCTTGCCCACATCTGAGGAGCAGAAGATGCCAGAGCCCTACAGCTACTGGACCTTGGAAGAACAGGTGCATCATAGGCTGGGTGGATTTTCATGGACATGGCTCTGCTGCAAAGCAGCTTATGGAAGGTGGAAGGTCATCATTGATGTCTGGGGTCTGCTTCGAGATGCCATGGGCTGCTATGGATCATCATTGAGGGGGTGGAGAGGAAGATCTTTGTTTGACTGGGGGAGAATGGTGTACTAGGAGGGGGTGGGAGTGGAAGGTGTAGCCGGGGGGAAATGAGGATGAGGGGGGGAAGGATGGTGTCGGGAGGTGATGTTGGGACAGGGGAGGGAGTATGGGGAGGGAGGAGAGTATAATGGGGGAAAATGTGGAAACTGAGGGGATAAGTGTAAGGGGGAGGAAGGTATAAGGGAAGGAGTTCAGGAGGAGGAAGGAGTTTGGAGGAGGACAGGATTTTGCAGGGAGCAAGGAGTTCGGAAAGGAGAAGGAGTCCTGGGGAAAGAGGCAGTTCAGAGTGGGGGAGGAATCCATGGGGAGGAAGAAATCTTGGGGGAAGACTGGGTAAGCATTGGGGAAGGAGTAAGGGTGGAGGAGAGTAAGACGGGGATGTCCAAGTGAATGGGCAAGGGAGGGCTCTGTGGCGTCGATGATTGGCTGCCTCCTGAAGAACGAACTGAGGCTGGCTGTGGAAGGAGGGAATGGTGAATATGAGAGGGCAGAGTGATCCAGTAGGGGGGGAGGATGAGGTGTGATGGTAGCGGTAGTAGGGACCGTGAGTGGTGTCTTGGAGACAGACGTGGACCCTGGGAGTGGGAAGGAGGAGGTCGGGGAGGTCAGTGCTGTTGGGCGACTGAAAGAGAACCCCAGCAGGCAGCATCGAAAATGCTCGGAAATTACAATGAGTGTGAATGAGAAAGGCTCCATGTGGGTGGGAGAAAGGCCCTGTCACACACTTCTCCCTCCAGAATCACTCATGGTCTGGTTGCATGCAGCTGAGCTGCTAGCGGTGGGGGATGCAGTAGGAGGACTCGCGAAGCCTGTAAATGTAGCTGAAAGACTCCATTACACGTTACTCGGTAAAAGTGAATATATTTTCAGTTGCTAAAGTGACAAAATGTGCTAATTCACTTGTGATCGGAAATTCTTAACTTTCCTAGGCCTACCACTTCTAGGTGTTGCCCTGACATTTTCAGCAGGATGGAGACAACCTGGTCAATGGTTAGCCCTGTTACCCCTGATGGCTTTGGTACAGGTCCTTTAGAGAGCTGAGGCCTTGTGGGCTCCGGTTTGCTTTGGCTGTGCTCCTGTGGCCAGTTGCTTCCTCTGCAGTGAAAGAGGATGAGGTTCAAGGGCTCACAGGCAAAAGGGACTCTGAGGGAGAGGACAGCCTTTGCGATTCCTAAATGGATGACCCAAGGGTGTCCAGCTGCTCCTCCACCTCCTCCCTTCGAATGCCCGAGGGCCCCGGCCTGACTCCTTGAGAGGAAGGAGCACCTGGAGGGACATGAGGTGCCCCATTTCCTTCTGCATTACCACTGCAGGAACTCATCCGTGGCTCCCACGATGGAATGCCGGTCTTCACACATCTCCATGTTCTGCTGGACCAGGGTCTCTGTGGCGTCCGCCACCCTTCTCATGGAGACCTCCATACCCACACATGTGGACCGCACTTCAGAGAGTAGGCAGGCACACTCTTCCAACTTGCATGCCACTCTGTTGAAGGCTTCCAACAGCTCTGCATGATGTTTCCCCACCTTCTGCTGGCTCTCCACAATGAATTTGAAGGCCGAATCCAGAGGATCGTCAACAGACTCCAACCTCACAGATGCCTCTTCCCCAGCAGTCCTCTGAGTGCTGGGGAGCTTGGCTGAACCTGCCTCCTCCTGCTGCAGACATATGCTCATGTGGTGACCACCAGATTGTGAACTTGAGATTGAGGTCCCACCTGAGGTGTGTGTCTCTGCATGGGTGCAGGGTGTGGGAAAACACTGTGACGGGTTTTCCAGGCTGCTTATTTCCAGCTCTTCAATGGAGGAGGAGTGCCCATGGCTGGAGATGCAGACCTGGATGGAGCTGAGGGACTGGCTGGCTGAGAGTGTTGGTTGCCTGACAGAGCTCCCTGTGAACCAAAGTAGAGATAATTAGTGCATGGCAACAGAGTCAAATGTAGAAGGCAGAGCACTCACTGTTGTATTGAGAGAAGGATGCTGTGGTACAGGATCCTCATGTGGGTATTCGTTGCCAACCTCACTGTCGCCACAGGCACGGTCTACATCCTCACCAGTCAAAGTGAGTGAAGAGCCTAATGTGGGTTACTCCACTCTCAGTCTGGGTCCTCTCCCTGTTGTTGTGAGACAGCTTCTCCTGCATGGAAACAGATGGAAAGAGCACGAACAAGACACATGGCACTGCCTAGAATGTTTGTGTGGTGAGCGGAGCCATGGACGGGATGAGGACGCAAGTTCCAAAGGATATGAGCCTGATGGAGATGTGAGGGTGTGTGTGATAGTTAGTGGTGTTGTCCCTTGCAGTGTGAGATCCCTGTGGATGTGTGATGGGTTTGTGAGTGTATGAGTTGAGAGTGACAAGAGAGTGAACAGAACAGATGAGACCATTCATCCACTTTTGGCACTGGGTGGCTGTCCTCTTTTGCAAGGGGCTGGTGCTGACCACCGTTCGCCTCCCATGCTGGGTTGGTGACCTTGTTTTCTGGCCTTCACCCAGAGCGGGGGTGGAGGACTTTGCTGTGAGCCTCCACTGTGTGGGAGGCATCACTAAATCTGGGGGCAGCATGTTTCCTCCCTTTGGCAGCCATCTGTTCCCAGCAGCTTCTTATCTCTGAACAGTTCTAACTCTGTGCATTGGCGCCCTTTAAATATGGCACCCAGTTTGCTGAAGGCCTAAGGTGACGGCGGGGCAGCAAATCAGACCCTGCCATGGTTGACGGCGGGCAAAGTGTCCTTTTTCCCAGCTGTTACTGCACTTAGTGCAAATCTGGGACAATTCCACCCTCCATCTAATGCAAACTAGACAAACCTTCCAGCTATTTTAACTCTTCACAAATTTGGTCTTTTCAACCTGAGCACGAGTTTACACTTGCATTTTATCATGGTCAACCATTGAGACATCTGACCTCTAGCTGCATTCTCCTAAACTTGGCAGATTAACCCACCTGTCTGTGAAATTCAGTCATACTTTAGGAAAGCCTGTATCCTGATAGCACATTGGCTTCTTCTGTATCCTTCCATTCTCAAAGCTCATCATCATAGCAATGCGGAAATGGTGATTAGCTATTTTTAGCCCAACTCTATCTTATCCTGAAATCATATGGACAGTTCAAAGTATAACATTTCACAACCTGACGTTCTTAACACCTCCTTGGGTCTCGTAGATTCAAAGTCTGTCCACTAGCTTCACATCTGCCTTCACCAGTGTCTGCAAGTGTGAACACCTTGCGCTTTTCTCCCAGTTAAACAGTCTAGGCTTTCCTTTAATCTTTAGCAGCCCCATCACCCAGACCTGTTGCCAGGCAGATTTCAGCACAGATCACATGACTGCCTTTTTACCCTAAATTTAAAGACACAGTCCCAACCCCATAATCAATCTTATCAGACTCATTATTGTAAGATCAGGCAATTTTATAATGTATTTTTGTACTTACTGTTGGGAAAGCTATATCTTCATGAACTGGATTTTTCTTTTAAAATGTGTAAATACATTGCAGAAGGCTGTAAAATGCCTAATTGGAAGATGAGGTGCTTTTCATCCAGTTTGTCAATTAGGCACTTTACAGCCATCTGGGTTTAACTTTGAATTCAACAACTTCAGACCATGAACTCTTTCCTCCATCTTGACCCCTTTTTAATCCAAATTTTTTCCTGCTAAAACAACCCCCACCAACCCCAAACCCTGCCCTCACAGGGCTACCTGTCACTTGTTCTTATGTTTTACTTTCACAGAGTGCAGATCCTTGTTCTGCTATTAACGTATTCTGCTATATTACCTTTACACCACTATCTGCACCTTCTTTAGTCTTTAACACTACCATTAACACTCCCTTTGTTTTGTGTCCATGACATCTTTGTCAAATACCTTCTGAGCTCCCACCTATCCCTGGCCTTCTATTTTGCTCCACATGTTCCACCCCCTATTAAACAGTATAAAATCCATCATATTTCTACCTCTCTTTAACCATGAAGAAGAATCAGTCAGACTTGAGACATTAACTCTGTTTCTGTCTCCACAGATGCTGCCAGACCTGCTGAGTTTTTCCAGCATTTTCTGTTTTTATTTCAGATTTCCAGTATCCGCGGTATTTTGCTTTTATTTCTAAATCTCTTCCTGTGCTTCATCTTATGATTTCACTTTACAATCTCACATTTCTTATATCATTGTAACTACATTCTGTTTCATGACCTATCTATATTTTGGACTAGCTTGTACCAGTCTTCATCAAGAAGGTCTGTGGTCTCATATCTCTCATCCCTAGTTTCAAGGCTGAGCAGCAGCTGCGGATGTTAAGGTTAAGCAAAACCTGGCATGTATCTATTATGGCTATATTAAATATAAGTTAGCCTCTGAGCATCCATGAATTGTGAAAGATGCAGAACTGAAAGTTCTTGATACGTTGTTTACCCTCAAGATCAGACTATTTATGATGGCTATACAGACAGCCACAGTCAGCAAAATTCTGCAAGATATAAGCCTTGAAGCTCAATACAAAATGGATTCCTCATAGACTCTTGATCCCTTAACATTTTCAATATTGAACATTTTTCAGGATTGAATCATGAGGCATTTTAAATATGAAGCCTAACATAAAATGCCAATTTAAATATATTCATAATTACGCTTTTGAGAAGGATGCTACACTCTTACTATTTAAATTATCTACCATAAATGTAAGGATACCACTAGTGTAAATCTAAACCTTCAATTAGATTGCTGCCTTGCAATTACTCTTTGTATCTGTTGTTCACTGTCCATTATTAATGGAACTGGAAACAACCAAATGCTTGCAGCATTTGAAATGATTTTATATGTGAAAAAGCTCTGTAGCTGTTTGCAATGCAAATCGTGAGCAAAAGCATTAGAGAGGCTAGACGTTGGATGTTTAAGTGGGGTGGCGCAGAGGTCAGTAAATTAAAAATAAACTCTAATAATTGGCAGGAAAGCTTTTTGACAAGTTTTTTTCTTTTGATATTAACTTTGGCTCAGTGATAGTACTCTTAGATCTGCCTCAGTAAATTGTGGCTCAAGCTTCACTCCAGAGAGTTGGACACATTTCAGACTGATACCTCAATATTGCACTGTCAGGGGTGTTGCCTTTTTCAGTGTAATGTCAAACTGGGGCCTTAATTGCCTTCCTAAGATATAAAAGTTCCCATGGCAATATTTGAAGAAATGTAGCCAACCACATCAGTAAAACAGAGGAGGCGGTGGTATTGTCACTGGCTAGTATTCCAGAGACCTAGGGTAATGCTCTGGGGACCCGGGTTCAAATCCCACCACAATGGATGGTGAAGTGTGAATTCAATAAAAACCTGGAATTAAAAGTCTGATGACGACCAAGGGCAGGATCTTTAGGGCTGGGCCCACGCGATGACGGCGGGTGGAACTCCTGACGTCACCCCGCGTCATCTCCATTTTCAGGTCGGCAAGGGCACAGCCGAATCAGCTGTGCGCCCGCTGACCTGCCAACAGCCTATTTAGGCCATTTAAAAAGTCATTAACATAATTAATAGACTTGCCCGTCCAACCTTAGCATTTCATAAGGGTTTTTTAAAATTTAGTAAATGTTTGAGTTAAAATGATGGACAAGTTCCAACTCATGTGACAGTGTCACATGAGGGGACATGTCAGGGAAATTTTTTCTACATTTACCTTCAAAGTTTTAATTCTGAGCTGACCTCCCTGAGGCTGCACTTAGTCTGAGGGAGATCAGTGCGCTCTTTTGCACCCATGCTGAGGGAATCCCCCCTCCCCGCCCGCACAGGGAGCGCATAGTGGATGTCACGCTTGGCGGGCCTTAATTGGCCCACCCACTTAAAATAGCGGCAGAGGCGCACCCGGCTGCGCCTGCTCCTACCCTTCCTCTCCAACAGGGGGAAAATTCTTCCCCATGAAACCATTGCTGATTGTCGTAAAAACCCATCTGGTTCACTAATATCCTTCAGGGAAGAAAATCTGCCGTCCTTATCTGGTTGGGCCTACATGTGACTCCAGTCCCACAGCTATGTGGTTGACTCTTAAATGCCGTCTGAACAAGGACAATTAGGGATGGGAAATAAATGCTGGCCTAGCTAGTGATGCCCACATCCCATGAATGAATTTTTAAAAATTACCTGGTCATTCATCTCATTACTGTTTGTAGGACTTTGTGCAACTTGGCTACCATGTTTCCTACATTATGCTATACATCAAAACAATGTACTTCATTAATTGTGAAGCTGAAGTTGTGAAATGTGCTATATAAATGTAAGTCCATTGCATGCTTTCTTTGCATGTTGAACACAAGACTTTAATATATGAAATATCTTGCTAATTACCACATGGAAATGGTAATATTGTGGCATTTTTTTTACTGGACCAGGAATTCAGAGGGCAGAACTAATATTATGCCAGTTTAAAAACCACCACCTTTTGGATTAAAATTCAGTTAATTAAACATAAAGGATCTGGAATTTACAAAAAGTATCAGTTATGACAACCATGAAGTTTACATGAATTCTCAGAAAAAAGCTCAACTTGACTTTAATGTTCATTAGGAAACTGGTCATCCTCATCAGGTCTGGCCTATATGTGACTCCAGACCGACAACTCCTTAACTGTTTTATGAAAGGGCTTATCAAACCATTGTTGGATTTAGAAGATTACAATAAGAATAAAACTAGATGGATCACTAGGCAGTAGTCATGGTATCAGATTCGGACATAACAAGGCACACCCAGTCAAATTGAACCTGCAAAGTCTTCTCCTGGAAAATTGAGCCAAATTTGGAGAACTATCTTATAAAATAACCTGACATATTCATAGTCATAGAATCATACTTATCAGTCAACATCCTAGACTCCTCCATCACCCGTCCTGGATATGTCTTGTGCCACCAATGGCAGCATAGTGGTATAAAGTGAGAGGCCCTGGGACTCCATGACATGGGCATCCAAACCTGCTGTTTATTATCACCTACTGCCTTCCCTTAACTGATGAGTTGGTGTGTGGTGTTGAAGGATACCAAGGGCACATAATGTATTCTAGGTGGGGGGGCTTCACTATCCATCACCACGGGTAGCCCAGTAGCACCACTTCTGACTGAGCTGCTGAGTCCTGAAGGACATCACTGTTAAATGAAGTGAAAGAAATACCTAACTGACCTTGACATCTTCACCAATCTACCTGTCCTTGACAAAATTCTGTATTCACATTGCCATCGTGTTGTTTGGTATTATCATCATGCTCAATGCATTTCGTTGATTCAGAATAGGTCTAGCAGCTCAAAACTGGGCATCCATGAGACACTGTGGACCATCAGCAGCAGCAGTACTGAATGCCAAAACATGATCCAACATACCCCTCACTCTACCATTACCGTCAGGCCAGGGGCCCAACCCTAGTTCAGTGAAGAATGTAAAACAGCATGCCAGGAACAGCAACAGGCATAGCTAAAAATGAGGTGTCGACCTGGCGAAGACAAAGCTAAGCGAACCAACAGTCAACGGATCACTTTAAAGCCCTGCAATCATGCCACATTTGGTTGAGAATGGTGTTGGAAGAAAGGCTCCAAGAACAGCCCATCTTCAACAATAGCAGAGTGCAAAAGAGAAGGCTGATCCATTTGCAGCCATCTTCAGCCAGAGGTTCTGATTAAATGATTCATCTCAGCATCCTCTGTTCCCAATGTCATAGTTGCCAGTCTTCAGTCAATTTGATTCATTCCATGTGTTATAAAGAAATAGCTGAGGACACTGGATAAACAAAGGCCAAAGGGCTTACAATATCCCAGCTAAAGAGCTGAAGATGTGTGCTCCAGAACTAGTTGCACCTTTAGTTACTGTGTTCCAGTCCAGCTACAACACTGGCACCTACCCAAAAAAATGGAAAATCACCCAGATATGTCCTGTACAAAAAAAGCAGGACGAATTCAATCCAATTATTTACGACACCATCAGCCTGCTCTCAGTCACCAGCAACTTGATGGAAGGTGTCATTGACAGTGTTATTGAGTGGCACTTATTCATTGAAACTCTGTTTAAGTTACATCAAGACCACTCAGCTTCAGAACTCATTAGAATTTTGGTCCAATAAGGACTAAAGAACTGAATTTAAGAGGTGAGGTGGAAGTGGCTGTTCTTGATATCAAGGCAGCATTTGATGTAATGTGGCACCAAGGAACTCTAGTAAAAAATAAAGCCAGTGTGGATCACAAATAAAACTTTCCAGTAGCTGGAGTCTTACCTAGCACAAAAGAAGATGGTTGTGATTGATGGAGGCCATTCATCTCACCCCAAGACATCGCTGCAGGAGGCCCTCTGGCCAGTGTCTGCAGGCCCAAGCATCTTCAACTGCTTCATCAGTGACAGCCCTCCATTGTAAGGACAGAAATGGGGATGTTTGTGCATAATTGAACAACTCTTATTTTTATTCGCAACTCCTCAGACAATTAATCAGGCTATGCCCCCATGTAACAAAGACCTGGATAGTGTAACGCTTGGGCTAAAAAGCGACAAGCAACATTCACACCACACAAGTTTAGACAATGACATCTCCACAAGAGAAATTCTAACCACCTCCCCTTGACATTCAATGAAATTACTATTGAATCACTCATAATCGACATCTTGGGAGTCACCATTTTTTCTTTCCATGGAATGTGGGTGTCGCTGGCTAGGCCAGCAATTATTGCCCATCCCTAATTGCTCTTGAGAAGGTGGTGGTGAGCTGCCTTCTTGAACCACTGTAGTCCATCTGGTATAGGTACACCCACAGTACTGTTAGGGAGGGGGTTCCAGGATTTCGACCGAGCAACAGTAAAATAATGGTGTTATATTTCCAAGTAAGGATGGTGTGTGACTTGGAGGGGAGCCAGCAAGTGCTGGTGCTCCCATGCAGCTGCTGCCCTTGTTCTTCTAGGTGTTAGAGGTCACCGATTTAGAAGGTGTGTCCAAGGATCCTTGGTGAGTTCCTGCAGTGCATCTCATACACACGACTGCCATGGTGCATTGGTGGTGGAGGGAGTGAATGTTGAAGGTGGTGAATGAGATGCCAATCAAGTGGGCTGCTTTGTCCCGGATGGTGTTGAGTTTCTTGAGTGTTGTTGGAACTGCACTCATCCAGGCAAGTGGAGAGTATTCCATCACACTCCTGACTTGTGCCTTGCAGTTGGGGACAGGCTTTGGGGAGTCAGGTGGTGCATTACTCACCGCAGAATTCCCAGCCCCTGACCTACTCTTGTAGTCATATAAGTTATACGGCTGGCCCAGTTAAGTTTCTGGTCAATGGTAACCCCCAGGTTTTTAATAGGATTCACCAGAAACTTAACTGGACCAGCCACTTAAATACTATGGCTACAAGAGCAGGTCAGAGGCTAGGCAATCTGCAACAAGTGATTCACCTTCTGACTCAGCAGAGCCTTTCTGCTGCCTACAAGGCAAAAGTCAGGAGTGTGATGGAATAACTTCCATTTTCTTCAGTGCAGCTTCAATATACGAGAAGCTCAACAGCATCCAGGACAAAGCCCACATGATCGACACCCCATTCACAACCTTAAATATTCACTCTCTCCACTGCCGATGCGCCATGGCTGCAGTGTGTATTCTTTATGTAATGCACTGCAAAGACTTGACAAGGCTTCCAAGACATCATCTTCTAAACCCTCACTGTCAAGGGCAGCAGGTGCATGGGAATGCCACCACCTCTAAGTTCCCTTCCAAGTCACATCATACTGACTTGGGAATATATTGTCATTCCTTCATTGTCACTGAGTCAAAATTCTAAATGGGAGTACCTTGATCATACAGCTGTAGTGGTTCAAGAAGGTGGCTCACCGCCACCTTCTCAAAGACAATTAGGAATGGCCAATAACTGCTGCCCATGCCAGCAATTGCCACATCCTGTGAATGATTAAAAAAGAACTGTTGGACTGGTGAAAGCATTTCCTTATAGTAAGACACCTGAAAAAGAGAAAATGCAACTGGTCATTAGTACCTGGCCAGCACAAACTGCCTTAACTGTGCAGGGCCTCTCTGCTTTTTCTGCATCCCCTACACCATTAACTTAGTGAGTTGCTAGGATTTAGGAACTTGGAGGTGGTGGTATTCCCATGCACCTTCCTCCTCTTATGATGTTAAGATGCATATATCTGCTGTTCCTTCCTGTGGAAGGCCGGAAGAGGGCAGGATTCCAATACAATTCTTCCTACAATGTAATTTTCAGGGACTTTTCATCCTGTTAACAAATGTCCACCAAACCTGCCCCCAACAACCTGGAAAAATGCTCCCAATATGTTTTTGTTGTTTTTGACATTTTTTTTCCAGCTGATTCTGTTTTCCTTTCAGCAGCAATGCTGCATCCTCATCACCATTATAATGTTGGTCTTTCTAGAGGTATAAGCATAAAGAATTACACAGAAACTGTAAAATATACCAATCACCTCCCACTGGCACAAGAGGGGGTGGGAACTTCCTGTCAGAAGTTCCTGTCCCATGGCTTTGTAACGGCACCCAGTGTGTATCAATGCAAGTATGCCTGGTCTCACCTGAAGCGGGGCATAACTCTGGGGTTCAGGCCATGGTCAAGGCTTGGACCTGGAAGATGAGTATCATGAAAAGTTATCTATCCCAGCCTCCAAGAGAGTCATCCCTACTGAAAGCATTTCCAGAGTTTTCAATGCACCACTGCCTACCACCTGTTCCACACCCACCCTAATTACCACCAAGGCCACAGTTGTAGATCCTGCCCGTAACCATGAAAATTTCAGGTGGGTCAGTGGCAAGTTCCACTGGGTGCAGGAAGGGGCTGTGTTCTCAGTGTAAATGCTGGGAGTGCCCACACCCTATGGATTTTCTAGGCTCACCTCCATGAACTCAGTCCACGATTGGTTTATATTTAAGCTAAGCTTTAAACTATCATTGTATACTATTGTTATACTATTGTATATCACCTTGTAAAGCTTCAGCAATCCTAGGGCATTGTTAAATCAGCACTACTAATATGTTGTTCGTAAAATTATTATGATAGTGGCCCTGATAGAAGTGCTTATTTGTGGGCACGTGACAATGACAGGATCAGTCTTGCATGCCATAAATGTAATGGTTGAATTGATTGCAGACAGTCATGGTTCAGGTTTGTGTAGGAAGAATTGCCTCATTGGCAAGGTACTAGTGGACTACACGTGCACTTGAATTCATATCCAGCCATGGTCACTACCTTCAGGAAAAGTAGAACAGATGAAGGAAAGAAGAAATCAAGGTCAGTGCAGTGCAAAAGAAAGTGAGAAACGCTCTGCAAAGAATGTGAAGCAAACAGAAAGATTTGGAACTAATGCAGATGCTTTTCCTGTGTGTCAACATGAGAAACTGGTTTAACAAAACTGAACTAAAAATGACCTCAGAACTGGTTACGTAAGCCTTGTAGTTGTCACTGAGCTCTAAAAGAAGTGAAAAGAATTCAAAGTATTCCTTGAATTCCTATTCATCCCATTCTATTCAATGCATTTGAAGGGAATCAATTGAACAATCAGCTAGTGAAGTACAATGCAAACTGTTGTACTTGTTTCCCAACACTAGACTCTAATGAAGGTATTATGTTTTATTTTAATTTATTCACTTACAGGATGTGGGCATTGCTGACAAGGCAAGCATTTATTGCCATCCTTAATTGCCTTTGAAAAGGCTGTGATGAGCCACTTTCTTCAACTGCTGTAGTCCAGGCCATGCAGGTACACCCACTGTGCTGTTAGGGAGGAAGTTCCCGAATCTTGACCCAGCGACTGTGAAGGAATGGCGATATACTTCCAAGTCAGGATGGCCTGTGATTTTGAGGGGACTTACAGGAGGGGTGGTAGCAATTTCACTGGACTGGTAACTCAGAGACCTATGCATAATTCTGTGGAGACATGGATTCAAATCCCAACAAGACGGCTGGTAGAATTTAAAATCAATTAATTAAATAATTGGATGCTACACTCAGTTAAGGTGCCATGAAACTACCATAGATCATTGTAAAAACCCATCTGCTTCACTAATGTCCTTTAGGGAAGGAAATCTGCCATGCCTACCTGGCCTGACCTACATGTGACTCCAGATCCATAGCAGTGTGTTTGACTCTTAACTGTCCTCTGAACTGGCCCAGCAAATCATTCAATTCAAGGGAATTTAGGGATGAGCAATAAATGCTAGCCTTGCCAGCGACACCCACACCCCATCAAAGAATAATAATTTAAAAAAAGGTGACGGTGTTCCTACATGCCCACTGCCCTTGACCTTCTAAGTGGAGAGGTCGCAGATTTGGAAGGTGCTGTCAAAGAAACCTTGACAAGTTGCTGTAGTGCATCTTGTAAATGGTACTAACTGCAGCCAAGTTGCATCAGCGGTGGAGGGAATGAATGTTTAAGGTAGCGGATGAAGTGTCAGTCATGCAGGCTGCTTTGTCATGGATTGCACTGAACTTCTTTAGTGTTGTTGGAACTGCACACATCTGGACAAACGAAGAATATTTCATCATATAGTTGACTCATGACTTGTTGGCAGTAATAAGGCTTTGGGAAGTCACAAGGATAACCATTCTTACCTCATCTCTGGAATTCTTCTTTGGACCAAAGCAGTAATGAGGCTTGGAGCCAAGTGATGCTGATAATACTCAAATTGAGCATCAATGAGCAGGTTCTTGGCAAATAACTCATCTTTGTGGTGACATTCTCGATAATGATATATGATTTAAACATTTTGGGCACAAAATTGGGCTCTGTGGTGTTGCTGGAGCTGATGCCATGGAAGCCAAGGGACTCCAAGTGGGAATTCCAGCTGCTTCCAGCATGGGCTGCTCGGTGCTCCATGTTGGGAATTTTTTCTATTCATTCACGGGATGTGGGCTTTGCTGGCTGGGCCAGCATTTATTGACCAGCCCTAGGTGCCCTTGAGAAGGTGGTAGGAATGGTGCTCACAGCAGCTTTCTGTCTGTTTCCAGAAGCATCCCAACTGGCCAAAGCCTTGCGGTTTACAAACTTGGACCACACAGATCCATTCAACCTATTATAGTATCACTCACCAAAGAACATTTGTCAGCAGAACTAATGAATTGGAAAATTCTGCAGGATGTGCACCTGAATTCCCAATAAGCACTTGCAATAGTGAAGCTCTGTACCAAGATCTGAAATGTAATTCTTTGCAACTGTGTCTTTACTTTGCGATGAATGCCATTTCATTCACGACTGAAAATTAAGGGGTGAATTTTTAAAAAAGGATGGATTTGAGTTGGATGGAGGTTAAAATCTTTAAAATCAGAATCACAACAACAACCCACCTCCAACCCAGACACTTATGACTTTTATGAAGGCAGGAAGGTGGGTGGACAACCAATTTGCTTTGAGGAGGCAGACTAGCACTTTAAATATTATAACAAGGCTAAAAACCTCGTTGTTGTTGTACTTTTGCATTTAACTATGCACGATCCTCAGGAAACCCAGAAACTCAGGAAACAACACCCAGGCAAAGTCCCTGCCAGATCCAGGTGGTAACTGCCTTTACGCTTATGTGCTGGACCCATTGTGCCTGTCTTGGCAACTCTTGTGATCAGATTCCCCAAATCCGACTCCCACCCCATCCTGTAGGGCTTCAACCTCCTGCCCCACCCCTCTGCTCTCTGAACTCACATCTCCCCCAGGCCTCCAGCCACACAGTTCTAAGCTTTCCAATCTCCTTCCCAAGACTTTGATTCCCAATTATTCCCCTTCCCCGTCCAAGGCCTCCGATTCCCTCCCTGACTCCCTCCACCGAGGCCTCCAACCTCGCACAACACCCTCTTACCCCCTCCAGTCGTCCAAAAATGACCCTCCTCGTGTTGAGATCAACCCTGCCCCTTAGTAACAAGATCATTTCCTATCCACCCCAACTGATATCACCCTTCCATCCCTCTGGATTGACATCCCCTTTCTCCCTGCTGAGATCACTCCCCCAATGATAGATTCCCCTCTTCTCCCCATCTGTAAGATTGTCCGCGCCCCCAGTTGACAGTCTCCTCCTTGCAGGCCGCAGGATTGTTCTTTCCCCGGGATCAATCCCCTTCCCGTCTCGGCCCCAGGATGGGAACTAACTTATCCTGCATCTTCCACTGACCTACTGTATTCTTTATTGGTCTGGCTGGCTTCCAAGTGGGAAGCTAGTTAGTCACGTCACACACATACTGTGGAGTTTAAACTCAGTGGGTCAGTTAAGTTTAAATCCATGTCTAACTATTGACAAAACACAAACCTGATTTGTCTCAACTTACCACTGCTTTCTCAAGGGCAGTTTGGGATGGACATCAAATGCTGGTCTAGCCAGTGATGCCAGTATCCCATGAATGAATACATTTAAAAAAAAATGTTAACATCATTATCTTTAAGTTTTCCATTTGAATTCAAAGGCAGGCTGTAGATGTCCACAAAAAGCAGGACAGGTCCAGCCTGAGAGATTATCACCCTATCAGCCTACACCCAATCACAGAAAGGTAATAGAGTTGCCAACAGTGCTATCAAGCAACATATACTTACAAATAACCTGCCAGGACTGGGTACTGCCAGGACCACTTGGCTTCAGACCTCATTAGAGCCTTAGTTCAAACAAGAGCTGAATTCCAAAGGTGAGGTATGAATGGCTACCTTTGGTATCAGGAAGCAGCCTACTGATATGGACCAGTTAAAACTGGTCAATGGGGCTCAGGGAAATTTCTCCAGTGGCTGCAGTCATACCAGGTTAAAGGAAGGTGGTTGTGGCAGTTAAAAACCAATTATCTCAATTAGATTATATAAAGAAACACACCACTCTGTTTACAGGCAACTAGAGATTAGCAGTGAATGCTGGCCATGACAGTGATGCCTGCACCTCAGGAATGAATTTTAAAAAACCAACTTGTTATTCCAAAACTGTCTCGGATAATGGCCGGGATTTTCCGGCCCTATCACGGGTGGGATCCATCGAGGGCGAGGCAACGTCCCAGCCAGAAGTCCATTGACTTGCAGCAGGACTAGAAGGCCACGGTGGCTGGTGGGTGCGGGATATCTCGCCCAATGAGTAATAGCCCACATTAGAATATAGTACCTGTTCATTCATTGACTTGGGGGAGGTGGGGGGTCTATTAATTTCTGTGAGATGGTTGTTGATGAATGTTTTCTTTTCACTATACCCTATGGCCAGTGATGCGGGGCCTCTCCCCTAGTTAAAAGAATTGTGGGGCCGGGGGCAGGTTGTGGTTGGTGTGGATGAGATCATAACCATAATCACAGCAAGCAGTCCATGCCTATAAGGGCACATCTGCGCCATCTGCTCCAACAACCAGTAGGAAATCTGTACTACATACATTTACATGCCTTAGATATGTGGCACAGAAAAAGTGCTATTCTGAATGTACACACTGAGGCCCAGCTAAGACCAAAGAAAAGCTGTACAAATATCAGAACACTTCCAATGAAGCAAAAGGTCATGTCTTTAAAGTAATTAATCCCAAATGTTTGGTTTTCTGCCCAAGAATTTAAATGGACAGAAACTCAAGTGAGCTCCGTTATAAGAATGTAGCCTTCCTTGTCCAATTTTCCTCCATCTGCTGTTATGAGCTGGTCCTTTTACGTCCAAATATAGTATAAGGAAAATCTTTCTTTGTTTCATGAAGAATATAACTCAGCTCCTCTGATAGTCTATAACCACATCCCATGCATTAATACAGACCAAATCAAAGTTCTTTTTGATTTGTAGTTGGTTAGATGATCCCTGCTGAGACAGCAACTGGGGTCCTGGTAATGAAGAATAAAACAGTCAGTACTCTTCTAATTACTATCCAGTAGCTCTTACTGGAAGTCACATTCTTGACATTGAGTTCAGACATTACAAACAATCACTTGAGTGATGTACATGAGGACCAGGGAAGACTATGAGTCCACACCACAGCAAGAGTCAGAAAATTGGTCAAAACACCCTCAAATCTGTTTTACATTTAAGGGATAATTTTACAAAGTCATGAAGCCTTAGTTGCCAGGAGATAATATTAAGAATCAGATGTGCACTGCCCACAAGTTTCCACCTATAGTGGAATGTAATTATGTAAAATTACTCCTTTAATTTCCTCCTTGTAGTATATGAAAGAGACATAACAATTGCAATTTAACAGATTTATGCCACTATTACCAAGGAATTGTCAAGGATTCTTTCTCAATGACTGCCTATCTACTTGGTAAATTAATGTAGGTGATGCAGAACTTTGTTTTGAAAAACCTGGAATAGATTTACAAATTGTTGCTTGCCAGACAATTACATCGCAGCAAATTGGTTGCATAGGTCAGTCATGATCATACTGAATGTTGGAGCAGCCTCAAAGGGCTAAATAAGAACATAAGAACATTAGAAATAGAAGCAGGAGTAGACTCTAGGACCCATCGAACCTGCTCCACCATTCAATACAATCATGGATGATCTTTGGCTTCAATTTACTTTCCTGCCTGCTCCCTGTATTCCTTGACTCCCTGAGACACCAAAGATTTGCCTATCTCAGCCTTAAATATATTCACTGATGGAACGTCCACAATCATTTGGAGTAGAAAATTCAAAAGATTCACAGCCCTCTGCGTGAAAAAGTTTCTCTTCATCTCAGCCCTAAATGATTGCTCCCTTATCCTGAGACAATGCCACTGTGTTCTAGATTGCCCAGCCAGGGGAAACAACCAAGTGAATAACATCACACTTCCCAACATGATAGTCCATTTGCTACCTTGTTGCCCATTCAATTAGCTTGTCTATGGGCAGAATTTTCCGGTCACACCAGCGGCAGGAATCATAGTGGACAGGGGCACAAAATTTGATGTGATAGCAAAAGTCAGTTTTCCACTGGTGGGAAAATAAGTTGAAATTTTTGCCTCCTGATTTTCACGGCAGGTTGAGTTCCACGCTGCTCCCTGTTGGGAACCATATTTGCATCCCCTTGCATCTCATGAATGCTCATTAAAAATCCAGCTCAACGGAATCACATTCTCACTCCAACTCTAATTGCCCTGCGAGTGGATAATTAGACCGGTCTGATTCACGAGTGGTGTGTCCCTGGCAAACTGCACTTCGCTCGCAACTTCGAGGTTTGTATACGCAGTATTTGCCTACCATTCACTGTGCTATTCTCACAGCTGCTTTGACTCCGGGCCAAGGCTGCTCAGGCAAGACCAGCGGGAAGAGGTGGAAGGCAGGTGCAATACTGGGGGGTTGACTGTACAGAAGCAAGGGAAGGGGTGGAAGGTAAACGTGTGACCTGGGGGTGGGGGTGATTGGACAGAGGCAAGGGAGGGGGTGGAAAGCAGATATGTGGCTGGGAGGGGTTTACTGGAGAGAGGCAAGTAAAGAGGTGGAAGATGGATGCATGAATGGCCGGGGGTGGGTTGGGGTGACTGGACCCAGGAGGGAATGAGTGGACAGAGACACATGACTTAGGCTTCCTTGAGTCAAAGAAAGTGTGATTTTATTAGTTACTAAAAGCCCCATACACAGGCAAACAGGGGACGACTCCCACAGTCACTAGCACCGATGCAAAATCGCACTCCAGGTGCACCCGGTATAAGAGGATAAGCATGTACCCTCCTTGAATCCCCTTTATCAACACCTTTGCACTTACTGCACTCACTGGTGGGAAGGTCATGCTTTTTCCCAGCAGCAGAGTTTAGCTGGCCCCTGTGCCCCTCAGTATCACGACAGGCTTACTCGCCTCACCCTGGGGAAATGTGGCCACCCTTCTTTTGGATACAAAATCCTTGTAACTCTCAGGCATTTGTTTGACCTCATCCACACTCTTAGGAGTGCATCTACAAGGGTTCACAGCTGCAGTCAGAGCCATAGCCTGGTCTGCTACCCCCTCTGACCGACTCCCATTCTCTGCACGGGAAGTATGTATCTTGAAAAATTCCACTGGTTATAACTGTAACATCTAGCAGTTGGCTGGAGGTGTCCTATCTTTTGGTAGTTCAAACACACAGGCTTCTTGGCCTCACTTTTCATCTCAGCACCACCCTTTCTGTCCCGATGAGGAACCCCAGCATTTCCTTCTCTCCCATGGGTGCTCAGTTTTCTATCACTCTCTCCCCATCTCTATCCTTTCCAGTTGGCTGGAGGTGACTGGGGGGGTCTCTTCTGGAAAAAAGGTTTGTGGATCAGCTCATAATCATCAGCCAGTGTGGCTGCCTGCCTGGCCCCTGTTACCGTTTGTTCCTCTATGTGTGTTCTTATTGGTATGGAGTTTTTAAACTCCTCAAGGAGAATTGTTTCACGTAGGCTTTTGTAAATGGCTTCTGTTTGAGATGCCCACACCCACTGGTCAAAAGTAAGTTGTTTAAACCTTTCAAATTCCAGGTTCGTCTGGTCAGGCCTTTTCCTGAGAGTACAGAATTTCTGACGGTATGCTTCCAGCACTAACTGGTGTACATATAAAATAGCCCTTTTTGCTGCCACATAGTCAGTGGCACTTTCCTCAGGCAAGAGGAAGTAAACCTTATGAGCTTTCCCTGAAAGTTTACTGTGCAGTAATAAGGTCCAATGTTGGACTGGCCACTAGCAGCTAACAGCTCGAAATAGATGAAGAAAGCTTCCACCTCTGCTTCATCAAACTTAGGAATTAAATGAACAAACTGGATTGCCTCAACCCTTAAGTCTGAGCTAGTGGTGTCATCAAGGGGCACAGGAGGATTCCTGCCCCTCAGCTCAAGCTGTTTTAGTTTAAACTCCCTTTCCCTGTCCTGAAATTCTCTCACTTTTCTTTCCCTTTCCTCTTTCTGCCTTTCTCCTTCCATTTCCTTTTCTCTTTCCTGAAATTTTCATTTCTGCTGTTCCAATTTTAATCTCTCGACCTCTTTATCCGTTCCATCATCCTCAATTTCCACCTGTAGACTGGCTTTCAGGTTTTCTGGCCTTTGGGTGAAATTCTAATCTGAAGTGCCTCGCTAAATTTTTTAACTGTTTGAGGGACAGAGCTTTTAAATCCTCAAAAGTAATGTCCCCTTCTCTTAGAAAAGCACTGGCGTGAAATGTGGACATTTCTACTCTTTAGTAGTACAGACTCAAGGAAACCTTTTTGAACTTTTAAAAATTGGTTTCAAAGGAACAATTTATGTTCCCCACTCTAATCCTTTTGTTTCGTCTGTGGGAACTATTCAGGCACCAAGCACCCAATTTGTTATGATCAGTCCCCAGACAAGGTCCCCCAATCTGCTATGATCCTGCACGAGATACCTCAAATTGTTAATTTGCTGAATGGGACCCTAATTTTGTTATGCTGCTGGGTGAGGAGGAATGAGCTGGCTCCCCTTCTTTATTCAACTCCCTTGGTTAGTTACACTCAGGTTTAATTTAGAAGGGATCTCTTCCCTCGCGGATACTCTTTCCCAGTCAATTTAACCAGGCTTTATTTAGTCAAAGAAAGAGTAAGTTTATTAGTTACTAAAAACCCAAGAAAAAATAATGAAACTGCAACATAAGTTCACACAGGTCAGAAATGAGAAGTTGAGTCCAAAAATAAAAGTTAAAAAATACATGCAAATCAGTCTTTGGCTTGTCTATGAGGAGTAGGTGGCAAAATGTTGTGTTTCTTAAGTTGAGTGATTCTGGTAGAACTGACTTTGGAAGTTGAACAGTTGGTTTGGAGACACTTGGTTCTGCAGGTTAGCTGAAGGGGCTGTCCTGTTTCCTTTTTGATTGTGGCTTTGCTGACTTGCCTTCAGCCAGAGAGAGAGAGATTTTTAGCTGCAAGCTGCAGGGATGTTTAGTTGATGTTTTTCTGCTGTGACCTTCATTGCACACACTAGCACAGCAGAACTAGAACACACAAATCAGGTTTGCATCGGGCTTTTTAACCTCTTTTCTTGTGTATTCCTGGAAGGGAAAAAACAAACATGTCTTTTGCCCAGAATTTGCTTTCTCTCAACTCAGACCATTTCCACATTCTGAGATATAACTCAACAGGAGATGGTTTCTGCTGAGATGTGGTAATCAGTCTCAATTGTCTCTGCAACCACAGGAGATTAAAGTTCAGTCTTTTGTATTGCATCTCTCCCTTTCAGGTGTCTCTGTCTGAAATAGGCCTTGTCACCTTTTTTGGCTGTGACATTCCATTTTCTCTCTAGTCGGTCAAATATAATCCACATATGAATTTTATAGAAAGTGGTTACTTAACATTCTCAGCCAGCTTTTGCCTGTAGGTCTTATTTAAAAACACATATCTTCCTTTAAAAAGTTCAAAATGTCCATAAGTAATTCGTGTGACCCCTGAGATGACAACACAAGGATGAATGCAGAATGTAGGCTGCCGGTAGTGCTGCCTACTTGATGGCTTTGATGTAATTGAGGAGGAGAAGAAGGGCCCAATGCATCTGGCAGGGCTAAGGGAAGAGCCTCACCCTGAGGAACATGTGCCAGTGGGACCCCATGAAGACCCAGAAGCTGAAAAGGAGAGACCAACTCCATGGAGGCGTTTGGTGCGACCCAGGGTATACCAAAGACGCGTCTCATACTTGGAGATGATCGAGAGATAGTGCTGCAGACGCCTTTGCTTGTCAAGGGATGTGGTGGCTCATATCTGCCATAGTGGACCTGATGCCGCAGTGATTGGGAGCCCATCCACTGCGAGTAGCTCTAAAGGTTTTTTGAAAGCAGTTCATCCCAGGGCTTCACTGGGGGCCTCTGCAGAATATTGCAATCCTCCATTCGTAAATATATAAGGGAGGTCACCAATGGTCTTTTCAATAGGACACACCATTACATCCAGTTTTACCTGGATGAAGGCAGCCAGGCTGCCAGAGCAGTGGGATTTGCAGCGATCTCCAGCTTCCCACAACCGCAGGGTGCCATCGACTGCATGTGGCCTTAAGAGTTTCTAATGGCAGCCAGTAAGATTTATCAATAAAAAGGGTTTCCACTCTGCCAACTTGCAGCTGATCTGTGATCATTGAAAGCAGATTATGCAGGCTTGTGCAAGGCACCCTGGTACACTGGGAGCTCACATGACATTTACATCGTGAGTGTCACAGATCTTCGAGGGTCCTCAGTGCATTCAGGGTTGGCTTAGTGGTGATAAAGGCTACCCTCAAAAGACGTGGCTAACAACACCTGTTTGGCGCCATAGAGTGCTTCGGAGGGGAGGTACAGTGTGGCTCATTCTGCAACACACTCCTTAATTTAACAGACCATTGTCCTGTTGAAGATGTGTTTCAGATATCTGGAATGATCAGGTGGCACTCTCCAGTACTCTCCACAGAGGGTATCCCACATCATCATGGTTTGTTGTGCCCCACACAACCTGGTGCTCCAAAGGGGGGGATGAGATGCCACATGGAGAGATGGAGGAGCTGCTTTTCTTTTTTGAGGAGGACACCAGCGAAAGGGAAGACAGCGAAAAAAGAAAGGATGATGTTGCCCCACAGGAAGAGGCTATTGCATGGATCAGATGTGGCAGACATGCCCTGAGCCCCTTATAGTGACAAGATTCCAGTGCAATGAAGAAGTTTAGCTTATATGAACACATTTCACCTTCAATGCAGGGTTGCCCGTGAGCCCCTTATAGTGACAAGATTCCAGTGCAATGAAGAAGATTAGCTTATATGAACACATTTCACCTTCAATGCAGGGTAGATATTAACACCTTCTTTGTTATCCTCAAAGTCTCAATGAAGGACATCAATCTCAGAACAAGTCGTCATAATCCTGCATAATAATGGCCTCATCCTTGGAAGGCTAAGCAGCCTATGGAGCATGTGGCCGTCCCATTATAGGGTAAGGACTCCACTAGCGCTCAATCTGCAGCAAGTGACATGTTGCAGTTCTTTCAAGCATTGCGCCAACATTTCACTGTATATGGCAGCCTTAAAGAGGCAGGAACAGCACTGCAATCATCAATGCAGACATGGTTATTTGCCTGGAGTGTTGCAAGGCCTCAAGGAGGACAATCAGCAATCACTGGTTATCATTTGACCATCTGAGGACAAATCTGAGTCCGGACAGCAGCATCCCTCCAAAGGCCATCTCTCATGCATGGATAATGTTCAGGCTTCATCCTGATACTGAGTCCCTAGGATGAGATTGCTGTTCAGGATGCTGTGATCTGTCACTCTACAACATGGAAGCAAGCCTGCGAGTCAGGTTACCTTTGTGTGCACAGACAGTGTTTCAGCAGCACCATTGCCTGATCATTGACAAGCAATCATGATCATGCTTTTATCAGGAGTTTCCCATGTTCACATCAGGCATTACCATGGCATCTGGGAGTGGCATGACCCAGTCAGTCTCGACACAGCATTTAAAAATTACTTAGTATCTTTATACTAAAGACCACTCAGCAGGTGTGCTGGAGCTTCACTCTCATCCCATTGCAGTCCTCCACATTTTCATCCTACGAGATTAAGATATGAACGAGGAAGCCTAGGACACTGAGAGAACTATCTCGATTGCCCTTATCAGAGCTAGCACAGGGATTATGTCAAGCCACACTAGCCAGACCTTCAGTTGCAATCTAGCATCCTCACATATAGTGGGAGGCAGCATAAGGCTAGGCACACACCAAACCATCACATAGTCATGGCCATCCTGCAGACATTTCAAGTGTCACCAAGTGCAGCACTCAGTCCATTGCTCTGCAGCATGCAGGTGTAGAGTGAGAGCTAATATAGGGGTAATGTTTAGCTGTAAATATGGTCACGAATTAACGCTACAGACAACCATGAAAGGCTAAGGTCCCCGACAATTACTTAAACTGTAACCCATACCCAAACCTAACAGTAATTATTGAAAAGTCCACTTGGTTGGAATGACTCCAAAGTGGGTCATATTTAAAACCTATAACATCCACAGAGAACAGACTTCAGTGTAACATTATCAGAGTAATAAAAAACTTCCAAGATCTATACTCATGAGGACACATTATAGGATCCTCTGACGCAAGTCTTAGATATGTATTGTCCAACAACCATGTTTTTAGAGCAATTAGCTTTGTACATATTGCACCTGTAGACATTCCAATGAGCAAGAAAATTTACAAGAAGAGGACTCACCATCTGTGGTTAACTAAAAAAGTGAAAGATAGAATCAAACTTCAAAAAAATGCATATAATTGCACAAAGATGCATGGCAGATCAGAAAATTGGACAGAATATAAAAATGGCAAAGAATTACTAGAAGATTGATAAGGAAGGTAAAATCAAAGTACGAGAGTAAGCTAGCTAGAAATATCAAGAAAGATAGTAAGAGTTTCTATAGATATTTAACAAAAGAAGAGTTAACAAAGGGAAAATGTTAAAAGCTATCATAAAAGGCATTACGGCAAGGCACTTGGAAAAATTCAGGGTAATCAGGCAGTGTCAACATGGTTGTGTGAAATGGAAATTATGGCCAGAATTTTATAATTGGCGTGTGGGGTTGGGCCCTGCATGCCGACATGTCAAATGACACGTGGCGACGTCAGGCGAGCATCCTGATGTAGGTGGGCGGACGCACAATGTTCTCAGATGCACACCCGCTATTAATTAATCAGGTACTTAAAACCCTTGATGCAGCAATTGTCTGCAATTTCTGGGGGCCCGTGCGGTCTTCAGGACATCACACAGGCGCAGCAGGCAGGTGGATAGGAGACATTTGTATAAACCTTATCCACGGGTGGGATAAACCTTATCCACGGGCGGGATAAACCTTATCCATGGGCGGGATAAACCTTATCCATGGGCGGGTTAAGAAGGGTGAGTGGGGTGGCAAATGGCATCTGTTAGATATTTAATTGTTAAAGTTACTGCTGCTTGCCTGTGTGAGCAGGAATACTTCAAAACTCAAACCAGCTGCTATGACAGGAGTAACAGCCTTCAGGTTAGTAAAGATCATCTTTGGGGCCTGCAGGTTTCAGGAAGCCTTCCCTTTGCCTGGGAATGGGAGTTATGCTATCCACTGGAGACACTTCCTCTGAGGAGGAAGGGAGGGCCGGAAGGGGGAGGAGGCCAGGAGTCCACATTCAGCCTCCAGGGGAGCCACCTGAGGCGAGATGCAGGCACAAGGGGCACAGGGCCAACAGGAAGTCCAAGGCGGAAGGGGCTGCAGAAGACGCCACTATCCTGCTGCCAGGGCATACAGGCAGTGAAGCAACTACTTCAATATGACTGAGGTCCATTGCTGAAGGAGGCTCCATCTCTCAAGGGAGACAGTCACCTCCTTTTTATCAGATGATAGGCCCTGAGATCTGCGCCAACTGTGCGGGTGGACACCCCATGCCAGTGGCGCTAAAGGTCATGGCTGCCCTCAACTTCCATGCCTCCGGTTCTTTCCAGGGGTCGGTGAGTGATGTTTGCAGAGTCTCCCAGTCATCTGTCCACACTTGTATCAAGCAGGTGACAGATGCTCTGTTCAGGTGTGCATTGACTTTCATCCACTACCGCTGGGATGAGGCCGGATAGACAGAGCGAGCCAGAGGCTTCGCAGCAATTACTGGCTTCCCCTGTGTCCAGGGTGCAATCGACTGCACACATGAGGCCATCAAGGCGCCAGTGGGTAAGCCCGGTGCCTTCGTCAACAGGAAGGGATTCCACTCCTTGAACGTGCAGATAGTGTGTGATCACAAGATGCAGATTCTGCAAATCTGTGCAAGGTACCCAGGCAGCACCCACAAGGCTCACATACTCAAATACTCCCAGGTGCCAAGGCTCTTCAGTGCTCCAGCATGGCTGGATGGATGGCTGCTGGGTGACGAAGGCTATCCCCTCATAAGATGGCTCATATCGCTTCTCCGCCACCCAAGAACAAAGGCTGAGCAGCACTACAATAGCCTCCACAAGGGCTGTGATGGAGAGAACCATCAGTCTTCGCAAGATGTGCTTCCGATGCCTGGACCGTTCAGGGGGCGCATTCCAACACCCCCTAGATCGTGTGTCATTGATAGTGGTTGCATGCTGCACTCTCCATAATCTGGTGCTAAAAAGGGGCGATGTAGACTCAGTTGCTCCGGATGCACATGATGAGTCCAACAGTGAGCCTAAGGATGAACACACGCAGGAGAATGCTGAGGGGGTAGATGCTGACCCGGGCATACTGCAGGGAGGCAGGGACACCCTGCAGCTACTTCACACTCACAAGGAAGCCAGGGCTGACCCCCCCCCCACCTTGCCAACATGCTGCCTCCATCACATTTGGCAGCACAAGGTCTAACCTTGCAAAGCAAGGAGGCACAAGCACATGGAACACAAAGACCAGCAGATGGATTTGTGCCCTGCCACCTGGAAGCTCCCCTCCCAGCATGTTAGCACCCTGACTTTGACATGCTTCGCAGTTCCAGCATTCTGCCCAGACCTTCAATCCCGTGAGGTAATGGCAGGGCAGATGAACCCCAGCCCACCCTGCCACAAGATTCGGCGAGCTGCTCGTTGATGCATAAATAATGAGCTGAAATACAGGTGACCTGGCACAAGAATCTGTCTTGCTGCCCATCGGAAATCATGCCGACTTTCCTGCCCACCACTGCACTTAGTCTCCAGAACATAAAATTCTGCCCCATATCTCTTTGCAGCCTCGTTATATCCCCTTCAGAGCTTACATCCCAACTGAGTTTTGTATCGCAAACTTATATACATTACTCTTCGTTACTTTAACTAAATATAGAGAATCATTACAAAGGTCAATCCCTCTTTCATAATATCTACTATTGTGTTGAGAATAAAATTAGAAAAATCAGGAGCATCAAAAAATCAGCTCCACTGTGGTCAATGCTTCAAACTTTGCTTTCATTTAGTGAGCCTCCACACCAATAACTTTAACTTGCAAAATTGATCTTTTAAATCAAAGATTATTAGCTTAATCAAAATGACAACTGGAAGTGTGAGGTGATGCATTTTGGTAGGAAGAACATTAACAGACAATATAAAATAAGTGGTGAAATTTTGAAGGGGGTGCAAGAGCAAAAAGACCTAGGTGTATATGTGCATAGATCATTGAAGGTGGCAGGACAGGTGGAGAGAGCAGTTAATAAAGCAAATTCTTCTTGGAGAGAAGAAGGCTAAGAGAAGATTTGATAGAGATGTTCAAAATCATGAGAGGCTGGACAGAGTAGATAGGGAGAAGCTGTTCCCGCTCATAAAAGAATCAAGAATGAGAGGGCACAGTTTTAAGGGATTTGTAAAGGAAGCAAATGTGTCATGAGAAAAAACTTTTTCACACAACGAGTGGTTCGGGTCTGGAATGCATTGCATGGAAGTGTGGTGGAGGCAGGTTCAATCAAGACATTCAGGAGAGCATTAGATGATTATTTGAATAGAAACAATATGCAAGTGTACGGAGAAAAGGCAGAGTAATGGCAGTAGGTCGTAATGCTCATTTGGAAAGCCGGTGCAGACATGATGGGCTAAGTATCTTCCTTCTGTGCCATTAAAATTCTATGATTCTGGCTAAAGTGAGTGAATATTAGAATTGATTTATAAGCCAGGACTAGTTCAATGCTTGTGATGACACTCAACGCAAATTGATCCCTCATTTTTATTAATCTTGGGATCCAAACATCGCTGACAAGGCTAGCATTTAGTCCCATCCCTAACTGCCCTTTTGAAGGTGGTTGTGAGCCACTTTCTTGAAGTGCAAAAGTCCATGTGGCATAGGTACACCCACAGTGCTGTAGGGAGCTCCAGGATTTTGACCCAGCAACAGTGAAGGAATCGTGATATGCTTCCAAGTTAGGTTGGTGTGTGACACGTAGGGGAACTTACAAGTGCCAGTGTTCACATGGGTCTGCTGCCCTGCCTAGGTGGTAGAGGTCTCGGGTTTTAAAGGTGTTGTTGAAGGAACCTTGGCGAGTTGCTTCAGTGCATCCTGTATATGGTGCACACTGCTGCCACTGTGCACCGGCGGTAAAATTTAAAATGGTGGATGGGGTGCCGAGGCTGCTTTGTTTTGTATGTCATTGAGCTTCTTAAGTGTAGTTAGAGATGCACTCATCCAGGCAAAATGCCAGTATTCCATCGTACTTCTAACTTAAGATTTGCAAATAGTGGGCAGGCTTTGTGGCGTCAGGAGGTGAGTTACTTACCTCAGAATTCACAGCTTCAGACTTTCTCTTGTAGCCACAGTACTTATATGACTGGTCCAGTTAAATTTTGGGTCAATGGTAACCACCCGCCACATCTCCCTGACATAGTACAAGAGTCAAATAATCGTCATGACTCAGCTACACATCACATAGATGTGAGGCTCACAAAGGGAGGCAAACCCTGAGTGGGAGCATGGATCACCCTCGGACTAAGGGGGCACAGAGATGCATATGTACAAAGTTTTCAAATGACGAGACCATTCTCATGAGCAGCAAATGTATTTACAAAGGTGCATGATATTTACAGAGACTGGACGTCAATGACCCAGAAGAGATGGTCAAAGTTTCTTAATTTTTCTAACCCTACTGCTATGTCCAGGTGCATCCCCGATATCCGCAGCAGAGCTGCAGGCAGCCCGCTGACTGCTGTGCCCTGTTGTCTTTGATGATTTTGGCAGGCATCTTCTGCAGGACTGAGACCTGGAGGGCCCTGGCCTGCTTTGAGTCTCCTGTTATGAGACAAGTGCACCCTCCTTGGCCTGTACAGTTGGAAGTGATGGGGTCACAGGCAGGGGGAATTGGGATCAGCTGGCCACTCTCGGAGTCACCTGGGTAGATGGCCCCGGTGTGCCCAGCTGTTAGCCCTCCTCCCTGTAGGTGTTCGAGGGCCTCTGCCTGACTCCCAAAGGAGAAAGGGCTCCTGGATGGAAGTCAAAGTGCCCAGACCCCAATTGCTTAGCCACTGATGGATCTCATTAATGCCATAGTGATGGAATGAAGGTCCGAGCGCAAATCTGGTCAGATCTGCTGGACCAAGGTCTCCAAGGCAGTTGCCACCCTTCCTGTGGAGACCTTGAGTCGCTCGCATGTCAGAGTCACGACATCAGAGAGAATGCAGACGGACTCCTCCATCCTTTGCTCTAGCCTGTTGACTGTCTCTCTGTCTCTCACAACTCTACCTGATTTTCAGAAAATGCTGCAGAAACTCAGCAGGCCTAACAGCATCTGTGGAGAGAAAGACAGAGTTAACGTTTCAAGTCCATATGACTCTTCTTAAGAGCTAAAGAGAAGTAAAAATGTGATGAAATTTATACTGTTTAAGGGAGGGTGGAGCAGGTGAAGCTGGATAGAAGGCCAGCAATAGGTGGGGGCAAAGGAGAGATTGCCAGAGATGTCATGAACAAAAGGACAAAGGGGTGTTAATGGTAGTGGTACTGGCTAAAGGAGGTGCTGATAGTGGCATTAAGGTAAGAAAGCAGAATGTGATAACAGCAGGACAAGGATAAGCACTCTGAAAAGAACAACATGAACAAGTGACAGATGACCCTTGTGGGGGTGGGGTGGGGTAGGGAGAGGGATGGTGGTGGGGATAAAGATTTGAAAATAGGATAAAAGGTGGGGATAAAATGAATAAAAACTAAAATAAATTTTAAAAATGGGTAAAAAATAAAAATTGAAAATTAAAAAATAAAAATGAATATTGAAAAAGGGGGTAAAAAATGGGTGAGGACAGAGGAGACAGTTCATGGTCTAAATTTGTTCAACTCAATGTCAAGTCCAGAAGGCTGTAAAGTGCCTCATCAGAAGATGAGGTGCTGTTCCACTAATTTGTGTTGGACTTCACTGGAACATTGCAGCAGGCCAAGGACGGACATGTGGAGTACTGAACAGAAATGTTCAGTACTCAGCATTGGATTCAGTTTCATACCCTCATGCCCTTACCTCAATGAATTTCGGACTCGGCACGATGCTGAACTCTTCTTCCGCTGCCTTCATCTCCATGCTCACTTCTTTGGGCAGGAGTCCTCTCCCCATTCAACGGATCCTTTCACCTGCCTCCAGTATTCTCCCTCCACCTGGACCCCTCCCTCTGGCCTCTGACCTGCTCTGGATCTTTTCATTGAGAACTGTCGGCGTGACATTGGTCATTTCAATTTCTCTGCCCTTCTCACTCACTCTAACCAGTCTCCTTCTGAACTTGCCTCACTCCGTTCTCTTAGGTTCAACCCTGACTTTGTTTTCAAACTTGCTGACAGGGTTGGTTCTGTTGTTGTATGGTGTACTGACTTCTACCTCGCAGAGGCTGAATGCCAACTCTCAGACACTTCTTCCTACCTCCCCCTGGACCATGACCCCACCACCGAACATCAAGACATTATTTCCAGGACTGTCACTGATTTCATCTAGTCTGAAGATCTTCTCTCCATAGCTTCCAACCTCATTGTCTCCCAATCCCGGACAGCCAACTTCTACCTCCTCCCCAAAATCCACAAACAGGACTGCCCCGGTAGACTGATTGTGTCAGCCCCATGGAACTCATTTCTTCCGGTCTTGACTCCATTCTCTCTCCCCTTGTCCAGTCTCTTCCCACCTACATCCATGATTCCTCTGATGCCCCATGTCATATTAACAATTTCCAGCTCCCTGGCACTAACCGCCCCCTCTTCACCATGGACATCCAATCCCTCTACATCTCCATCCCCCACCAGGATAGTCTGAGGGCTCCCCACTTCTTCCTTGAACATAGGCCCGAACAATCCCCAGCCACCACCGCTCTCCTCCATTTGGCTGAACTTGTTTTCTCACTGAACAATTTCTCCTTAAATTTGTCTCACTTCCTCCAAATAAAAGTTGTGGCTATGGGTACCCGCATGGGTCCCAGTTATGCCTGTCTCTTTATGGGTTATATGGAACATTCCTTGTTCCAGTCCTACTCAGGACCCCCACAGTTCTTTTCTCGGTACATCGATGACTGTTTCGGTGCTGCTTCATGCTCTTGTCTGGACCTGGAAAAAGTTATCAATTTTGCTTCCAATTTCCACCCCTCCATCACCTTCACATGGTCCATCTCTGACACTTCACTTCCCTTCCTTGACCTCTCTGTCTCAATTAATGGTGATAGATTGTCCACCAATATTCATTACAAGCCCACCAACTCTCACAGCTACCTCGACTACAGCTCCTCACATCCTGCTTCCTGTAAGGACTCCATCCCGTTCTCTCAGTTCCTTCACTTCCATCTCATCTGTTCTGATGATGCCACTTTTCAAAGCGATGCTTCCGACATGTCTTCATTCTTCCTTAACCGAGGTTTCCCACCCACTGTGGTTGACAGGGCCCTCAACTGTGTCCGACCCATCTCCTGTGCCTCTGCCCTCACACCTTCCTCTCCCTCCCAGAACCATGACAGGGTCCCCTTGTCCTCATTTTTTGCCCCACCAGCCTCCACATTCAAAGGATCATCCTCCACCATTTCCGTCAACTCCAGCATGATGCCACCACCAAACACATCTTCCCCTCATCCCCCAGTCGGCATTCCATAAGGACCGTTCCCTCCGGGACACCCTGGTCCACTCCTCCATCACCCCCAACACTTCATGCCCCTCCCACGGCACCTTCCCATGCAATCACAGACGGTGCAACACCTGCCCTTTACCTCCTCCCTCCTCACCGTCCAAGGGCCCAAACATTCTTTTCAGTTGAAAGTGTTTCACCTGCACCTCCTTCAATTTGGTCTACTGCATTCGCTGTTCCCAATGCTGCCTTCTGTATATTTGAGGGATGAAACACAGACTGGGTGACTGCTTTGAGGAACATCTTCAGTCTGTCCGCAAGCATGACCCAGACCTACCTGCTGCTTGCCATTTCAACAAACCACCCTGGTCTCATGCCCACATGGCCGTTCTTGCCCTGCTGCGATGTTCCAGTGAAGCCCAATGCAAACTGGAGGAACAGCACCTCCTCTTCTGATTAGGCACTTTACAGCCTTCTGGACTGAATATTGAGTTCAACAACTTCAGATCATGAATTCCTCTCCTCTACCCGCATCTCCTTTTTACCTCTTTTTTTCAATATTCATTTTTATTTTTTAATTTTCATTTTTTTATTTTTTATCCACTTATTGTTATTTATTTTCATTTTTATTCATGGTTTTATCCATTGTTTTATCCCCACTTTTTATCCTTTTTTCAATCTTTTTTCCCCACCATCATCCCTCCCCCCACCCCACCCCCACTAGGGCCATCTGTCACTTGTTCATGTTGTTCTTTCCAGAGTGATTACCCTTGTCCTGCTATTATCAAATTCTGCTTTCTTACCTTAATGCCACCATCAGCATCTCTTTTAGCCCTTACCATCACCATTTACATCCCCTTTGTTCTTTTGTTCATGACATCTTTTTTCCTGGATACAGACATACCAAGATGTTTCTTGACAACCAGCTGACCTGCTAAAAGTAATGTATGTATTTGGGTGGCATTTAAAAATGGTGCCCAGACCTTCGACTCAATTAGGTAAAGGTGGGGCAGATGAATCAGTGCCGCCCCGCACAGTGATTTGGAGGGCTACTCGCCAATGCATAATTAACAAGCTTTCAAGCATGAACTTGGGCTTGAGTTCCAGCCTTATTGTCCAGCAGGAAGCGAAACCCGACTGCCACCGCACTTAGTCTCTGGAAGGGGAAATTCCGCCCTGTGAGTCTTCAAAGTCCCAGAAAAGTGCTGAGAGTGTGGGGTTGTAAGCAGTTGTGCATTAAACTGTCCATTTAGTTCTGAGGTGAAAGACAGTTGGGCTCTCAACGATAGCTAATTAGCATTTCTGTCTAGATACATGGCTGATGTGATTCACATTGCCATGGGGAAGGATTCGAAGGAAACCATTGTAAGGATAAGGTTACAAGCTTTCCTACATTATCACTGAAAATCACAGACAGTATTTTTGAGTCTGCCTGGATCCTGGAGCAGGAGAGCAGAAAGAGGTCACAAAAGTCTCTATGTTTGCCATGCAAGAATGCAGTTGGAAGCTCGGATTGAAAGCATGAAGGCCGGGGTTCTCTGGTGCCATTGAAAGTCAGCTTTTGGCTAGCTCTGCAAATTTTCTATTCCCACCCAAGATTGGTCCTGCCATGGGCAGCACCAGAAAATCCCAACCCAAATTTGAGGGGAGTTAAAACAAGGCTGGAAGAGTCACCTAGCTTAGGCGAGAAGGAGAATCTCCAGTAAAAGCAAACCTCACTGTGAAAGATAGTTTGAAGATTGCAAGTTATGAGATGAGAAAATAAAAGAACAAACATAACCCTTGGGAGCTAAGAATCACTTTGGCTTGATTGTGGAAAAATTGAATGACTACCTAAAGGAAAATGTAATGTGTACCTGTGAAGTGTGCTTTTTTGGTTGGGCTAGAAAAAAGGAGGGTATTCCATTCTGTGTTTAAAGTACAAGTTGCCTACAAATATAGTGTTTAGTCAATACCTCAGTCGGAAAGGGAAGCACTGTTATTCTGAATCGCACACTAGCCATCTAGCTAACTGGGCTAACCAGCGATAAAAACAAAAAACTGCAGATGCTGGGAATCCAAAACAAAAGCAGAATTACCTGGAAAAACTCAGCAGGTCTGGCAGCATCGGCGGAGAAGAAAAGAGTTGACATTTCGAGTCCTTTCTCCTCACCGTCCAAGGACCCAAACACTCCTTTCAAGTGAAGCAGCATTTCACTTGCATTTCCCCCAACTTAGTCTACTGCATTTGTTGCTCCCAATGCAGTCTCCTCTACATTGGTGAGACCAAACGTAAACTGGGCGACTGCTTTGCAGAACACCTGCGGTCTGTCCACAAGAATGACCCAAACCTCCCTGTCGCTTGCCATTTTAACACTCCACCCTGCTCTCTTGCCCACATGTCTGTCCTTGGCTTGCTGCATTGTTCCAGTGAAGCCCAACGCAAACTGGAGAAACAGCACCTCATCTTCCGACTAGGCACTTTACAGCCTTCCGGACTGAATATTGAATTCAACAACTTTAGGTCTTGACGTCCCTCCTCCATCCCCACCCCCTTTCTGTTTCTTCCCCCTTCCTTTTTTTTTCCAATAATTTATAGAGATTTCTCTTTTCCCACCTATTTCCATTATTTTTAAATCTTTTATGCCCCGCTAGTCTTTCCACCCCACCCCCACTAGAGCTGTACCTTGAGTGCCCTACCATCCATTCTTAATTAGCACATTCGTTTAGATAATATCACTACCTTCAACACCTCTGTGTTCTTTTCTTTTGTCTGTGACATCTTTTGATTATCTGCTCCTATCACTGCTTGCTTGTCCTTACAACCACAGCCCCCCTCCACTTCTCTTCGCCACCCCCCCCCCCCCCATCCCCCCACCCCACCTTAAACCAGCTTATATTTCACCCCTCTCCTTATATTTGCTCAGTTCTGTGGAACGGTCATGAGGACTTGAAACGTCAAATCTTTTCTTCTCCGCCAATGCTGCCAGACCTGCTGAGTTTTTCCAGGTAATTCTGTTTTTGTTTTGGGCTAACCAGCTCCATTTTTCAATTCCATCCTTCTAGAAATAAAATCTGCTGCTTTTTTTGCTTTATTTGTCACATTATTAAACTGAATTGCTACTTTTAGTGATTTGTGTATTTGTACTCCCAGATCTTTTTGATCCTCCACTCCATATAGATTCTGATTTTCCAAGCAATACCTGGCTTCCCTATTTTTCTTACTAATATAGAATACCTTACACCTATCCTGTGCTGAAATTCTTCTGCCAATTATGCACTCATTCTGTAAGTTTGTTAATGTCTTCTTGTAATCCGTCCCATTTCTCCTCAGTAGACTAATCACATAATTTGGTGTCATCTGCGAATTTAAAAAATTGTGCTTTTGATTCCAAAGTCTAAATTGTTAATATAAATTGCGAACAATAGTACTTCCAACACTGATACTTGTGGCACCTGATTTCTCACCTGCTGCCACTCTGAGTAACTATACTTAATTCCTACTCTCTGCTTTCAGTCTTGAAGCCAACTAGCTATCCATTATGTTACTTATCCCTTACTCTTCATGCCCTGGCCTTATTCATTCTTTTATTATGTGGCATCTTCTGTCAAAGGCCTTTTGGAAATCTAGATAAATTACATCCACTTTATTACACTTGTCTACTCTCTCAGTTACATCTTCAAATTAATCCAATGAGGTTGGTCATGCAAGACTGTCCCTCTTGAAACCCGTACTGACTATTCTTATAATACTTCTGGCTTTTAGATGTTCTTTTATTTTCTCCTTTCTTAGGGATCCCATTACTTTTTCTACCACCAATGTCAAGCTGACTGGTCTATAGTTTCCTGGACATCTTCCACTCCCCTTCTTAAATACAGGAACAACATTAGTTTATGCTGGTCCTCTGGCACTACACATATACATGTTCAATATGTGTAATAGTGCCTCTGCTGTCTCTTCGCTGACCCTTTAAAAATGTGTGGAAGCAATCTGTCCAGACCAGGGGTTTATCCTGTTTGAGTTTAATTAGTTTATTTAATATTTCTCCTCTTTTGCTTTAAATGTGTTATGTCATTTCTGATCCCATTTTACAATCTCATGTCTCCCTGATTGGTCTATCTAATAAATACTAAGTAAAGTAATTAGTTAGTATTTCTGCCATTTGACTATTGCTGCATGTGACTTTACCCTTCCATCCCTTAGTGGCCCTATTCCCAAATGGACTTTACTTTATTCTATTTATGCATATGTGGAATAGTACATCCTCCTTGGTTATTTAATTTCATAGTTTATCGGCCTTATTTTTTAAAAAACTTTTCTCCTAATGTCTTTGTTTTGTTCCTTGTCATGTTCTCTCCTGTTGTCCATGTACTTAATGCATGCATGTTTTTCTACCTCAATTTTTCACTTATGTCTTTATTCATCTATGGTGTCCCATTCCTGTTTAGTTTGCTCTTGTCTTTTATCAGAATATATTTTTCCTGGACTGTTAAATAGTTTTACATGTTTCCCATATCATTATTTACCAATATCATTGTCCATTTATCTTCCCAAGTTCTATGCACAGGCCCTCAAAATCAATAGCTAAAACAATTTGTATTTGTTTAGTACCTTTCATGTAATAACGTACCCTAAGCTGCTTCATGGAAGCTATAAAAAGCACAATTTGATACTGAACCACATAAGGAGTTTTTGGGCCTATAACAAAAAGTCTGGTCGAAAAGGTAGATTTTAAGGAGCATCCGTAGGAGGAAAGGGAGATAGAGAGGATCATGCTGGTAAGGTTAGAAGAGTAGGATGAGAGAAGGCTTAGGTGAAGCAGTCATAGTCTGGTTTGGCTGAATGGGCTGTTTCTATGCCATATATTCAATGTAATTCAATGTAATAATCTTTCATGTGTTTTCTGGGCAGCCAGACAGCAGAATGTGCTGACAGAGGGTTTGCTCTGTTTGAGGGCTTGCTTCATTAATATACAATTATTTTGGATGGAAAACAAGAGTCCTTAGGGAACCACATTGCTTCTGGGCCATGGTAATATCAGGCAGCCTGGCCAACCTCCTGACCAAAAAATGATAGGTCCAGTTGGGGATCTGTTGTTGCAGTGGCCCACGTTGCTTATGTGGTGCAGGGAGGAGCACCACTTTTCCTCCCAGCCTCACCAAATAGCCAAATTACCCTCAGGGTACCTCTTTGCCCTGGTGGAGAAGTGACACTGTGTGGTTGATGAATGCCACTACCGCACCCCTCCACAACACCCCACAACAAAGTAAGTCCTAAAGTGGCAATGATCGCCATGTACAGTATAGGACCACAATATTAAAAGGGCCTACTGCCTGACTTAAACAGGCACTGTAGCTGCCCAGTGGTGGGTAGACCCTTCACAATATAGTCTTTGCAATGGCATTGTTGGGAACAAAATCCTGCATTATATCTTGTCATTTTTGTTGTGCTACCACAGCACTTCCACCAAGCAAGAGGCCTCAAAATCTCCCCCAGTGACTGGAAAGTCAGAAATACAATCGGATATATTGAATTCATCATTTGATTCTCCAAATTTGCACTACTATCGAACAAGATTCTGTACTGGGAATCAAATCACTAAAGGCACACAGTTTAGATATTAATAGTCATGGGCATTGCTGAAAATAAATTTTATTGCTTTAATTTGATTTTATCTAGATCATGGCCAATGTCATCATTTTCATCTGTGGAAATCTGGCAGGAGCCTATCACAAGCACCTGATGGAACTAGCCCTGCAGCAGACATATCAAGACACGTGCAATTGCATTAAGTCACGTATCAAGCTAGAATTTGAAAAGCGACAACAGGTAAATATTTATATTCCATATTTGTATTTTTCACACAATGTTTTTCTATCGTGAAATTTGACATTGGGGTGGAGCTAATATAATCCATGCAACCTGATCTTGATTTACTTTATTGTATCCCTAGAGCCCCTTAATAATGTTCATCTTTCAGTCTTGTAAGGATTTGGGCTTGAAATTGACAAGGAATCAATAATGAGACTTGTCAATTTGTAACAAGTCAGAAAGATTTAAGTATGAAAGTATAAAACTTAACAAAACCAGGCACTAATTTACAGGGTCAGACAGGCTTAACTTCCCGTTTTAACCATGGATGGTGGAGCATGCTAGGACTTGCCGTATGTCTTCTCTTGCTTGAAGTTTGATCTTTAGCCCCACTGTGAGGCTGTACATCGTGATGGTCTCCTTCTGTGGTGTGGCGAGGATTTTTGGCTCCCCATGTGCAATCCTTTCTAACTTGATGATTGGACTTCAGATTGTATGCTCTGTACATATTTAGCTTCCCAGGTGCATGACCATCTGTGATTGGTTCTTAGAGCACAAGATTGGGCTGTGATGGGCTCTACTGGTTCGTGCCCAAACTTGTCCAGAACTTGCCCAGACAGAGCCCGTCTTCTTGGCATTCTGCACGTACACCTTGGTGACAAGATCCCATTGTTTCAGGTTCAGCTGGTTAGAACTTGTCCTCGGACTATGATACTGATATAAGTCACATATACACTTCTCAGGTCAGGGGTTCACCAAACCCAACACAGCTTTAAGCAAGCAGTAAATTTGAAGCATTTATACAAAACTGAAAAACCATTCATACATCGATTTTCCCACAACATGTCAGCCTAGCTCATTTAGTAATAGTAATCTTGATTCTTGAGTTAGAAGGTTGTTTGCTCAAGCCCCATTAGAGAAATGAGCAGGTAACCTAATTTGACATTTTATTGAAGGACCGAGGAATTTTTGCATGGGACCAAACTCCCTCTTAAACTCACCACTCAATTTTCTTTCCTGGCACCCATGTTGGCCAGTATTGTAACCAGTTCTATCTCTTCAGATGTTGACCCTGTCACCTCTAAATCTGCCGTCATCACCTCTGTCCTCAAAAACATCCCCTCTCCACTGCCCTTGCAAGGTACCATCCCATCTCCAACAACCTTTTCCTCTCCAAAGTCCTTGAATTGTTGTTGCCTCCCAAAGCCTTCCATGTTTGAATCCCTCCAATTAGCTTCTGCCCCTGCCACAGTACTGAAAAAGCTCTTATCAAAGTCAGAAAAGAAATCCTGTCTGATTGTGACAAAGGTAAAGTTACTATCCTTGACCTCCATGACCTGTATGCACCTTTGATATAGTTGACTGCACACCCTCCTTTAATTATTTAATTATTATCTATCTAATTATAACCAGAATATCATTTGCAATGGCTTCTCGTCCCACTCCTGCTGGTAGTCCAAGGTTCTAGGCTTAGCCCCTTCCAATTTCTCATCTACATGCTGCCCCCTCAGTGACATCATCTGAAAGTACAATGTTAGTTTTCACATGTACGCTTAAGACACCCAGGTATACCTCACCACCACCGCTCTCGACTCCTTCTCTATTGCTGAATTATCAGACTGCTTGTCCAACATCCAGTACTGAATGAGCAGAATTTTTTTCCAATTAAACATTTGGAAGGCTGAAGCCATTGTCTTCGGTCCCTGCTCCAAACTGTTCCCTAGCTTCTAACTCCATTACTTTCCCAGAGAACTGTTGAAGGCTGAATCAGACTGTTTGCAACATAGGCCCATAACTTCTGAGCTCCGGGGCATCATATCTGTGGGGGTACCCCAAAGATGCATTGGGGCACCCCTCCCTCCACTGCCCAGCCCACCAGATGTCCCCGCGTAAGGATTGCACGACAATTACCTGGGAAGTTCAAATCTTCGTTGGGCAATTGCCCTACAATAGGAACCATCTGAAAGTATGATATAATTCGCAAACTTCAGAAGATTCACACTGTCTTACCAGAATAGTTACACTGAAAAGGTTAGAATAATTAAAACCGCTTTCACTTCTGGGTAACTGTAGCTAGTAGCACAAAAAGGGGACTTGGCTTCCTTACCTCTGACTCAGCTGCCCTCAACATAAGGCCTCAGGAACTCACTGCACTACACTGTTCTCTCTAGGGCTGAGTCAGAAGGTCAGACAAGAAAGGAACAACTTCATTTTGAGGTAAGTAGGAGAGGAGTGGCAATCCAAATCTGATTGCCACTCCACAGAAGTTACAGGCCTTGGTGTCAACTTTGATCCCATGATGGGCTTTCCAGCACAAATCTGCATCATCACTAAGACATAAAAATAAAAAACTGCGGATGCTGGAAATCTAAAACAAAAACAGAACTACCTGGAAAAACTCAGCAGGTCTGGCAGCATCAGTGGAGAAGAAAAGAGTTGACGTTTGGAGTCCTCATGACCCTTCAACAGAACTGGGTGAATCCAAGGAGAGGGGTGAAATATAAGCTGGTTTAAGGGGTGGGGGGTGGGTGGGAGAAGTGGAGGGGGTGGTGTGGTTGTAGGGATAAGCAAGCAGTGATAGAAGCAGATAATCAAAAGATGTCACAGACAAAAGAACACAGAGGTGTTGAAGTTGGTGATATTATCTAAACGAATGTGCTAATTAAGAATGGATAGTAGGGCACTCAAGATACAGCTCTACTGGGGGTGGGAGAGGGCATAAAAGATTTAAAAATAATGGAAATAGGTGGGAAAAGAGAAATCTATATAAATTATTGGAAAAAACAAAAGGAAGGGGGAAGAAACAGAAAGGGGGTGGGGATGGAGGAGGGAGTTCAAGATCTAAAGTTGTTGAATTCAATATTCAGTCCGGAAGGCTGTAAAGTGCCTAGTTGGATAGCCCATCCCCACCCCCTTTCTGTTTCTTCCCCCTTCCTTTTGTTTTTTCCAATAATTTATATAGATTTTTCTTTTCCCACATATTTCCATTATTTTTAAATCTTTTATGCCCCCCCACCCCCACTAGAGCTGTACCTTGAGTGCCCTACCATCCATTCTTAATTAGCACATTCGTTTAGATAATATCACCAACTTCAACACCTCTGTGTTCTTTTGTTCTTTTGCCTGTGACATCTTTTGATTATCTGCTCCTATCACTGCTTGCTTGTCCCTACAACCACACCACCCCCCTCCACTTCTCTCCCCCCACCCAACACCCACCTCCCCCTCCCACCTTAAACCAGCTTATATTTCACCCCTCTCCTTGGATTCACCCAGTTCTGTTGAAGGGTCATGAGGACTCGAAATGTCAACTCCTTTCTTCTCCACCAATGCTGCCAGACCTGCTGAGTTTTTCCAGGTAATTCTGTTCTTGTTTTTCATCACTAAGACAGCCTATTTTCACCTCCATAACATCTAGCTCACCCCAGCCTCAGTTCATCTGCTACTAAAACCCTCATCCATGCCATAGTTACCTCTAGAATTGACTATTCCAATGTATTTCTGTCTGCCCACCCCACCATATTCTACCCTCCATAAAGCTGAGGTCATCCAAAATTCTGTTGGCTGTATCCTTACTCATACCAGGTCCTTTCAGCCATCATCCCTATGCTTGCTGGCATACATTGGTCCCCAGTTAAGCAGTGCCTCTATTTTAAAATTCTCATCTTTGTTTCCAGTCCTTACATGGCTCTCCCCTGCCAATCCTTGTAGCCTCCCATAGCCCCACCTTGCTGTACTAAGGAAAATGCCATGAAATCCTACTTTCCATTGTTATGCGAGGAGAGCAGGTTCATGTTTTTTCTTTGAAATCCCACATCTCCCAGTGATCCTGAACTTCCTCCGTAATGAAAGGAACAAGAGTTAACATTTAGTGGCACGAGTGAGCAAAGACAGATGGTTGACTTCTGAAAGAAAGACATGTTGTGCATCATGTGCAAGGATAATAGTTAAGTGAGGAGAGATAGGTGGTTTAAAACCCCACAGGGTCTCTCCTCCAGGCTGCATACACACTGCATGCCTGACACCTGACACTCTCTGCCAACAGTGTCCATCACCCATTCTGCAGGTGCATCCAGCACATTGATGAATCGTTGCACTCCTCCTGTGGCCTGCTCCTTGTTATTGCGTGCAAGCTTGTCCTGAAAAATTGAAGCAAGTGTGTCATGGTCAGAGTAGCAAAAAGTTTTGAGGATGTACATACCAGGGTTGAATAATGTTGCTGGTATGTGAAGGATGGCTGAGGTGAGAAGAGGTAAAGGAAGTAACAGTGAGGAGGGTAACTGCAAGACAATGGCATGAGGAATACTATAGTAATTATTGAGGAGTGCTGATCGTGAAGGGGTAAAGTGTTCAAAGTGCTAGGGTAAGAGTTAGAGCTGTATTTTTTAAAAGTGTTAAAAGATATTGGTTAGAAAACCAACTTAGTTATCCCAGTGAGGTCATGTGACTTTTTTTAACAGTCTAGCCTGTCCTGGGGCAATGCTGGCATTCCTTCACTCAACCACCTCTGCCATTAATGATGCTCGTCTTGATGTCTTCCTATTTCTGGTGGATCGAATATCTTCATCTTTCTGTCAACCTCCTCCATCAAAACTTCCAATCTAACACCAGAGGCACTTTTGCAGCATCTACTGTGCCTTTCATTGTGCAGTCTTCAATAACAGTTGCTGCAGCCATAGTACCTGCCCTTTAAGAGGTACAGGCTCCCTTTAAATGTCATCAGCAACGTGTGCAATTGATGCCCCTGATTAGGCAAGCTACCAATAAAGAATTTGAATAGTGCTGATAGCCTGCCTATTTTCTTTTAATTACGAGGGGCATAAACTTGGGTCCTTCTTTGCATCCACATAATTGAACGTGCAATCCAAGAGAGGGATCCGGGCAGTGCATGAAAACACACAGCAATTTTTACCTGTATATTTTTTTAAGTCACGGGTTCAGTAGCACAGTCTGTGTTCTATCCCACTGTATTGTTAAATAGTACAATTTGGGTAATTGTTCATTTTTTTTCTGGTCTGATTTTGTGTTGCGTTTTAATGAGGCAAATACCATATTCAGCTGAAGAAATCATTAGTATCAGTCCAAGACCAGTTTGAACTTTAATAAATTGAAGTAGAAGTACAGAAAATTGTAATTTGATGACTAGAAAATGTTCATAGCCTGTACCCAATTGCATTCAGCACAACTTCATGAAAATTATTTGACCACAGACAGTAAAATGTTGGCAAAGGAATATCATTATTTCAAATTTTTACTCATATGCTTATCTTCTTATAATCCATTTAGAGCAATCTTTTTTATTACTTCTGAGTAAAAGAAGTTGGCACTTGGTAAATGATGATAAATATTGAGGCAATGGATGTTAATTTGCTTTATTTATATCAAGTGTCCAGATTTTGCTGGAGTGGGGCGTCTTACAGCATACCCTGTTAGTTAGACTTGTTTATGCAAATTTAAAATTTAAAAATCTTTGCCTACTAAGTTGCTGCAAGTGCAAATTGATATGCATTGTGAGGGCACCAGGACATCAGGGATTTTGGTGAACAACAATGCAACTCCTTAACTAATCAGATTAAAGAATTGAGAACTAAACAGAGTACGGACTGAGGAAGAGCATAATTGTCAAATCGAATTCAGAAACAGAAATAAATTCCACACTTAGTTGTTCATAATTTGGGCAAAGGTAGTTGATTCGCACAGTGCTGAAAGACTTCTAGATGTTAGTTTCTGTGGAGACTTTAATGGGCAATCAATGTGCAATGGAACAACTTCCTAACAACAAGGAGGTTAAGTATGAAGTTCCGCCTTCTGGAAGCTAACAGCATCTAGTGGTGATTCAAAATTCACGGAGTATTGCTTCCTCGGTACAATAATGACGGTTCATGTTATTCAGATACTTCTTTTGGCAAAACCTGGTCCAAGACATTCATGACATCCAACTTTTTTTATGTACATCTGCTGCTTGATTAGAAACAGATATTGATATAGAAAAGGCTTTGTAATCTTTCCGCTTTGCTGACAAGAAACCATTCTCCCCATGAGTAAGTTTTTTTCTTTTTCCGAAGCAAATGCATTTTATATACACCATTGTCCAGCATCCCTTCCCCTTCCTAAAAAATGCATAGCACAAAACAGTAAGTTTGGACAACATTTTATTTTTGCCCATATGGAGAGATTGGAGGTGATTTATTTGTCTTAATTAACTTCAGCATATTTTCTTTTAAGTTCTTTTAACAATTCCTACTTTAAAACCAGCTTCAAATTTGTAATCTTTAAATTGCTTTCTATTTTATATGAGTTGGATATTCTAGGCTATGATTAACACTAATGCCTCATCCGCATTGCTATAATACATCTTTTATTTCCCATTGTTGTCATTTCCATTTCAATTGCACCAGTGATGGGAGCAAAGTTCAGTTTTAAATTTTGTCTTTATTACTTTTGGAGTAAAATGTTATGCACAGGGAGGGCTAAAAATCAAAGTTTACACATAACTTTTATGCCAGAGTACCAGAAAAAGAATTCAGGTCCATATTTTCAAAGTATTCTCTGTTGGGTTTTCAAATATATTGCAGCTTCACAGCAGTTACATAGCACAGAGTGGCATATTGGGTCAGCTTCATTGCATTTATATATATTCTTTCATGACTACGGACATCCCACACCATTTTACAGCCAGTGAGTACTTTTGAGGTGTAGTCACTGTTGTAGGAAATGCAGCAGGTAATTTGTGCACAGCAAACTCCCACAAACAACAGTATGATAATGACTAGATAATGTTTTCTTATTAGCCAAGCCACTGGGAAGAATTTTGCTGCTTTTCTTCAAAACAATGCCATGGGATATTTTATGTCCATCAGAGAGAGCAGGCGTGGCCTCGATTTTAAGATTTCATCTGAGAAACAACACATTCAGCACTACAGCATTCCCTCAGTATTGTACTGGAGTATGACCCCAGATGTTGTATTCAAGACCACTATTTTAAATCTGGAATTGGGAACCTGATGCTTGGATCATTTTTGGGTCTTGAACTAGTGCTGCATCTGTGTCGCTTAAGCGATACAACTTTAACATGCAGATGGCCTGATTGGGCCGGAGACAAACTCAGCACCCAATTACTGATGCCAAGCACTGCCAGGAGGCAAGAACTGACTGCTGAGCACAATTCTCAAAGGCAGACTCTCAAGGAGTTAAACAGGCAGTTAATTGGAGTCGAGCGGGTTCCCATCTCATGCACCAACACTCCCCTGCCCACCCTCGATTTCAAATTACACTGTGGCCCAGAGGTGTCAGAACATTGACCTGCCATCAGGGAGCACTAATTTTGAAGCCACCCATTCCTGTTTTTGCCCCCATGGGCAATGGAAAATCAGGCCCCAAGTCTTGAAAGAGGTGGAGAGGAGGACAGATGTTATCTATCTCCAATGGGAAAGCCAAACTTTGAAAAGGCAGTGGGACCACATAGAGATGGAGGTCAATACCAGGTGTAATAACCCGGGAGCCTGGATGCAGAGAAACAGAAAGGTACAAAAGGAGGCCATTCATCTTATTGTGTCGGTACCAGCCAAAAAACAGCTACCAGCTTAATCTGATTTGTTAACTCTTGGTACATAGCCTTGTAGGTTACAGCACTTCAAGTGTATATCTGAAATGTTATGAGATTTTCTGCTTTCACCACCCTTTCAGGCAGCAAGTTCCAGACCTCCTCTGTGTGAAAACATTTCTCCTCAACTCTTCTCCAAACCTTCTAGCTATTACTTTGAATCTCTGACCCCGGAGGCAGGATCTTCGGAGCGGGGTCCGTTCGTTGACGCATAAAATGATGCGAGATGATGTCGGGTAGAACTTCCGACGTCACCCCGCGTCATTTCAATTTTCAAGTCGGTGGGGGTGTAGCCAAGTCAGCTGTGCCCAACAACCTGTCAACGGCCTATTGAGGCCATTGAAAAAGCTAACTAAAATCATTAATGGACTTGCCCGTCCAACCTTAAAGTTGGCGGGCAGGCCGGGAGCCCTGGCGGGCTTCGGAAAAAGCATGAAACTTCATCCATGGGCCGGATGAGGTTTCATGGGGGTATTTAAATTTTTAATAAAGGTTTCAATAAAAGTTACGGACATGTCCCAATTCATGTGACAGTGTCACATGGGGGGACATATCAGGGAAATTTTTCTATCACTTGTATTACAAATTTTAATTCTGAGCCGATCTCCCTGAGGCAGCACTGAGTCTCCCGGCTGAGGGAATCATCCCCCCCGCCTGCACAGGGAGTGCATAGCGCTTCCTGGCAGTCATCACGATGGGCGGGCTTTAATTGGCCAGCCCACGTAAGATGGCGGTGTGCCCATGATTGGGGGCGCTGATTGGAGGAGCGCCCGCCCGCGCCCGCTCCAAGGGGGATAACTTTTCCCCAGGTTATTAATCTCTGCTAAGGGAATTGCTCCTTCTTTTGCACACTATCAAGGCCCCTGATAATTTTATGATCAATTAAATCTCCCCTTGGCCTCCTCTGTTCCAAAGGGAAAAATCACAATCCCAGTTTATTTAATCTTGCCTCATGGTTAAAATTCTCCAATCCTGGCAAATCCTGTTAAATCTTCTTTGTCTCTTTAAATCATCTCTTGTGCAATCACACCCTTCTATAATGCAGTGACCAGAACCATGCACATTTCTCTAGCCGTTGCTTAACTAGTGTTTTATACAGGTCTAGCATATACGACCTAGTATTATATATGTATGTTTTGGCTGACAAAACAAAGTATACAGTATTGTTATGACCAGGATAGGAGGAGCGCGCAGTTTATCTAGCCCCACTACTCCACAGATCACACCATTAGTGTGAATGTTTCATTCACTTACCAGAATGGCCAATTATTTACCTTCACTACTGTTAGACCCAGAATAAAAGATACTTTAACCAGGGTTCTTTCAATAAACTCAGAATGATTATTTATTATAAAATAAAACTTATTTTTTAAAACAAATTGCAAGAACTAGTAACACACAATTTGTAATCTGTAAGTGTTACTACCTATCCCTTTTAAAACTCCCCAACACACACACACAAAATAAGGACTAACAAATAGGATCTCTGCAGAGATGGACGGTTGAAGAAGAAAACTTTATAAAATGGATTAAGTTTGCAGGGTTTTGATGCTGTTGATCTAGTCCTCCCTCATGCGAGGACAGGTCGCTAGTCCCAGTAGCTGTCCGGAGGTTCTCACCAACGGAGCTTCAGCTTGGAGGGCAATAGAGCTGGATCAATCCTTCTCGTCTCAGCCCGTCAGGTTTCCAAACACAGACAAGTTCTCCTGTGATGAGGATTCCTAGCTAGATACTAATAATCACACTGTAACTCAAGCAAGGCAAGGAGAGCACAAGCTGGGCAGCTTTTCCCCTTCTCCTTTCATTCCTAACAGTTCACCTAACAAGTTCAAAACATAAAGCTCCTCTTTTAGGTGATTTCCAGTAAATCACCAGACCTTTGCCTTTAGAACAGTTTTTCCCCATCAATTAAAGTAATTTCAGTTCAAATAAGCAAATAGCTCTCCTCCACAATTACCAATCTGGTCATTTAGCTGATGTCATGTGATTTCTTGGAAAAGGCACGCTTGCTTCAGTCCAAGATGAACTTATGACCCTTTTAAAAAAAATCTAGGTCAGCTCCCAAGTGTCCAAGTAATGCAATGCCCTTCCAAATTCTTATCCATTTGCCATACTATCTTCAGGAATCTGTGGACATTCATTCCAAGATCTTTCTGTTCTTCTACAATTCAAAGTATCCTTCAAAGTGTATTCCCTTGCCTTGTTTGTCCTCCCCTCCCCCCAAATGCATAAATTTACACTTCTCCAGATAGAATTCCATTTACCACTGTTCTCTCTCCCTGACTAGTCCATTGATATCTTCATATAATCCACAATTTTATGCCCCACCATCGAACTCACAATCACTTTCAAACTTCTGCAAACTTCTTAATCCTGCCCTCTAAATTTAACTCTTAATCACTGATATGTAACACAAAAGCAAGGGACCTAGTACTGAGCCCTGCAGAACCCCATTGAAAGCAGCTTTCCAGTCACAAAAACATTCATTAGTCATTACACTTCACTTCCTGCCATTGAGCTAATTTTGGATCCAACTTGCCACTTACCCTTGGACTGCATAGCCTCTTACCTTTTTCTGAACAGTCTGTCATGTGGCACCTTGTCAAAAGTTTTACATTTATAGATAAATCAAATGCACTAAACTCATTGACTCTCCTTGTTACATCCTCAAAAAGTTCGGCCATGTTGGTCAGCTAAGAATTTAGAGTATAAGTTGCCTACAAAATAGTTAATCAATATTTAATCAAATGCACTAAACTCATCGACTCTCCTTGTTACATCCTCAAAAAGTTTGGCCATGTTGGTCATCTATGAATTTAGAATATAAGTTGCCTACAAAATAGTTAATCAATGTTGCTTTTAGTTTGTTACAGTAAAAGGCTTAACACTTAATGCTATTAGCACTATAACTGCAGCAGTTCAAGAAGGCAGCTCACCACCACCTTCTCAAGGGCAATTAAAGGTGGGTAATAAATGCTGGTTTAGCCAGCAATGCCCACAGCTTGTAAATGGATTAAAAAAAATGCTGCTTGAATGATTTCACAACATATCAGTTTGCTTAGGGTACCTGTCAGTTCACAGTTTGACTGACAACTTCAAGAGCTTATAAAGTCTTTGTTCTGGGGCTTTGAATAGAAATGTTTGTTATTATGAGGGATTAAGTAGTTGAAAGGATTTAAATGTAGTGAATGGGTTTTTATCAATGAGATTTTTTTTAAAAGTGAATTCATCAATAGATACTTAGACCTTTAGTTTATTTCCTCTCAGCATGGGTCCTAAGGTCTGCCCATGGTAGATACTGGGTGAGGTGGCATGGAGGGTGTAAGGGCAAAGAGTGGTGGGTGGGGTCATGGCTTGGCATGAGTTGGCATAGAGGTTATAAAGAGCATTGAGGGATGGGTGGGGGAATGGAGGGTATGAGGAGCCATGGGAAGCATGAGGTGGCATGGGTTGGCATAGATGGGTCATGGGGAGCATGTGGGGGGTGAGGGAGGTGTGAGATGGTGAGGATTAGAGGGCTGTTTTTTGTTTTATTGCTTTTTTTGCAGCTGGGACAACATGCCAGATCGCTGAGACCAGCCTTTCGCACAGCCCGCCTCCACACCCAACAGTCCCTGTGCAGTCTCTGGGGTCGCCAGGCCTGTCTTCCCTAACACCCTCCCCAGAACAAAACTCTGACCATTCGGGGCAGTTTTCAGGAGTTGAGTTCACGGAGCTAGGAATTCTCCCAACTCTGCACTCCTGGCTCTGGAATGAAAATTCAGGCCTCTGACTCACTTCCCCCTGCCAAGCTAGTTTAAGTTCTCCCAAAAAGCATGAGCAAACCTCCCCACAATGATATTGCTCCCAAGTTCTGTTAAGTTGCAGCCTATCTGGTTTGCACATTTCCTTTCTTCTCCAGAATCAGTCCCAATGCCCTAGGAATCTAAAGTCCTGCATGCTGTACTGTCTCTCCTGCAAAACATTAATGTGCACTATCCACCTATTTCTGTACTCCCACCTGAATCTGGGAGTTTTCAGATCTTGGAGGTCCTACCTTTTAATTTATTTCCTAGCTTTCTACAATCTCCCCACAGGACCTTACCCTTTTTATCAAAGCCATTGCTATACGGTGCTGTAATAGGTTCCGTGCCCTCACACAAATGGTCAAGCTCTGTGAACATATACTCAAATACCATAATCCATCAACTGCACCACAAGCCTCACAAACTGCTCAATGCATCATAGCCCCATCATTTACCTACCGACAATCTCCATAATCATGACTCTTTTCTAAAAAACATAGGTTCACCTGACCCTCACACAGTTAGCAATACTGCAAGCCTCATACCCACACTTTTGCACACATCTCCAGCTGTTCAACAATGACAACCACATCAACCACAAACACTCACTGACACATTTACTTCTCTCTTGCAGGACAAGGTAACATAATGGAATTTGCAGGACCTAAGCATTAGGCAGGTAAGGGTGCATGTCCTTAACCCCATGGAGTGAATGATGGTCACTACCATTGGACCAGTTAGGGCTGAGACCATGGCCAATTGCGGTGCTGAAACCATCAAAGGTCACGGTATGCTCATACCTAATCTTCCTTCTCATTTCCCACTTCCCCACTTCCCACATTCCCTCATCGCACAATCCCTCCTAATCTACAGGTAGTTTCAGCATGTGCTTACTTTTCTGCCCTCCACTCACTACATAGGGTACACTGTGCGTTTTTTCCTTTCAGCACACAGGAAGTGCAAACTGGCTGGGTAGTGAAGGAAGAGCAGGAAGAAAGTTCGTAAGGTCATAAGAAATAGGAGCAGGAGTAGGCCATCGTGCCAGTAATGCTTCGCTGAGCTGATTGTGACCTTAACTCCACTTTTCTGCCTATTCCTCATAGCCTTTAACTCCCTTATCGATGAAAGCATTGATGAAGGAACACCGTTATTCCCTCTCACAGGATGACATCTGTTTTCCTCTAACTACTACCATCTGCCTGTGCCTTTACTGTTGTCTCTCAGCTGGCCAGCCCAGTCTATGCTGCTCATGCTTAAGTGATGCAGTCCAAAGCTAGGTCTTCAAGGGCCAGAGATGCTCCAGATCAACATGCAAGGCCATCTGCAGTCTCCCCCTGAAAGTCAACAGTCTGCCAACAGCTATGCTGCAGCCACAGAGATAGCACTGTGTAGGATAATAGGAACGACCAAAGGCATATGGAAATGACCACCAAGAGGATGCACAAGAATGATAGCTGAAATTAAATGCAATATTGCATTGTTTAATTCATCAATTTGGTTTGTAATGTTTATTTTGTGGTAATTTTTATTATTGCATTGTGACCAAGTGCACACCATGATGATCCATTACAGAGGAAAGCTAAGATGTGGACTGTTGCATTAGGTACTTTCACTGGCATTGTCGTTGGATGAGTTAATCATAGACAGCATGACCAGAAAGGAACAATGTTGGTTCCCCCTCCCTTCCTCCTCCTTCTCCTTTTCCTCCTCCTCTTTCTCTGCCTCTTCCTGCTCCTCCTCCTATTCCTTCTCAGCTGATCACCATATAGCTGGTGTCAAAAGCTGTCCCTGCATGATGGTGAGGTTGTACAGCTTGCAGCACACTACCACAAGTCTTGACACCTGCATACCATTTTTTGCAGGGCTCGTCTAGAAGTCTCTGCAGTGGAAATGTTGTTTAAGTACTCCAGTGTTCTGCTCTATCACATTTTGTGTGACAACATTGCTTTGGTTACATGCAGGTTGCCCATGTGTGTGTTTCCCCATGTGAGTCATAAGCCTTGTCATCAAAGAATAACCCTTATCACTTCGTAGCCACCCTCTGATTTGTCATACTGACTCAAATGCAGATGGCACAGTGGACTGCTGTAGAATGAAGTCATCATGACTGCTGCCAGGATACAGGCATTGACCTGCATGATACAGTGTGCATGGTCACACACCAGCTGCATGTGAAGGGAGTGTAATCCTTTTGGTTGTGTACATCTTGGAGTTGACATGCAGCACTCAAGAAGTGATGTCAGTGGCACCCTACACCATGGGAGATCCTGCAATGTATATGAAATTGCTTGCTTTGCCTGCCTCTCTCTCACAAGAGAGAATTAAATATGTCTCAATGACCTCCCTTATGCAAACTAGGAGATGTTGCAAATACCCTCCGTTCCAGCCTGCAAGAAGTCAGGTGCATGGTAGTTCATGACCCCGATCATCTTCTTAGCCAAGGGCAGATTTCAGTGAGCACCTCTTTAGTGAAGCAGATACATTTGACACACTGTTCCTTGTTGAGGTTTAGGTAGGGGAATTGCTCACTGAACCCTCTGGGCAGATGAGACCTCCCGCTGAGAACACTTCTCCCTGTCCCCCTCTTCTCATTGAGCAGCTTGTGTTGCCTCTACTCATTCTTCCTGTCATGCTGGAATCCAAGGAGATACATACTGCTGCATCCATATCTGGAAGAAAATGGTTTCTGGAGAATCCTAGAAGTTGGCAAATGTATTTCAGCAACTTTAACCAACTCAAGAATCCACTCTGCATTAATACAATTGTAGCAACAGACAAGGGAAAACAATCATGAACTAATTTAAAAGTAGTTGATGTGCCTTTTCAATACCACTAGTAGGGGATCATTGCTGTTCTGAATGTACATTCAACTGTGCCTTTTTAAAATGATCTGCTATCTGGAAAATTAAGCGCAAAGTAGCCGCACTGGGGTCAAATTAGTGTTACATGTTAATTTACATAACAACCTATCTACTCTGCAGACTGGCAGCAGACAGCCGCTGCGCACATGCAGATGCGAATGCCCTCACCAAAATGGCGTCCTGTTCAGATTGCATCAGAAGTGTGGATGTGCATTGCAAATGCCATTTTTGGAGGCAAACCAACATGCATTTCACTAATAAAACTGATAGTAAAGAATCAGTTTTATGGCCTTCATCCATAGTTGCCTTATTGAATCTTGTCTTTTGCATGTATATGGGTAACTTTATATGTTTGTGTCGGTATTAGGAAACCATCAGTGTACATTGGAAAATCTATTTTCTGATGTGTGTTAACAGAATGTGACTGTTAATTGTACATCAATTCTGTTTAATTGCATGCAGTTGGTGAGGAATCACATGTGCCTCAGACTTGAAACTGCAGTTCTTGGGTTAGGAAGTGTATGCTCTTAATGTGTAATTCTGTGAATAAATCCTTCATTAGCTGGCTTTCTATAATATAACATGGTAGCAGAGTGTGTTTGCCTAAAAGTGAAGTTTGGAAACTTAAGAAAAAAATCACACAATGTCAGTGACCGTTGTGGAAGATGGCAGAAAGCAAGTATAAATTTTCTAGGTATGATTATCCTCCAATTTTCATGGAGTCAGGACCATATAACCAGTAAAAGCATGATGTGGGTCTGTGGACACAGGTTACATTACTACCTAACAAGGAAATAAGGTATGGTCTTGACATTGTCACTTTCTACAAGAAGTAAAATCAGAAGTAAAGTATTTTGTGAAATGGAGGCTGTTCAGTGATGAAGGTTTGGACCTTCTGCTAGAGTTCTTGCATGAAATCTACAAGAAAGATGATCTACAAAATGCCAATGAGGCATGGTCAGTATTGATAGATTTCAGAACACAGATGGTTATTCCATGGAAAAACATGCCACGGACTTTAAAGGATTGAATAAAAGATTGACGAAATTCAATTGGGAATCGGATGATCAGCATTAGCCTTTAATTTTCTGGATTGTGCTAAGACATCTCATATGGACGGGCAACTAATTATGACTGGTGTTCAGTTCTCAAGAGGAAAATACTGTTAGATCAGATGTCTACTGCCTTGAAAAAATCCTGCACAACATTTCCTTCAACCTTTGTGGAACAAATGGGATATATGGAACAAACCAGTGACACAAAGAATAGAGGACTCAATGGTTGCCAGATTATGAAATGGTCCTGATACTGGACCCAGACATCAATTCAGTGGAAGGATTAATGACAGGCAGAATGAGGCTGAAAGCAACTTTAGCAGATCTGGCTATTATAGCAGAAGATAGAATTTGAACACCAATAATAGTTGAAGGAATCCCAGGAATGCCCAAGGAACAATTAATAGATGCTTCAGGTGAGACTCAAAATATCGTTGAGGTGAAGTGTGCAAAGAGGAGAGATAGGATTCTCAAAATAACACAAGGGAGAGAATTTTCCAGTCGGTGAGCGGGGGCAGGGCCCACTCGCCGATGTGCAAAATGACGCGTGGTGACATCAGGCAGGTGTCCTGGCATCACCACGTGTCATTTAGATTTTCAGTTCAGCGAGCGCGCAGCTGAGTCGGCAACTGTCAAAGGCCTATTAAGGCCTGTTAAAAACGAATTAAAATAGTTAAATAAGCTGCCTGTCCAACCTTATATAAATTATAAAAAGTTGAGGCCCCAGCACTGATCCCTGTGGCATACCAGTCATACATCCTGCCAAGCAGAAAAAAATCCATTATGCCTACCCTCTGTTTCCTATTAGCTAGCCAAACTTTTATCCAAGCCAATATGTTACTCCCAACACCATGAGGTTTTATTTTCCTCAATAACCTTTGATGTAGCACTTTATCAAATGCCTTCTGGAAATTCAAGTACAGTACATCCACCAGTTCCCATTTATCCATAGCACATGTGACTCCTTCAAAGAACTCCAATAAATTGGTTGAACATGATTTTCCTTCCACAAAACCATGTTGACTCTGACTGGTTGTCTTGAATTTTTCTAAGTGCTCTGCCATAACATCTTTAATAATAGCTTCCCATATTTTCCCTATGACAGATGTTAAGCTAACTGGCCCATTGTTTCCTGCTTTCTATCTCCTTCCCTGGAACAGATTGGCTAAATTGTTAACTTAATTCACTAAATAGGATTGACGCAAAGTGAAGGGATATAAAAGTATTACTTGCTTTAGGCTTGGTAATGATAACACATTCAGGTTACTAAAGCGAGTTATATTTCCATGTAAGATAGCCAGATTAAGCCATTTTATAAGTACTGATGTAGTCTTTAGTGAGATACCTATGCTGTTGACAACTTTCTGTGAAAAAGGCGTAAATGAAACTTGACATAGAGTGTGATATGCCAATTATTTTTGCAAAGTCAGTGAAACTGCAGTTAACCCAGTCAGAACATTATTATATCCCTTTAACAAAACCTGGTGCAGGATTTTACGCGTCAGTGAGCGAGGGCGGGGCCCGCTCGCCGATGCATAAAATGACGCACGGGCCAAACTCCCAACGTCACTGCGCCCCATTTAAATTTTCAGGTAGGCAGGGGCGCAGCGAAATTAGCTGTGCGCCCGCCGACCTGTCAATAGCCAATTAAGGCCATTGACAGAGTCAATTAAGTAATTAAAGGACCTGCCCGTCCAACCTTAAGGTTGGCGGGTAGGCCAGGAGCCCCAGTGCGAATTAGAAAAAGCATGAAACCTCATCCATGAGTGTGATGAGGTTTCATGTAGGTTTTTAAAAAATTTTAATAAATCATTTGTTAAAATAATGGACATGTCCCAACTCATGTGACATTGTCACATGAGGTGACATGTTAGGGGAATTTTATTTTTTGGTTTTTAACATTTACGGCCGCTCTCCCTGAGGCTGCACTCTTGACTTTGGGATTCCACCTTCCCCCCCCACAGCCCCCCAGCCCGCACAGGAAGCTCATCGCGCTTCTGTGCAGACACCATGCTGGGCGAGCCTTAATTGGCCTGCCCATGTAAAATGGCACCATGCCCCCAATCAGGGGCACCGATCGGAAGCACAACTGTGCCCGCCCGCTCTTCAACTTAGCCCCCGATGGGGGGTAAATTCAGCCACTGATGTTTCTGATCAGAGTGGTAGACAACTATTAATGGTATTAGGTGATAGGAATCAGACAGGGAAAAAAGCTAGTCTTAATAGACTAGCAATAGACAATTTGCTTACACTATGTTGCATATACTTAAGGCTGAGGTAGACAGATTTTTGGTCTCTCAGGGAATCAAGGAATATGGAGAGTGGGTGGGAAAGTGGAATTGGGATGGAAGATCAACCATGATCATAATAAATGGCAGAGCAGGTTTGAGAAGCCGTATGTTCAATCTTGTTCTACTTCTTAAGTTGTTATCTTCCCAACACAACCATCGTAATACTTATTTGCAAACTTACCCTCGTTCTTCCTCCAATTAACACAATATGAGTTCACAGTCAAGCTTGAGCAGGGGAGGCAGGATCTCCCCAGCAAGGATTTCCACATCCACATTCTGGCAGAATATCAACGGTCCAGGGTGCCAAGAAAAAATGTGCTTACGAGCCCATCCCAAAACTAATGTAGAGCCTACCTGGGACCCTCAATGAAACAAGAAAAAGGGAGGGGCAGTTGTGGGCGGTGCAATTGCTGACACCACTTGCTCCATTTGTGGCCTCCTGGAGCAGATATCTGACCTGTGAAGTCAATGCAGGAGGTCACAGGATTAGCATATTCCAAAAATTACTCCAGGACATCTGCCACTCAGGTTTTTGGAACCTTATAAAGAATGACTTGAACCTTGACACTGTGGGCACCATTGATATAATATGGCTAAATGCTGAAAGAATCTATGTATTCCACCATGAGGCTGAATATTCTGATAAGTTGCCAAATTGCAGTTTAATTTTAAGTTTGTCTCTTAATTATGCATGGAGCCAAAAATAAAAATGCAACAATTTTTTGTGAAAATGTATTAATTAACCTGAAGGCATTGAAATACTTCTTGAACATTTTGTCCTCTTTTAATATGTACATCCAATTTTCAGTAATTTTATTTGCATGGCTAATATGCATTAGAATTAAGATGTAAAAACACAAACATTGGGTGGAATCTTGTGGAGGTGACAGGGGTCTCAGCCGCTGCTCAAGAGCCCTGTGTCACCTCTCTTTGGGAAAGCCGGCTGCATCTTGTGTCACACAGGCACTCGAAAGGCCAGCAGCAAGACTTCCCCCAGGATCAAGGACCCGGGGGGCAGGAAGTCCCGTCCACCATGAGCTGCCAGCCAACCAGAGGCTGGCAGCTCTTCTGTACTCACCAGCGCTACCTGGGAGGTGGTGGCTTCTCCCGATACGACTCCCACCTGAGGCCGAGGGTTGAGGGAGTACTCAGGCAGAGATGAGTGATGGTGGGAAGGGGATCGCAAGGAAAGGAGATGTGATGCAAGGGCAGGAGGGTGGCTTCCAGCAGGCCTCCACCCTTCTCAATGCCAGTTTCCTCAATCAGGCACTGAGTGTCTTTGAACAGGGACCACCCCACCCTCGCCCCAGCCCTGCTGGGAGTCCAGACATAAACTTGCTTGGATTTGTTTGTCCTGCTTCCCCCTTTGGAGTGTAGACGGGAAGGTGGTGTGGTCTCCACCTGCCACCCTCCCGTCTGATTAAATGCCCCCACCCCGTCACAAAACCTGTTGTGGAGAGAGTACAATATTCTGCAGTTGAAGCAGAAATTGGATAGCACCATGATTCAGAGAGGTCTGATTACTGTCCTAAACTGATTTCGGGCCTCATCATCATACTTCCAGCAAGCTATAGGCACCAATTTGACCCTAACTAAAGTGCATGGCTATGAGGATGAGGCAGGGGAATGGGAATCATTGGACAGCCCTTTCTAAGAGCCAGCACAGGCATGATGGGATGAATGGATTCCTGGACGAATTATTCTCTAATACTATCTTTGATCATGGGAAATAATATATTCCTAACTAAAATGAAGTAATAGGCTTGTTCCTTCAGATCAATCTATTTGCTGTCTGATGAGGTAGAATTGGCACGAAATGCACTTCCACGGCGAGCATTAAAATTTCAGGCCATACAATGTTGGCTCCATATTCACACCTGGAAATTTGCTTATTCTTAACATAGAATCATGGAATGGATACAGCTGAGAAGGAAACCATTTGGCCTGTCATATCCATGCCAACCCCCAGCAAGGGTAATAAAGCAAGTCGCACTCCCCCGCCCTGTAACCGTGCAAATTGTTTCTGTTCAGGTGCTTATCCAATTTCCTTTTCAATGCCATGATTGAATCTGCCTCCACCACAGTGTTAGGCAGTGCATTCTGGATTCTAACTGCTTGTTGCGTTAAAAAAATGTTTTTTCTCATCTCATCATTTTCTTCCACTTGCCTTATATCGGTTTCCTTTGGTTAAATGGAAACAGTTTTTCTCCAACTACTCCCAAATCTGTCCATGTAACCGAAGTCTCTCATTCCTGGAACCATTCTCATAAACCTTTTCTGCACCATTGCTATAGCCTTCACATCCATTCTTCTGCCGTGGCCAGGATAGTGCACACTACTCTAATTGAGGTCGAATCACTGTTATATAAAGTCCAGGATCCTGTATGCCTTATTGACCGCTTTCCTAAACTGCCCTGTCAGCTTCTACGATTTGAGCGTTGATACCCCCAGGTCCCTCTGCTCCTGCACTCAGTTAGAATTGTATCCTTTTGTTGGTATTGCCTCTCCTCGTCGTTCCTACCAAAAAAGTATCACTTCACACCTCTGCGTTAAATTTCATCTGTAAAATTTGAAACCTGTACACCCAAGTCTAAGGCATTAATTTGCATGTATCTATATATATTATTTTTAGGAATAATATCCTAATAAGCTCAACAGCCCCATCTCTTTCTGATAGAGTCTCTTCTCAGCTTCCTTCAGTGTTTCTTCTCCAGAAAATCTTCAAAGTTCCCAAAAACCAACGAAACAAAATCTCCAAGAATTGCCAGTAAACAAAACTGACTTTCCAGAGAGTTACTTTAGTGGAGGTGGGATCTCAAGTATCACTGCAGCAGCTAGCTTCTCGAGTGTTGGCTCAATAATTCTCTGAGCCGGCATAAGAATGAGCGAACAAAATGTTCTCAGGTGCTATTTTCCAAAAGGATTTGTATTTCAAGCACAGGGGTGCTATTTGCATTTTTTGTTGCCAGTGTTCATTTCAGGCAGCCTCCAAGGATACCTAATGTGTACCTGAACCAATAGTGTAGTGGTCAATTTTTGTGCACAATTCCAGCATGAGGATCCACTACAAAATTGGTAAGTAGAATTCCTGCCCAAAAGCCTATAAAATGCAAAGGTATTTCTACCTCAAATAATTTTAGTTTTAAAATATGTCAGCGGCTACAACAGTGTTGCTTTGCTAATTACAGGCAATTGCTCATTTCACAGTAGAGTGAATGCAGCCCCAATTTGTTAGCATCTTTGACTGAACATGAGAAGCAGGCCTTGGTTGCATTGCTTTAGGCTAAAATGTATTACAATGTTTCAGCTGTGCTTTACAAACATTTGTCCACCTAATAAAAGTTTTGTTTTTCTAAATGGATGTGCTGGGGGTGAAATTTTACAGAGTACTTCAAAGAGAGATGGGCATGTAACCTTGAATATGTACAATGAAATTGATTTCAGGAAAGCTGTTGTAACATGATTTAATGACCCACCATTAATCAGCTTTTTACAGTCATTAATTCTTAATGTTTGTTCCGTTAGTAAACTCAATCTATACTTGAAATTAACTAATAGACCAGAACTTTCCATTTTATTTAGCTTCCTGTGAAGTAATAGTTCAAGTATTTTCGCTTCCAGCATGGAGGGCTGCCCACTGGCAGTTTTGCCAGAGGTCAACTGCACGCCCATCCCACCTCCAGAAACTATAGGTGAAATCTCAATTGGTGGTGAGTCAGGAAGGCCGTTCACAGGTTTGACTGGCATGGACTTAATTGGGGCGGAGGCGGGAAAGTTGCATCTAGCCCATACCCACCACTCTCCCGCCCGATTAAATGCCCAAACGCCACCAAACTTGTCACAAGAGAGAGCACAAAATTCCATTCTATGTTTTAACCCATTATTATTTAGTTCAGTATTCAGTTTAAGATTTGCAATAATTTGTATGTTAAAAGCAATCTGATTCACAGGCACCTTTCACACAAAAAATTGTGACATTGAAAAATAAAATAGAAATAATTAGTTCCCCTAACAGAAACAATCGATTTCTAAGAATTACAGCATTGTAGTCAGGATGAGTATTAATTCTTTTAATAAAGTTAATTATTCTAGGAGAAACAAAAGGTGGAAATGACTTGAGAAAGGAAAGTCAATAATGTGGATTTGGGAAGAAGGCCGGAGAGATTGGTGTTTTCTGCATTGCTTAGAAATCAAAAGCAAGAAAGGAAAGTTGTACCTGAAATTTTGAGCAATTAATTAGAGGGGCAGTGCCAGAAGGCAATACAATAACTAATATTGTAGTTTTATGAAATTGAAAGGTGATACTTAATTGCAGATATATTGGCTTTAAATTACTAGTAGAAAAATCATTTGTGTCTGCTTTGCAAGAAAAGTCTCAAATTAGTCAACATGCTATAGCTGCAGTCTTAGATAAAGTCATGCCTTGCCTGCTGAATGGAACCTTTTAAAGCTACAACATAATTGGTAGCTATTAACTGTTTTTCAGATTGGGTGCTCCTTGTGAGGAGCAGTCCTTCCAGGTAACATTTTTCAAGAATTGATGAGACTGCAGGATTTAATTTTTCCATGCATTTATTTTATTCATTCAAGGGATGTGGGCTTCACTGACCAGGCCAGCATTTATTGCCCATCCCTAATTGCCCTTGAGAAAGTGGTGGCGGTGTAGTCCATGTGGTGTAGGTACACCCACAGTGCTGTTAGGGAGGGAGTTCCAGGATTTTGACCCAGTGACAGTGAAGGATCAGCGATATATTTCCAAGTCAGGATGGTGAGTGGCATGGAAGGGAACTTCTAGGTGGTGGTGTTCCCATCTGTCTGCTGCTCTTGTCCTTCTTGATGGTAATAGTCGTGTGTTTGGAAGGTGCTATCTAAGAAGCCTTTGTGAATTAACGCAGTGCTTCTTGTAGATGGTACACACTGCTGCTACTGTTCATTGGTGGTGGAGGAAGTGAATGTTTGTGAATGTGGTGCCAATCAAGCGGGCTGCTTTGTCCTGGATGATGTCAAGCTTCTTGAATGTTGTTGGAGCTGCACTTATCCACGCAAGTGGAGAGTATTCCATCACACGCCCGCCTGTGTCTTGAAGATTGTGAGCAGGCTTTGGGAAGTCAGGAGGTTAGTTACTCACCACAGGATTCCTAGCCTCTGACTTGCTGTTGTAGCCACAGTATTTATATGGCTGGTCCAGTTCAGTTTCTGGTCAGTGGTAACTCCAAGAGGTTGATAGTGGGGGATTCAGCAATGGTAATGCCATTGAATGTCAAGTGGCGATGGTTAGATTCTCTCTTGTTGGAAATGGTCATTGCCTGGAACTTGTGTGGCACAAATGTTACTTGCCACTTGTCAGGGTAATTAATAGGAAACTAAGGAAAACCATCAATTAGCAGCACAACCAAAGGATTAATCTTGGTATCTTTTGTTTTCAATATTTATAAATGATTTCAATGAAACTATTGGAGGAGAAACTGCGGTCTGTAGATCCCAGTCTTAAGTTGCTATACAGCCTCCTAGTATACAAAAACGGCATCCATTCACTTCCAGCAAGATCTGCACCAGATGTCATCTTGATAAAGAGATTTGTATGCATGCACCTAATGACCACCAGCAACAGACAGAGTAGGCAGATTATGACATCAATCATTGTGCAACACTAATATGATGCCACACTGCCATTTTTGAATGTCACAGGCTGAATTTTACTGGCTCCTGGGAAGCTGCTGGAAGGCTGGTAAAATTACAGGAGACACATTAGATTTACTTCTCAATGCAGTCCTGTTGTTGAGCTTTTTAGATACAGCAGGACCAGAGGCAGGCAGGCTGCACTTTCCAAGGTAAGGGCAGCCAATTTCCATATTTAAAGGCCCAATTGGCTGCCATTTCACAGCGCCCATGGCAGGCCAACCCTCTGTGGCGTGAGGAGGCCACTAGCTAAATTGAGTGTCTTCCCAGCAGTGAAGGGAAGGAAGGTTTATGTAAAAAAGAGGGGGCTGCGGACAGGGATCTCAGTCCCCGGCTTCAGACTGTACCATTTTGGCCTGGGCAGCAGGAGCTAAAAGGCAACTAAAAGGACACTGGCAGAGTGGCAGGAGTGGGAATATGAATGCTGTCATCCTGACACAGGACAGCAGGTTCATGCTCCATAGTGCCATTGCCACTAGCCTAGGATGGTACTGCAGCAATCCTACTGATTTGTTTGAGAACAGATTGATGGACTGCTGTGATGCCCTGGAAGCCCCTTTAAACATTGTACCCAGAGCCCTGATGAGCAGTCTAGCTTACACTGTTTGTCCTGCATAAGAAGTTCTGACATCAGCTATCAGCTTCTGCATCTCGATGGGTTCCACAGATGTATTGATGCAGGTTGTCTGTTGATGCCTGTTCCATGTTTAAAAAAATGGTTTCCAGGTTCTGCTCAAAGACCTGCACCAAGTTGATGACATTGAGCATAAGCTTTTTGATAGGCTGTCCAGTACACCAAGTCTTTGGTTACACACACCCATCAACATTATTTTGTGTCTGGCCAAAAAAAATCCTCTTCTGAGTCCCTTGCAACATAACTTGTGTTTGACCTCATCGGCTGCTGAGGTGGCACTTGTGCTATTATTAACCACAGCCCTGGTACTGCACACTTGTGCCCAGTGACTCACCATGTTCAGATGCCCCCTTTACCTTCATCTTTAATAAACACACAGTGCCAGTATGTGAGCTAGTGGCTGGAAAAGGTTGTATGATAGTGTCTCTTCATCTTCACTGCCTTATTCCACTTCCTTCACTAGCTGGGAAGGCTCTAGTTCTTAGGTATCTGAAATGAAAAAGGATCAAGTGTTGGGTTATGATAAGGAGGATAAAGTAAAATGTGCATGCTAACATCATCTACAGTTTCTATGTCAGAAGAGATTGAGGATGGGGGAGAAATGGGATAAGAAAAGGAGGATTAGGTATGCAGATCCCTCATCATTGATTGCTTCAGTCCTGCCTGTGGCAGTGGCCTCAGTGATGCTCCTTCCCATGGTGACCAACACTGTCTCCGCCACGAGGGCCAAATGTGCATTCGTGCTTGTCCTCCTTTCGTTCTTTGCCATTGCCTCTTATGTTCCACCCTCTGCTAAAAGCAAGAGGAAAGTGTGTTGATGAGTAATCTATAATCTGTTTGGCTGATATGTCTGTCATGGTTAAATAGCTGCCAGTGAATGTGAGCTGCAAGTTTTGGGTGTGAGGCTTGCTGGGTGTGAGTGTTAATTGTGTGAGGGTAAGCTGAAGTATATGAATTTTAGGGTTAAGTAATGATTCATAGAGATTGCTGGAAGGCCGGTGATGGCGGTGTGATGAACAGAGCAGTGGATGAGGCTAGTGTTGCAGTTGGTAGGATATGCCTTTTGAAGACGAACTCAATAACTTGTGTGAGATCATTAAACTTCTTCCTGCACAGCATTCATGTCCTTGCAACATTAACTTTCCTTCCATAACCCTCCCCCCCGGTTCCTTCTGCAGTTCCCCCGGCTCCATTGTCCCGCTCCCCTCAGCTTCTTCCAAAGCACCCCACGGGACAGGAGTTTGGCCCTTGCAAACTGTCAGGAAGGTCCGGGCTCTGGAGACAGAGACAGAGTGGGAAAGGAAAATGACAGAGAGAGAGAGAGAGAGAGACAATGGGAAAGGAGAGAGAGAAATGGACAGCAGAAAAGGAGAGGGAGAGAGAGAGAAAGAGACAGACAGAATGGGAAAGGGGAGACAGAGAAAGACAGAGTGGGAAAGGAAAACAAGCAAGAAGTTGAGGTGAGTTTCAGGAGTGCTGTGGGTGAGACACGAAGCTGTGTTACTCAGGACTTGTTTAGGCAATTTAGTGTTATTTTAATTTCAATGTATATAGTACTTCTGTTATATTCAGTGATTTATTTTACTTTGCAAGTTGTTCCAGCTAGGAGTGCACAGTATGTATATGTATGGTACAGTATTGGTTTTTCAGACAAGAAATGTCCAAAGGAACTTAACTCTGGCTTTAACATTGACTCCTATGGGAACCCATGATTCATTTAAAGTTACGACTTTCAGGAATGCAACCACAACTTACAGTGAGGGCTTATTGTATTGTTAAAGGTGGAATGGGGAGGAGGAGATCTGTGGCTCAGTGGATAGCGCCTCTTCCTCTGAGTCAGAAGCTCTGGGTTCAATTCTGGATTTGTACTTGATGCAGAGTGGTGCCCCTGAAGCTATAACTACGTCTCCCTCTGAAACAGAGATAGATGCCTACTATTCCATGCAGACTATGGCTTATTACAGATGAACAAATGGAAGGAGCAGAGAGAGAGGTTTAAGGTGATGGATGGAAGGAGATAAGAAGCCATGGGGTTATCCTTGTTGGGATGATTTGATAGGAGTGGACATTTGTGGCAAAAGGAGGGTGAGCCCTCAAAGAATTTGATGTGGTTCAGCGAAATCTGGTGATGGATGACTAAGCTATTTGTCTCCTGGATACATAGGTACAATTATTTTTTGCTTTACCTTTGTGCCACATGGACTGCAGTGGTTCATGAAGACAGCTCACCGTCACCTTATCAAGGGAAATTAGAGATGGGCAATAAATGCTGGCCCAGCCAGCAATGCCTACATCTCTTGAAAGAATAAACAAAAGATGGGTCCCACGTTAAGTCGAATTTTGTGCTTCTTCTAAATGGTCCCTGACTTGTGTGAAGTGCTTGGCTGCTGCACTTCAATAGGTACTTGTGGGCTTTAAAGTGGTCTTACAGCAGCTAATTCCTTGAAAGGACCTGTTGTAGACTGTACCTCTTGTACTGATGCATGAACAGCCTGGATCTGCGTCCTCTGGTAGCAGACCTCATTATTGAGACCCGCATAATTGGCAGAAAGCATCAGGGGTGGGGCAGGACAGTTAAAGACTTAAACATGGGAATGTGTGCCCAGTACACCACACACTCACCAACCCCCATTTTACAGCAACAGATGTCAGGTGTCCGAGTGTCCCACTGTGGAGAGGTCAATACTTCATTAATATATGTAAATAAGGCTCCTACAGTGCAATTGGGAGCCCGACTTAAAATTCACGGCTGCTGCCAATGTTTTCAGAGTTGGGAAATCTGACAGTGAAAGGGAATTACTGGTTCTGAGAGATTTGGGCTATTTCCAGCAAGCCAACGGTCTGGAGGAGCAGGGATGCTCCCGTCAGCCTCTCAAGGAAACTGTCAGCCACCTCCCTGACACACATGGTTTCTCTTTCCCCACTGACCTTCCCAACCACTCCAGCCTCACTGACCCTTTTCAGCCCTGATGTCTGATCCCTTTCCCATCTCCTTGCGACAATGGCCAATCTCTTTCCCACACAAGCCACATTGACCATTGGGGCTTGGGAGTTGAAAAGTTGACCAATCTCTTAGCTTCCTTATTCCCCATCCTATCTCAACCATCCCTATTGATCGCCTAGGACCATCCCCAAGAGTCCCGTGTTGTGATCTCGTGCCGCTGGTTCTCCCTCCTAGCTGCCAGCCAGGCTGTCAATTTGGTCAACTGTTGGGCAGAAAACTGAACAGAAAAGTAATAATGAGGTCCTGCCTTTAAGATCAACAGGACCTCCACATCCAGGTTCTTCGACCATTTTCAGTTTCCACCATACCCTCACAGAATCCCTTAGATATCAAGACCAAAGTCTTCTGGGAATTGAAAAAGTAAACTAGCATGTAGTTTATGTTTCAATAAATGAAAATGACTATTCTGCATAATTTATAGCAGCTCATATTCATGACAATTTTGTCTCATTCAATCTTGTAACATGAATCATGAGCTGTGTTCTGTGTTAAAAGAAAGGATGCATTTAAACTTTTCAGTTAGGAAAATTATAAATATATGATTTGCATTGAATATCTGGTTGGTTTCTCTCCTGTCAATTAGTAGATTAATATCAGGTTAATGGGGAATGAGTTCATTCCTGGCCTGTATTTTCATGTCAGAGGCGGGAATCAGGATGCAGGACTAATCCCATTGGGCTGCCAGGAAATAGGAATTTCCTGGTGGAAGGCCCCACTTTGCACTGGAGGTGGGTCTGCCATCTCAATCGGCAAACCTGAGGTGGGAACCAAAGTGGAATGGCCCCAGAGGGGCCCGCTGAAAGCCCTGTCTCAGCCGTCATATTTTTCAAGAGTTCCAATGATCCCTTTTAAGTGTTAGCAACATGTCTCAGCCTCAGTTGCTGGCATTTAAAAGGCAGATATGAGAATCGATGCCTGCCCAAAATTTCATCCTTTTATGATATTGTCCTGCTGCCTCTATCTCTCCCTTACTGACTTCCCACAACAGTCATTTGCCTCCATTGCCACTCTAAAGCCCCTAACAATCCTCTAACTTACCTTTCAAGAAGTTTCCTGGCCTTCTGTCCTGCCTGCATGACCATTCCTGCTGTTGTATGATATGCTTGCATGTCATTTTAAAGTAAAGGTGCTCGGTAGAGCAAGGTTAACTTGGGACGGTATGATGCATAGAATCACATGGTAATGGATTAAGAGAACAATCTCGAGAGAACATTCTGGAACCAGCCTCCAAAGAGGTAACAGCACCATGAATGACAATAACCTAGGAACTGTAAATAGTTAAAGACTAACAATAAATGGTTCACGTTTAAATATACAAGTCTCAAGATCACATCCTTGAGACATCTGAAGAACCAATATTACAACACCTGCCTCTTCTCATTTGGTGGGGTCATGGTGGGCCTCTGAAGCCCACCCAGCTCAGTGAAAGTCCTGAAATATCTTGACCTTGGGCGTATTGATAGCGGTGGGCATTCCTCCTGCCCCGCAAAATGGCCACTGCCGGAAATTAAGGTGGGACTTCCATCCACGTCGCTTGGCTGTCCTGCCTCTATTTGATCCCATTTTGGGACTACAAAATCCAGGCCCCCAGTGTTGATATATATGAATTATGATATTTGAACTGGTTTCAACTTAGTGGCCTAGACTAGAATGAGCTGGGCATAAGGAACAATCACTGAATGTGAATGGGCAAGACCTAATTTATCTGAGACCAATGAGCTGTGGGCATCTGCTGAGCAACCCCAGATGGCTCACCAATGAAGAGGTTTTGACTTTCAGGCTGCTGCATCACCAGCAGCATCCCTCAAATAAATTGTTTAAGTGGAACAGAGATGCCAACCCCATGGTCTTATAAATCAAGAAATAAACTCTTAAAAATAAGAGGTTTGGTATAAAAATAACATGTTGCATTTTTTTTTAACATAAATCAATAGTACATTGAGGTTTTTAAACTCATTAGTGACTTATTTAATCTCTAATGGGTCAGAACTCCTTACAAAACCTACATTACTGCATCTGAAAATGCTTTACAAAAATTTTTTATTCTACATATTATCATTTGTATATTCTGTCTCAACAGGCAGAGCGTCATGTTGAGCAGTCTTGTATCTCTGGTTTGTGGAGTTGGTGAATGAGGCATGTTTCTGGGTAATATCTTATTTTGATTGATTATCCAAAATCTTCCTGAAATTGGGCAGAGAGATTATTTGCAAGGTAAATTAGTCCTTTCGCACATGCATACCCATTTGGGACTGAAAATGTGCACTCGATCAGTCACAGCTGCACTGTGCCTGGAGTCTGGAGAGTTGACTGCAGGGGAAATAGGAGGTGAACCCTGCCGAAGAATGTTGCCTTAACCGAGCCTGAGCCTCAAGCTGTCTTGCTTTGCCTGCCAGGCCTATGCACATGCTTGGAAACTGAAGCCCAGCAGTACAACTATTAGAAAATATATGCTTTTCTACACTAAGAGAATCAAGGTATTATGGGGATGGGGTGGGCAAGTGGAGTTGAGATACAAGATATTCTCCTTTAAAGCAGAGAAGACTAAGAGAGAATTTGATAATGTGAAAATAAAAGGTTTAGAGTGAGTAAAGAGAAACTGTTTCCAATAACTGAAAGATTGATAACCAGTGGGCAAAAATTTCAGGTGATTGACAAAAGAATCAGAAGCAACATGAGGAAAACCCTTTTTACACTACAAGTAGTTGGGATCTGTAAATCACTGCATGATAAGTTGGGGGATACAGATGCAATAGTAAAGGGAATTGGATAAATACTTGAAGGAGAAAAAAATGCAGGGATATATGGAAAGTAGGGACGTTGGACTAATTAGATTGTTCCTCAAAAGAGCTGGTGCAGACTTAATGGTCTGAAAAGCCTACTTAAGTGCTGTACTGTTCTGTGAATCCATGGCCAGGATTTTTAGGATGGCGGGGTTGCCCTTCCCGCCATCTGAAGAATTGATGGAGAAGAATCGCCGTTATTGTCTGCCCCATTCCATTAACCCTCCAACAAGGGTTAATTAGCTGGAGATGGAACTTCCACCCCTCACTTGGGAGGAAGTCGCGCTTCAGAGAGCTGCCAGCCATTCTGACACCACCCCCCGCCCCTGCAAAATCACAAGTGAGGCAGGTTTGATTGTGATATCAAGTCTCTTGTGACAAATTTGCAAGAGTTCGCGTTGCTTGGGGAAGGGATTGCAACCAGAAGACAAAGGGCGGAATTTTTCACTCCCATTGACAGTGGGTGTGTTTGGTGGCGTGATGGACAATATGGCGAGAAGGCCAAAAATCAGTTTTACACTATCGTGAAACCAGTTTACGTTAGTGACGGGCCACTTTTCCCACCGTCACCCATCGGAAACCTAATTTCAATTTTTGGAATCTCATTGTAAGCACTGCTCACCGGAATCATCCCCCAGGCTGGATCATCCGGGAATTTTGTCATAATTGCATGCCGATGTGTTTCATAACTATACATAGGCAATGTGCACTGGTGAGCTGCACTTCACCTGGGACCTAGAGATTTGTTTGTCTACCTTGCTTTGGGCAGCACTCACGCTCATCAGTGCCAGACTTTGCAGGCAGCACCAGATCACTTTTAAAGGGGCTCACAGGCAGGTGTCTACCAACCAGACCAAAGCAGGGGTGGCTTTTCAATGACTATAGTGCCAGAACTTGCTCGGGGAAGGAGGAGAAATGGCCTCAGGCAAGGGAAGAAGCTGCAGGGCAAGGGCTGTACTGGGGAAGGGGGATAACCCAGGGTGTGCGTTGGAGCACATGTTGATCTTGCAAGTGGCCTCAAGATGGTGAGGGCTGAGGAGGTAGTTTCCAGAGGAGATGAGGCCAGATGGAGATGTGAGAGTGAGGGTGACAGAGTGAGTGGCAATGTCCCTTGAGCTGACAATGAGTGAGATGCCAGTGAATGTGTGATGGCCTTGTGAGCGTATGAGCTTAGAGTGATGAGATGGTTGCCTTACCCTCGTGGCAATGATGAGATCATTCATCCTTTTTCTGCACTGGATGGCCAACTTCTTGTGTGCAGCATTGGCACTGACCACCTCTGCCACTGCCTCCCAAGCCAAAGTGGGGATACTGTAGCCAGAGAATGGGTAGAAGACCCATGGGCAGGACTCTGCAGCATCCAAAAGGTGTTCCAGGGATGTGTCACTGAATCAAGGGGCTGCTCTCTACTTAGCTTTTGGGGCTATGTCTTCACTGGAGCAATCCTGGGCCGCAAGCATTTGAGAAGTGTGCGTGCGTAGCTGCAGTTTAAATACGGTGCCTGGATTGAGGAAGTGATGAGGTAATGACTTGGCGGGCAAATTGAAGACCGCCCACCAGCGAGACAGCATGTTTCCTTTGACTGAATAACTTATGAGGCAGGAAGGGGATGACATGGCACAAAAATCCACCATTGCAGCCAATGGACAAAACATCATTTTCATGCCCATTACCGCACTTAGTGCAATTCTGGGATGATTCCGCCCAAAGAGTGATCTGTGTTATATAAGGGTCTGGCATTGAAAGGGTTAAAGTAGCACTGGGTACAGTACTGCCACAGTGTGATGTAAAGCAAGACGTGACCCAAGTCTAGAGGGCAGTCAATGGCGATTTCTGCTGCAGTGTGTAGTTTTATTTCTGCCTTCTGCTTGAGCCATCTTGTACTGGCAGAAGAGGTAAGCGTGGAGACAGCTCCTAGCTTAAATCTTATACTCTTTATACGTATATTGTTACTAGTAGTTAATAAACACTTACTGTTAAACTATACAAGACTCAGAAGCTCTTTATGAGACCTACTGAATTACACACATCATCTTATAACGTGGTGGCAGCATTTGGAACAACCCAGAATCTCTCAAAAATAGGAGAAGACATTTAAAATCTGGAAGTTTGAAAAAACAGCATTCTGAAATGGTTAAAAGCACTAGAAGCAAAGCCACATAAGGAGATCACCAGAGAAAAGCTCCAAAGCAGGATGGGAAGCAGAAGGCAGAAATAAAATTCCACACTGAAGCAGAAAACATCATCGAATCCTGTGGAAGTCCAGCTTCAATACCCAAAGAGTGCAGAGTCAGAACAGTTAGCAGGGGTGAGCTAAAAAATATAAGTTCTTGGCCAGAACAAGTTTAAAAAAGCTTTTAGGTCAACAGCAGTCAGATTGCCATTTTAAAAAGCGCCGCAAACAGCACTGGGTTCCAAATAGGCACCTAACTATGTGGTGGCCAAGCTCGCTCCAAATGAAAAAAAAATGAAAGTAAATAACAAATAATCAGCAATTAAAAGTCCCAGAAAGAGCTGGGAATCAACAGTTTCATGACCCAAAAACATTTAGATACTGTGGGGAAGACTCAGAAAGGTTGATTCAGGGAGTAACTGCTGAGAATTTTGAAACATAGAAATCGTAAACACCATCACTGCAGGAGCGTGCCAAACCTGACGAGCGCAGGAAAGTTAATTGAGAGGCATACAGCAGTGCCATCTTAGATTTCCTAACAACATTTAAAGCTATATACACATTTAAAATTTAATGACCATGGGTCAAAAATCTACCTTACCAGACCAGTTTGGGTTCATGCAAGGGCCAAACCTAATGCAGAATTGGGCATCCTGGAATAATTTTTTTTTTTAAATTACTTGAGTACATCAGGCCTAAGTAGGAAATCAGAAGAAGTCCAAGCCAATATGTTTTTAAACTTATTTGGTGAACTTACTGATGAAGTAATCCGAATGCAGTGCATTGATGGATCCTCAACCAGCTTTGATGAAATTTTAAAAGCCTTTGACAAATACTTTAACCTTCCACTTGTGGAGTGCGCAGAGCTTAAAAAGAGGGATAGAAAACCATTATTAAAGCTACGAAAATGTGCAAGACAATTCCCAAGCAAACGACACGATGGCACCAGAGAGGCAGAGAACATTCCGAAGTCTCAAAAATAAATATTTTTGAAAAGCCCGACACATTATACAAACTGCAACAGCAGGTGGCAGTGCTGAACCACCTGATTATAATTGAAGGCAGGGTAATAGAGAGTTCCAAACTGCAGGCAGATAAAGAAAGGATGATGGTTTACATTTTTAATGCATTTCTGCTCCATCCAGCTCCAAAGTCAGATAAGTATTTTTTTTAAAACTTAAAACTTTTTGGTGATGGCCTCAAGCGGGTCCTTTAAAGGCACTGGGTAGGCTACATATAGACCTGATTTTCACGATGTGGCTGGCCCTGCACCAGTTGTGTTTGGATCAGATCATTCATCCTCTATCTGCATCAGATGGCCAACTTCTTCTGTGCAGCATTGGCACTGATCACCACTGCCACCACCTCCCAAGCCAGATTGGTGATGTTGCTTCACCTCCTGTGGCCAGTGATGGGGTAGAGGATATTACAGGGAGCCTCCATGGCATCTTAAAGGCACTGGAAGGATACATTACTAAATCAGAGGACTGCAGTCTTCTTGCCTTCCCGGACTATGTCTTCTTTGCAGCAGTCCTGGGCTTGAATCACCAAGAGATGTGTGCGTGAATGCAAGTTAAGTGTAGCGCCTGGCGTGATGAAATAGCGAGGTGATGGTGTAGCAGGTGAATTGGGTCCTGCCTGCCATTGAAACAGCGTGTTTCCTGGGAATGCATCATTAATAAAGTGGGAGTGGGCGTGAAAAGCCGCCAATGCAGCTGGCTGGTAAAACGTTTTTCCTGCCCTCTCCCACACTTAGTGCAAATCTGTGACGATTCTGCCCATTGTTAGTTTGACACAGACTGTAGTGCAGTTTTGAGTGATGTGATACTTTGTATGCTTATGTATACATATGCATGAACATTTTGTTTCTAAATCATACTGGAATAGTATAGCAATATAACACTGTATTTCCACCCATAATGAGCGGATGCTTCCTGCCCACCATTTTTGGAAACATAAGTGATTGAGAAATGATTGCATTGCCATCAAATTTTTAGTCCACTCTGTCAGTGGTTGCAATAAAGGTGGAATTATTCTTATTTGTTCCACATATTTATTGTTTACCGGGCATTACAATGGGAATTGATATACTAGAAAATTAATTCAAAATTTTGAATAAAACTGTAAAGAACCAACATAGGATATTGATTTGTGTCAGATCAAACAGTTTTGGATGCACAACATCATTAACAGCCACATGAAAAAGATAACCTTGATTTGATGTTAAGTCATAGAATGTAATATCATATTCTCAGTACATAAGTCTGTTTGGTGCAGTTTCTGTGTTAAGATGAAAGATGGCTGTTGAAGCAAATACTTACCGGCCTTTCCATTGTTGAATTTTATAAGTACATCAAAAATGTTCCAAGTGGAGGGAAAGATCAAAAGTGATGTGAAAGAAGAAAGCAAATGTGCTTTTTCAAACAAAATATTATTATCCATTCAATACTGAAATGATTAGAATGTGATCCAAGTTACATAAAAGAGCAAATTTAGATTGCTAAATCATTCATAGTATGGAGGCCTTATGGCACAGTGGGTGGTGTTCCTGCCTCTGAGCCAGAAGCTCCGGGTTCGAGTCCCACCCCAGGATTTGATGGCCAAGGAAGGTGTGTTTGTAATGTGGCCAAGCAAGTTGAATATCAACCTGCAAATCCTTCTAGCACATACCAATGGCAGGCGATAAGAGCAGGAGAGATTCCTGTCGAGCCATGTGATGGAAAGAAAGAATGTTGGAGCCTCTACCATCCCTATCCATAGCTCCAGATTACAACATGCATATTAAAAATACATGTTGCCACAAGAACTCAGGCTCGCTGAATGAACTAACATCTAAACCATTCGCAATATTTTACTTGAATGTTACAGTGCACGTAGAGACCGATAACCTTTTAAAAAGAAAGGAATCCTCACCATGCCAATAGAAAGAAAACCACTGGAAAAGATTTCACTTTAAAAATTTTGCTATAACAAGCCAACTAAAATCAACATAATTCAAACATTAATTAACAGGCCAAGGATATTTCAAACAAAGAGGCAAATTTCACTTTAAACAGTCGACACAACAAAGGTAAACCTCACGTATTTGTAAACATTCACATCACTTCCCACATAAATGGAGAACCGCATGCAATCTCACAGTCTTTCCAACTTGTAGGATCTCTCACTTCCCACTCAATTGTTTCAGCCCTTGAATTAGATTCACCAGCAGCCGTATTCCATCCAAAGTCCCGGACAAGGTTACTACCACCAATGCGCATGTTTATGAACATTCTCTCACTCGTGACATGACAATGCTGATAGCATTAGATCCCCAGGGATTCCCTTCTCTGTTCTGGTGTACTCTGACAACATGAAACAGCAGCAATGGTCTTGCCCAATCCACAATTCCATATCCCTCCTGTCTTCAGTTCTGCCCTTTCCAACTGTATAATGCATACAATAAAATAGTCCCTACTCTATTCTCAGAGACTTACTTTACCACAAGGATCTGTTTGAAAACTACCAAACTCCATTCAGAGAGAACCTTGCTTCTTTCCTCTCACATAAATTCTCAGTGTGTTCTGAACTGCTAAGTTGAAAACACTGACTGAAACCTAACCCACTGCAATTAGCTTTCTATTTACCCTTTTCTTCCTGGCTGTTCATCCCCATGGCAACCTCAGGTCACATGGGAATTTCTTGGAACCTAATGATGTCATAATCAGAAAACCAATTAACTCTCTTTCAGAATACTTCTCAGTTCCCATTGGTCTCAAAGGTGTCATTGCACAAAAAGCACATACAGCAAATAGGTCATTAGAAATTCCACCTCCCCCCCCACCCACCCCCCGGCCCCACACACACACACGTACGCACACACACCTCAAAAGAGAAAAGCTTTGACTGAATTTTGGATCTTTTCACAACCCTTTCAAAATACAATGCCTTTTAAAATAATGAACGCCTGAACAACTATCTTATTACACACTGTACTGATGATGTTTTCCCTTTTCACATTTTACAATTACACATATTATATTGGTAATATTGTAAGGCTTAACCCATAACAGAACCAATCAAATGTAACAGTTAGGTTTTAAAGGTCAACCTGCTTGAATTCTTAGAACCTCTCAGATTTCCCTTTAACTTCGGAGTTTCAGTAGCCTCAGCAGACTTTCTCTAAACCATTGGATGTAGCAACAGTCACCCCCAGCCAAGTCATTTCCCAATAAAAATTACACCTCTTCCATAAGTAATTAGGAATGACTCCCACGGTGACAAGACCATTAATGTAGTCACATTTTAAATTAACCTTATACAAAGGAAAGGGTAAACAATTTCCAACAATACCCTGTATCAAGACGTCTTTACTCAGTGACCTTTTTGTGTAGAGTTTAATATCATCTGCCACCATCAGTGACTATACTGCTCCTGTATCTCTAAAGATAACAATCAACTTGCTTGCCTCACCAAACAAAACTGGGGACACTTCACCCTTAAGACAAAAAAGCTTCTATAATTTCCGGCACCTTGATTTACTCAATCAGTAAACACAGGTGAACTTATCAGCTGGTCATAATCTTAACTCCCTTAGGACAGTATTCTCTTGAAGATCACTGTCCATTCGTACTAATGCTACAGGCTTGCTTTTCCATTTCCAATATTTAGCCTTTACATGTCCTTGTTTATGAAGAAAATAACAGGTTAGTCCCTCAAATCAAATTTACCCTCGGGACTTTCGCTTTTACTAACTGAGGAATGCATGTGTCTTTACCTTTGCCATATTTCTCACCAGAACCAGCACTCTTCTCACTATCTCTCCAATTCCTCTGTGAGTTTCCAAACTGGGGCCTATTACTAATATACTTGTGGGTCAATTCGTAATCATCTGCCATTTCTGCAGCATCCATTATTTTACAAACGTTACGTTCATCTTGTTGGGACCTTATTCCCAAAGGAATATTATTTTTTAATTCTTCCACCAGAATCTTTTCCCTAAGTCCCTCAAAGCCTTATTCAACCATTATCAATAGGCAGCACCTATCAAACACCATTTCCTTCTCTCTAGAAAATTCCACAAATGTTTGACTTTATGTTCTTTTCAAATTTCTACATTTCTGTCTGTACGCTTCTGGTACTAACTCATAAGCATTGAGGCCAGAATTGTTTATTTTGTCATAGTCACCTGTTGCTCTCCTGAAAGAGATAAGTACACCTCAAAGCTTTTCCCATGAAAACACTCTGTGGGAGTCCAATCTCCATTTGGCCATTTCAGTTTTGTGGCAACTTTCTCAATTGACACAAAATGCAACTCTACCCCTTCCTCACTAGAGTTAGGTACCAAGTGATTATTTTTTGCCAAATCAGAAGGCATTGGCTCTAGACCACCCGCATCTAAAATCAGAAACTTACCTGCTCTGGTGGGGTGCCCATTGTGCCGTTGAACCAATGTTCAGCTGTGCACATTGAATTGAGGGCATTAACTCGAACAGCGATTTCCAAAATGGCAGATTCCATCATCAGATTCCAACTGACATCACAATCTGCCTTTTCTGCATATTTCCAGTGCACACACATAATGCCTATGTTAATGCCCTCACCCAAATGGTATTCAGCATGGACCACTTCAGGAAGGTGCAGAAGCACAGCAGTTGCCATTTTGATGCTGTAACAGCACCTATAGTCCTGAAATTACCATCGCTAGGGAGCATAATTTTGCCACCTCTGTTTCTATTCACATGAGTTAAGCAAAAGAGATGAGAAAATATAACATGATAACGTTTTAATTTGTATTTTTTCTTCCTTGTCTTTCCAAAGGAACGCCTGTTACTGTCATTGCTTCCTGCACATATTGCCATGGAGATGAAGGCTGAAATCATCCAGCGATTACAAGGACCTAAGTCTGGTCATTGCCAACTAGAAAATACAAATAACTTTCACAATTTGTATGTGAAGAGGCACACAAATGTGAGGTACTTTCATTTTTTTCTTAAAAGTGTGAGAGATGTAAGAAAAACATGTATTGACAATAATATTGTACTCTTATGTAACAAGGAACACTTCATAAAATTATTCAGTCATTCCAGTTGCTGATGATTATTTTTCACATGTTTTCTGCCTGTACACTTCATGCATTAAATCATGAAACTTGAAAATAGCAAACTTTAGAATATCATAATCCAAACTATTATCAAGATTAAAATAATGATATGCAGAGAGCATTTTTCTGCTTTGTCATTTTGAGAGTTGGCTGGCCCATTTATTTTAGCTCCAATTACGGTTAACAGGTCAGATGCTAGGATGAAGCTATCAGTATCAGCTCTCTTTATATAATTTGAAATAAGATTTGACTTAATAAAATGGTGGTTTTGGAATTCATCCACCCAGTTTAAACAAGCATGTTACCATAGGACACCGATGCCTGTTTCTCTGTCAGTTCAAGAGAGCAGTGCTGTTTTTTTCCTCCCATTTGTTGCCTTTGAATTTCGTCCTTCCCCACTATTCTCACAATCTATAATCTTCATTCATCAATGCAAGCCCCACTGTGTTGCCCTTGTTCTGGTTGTTCTTCCCATTTATATTTTCTCTCTTCCTGTCTGGATTGTTCTCCTACCTTGATTTTCTCTTTGGTCACAAACCTGCCTAGTTCAGTGTTACCTTTTTAAGTGTCATAGCTTCTGTTTCATTCACTTTAAAACTTTAAACATGTAGAGGTAGCAATTTGGTCACTACACAGACTACATCCATTTCCTATGGCTGCCTCGGTGATAGCAATGATGAACGCCGTATGTGTCTACAGCACTGCCTGACACCGGGGAATCAATGTAAGTCTGCATAATGTGAATGAATTTCGGAACCCTAACCCTTTATCATCAGTCTACTCCATATCCCAAGGAGCTACTGCCAACTGTTGCTAATTTGGGTCTACCTTAGATACCTTCTAAAATTCAGTGAAGTCAGTTTCTCTCGTAAGTGGATCCCATGCCCATTATGTGCTGGAGTAGACTCATGCTGCTGTATATGTAATTATACAACAGCATAACATGGAATAGTGTTAACCTTTTCTGATCTGCACCATATTTTGTAACTTTTACATATGTCCTCATGCGCCTTTCTAATTTATTCAATGATAATACCTGCCAAGATAAAGCTAAGTATGAATCATTAGGATGTTTTATTTCACAGCAAGTGAACATATAGAGCAGTAATTATAATCAGATCCATTGAATTCAATCAGTGCAATGTATCTGCTCAATAATATAATGATGATTGTTGTCCTTCAAGTTCAAAGAAGATGATGGATGTGCAGATTCATCAACAATGAACAAGGAGATGGTTATGTAGTCCCAGTCTCGATGTAGAGAGTCAGAAACAGTTGGAGCATTGGAACTTATATGTTGTGACATGGTCAGATGCTGCTCCATGACGTTGTTCACAGGCAGCACTGAGACGTTGATATCGATCCTTTTCAAAAGTGGTAGAAGCCCTGTGGATCAGAGCTCTCCAGCAAGTTCCTGTTTGCGCTGATTCTTCCAGCTGATTATACTTGATGCCACAGCACTTCAGATTTCCCTTGAGCATGTCTTTGTAGTGCTTAAAAACAAAAAAACTGCGGATGCTGGAAATCCAAAACAAAAACAGATTTACCTGGAAAAACTCAGCAGGTCTGGCAGCACTGGCGGAGAAGAAAAGAGTTGACGTTTCGAGTCCTCATGACCCTTCGACAGAACTGAGTGAATCCAAGAAAGGGGTGAAATATAAGCTGGTTTAAGGTGTGTCGGGGGTTGGGGGGGGAGCGGTTGGGTGGGGGGAGAGAAGTGGAGGGGGTTGGTGTGGTTGTAGGGACAAACAAGCAGTGATAGAAGCAGATCATCAAAAGATGTCACAGACAGTAGAACAAAAGAACACATAGGTGTTAAAGTTGGTGATATTATCTAAACGAATGTGCTAATTAAGAATGGATGGTAGGGCACTCAAGGTATAGCTCTAGTGGGGGTGGGGAGAGCATAAAAGATTTAAAAATATTTAAAAATAATGGAAATAGGTGGGAAAAGAAAAATCTATATAATTTATTGGAAAAAAACAAAAGGAAGGGGGAAGAAACAGAAAGGGGGTGGGGATGGAGGAGGGAGCTCAAGAGCTAAAGTTGTTGAATTCAATATTCAGTCCGGAAGGCTGTAAAGTGCCTAGTCGGAAGATGAGGTGTTGTTCCTCCAGTTTGCGTTGGGCTTCACTGGAACAATGCAGCAAGCCAAGGACAGACATGTGGGCAAGAGAGCTGAGTTTTTCCAGGTAATTCTGTCTTTGTAGTGCTTGCCTGGCTGACCTTGGTTTCTTTTGCCAGACGCTAGCTTTCTATACAGCAGCTATCTCAGAATGCGATGGGTCCTCCATTCTAATTACATGCCCTACCCAGCACAGCTGGGCTGTCAGGAGTATTGCCTCAATACATGCTGTCAGGGCTCGGTCCAGAGTAATATTATATAGAATATTAGAATAATATTACATTAATGAGCATTCTGAACATTCCTTCATCACTGGTGTATCTTGGGATCCACCTTGTGGTCAGTAAGCCAAGATAAAGTAGATGCATCTGCCCATTCAGTGGCAGATCTAGGGTCCGAAGATAGTTCCCAACCTAGGTTTTGGTCTGGATTTCAAAGATTTCAGCCTATTGTTCAGTCTCCTTTACAAGGTAGGAACTGATTGACCCTTCCAAAATGGCTAGCATGGAAGGAAAAATCAGGAATTCCTTCCATGAAGGTATTAGGAGGCATAACTATTTCCATGACCAAATTCTGATACATTTCAATTAGGGACAGGGGAAAGAGGCAAACCTGAGCTCCTTTATTTTCATAAGAAGATAGGAAAGAGGAGTTTTTATAATTATGAATAACTTTAAAAAAAAGAGAACCACAGATATGGATATCCATTCACATGACTGTCAGAGTGCAGAATGTCAGATCCAGTGAGGGTTCCTTCACAGAGGAGTTGCAGAATTCCCTTAAAGTTGATGGTGATGCAGCAAGATAAGGTTGGCATACAGAGACTTGGGCCAGGAATTTATGGATGTGGCGAGCCATTTAAATCTCCATTCAGTTCAGTGGGATCGTAATATCTCACTGGGCAGGAGGGGCTATAAAATCCTGGCCTTGACCTGTTCAGCAGGCAATGGCAGGAATCTTCCAGAGAAACAGGCTTTGAGGAAGCTTAGACTTGATGCAGGCTGTTGGTCAGCCTGGAATCCTGCTGTGGTCTTTGCTGGCTGGAGGTTAAACAGCAGACTGAGTTGCGAGTCTAGGAATGTAACACGAAAACTTTCCGAAGGCCAGAAGCTTAGGTCATGTTTTGTTGCCCATTAATGAGCCAGTTTCAGGCTAACAAGCAGTTTCTATGCCTCTGTGCAAAATCCATTGTTCAGCTTAGGAGATATATGATGGCTATTACTTCCTCTGCAAGTATAAGTTTTGATGGCTCTCCCTTTGTTGTAGGACCACGTTGGGAAGACAAATCGGTTGCTGGTCCCTAGTTTCATTGATTGTAATGTGTCCTCACAATGAGAGGTGTGAGATTCCAAAAGGATGAGGGTTGAGCTTTTGTCCTGTAACTACTGTTGGAAATATCCATAAACCATAACCAACTTGTGAATCATGTGATCTGTAGCAGCCATCTTTTGGTTCAGCAAGGTTCAATTTTTAAATAACCAAAAAGGTAAGGTTTTATTTAAACAGTTTGTGATCTCTTTCATGCCTTAGGAATATGACAAAGTTTGTGTTATGTGAAGTTTTGCACCCTGAGCACTTGTGCTCAAAGGTGAGATATTTCTATTAGTAGTGCCACTAGAAACAGTTCAACTGAAGTAGAACACCCTCCTGGGGCTGTGTGCTGCACCGTTAGCCACTTTCAGAGCAATCTGCATAGCACATCAACTTAGGAATTCCCTGCATGCACCAGAAGGAACTGAATTCACCTTTACATCACACAGCCCAGCTGGCTGATTTGAAGGCCTATTTTCTAAATTCGGAGCACACAGCTCAATTAGATTAATTGACTTGCCACTAGCAAATCGTCAAGATTTCAGCTGCAAAATGAGCACCCCACTCATATTAGTTAAAGAGTCAGGTACCCACCTTGCAGGTAAGGGGATTTTGAAGAACATTTGGAAGTACTGTGGAGTGTTTCTGGAGGTGTTGTGGTTGGTTCCTGGATTAGGCAATCTTACTGCATCCTCAAAGAGAGGTCAGAGGAGTAGTTGTGTAGCTTTTATGTGGATAAGTCTTAATCACACAACAGGTATGGAGGCTGCATTTGCATTGCTTCTGGGTCTGCAGCATGACAGGGAGATGGAATAGAGGCTACAGAGAGGGCAAGCCCTGCATGATGTCCTCTGCTGAGTTGGAATCAGAATCAGCTACGTGCCTCTTGACAGAGACAGGAGGGTGTCTGCCAGGTTAATCAATTCACCCAGCATTTTGGAATGCAGATTAGCATTCTCCTGTGTGTCACTCCACTGAGGCTCTCATCTTTGTCCTCTGACGCAGAACTCATTTGTGACTTCACTCTTCAGGGAGCTGGCACACAAATCATCCTTTCTGCCTGTCCTGGATAGACCTGTAAGCATGAAACCATCTCTCTGTTCTGCTTGTTAAGAATTACAGCAAAAGCCTCCTGTAATGTGCACGTCAGTTAACAGGGGCAGACTGCCTTTAAGAGCAGAAAGCTGGCTGCAGCACATGCTATCACCAAGTGGTACTCTGCTCCCTGCTGAGTGCAGGGAACGCAGGTGCATGCAGCTGGCAGCCAGTTGTGTGGCAGATGCTCAGTCCTAGGCTAAAATTACGGAAATGAGATGGCAGCACTACATTTGTGTGTTGCCTACCTCTACTGGCACTTGTATGGGCATTTCATTCATCACCCCCTTCAAATTCCTGAATAACAACACAATCTAATTTTTATCCCAAGATTTCTCCTTTCAATAGAACTGGGACCAAAAGTATGGGTGGAATTTAGAGCTGAATAATCTGTTTAGTTATATTTGTATAGTTGCATTTTTGTGTAAAGTTAAAGCCATTTATGATCTTTTATGTGACATTCAATGTTGAGTAGTCCATGTTCGAGGTTTAAATGATACTTTATACTATTGGACCCCTGTGACATTGTAGTGACGCTCCTGTTTCTCTCCCTGTCTCTCCGATTGAGCATATGTCGCTGTCTTTTTCTTCATTACCTCCTTTCATTTGGGTAGGAGGTGGTGAATGACATGGCACGGTGAGACTGCATGTGTGCAATCATCTCCGGACAAGCGAGTTGTCAATTTCAATATGTTAATCATTCAATTTGAGCATTATTAATATGGATTTTGCCGATTAACTTTGACTCTATGAGTTTCCCTGGCCTCCTGGAACTCATTAGTGAAAGGAAGGCCAGAAAACAGCAGCAGTTGAGGGGGTGAAGTCATAATGGAAATATACCATTAAATACTCGGTACTCACAGCTGCCTTCTTACCTGCTTGTGTGAGGAGGTTTGTTTGCAAGAAGTGCCAATTAGTTAATGTACATACTTTGGAGGTCTCATTTCAGAGGTCTGATCTATGAGAACAGTATGAGTGCTGATTACATTGTGTTACTGCTAACCTCAGATGAGGATCAAGGTGACAACCAGCTGCCCATCAGTAGCAGCGGGAGCAGAAGGGTATGCACCAACAGGTGTGCACAATAAGCACCAATCTGCCACTGGTAGAACTGCAGCCCTGCAGGAGTGAGGGAATCAACACATAGGTGGAGCTCGCAGGAGGCTAAAGGTAGCACATTGGTTGTGCAAGCAGTGAGTAAACTTCCCTAGGCATGTCGGGACACCAGTGCCTGAGGCTTGGTATTACGTTAGGTACAGGCAGATATTTGTAGCCTGCTGGAATAAGATCTGCCTTATCTTGGCAGGTAATCTTGTGTACCTGTGAGAAACCAGCCAGAGCCGCAAGCTGAATGCTCACTCCTTGTGATTGGCCTCATCACAGATAAAATTCAAAACGATGTCAGATAGCAGCAAGATCTGCTGCCATCTGGACTTGGTAGCCACACTTTACCAGTTGCTGCCAAAGTCACCATCTCCCTCAACTGTGTTGCATGTGGATCCTTTAAGGTGTTTGCAAGAGACATTTGCAGGATCTCTCAGAAGGCACATGAATGCTTAAGAAACGTGACTGCTCAATTATTTGCCACAATGGGCAATTATGAAAAGGAAAGACTTGCATTTGTATCGTGCATTCATGACCACAGCATGTCCCAATGCACTTTACAACCAATGAAGTACTTTTGAAGTGTGGTCACTGTTATAATGTAGAAAATGTGACAGCCAATTTGTGGACAGCAAGCTCCCCACAAACAGCAAAGTGATCATGACTAGATCATTTGTTCTGTGATTTTGATTGAGGGTTAAGTATTGGCCAGGCCACCAGGAATAACTCCCCTGCTCTTCTTTGAAATAGACCTCCACTGCTTTTCTTAGAAATAGTGCCATGGAATTTTTTACACCCACCTGAGAGCCAGATGTAGTTTCATCCAAAAGATGGCACCTCTGTAAGTGCAGGACTCCTTCAGCGTCCTATTGGAGTGTCAGCCTAGACTTCTGTGCTCAAGTCCTGAAATAGAACTTGAACCCACACCTTTGTGACTCGAGAAGCGAGACTGGTGCCATCTGAGCCACAGCTGTCATTGTTGTGAATTTTATCAGTGATGAGGCCAATCGCAAGGAGTGGCACTTGATTTGCAGCTCTGGCTGGCTTCCCTCTGTGCAAGGCATCATTGACAGTACACGTGACAATTAAGGTATCCATGGATCACCCAGAAGTGTTTGTCAAATGCAAGGGCTTCCAGATCATCAATGTACAGCTGGTGTGCAATCATAGTTGACACTAAGGCTCATATATGAATAGTTCCTATTTGGTTGAGATATTAGAGGATGACCAGTGCAACTAACATTAGTGCCACACAGATGCCAGGCAAAGACCATCTCCAACAAGAGATAACTGAACCATCTCCCCACGACATTAATGGGCATTCCCATCACTGAATCCCCGACCATCAACATCACAGGGGGATACCATTGACCAGAAGCTTAATTGAAACAGCTGTAGTAATCCTCTGGCTACAGGAGCAGGTCAGAAGCAGGTCTGTGTAACTCAGCTCCTGGCACCCCTAAGTCTTTCCATCAATAGAAGGCACAAGCCAGGAATGTGATGGAATATATTCCATTTGACTGGATGAGCTCAAGTCCAGCGATTCTCAAGAAAAAGTTCAACATCATCCCAGACAAAGCATCCTCTTTCATTGGCACCAAATCCACCACCTTAAACATTCCGATCCTTCACCACCAAGACATTGTGGCAACCATCATTGCTTCTTCAAATATGCTTCCCAAATGCACAACCTCTACCACTGAGAAGAAAAGGGGCAGTGGGCATGTAGAACCACCACCACCTGCAAGCTCCCCTCCAAGTCACTCACCATACTAACTTGGAAATATGCTGCTGTTGGGCCAAAATTCTGGACTTGTCTACAGCATTTTGGTATACCTACATGCATGTAGCACAACAGTTGAAAAAGATGTCGCACCACCACCTTCTCAAGGCCAGTTAAGAATGGGCAATAAATGCTACTCTTGCCTGTGATCTCCACACTACATGAATATTTTTTTAAAAATGGTGCGCATCTCCATTGTGGAGATGCACACATGGAAATATTAATAATGTAAATATAGCAATTTTAATAAAGTGACAAGGTTTAAAATGCTGCATAGCTTCCACTAAATTTGAGCTTGCACACATCAGAATGGATAGATAGCAGAAAAATGAGACCGTATAACACTATAAGTAAGGACAGCAACTACTATGGGTAACACAGCAAATATTTGTGTGGAAATCAGTTTGGAGTATTCCATGTTCCTCGAATGAGCAAGAATAGCCTATTCTGAAAAATTCACTCAGACAGAACATCATAAACAATTATGGAAAGGGAAACCTGTGTGCCCACCCACAAAAAAGAAATTTCCCTCTTATGGTAAATGTCACATATCAGAAAGATGATTACATTTTTAATGCAGACAGATGTGCAGATGGCAATTTTAAAGGTCGGCATTTCACTTTGTCTGTGAGAGGCATAGATTATATAAGTAGGGAGGTCATGCTGGAGTTGTATAGAACCTTAGTGAAGCCACAACTGGAGTACTGTGTGCAGTTCTGGTTGCCAATTATAGGAAGGATGTGATTGCACTGGAGGAGATTCACCAGGATGTTGCCTGGGATGAAACATTTAAGTTATAAAGAGAGGTTGGATAGACTTGGGTTGTTTTCATTGGAGCAGAGAAGACTGAGGGGCGACCTCACATTGTACAAGATTATGAGGGCATGGACAGGGTGGATAGGGAGCAGCTGTTCCCCTTAGTTGAAGGGTCAGTCACGAGGGGACACAAGTTCAAGGTGAGGGGCAGGAGGTTTAGGGGAGATGTGAGGAAAACCTTTTTTACCCAAAGGGTGATGGTCTGGAATGCACTGCCTGGGAGGGTGGTGGAGGCTGGTTGCCTCACATCCTTTAAAAAGTGCCTGGATGAACACTTGACACATCATAACATTCAAGGCTATTGGCCAAGTGCTGGTAAATGGGATTAGGTAGGTAGATCAGGTGTTTCTCGTGTCGGTGCAGACACGATGGGCCGAAGGGCCTCTTCTGCACTGTGTGATTCTGTGAAATAAAACTGTACTCCACTACATTTTCTTCTGCAACATAAACTTTCTTCTGTTGTCTTTTTATGCTAGTATGTAATTACACTTTTTTTTGGAAAAGAAGTGGTAAAAAGCATTATCACTAAGACAGTATCCTATTCTGTTCACCAACATATTGGCACCTTATGCCATAACACTGCTATTGCTATAAAATTGCACATCCTCTGACCCTGAGAACAAAAGAGCATTCCTGCTTTATGCTTTCTTCAACAACGCCAGCAACTTGTATCTACACAGTGCCTCTATAAAATGTCCTAAGGCATTTCACAGGAGCATTATAAAACAAAATATGTTACCGAGCCACATAACGAGATATTAGGTCAGATGACAAAAAACTTGATCAAAGAGGTAGGTTTTAAGGAGAGGCAAAGAGGTACAGGCAGGGAATTCCAGAGCTTAGGGCCGAGACAATAAAGGGACGGTCTTTAGTGGAGTGATTAAAATCGAGGATCAAGAGGCCAAAATTAGCAGAGCACAGATACCTCGGACAGTTGTGAAAGTGGAGGAGGTTACAAAAAATGGAGAGATTCGAAAATAAAGATGCGAATTTTTAAATCAAGACGTTGATTGATTAGAAATAAATACAGGTCAGCAAGCACAGAGGTAATAGTAAACAGGATTAAGACACATGCAGCTGAGTTTTGAATGACCCCAAGTTTACAGAGGGTAGATTGTGGGGTCCAGCTAGGAGTAGCCAAGGTAATGAAGGCATGGATGAGTGTTTCAGTACCAGATGAACTGAGACAAGGGTGAAGTTGCGGGGATGTTATGTAGGTGGAAATTGTGATGGCATGAATTTGAGGTTGGAAGTTCATCTCTGGGTCAAATGTGACACCAATGTTATGAACAGACTAGTTTAATCTCAGACTGTTGTCAGAGCAAGGGATGGTGTCGGTAGCTAGGGACCAAAGTTTGGAAATGGAATTGGAAGCAATGGCTTCTGTCTTCCAATATTTAATTGGAGAAAACTTCTGCTCATTCAGTTCTGGATGTCAGATAAGCAGCCCGATCGTGGAGAAGTCAAGAGAGGTGATGGTGAGGTAGAGCTGAGTGTTGGCAGTGTACTTGTAAAACTTAACACTGTGCTTTTGGATGATGTGCTGAGGGACAGCATGTAAATATGAAAAAGGTGGCTGCCAATACATGGCTTTCTTTTTTTTATTCATTCACACGATGTGGGCTTCGTTAGCTGGGCAAGCATTTAATGCCCATCCCTAGTTGCCCTTGAGAAGATGGTGGTGAGCTGCCTTCTTGAAATGCTGCAGTCCATGTGGTGTAGGTACACCCACAGGAAGAGAGCTCCAGGATTTTGACCCAGTGACAGTGAAAGAACGGCGATATATTTCCAAGTCAGTTGAAGGGGAACTCCCAGGTGGTCTTGTTCCCAAGTGTCTGCAGCCCTTGTGCTTCTAGATGGCAGTGGTCATGGGTTTGGAAGGTACTGCCTGCTTTGGTGAACTCCTGCTGTGCATCTTGTAGATGGTACACACTGCTGCTACTGTGCATCGGTGGTGGAGGGAGTGAATGTTTGTGGATGTGGCACCAATCAATCAGGCTACTTTGTCCTGGACAGTGTCAAGCTTCTTGAATGTTGTTGGAACTGCACTCATCCAGGCAAGTGGAGAGCTTTCAATCACACACCTGACTTGTGCCTTGTAGATGGTGGACAGGTTTTGAGGAGTCAGGAGGTGAGTTACTCATCGCAGGATTCCTAGCCTCTGACCTGCTCTTGTTGCCATAGTATTTAAATGGCTAGTCCAGTTCAGTTTCTGGTCAATGGTAACTCCCAGGATGTTGATAATGGGGGATTCAGTGATACTAATGCCATTGAACGTCAAGGGATGATGGTTAAATTCTCTCTTGTTGGAGATGGTCATTGCCTGGCACTTGTGTGGCGCGAATGTTACTTGCTGCTTGTCAGCCCAAGCCTGGATATTGTTCAGGTCTTGCTGCATTTGGCCATGGACTTCTTCGGTATCTGAGGAGTCATGAATGGTGCTGAACATTGTGCAATTGTCAACGAATATCCCCACTTCTGACCTTATGATGAAAGGAAGGTCATTGATAAAACAGCTGAAGATGGTTAGGCCAAGGACACTACCCTGAGGAACTCCTGCAGTGATGTCCTGGAGCTGAGATGATTGACCTCCAGCAACCACAACCATCTTCCTTTGTGCTAGTTATGACTCTAACCATTGGAGAGTTTCCCCCCTGATTCCCATTGACTCCAGTTTTGCTAGGGCTCCTTGATGCCACACTTGGTCAAATGTGGCCTTGATATCAAGGGCAGTCACTCTCACCTAATCTCAGGGTTCAGCTCTTTTGCTCATGTTTGAACCAAGGCTGTAAAAAGGTCACAAGCTAAGTGGCCCTGGCGGAACCCAAACTGGGCGTCCGTGAGCAGGTTATTGCTAAGCATGTGCCCCATGATAGTACTGTTGATGACACCTTCCATTACTTTACTGATGATCGAGATTAGACTGATGTGGCGTTAATTGGCCGGATTGGATTTGTCCTGCTTTTTGTATACAGGACATACCTGGGCAATTTTCAACCTAGCCAGGTAGATGCCAGTGTTGTAGTTGTGCTGGAACATCTTGTGGCGGCAACTTCTGGAGCTTATGTCTTCAGTGCTATTGCTGGAATATTGTCAGACCCCATAGCCTTTGCATTATCCAGTGCCTTCAACTGTTTCTTAATATCACGTGGAGTGAATCAAATTCGCTGAAGACTGGCATCTGCGATGCTGGGAACCTCCGGAGGAGGTCTGGCTAAAGATTGTAGCAAATGCTTCAGCCTTATCTTTTGCACTGATGTGCTGAGCTCCCCCATCATTGAGGAAGGGGATATTTGTGGAGCCGCCTCCTCCAGTGAGTTGCTTAATTGTCCACCACCATTCACAGCTGGATGTGGCAGGACTGCAGAGCTTAGATCTGACCCGTTGGTTGTGGAATTGCTTAGCTCTGTGTATCACTTGCTGCCTATGCTGTTTATGCTTATGTAAGCAGTCCTGTGTTACAGCTTCACCATATTGACAGTACATTGTTAGGTATGCTTGGTGCTGCTCCTGGTATGTCCTCCTGCACTTTTCATTGATCCCCTGCCTTGGTGGTAATGGAAGAGTGAAGGATATTCCAGACCATGAGATTACAGATTGTGGTTGAGTACAGTTCTGCTGCTACTGATGGCCCACAGCACGTCATGGTTGCCCATTCTTCAGTTGCCAGATCTGTTAAAAGTCTATCCTATTTAGCATGGTGGTTGTGCCTCACAATACAATGGAGGGTATCCTCAATGGACTGGACGGACTTCGTCTCTACAAGGACTTCCCTCACCAGACTTTGAATGGCATGAGGCACCTGTGAGGGCCTTAACCTGTCACTGGAAGCTCCTCACTAATGGGAGGCCGGAGACCTCAATTGAAGATCCCATTGTTTCATTTTAATATTTTAACTCCACCGGGTCCAGCAGCAGATGAAGGACACACCAGTGATATATCCATACTGGAAAGCTCACAGGTTGCAATGCCACCAGAAGACATAGAATCAGTTCATTTCAGTGCATCCTGCACCAGCGCAGACATACACACATTGGAGGGTTCTGTTGTGCGTGTAAAATTGGTGGCACTTGCTGGTGAGCATTGTGCAGGTATGTAAGAGGAGGTAGCAGAGGTAGTGACAGCTTCGGCCACTTTCCCTTGGAGGATTGAGGAGAGGCCCAGTGATGCTCCGTTCAACGCTGATGGTGAACCTCGAGGATCATCAGCAAAGTGGCCTCCGGCTGATGCATAAAATCTGTCAATCTGTTGGTGTTTCCTGAGGCAGTGAAGTCCCATAAGAAAACAATTGACGAACTCATCCATGACACGAGTGGCTCCCTATCTCTGACATGGCATCCTCCATTGAGAGACTGATGACCCTGATGGAGACACACATGGAGCGTAACACCAAATTGATGCAGTAGCTGTAGGGTGACATCCAGAGCATGGCCTCATCCATAAGGTCAGTGGAGCAATGGTTGGTGAAGCTAGGAGCTCAACCACTCTAGATGACCACAGGAGGGAATGTGACGTCTCAAAGGAAAGAGGAGGGGTAGGCTTCAGGTAATGGGTGCTCCTCTCATGGTGTTTCTACAGCTAATGACACATCCTTAATCCCTTCAATAGTGACGTATATGCTGGATATTTCTCTGATGACTGAGGCAGTCCCTGCACAGATGCAAGTGGTCCCAAATATGCCAGACTCCAGTAAAGTTCAGGCACCCCGAAGACCGAGGCCAAGGACATCTAATGCAATGGAACAAGAAAGGCAAGAGCCTTTTCCACATCAACTCGAGTCACAGGAGGAGCACCTTATGGAAATTATTGTAAGCATATGCTGAAATGCATGGTCTAGAACTGGGGGTTCATTGGGTGATATTAATATGTTACATGTAAATTTGTGTGATGGTTTAATGAAAGAAAATGTTGTTGAACTGTGAACTGAAATGATTTGTTTATTTGCTTCAATACAACAGTTGACATTAGCCAGATGTTAAATACAACGAGGGTCTGGCCTGTAAAGACGAGGCACTCAATAATACCTGCTTTGATGATGGTCTTTGTGCATTGTAGTCATGGGCAGACATTGATGATGAAAGTCTCCAATGATAGGTCACAAGCCGGTGGCTCTGGGAGGGACATTTTTGGCACATTATCCCCCTCCGCATGTGTGCGCGTGTGTATCTTACTTGAATTAAAGGCAGCTGGTCTGAAGGTTTTGTTGTATCAGAAGATAAGCTAGATTTGAAATGTTAAATAGGTAAACATGGGGAATGTTTTAGAATGTAAGGTTTAAAGAGAACATTTGCATTTTTAAAGAAACCAGACTAGCTTGAATTCAAAAGAGGGGGTGAAATGTTACACCTAGTTAGGAGAAGTTAAGAAACAATGGGCTGAATTTTTCCGTCGGCGAGCAGAGGGCGGGGTCTGCTTGCCAACGTGAAAATGACTCGGGATGACGTTGGGGGAACCCCCTAAGTGCTGAGCCCCCGCCTCATCCCATCCCATTTAAATCTTCAGGAAGGCAGGGGCACAGCGCGATCAGCTTGAGGCCATTGACAGGATAATTGAAACAGTTAAAGGACCTGCCCATCCAACCTTAAGGTTGGCAGGTTGGCCAGGAGCCCTGGCGGGGAAGAGAGAAAACGTGAAAACTCATCCACCGACGGGCTGAGGTTTCATTTAGGTTTTTTAAAAATTTATTAAAGTTTTTGTGAAATTTATTAACATGTCCCATCTCGTGTGACATTGTCACATGAGGGGGACATGTTAAGGATTTTTTTATTTTTCTATTTTTAAAGTTTATGAAGCTGTCGGTGATCTCCCTGAGGCAGCACTTAGTCTCAGGGAGATGTGCGCTCTTTCGTGTGCATGCATGAAAGAGCGCACTCTCGCTTTTGGGGATTCCCTCCCACCCGCACAGGAAGCGCATAGCCCGACAGGCAAAAAGTTCAACCCAATGTGTTTATTTTTCCCAAGGATTACTGGTAAAATAGTACTATGATAGATTTTATTATTAGAGAGGTAAAGTACAAATACATAGGGGAGAATTTTCCCCCCCTTGGGGGAGTGGTGCGGGGGCGGGAGCGAACCTGATCGACGCCCCCAATCAGGTTTGCGCTGCCGTTTTACATGGGTGGGCCAATTAAGGCCCGCCCAGCGTGACGCGCACCTGGAAGCACTGAGCGCTTCCTGTGCGGGCGGGGCAGGGTTCCCTGAATCAGGGCCTGCACACACAAAAGAGCGCTGAAATCTCCCTTAGGCACAGAGGTGCCTTAGGGAGATTAGTTTAAGTTTTAAAAAGCTGAATAAAGGAAAGAAAAAATTTTAAAACATGTCCCCTCATGTGACAGTGTCACATGAGCTGGGACACGTCAATTAATATTCAAAAAAATTTCTATTCAATTTATAAACACTTCATGAAACCTCATCTCATCCGTGGATGAGGTTTCATGAAAAATGCGAAGACCGCCTGGGCTCTTTGCCTGCCCGTCACCCTTAAGGTTGGATGGGCAGCATTCTTAACTGCTTTAATTGATTTCTTAACGGCCTTTATTGGCCATTGACATTAAGGTGGGCGCACAGCCGACTCCGGCGCTCGCCCACCGAACAAATATCACAATGAAATCAAGACGCATGCCCGACGTCATCGCGCATTATTTTATGCGTCGGCAAGTGGATCCTGCCCCCGCTCGCTGACCCAAAAATTCTGCCCAATTTACATTCAAAGGGGAAAACATGAATAAAGGAGTGAAGGTTGTGTATAAGAGCAGACATCCTAAGACTTAACATAAGTGTGAAAAGTCTCCAGCAGCTAAGCCTCAAGCTGCTGTCTACAAGGAACTGAAGCTGAGAAAAACTTACCTTAAATTTGACTGTCCAGGGTATTGTGTGTTACTTTGCTTGGGTCTTTTAAAATATATGCATCTCACTGTTGTCTTAACAGGGATGTAACCGGGGTTTAGATTATTTGGGGATTTAGAAGTTATCATGGTAGCAATTTGTAGATCTCGATATATGCTTAAAATAATTTCTTCTACTAATAAATGTTTAATTTAGTTTTGTGAGAAACCTATAAGACTTGATGGCCAAAGCATGCATCTTGAAATAAGTACAAATTGCAAATAGTTGTGGCAGCTGCTTCAAGTTTCACTCTGGGATTTGGGCAGTTTGGCATTTACCATCCGCCTGCCATAATGTTTGTGCTCAAGTGAAATGATCAGAGAGTCACAAATCTCCCAGCTATGTTTGTCAGCCTCCTGTTGCCTGGGCTCCCCCGGAACCAAGTTTATTGAGTGGCACCTCTTAAGGAGCCTCATGATCTTCCTCTTCCTCTGAGGATGTGGATCACTCATTGTCTTCCTCTTGCTCTAACACTACTCCCCTCCTCTCTAGAACACCAGGTTGTGCATTATGCAGCAGTTGATAATGATGCAGGATAATCTTGAGGGTGCTTATTGCAGGGTTCCCTCAGATCTATCGAAACTTTATCTTCAAGAGGCTAATGGCTTGCTCGATGGTTGTCGCTGTAGTCATATGGCAGTGAATACATTTGTCTTCTGTCTGCGTGTTGGGTTATGTACAGGTATCGGAAGCCATGACTTCAGTGGATACCCTTTGTCCCCCAGGATCCAGCCAGGAAGGTGCTCAGAAGGCTTCAAGCACTGAGACAATTGGGACTGCCTAAAGTTGTTTGAGTTATGGCAGCTTCCTAGAAATCTCGTGCACACTTGCAATAAGCGTTTGCAGTGATCACAGATGAGGGAAGGAGGCAAAGAAGGCAACATGGAGGGAGGAGAGGAGGCCATCACTGAGCAGGCTGGATATCAGGGCATGATGAGAGGGCTATTCCAGTGAGGGAGTCGCCCTCACTAGTCCAGTGAAGCTCAGTGCAAACTGGTGGAACAGCACCTCACCTTCTGATTAGGCATTTTGCAGCCTTCCAGACTTAACATTGAGTTCAACAACTTCAGATCATGAGCTCTGTCCTCCATCCTCATCCCTTTTCTTATCCTCTTTTTTCAATATTCACTTTTATTTTTGAATTTTTATTTTTTTCATATTTTTATTATTATTATTATTTAATTCATTTTCATTTTTATTCATTGTTTTATCCCCATCTTTTAGCCTATTTTTGATCTTTTTTCCCATGCCATCCCCTCCCCCCAGCCGACCCCCACTAGGACTATCTGTCACTTGCTCATGTTGTTCTTTCCAGAGTGCTTACTCTGGTCTGGCTATTATCACATTCTGCTTTCTACTCTTAACGTCACCATTAGCACCTCCTTTAGCCAGTACCACCACCATCAACATCCCTCTTCTTTTCATAAGACCATAAGACATAGAAGCAGAAATTAGGCCATTTGGTCCATCAAGTCTGCTCCGCCATTCAATCATGGCTGATAAGTTTCTCAACCCTATTCTCCTGCCTTCTCCTCGTAACCTTTGATCCCCATACCAATCAAGAACCTATTTATCTCCGTCTTAAATACACTCAATGGCCTGGCCTCCACAGCCTTCTGTGGCAATGAATTCCATAGATTCACCACTCTCTGGCTAAAGAAGTTTCTTCTCATCTCTGTTCTAAAAGGTCTTCCCTTTACTCTGAGGCTGTGCCCTCGGGTCCTAGTCTCTCCTACAAATGGAAACATCTTCCCCAGGTCCACTCCAGGCCTTTCAGTATTCTGTAAGTTTCAATCAGATCTCCCCTCATCCTTCTAAACTCCATCAAGTATAGACCCAGAGTCCTCAAACGTTCCTCATATGTTAAGCCTTTAATTCCTGCGATTTTCTGCCATTTCCCCTTGATTTTTTCACTCACGCCTGTTACTACTTTTGGTTTCAATAGCCTTTTTACTATTGGAAGAGTAGTTTATGTGCAGCATGACATTAGTCTTTGGACTGGACTACTTTCCATGCCTTCAGTCGGTGTGTTCTGATTTGCTCAATCTCTTGATAATTCCTTTGGCGATTTTCACTGCCGCCTCAGCCTTTCCATTTGACTGGGGATAGTGCAAAGATGATGTGTAGTATTTAATTTCCCAATCCTTTGTGAAGCAGCTGAATTCTTCATTCGTGAACTGAGGGCTATTGTCACTCATCACAATGTCTGGAATGCCATAACAATCTTTGGCAATCTCTCCTTTGCCTCCACTTATCGCTGGCCTTCTATCCAGCTTCACCTGCTCCACCCCCTTAATCAGTATAAATTTCACCACATTTTTACTTCTCTTAGCTGTGAAGAAGAGTCATATAGACTCGAAATGTTAACTCTGTCTTTCTTTCTACAGATGCTGTCAGACCTGCTGAGTTTTTCCAGCATTTTTTTTTTGTTTTTGTTTCAGATTTCCAGCATCCGCAGTATTTTGCCTTTGTCATGACGAGAGGGCGTTGTGATCAGAAGATTTGGTTAAGGGTTCAGTTTAAGTAAATCTGCTCACAAGGAATCGTAAAAAGCACTTACTTATTTGATCTAGATACTCCTGTCTCTATTTAGCTTCTGGCATTCCTTCTGTGGCAGTTCCCACTGTTTTGCTATTACATTTAAATCAGGATCCCAAATGTAACATCAGCAAAAACTTTTGGAAATTCTAGACAAAAGCATAGACATTAATCTTCAGCCAAAGTTAAGGTAGCCATTCAGGAAATCTCACAAAAATCCTCCTGGCGTTAATATATTTTAACTGAACTGGGAATGGAGATGGTTTTTAATTCACTTTGGACTACAGTTTTACTGTTGCCAAATTCCCAGCATCAGTATCGCAGGAACCACCATAGGCAAGCAACTTAACTAAACCAGCCACATGAATACTGCTACAAAAGCAGGTCAGAGGCTGGCTATACTGCAGTAAGTAACTCACCTCCTGACTCACAAAAGACAGTCCATCATACACAAGGCACAAGTCAAGAATGTGATGGAGATTGCTTGACTTGCTTGGAAGTGTGCAGCACCAACAACACTGATGAAGCTCGACACGATCTAGGGCAAAGCATCTGGCTTGATTGGCATCTCACCCACCACATTAGACTTTCAGTCTCCCCACTACTAATGCACTGTCTCTCCATTGAGTATCCACAGGGCGCTCCATAGAGTAGTATTGGTCTAGCTAAAATCATGCTTGCACTTCTTAATCATATTCAAAAAGAGTGGCGCTGATGCGTTCTTTAAATGAATGCAGCATGGAACTTTCTCTATGTCCAATGATGGTGGTTGTGTAACTTTGAACATGGAGAGAATAAAATCCTTTTTAGGTCATGAATAACTGAAAATTATAAACAAAAGCCTGAATGACAATATGAATACTGTTAAGACAAAAGCAAAATACTGCAGATGCTAGAAATATGAAATAAAAATAGAAAAGGCTAGAAAAACTCAGCAGGTCTGGCAGCATCTGTGCAGAGACCGTATGACTCCTTCAGAGCGTACCTCTCTGGACCCAAGGAAAGGTAGAATTTCTATTGTATTGAGTTGGCATCTCATTTTGATATTATTGGTTTATGGGGAAAGTGAAATAATTGAACCTGCTAAATAATGCAGCTGTGACAAACTGCTGAGTAGTGCTTAAAGCTAGTCCGGGATGAGTCCAACAAATAGAGTTTGAAGGCCACATGTCTTTGATGATACTAAACAGATATTACATGTTGTCTGGAGAATTTACTAAAGGAGATGATACAAATCTGTCACTTTGTCCCTACTAAACCTCAGCCTCCTTATGCACATCTTCATCATCATCATCAGATAGTTTTGCCTGTTAAGATAGATTTGCTTCAGTGGCAAGGCTTGATGGCTCAGATTTTGTGCTACCTGACATCATGGTCAGCCTTTTCCTACACTCGCAGCTCTCCCTCTGCCAAATCCAATGCTGAGAGGCATTGAAAGCAGTTCCCACAGTGTGCAGACTCAAGAATATGGACAGAAAATTTGCAGCACCCTCCTTTAGAATTTACAAATTAGTGTTCCGAGCAAAAGGTTCCATACACTAGAAATGCCTATCAGAAACATTGCTACAGAAGTCATGACACCCCACTTGATTCTTCTATCTGTGAAGTTTAATGCTGAAGCTCTGTGTCATAAGTGCTAATTTGTAAAAAAAAATCTACCTGAAAGATATCAATTTGTCCACCTCATCCTCGCCTGCAACATCTATTGCATTTAAAGGAACAGAATGTATTACTAATTGGTAGTGATATGTGTAGGCTTAACACTTACAGTAATTTCTAGGCTAATAGGCTATTGTGCTTTTAGGAGGTCAACAGCTCAGGCAATGTTAGAAAATACTGAAAGGTCTACATATTTTTATTTGGTTTAGTAATTGGAAGAAAGCAGAAAATGAACCATTCTGTAGTATACAAGCAATTGCACTGAAAATAGTTTAACATCATTATCGCTTTGTATACATGTGTATGAATTGAACTTAGGTATGACACTTCTATTGGCACTTTGACACCATTGGAAGAAATTTCAGTTTTGCATTGGCACAAAGTGGTGGTATAATTTGGTCAGCAATATGATTCTTGAGTGTACAGAAGTGGCAGAGAGAGACGACAAGTAAAAGAAAAACCTGCAAATTCTGGAAAATTTCTGTATACACATTAAGCCATATGAAATCATGGGCAGAATTTAATGACCCCCAGCAGCGAGCTTGGAGGCAGGGGGTCATTTAATTGGGTGTGAGGATGGGGCGTGGGACCCAATTGCCTTCCTGCTTCTGCCTGATTAAGTCTGGAGCAGGAAGGCTCGTGGAGGACCTTTCTGCCGGGACGCTAATTGAGGTCTTTTATAGGCAATCGATGCCCACTTAAGGGCCTCATCCCAACATGGCTGGTGGGGGTTAGGGGGTGTTCTCCATGCAGTGAGGCCATAAAAAGCAGACCACATTGGGTTTACTTGCAGTATTCTAGGGTGAGGAGGGTCCCTCGTTCAAAGGCACACAGTGCCTGATCGGGGGACCCGGCATTGGGAAGGGGGAGCTAGCTAAGAGTCACCCCCCCTCCCTATTTTCTGACCCCCTCCACTAATCCCAACCAGAAATCCTCTCCCTGTGATATCCATCCCATCCTCATTCACATGTGGGCTGGGTCCCTCGGTGATCCTAGGCTTCTGCTGTCGCCTTACCAGCAGCAGCCACCATTTCCTGTGGTGCTGATAGGCAATGGAGAGTTGATGGCCTTTGATTGGTTGGCAACTCTAGGGGGAGGGATATCTGCCCCCGGGGCCCCAAATCCCAGGGAAGGCCCGATAGTGTCTAGCAAAGCGCCTGAGGGGCAGGGTTCCTAGACATCAGGCAGGGCCTCCAATGCCAACATTAAATTCCACCCCTTATGTCAGTACTTCAGCTGTAACCCTTTGTCAGAACTGAAATGGAAAAAATAAGCCAACACTTTAGCGGAAAAAGGGTGGGGAAGATACAACAGGCAGTGCAATCACAAAGAAGAAGTTAATGGGTTTAATGACCTGCAAACTGCAGGAAAAATAGAAAACTGTTTTAAGGATCATGTTGAAGAGAGAATGAAAAGTCATTGACAAAGAATTTGCTGATGGAAACACCATGTGTACAGCCTTCTTTTTAATTCATTCATGGGATGTGGGTATCCCTGGCTAGGCCAGCATTAATTGCCCATCCCTAATTAATCTTGAGAAGGTGGTGGTGAGCTGCCTTCTTGAACCACTGCAGTCCATGTGGTGTAAGTGCACCCACAGTGCTGATAGGGAGTGAGTTCCAGGATTTTGACCCAGCAACAGTAAAGGAACGGCGATATATTTCCAAGTCAGGATGGTGAATGGCTTAGAGGGGAACTTCCAGGTGGTGGTGTTCCCATGTGTCTGCTGTCCTTGTCTGTCTAGATGGCAGCAGTCGTTGGTTTGTAAGGTGCTGTCTAAGGAGCCTTGGTGAGTTCCTGCAGTACAACTTATAGATGGTACACACTGCTACTACTGTGCGTAGGTGGTGGAGACAGTGAAGGCTTATGGATGGGGTGCTGATCAAGTGGGTTACTTTGTCCTGAATGGTGTCAAGCTTCTTGAGTGTTGTTGGAGCTGCACTCATCCAGGCAAGTGGAGAGTATTCCGTCACACTCCTGACCTGTGCCTTGTAGATGGTGGACAAGCTTTGGGGAGCCAGGAGGTGAGTTACACGCTGCAGGATTCCTAGCCTCTGTCCTGCTCTTGTAACACAGTTTTTATTTATATGGCTAATCCTGTTCAGTTTCTGGTCAATGGTAACTTCCAGGGGGTTGATAGTGGGGGATTCTGCAATGATAATGCCATTGAATGTCAAGGGGCAATGGTTAGATTCTCCCTGGTTGGAGATGGTCATTGCCTGGCACTTGTGTGATACAAATGTTACTTGCCATTTGTCAGCCCAGACTTGGATATTGTCCAGATCTTGCTGCATTTAGACATGGATTGCTTCAGTATCTGAGGAGTCATGAATGGTGTTGAACATTGTGCAATCATCAGTGATCATCCTGACTTCTGATCTTATGATGGAAGGAAGGTCATTGATGAAGCAGCTGAAGATGGTTGGACATTACCCTGAGGAACACCTGCAGTAACCCACACCATTATTAATGTTCAAATCAGCTAGCAACCTGTGGTAAGGAAGAGATAATCTGTGAAAATGGCATTTTGCTCTTAACCTCCCATGACAGTCACAAAGTTGATTATTAATCTCACTGCAGACAATTGTCTAGCAACTAACGACGTAAGTACAATTTTAACAATGTGATAATTGTTAATGATTGCCAATCATTTCTCCTGACCAGGAAGTGAATAATTAAAAGCCTAAAGTTTTATTCCTTCAGATTGTGAATTATTATTTGAAATTTGAAAAATGTCAACTTTTAAATTTGTACAATTTTCTTTGTTTTTTTCTCCCTTATAATCCAATCTTTTGCTCTCTTTCTCTTTCTTTACAGGATTTGACATGGAATTAATCCACATTAATTCACACCTCCACACATTCTCTGTCCTTCTATTTTTCAATCTTTAATCTCATTGGCTAAAGAGATACACTCTCTGCCCCACCATTTGCCAAGATCCAAGATGCCTCATGCCCTTAGAACCATAGAAAAGTTACAGCACAGAAGGAAGCCATTTGGCCCATCGTGTCCATGCCAGCCCGAGAACACCCAGGTGCCCTTTCTAATCCCACCTTCCTGCACCCGGCCCATAGCCCTGCAGTTTACAGCACTTAAGGTGCAGATCCAGGCACTTTTTAAAAGTTAGAGTTTCTGCCTTTACCACCAATTGGGCAGCGAATTCCAGACGCCCATTACCCTCTACATAAAAAAATGTTCTTCCTCATGTCCCCCCTACACTTTCTGCCCCTTATCTTGAATCTATGTCCCCTGGTTCTAGAATTCTCCACCCTGGGAAACAATTTTATCCTCTCCACTATCTATTCTCCTCAAAATTTTGTACACCTCAATCAAGTCATCTCTCAGCCTTCTTTGTTCTAAGGAAAATAACCCCAACCTATCCAATCTCTCCTCGTAGCTACACTTTTCTAACCCTGGCAACATTCTTGTAAACCTCCTCTGCACTCTCTCTCCAGAGCTATTACATCCTTCCTGTAATGTGGTGACCAGAACTGCACACATTACTCCAGTTGTGGCCTTACCAATGTTTTATACAGTTCCAACATTATATTCTTACTTTTATATTCTATACTTCTGCCAATTAAGGAGAGCATTCCATATGCCTTCTTTACAACCTTGTCTACTTGAACTGTTGCCTTCAGGGATCTGTGTACTTGTACACCAAGATCTGTCACTTCATCTACCCCTCTTAATATATTCCCATTTATTTTGTAATCCCTGTAACTGTTTGACCTCCCTAAATAACCTCCCTTCTCATGCTGTAATCAGCCTTGCACTTCCGGAAATTTTGTGGTCAAAAGATTTCAAAGCCGAAACATATGCAATGCAATTTGACTGATATGGCATTACTGTAAGATGTCCGACTCCAGAACAATCTTGGCCATTAATTAAACAAAATATGCAAATAGCTAAAATGGAGCAAAGGCATGAGATTGGTGAACAGAAAAGAAAAGATGGGAACATTATAGGAGATTGAAAAAGATTGGGCAGAATTTTAGACGCAGGAGGTTTGAAATGAAAATAGAATTGGTGAGAATATAAAGAGGATCTGCCATTTTCAAAAAGTGATCAGACAGGTCAACACAATGGGCACACCACAACTGCCACCCCACCCCCACCACTGCCACTTCTCAGGCAAAACTAAGAACTACCAAATAACCTACAATTGAAATTACAACTCACCTCACTCTCCCTGGATGTCAGCAACCCCACCCATACCTATGATCAGATCAGAGGACTGCCAGAAGAATTACCCAGAAGAAAGATGTAATTGTGGTTCTGTTAAGATTGGTTGAAACGGTATTGGAGGCCAAAACCAGAGCAAGAGTGAGATGACACATTAAAGCAGCAGGCTACAAGGAGATCAGGGTGACACATGTATGACATTCAGAAAAGTAATCTTCCAAACTGTAGTTGCTCTCCCCAGTGTAGAGTTGCTGCAAATTGAGCTGCAAGTACAAGATACTAGGTAAGGGGAAGCATAAGTGAATGGCTGTCTCACAGGAAAAGAGTGTTTAAGTCCATGGGAAATGGTGTGGGCACAGGTGAATAAGCGGGTTTTGCTCTACCATTACAACACTCAGGAAGCAGAGTTCTGAGCATGCATCTAACTGCACATGTTATGTCACAAAGTCCGATATGGGATGCAGTCAGCAGTCTAACTTGGATCAGCCAGCCTATATATTACTGCACTCTTAAATTTCTCTAGATTTTTCCATTAATAGGCAGAGCATGCTGTAGTGCTACTTTACTAATTTGATTTGCAATGAAATTCAAATGTTTCAAATATTTATGTTTTTACAGTATACTGTATGCTGACATTGTGGGTTTCACACGTCTGGCCAGTGAGTGTTCACCTGGGGAGCTTGTGCACACACTCAATGAGCTATTTGGCAAGTTTGATCAAATTGCAAAGGTAAGGAGCTCATACCCTGACAAGCAGGGCTCTACTGTGAATCTGAGTCCTTGAAAGTTACATGCATTATCATGCATTGGCATTGACAAGTGACTTTTACCCTTGGCTTTATTCAGGAAAATGATTGTATGAGAATCAAGATTTTAGGGGACTGCTACTACTGTGTTTCCGGTTTACCAATATCCCTACCAAATCATGCCAAAAACTGTGTCAAAATGGGGTTGGACATGTGCGAAGCCATAAAGTAAGTTACAGCTAAGCTCTTCCATTTTTAGGAATAGAAATAATGTCAAATTGATTTTGCAGCAATTGTCTTACTACTAAAAGTATATATGGATTCCTAAATGGTAATCTTTGCTGCTTGTTATAAGCTTGTATATGTACTTGGTAGGAAGTATGTACCTCTGTTTCGAGGGTGTCATCTTTCAAACTTCATTCTGTAATATGTGTTTTATGAAACTTTTTTTGAATAAATGAACTGAAAATATACACAAGACAGAGGTAAGTGCCTTCAGGTAATGTTTTATAAGTTATTATGAGCTTTGGCATTGATAAGATGACACAATCCATTGGAATGCCAATCTGCAACACCTGCATAGTAATGGATTGCAAGTTTGATTTTCCCATGTCTCTGAGTTGACAATCTCAGCTTTGTTTGGTTTTCTAGAACAGTATGTTGAGGAGTCGACTAGAGGACAGGCTATTTTATATCTAGTATTATGTAATGAAAAAAGGCTAATTAATAATCTTGTTGTAAAAGAACCTTTAGGGATGAGTGACCATAATATGTTAGAATTTTACATAATGGGTAGAATTTCCCCCCCGTCATGCGCGGTTGTGTGGGGGTGGGCACGGGCCCAATTGGCGCCCCCAATCGGATCTACTCTGCCATTTTATGTTGGCGGGCCAATTAAGGCCCATCCAGTGTGACACGCACCCAGAAGTGCTGTGCACTTTCTGTGTGGGTGGGAGGGGGCGTTCCCTGTGGCGGGAGTGCGCGCTTTTGTGCATGTGCGCGAAAGAGCGCAGAAATCTCCCTGAGGCACCAATGTGCCTCAGGGAGATTAGTTTCATTTATGAAACATTGATTAAAGGTAAACAAAAATTTTAGACCTGTCCCCTCATGTGAAACTGTCACATGAGCTGGGACATGTCCATTAATTTTATTAAAAACTTTTAAAACACTTTAAAAATGTTCAATGAAACCTCATCCCGCCTACGGATGAGGTTCCATGAAAAATGCAAAGGTCATCTGAGCTCGTCACCTGCCCGCCAACCTTAAGGTTGGAAGGGCAGCTCAATTTATTAGTTTAATTGATATTTAAATGGCCTAATAGGCCTATGACAGTTCGGTGGATGCACAGCTGACTCAGCTGCGCCAGCAAAGCTGAAAATCCAAATGACGCGCGGTGATGTCGGGATGCACACCCGACATCACTGCGCGCCACTTTACACCCACCCCTGCTTGCCGAGCCGAAGATTCTGCCCTGTGTTTGAAAGTGAGGTAGTTCACTCTGAAGCAAGGGTGTTAAAGTTGAATCAAGGAAATTATGAAGGCTTGAGGGACAAATTGGCTGAGGTGGATTGGGAAAATACATTAAAAGGTATGACTGTACATAGGCAATGGATAGTCTTCAAAGAGTTATTACATAACTTACAGCACCTATACGTTCCTTCAAGATGCAAAAACCCTAAAAAGTCAGTCAACCGTGGCTGAAAAAGAAGTTAAGGATTGTATAAGGTTAAAAGAAAAGGCTTATAAAGTTGCCAGAAGTAGTAGTAAATCTGAGGATTAGGAGGTTTTTAGAATACAGAAAAGGAAGGCCAAGAAACTGATAAAGAAAGGGAGAATAGAATATGAATGCAATCTCGCAAAAAACATAAAAACAGACTGTAAAATCCTCTGTAGGTATGTAAAAAGTAAGTGTTCGGCTAAGACAAATGTGGGTCCGTTGAAGATAGAGTCAGGAGAATTCATAATGGGGAATAGAGAAATGACGGAGAAGCTAAATGATTACTTTGTGCCTATTTTCACTGAAGAAGATACAGAAAACCACCCAGATTTCAAGATCCAAGGGATTAGGGAGAATGAGGAGTTTAAGGAAATTAGCGTAAGTTAGAAGGCTGTATTGGAGAAATTAATGGGACTGAAAGTTGATAAGTCCCCGGGATACTCTGCATCCCAGAGTGTTGAAAGAGGTTGCTATAGGGATAGTGGATGCATTGGTGATCATCCAAAATTCTATAGATTCTGGAATGGTTCCTGAAGATTGGAAGATAGCAAATGTCACCCCACTATTTAAGATGTGAGGGAGAGAGAAAAAAATGGCGGGCTGCGTTCCCCACCATTGGATGTCAGGAATCTCACTATAATACACCTACATTATCAGGAAAAAGCCAGCCCGCCGCAATCATCCTCCCTCCCGTTGGATCATCTGCGTGTTTCACAATAGCATATATAAGGTGTGCACTTGTCGGGCTGCACTTTGAGGGGAACTCGAAGGTGAGTACACGGTTGCGGACTGCCTGTCCAGGTTATCTGTTGGACTTCAAGGTTGAGGGATGGTGGCAAGTGCTGCCCTGCAGTTGTGGTGACTTAGGGGTAGGGGCAAGGGCTGCCTTGCGGTTGAAGGTAGTGCACAAACACGCGTGGGGTGGGGGGGAGAAAAGTGGCCACGCATTTGGGAAACCTTGTATAAAGCAACCATTCCTTTGCAGCTGGGAAAATTCAGACACAGCCACATTGACATGCGTGGAGTCGGGCCTCTAGCTTATCTGCCCACTCAAGCAACGCAGAGGCTTGAAAGTGCAACCAAGTGCTCCAGAGCTTTTCACCCCTTGGGCACAGACTGCAAACTAATGAGCATTTTAATGGACTGCAGAACAGTTGGATGACTGGGTAAATTGTACAATCTCTTTGCTAAAGCTGGCCATTGGAGCAATCACTGGTGGAGTGTTATGACACAGCAGATGGTAAATGTTGAGCTGCTGAAATCCCAGAGGGAAACTTGAAAGAGCTGCCACAACTGTTTTGCAATTTGTATTTTTATTTTGAGATGTGTGCCTTGAATTCAGTAGTAATAGGTCCATTGATTCTGAGAAGTTTTTTTTTTACAAAACTAAATTAAACATTTATTAATAAAAGAAATGATTTTAAGCACATACAGAGGTCTACAAATTACTACTATAATAACTCCAAAATCCCCTAATTAACCTAGCTCCCAGTTACACCTCCGTTAAGGCAACAGTAAAACAACTTAAATTTCAACACACCCAGGCAGAGCACACAATACCCTGGTCAGTGATATTTAAAATGGATTCTCTTAACTTTGGTTCCTGGAGATAGCAGCTTGGTACATAGAGGCTGGAGATTTTCATACTTGTTGGATCTTAGAATGCCTTCTTCCTCACACATAACCTCATCCCCTTTATACACGTTTCCCCCTTTTTAATGTAAATCCCATTGTTTCAATATGTCTTTGCAACTTTACTTTTTCCATAATATAAATCTTTCATAGTACTCATATTATCAGTAATCTTTGGGAAAAATAAACACACTGTTTGGCTTAGCCTCTGTTGGCTAGGTGTAACACCTTACCATCTCTTTGAAAATCACTACTAAGTTTTAGCTAAAAATTCAAATGTTCTTCACCCCTCCCATTTTAAAACTTCAGCCATGTTTATGTATTTAGCACTTCAAGCCTAGTTTCCCTTCTGATACACCAAAGCACCCAGACCAGCTGTCTGTAATTTAGTTGAACCCCCCCACAGACACACCTACACCCACATTAATCCAAAAACCACTATTAACCTACCCTTACAATAAATTACAATAATATTATGAAAATTATTATATTTTCATGACAAGAGGCGCTCACAGAAGAGAGCGACTGGGGTGCCTGGCTGCACAGAGAGAGGAGCAGCACCCTTTGGAAGAAGGGGCAGCTGGGGGTCCACACACACTACTGAAGAGCCACAGCAAGCCATCATTGGTCGATGCCCAGCTAGACCCAGGGTCTATAGACCCTGCCTTTCATTCTTGCAGATGACTGACAACCAGTGTTGCCGAAGACTGTGCATGTTTAGGGAACTGGTCAGTCACATCTGCTGGCTGCTGCAGGATTAGGTGCCATGGGTAAATGGAGGGCATCCACTGCCAGTGGCCATGAAAGTGACAGCGGCACTCAATTTTTTATGCCAGTGGCTCCTTTCAGGGCTCCACAGGCGACCTCACAAGCCGCCACCCACAAATGCACCCATGAGGTCACGGATGCCGTCTTCATAAGGGCTCACAGCTTTGTGCATTTCGCCTGGGACCAAGAGAGCCAGGATGCAAGAACAATTTGATTTGCTCAGGTCTTGGGTTTCCCACAGGTGCAGAGTGCGATCAACTGCACTCATCTGGCACTCAGATCGACATTGCAACAAGGGGTCAACTATGTCAACCACAAGGGCTTCCATTTGCTAAATGTGCGGCTAGTGTGCGATAACCACAAACATATCCTGCATACAGGGAGTGTCCCGGCTCCTATATTTTCAGTCAGTCACAGATCCCTGACATCTTGCGGGGTCCACAGAGGCTTCAGGTTGGCTCCTAGAGGACAAGGGCTACCCGCAGAGGACATGGCTGATGACACCCATGCAGTGGCCTCAGACTGCAGCAGAGCGAAGGTATAATGAGGCTCATGCTGCAACTCGCAACTTGGTGGAGCAGACCATCGGGATGCTGAAAATGAGATTTTCTGGTGGAGATTCACTGGTGGAGCCGTGCAATATAGTCCACAGTGGGTGTCACGCATCATCACCGTCTGCTGCGCCCTTTACACCTGGCACTGCGATGGGGAGAGGAGCTGGCTGAGGAGGAAATGCAAGAGCTGGAGGTCTCCTCTGATGAGGAGGAAGATGGTGATGAAGGCGAGGAAGTCCTTGAAGGCTAGGATGATGGCAATGAGGCCTTCGCACTGGTTAGACAAGGCAGGTGCTTGGGAGGCCCTCATAGCTGCTAGAGAATGATGACGACATGCAGTGTGGAGACACCATGGATCCTCACATTGCACCTATGAACACGACTCCAATATAGCTTATGGCAACACACGTACCCTCTGTGATATTGCTCCTGTCATTGAGATGCAGTGGACGCCCTAACAGTCACTGGATTCCAGGAGGATGATGACAACATGCAGTGAGGAAGCTCCATAGATCTTCAGTTAGCCTCTGAGACTATCTGACTCCTGGCTGACCGAGGGCAGCTCGCCTGCACTTGGTGATCAGGGTCATTTCATGGAGACACAGCGATGAAACTTTAAAAGCACCTGATCCTTTGCCTGCCTTCAGCAGCAGTGTCACTGGTCACAGATGCTGAAGAGATGGGGGCCAGCCCCACCTTAAAGGTGCTGAGAGCACACAAAGAGAATGACGGAACTCTGTAACGCCTGCCCACAACATTCTGGCAGCAATGACAAACAACATCGAAGTGCAGGCATCAGTGAGTAACACCCATGCCCGTACCCGTCTCCTTAACTTTCCTAACCTTGCCGCTACTTATTGGTGCTCCCCCAGATATCCACAGCAGAGGTGGAGGCAGCCTGCTGACTGCAAAGCTCTGTTGTCTGTGATGATCTTGGCAGGCATCCTGTGGAGGGCTGAGACCTGGAGGGTCCCAGCCTGCTTTTGAGATCCTGCTGTGTGGCAGTGGCAACCCCCTCAGCCTGTGGAGCTGGAGCTGCTGCGGTCACAGGAAGAGGGGTTTCGGATGGACCGGACACTCCTGGAGTCACCCTGACGGTACACCTGCTGATCCTCCTCCCTATGCATGCTCGAGAGCCCCTGGCTGACTCCTTGAGGAGGAAATGAAACTGGAGTGAGATCGGACTGCCCCACACCCCTCTCGCATACACACCATTGGAGGCCAACTATGGCATCAGCGATGAAGTTCAGTCCGCGCAGCAGTGCAGGACCAATATCTTGGACAAGGTCTCCATGGCGGCCACCATCCTCCCAGTGTTGACCTCAGTTCATTGGCCTGCCAGCGCTATCACCTCAGACTGAAGGCAGAGGGCCTCTTCCATCGTGCCTTACAATCTGAGGAGTGCAGCGGACATCCCTTCCTGATGGTCCTGAGTTCCAGCAACTCTGACATGATCGACTCCAGAGGCTCGTCATTTGATTTGGATTCAGTAAATTTCTGGCCTCCAGCAGTCCTCCATGTCCTGGGAACTCCCTGCAACCACCTGCTACTCTAAAGCTAGGTCCCACCGAGGTGTGTGCCTCTGCCACTGTAACGGGACATCAGGGAGGGTTTCACTGGATTCCTCTCCTGAGCTTCCCTCGGGGCTTGATTGGTGGCCCTGGGTCATGGTCTCTCTTGGTTGTTTCCCAGTTGTGAAAGCAAGGGGAGATAATTAGTGCATGGCAGTGGCCTGTGAAACAGGACACATCACTCACAGCACAGTTGTCTGATGGATGTTGCGCTGCTGGATCCTCATTTTGTAGAGCATCACCAACCTCGCCGTCAGCACAGGAATGGTCCCGATTGTTGCCAGCCGGCTGGTTGGCTCTGTTTTCAAAGTCCATGAGGAGCTTGGCTTCAGGCATTCCTCCACCAGTCTGTGACCTCTCCCTCTTGTGTGCCAGCTTGTCCTGCATGAATAGAGACAGAGAGAGCACAAGCAGGACACCTGCCAGGACAGATGATAAGTATGCCTGGCATTTGTGGGTGATGAGTGATCCCATGGATGGGATGAGGACAAAGAATGTGTGTGTGAGAGAATGAATGGTGATGTTCCTTGAACTGGCAGTGAGTGAGGGCCCTGTGGATGTGTGATGGGTTTGTGAATGTATAAGTTGAGAGTGACTAGGTGAATGACTTAGCCTGGCGGAACAGAGGAGATCATTCATCCTCTTTCAGCACTGGGTGGTTGTCCTTTTTTGGAGGGTGTTGGCACTGACCACCACTGCCACCACCTCCCAAGCCGGATTGTTGATATTGCTGCCCATCCTGTGGCCAGAGCAGGGATAGAGGACATCACGGTGAGCCTCCACTGCGTCCAAAAGGTGCTCGAGGAACGTATAATTGAACTTGGGTCTGCAGTCTTCTTGCCTTTCAGGGCCATATCTTCCATGCAGCAGTCCTGGGCTGGAAACATTGAGAGGTATGTGCGTGGCTGCAATTTAAATATGGCGTTCACCGTGATGCAGTGGCAAGGTGATGACATAGCGGGCGAATGAAAAACTGCCCACCATGAAAAAGGTGTTTTCCTGGAATGCATAATTAATGTGGCGGGTTTGGGACAATACAGCATCAGAACCGCCATTGCGGCCCACCCACTACTGTAAGTCTAGGACGATTCCCCTCTAAGTCCAGGAACCGGAGGCCCAGGTACGTTCAGGGAGTCCCAGGGCAGGGAGGGTAGGGAAGGCCTGGGCGAAGTGTGTGATTGGGGTCTTGGGGGAGAGGCCAGGGGCAGGGAAGGGAGGTCTGAAGGCTGCCAGACTTTAATGGTGTAAGGCATGCCCAGAAGGGGGCTTCTGATGGAGGCGCCTTCCCAACCCCGGCCTTCCCGCCCGGGATGTAACTTCAATGTATTTCAGGCTTTCCCCATGGAGGCTCAATCTCCCTACCAGCCGAAAAATTAAAGCTGGGCAGGAAACAGCCCTTAAGTGGCCATTGATTGTCTACTTAAGGGCCTCAATTGGGGTGGGTGCAGGCTTCCTGTTTGAGGCCTTGCCTACCCCAGCTTAAAGTCCTTGTGAGGTCAGGGCAGGCAGGAACCCAGAGAGAATCCCATCCCTTCAATTCCCCACCCCAACCCGCCTAAAAACCCATTGGTGGGAGTGGGGGGAGGCATAAAATTCACAGCATAATTAATGTTTCAGGCCAATGACCTCTGATATAGGAATTGGAAAAGTTAATCAAATTTGCTTCCAATTTCCACCCAACTCCCAGGTTCACATGCTTGGTCCATCTCTGACTCTCCCTTCCCTTCTTTGTCTTCTCTTTCTCCATTTCTGGCAATAGCCTATCATTCATTATAAGTGGTCTGACTCTCACAGCTAGAAATACAATTTAGGAGCAGAGGAGGATCATCTGAGTGGATTTCTTGAATGGACAGTATTTAACATGTTTTCTCATGAGATGATAACATAATATCATTTTGGTATATGACGGCTAACCCTTCAAGAATGAGAGAATGATTTAACAAAGAAATTAAGAATTTTTGCTCTTCAGATTTTTTCTACACTCACCACTTCATCTAAACCCATTCTTCTGCTCATACTAGCTACTTTTAATATTATTGTTTTTCAAGTATGGCAGAAGACTCAACTTTTTGACTACTCTCAAAGACTTTTTGTCTAAACCACTGCTTTCCTCTCTTTGTGATTACTTTAATATTGTACCCTCTTTCTTGCTGATCAGCAAAATAACAATACCTGTCACTTATATAATGCTTTCAATGGCCTTCAGCATCCCAAAGAGGCTCACAGCCAGTGAAGCACTTCTGGCATGTAGTGGTAATTGTTGAGTAGGAAATGTGGTAGTCAATTCTTCATGTGATCCTACAACAGCAAAGAGATAAATGTCCAATTTTTCATAATATTAAGGCAACTGATTAATCCTTTGCGATGATCGCCATGGCCATGAACGTAAACCAAAATAACCAAATTTACTGAATGAACCCCAAAGGAAGAAATTACCAACAAGATTCCACTTTTTGTAGCTTTTACTTTAACAGGAATCAGAACCAACACAAATTATACATGAATTAACAGGCAACCGGTATTCAAATAAAAATGAAAATTTCACTTTCATTGGAGACCCAACAAAGATACATCTTACGCAACCACAAGCACCCGCAACACTCCCCACACCATGTGCAATTGCACAGCCTTTCCAACTCAGCCTCTGGTATGGATCATCTCTCACATACGGACATACAAATTAGGTGAAGGATTCGGCCAATTGGTCCCTCAAGCCTCCTTTGCCATTTGATAAGATCATGGCTGATCTGATTGTGGCCTCAATGTCAATTTCCCTCCTACCCCCTACACCCTTTGACACCCTTGTGAATCAATAATCTGTCTAACTCAGCCTTAAAAAAATTTAATGACCCTACTTCCACTGCGCTCTGGGGAAGACAATTCCACAGGCAAAGGCCCCATGGGAGGAAAGAATTCTCCTCATCTCCCTCTTAAGTGGGAGACCCTTTACTTTTAAAGTGTCCCTGGTTCTAATCTCTTTCACAAGGGTAAAATCCTCTCAGCATCCACCCTGTCAATTCCCCTTAAGATCTTATATGTTTCAATAAGATCACCTCTCATTCTTCTAAACTCCAAAGGATACAGGTCCAACCTGTGCATCCTTTCCTCATCAGATAACCCTCTCATCCCAGGAATCAGTCGAGTGAACTTTCTCTGAACTACTTCTAATGCAAGTAAGGAAACCAAAACTGTACACAGCACTCCACATGCAGTCTCACCAATGCTCTATCCAATTGTTGCAAAACTTTCCTACTTCTATATTCCATTCCACTTGCAATAAAGGACAACATTCCATTTGCCTTCTTCATCACCTGCTGTACATGCATACTAACTTTTTGTGAGTCATGTACCAAAACACCGAGATCCCTCATATGGCCAAGTTTTGCAATCTTTCTCCATTTAAATATTATACGGTTTTTCTATTCTTCCTGCCAAAATGGATGAGTTCACATTTTCCCACATTATATTACATCTGCCAATTTTTTGCCTATTCACTTAAGCTATCTAAATCCCTCTGTAAACTCTTTATGTCTTCCTCAGAATTTACTTTCCTATCTATCTTTGTGTCATCTGCAAATTTAGTAATCATACATTTGGTCGCTTCATACAAATCATTTATGTATATAGTAAATAATTGAGGCTGTGGCATTGATCCTTATGGCACTCCACTGGTTACAACTTTCAATGAGAAGTGAGTCCAGAAATAAAAGTTAAAAAGATATACAAATCAGTCTTTGGCTGGTCCATGAGGAGTAGATGATGAAATGTTGTGGCTGTTAAACTGTATGTTTCGGGTGGAGCTGACTCGGGGCAGTTGAGCAGTTGGTTTGGAGATTCTTGGTTCTGCAGGTTAGATGAAAGGAGTTGCCCTGTTTCCTTCTTGACTGTGGCTTTGCTGATTTGTGACTTGCTCCCACAAATCAGAGAGAGATTTTTTATTACCTGCAATTGATGCCTGGTTGAAGTTCTTCAGCTGTGATCATCACAGCACACCCTCACACAGCACACACTAGAACAACAGACTAGCACACAGAGACCAAGGTTTTACTTGGCTTTAAAACCTTTTCTTGTGTATTACTGGAAGGGAAAAAAACAAACATATCTTTCACCCCGATCTGCTTCCTTTTCAACTCACATCATGTCCACAATCTGGGATATAACCAAAGGAGATGGTAATCAGCCTTCATTATCTCCACAACCACAAGAGATTACAGTTCAGTTTTTGCATTGTGTCTTTTCCTTTGAAGTGTCTCTGTCTGAAGTAGGACTTGACACCTTTCTAGGTATGATATTCTGTTATCTGGACTCGTTGATCAAGTGCAATCCACATAGGAATTTCCAGTAAGTGGTTACTTTACAGACTCATCCAGCTTTTGCTTGTATATCCTTTTCTTTAAAAAAAGACACGTCTTACTTAAAAGTTATTTATGTCCATAAGTAATTCGGAGCTATGATCCATGGTCATGACAATATCATATCTCCTTACCTGATATGGCAAGCACCACATCCTGGCCAGAAATGTGCACATGCTTCCTGCCCAACTGTACTAACTTGACAGAGCAGACAGGTTTCCACAGAAAAACGGAGCTTTTTTAGGTGCTACATGCTCAATCAGGGTGGTCATCAGGAAGCCCCACCCCCTGCTTAAGGCTCATCAGTTGGAGCCTCCAAGGATATCACATGACCCTTGATAGAGAGCAGGAGAGACTATACTTTCAGTTATTACATTCCCCCACTTTAGTTTATTTACCGTTTCTATTAAGAAGGAACATTTGAATATACAACAATATATACATATATACAACTTCAGGAGATTAAAGATTCAGTCTCTGAGATTCATTAACAGGATCGACACAATCAGGAACTGCAGCAATTCTGGGTTTGGCAACTCTACAGAGACATTGGGAATGTCTATTTTAGGTTGATCTGTCACCTCAGGAATTGATGGTTCGATGTTAATCACAGGCAGAATAGTTAGTTGTTGGAATGTCTCTTTATCCTGAATATGGTCCACGTGTTTTTGAATAATTCTATGTTCCAATTGCATTTGGAAAGATAGTGGACCAGTCTCTGAGCCAAAGGTTCCAAGAACCCAACAAGATCCACTTCCAAAATTTCACACGAATATGTCTCCCATACTGAATGTGCAAGCTTTGCTGTGAATATCGTGATTCAGTTTTTGATTATTCTGACTCCTCTCTACCTTTCCCTCTAAATCTGGAAACACCAGACTTAACCTTGTATGTAGGCAGCGTTTCATCAATAATTCAGATGGTGTTGAACCCGTAATCGAATGTGACATTGTACCATACCTGAGAAGAAAATGGGGAAGTGAAATTTCTAGTGTACATTCTGATAACCTCTTCATACCAGACTTGAAATTTGGATAGCACTCTCAGCTAAAAACCATTTGATGTGAAATGGTAAGAGGCTGTTCTAATATGCCTGATTCTATTCAGATTCATGAATTTCTGAAACTCTGTGCTGGTAAAGGCTGTACCGTTATCAGAAACAACAATTTCAAGGTATGCTAAAACAATGATGCAGCTTGTCGATAGTTGCACTCGATGTTGGTAATTTGACTTCATATACATCCATCCATTTAGAATGTACATCTGCAACCAACAAAAACATGATCCCTAAGAATGGCCCTACATAATCAGTACGCAGTTTAACCCAGGGTCGACCAGGCCACTCCCACAGATGCAGGGGAGCTGAAACAGGCAACTTCTGCTGTTGCTGACAATGGACAGAGTGCTTGACCATGCTTTCAATGTCACTGTCAATGCCTGGCTACTAGGCCAGGCTTTGCGCAAGGATTTTCAACTTTGATAAAGCAGCAAACCAATATGGTTGAGTTAAAAAATACAGTAGAACCTGAAGTTGCTGACAACGACATTTGTATCACGTAACCACTTTAAAAACCAAACCTACCACAGTCACAATCTAAGTTAATGGGAAGCCACTAATAACGGAGGTGGAGATGGGAGCCTTAACGACGGTGGTGCAAGAGCACACATTCAAATACCTTAATGAAGATACCCAGCCACTAAACCTGGAGCAAACAACTGCTAAATTAAAGACATACACTGGAGAATCTATTCGGGTAAAGGGCATCGCCACAGTACCAGTGCCTTGTAGGCAACAGACATCCCAGAGCTACCTGTGATAATAGTGAAAGGAGAAGGACGCAGTCTTCCAAACCGAGGCTGGTTACAGAAAATCAAGCTCAACTGGTCTGAGATATTTCAGCTGAAAACAGGAGAAGTTCCTGAACTGCCAAAGAAATATGGCAATGCATTTCGGGACAAGTTATGGAAGTTAAAAGCTAGCAAGCAAAAAATATGTAGATCCTCAAGTAACACCACATTTTATTAATGCCAAACCTATGCGTGATGCATTGAAGGGGAAGGTGGATGCAGAACTTTGCCAGTTAGAAAAGCTGGGCATCATCCAGCTTGTCCAATTCTCAGAATGGGCAGCACCCATAGTTCCAATGGTTAAGCCTGACCAAACCATATGCATTTGTGAGGACTATAAATTGACCGTAAACAAGGCAGCCAAACTAGATAGGTATCCCATTCCAAGGGTAAATGACTTATATGCAAAGCTGGCTGGAGGCAAATCCTGTACAAAATTGGATATGAGCCATGCCTACCAACAATTAGCACTGGATAGCACGTCTAGAGAATACGTGACTATTAACACACACAAGGGTCTTTATCAGCACACTCATCTACCCTTTGGAGTATTGTCTGCATGTCCAATCTTCGAAAGAACAATGGAGAGTCTTTTGCAAGGACTTCTCCGAGTATTAGTAAACCTAGATGATGTTCTGATCACAGGGTCGACCGAAACTGAGCACTTGGCCAACCTGGAGGAGGTGTTAAGAAGGTTCATGGAAGCCAGCATGTGATTAAAGAAGGAAAAATGCACATTTCAAGTGCCAGAAGTTATTTACCTGGGTCACAGGGTGGATGCCATGGGTTTGCTCCCAGTAGAAGAGAAGTTCAGATAATAAAAGCTGCACCCTCACCGTCCAATGTAACCAAACTCAGGTCCTTCCTGGGTATGATCACTTCTTACTTAACATATCAATGTGTTGGTACCATTGCACTTGTTGGTCGTGGAATTCACAACAGAAAGAAGCCTTTGTGAAAGTAAAGAAACTGTTACATTTATTGAGTTTATTGGTACACTACAACCCATCAAAAGAGTTGGTATTAACATGTGATGCCTCTCCTTATGGTGTAAGAGCCATGTTATCACATAGAATGGAAGATGGATCAGAAACGCCCATTGGCTATGTCTCCACAGCTGAGAAGGGTTATTCCTAGCTAGAAAAGGAAGGTTTATGGGTATTCAGAGGAAAGAAATCCCCCCGCCTGCATGGATGACATTTCACCATTATGTCAGCCCATAAACCATTAATGGGCTTATTCAGTGAGGATAAGGATATTCTGCCAATACTATTATCATGAATTCAATGTTGGACTTTGATATTATCTGTGTATGAGTATACTTTTATGTCCCATCCTGGCTTACAATAGCAAATGCGGACGCAGTCAGTCATCTCACATTACAAGATAGCATAGCACGTGCTCCTGTGCCACAAGAAGTGCTGTTAGATTTGAAATTCTTGGATTATTCACCTGTGATTAGAGATTGGACGAACAGTAATCCAACCTTGTCGAAAGTCAGAGATCTTGTTTTGCAAGGATGGTCAAATTTGCCTGTGTAAATGCTGAGTTGTTCAAATATGAAAGGGAAACTTGAAACAACTGCTACAACTTGTTGTGCAATTTTTATAAATTTTGAGATACGTGCCCTGAATTCAGTAGTAATAACTCTTATAGTAGTAGTAATAACTCTTATAGGTTTTTACAGAACTAAATTACACATTTATTAAAAGAAATGACTTTAAATACATACATAGATCTACAAATTACTACTATGATCATTTCTAAATCCTCTAATTAATCTAACTCCCAGTTATACTTTTGTTAAGGCAACAGTAAGACACATAGATTTCAAAAGGTCCAGGCAAAGAAACATAATACCCTGAACAAGTTGACTTCCAAGTGAGTTTTCTGAACTTCAGTCCTTTGAAGGCAGCAGCTTGGGGCATCGATGCTGAAGGCTTTTTACACACCTGTAAGATCTTAAAAATTCCTTCCCTTACACACAGCCCTTGCTCCTGCTTAATATATATCTTTCTCTTTGAATGCAAATACCCCTTGTTTCACTATGTCTTTGGACTTTATCTCCCTGATAATAAAACCCTCTCATAGCACTGAGTTTTACCAATAATCTTTGGAAAAAATAAACACACCATTTATAAATTTCAGCTGGCTAGGTGACACATTTCACTCCTCCTTCAAAAACAATCTAGTCTGGTTTATTTCAAAATGCAAATGTTCCCTCAACACCTATGTTTCTAAACTTCCCTGTTTATCTAATTAACATTTCAAACCTAACCTCTTCTTAGATCAAATCACCCAAACCAGCTGCCTCTAATTCAATTAAATCTCTCACAGACACATATAGACACATCCCACTCTTACTCTATTTTACAATAAATTCCAATAACATTATGAGAATTATTATACCTTCTTGACAGCCTGCATCAGAAGAGTTAAGACCATTGCATGCCAGAAAAACAGAGTTAAGCTGTCAAGATGAAATTTTGTTGTGGAGATCAAGAATTGTAGTCCCTTCACAAGGTAGAGAACCACTCTTGACAGAGCTTCACAGTGCTCAGGCATATCAAAGTTGAAAATCCTTGCGCAAAGCCTGGCCTAGTAGCCAGGCATTGACAGTGACATTGAAAGCATGGTCAAGCACTCTGTCCATTGTCAGCAACAACAGAAGTTGCCTGTTTCAGCTCCCCTGCATCTGTGGGAGTGGCCTGGTCGACCCTGGGTTAAACTGCGTACTGATTATGTAGGGCCATTCTTAGGGATCATGTTTTTGTTGGTTGCAGATGTACATTCTAAATGGATGGATGTATATGAAGTCAAATTACCAACATCGAGTGCAACTATCGACAAGCTGCATCATTGTTTTAGCATACCTTGAAATTGTTGTTTCTGATAACGGTACAGCCTTTACCAGCACAGAGTTTCAGAAATTCATGAATCTGAATAGAATCAGGCATATTAGAACAGCCTCTTACCATTTCACATCAAATGGTTTTTAGCTGAGAGTGCTATCCAAATTTCAAGTCTGGTATGAAGAGGTTATCAGAATGTACACTAGAAATTTCACTACCCCATTTTCTTCTCAGTTATGGTACAATGTCACATTCGACTACGGGTTCAACACCATCTGAATTATTGATGAAACACTGCCTACATACAAGGTTAAGTCTGGTGTTTCCAGATTTAGAGGGAAAGGTAGAGAGGAGTCAGAATAATCAAAAATTGAATCACGATATTCACAGCAAAGCTCGCACATTCAGTATGGGAGACATATTCGTGTGAAATTTTGGAAGTGGATCTTATTGGGTTCCTGGAACCTTTGTCTCAGAGACTGGTCCACTATCTTTCCAAATGCAATTGGAACATAGAATTATTCGTAAACACGTGGACCATATTCAGGATAGAGAGACATTCCAACAATTAACTATTCTGCCTGTGATTAATGTCGAACCATCAATTCCTGAGGTGACAGATCAACCTAAAATAGACATTCCCAATGCCTCTGTAGAGTTGCCAAACTCAGAATTGCTGCAGTTCCTCATCGTGACGATCCTGTTAATGAATCTCAAGTGGTAGAGATATGCTGCTCTAGCCGCATAAGGAGAGCACCTCAGAGACTGAATCTTTAATCTCCTGAAGTTGTATATATGTATATATTGTTAGATATTCAGATGTTCCCTGTTAATAGAAACGGTAAATAACCTAAAGTGGGGGAATGTAATATCTGAAAGTATAGTCTCTCCTGCTCTCTATCAAGGGTCATGTGATGTCCTTGGAGGCTCCAACCGATGAGCCTTAAGCAGGGGGTGGGGCTTCCTGATGACAACCCTGATTGAGCATGTAGCACCTAAAAAAGCTCCGTTTTTTGTGGAAACCTGTCTGCTCTGTCAAGTTAGTACAGTTGGGAAGGAAGCATATGCACATTTTTGGCCAGGATGTGGTGCTTGCCATATTTGGTAAGGAAATATGATATTGTCATGACTATGGATCATAGCTCCGAATTACTTATGGACATATAGAACTTTTAAGTAAGACATGTTTTTTTTTAAAGAAAAGAATATACAAGCAAAAGCTGGCTGAGTCTGTAAAGTAACCACTTACTGGAAAATTCCTATGTGGATTGCACTTGATCAATGAGCCCAGATAACAGAATGTCATACCTAGAAAGGTGTCAAGGCCTACTTCAGACAGAGACACTTCAAAGGAAAAGACACAATGCAAAAACTGAACTGTAATCTCTTGTGGTTGTGGAGATAATGAAGGCTGATTACCATCTCAGCAGAAACCATCTCCTATAGTTATATCCCAGATTGTGGACATGATGTGAGTTGAAAAGGAAGCAGATCTAGGTGAAAGATATGTTTTTTCCCTTCCAGTAATACACAAGAAAAGGTGTTAAAAGCCAACTAAAACCTTGGTCTCTGTGTGCTAGTCTGTTGTTCTAGTGTGTGCTGTGTGAGGGTGTGCTGTGATGATCACAGCTGAAGAACTTCAACTCGGCATCAAATGCAGGTAAAAAAAAAAATCTCTCTCTGATTTGTGGGAGCAAGTCACAAATCAGCAAAGCCACAGTCAAGAAGGAAACAGGGCAACTCCTTTCATCTGACCTGCAGAACCAAGAATCTTCAAACCAACTGCTCACCTGCCCCAAACCCGAAACATACAGTTTAACAGCCGCAACATTTCATTATCTACTCCTCATGGACCAGCCAAAGACTGATTCGTATATCTTTTTAACTTTTATTTCTGGACTCACTTTTCATTCCTAATCTGTGTGTATGTGTGTTGCGTTTTTATTTATTTTTTTCTCATGTTTTAGTAAGTAATAAACTCAGTCATTCTTTAGCTCAAGAAGGCCTGGTTAATGGGCTCCCTTTAAAACATAAGTGTATTTGGACTGGGAAAAGGTATCCATCAAGGAAGGGATCTTTTTAAAATTAACCTTGTTGCAAACAACTATGGGGGTTGAACATAGAAGGGGAAACAATTCACCCCTCCTCACCCGGAAGTATAACAATTTGGGGTACCTTATCTGGGATCATAATAAACTGGGGGAACCTCACCTGGGAACCGGTTATAACAATATGCATCTTTCACCCATGTCTGAAACAGGTTAAGAATGAGTTAGGCTCTTTGGATGTGCAAATACTTAGCCTAATGCCTTTTTGAGGCCCCCTCTCCAAAGCTTAGATTGTCCTGATATGGCTGGTGGTAATGCCAGCTCCATTCAGGCCAACCCCTGATCTCCCAGCCCCAGTCCCCAATCTCCCACTCTCCAGACCCCCAATGATACCAGCCCCAACCCTATCTCCAGGAGCTGAAACCAATCTGATCCAACCCCGTTTTGACCCATCTCCAGCCCTGAATTCAGACAATTCTGGGCCTGGGGCCTACAATTCCGGGCCCTGTAAACTTGACCACACTGTTTGCACTCAAGGAAACCTGGGTGAAGGATCACCTCCTAGGTCTAGCCAAGAAGTAAAGTCAGTTAATCATGAATATGGAATCTGGGGGAAAAGGAAGAGATTGGTCTTTCCCAAGACCCACATTGCCAACATTTGAGACTTGATCACTGATCCCCTGATCCACAATCTCCCTTGTTCCTAACCCCCGATCTCTCTTGCTCCTGATCCCTGAACCCATTCACTCCTGACCCCACTCACTCCTGTCCCTGATGTCTCTCATTCATGACCCATGATTTCCCTGGCCCCTGACCTCTGATGTCCCTCACTCCCAACTGCTGATCTATCCTGATCCTGAACCCAATCTCTGAACCAAACCACAACCCAAACCAACCTCTAGAACTGATCCCAGCTTCCAGAACCAAACACAGCCAAACCCCTGCCACCCCCATCCCCCCAATTCAGGACATTACCAACAGCTGGAAACCCTTACCTTGCAACAGCCAGTTTTTGCACAGCTGTTAGCTCCAATTGTGCTTTATTATAATTGGGCATGAAGTCTAATACCTGGGCTGCCTCATCACGTACACCTGTGTACCAAAACTCAAGCAGACAACGCATTCACATTGACCAGGTGGTTATACTCCTGTTATCAATGGTCACCTTTACTTTGGAAAATACAGCAATGCTGGGCCATTTAGCAGTAGTATCATTGTTACATTCTTATACAGTGTGTGGATGAATGTGCTAACAATCTGAGCCAATGTCTAGGTCACCATCTGCCACATGTGTGGTCAGCACAATGGTTGATATCTCAAGTGAATAAAAAGGCAGAATCCTTGAAGGGAATGCTGACCTTGATTGCCACTGGCCTTCTCTATGTTGGCTACAAGTGTTCTTGCAGCTGACGTATAGCTGTATGAAGTGGTGCTGATTATCCTTGGTCATTGTCAGGTAAGAATACAGGTTCTGCAGAGCTTGGCCTGAATAGCCAAGTGGACCCCAAGATCAAGAGTTCAAATCTCACAATGGCAAACTATGAAATAATGTAACTTCATCTGAAACAGATGGAAACGTGTTTGTACTCGAAAGAGTTACAGGTTCTGCAGGTTGATTGTATAATGGAGGGGCCCAGCTGTGAAGCCTTCTGATGGATCTGACATGTCGTCTTTCATCTTGGACCATTTCAATGATGAAGTAGTGCAATTTTGGCATGTAAAGAGTAACCCCAGCATTCATTTTCAGATGACCTGCTGCTGGCTAACATTAGATATCTTATCTCATCCTGAGCTGGGGTATTGTTATAATCCCCTTTTCTCTGTTTCAGTTAAAGAGCACTTAACAGAGATGTTTCAAGCAAATTAGTAGAACATTTTGCAGGGTGCTCTGATCTCTGCAGTAGAAATGCAAACATGTGTGCAATTATAGCAAGCACTCTGCCAGGAGGACTAGTTAGTAAAATCTACCCTAATATTCAACATTTTTTTTGTTTCCAAGGAAACATTCTGACTATTGTCTGGATACAAAAATTGAGCAGAAAACAAAATAAGCCAGAGAAACAGGAATGAGCACAGAAGGATAGCCTCAGAGGGGAAAAAAAACAGTTGATCAGTTTTAGTTTTGAAACATAAATATCCTTTTTTTACATTTCTATAATTGTCCCCATTCTATTGCATAAAACATTTATGCTTTGAAAGTTGAAAAGCACTCATTGGATAAGAATGAAAATAATGTGAATAATGATTTTCGGTAGCAAGAATGAAAGTGCTTTCTTTTTTATTATTTATTGCATTCAAGCATTAAAATACATAAAAAAGGAACAAACATAATGGTGTGTAGACTCTGAGCCTCCCAGCGTTGGATCTGGGGGGTTCCCCAAAGATGTGCTGGGGAATAACTCTGGTAGGTTCCCAGGTGAGGGTTGCGTGGCAATTGCCCAGAAGTACACACTTCCTCTGGACAATTGTGCTGCAAAAATGTGGCTTAAATTGCAAACTTCAGATGGTTCCGGCAGAGTTATGCCAATAGTTACCCAGAAAAAATTAGAAGAGTTAAAACTTCTAACTTCTGGGTAACTATTGTAAAGACCATGATTGATTCCCCTCACAGGACTTCCCCAGAGCCCCAACCTCCCGAGGGGACTCCACCACCCCCGACTAACTGCACCCCCTAAGGTATTCCGCACGCACTAACCACCCCCCCCCCCCCACCCCCCCACCACCACCATGGGATTCTGCCCGCCCTTACGGGATTCCTCACTTGACACCACCCCACAAATCAACACCTCATTCCCCCCCATGTCCGACCCACACCCCCTCGAAATTCCAGCCCTCCACAGCCTCCTGAGTGTCCAACACCCCCAACCCATCCCTATGACTGACCACTCCAGCCCCCCAGATGTCCGAAACTCAGCCACCAAAATATCCAGAGCCCGCCTTCTTCCAATGTCCAAATCCCCCACCCCCTCCAGATGTCCGACCCCCACCCCTCCAAACCCCTCAATGTCTGACCCCCGCCCCCCCTATCTGGATAATCATAGAGTCATAGAGATCCACAGCACAGAAAAAGGCCATTCGGCCCATCAAGTCTGCACCGGTCAAACAAGTACCTAATTATTCTAATCCCATTTTCCAGCACTTGGCCCATAGCCTTGTATGCCATGGCATTGCAAGTGCACATCCAAGTATTTCTCAAATGTTATGTGGGTTTCTGCCTCTACCATCCTTTCAGGCCGTGAGTTCCAGATTCCCACCACCTTCTGAGAGAAAACATTCTTCCTCACATCCTCTCTAAACCTCCTGCCCCTGACCTTAAATCTATGCCCCCTGGTTACTGATCCCTCCACCAAGGGGAAAGGTTCCTTCCTGTCTACCCTATCTATGCCCCTCACAATTTTATACATCTCAATCCTGTCCCCCCTCAATCTCCTCTGCTCCAGGGAAAATAACCCCAGTCTATGCAATCTCTCCTCATAATTAAAACTCTCCAGCCCAGGCAACATCCTGGTAAATGTCCTCTGCACTCTCTCTAGTGCAATTACATCCTTCCTATAATGCGGATTCCAGAACTGCATGCAATATTCCAGCTGTGGCCTAATCAACATTTTATACAGTTCCAGCATAACCTCCCTGCTCTTATATCCGATGCCTCAGCTAATAAAGGCAAGTATACCATATGCCTTCTTAACCACCTGATCTACCTGTCCCGCTATCTTAGGGGACTAGTGGACATGCACGCCAAGGTCCTTGGGAGTTCCCAGGGTCCTACCATTCATTGTGCATTCCCGTGCCTTGTTTGTCCTGCCCAAGTGCATCACCTCACACTTATCTGATTAAATTCCATTTGCCACTGATCAGCCCATCTGACCAGCCCGTCTATTTCCTCCTGTAATCTAAGGCTATCCTCCTCACTATTTACCACCCCACCAATTTTAGTGTCATCTGCGAACTTACTGATCAACCCACCTATATTCAAGTCTACATCATTTATATATACCACGAACAGCAAGGGAATCAACACCGATCCCTGTGGAACCCCACTTGGACACAGGCATCCAGTCACAAAAGCCCCCCTTGACCATCACCCTCTGCTTCCTGCCACTCAGCCAATTCTGGATCCAATTTGCCAAATTGCCTTGGATCCCATGGGCTCTTACCTTCATTATCAGTCTCCCATGCGGGACCTAATCAAAAGCCTTGCTGAAGTCCAAGTAGACTACATCAAATGCATTGCCCTCATGTACACACCTGGTCACCTCTTCGAAAAATTCAATCATATTGGTCAGACATGACCTCCCCTTAACAAAACCATGCTGACTGTTGTTGATTAATCCCTGCCTCTCCAAGTGTATATTAATACTGTTCCTCAGAATTGCTTCCAATGGTTTAGCCACCACTGAGGTTAGACAGACTGGCCTGTAGTTCCCTGGTTTCTCTCTTCCTCCCTTCTTGAATAACGATACCACATTGGCTGTCCTCCAGTCCTCTGGCACCTCTCCTGTGGCCAGACAGATATTGAAAATTATTGCCAACGCCCCTGTTATCTCCTCCCTTTCCTCACTCAGCGGCCTGGGATACATTTCAACTGGAAGATTTATCTACTGTTAAGCTACCAGGCCACTTAGAACCTCCTCCCTTTCTATGCTAATTTCTTTAATTATATCACTTTCCTTCTGCATGATTTCCACACCCATGTTGTCCCTCTCACTTGTGAATACCGACACAAAGTATTCATTTAGAACCCTACTATGTCTTCCAGCTCCACACACAAGTTACCACTATGGCCCTTAATGGGCCCTACTCTTTCTTTAGATATCCCCGTACTCTTAGTGTACTTGTAAAATAACTTTGGATTTTCCTTTATTCTACCTGCCAATGTTTCTTCATGCCCCTTTTTTGCTCTCCTTTTTAAGTTCCTCCTACACATTCTATACTCCTCTAGGGCTTCTGCTGTTTTGAGCCCTTGGTCTCTGCCATAGGCCTCCCTTTTTCTCTTTATCCAATACTGTATTTCCCTCGACATCTAGGATTCCCTGGATTTGTTGGTCCCACCCTTTGTCTTTACTGTAATATGTTGGCCCTGTACTCTCCCTATTTCCTTCTTGAATGAGTCCTACTGCTCTGATGCAGATTTACCTAAAAGTGGATGCTTCCAGCCCACTTTGGCCAAATCGTATTTGATCTTATTAAAACCGGCCTTCCCCCAATTTAGAACTCTGATTTCTGGCCCACCCTTGACCTTTTCCAGAACAACCTTGAATCTAACAGAGTTATGATCACTATCTGCAAAATGCTCCCCCATTGATATCTCTACCTCTTGCTGGGCTTTATTCCCTAAAATTAAGTCAAGGACCGCCCCCCTCTCTTGTAGGACCTTCTATGTACTCACTTAAAAGGCTCTCCTGGATGCATTTTAAGAATTCCACTCCCTTTAAACCTATCACACTATGACTAACCCAGTTAATGTTGGGGAAGTTGAAATCCCCCCCTATTACTACCCTATTATTTTTACACTTCTTTGAAATTTGCCTATATATTTGCTCTTCTATTTCTCTCTGACTGTTTTGGGGGTCTATAGTACACTCCCAGCAATGTGATTGCTCCTTTTTTGTTTTTCAGTTCTACCCATAAGGCTTCATTTGAGGAGCGTTCTAAGATGTCATCCCTCCTTACTGCTGTAATTGATTCCTTGATCAATATTGCGATACCCCTTCCTCTTTTACCTCCTTCCCTGTCTCACCTGAAGACCCTATCTCCTGGAATGTTGAGCTGCCAATCCTGCCCCTCTCTCAACGATGTCTCTGTGACAGCAATGACATCATACTTCCATGTGTTAATCTGTGCCCTCAACTCATCTGCCTTATTTGTCAGACTCATTGCATTAAAATAAATACCATCCAACCTTGCCAAACTCCCTTGTCCCTTAACTGGCCTATATTTTGTATGCCTTCTAGACTCACTTGCTCTCTCTTCTAATTTTGGCTATGCATCGCCCCATGCTGAACCTCCTCTCAGGATCCCATCTCTCTGCCAAGTTAGTGTGAACCCTCCCCAATAGCACTAGCAAACCTCCCCACAAGGATATTTCCATTCTGGTTCAGGTGCAACCCATCCGCCTTGTACAGGTCCCAATGCCCCAGAAATCTAAAGCCCTCCCTCCTGCACCATCTCTCGAGCCACACCTTCATCTGGACTAATCTCCTATTTCCATACTCACTAGCGTGTGACACCAGAAGTAATCCAGAGATTACTATCTTTGAGGTCCTGTTTTTTAATCTGTTTCCCAGCTCCCTAAATTCTGCTTGCTGGACCTCATCCCTCTTAATACCTATGTCCTTGGTACCACGGTCTTTGTCTTTTTTTCCTCCCTGTTTAGAATGCCCTGTAGCTGTTCAGTGGCGTCCTTGACCCTGGCACTAGGGAGGCAACATACCATCCTGGAGTCACATCTATGGCTGCAGAAACACCTGTCTGTTCCCCTTACTATCGGGTCTCCTACCATTATTGCTCTTCCCCTCATTTTCCTGTTCCCTTGTGTAGCTGAGCCACTCACAGAACCATGAACGTCTCTGCACTCCCCAGGGGACCCATCACTCTCACTGTTTTCCAACATAGAAAAACGGTTCTCAAGTGAGATGCATCCTGGGGATTTCCTGACTACCTGTCTGACACCGTCCTTCTAACTGATGCTCACCCATTCCCACTCTGTCTGCACTTCCGTAAGCGGTGGGGTGACCACGTCTAAAAACGTGCTATCCACGAAACTCTCAGCCTCGCCGATGCACCTCAGTGCCTCCAGCTGCTGCCCAAGCTGCAAAACTTGCAGCTCAAGTAGCTGCAGCTGGTGGCACTTCCTGCACTTGTGGTCAGTCAGAGCACAAAGAGCATCTCGGGGTTCCCACATGTTGCAGGTGATACATAATACGGGACTGAGCTGCCCTGCCATGCCTCCAGTTGAAAGAAAACCCTTATTTTAAGTTAAATACAGTAAAAAAAAAGTTAAATTATTTATGTAGTTTAAATAAAAACTTGAACCCTTACCTTTCCTTAGCTTAATCTTTTTTAAACTGGAGAAAAACACTTACCCACTACTCAGCAATCAGCTCTCACCTTTGCGCTGATGTCACTTTTTGAAGTTTCCCCACATTCTCGCTGGTTCTGATCTCTCTGTCGCTCTCTCGTGATGTCACTCTTGTTAATTTCAACAAGAACTGACTGCAGGGCACACTTCCCAGACTGCTTCACCATGATGCTGACTGCAGGACACTCTTCCCAAGCTGCTTCACCGTGATGCTGACTGCAGGACACTCTTCGTAGACTGCTTCACCGTGATGCTGACTGCAGGACACTCTTCCCAGATTGCTTCACCACAATGCTGACTGCAGGACACTATTCCCAGACTGCTTCACCACGATGCTGACTGCAGTACACTCTTCCCAGACTGCTTCACCATGATGCTGAATGCAGGACACTTCCCAATCCCTCCGCCCCCTCCCGAATGTCTGAACCCACCAGCTCCCACCAAATGTCTAACACCCCCATCCCCTTCCCAAATTTCCTATCCCCCCCAACCCTCCTGATATCTGAGCCGCCAACCCCCACGTATGTCCAACCTACTGCACCCCTCCCGATGTCCGACCCCCAGCCCTCCTGATGTCCGACCCTCCCGCAACCCCATGAATGTCTGGACCGCTGCACCCCTCTTGAAATCTGATCCCCCAAATATCTGACCTCCCCAACCCCCCAAATGTCTAGCCCACTGCACCCCCTCCCGATGTCTGACCCCATCCCCGCTTGACCTTCAAACACCCCCACCTCTCAAACCCTTTTCATTTGCCTTAGGCACTTACCTTCTCCCTAGCCTGTCAATTTCAATGGGTCCTTTAAACTTCCCTGCTTTATGGAGCTCATGCAGTAAAAAATGGGGTGTGCCCCCCTTCAATTCAACGGTGGTGGACTTTGACGCTGGACTTAAGAGACAGCTGTGCTGCTTGGATCTTGCCCAGCCTGAGGTGGGAGGCTGAAGCGAGACAGGCACTGAAGAAAATTTATGTTGGTAAGTGGACACAGAGTGGCAATTCGACACTGATTGCCAGTCTGAGGAAGTTACGGCCCAATATGTCACTTGCTTTATCGGAACTGCAGTCTTATCCAATGCCTGTTGCTATGACACAGCAGTTGGTAAAGACTGAGTTATTTAAAATCCCAGAGGGAAACCTTAAACAACTGTCATAACCTATATTTTCAATTGGTACGTTTGAGATGCAACTCTGAGTTGAGAAATGAAACCACCAAGCCTCCAGAGGTTTTTATATAAATTAAATTAAACATTTATTAATTTTACAAGGTATTAAACACATACACATCTACAAATTGCTACCATAATAATCATTAGACAAATCCCCAAATTAATCACTCATTGGTAATCTTCCCCAAGGCAACAATAACCCATAGGGCAGAATTTTGCCCTCAGTTGGCAGGCGGGCCCCACGGGCAGCTGAACTCTGCCACGGAAGCGGACCCCGCCGCCATTTTCAGTGGGTGGGCTAATTAAGGCCCGCCCAGCGGCCTTCCCGACAGGAAGCGCTATGCACTTCCTGTGCAGGGGTGGGGGAGAGAATCCCCATCTATCAAAGTGCGCTTTTTGAGACTAAGTGCTGTCTTCGGGAGATGAGTGAAAGTGTTACAAAGTTAAAAAATAAAAATTTTTAAAAATTATTAACATATCCCCCTCGTGACAATGTCACACGTGATGGGACATGTTAATAAATATCACATAAAATTTATTAAACATTTTTAAAGCGGACATGAATCCTCATCCCGCCAGTGGATATGGTTTTATGTATTAACAGAAGCCCGCTGGGCTCCTGGCCTGCCCGGCAGCCTTAAGTTTGGGTGGGCAGGGTCTTTAATTATCTTAATTACCTTGTCAATGGCCTCGATTGGCCATTGACAGGTTGGCGGGCGGACAGCTGATTTCGCTGTCTGCCCACATTCCTAAGGATTTAAATGGGGATTCCTCCCGACATCATCCCACGTCATTTTCCCGTGAGCAGACCCCGCCCCCAAATCGCCAACGGGAAAATTCAGGCCATAGAATTAAACAGACACCAGGCAAAGCACATTTTATCTTACGAATTCAAAATGAGGTCGCTTGCACTTTGTTTCCTTTGCAGATAGTTGTAGGCTTACAGGCGGTTTAGATCTCACATGCCTCTGACTTCCACACAAAAAAACTTTTTTGTATATACCTAGCCTTCCCTTTGAATGCAAATTCTCATTGTATCATCAGGCCCATTGAACTCCACCTCTTCTAACAATAAAACCCCTTTTATAATACCAATTTGATTAGTAATATAAACATATTGTTTGGTGTCTGCTAGCTAGGTGCAAGAATTCACCCCCAGTCTTTGAATGTTCTATTCAACAAAATGCAATTGCACCCTTTACCCCTTACTGTTTACATCTCAAAACTATTATACATCAAAGATGACCCAGATGAGCTGTCTTTAATCTAATTAACACGCACACACTCTCACCCACAGACACAGACCCTACTACAAGCCCAATTTAAAATAATTTCCAATAACGTTATATACTTTAATATCTCTTCATGGCATCCCCTTCCCTATCAAAAAATTAACCATCATAATTCTAAAAGATGGCTTCATTTTTAATAACCCAGGTCACACTATTTCCTATGCTTATTACACTATTACATTATCAGATGCATGCATTAACATAACAATATATATATACACTAGTCCTTGATATCAACAGAAATCACTTCAGTTCAATGTCCAGGTTTTTTTTTTCTGTCCAATTTTCCTTTAAGTTTCAAACTCTTGATAACACATCTGCGAACAAATTCTCTCTTCCAGCAATATGTATAATCCGTAGATTAAATGGCTGTAATAATATAGTCCACCTGAAAACCATTGCACTCTTGTCTTGAAATTTGTCCAAAAACTTGAAAGGATTGTGGTCTGTATAAACAATTGTTTCTGATGAATTATTGGCAACATAAATTTCAAAATGCTGCAATGCTAACACCAAGCCACAGTCTCCTTTTTCAATCATTGAATATCTTCTCTGTGGTACATTTACCTTCTGTGGAAAATGCCCTATCGGTTTTTCAATTCTTCTTGTAACAGTACAGCCCCAATGCCTATATTGCTTGCATCAATGGCCAACTTAAATTGCTTGGCATAATTGGGTCCTGCCAAACTGGTGTCATAGTTAATACAGTTTTCAAAGTAGCAAATTACTTCTGACACTCCAGTATCCATTGAAACTTCTGGTTCTTTTTTAATAGCTCAATCAGTGGAACAACCACATAGCTAAAATTTGGTACAAATTTCTGGTAAAACCCACTCATGCCCAGAAATCTCAAAACTTTTTGTTTTGTTGGTAAATCCATGATAGCCTTGACTTTTGCATTGTTCAGATCCACCCAACCATGTCCAATGGTATGTTCTAGATACGTAACTTGTGCTTTTGCAAATTCACTTTTAGCCAAATTCATCACCCAAATTAGCTTCTTGTAATCAAGAAAATAATCCTTCCAGGTGCTGTAAATGCTCCTCCCATGTAGGACTGAAAACTATCAAGTCATCAATATAAACAGCACAATTGCTTCGACTTACAGTTACTTTGTTTGGCAGTCTTTGAAATATCGCAGGTACATTCTTCATACCAAACAACATGACTTTAATCTGATATTGTCCATTTGGCATTACAAAAGCTGATATCTCCTATGCTATCTCTGACAATAGTACCTGCCGATATCCTTTTAGCAAGTCCATCTTTGTGATAAATTTCGATTGTCCCACTTTCTCAATGTAATCTTCTAACCTTGAAATCTGCTTTTGTCACCGCATTCACCTTTCGATAGTCCACACACAGCCTTTGTGTTCCATCTGGTTTCACTACCAGAATAATAGGTGAACTCCAGTTACAGCAACTAGACTCAATGATATAATTTTGAAGCAGGAAATCAATTTCTTTTTGTACTTGTGATAACTTTTCCAGATTTAATCAATAAGGATTTTGCCTTTTGATGATGAAACCTGTACAGAGACATTCTGCATATCTAAATGTGTCTTTCCTAATTTATTCCCACAAATAGGCTTGTGTGACTGCAATAGCTTTTCCAGTTACTTTAACACTTGCTTGGAAGGTAACTCAATATTTCATTTAAATTTTCAAGCACCCCCCGCCCACCCCCCCCCCGCCTTATCAAATTTGATTAGAGAAAAATCAATTTCAGAGTCCTGCACTTCTACTTCTTTCTCATCATCCACCATCACTAATATCTCTTTTTGTTCCTCTTTCCTGTCAAAGTACTTTTTATGCATATTTAAATGACTCACCCTCTGCTTCTTTCTTCTATCTGGAGTATTTATTAAATAATTTACTTCACTCAATTTCTTTTCAATCCTGTAAGGCCCACTAAATCTTGCATTTAATGAATCACCTAACAATGGTAACAAAACTAATTCTTTCACTCCAGAAACAAAACTGAGTTTTAGCGTTCTTATCTGCCTTCACTTTCATCACTTGCTGTGATATCTTTAAATGTTCTCTAGCTAACTCACTTGCTCTGTTCAATCTTTCCCTGAAATTTGATACTTAATCCAAGAGAATAGTTTCTGAATTTTGACCCATCAATTTCTCAGGAATCAATTTCAGTGGCCCGCTTACCTCATAACCATAAACTAGTTCAAAAGGGCTATAACCAGTCGATGCATTAGGAGCATTTCTAACAGCAAATAACAAGAATGGAGTTCCTGTATTCCAATCCTGTGGATAATCCTGGCTCTCATCATAGTTTTTAAAATTTGATGCCATCTTTCCAAAGCTCCTTGTGATTCAGATGATAAGCTGTTAACTTAAACTGGTTTATCCCCAAACTGTTCATTACTTCCTTAAACAGCTTTGACATGAAATTTGACCCCTGATCTGATTGTATTTCCTTAAGTAAACCATAGGTTGTCAAAAAATTAATTAACTCCTCCACAATCTTCTAAATTGTAAAATTTCTTAAAGGTATTGTTTCAGGAAACCTGGTAGATATATCCATTATTGTTAATAAGTACTGATTTCTACTTTTAGTCTTAGGGGGGTGTCCTACGTAATCAATCATGAACCTGGTAAAAGATTCTTCAAATGCTGGTATTGGGATTAAAGGTGCCGGCTTAATCGCTGCTTGTGATTTCCCTGTTAGTTGACATGTATGACAGGTTCTACAGCATTTGACTACATCCCTATGCAATCCTGGCCAAAAAAACCTCTATCTTTCCCTGTTTTCCTAATTCCTAAATGTCCGCCCATTGGAATTCCATGAGCAATCCACAGAATCTCATTTCCAAACTCTAACGGGATAACAATCTGATGCACCTCACTCCAGCTTTCATTTGCTGAGACATGATCTAGACTCCATTTTCTCATTAAAATATCTCCCTGAAGGTAATAACATACTGGAACACATTTTGCTTCTGTTTCTGAATAAGCTTTCTGATATAACTGCTTTAATTGCAAATCATTTTTCTGTTATTCCACTAACTTCCTTTTCTGATTTAAAAGAGTGATGAAAGAAAGGTTTAGCTCTATGAACTAACTCATAATCATCAGCTATCTCTGCTGACGAGCTGCATATGTTGTCTCTATTTTTAATGCCCATACCCATCAGTCAAAAGTACTTTGTTTTACTCTCTCAAACTCAATATAAGTTTGCCCAGGCTGTTTTCTCATTTTCCTAAATTTCTGCCTGTTTGCCTCAGGAACCAAATCATGTGCACTCAAAATAGCCTTTTTCATCACATCATAATTCACCAATACCTCTTCAGACAGTGAAGCATATACCTCATGTGCTCTACCCAGCAACTTAGCTGGTAATAATAATGTCCAGTACTCCTGTGGCCATTTCATCTGTTTAGCTATCTTCTCAAATTAAATAAAGAACACTTCAACATCTTTTTCCTCAAACTTTGGAAGAACTTGTACAAATTTAAACATCTTCCCACTGGGTTTTAGGTTAAAGGTTTTTTCATCATCAGAACTCTCCTCAGAATCCCAGATCTCTTTTTTAACTTCCAGCCTTTTAAGCAGGTATTCTCTTTCTCTCTTGCATGAAATTCCAGTTCTAGCTTCCTTTCTTTGTCCTGCCTTTCTGCTTGTTCCCTTTTAAATGTAATTTCTCTTTCCTTTGCTTCTAATTCAAGTTTTTTCAGTTCCTTTGTTTGTTCAAATTCAAGTGTCTTCACTCCAGCTGTGACTCACTAGTGTCAGGTATCACTTACAACTGTAGATGCTGTGTTATACTTTTAATTATATCTGATGTCCTAGCCCCACAGGTAACCCCAATTTTAACTTATCTGCCAACTTTGTCAACTTATGCTTGGTTATTTCTTGCAACCCAACAGAGTTATGTCTTCTACTTCCATACAAGTCTTAGCAATTGCCAATGCCTTGCAGTCTCACCACTTCTAAAAAACCTCACCAACTCCTGAATTCAAAATGTTTTTCTCGTACTTGTAACCTTAAGATTGACCAATTCCAAACCAATCAAGGAATTATAAATATTATCCTGCCAAGAGCCCCCAATTGTTATGACACAGCAGTTGGTAAAGGCTGAGTTATTTAAAATCCCAGAGGGAAACTTTAAACAACTGTCACAGAATCACACAGTGCAGAAGAGGCTCTTTGGCCCATCGATCTGCACCGACATGTGAGAAACACCTGACCTACCTACCTAATCCCATTTACCAGCACTTGGCCCATAGCCTTGAATTTTATGACGTGCCATGTGCTCATCCAGGTACTTTTTAAAGGATGTGAGTCAACCCGCCTCCACCACCCTCCCAGGTAGCATATTTCAGACCGTCACCACCCTCTGGATAAAAATGTTTTTCCTCACATCCCTCCTCAACCTCCTGCCCCCCACCTTCAACTTATGCCTTCTTGTGACTGACCCTTCAACTAAGGAGAACAGCTGCTCCCTATCCGCCCTGCCCATGCCCCTCATAATCTTGTACATCTCGATCAGGTCACCCCTCAGTCTTCTCTGCTCCAACGACAACAACCCAAGTCTATGCAAACTCTCTTCATAACTTAAATGTTTCATTCCAGGCAACATCCTGGTGAATCTCCTTTGCACCCCCTCCAGTGCAATCACATGCTTCCTATAATGTGGTGACCAGAGCTGCACACAGTACTCCAGCTGTGGCCCCACCAAGATTCTATACAACTCCAACATGACCTCCCTTCTTTTGTAATCTATGCCTCAATTGATAAAGGCAAGTGTCCCATATGCCTTTTTCACTACCCCACTAACATACCCCTCCGTCTTCAGAGATCTATGGACACACACGCCAAGGTCCCTTTGTTCCTCAGAACTTCCTAGTGTCATGCCGTTCTTTGAATACTTCCTTTATAATTATTCCTTCCAAAGTGTATCACTTCACACTTTTCAGGGTTAAATTCCATCTGCCACTTATCTTCCATTTGGCCATCCTGTCTATAATTTCCTATAGCCCAAGGCACTCAACCTCACTGTTAACCACCTGGCCAATCTTTGTGTCCTCCGCAAACTTACTAATCCTACCCCCCACATAGTTATCCATGTTGTTTATATAAGTGACAAATAATAGGGGACCCAGCACAGATCCCTGTCGTAAACCACTGGACACTGGCTTCCAGTCACTAAAGCATCCTTCTGTCATCACTCTTTGTCTCCTACAACTGTCATAACCTACACTTTCAATTGGAATGTTTGAGATGCAACTCTGAATTCAGAAATGAAACCACCAAGCCTCCAGAGGTTTTTATAATTAAATTAAACATTTATTAATTTTACAAGGTATTAAACACATACACATCTACAAATTACTACCATAATGATGATTAAACAAATTCCCAAATTACTCACTCATTGGTAATCTTCCCCAACAATAACCCATAAACTTAAACAGACACCAGGTAAAGCACATTTTATCTTACGAATTCAAAATGAGGTCCCTTGCACTTTGTTTCCTTTGCAGACAGTTGTAGGTTTACAGGCGGCTTAGATCTCATGTGCCTCTGATCCATACACTAAAAACTCTTCTGTATATACCTAGCCTTCCCCTTGAATGCAAATTCTCATTGTATCACCAGGCTCATTTAACTCCACCTCCTCTAACAATAAAACCCCTTTTATAATACCAGTTTGATTAGTATTATAAACATATTGTTTGGTGTCCCCTAGCTAGGTGCATGATTTCACCCCCAGTTTTTGAATGGTTTATTCAACAAAATGCAAATGTACCCTCTACCTTACTGTTTAACATCTGAAAACTATGATACACCAAAGCACCCAGACATGTCCATAATCCAGTTAACATACACACACTCACACCCACAGACACAGGCCCTACTCCAAGTCCAATTTAAAATAATTTCCAATAACATTATACATTAATACCTCTTCATGACACCATACTGAAAGAAGCTTGGGATTGCAACAATTTTGGACCTGTGTCAAAACATTGATGAAATATAAGACGGTGCTTGAAAGAAGAAAATACATCTCGTTGGAGCTTTTAAGTTTGAAGGCTGTGTCTATTTGCAACACTAAAAGATTGGACCAGATTTCTGACTGATCCCCTTCAAAGACAGGGCTCAACCAACAGTTTTCCTGGAATGTGTAATTTGATCCTGTCTGCTGTGGAGTCATTCAATTTCCTCTGCAATGTGTCATTTGATTCAATCATTGTCAGACAGACAAGCAGATTTCAGAGCTCACAGACCTGCTGTGATTCCACAGCATGGCTGAGGAAGGTATAGCATGTGTAAGCGATGATATGGTATAATGCAAAAAGTGGAGCTGTAGTTAGCTTTGGGAATATCCTGTTTTTACAGTGTAATTTTACCGTTGTAATTACAGTGTCCTTGGCTGGTGAAGTAAAAGACTTCATACCGTAATTAGTGGAGTTACTTCTTTCGAATTTTATTGGACTTTTTTCCATCTGGGTGTAATAAAATCAGGATGAAGAGGCCATGGTCAAGATTCAACTTTAAAGCAGTAACATTAATTAAAATCCAACAAGCTGTTTTGGCACAGGTGCAGCCACAGAAGTGAGTGGACCTTCTGATCAGACATGTGCACCAATGCAGCTACACAGGCAAGGAGCCTTTCCTTCCACTGCAGGAAGAGCTTCAGTAAGTCAGGCGCCCTGTGTGATCCTTGGTGCATCTGTATGGGTAAGAAGCCCTTTCACCACAAGGAATACAGCAGATGCTTCCTACACTCCAACCACATGGTGGTCTACCACCAGCACACACACCCACATATGGTAGGCAGCAAACAGCTTTTGAATGTAAGCTCTAGGTTTGATAAGGCAATGTACTTCAGCAGGCTCCACTTACGATCTCTTCTCCAGTCGGCTATCCAAAGACTAGGTCCCACACCAGAGACGATCTTCATGGGCAGAATTTTACGTCCCACGGACATGCATGCGCCCAACGTGGTCGGGCGTAAAATTGTACCTGATGACATCGGGTGACCGTTGGGTGCCGGAGCCGCACCTACCATTAATTACAGGCCACTTAAGACCCTTAACAGTCCAACTGACGGCGATTTTTCGTTGCCTGTGCGATTTTGTGCTTGTCGCATGGGCAAAATGGGCAGGCAGCCAGCTGGCAATTTCAAAAACCTCATCCAAAGACAGGATAAAAAGGGTCAGCAGCATTGCCAGTATGAGTAGTGAGGTGTTTTGGAGATAGTTTGCTGCTGGATGTTTATTGGTTCTTGGCAGCTTCATCTCTGTTCAGGGCTTCATTCTGAGCATTTCCAGGCTTCTTTTCGGGACTTATTGGTGTCTCCAAGGCCCCCAGAGGATTCAGACCATGTGGATCCTTTCAGGTATCAGACAGCCTTCCGTTACACAGGTAATAGGGATTGTGGTCTCCGCTGGAGGCACCTCCTCTGAGGAGGAAGAGAGGGGCAGAAGGGAGAGGAGGCCAGGTGTCCCAATGCAGCTTCCAGGGGAGGGACCTGTGGGAGGAGAGGCGCAGGCACAAAAGGCACAGAGCCAGCAGGTAGTCCAAGGTGGAAGGGACCGCAGAATGTGCCACTATCCTGCTGCCAGGGTTTACAGGCAGCGATGCAGCTACCTCAATATGTCTGACGTGCAATGCAGAAGGAGGCTCTGCCTCTCAAGGGAGACAGTGAGGAAACCGCATTGGGAGCAGCGAATGCAGTAGACTAAATTGAGGGAAGTGCAAGTGAAATGATGCTTTACTTGAAAGGAGTGTTTGGGCCCTTGGACAGTGAGGAGAGGGGAAGTAAAGGGGCAGGTGTTGCACCTTCTGTGGTTGCATGCGAAGGTGCCGTGGAAGGGGGTTGAGGTGTAGGAGGAGAAGGAGGAGTGGACCAGGGTGTCCTAGAGGGAACTATCCCTGCGGAATGCTGCCGGGAGGGTGAAGGGAAGATGTGTTTGGTGGTGGCATCATGCTGGAGTTGGCGGAAATGGCGGAGGATGATCCTTTGAATGCGGAGGCTGGTGGGGTGATAAGTGAGCACAAGGGGGACCCTATCATGGTTCTGGGAGGGAGAGGAAGGTGTGAGGGCGGATGCACGGGAGATGGGCCAGACACGGTTGAGGCCCAGTGAAGTTCAACGCAAACTGGAGGAACAGCACCTCATCTTCCGACAAGGCACTTTACAGACTTCCGGACTGAATATTGAGTTCAACAACTCTAGATCACGAAATCTCTCCTCCATCCCCACCCCTTTCCAATCCCCCTTTTTTCCAATAATTTATATATATTTTTTCTTTTCTCATCTATTTCTATTATTTTTAAAAGTATTTCCATCCATTGTTTTATCTCTACCTTTTAGCCTATTTCAATCCCTTCCCCCAACCCCACCCCGACTAGGGCTAACTGAACCTTGCTCGTCCTGCTTTCTACCCTTAATGTCATCTATTTCTTAGGTAATATCTCCGCCATCAACACCTCTTTGTCCTTTTGTCAATGAATTTTTGTCAATAAATTTTTCCTTAATTCTGTTGAAGAGTCATTCGGACTCGAAACGTTAACAATATTCCTCTCCGCAGATCCTGTCAGACTTGCTGAGTTTTTCCAGGTATTTTTATTTTTGATATTAAAGGGCTCTGTCACGTGCAATTTTCTCTCCACATTTAACACATGGGTTGGTTGCCTGTCCCCTTTCAGCCACAGTTAAAGCCAGAAGTAGATGACTTTCGGTCATGATTCTGTTTTAAAGACTTTAACCACCATCCGTCCCCCCAACTTATTTTATTGGATTAAAATTCCCCCTTACTATACAACAGCAAAGAAATTATGCTAAATCTTTATAAGTTATTGATTAGGTCACAGCTTGAATATTTTGTCCAATTCAAGGCACCACATTTTTGGAAGGATGGCAAAGCCTTTGAGAGGAGTGCAGAAGAGATTTAGTAAAATAGTACCAGGAATCTTGGACTTCAGTTAAGTAGAGGGACTAGGCCGGGGTTATTTTCCTTAGAGCAGAGAAGCCTTTATAGAGATATTCAAAGTTATGCAGGTTTTTAAAAGAGTAAATAAGGAGAAACTGTTTCCAATGGCAGATAGGTCAATAACCAAAGCGTACAGATATGAGATAATTTGCAAAAGAGCCAGAGGTGACATGCGGATAAAAAAAAACAGAGCATTGTTCTGATCTGGAATGTTTGCCTGTAAGCTTGGAGGAAGCAGATTCAATTACTATCAAGAGACAATTGGATGAAAACTTGAAAAGGGACATTTTACAGGGTTATGGAGAAGGGCAGTGTTACGGACAGGACTGAGACAGGCAAACTGTACCTATTTCCTCTTACCACCCGTCCATAAGCAGAAAGTGTTTTGAATTTTTTTTAATATGCGGTGGTGTGTTTTCCCAATCCTTCAGTTTCTGTGATCCAGTTTATTAATAATCCGCAGCAAACTTGTGTTAGGATTAACTCAGAAAGTTAGTTTATTTTCACATTCAAAACCCAGCGGAGGAGTGTCTGCAATGTTCCACTCCAAATGTTACCACTCACACACAGTAAGGGGGGGTAGAAATGAATTTTACAGTACAAGAATCATAGAAATGAATATTAGTTCCCATGAGTTCCAGAGTCCAAAGTCAGGGTCTAATGAGGAATTCTTTCATGTAGGTGTTTAAGTTCAACTGGCTGAAGACTGGGGTTATAGTATTTGCTTTTCAGTTGGTGCTGATATCACAAGATGAAGTAGGTACACAGAGAGTGAGTTGGTTCCATAGGCGATAGTACAAAATCTTCCAGCAGAGACAGGCTTGATGAGCAGGCTGTTGTTATGCCTGGATGAGCTTGTTTCTTGGTGGCTCACCAATTGGATGCTAAAACAGCAGACTGACTATTTCTTAGTTCTCAAAGCCATATGAGGATTTCAAAGTGGTCACTTGAGTCATGTGACCTTCCTTTTCTATAATGACTTCAAAAGATATGTTTATCCAACATCTGGAACTGGCTTTAATTTCAGGGCTGATAATGTACCAGTTATTAGTGGTTGAAAGAGCTGCCATCTATGTTGAGGACCTGTTGTTTGGGAAGCCATTGTCCAGGCAGACCCACTGACTCCTCCAACAAGGTGAGCTTATCAGATACAAATGACATCCCTTCTGAACTGGGCCTGGTCCATCCCAGGTGTGATATGAGTCTGTTAGCAGCTGTATAGGCATAGCAAGTTCTAAAGTGCAAGTTTCCTGGTCTTTTGTGATCACGAGGGGTTTGTATAATGAGTTATGAGATTCCAGAGCTGAGAAAAAATTCTTCTGTTCTTGAAACTCCTGTTGGTGGTTCTCAGACAAAGGGCCAACCCCTGTAGTCAGGTGACTTGTAGCAGCCATCTTTTTGGTTTGGCAAAAAGTCCATTTTTAAAAATAACAATAAGGATAGACTTTGGAAGATATGGTATTGGAGTTCTTCTCATGTTGTAGGAGCCCAACAGCAGGCTGTCTTTCAAAGATCCAGCACAGGCACGATAGGACAAAAGGACTCCTGTGCTGTGTCAGTCAATGATTCTATGAAACAAAAATATGATACTGATTGTGTAATATGAAAGAATTTATTTTAATATGTGATACCATATGATTTCAGTATGCCTTATTTTGTTTTTAAAGTTGATTACTAATTGTACCGCATCCTGCTTGATCCTTTGTAATGGGAACAGGTAGATCCATAGTTAAGTGTGAGATGAAAAAATGAATGAAAGATCCATAATAATTTTCATTGCTTGTTCTTTAGTCTGAAAGCAGGTGGTGATGGCAAGCTATTTATGATAATAACAGATACAGCCTTGACCTCTTATAACTGACTGTCACCTGGATCTTTTTGCTACTTTACTAGTAGTTTCACATTATGTTGACAATGAAGGCTCTGGCTCCATTACTTGCTGTGCCATTCCTTTTGATTAGCATTTTAAACATTTGATCACTGCCTCCAGAACAACTGATTAAAAAGCTGCAGATCATCAAATGAGAGAAAGTTCCTCTTTTCTTCAGAACTGTTTAACATGTTAAGTTAGATCAAACAGAATGCCATGTGGAAATTCACAGTTTTTGAGGTCGGTATAAAATTGGAAAGTGACTACTGGTGATATAATGTGATTTACATATGAATAAATACTTCATAAAATCATTACAAACTGTTGATGTGTGATGTTTCTATCAGGTCATTACTTTCCTAAAAAAACTTGACATTCAGAAGCAATTTGCACATGAAAGTCAAAAAGTCATTCTATCTCAATAGTAATTATTTGATGAGCCCATTTCCAGGAAACACTAGTGGAATGAATAAGTAAAAGTGGCTCTACTCATGTAAATTGTTTATATTTAGCGCAAAAACATGTTGGCTGGGAAATTGGCACCAAGACAAAAACTGGAGCAAAATGGGAAAATCTGGGATCTCGTCTTGAAAATGGAGGCCCAAGATCACTTGTAGCTGATTCTTGGGATTCATCTATGCAACACTGGCAAGCTGCAGATGGCAATCAGAGCATTACAATGCAGCCCCCAATATCGTCTGGCTGGTTTGCCAAGTCAGCCCACAGATAAATGGGCTGGGGTTCATGAGGGTGTAAAAACACACCTACCCATTTTCCATCTAGCAGTGTCTGCCTAACAGCTCTGAAGAGAACTTTGATCATTAGAATCCTGTAATGGATAGCTGGGATTTAATTTGCAAGTGGTTCTCATTCTAGAACAAAAGTTGTTCATAGTTATCTTCATCTTTTATTTTTAAGGAAGGTAAGGGATGCCACAGGAGTTGACATAAACATGCGTGTTGGAGTACATTCTGGGAATGTTCTTTGTGGAGTCATTGGATTACAGAAATGGCAATATGATGTCTGGTCACATGATGTTACTCTTGCAAATCACATGGAAGCTGGAGGTGTTCCAGGGTAAGCAAGTGCACCACTAATTTATATGTTTGAAATATGAAAGTACCAGATATATTTTCTCATGTCTACTTATATCCTCATTTGGGTTGGAAAGTAACAACCAAGGTTTTCTTATGCAAGTTTCATATCCCACACACGGGTTCCCTCCTGGATAATTTTCCTCCTAGTGAAACAATTGCTTCAAAAATGCTGGACCCAGTAACACCACAATGCCAATACATTCTGATCATCTGTTGCTGTCACTTGCTATTCCATGCTAATCCTTCAATATTGCAATGTCAATGACAATTTTTTATCTCAGCTACCAACTTCAATCCAAGCTTATGCTGCTGGTTTAAAATTGAAGGCAATAGATAGACACAGTGAGAGAAAATTAACTTCAGCAGCTGAAGCCAGTACTGAAATTGGAGAGCAGATTGCTGCACTGGAAGAATGGAGCGCCAGTTAATCAGTTTTACTAGTTGTAAAGAAATAGAAGAGAAAATTATGTTTGTGTAAACCAGCTAATATAAAGGTGAAATTTTGTTAAAGAAAACTTGTGTTGGCTCTTGTCTGACAGAAGGGTCATTTTTTATGATGGAATTTTGGTAGGCCATCTTACATGTGGGCTGCCTCATACTTAGGTAATTTGGTAATTCAAAGACTTTCTAAATCTGAATAATTGAAATGCTTGACACTGTGTAATTGATGTATGGCAATATATTAATGTTTAATAAGTTAAATGCGTGAATGCAAAATATTTTAATTTCTTTTACTGTGTGCAAATTGTTACATTTCAGGCACATATACGTAATCATTTTTGGATGTGCTACTTTTATAATAATGTTTGCAATCAAAATAAAATTGCATTTTACAGGAGTTTCACCATATCAGGAGATGACACAGTAGCATTGATATTAACCTTCCTCCCATCTCCCATCTGCGTTTGAATTGAAGACTTCAGACAGTTTTGACTTATTTACCCGGACAGTTACCCAGGAAATATTAGACAGAAAAATTCTAGTCTAACTACTGGTTAACTAAACAACTAGCCCCCAATCTACCATCCAACTCCCCGCCACACAATCCAACCTGACCTGACTCCAGCACCCAATTCCCTCGACTCCCCCCCAATGGCCCTACTCCCCCCGTGATGCCCTCTTCTACCCCCGACCTGACCTGACCATCTCCCACCACTCATCTACTCTCCTAAACCCCCCCAGCCCCTTGCCCACTGAGTCTCCTGACCAGATCTAACCCAAGCTCAGCAACCTACCCAGCTGCCATCCTACCCCTTACCCACTCTATTCCCTAAACCACTTACCTCACCCCCTACACCCTTACCCACTCTATCCCCTTACCCGCTTACCTTACCCACCCCACCCTCTTACCCACTCGACCCCCTTACCTACTGATCTCATCCCCTGACCCACCCTACCCCCTTACCCATTTACTTTCTCTCTATAGATTTTCAAAGAAGCTTTGGGACATTTAAACTCTTTACTTACTAGAATATGGCCAGCTAGTGCCACAAAAGGGAGCATGGCTTGTGAGGAAGCAGTTCCATTTCAGGCATGCTCTACATTTCTGGAGAAGCCAGGTGCAGAAGCCTCGGCCAGAAATGAGGAGCTCTGGCATGGCGCAGAAAAGTGGGAGTGGGGTGGCAACCCAACGGTGATTGTCACTCCTCGGAAGACTCAGCTATAGGTTGTTAAGGATAAGTAGTGAATACCACTCAGTCACTTCCTAGTTACTGTTCATTGGGCAGAATGTTCGTGGCCCTTCCATCCTTACAGTTGGCGAAACGGCAAATCTGCCAGACGGACTTTGCATTTTTGGTGAAACCTCATCCAAGGGCGGGATAAGGTTTCTGTTGTTAAATTTAAAAAAATGTATTGGCAGAATTTTCATCATGTATATGCTCAGGTGTCTGATTCCATTGCATGGATGTTTTCCAGATTTTAAAATCTCTATTTATTTTAAATTCTCCAGCTCCCTGAGCCAGCTCTCTGCCTTCAGGGAGCATTCATTCCGCGCTCCCCTGCGCCCACGCTCACGTCAGCGCCCGCCCTCCTTCCGCCCCCATTCCGGCAGCGCTGAGCATTTCAGTGCGCGTTTTATGCTGGCTGGCTATTAATTAGCCAGCCAGCATGAAATCGTGGTCGGGGGCCGTTCATGGACGGAGATCCGTTCCCCGACCGCTTCCAGGCCCGCCGATCGCATCTGCATGCCGACCTAAAAATCCTGCTCATTATTTCGCTACCTGTCAAATACCACGTTATTGCAATTGTACCCAATTATCTGATTAATAGTTTATCAAAAACTGTACTATATTAAATTTGGAACCCATATAAATATTTAACAGAAGGTGCAACTGTTCCCAGTTGATGTTCTATCTCTTAAACACACAGAAGCAAAATGTTTCCCCTTTTCGTAATGCCAGTCCTAATGTCAGCAGCTATATCACATTTCTAAGCCTGGCACTCAAATAGGAAGATTTTTCTGTCATAAAACAAGGCTCAGATTTTCATCCCTGGGTCGGGTTCACCAAGTCAGGAGATTTCCCAGCTCAGCGAACCTGATATTGAAAAATGCCTGCCCGCAGGCGGGCGGGGGGGATTCCCCAAATGCGAGAGTGCGCTCTTTCACACATGCGCACTAAAGAGCGCACATCTCCCTGAGACTAAGTGCTGCCTCAGGGAGATCGCTAACAGGTTCATAAACTTTAAAAATAGAAAAATAAAAAAATCCTTAACATGTCCCCCTCATGTGACAATGTCACACGAGATGGGACATGTTAATAAATTTCACTGAAGCTTTGATAAACTTTTTTAAACCCTACATGAAACCTCATCCCGCTGGTGGATGAGGTTTCATCTTTTTTCAGAAGCTCGCCCGGGCTTCTGGCCTGCCCATCAACCTTAAGGTTGGACGGGCAGGGCCTTTAATTGTTTTAATTATCCTGTCAATGGCCTTAATTGGCCATTGACATGTCGGCAGGCCTGCAGCTGCTTTTGCTGTGCCCCCACCTTCCTGAAAATTTAAATGGGGTGGGATGACATCGGGGGTTCCCCCCGACTCCATCCCACATCATTTTTGCGTTGGTGAGCGGGCCCCGCCCCCTGCTCGCCGATGGAAAAATTCAGCCCATAGAGTCATAGAGGTTTACAGCACAGAAAAAGGCCCTTCGGCCCATCGAGTCTGTGTCGGTCAAACAAGTACCTAACTATTCTAATCCCATTTTCCAGCACTAGGCCCATAGCCTTGTATGCCATGGCATCACAAGTGCACATCCAAATACTTCTTAAATGTTATGAGGGTTTCTGCCTCTACCACCCTCTCAGGCAGTGAGTTCCAGATTCCCACCACCCTCTGGGTGAAAAGATTATTCTTCACATCCCCTCTAAACCTCCTGCCCCTTGCCTTAAATCAATGCCCCCTGGTTATTGATCACTCCACCAAGGGGAAAAGTTCCTTCCTGTCTACTCTATCTATGCCCATCATAATTTTATACACCTCAATCATGTCCCCCCTCAATCTCCTTTGCTCCAGGGAAAACAACCCCAGCCTATCCAACCTCTCCTCATAACTAAAACTCTGCAGCGCAGGCAACATCCTGGTAAATCTCTGCACTCTCTCTAGTGCAATCACATCCTTCCTGTAATGCGGATTCCAGAACTGCACACAATACTTTAGCTGTGGCCTAACCAGGGTTTTATACAGTTCCAGCATAACCTCCATGCTCTTATATTCTATGCCTCAGCTACTAAAGGCAAGTAACCCATATGCCTTCTTAACCACCTTATCTACCTGTCCTGCTAACTTAAGGGACCGGTGGACATGCACACCAATGTCCCTCTGATCCTCGGTACTTCCCAGGGTCCTACCATTCATCATGTATTCCTGTACCTTGTTTGTCCTGCCCAAGTGCATCGCCTCACACTTATCCGGATTAAATTGCATTTGCCACTGATCAGCCCATCTGACCAGCTCATCTATATTCTCCTGTAATCTAAGGCTATCCTCCTCACTATTTACCACCCCACTAATTTTACTGTCATCCATGAACTTACAGATCAACCCACCTACATTCAAGTCTAAATTATTTATATATACCACAAACAGCAAGGGACCCAACACCGATCCCTGTGGAACCCCACTGGACACAGGCATCCAGTCACAAAAACGCCCCTCAACCATCACCCTCTGCTTCCTGCCACTCAGCCAATTCTGGATCCAATTTGCCAAATTGCCTTGGATCCCGTAGGCTCTTACCTTCATTATCAATGTCCCATGCGGGACCTTATCAAAAGCCTTGTTGAAGTCCTAGTACACTACATCAAATGCATTGTTCATCAACACACCAGGTCACCTCTTCGAAAAATTCAATCAAATTGGTCAGACATGACCTCCCCTTAACAAAACCACGCTGACTGTCCTTGATTAATCCCTGCCTCTCCAAGTGTAAATTAATTCTGTCCCTCAGAATTGCTTCCAATGGTTTACCCGCCACAGAGGTTAGACTGCCTGGCCTGTAGTTCCCTGGTTTATCCCTTCCTCCCTCCTTGAATAACAGTACCACATTAGCTGTCCTCCAGTTCTCTGGCACCTCTCCTGTGGACAGTGAGGTATTGAAAATTATTGCCAGCGCCCCTGATATCTCTTCCCTTGCCTCACTGAACAGCCTGGGATACATTTCATCCGGGCCTGGAGATTTATCTACTTTTAAGCCCGCCAGACCACTTAGAACTCCTCATTTTCTATGCTAATTTCTTTAATTAAATCACAGTCCTTCTGCCTGATTTCCTTACCCATGTTGTCCCTCTCACTTGTGAACACCGACACAAAGTATTCATTTAGAACCCTACCTACGTCTTCTGGCTCCACACACAAATTGCCACTATGGTCCTTAATGGGCCCTACTCTTTCCCTAGTTATCCTCTTACTCTTAATGTACTTGTAAAATAACTTGGGATTTTCTTAATTTTACCTTCCAATGATTTTTCATGCCCCCTTTTTGCTCTCCCAATTTCCTTTTTAAGTTCCCTCCTACACATTCTATACCCCTCTAGGGCTCCCGCTGTTTTGAGCCCTTGGTATCTGCCATAAGCTTTCCTTTTTCTCTTAATCCAATTCCTCGACACCAAGCGTTCCCTGGATTTGTTGGTCCCACCCTTTGACTTTACTGGAATATGTTGGCCCTGTGCTCTCCCTATTTCCCCCTTGAATGAGTCCCACTGCTCTGATGCAGATTTACCTAAAAGTAGCTGCTCCCAGTCCACTCTGGCCAAATCACATCTGATCTCATTAAAATCCACCTTCCCCCAATTTAGAACTCTGATTTCTGGCCCATTCTTGTCCTTTTCCATAACAAACTTGAATCTAAAGGAGTAATGATCACTTTCTACAAAATGCTCCCACATTGATATCATTTGCCCGGCTCCATTCCCTAAGTCCAGGACCGCCCCGTCTCATGTAGCACCTTCTACGTGCTGGCTTAAAAGGCTCTTCTGGATGCATTTTAAGAATTCTGCTCCCTCTAAACCTATCACACTATGATTAACCCAGTTAATGTTGGGGAAGTTGAAATCCCCCAATATTACTTCCCTATTATTTTTACACTTCTCTGAAATTTGCCTATACATCTGCTCTTCTATTTCTCTCTGACTGTTTGGGGCCGACAGTACACTCCCAGCAACATGATTGCTCCTTTTTGTTTTTCAGTTCTACCCATATGGCTTCATTTGAGGAGCCCCCCAAGATGTCATCCCTCCTTACTGCTGTAATTGACTCCTTGATCAATATTGCGATACCCACTTGCCTTTTACCTCCTTCCCTGTCTCGCCTGAAGACCCTATATCCTGGAATATTGAGCTGCCAATCCTGCCCCTCTCTCAACCATGTCTTTGTGACATCAATGACATCATACTTCCATGTGTTAATTTGTGCCCTCAACTCATCTGCCTTATTTGTCAGACTCCTTGCATTAAAATAAATGCCATCCAACCTTGCCAAACTCCATTTTGCCTTAGCTGGCTGATACTTTCTAAGCCTTCTAGACTCACTTGCTCTCTCTGCTAATTTTGGCTGTGCATCTCCCCGTGCTGAAACTCCTCTCAGGACCCCACGCCCCCTTACCAAGTTAGTTTAAACCCTCCCCAACAGCACTAGCAAACGTCCCCACAAGGATATTGGTCCCGTTCCGCTTCAGGTACAATCCGTCCACCTTGTCCAGGTCCCACCGCCCCCTGAAATGGCCCCAATGTCCCAGGAATCTAAAGCCCTCCCTCCTTCACCATCTCTCCAGTCACACATTCATTTGAACTAACTTCCTATTTCTATACTCAGAACAATGCTTCCCTTGTCAGCAGTTTTGATGACAATCTCCAAGTTGCGTTTGAGCGAACAAGCTCAGAGGGAAATAGGTTTGAGTGAGGCAAGTGAAGAAACTGATACGTTTGACATTACGCTGGAAGCCCTTAGTTAAAAGATCAGGCAGACATAAGAGACCTGAGGGAGGGGTCCAGGTGGAACAGGAGTTTTGAAGACAGGAAAAAAGGATCTGCTATGCATGGTGATGTCTCCTAGCCAAAAATGTGGGTGCGGAGGCAAAGGCGGCAGAAAAAGAACTCAGCATCATGCTCAAAACTGACATTCCTGGAGAGAGCGTTTCTTCTTGATGCAGTGATCTGGCAGGGACTGCAGGACTGAAATCATGGAGACTCCCAGTTAAATGAAATCCTGCTCCCTCCAACTCACTGGCCATGTAAGGGGCAGGTAGAGGCTCTGCTCTTTAGAAGTACCTACAAAAACTTATGTTTTGTAGGTTGAAACTCAATGCATTCAAGTCCAATATTATTTCCGAGGATTTTTAACCCTACTATGCTTATGAGCTGCATCTTTCGGTCAGCGAGCAGAGAGAGGGGTCCGCTCGCCGACACGTAAAATGATCATTGTCGTTTAGATTTTCAGTTCGGTGGGCGCGGAGCCAAATTAGCTGCACGCCCACCGAACTGTCAAAGGCCTATTAAGGCCATTAAAAAAGTAATTAAATTGATTAATGGACCTGCCTGTCCAACCTTAAGATTGGCGGGCAGGCCGGGAGCCCAGGCGGCCTTCCAAAAAAACATGAAACCTCATCCACAGGCGGGATGAGGTTTCATGAGGGATTTAAAATGTTTATAAAATGTTGAAATAAAAGAAATTGACATGTCCCAGCTCATGTGACAGTGTCACATAAGGGGACATGTCAGGAATTTTTCTTCTCATCTTTGCTTCTGTTTGAAACCTGAGCCAATTTCCCTGCGGCACCACTTTGCCTCAGGGAGATCTGTGCGCATGCGTGAAAGAGTGTACTCCCGGCTCAGAGGACCCCGCCCGCACAGGGAGTCCATTGCGGTTCCTGGCACACATCACGCTAGGCAGGCCTTAATTGGCCTGCCCACATAAAATGGCGGTGCGCCCCCAATCGGGGCATCGACTGGGAACCTGCCATCTTGGGCCTGCTCCCGTACAACCCACCCCCAACGGGGGGGAAGATCCTGCCATATGTTAAGCTTTCTAGATCTGTATGTTTAGTGGGTTCTTAAAGAGTTTATGAAGTTTTACTGTTTTCATTTTAATGAAACTTTCATGTCTTGTCCAACTCATTGCAATAGGACTCCTCTAAAAATGCTTCATTGAACATTTAGAAATCACATGATGTTTTTAATGGTACTTTATTCAAGAAACTTATTTGCAGCCCAAGAGCTAAATTGCAGTATGACTTAGATTTAAAATTTCATATGAAGTTCATATATTAGTCCTAGTCTGCGATATTCTAAGGGTAATGAATCAGTTGCCCAAAAGAAATATTGCCATAGGTGAAACAAGTTGGCAAGTTAAAGAATGTGGAATCCAGATTTTTATTAATATGACCCTAATGAGTTTTAATTCAATAATATTAAAAATTGAGATAAAATATTTTTAGCAGAACTTATTACAGCACCAAAAGGTTTCCCTGGTGTTACAATAAGTAGGTCACAGATGCTGATGAATTTAATAGTGAATAAAAATGAATTAATCCACTAATAAATAGCAACTAAATTATTTATGCTATTATAGAATCTGTTTTAAAAGGCTGTAAGTATTATCATTTTTAATGCCATAACTTAGCTTGATACAAATAATAATGGAGATATATAATTTGTATATAAATTATAACAATTAAATATATTTTGAAAATAAACTATTATTTATCCTTGAGCTTGCTGAAGGTTCTTTTTGGCTGTCTATTTTCTTTTCTTCTCTTGATTGCACTTTTAATTTGACATGTACCCTACACGCAACTAATTTCTGTGGGGCAGTTGGCTGCACCTCTATGGCCACATCTCCAGTACCTGCCTTGCCCATGCAGTAGGAATATCCTGCTTCTGTCCTCTGTGGAGAATAGCCAAGTCTTCCTCAGACACTAATTTAAGAGGGCTCAACCAGATATTTTAAATAAAGCCTCATTCAACAATTGTCTGTCCAATACCCACCCAGGATAGCCTATCTCGCAGCCAGTAAGCTTCAGTTGACTCAGTGTAATGGATTCTGCACTGTGCTGTGTTCCAAATCAGCCTGGAAAGCAGGGGTTCCTGGATCAGGAGGCTGGAAAGTATGGGGAACAGCAGAGATCCAGTGCAAGTGTGATCCCTGTGATTTTTAGTAAGTTGTACCATTCTCCCACAGAGGATCTGGCAAAATCCCTGTGAACTATTAATGTTCGCTACCTATTACAAGGAAAATGGAGTAATGAAATACCTCCACTGTTGTTTGTACCAAACTATCCTGCAATTTAAAAAAACTGGTAAAATCCTATAGCCTTCCAAAACAAGATTCTTGTAATAGCACAACATAAATAATTTAGTTGCTAGTAATGGATGAAATTTTGTTTATCCATGATTAGACTTGTCAATGTTTTTGTCTGTTTATCGTAGCAATTAGGGAAACATTTTGATTTTGTGTTAAATTCTATAATAAGTAGTTATTCAAATTACTCATTTTAAACATATTACAAAATGAAAGGCCAAGGGAAACAAAATATCAAGGGAAAAATCAATCAGGGTAATAGCAAAGATTTTTATAAATGCATCAAGAAAATGAAACTGGTAAAGCAGGAGGTGATCCATTAAAACAGATTAATTTATTTCTTTTCAGTAAAAGATAGATGACATCACATAATCTTTAAATAACTATGTTGCTTCACAATGTGAAAGGAAAGTATGATACAAGAGACACTAACAAAGGTAGAGAAGTAAAGGAACCTTTCAATTCAGTTAGTTTATCCATTTGAATTTTCCTTGTTAGAATTAAACTAATTGTTTATGACTGTAAATTAATGAAGAAAGGCAAATTGCCATGTCCAATGCTTTCAATTTAATGAAATTATAAGAAATTAAGAAGAAAATTGTAATAGTTTAATTTCCTCAGGGTTTCTTCCACTCTATTGACTGCTAAATCAATTGATATGGTTAAAAGGGAGGGAGATACTTAATTATGGGATATGGGTATTAAGGAATATGAAGAAGTGGCTGGGAATCTGCAATAAGGGCTGGAATTTCACTCCCAAGGCGTGGAGCGCATGTCGAGGAAGTATTCCAGCTTGCCACACCTTTCTCCAGAGAAAATGCCCCTTCAGACCTGATTTTCAGTCCAAGGTGGTGGGAGATGTGCCTGACACCGCTGGAAGCAGATCGGAGGCAGCACAGAGGCTGCCGAATGCCAAGATGGGCTAGTTAAAAGGCCCACCTCAGTTCTCAGGGACTTCAGCCCATTTGTTTCCATACATTTTAGGTCTTCTATCCCTCATCCTCACAGCCTATCAGCACTCCCATCCGTTTCCTATGCCACCTCCATGACCCCATGTCAACTCAAGCTAACCCATGCGCCTCTCACACCCCCATGTCCTCTATAGCCCCCATGCCAACATAATGTCAACTCATGCCAGCCCATGACCCCTAGCCACCACCCTTTGCTCTTGCACCCTTCATGCCAACTCACCCAGTATCTGCCATGGGCAAATATCAGGAGCCATGATGAGATGAAATAAAATAAAGATCTAAATATTTATTACAGTCTTTACTATATTTTTTTAAAAAACTCCCATTTATGAAAGCCCATTCAAAACTTGTAAATACCCTCAAGTACTTAATTTCTTTAAAAGGAGACTTGTATTGATAACACCACATCAAAGGCAGCTACTCCTTCACTAACACCTTGGAGCTGTCATCAAACTGTGAACTAAGGACTACCTGCTGAGATAATTGTAGGTTGTGGAAAGCAGCCAAGCATTAATAATGACATTATGATAGCCCTTGGGAAAATGTCAACAAACAGCTATTCTAATTCCTAGAACAGATTTTGTCAACTCTCACTGACACAGGCAGACTGTTTTTTCTTTAATTTTAAAGGGCTGTGGATTTAATAACTTGTCAGTTTGACAGTTCTACAGCCCTTATCCACTCTTTACGAATATTTACGTCTACTCTAAAAAATTGTGACTCCAACACAGCGGGTTGAAATGAAGTTCAAATGGCCCTGCTGAGTTTGAGTTTCCCTTATGTGTGAGTCACACCCCAACCCCTTTCTCCAACTGGTGAAAATGGGATCTGTCAGAAATGGGGGTTCAACTTCCAAATCTTGATTCTTCCTACCATTGTTAAAGATCTGGAGAGTCTCAACCACTCATGAAAACCTGGACAAAAATGTTAGAGCTGTCATAGCAAAATGATGAACTAGTTTTAATGGAACAAAATTGCCTTCTTCTGTTCCATATGCAGTAACATATTCACTTACAAGTGCAATGTTTCTCAAGCTTTACAGGATATAACATGGGCTGACAGTAGCACTTTAAGGAAAAAACTAACATATAACTTTTACAGTTCCAAAGTGTTTCAAAGCTAATAAACTTATTTTGAAATGTAGTCACTGTTGTTTTACAGACAAATGTGGCAGTCAATTTGTATAGCTAGACTTCACAAATGACAATGTTATAATTTGTTTTGGGGGTACTGGCTGAGGGATAAATTTTGCTGGGAAACAGGGTGACAGGCCTCTCATGCTCTTTTTCGAATGGTGCCATGGGATCTTTTATGTCCACCTGATATGGTAGACATGTTCTTAGTTTAACATCTCATCTGTAGCATTCCCTCAGTACTACACTGATGTCCCATCCTAGATTATGTAATCAAGCCTTGCAGTAGAACTTGGGCTTGTAACATTCTGACTTTGCTGAGAGTGCTATCAACTGAACCATATTGATAGTCACAGGACAAAGACAAAGCTCAGAGGTTACATCTGCATTTAAAACTTGAAGTATGCAATATGTTGATAATCAACATTTACCAAAACAGTTGACAAGATTTCCCATTCTTTCTTTCTCTCTCTTTCGCCAGGATCTATAACTTTCAACCATTCTATTTCTTCTTCAGTTCTCTGTCCAAAGGCAGGCCCAACCTACAGCACCACAATCTCCACCCATGGGTAGGGCAAGGATACAGGTGCCGAATCCACCCCAGCCCAGCCGGAAGGGGACTGTCCCCATGCTGTTGGTACCAATCAGATCCACACCAGCCATCCAGCCAACTGAGGCCACCTCCCCCCAATGGGTCCGAGTTGCTGCGACAACATACACTTTTACACGCTTGTTATAGCCTGGAGCTATGGATATTGGTAGTAGAGGCTACAATTTCTTTCACATGGCTGACCAGGAATCTCTCCTGCTTTCACTGCCTGCGATTGGTGCATGTTGGAAGGATTTACAAGTTGTTACTCAACCTGTTTAGCCATGTTATGAACATGTCTTCCTTCACTGTCAAGTCCTGAAATGGGACTTGAACCCAGAGCTTGTTGCTCAGAGGGAGGGACGTTACCACTGCATCCCAAGGCCTCCTTTCAAATATTAGTAAATAATTCTAAATTGTAGAACTTGATCTTCGTCTGCTTAATATCTCCATTACTATTTAATCTCCTTACGTGGGTGCCTGGGCCAGTGAACACATGAGCCCAGATTTTCATATGAGCTTGGGAAAGCTCGACATGCATACTATTGCGGTTTCCCAAATGTACATCCTAGCCATGTGTGGCTTTGCCTTTGTTTTTTTTTCCACACTGGAGTCGGGTTCATAGTGCATTTTGCAAGCCATATTGGAGCGCCTGAGGTGGGGGTGTGGGCGGGGTGGGGGGTGGGGGGTGGTGGGGTGGGGGGGGGGGGCGGCGGCAGAGGTGGGCTGCTTGGAAAGCACATCTCGGTTCTCCAAAACAGCAGTTCAGCTCCTAACATCACATCCCATGCCAGCCCCTTCCCCCTCAGATCACCCATTCTACCCCATGCCATCTCAGATCACCCATTCCACCTCCATGCCCTCTTATCCTCCACCCAACCCATGCCACCATAAGCCCCCTCAGAATGCCCATGCAACCCTATTTCCCCTCGTATCACCCATTCCACCTACATGCCTCCTCACCCCTCTACCCTCCACCCATCTTCACGCCCCCTCTGATCCACCATGCCATGAGTGCAACCTCCATTGCTGCCATGTAGCCTCCATAACCACTCAACCAGTATGCAGGATGTACAGGCCTCAATAGCAATGGGAATTATTTATAATCATTGGAAAAAAAATAAATCTGTAACAACCTAACCAAACTCTGAATTCAAACAACTATCATTGATAATTCTCCAGTGCAAAAACCAATCCAGTGCAAAAAGAAATCCTTTAAGTTTAGTGAGAGAGAGGAAATGAAAGAAATCAGTATTAGTAGGGAAAAGGTGTTGGGGAAATTGATGGGATTGAAGGCAGATAAATCCCCAGGGTCTGATAATCTACATCTCAGAGTACTTAAGGAAGTGGCCCTAGAAATAGTGGATGCATTGGTGGTCACCTTCCATGATTCTATAGGCTCTGGAACAGTTCCTACAGATTGGAGGGCAGCTATGTAACCCCACTATTTAAAAAGGAAGTCAGAGAGAAAACAGGGAATTATAGACCAGTGAGCCTGACGTCAGTAGTGGGGAAAATTCTAGAGTCTATTATAAAAGATTTAATAGCTGAGCACGTGGAAAACAGTGGCAGGATCGGACAGAGTCAGCATGGATTTATGAAAGGGAAATCATGCTTGACAAATCTACTGGAATTTTTCGAGAATGTAATAGTAGAGTTGCTGAGGGGGAGCCAGTGGATGTGATTTATTTGGACTTTCAGAAGGCTTTCAACAAAGTCCCACGTAAGAGATTGGCAGGTAAAATTAAAGCGCATGGGATTGGGGGTAGTGTATTGAGATGGATAGAAAATTGGTTGGCAGACAGGAAACAAAGAGTAGGAATAAATGGGTCTTTATCCGAATGGCAGGCAGTGACTAGTGGGGTACCGCAGGGATTGGTGCTGGGACCCCAGTTATTCACAATATATATTAATGATTTAGATGAGGGAATTAAATGTAATATCTCCTAATTTGCACATGACACAAAGCTGGGTGGGAGGGTGAGCTGTGAGGAGGATGCAGAGATGCTTGAGTTTGATTTGGACAAGCTGAGTGAGTGGGGAAATGCAAGGCAGATGCAGTATAATGTGGATAAATGTGAGGTTATCCATTTTGGTAACAAAAACAGGAAGGCAGATTATTATCTGAATGGCTATAAATTGAGAGAGGGGAATGTGCAATGAGACCTGGGTGTCTTTGTACATCAGTCACTAAAGGTAAGCATGCAGATGCAGCAGGCAGTAAAGAAGGCAAATGGTATGTTGGCCTTCATAGCCAGAGGATTCGAGTACAGGAACAGGGATGTCTTGCTGCAATTGTACAGGGCCTTGATGAGACCACACCTGGAATATTGTGTGCAGTTTTGGTCTCCTTCTCTGAGGAAGGATGTTCTTGCTATAGAGGGAGTGCAGCAAAGATTTACCCAACTGATTCCTGGGATGGCGGGACTGACATATGAGGAGAGATTGAGTCAATTAGGATTATATTCGCTGGAGTTCAGAAGAATGAGGAGGGATCTCATAGAAACCTATAAAATTCTAACAGGACTAGACAAGGTAGATGCAGGAAAGATGTTCCCGATGTTGGGGGAGTCCAGAACCAGGGGTCACAATCTGAGATATGGGGTAACCATTTGGGACTGAGATGAGGAAAAGTTTCTTCACCCAGAGAGTGGTGAGCCTGTGGAATTAGTTACCACAGAAAGTAGTTGAGACCAAAACATTGTATGTTCTCAAGAAGGAGTTAGATATAGCTCTTGGGGCAAAAGGGATCAAAGGGTATGGAGAGAAAATGGGAGCAGGCTATTGAGTTGGATGATCAGCCATGATCATAATGAATGGTGGAGCAGGCTCGGAGAGCCGAATGGCCTACTCCTGTTCCTAGCTACTATGCTTCTATGTTTAATTCCTAGTAGGTTTGTAAATAAATAAGAAACTACATCAAAGGCATATTATTTTATTATGAGCTGTTAAACATTTCAATTGTTCTTGGATCAATAGACCATCAGCAGAGTCGAAACCACTTTGGGTTTTGAAACCCAGCCAAGCATTCATAATAACCATAGCTTTCATAACATAAACTTCCAGTTCCATTGCCTGAATCTGACAGAACAGAATGATATCCTACTTCCATCTCAAAGAAGAGTACCTCTCAATCAATGGGGTTGAGCAGGTGCAGAGAATTTTTCTATCTTTCAATAGCAGTGTTTTTAACAGTGAGAGCTGTCAGTCAATTTAAACCACAACACAAAACATGACAGCAGAGACTGACAGCACAATTGTTCCACATTTCTAATGCATTGTGCCACTTTTGACAATTGAAAAGTGTTGTAATACATGAAAACATTTACACAGTGTAAATCTGCATAGCATACCCCTATGATGAATCACTGCATTAAAACACATCTACATTACAATGCAGCACCTAATAATGACATTCGAAGGTGTCAAAACATTTTACATCCACCTTTCAACATGTTCAAAACTCCATAGTAGGCTTTCCCTAGTGGTCACAAACTCTTCAAAGAGATGCATTTTTTTTAAGTCTTGCAAAACTCATACCAGCACATGAAAGTAGTGTGCGGGAGGAAATATAAGTTTCCTGTGGTTCTCACAATGGGGACCACAACCTCTGAAAAGGTACATGTGTGCTTTGCAGCCAAAGCCTTACCAACCAGCCAAAAGGCCTCAGAAAAATCGTGTAGGGTCGGGGAGGCACACAAAAATTGTTCTTTCCAATTTAATTGTTTCATGACCCAATTCACATCTCCATTGGAAAATGAAAGTCTGCCCCATTTTCAAAAATTAATGGCTATGTTCCATGTATGCCTAAAAGCTAAGTTTGAACTACCTCACAGCTATTTAGTACGTCTTTAATTCTTAACGTTTACTTTCCACATCACTATGCAATCTTACACTTATACTTTTCAACTTTGTCTTATTCTTGACCATGATAGACGTGTGCATATCACTTCTGTCACACTGGAACATTTAAATGGAGCTTATAAAGTGGAGGATGGAAATGGCCACATCAGAGACCCCTATCTGAAGGAGCACAACATCAGGACCCACTTGGTGATTAACCCAAAGGTAAGTGTTAATTAATTGTCCTCCTCTCCTCTATATGGTAGAATTCTTGAAATCATCTTTTTCAAAACCATTGACTTCGACCACACATGACCATCAATTTCTGGCAATATGGCACTCAAAGCCTAGGGAGCTCTGTTCTATTTGCACTTACAATTTTTATTTATTTGTTTATGCTGTTTGCATTTTATGAGCCTAGAGGTTTGAGAAGTGCTTTACTTAGCATTGTTGACTCATTGGTGTACAAATCTTAAATCAAAGTACCAGGATACGTTGACATCAAAAGCTGGAGATTGTTCGAGGCGATGATCTCAAATTTTTGTGTGACCCCTGAGGTTCCATGAAACCCACAAAGAGAATGGTTGGACAGATTTGTTGTGAGTTGTATTCCTTGTGGAATTTTCTTCCAGTGAAGTAAAAATATAATTGATACAATTATTGGCTGCTAAAATTCAATCTATTGTTGTTACAATCATGAGGTTTCTAAGATTGTTAATTAGTTTGAGATAAAAGAAAGGGGTCTTGAGACCTGTTCTGATGCTTGTCTGACAGCCAGCTTGGGTGGTTAAAGATTAAAGGGAGCCCAGATTGTTTTACTGGGAAGCACGTGCAAGATGTTTACACTTGAAGACAATGGCAGCAGCCTGTGTACTAACAGTGGATAGACTGAGTCTCTAAAGTCACAGAAGAGTGTTGAGGATGTCGGGTTGGAAACAGTTATGCTTTAATCTGTCCATTTACTTCCTAGATAAAAGAGAGGATAGCTAATCAGCAGTTCTACCTGATGCAAGGACTACATGATTCAAATTGCCATGGTGATTGGCTTTGAAATAGGAAGAGTACAGAGAAAGTCATTGTGATAGCCCGCTTCATTGGCATCCCATCCACAAACATTCACCCCCTCCACCACCAATTTCAGTAGCAGCAGCGTATACCATTACTGCAGAAACACACCAAGCCCCCTTAGACAGTACCTTCCAAACCTAGGACCACCACCATCTAGGAAGACAAGGGAAGCAGATACATGGGAACACCACTAGCTGGAAGTTTCCCTGCAAGTCACTCACCATCCTGACTTGGAAATATATTGCAGTTCCTTCACTGTTGTTGGGTCAAAATCCTGGAACTCCCTCCCTAACAGCACTGTGGGTGTACCTATGCCACATGGACTGCAGCGGTTCAAGAAAGTAGCTCACTGTGACCTTCTCAAGGGCAATTAGGCTTGGACAATAAAGGCTGGCCTAGCCAGCGAAGCCCACATCCCTTGAATGAATTTTTAAAAATTGGGTTACAGGCTGCCCTAAAATACCACTGAATATCACAAACAGTCTGCCAGGATACAGAAGAGGGAGAGCAGCTATGGACAGCAAGGCACTGTTGTTCATCATGCAGGAATGTGTGTGGGAGTTTGTGCTTGGATTGAAAAGACCAAATTCATGAAGAGTTAAAACAATGCTGCAAGATTCACCTAGTTTGCCCTAGAAGAAGAATCCCCAGGGGAAAAAACTTCTGAAAAAAACTGTGGAAGACAGTTGAGATTAGTAGTTCCCAGGCTGGAAAAGGAAAAGATTGGAAGTAAATCCTTGGGAGCTAAGGATCATTTTGGAATGATTCTTGGAGAATTGAATGTCTACTTAAATGACAGTTTATAGCATGTGTGCGGTGTGTTTCTTCTGTTGTGCTAAAAATTAAGTTGCCTCCAAAAGTAGTGTTTAGTCATTGTGCTTTAAATCTGGTATTACAGTAAAAGTCTTAAACCAAAATCTTGCCATGTTATCCTTTCAGCTATTAATTGGAAGTTTGAATTCTTTCTCTACAGGGATTGTAACATTGGCTAAATTGAAAGCTTAAATTATATTTTTAATTCTGTCACGGGATGTGGGCGTTGCTGGCTAGGCTAGCATTTATTGCCATCCCTAATTACTCTTGAGCAGGTGGTGACGAGCCACCTTCTTGAACCGCTGAAGTCCATGTGGTGTAGGTGTTAGATCGGAGTTCCAAGATTTTGATCCAAAAGAATCTAGAAAGTTGTTCTAAATTTAGTTGCAGAGAAAGTAACTTTCATTCCTTATGATATTTTCTGTTATACAGAACACTCATATACAACATCGGAACATTTTGGGTTGAAGTCCTATTCCAAAAGTTTGAGCATAAAATTTAGACTGACACTCCAGTGCAGTACTGAGGAAGTGCTGCATTGTCAGAGGTGCTGTCTTTCGAATGAGACATTAGAGCTTGGCCTCATGTGAACATATAAGATCCTATGGCATTGTTGAAAGAAGAGCAGGGGTGTTCTTTCTTAACCAACATCACTAAAATGGTCATTTATCTCATTGTTGTTTGAGGAAATTTGCTGTGCACACATTGCCTACCATGTTTCCTACATTGCAACAGTGGCTAGACTGGCTGTACTTCATTGGATATACAGCACTTTAAGAGATTCAGGGTCATGAAAGATACTATACAATTACAAATTAGTCAGTCTTGAAGCATTTACAAAAGTTCAGGGGAACAGGAATCTAGCAAAGGAACAGTGGACATGGAAACACAAAAATCCATTCCAGCTCAGGGAGTAACAAACCATCTAAGACATGCATGAGTGCTGTGCCAGTTTTCAGTACAAATTAGTACAATAAGGAATGCTTTAAAGTTGAGCTGTACAAGGTGAAAAAGGCGAACCAAGAACAACCAATTACCAGAGTTGGACTTCCTAAAGCTCCTGTTATGCCCACCAACCATATTTGCTTGCCATGTGACACCTGCCAAGTAATGACTGAGGCTGCCTGTCCAAAAGGTCTGTGGGTCATCCTGAGGCTAGTTACATAATTGTGCTATCAGCTGTAAGGATACATGCAACAATCTCTTGCATAAGGACAGTTTTGCCTGTGGTGGATGGTAACTAATACCAGGACTGTTAACTTTTCTGCCTCTGCCTCCTTTCATGCGAGAATATGGATCACCTGCAATATCAATGTGTTGGCTACATGTTTGTTAAATAGGTAATGAATAGATGGGTTGAGAAAAAAAGTGATGCTGTTCCTCATATCTTTTCTGAGGCCCAAGGTAGAGTTGCATAAGTGGCTCTGTGTTGCTGTGAAGGGTGACAAATGGGAAGTTCAGATCAAATGCAACATTCACAAGATTGCAGAAATGATTTTCAAAGATTGGAAAATCACCTCCAAAGCAGTGAAAGCACACTCTCAGAACAAGTTTTGAGAGCAAAATCCTTTCAGAAAAGAAAGCACACATCAGATCACATTATTTAAAGTCTTTCTTTCCTGTCTATTGCTCAGCTCTGTCAAACTCCACTTGTGGTCACTGACCAGCTCCACGAAGTCTGGGAACTATGTGCCCACAGAATTAAAGCCAGAATCCTGAGTGAAAAGAGCAGCTAATGAGCACTTTGCATATTTAAGTGGTAGACTTGCCTGTCCACAAGGCTTTCCTGCGTGCTGAAGAACACATTCAGGTTAAAGGCTGAAGTTGACAAGTTCCTGCTGGCTTCCTGACATGCTTACAGTTTTTAAAATTTTCCGTTTGTGAGCAAAGGTGACTCATGGCAAAGATGAAAGAACATGAAAAGTGAAAGTTAATAATTATTGTTTGTAACAGTTTGATTTTGAGAAAGAATGCTGGTAACGAGAATTCTTTGAGGTGGGCATGCCCCTGTAGAGATCACTTTAATAATGTGTATTTGAAATGTGAATTCATGCAAGCTGTAGAATATCTTTGTTATGTGCCCTGTAGGAAGCACTGATGTTAGTATCTTTGTTTTAAAATTTATAGGTGGAGAAACGTAGCCCTCAACACCATTATAGACATCGACACACTGCAGATGGAGCTAAGATGAGAGCTTCTGTCCGTATGACCAGATACCTAGAATCCTGGGGAGCAGCCAAACCCTTTGCACATTTACACCATCGAGACAGTATGACAACTGAAAATGGCAAAATCAACACCGTTGTAAGGACAAGCTGGTGTATTTTTTGAGAGGTTTTTCTATAAGTTTTACTATCATTGAAAGCTTATTACAGAAAATATCTGTTACAAGAAAACCATAAGTTTCATTTGTGAACGTATTTATTGACCACGGCACCATGAATGTGTTGCACACGTATATTTAGTTATATTGTGGAATGAACATATGCAAAACTGTAGTAGTTCTTACATGGTTTGTGAAGATGCATCCATGACATCAAGAGTAACAACTTGAGTAGAGGGTCAGCTAGCTCAGTTGGCTGATTTGTGATGCAGAGTGATGCCAAGAGCACAGGTTCAATTCCCATACTGGCTGAGGGTCATTCATGAAGGCACCACCTTCTCAACCTTGCCCTCATCTGAAGTGTGATGACCCCCAGGTTAAACTCACCACCAATTGTTGCTGTCTAATGAGAGACCAGCCTTTGGTCCTCTGGGACTAAAGCGACTTTCACTTTCAGCAACTTAGGTCAGGCTTGTATGAGAGCTCCATGGTTGCAGAGAATTTGAACAATTACTGGAAAGGAGCTTGGGTTGAAATTTTTTTACGGAGGCTGTGGCCACTCCCCACCCTCCACCAGCTCAAAGCCTATCCCTGCAACATGAAGCAAGTTTAAATTCATCTCAATACAACTCACATTGGTAAAAGGCACAAGTTTAAAACTATCTATAATTCAGCATTACTCTGCACCAAATTGACCTTCTTGTTCAGAGAAGCCACAGAATGTGGGAGACCTACAATATCGCACCAAGGCAGTATATGTTTGATGAGAATATTGTTGGAATATGAAGACATTTGCATTAATATCTCACTTATGTTGTCCCTGGCCTGTGGTGCTTGATGCTGACAATGTAAAAAAACTTGAAAACCAATTCATTCTTCAGCATCACTCTCTCAGGCACTTAATGCTGGACAGTTGTGGCATAACATCAGCAGTTTTCTAGATTAATCTACATTATTTATATGTTGTTTAAAATTATAGCGACAGCTATGGATTGGTGATGGTGTAAAAGGTCTCTAGTGCTTTATACAACCCTCTTAAGCCACATGAGTGCTTTATGGGTGCTATTGAATGCTGAATTGCAAAGTGCATCTCTGCAATCCATAATTTGTAGCTGCAGTTTTCATACTACTCTAAATTAAATGGAAAAGACTGAAATCTATGAGAGGTTATTGTGATGTGGCTTCTCTGGAATAATGTTCTATCCTCTTAAATCAGATGTCAGCAATTGAATAATTGTGCAGCACTGAATCATGATTATAAGTTTTGCAGAGTATCTGAAAAATTGTAGAACAAAAGAAGATACCTCACCTTAGTTAAAAGCTAATTAAAATACTATGCATGGTATTTTACACTCCCTGCCAGGAATGGGCTGGCATGTATGAGGGGCATAAAATCAAGTGGCATAGCAGGGGCATCGTGCCTATCACTAGCAGTCTCTGCTTTTTTTTACCAACAGCAGGAAACATTGGCTGGCCTGCCCTTAAATGACTGATTAATGTCCATTTAACAGGCTCCGCCCATGGCCGCTGGTATTTTACAAGTGGCGAGGAGATGCCCAGCCATGAGGTGGGCCACCAGTTTAAACCTAGACGGGGTCCTTCCTGTTCAGACAACCTGTACCCAGCGGAGGCCCCCTCCACCTCACACTCATGTGCACCCCACTCCCTGCCCTCTCAAACCCGTGCCCCTACTCTCCCTCACCAAGCCTACCACACTGGCCCCAATGAACACTGCCATCCCCCACCCCTGATCTGCCAACTTATCGGAGTGTCTGTCTCCAAGGACACTCATTATTGGGAACTGACTGCTGTCCTAGCAGTGGTCATTGTGCCCAGTGGCCCTACTAGGGCCAGAGAGCTGCAGCCATTTGATTGGCTGGCAATTCTCAGAGGTGGGACTTCCTCCCAGATGGGGGCGGAAATCTCAACCTGAGCTAATTAACAGGCCAATGGCTATAAAATTGACTTAGGGCTTCTTGGCCAAGCAGAGGCAGGCTTGTCTGTTTTTTTAGTTTCAGGCTTTGGGTCTACTGCCTCTACGTAAAGTTCCATCCTAGGGCTGAATTTTCCGTGTGGGCATGGGAAATAGAAGTCAGGACCATTTCTGGTCCTAAACCTGGCCCTGAGAGGAAACAGAAACGGACCCTGAGTTTCAAGGGGATGGTCACTTAATTGATATGAATAAATGGAGACAGGCATGGCAGCAATTAATTCCCACTAGAATCTAGAAACTAGAGTTTTCATTTCCACAATATTTCAAAAGAGCCAGAGGCCTTGAACCTGTGGCGTGACACCACTTCTTTTTCAGATGTCGACTTGGAGCTGATGCTGGAGGCCACGGGGGAGAGGGGGTAGATTCTCTTCCTGGAAGGTGGCAGAAGAAGGCCATCTACACAGTACAAGCAGGTATGGATGGACATTGCTGCCACTATCAGCGACAAAAGTATGGTGAGAAGAGCCGGGACCTAGTGCAGGAAAAGGTCGAAATACCTGATGCAACCTAGCAAGGTGAAAGCTGACCCCTCAAACCTCAGGACAGACAACTGGGTATTCACCCAGCAACAGACACATCAGTTGTGGAATCTCAGGGCACATGCTGCTCCTGAACATGGGAAGGGTGTGTGCACAGATCACTTACTGACCCCTCAAAATGGCTCAAGGCCATATTGCTACTGATGACCTGCCAGCACTGAAATGCTCACTCTCCAATGAACTGAACAGCTGCCATTAGCCATAGAGGACTGCAGTGCCATATTTCATTCTCTTTTGCCTTGAAGGAGAAACAACAACATAATGCCTGGAAGAGGGCGCAAACAGGTGCACAGAAACCCTGGCTTCAGATTGTCACATGAATGAAGGAGGAAGCGATTGAAATAGCCAGGATCACAGACTCATGAGCAAGTTGACCTTGGTGAAATGGATACTCATGGTGGAGATGGTGATTACAGAGGGCAATGCGTTCATCAAGACAGTGCATTGCTCTCCATCTCGTTCAATTGCAAGCCGAACACTGAGATGCATTGTGAAGCCTCTGCACTGCAAAGGCTTCTGCTCTCCAAGGCTCACATTTATGAGCTTGTCTTGTCTCACCTACAGGTGCAGACATCAACCCAAGGACAGCTTCTCATTCACCATCACTGGGCCAAGAGGAATAGCAGTGATCCGAAGAAACATCATCACACCTTATACACTCACCTTGGTGGCTCCTCATCTGCAGTTTGACAGGATAACACTGCATGAGTAGCATGGCACTAGTTTGGAGGAGGAGTTGCCAGAGTCAGAAGCAGCTGGGGGCAGTTCTACTCGAATGAGGCAAGATAGACACAACCCTGCTCAGCTGGCCATAGTTGCAGGGCCTCAGAGTCACTGGAAAAGTGGTTCTACCTAGACCAACAACAACAAAATGTTACCACACCAGAGTTCCCTGAGGTATTTGCGAGATTATGGGCATAGAATAGAGAAGTCCATCCAGCTCATGTGCCCCATCATGGCGCAGGGCTTTGGATGCATGAGTTCACTGAGAGGGTGGCCAATCTCATGAAGAGCCTTAGGCAGCAGCATTGGGTTGTCACAACCATATAAAATGCATTTCCTTAAAGTGGTCCATGAGCTAAGAATTTATATGTGAGCTAAGAGTTTGTATGTGTATGTAGCCCCTTTTTACTTTATAGATGGTTCATTTTAAAAATAGCCCAGCAGACAAGCTTTAGTCTTAAACAAGATAGGTTAGTTTATTACAAAAAATACTGCTGCAGGTTATTTAAATATAAGTGATAAAGTTATTAACTAAAATACAATTACAAAGAATAGAATGCAGATAAAGATATAAGATACTTAATTTGAGATTTCAAATTAATCCCTGTGAGACATTGTTGGGGGCCCGATTCTCGAATTCCTTCTTTCCCAAGTGAAGGAGTTGAAACTTGAGGTTTGGTTTAGTAGCTGCAATGTATTCTGCAGTCGACCATTTGGAATTTTTCCTTTGCAGGTGGACTCAGCAGGTCAGCAGGCTTTGAGAGAGAGAGGTTTCCTATTCCTTGCTAATACTGCAGTTACAGCACTTGCAGATTGTCTGGACTCTTTCAGCAAATGAGCAGTTGTTTTTTTACACATTCCTCTTTGTTCTCTCTTGGCCAAGAACTCTCTCTGATGATTTTTCTCACAGTTCTTCCTGGGGTTCTGCACACAAAATTACAGTTCTCAGCTGGACTTTATACCATTCCAAAAATTAAAATGTCTGCTATCCCAAACTATTGAACCTTGCTTTTGTTTTAGGTATTGGGTCAGTCCCAGTGTGGGGGGCACAGTCTTTTTATTTTTATTCCATTGTCTTTTTAGCCAATGTAATTATTATTTAAATGTCTCCATCATTAACTTGAATGGTTCCCATTCTCCCAGGTTTGAGGAGATAGGAAAAGGCTGTTCACACCTCCAGGGAAGCCACATGAGTTTTTGTTTACCCTTGTGGAAATCTGAATTGAAGTTCAAATGTCTCCACATGTCTGGATCTGTCTACTTGCAATCCGCTTGGAGCCTTTTAGAGCTTGACCACATTGCAGTTTTAAAAAATCAGGTGACTTTTGGCAGCCATAATTAAGGTTTCTTGTGTCCACTTAAAAGGAAGTTAAGCTTTTTAAAAAATACTATAATATCATAACTACAGGCCGGATTTTGCCCTTAGCGGGGGTGCTCGGTGGGGTCGAGTAGGGGGAAGCCGACCACTGCCAGCGATTGGCACCACACCGCGATATTATGTGGGTGGACCAATCAAGGCCAGTCCAGCGTGGAATGTGAGCAGCAACGCTCAGCTCTGCCTGTACGGCCGGGGGAAGGAGGGCGAGCGGGCCTGGAGGGAACTTTGTGCTTGCGTGCGAAAGAGCACTTCAATCTCCCTGAGGTACGAAGCTGCCTCGGAGAATGAAGCGCTGTTTAAAAAAAGTAATGAACAAAATAAATATGTCATAAAACATGTCCCCTCATGTGACCCTGTCTTATGAGCAGAGACATGTTTTTAATTCAAGTGTGAAATTTTTATTTTATTTTTAATTGCTTTAGGAAACCTCATCCTGCTCGTGGATGAGGTTTTCTAAAAAGTGCAAAGGCCATCATAAGCTTGGACGGGCGGTGTAAATTTGAATGTAATTACCTTTTTAATGGTCTTAATAGGCCTTTTAATTGTTGGCAGGCGCGCTGTCGACTCTGGCGCCCACCCACCGAACGAGATATCGGGGGCTACACAATGACGTTGGGACGCTTGCCTGATGTCATCGCATGTCGTTTTACGCGCGGCCGGGTTGGGCACATGCCCGCCCGTCCACTGAACTCAGTATTCTGCCCTACGCGTTCATGTCAGACTACATGCAGGAATTGCTCACTAAACTACACAGGATGCTTGCCCCATGCTGGACCAGGCCACCTCCCCGTACGGCCATGGCATTTAAATGATCTGCACCCTCTCCCTCCACCTCCTCTTCCTCCATCACTACAATATCCTGCTCTTCCTCTTCCTCCAATGAGCTGTCTCTTTCCAGGACCTCACTCTCCTCAAGCTCCAAATTCTCTGGAGGGCCATGTTATGAAGAACACAGCAGAGTACCACAATGAGCAAGACATTTGCAGCAGTGTATTGCAGGGTGCCACCTGATCAGTCCAGGCACCAGAACCACATCTTGAGAATCTTATAGCCTACTCAAAGGTTGTCTTAGTAAGCAGATGGCTTTGGTTGTATTGCCTCTGCACCTCTGTCTGGGGCTCTTGTAGGAATGCTTAGCCATCTCTTCAGAGATATCCCTAGTCCAGCCACAGACTTTAGGGGTTGCAGTCAAAAGCTGCAGCCACCTGGATTGGCCGAGGATAAAGAAGTCAGGCAGCTGCCAGGAAAGTGAGCCCACTCATAGAGAAGGCTCTTGTTGTGGTTGCAGATCAGCTGAACATTGAGGGAGTGAAAGCCCTTCCTGTAGATGAATCCCACTGGCTAGTCACTGAGTGATTTGATGGTCACATGGGCCTATGATGATACTCTGCACCTAGAGGAACGTAGCAATGGCAGTGAAACCTACTGCCCTCTGTGCCTATGAGACTGGCTCAGTTGTGAATTGAATGTTCTGTCTAGCTCCCACAAACAGGGCATCAGTGACCTCTGAAATGCACTGCTGTTCTGCCATTTTCAAGATTCCACAAGGTATGTAGCTGATCCTTGGAAGGAGTCAGAAGCAAAGAAGTTGAAGACTATGATGACCTTGATGGCTACTGGCAGAGCGTAATGAGCAGTACTGCAAGGTAAGAAGTCTTCAGGATGAGGTCACGGATCTCTATGACCATCTGCCTGGAGAGACAGTCTCTTGTGGCACTTGTTCTTTGTCATCTCCAAATAGCTCCCTCTTCGTTAGTGGATTCTGTGCTGAGAGTATGGCCTCCGTGTCCTCCCTGCCCCTTGTCCCTCTCTCCTGCCACCCTGATGCCCAGGGCTGTGCCCTTTCTGTGAAGGGTGTTGCCCCTCATCACTACTGAACCCAAAATCTAAGAACTATTCCCCCATTACCAGCTGCTGCCTTTCTTGTGATCAAGTAGCTGACCAATTGTCCTTGGCATCCTTGCCCTCTGTTCTGTGGTCCTGTGATGCCAGGTGGGTGAGGACCCCCTGCACTGTCTATGCGCTTACCACTCATTCTCCGCTCCAACTGCACTTTATCAAACACCTGTTTGTCAATGGCCAAATCAACCGCTGTGCCATTCGCCCTTTTATGGGGCTCAGCTAATTCCCTGGCATGGTCCTGTCTGGCTCCCACTGTGTCCTGCCTCCCTGCACCTGGTCTGCCCCAGACAAGTAGTGCAGCTCATGTGATCCCATGAAAATCACAACATCCCCTTGCCACATTCCTCTCCCCACCCCCCACCCCCAACTCACCGCAGTCTCACTGCATCCCATTGATCCATTGACAAACTATAAAGGAGCTCCTTATTGGCTTAATTGACCTATATCAGGAGTTGAGGGAATTGCGATTTTGCTTTCCCCCGCACACTTTGGTTAACATGGCCGGCTCTGGGAATGGTGTCAGGAATGCCAGCCAGTGCCAGTATTTTAGAGTCTCGCCTGACTCCACGCCTGCCCCCAGTGGGACCCGAAAAGCCCCAGAGCCAGGATTTAAATTTTGCTACTACATTACTCAGGTTTAGCATATCCCCAACCTCCTGAGAAGAATACAGTGAGAGAAATACTAGCTTTAAAAAACAATATTGATAAGCTTTTGTCAGAAATTTAATCATATCACCTTGAAATTAATATTTTAAAAGTGCAGGATGATGTTTAAGTAAAAAGATCTGTCTAGGTCCGTTTGTCTTTTCTTACAAAATCTGTTTCTCTTCTGGAGAGCTACAAATAATATAAGATGAAATGACTTTCAACCTATTGATGAACTGAAACTATAAATATATGAGTGTGCCGCTTCATTTTGGTAACAGCAGGCTTCTATTCATGCTATGCTGTGAAGCAATGAGATGCACATTTTCACTTATGAATCCTAGACAGGAAGCTTCTGGTTTTGTTTAAAGTACTGCAGGTTATGTATGGAAAATGAGTAGCTTCATGGTATGTTGTCTGCCTGCTTCTCACTTAGGAATTAATGCACAGCATGGGGCTGTGGGTTTGGGGGCAGAGGGAGAGTGAAGTCTAAATTTAAAAATACGAAGGACAAAGTAATACTGATTCTAAGTGAATTCAGGACCAAAGACAAGTTTCTGTATATATGGCTACAGACAAGGATCATTGCAAAATAAAGCTATCCATGCAAGACTGACAAATAAAAGCCAAAATTCCAAGAATTCCACTTCGACAGTAGAAGTGCAATGGAGAAGGACTCCTGTCTGCCATCATCCATCGCTGTAAAGCCTGTCCCAAATCATGCGGATGAGATTATTTAAATACTACAGGCTAGTGGTCCACACCTGTACAGATGCTGCTTAATATCTACCAGGAAATTTGAAGAGGAGCTATGCAGGATCAGTGGTGGGAGCAAGGTCCAGAAAAGACCAAAGGTAAAATGCTAGCGTTATTTGTTAACTGTGGAAACAAAACTGGCTGAAAAATAGGAAGCAGAGAGTAATGGTCAATGGATATTTTTCGAGTTGGAGGAAAATTTGTAGTGGAGTTCCCCAGGATTCGGTATTGGGACCCTTGCTTTTCCTGATACATATTAGCGATCTAGATATTGGTGTGCAGGGGACAACTTCAAAGTTTGCAGATGAAACAAAGCTTGGGAGTGTTGTAAACTGCAAGGACAGTGTAGAACTTCAAAAGGACATAGACAAATTGGTGCAATGGGCAGATAGGTGGCAGATGAAGTTCAATGTGGAGAATTGTGAGATGATGCATTTTGGTAGGAAGAACATGGAGAGGCAATATAAAATAAGGGGTGATATTTTGAAGCGGGTGCAGGAGCAGAAATACCTGGGTGTTTATGTGCATAGATTGTTGAAGGTGGCAGGACAGGTGGAGAGAGCAGTTAATAAAGCATATAGTATCCTGAGCTTTATTAATAGGGGCATAAAGTACAAAAGCAGGGAGGTTATGCTGAATTTATACAAGACACTCGTTAGTCAGCAGCTGGAGTATTGTGTACAGTTCTGGGCGCCATATTAAAGGGAGGATGTGAACACATTGGAGAGAGTGCAGAAGAGGTTTACATGAATGGTTCCAGGAATGAGAAACTTCAGTTACAAAGATAGATTGGAGAGGTTGGGTCTGTTCTCCTTGGAGAGAAGAAGGCTAAGAGGGACTTGATAGAGATATTCAAAATCATGAGAGGGCTGGAAAGAGTAGATAGAGAGAAGATGTTCCCGCTCGTAGAAGGATCAAGAATGAGAAGGCACAGATTCAAAGTGATTTGCAAAAGAAGCAAATGTGATGTGAGGAACAACGTTTTCACACCACGAGTGGTTCGGGTCTGGAATGCCCTGCCTGGAAGTGTGGTGGAGACAGGTTCAATCCAGGCATTCAAGAGGGCATTAGATGGTTACTTGAATAGAAACAATGTGCAGGGGTACGGGGAAATGGCAGGGCAATGGCACTAGGTCATAATGCTTATTTGGAGAGCCGCTGCAGACACGATGGACTGAAAGGCCTCCTTCTATACTGTTAAAATTTAGTGATTCCAATGGTGCAAGTGGCTATTTTTAATGAGGTAATTTACCCACTCTGGGATTGTTTACCCTTCATCAATACAGTCCTGAGCCTTTGCTAATCCCAAAATGGAAGTCATGCCAGCTCTCAGCCGATGAAAGCTCTGTTGGACCTAATGGGATTACAATCGATGGATTTCACAGGTATTCCTGAACTCCCACAGATATGCTCTCAAAGCATAGGGGCAGGTAGTCAGCTCACCCACCTCTTCCCCAGTGGAATTTGACACTTCGTTGAAATGGAGTGATAAAACAATGGATCTAGGTTCTGCCGCAAATTTCAGCCCCATAAAGCTGAGAATGTTTAAAAACGCAGTGAAACATTGTCAATTGTCTGACAACACCATGAAATGGTGTGTTTTCTTACTGTTTTGATTTTTTTCCAGATAACAATGATCAAATAATATTCCACTTTTGCAGGATGTACCTATGGTTCAGTACCATTTCCATCGACGCACAGAAAGGTCAGTGTCAACTATCATCCTTCATGTCCAGCTTATTATCCATTACTTCCATTGGTTGTTTTCTTGATCACTCTGCCAAAGCATACATCTGTTCTTCTCTCATATTCAGGATTGTTGAAGTTCTGTAATTATGCTATGAGATGTTAGCATAGGAATGGTTAACATATTCATCTGAAATTACTTAACTACAATTTGGTGGAGGAATTAACCCATTTACTCCAACTAACTGGTATCTCCACTAAATTAGCAAGGAGACATTTCATTTAAAGTCTTAAGCATTTGTTCACAACGGTTCTGAAAAACCTGAAATTTCAACATGTCATTGGTCAATCCAACACTGCTAATGGGACAGAAGACCTCGCCCAGAAATTGTGCCCATTTTACCTTGAAAAACAGGTGAAATGCTTAATAATTCCTACACACGATCTCTTCAAAAGTCCAACTATCATCAATACCTAGATTTCACAAACATCCCCATCCCCCAACACACACAAACAAACACACACACTTCTGCTACAGAAGTGGTAGTTACATCTCTTCTGGTGCACTGGCCTCTGAAAATACCCTCAGCTTCTGTTAGCCCACAGTCACAGGGACTCCAATTCCCTCTCTGTCCCTCTCCTATCCTCCACAAGGCCCCCCACTAACTGGCAGCACAAGCAAAGACTTGATGTATCAGGGGCCTGCTCCATTTTTTGAAGTTATGGCTCTTCATATCCTGGAGCATAATTTGTAGGCCAGTGTATGTCAGCAAGTAATTACATGCAAGAGTTCTGTGCATGTGGTGATAAAGAAAACATGAAGGGAATCCTAGGACTCTTTCTCTGAAATACTTGGTGTTACATTTGCCTGATAAAAACTATCCCATGCTGTACATTTATAGATGACCATTTTTAATGTTGCAGAACAAAGTCGCAGAAAAGGAGATTTGAGGAGGAATTAAATGAAAGGATGATTCGAGCAATTGACGGAATTAATTCACAAAAGTAAGTTTACATTAAAGAAAATAAGTATTCCTTCAAAAATAGAGGAGGCTGACAAATTAATAATTTAAAATCCAGAATTAAATATTTATGCTGCACAATTTACTGTAAATTTGTATTTGAGATGCTTAGAATACCCTTAACAGCTGTGGAGGAATTCAAAGCTTTGCTTCCCTCACCATCTCTGTTGAAGTGTAACATGGAGGGCAAAAATAGCTAAAATTACTGTAAGAAGATGGAAAAGAAAGTCATCAATGTGCTGCTGATTCTCAAAGATGAGTGCATAGCTGTATGTATGGCCACTGCCCTGTCAGAAATCACACACATACCCCAAATAGCATCTAGTGCAGCAGAGATTAGGGAATGACTGCTGAGACCAGCCAGATGGGTAAGAATCAGATTATCTATTAAAGCAGTAAAAATACTTATATTAGCAAATCAAAAAGCACTCTCCTCTATTGATTTGATACATTCTCCCCAGGACCTGTATTGCTCTGCAATTCAACTACCATGGAAATTATTACAGAATTTTGAAGTCAGTAGTGGATTTTATTGTTTTTTTCCCCCACCATTTTCCCAATTTGAATGCGGAAATCAAATGGTGCCACATGAAACCATTCTGCCAGATCCCCTGATTCACAACTCATTAAGTCCCCTTGCATTTCACACTGTATGTTATTTAATGTAATTTTGTCTATCTCAGCTCCTTGATTGGCTCCACAAATGCTCTGCATCTAGTTTAGCAGGTGAAAGATGCAAGGTGTGAGATACATGAGGATTAATGAGCTGCTAATAAATGGAAATTAGCAGATTGATTTAATTCAGACTCAGAACACTACAGGCAGAATTTTCCAAGGTCCAAAAGCACCAGTGGGGTTTTGCTCACAGCAGGAGGCTAATTAGAAAATTGGGGAGGTGTCTAAGATTTTCTGGTCATGGAATACAACTGGCAGTGTAGCTACTATTTTCAGTTAAATCACCCATTGTGTGCAATGGCAAGGGTCCTCAGGTAATTCTGCCCAGGTTTTGGTACACCCAATATTGTTCTTATCTGGCAAGAATAGCTATTTTTTAAGTGGTAGCCTAATTATTAATAGCTGAGCAGCACAAGGTCTCCAAAGCTAAGCGCAGTAATGCTTTTAAATCATTTAGAATGCCTCGCAAAAGCAGCCAATCCTAAATTATTACATTATTAAAATCCTCATAAAACTCCAGTTGAAATATGCTCACTCCCCGTATAAGCTTGCCTCAGAACCTATAGTCGAATTTTTCATCCAAAGGAACTGGCAGGGATGGAGTCAGAATGATTGCTGAGCATATGCTACTGCATTAAAACCCTGTGTCATTTTAACTACCAGTATTCAAGTGGCATGGAGGCAACCCGCCCCAGGCCAGAGGGGGCCTAATTGAAACGTGAAATTTGCAGGTCCATTACGTCATTGACACCACACTGCTCTTTTAACTGAAAATCACAGAAGGCTCACGCAATGATCCTAAGAGGTCAACTTAAGTCATTTTTTTTTCATTTTTTGTGAAGATTCCTTGTGGGCCTGGAGAAGCAGGATTGTGCCCTGCCTTCCCTCCTCCCATGCCCTGCAACTAGGGGCAGTTCTGAGGCAACCTCCACTGCAGCGCTAATCTTATACCAGATGTTTCAGGGGAAACAGAAGCCCTGAATAAACACTATGGATCAATGTTCACCCGAATGACCCAACAATAATTCCATCAATTAATACACCCTCCCCCACCCCCCCTCCAGTCTCGCCAATCCAAACATGCTGAACTTTGATTAAGATATTGCTGGAGCATTAAAACTCCTTGGGGAGAATTTCCAGCTAAGCGAGCAGGGCAGGGCCCGCTTGCCGAGGCATAAAATGACACGGGATGACGTTGGGCATGCGACACGACGTCACTGCGCGTCACTTAGATTTTCAGTTCGGCAGACACGCAGCCGACTCGGCTGTGCGCCCGCTGAACTGTCAAAGGTCTGTTAAGGCCATTAGTTAACTAATTAACCCTATTGAGAAAACTGCCCGCCCAACCTTAAGTTCGGCGGGCAGGCAAAGAACCCAGGCGGCCTTCGCATTTTTCTTGGAACCTCATCCATGGGTGAAATAAGGTTTCATGAAGGGTTTATAAATTAAATAAATTTTTCCATTAAAGTTCAGTGACATGTCCCAGCTCATGTCTTAAATTTTTTTTAATTAAAATTTTTAAAGCTTAAAACTTATCTCCCTGAGGCACCTCTGTACCTCAGGGAGATTTCTGCACTCTTTTGCGCACATGCGCACTCCTGACTCAGGGAACACCCCTTCCCCCCACAGCGCTTCTGGGCGTACATCATGCTGGGCAGGCCTTAATTGGCCCGCCCATGTAAAATGGTGGCTTGGACCCGAACGGGGGTGCCAATCGGGTCTGCACCCGCCCCTGCACACACACACACACACACACACACATACACACACCCCCCCCGCCCCCCCACTCTCCCTGACAGGCTGAAAATTCTCTCCCTAAAGAGATCGGACCAGCACGAAGCATGTGGACTTGATGACATACAAATGTACATAATAAAGAAATTTGCTGAAGAACTATCGTCAGAACTTATTAAGATATACACCTGTCAATAAAAGAAAGGGGGTTCTTAGCAGATTGGTTAACCACTAACATCTGCTCCACCTTCAAAAAAGACAACCTCCTGGTAACTATCGATCAGTCTCACTCACTTCAGTTTCTTGTAAAATATTAGAGCACATAATTTCCCACAAATTCATGGTCCATGTAGAAGAACACTTGAAAACTCATCAGTGTGGATTTTTGAAGACATGTGCCTGTGAGTTGCAACTTGTGAACACTGCGGAAGAGGTCATGAATTACCTTGACCAAGAACCTGAAGCACAAATAGATATGCAGAAGTTAGACCTTAGTAAAGCATTGAATTCTATGGCTCACCAAAAGGTCCTGCGTAAAATCAGTCATTAAGCGAAAGAGGTGAAACCCTACACTGGATAGAAACTTGACTAGCCAAGAGAAGTTAATATGGTAATAATGGGGAAGTCACATTCAGTATCAGTTACATCAATCCTCTGATGTTCCTGCTGTACATAAATGACATAGGAGATAGAACCAGCCCTGATGCCAAGATCAAGCTCTTTGCAGACAACTGCCAAATTTGTGGGCAAGACAACCAAGTACAGAAGTACTTAGATGCACTGAGAGAAGTCCCATAGATAGAAAATCACTTTCAATCCACACCATGCATGCAACAAGATGCAGACAACCTAGGACCTTCACATATAGCATGATGGGAGTCAAACTTACATTGGTTAAGCTGAGTTTCAATATCTTCCTATCAGGTGACATATGCATACCATAAATCATGCTGTAAATGATGCAAACAAAATCCAATGATTTGTAAGGAGAAATCTAATCAAATGCGACTATAAGCAATCAAGGTTGCTGCATACAAAGCTTTGGCATGTCCCAAACTGGGACCCCTCTCAAGCCCACCTTATAAACAAACTGGAAATGATTCAAAGATAAACAGCACTGTTTGTCCCCAAGGACTATGCTAGAAATTTCAGTGTTACATCAATGTTGAACTCCCTGGAGTGGCCTACTTCTTTTTAGACAGTCCTTCAGGATCGAAGATGACTCACCTACACTCCAGTTTAGTGGGTTCTGAGATGGCTGATAAGTCCAATGCATGATCTGTAGACTCTGCCACATGTGGGCAGATGGTCCTTGAAGAACGTTGACTTGTTTGATGGTTTGTGCACTATCTTCAATGCCTCAACTGCATCTCTGCTGGTTCCCAACAAAGTCTATCGATAAGTTTCAGTGCCTTCCCAAATGAACCTTCTCAATTTTGGCTGGTCACAAGCCAGGGACTCCCATGAGGCGGCAGGGATGTTTGACCTGTTCACAAATACTTTGAGGACATCCTTAAAGCATTTCTGCTGTCCTCCTGGGAGTCTCCTGCCACGACTGAGTTCTGAGTCTGAGACGGAGTCTGGTGTCAGATGTACAAATAAAGAGTCCTGCCCAACGGAGCTGCTTTTGAGCAACTATGAGCATCTCATGCTAGGCATGTTGGCTTGGGAGAGGATTATGCAGTTGAACCGCCTTCTTCCAGTGCTTTGAGGTGTCTGCTATAGGTTGTCCAAGCCTCCAAGACATGTAGGAGAGCGGGGATCACTACTGCCCAGCAAACCATAAACATAATCTCGGGTTTGAAATCTTAGTCCTCAAGTACTCTTTTCCTCAGTTTGCCGAAGGTTGAACTGACTCATCGGAGGTGATGATGAATTTTGTCATCAATGGGTGGAATCATCCCAGGTTTGCACAAAGTGTGACAGCAGGCAGGAAAAAGGACGCTTTACCTGCCAGCCGCAATGGCGGGTTTTCATGTTGCATCATTCCATTCCCGCTGTGTCCTGCCTCATTAATAATTCATTCCTGGGAAGCACTGGCAGGGCAGCCTCTGATTCGGATGCCTTGCCATTACCTCAGGCCTTCAGTAAATTGGGCGCCATATTTAAAGACCTCCCCTGCACAGAACCACCACTATTCAAGGTATAGGAAGTTGCTGGAAACTGATGGCTGCCAAAGGGACGAAGCATGTTATCCCCAGATTTAGTGATGCCTCCATCGAGCACCTACTGGACGCAGTGGAGGCCCAACACAATGTCCTCTACTCTTGCTCTGGGCGAAGGCCAGCAAGCAAGATCACCAAACCAGTATGAGAGGCAGTGGCAACAGTGGTAAGTGCCTGTCAGTGGCAACACCTTGCAAAAGAGGACAGCCACCCAATGCTAAGAGAGGATGAATAATCACCTCTGTTCCTCCAGGATAAGTCACTCTTCTCATCACTCTCAACTCATGCTCACAAACCCATCACACATCCTCACTCACTGCCAGTTCAAGGGACATCACCATTCACTCTCACACACACAACTTCATTTGCTCTGCAGATCATTTCCTCATCCAGTCCATGGTGACACTCACCACCGACACACATACAAGGCATCCTTGTTATCTGGCCTGGCAGGTGTCCTGCTTACATTCTCTCCATCTCTGTTCATGCATGACAAGCTGGCGCACAATTAAAGGGGGAGGTTGCAGATTGATGGAGGAATATCTGAAATAAAGGTCCTCACAGACTTTGAAAACAGCCATCCAGCTGGCTGGCGAGGATCTGGAGCATTCCTGTGCTGACGGTGAGGTCAGCGCTGCTCAACTAAGTGAGGATCCAGCAGTGCAACATCCATCCGACAACCATGCCGTGAGTGATGTGTCCTGTTTCACAAGCCACTGCCATGCAGTAATTATCTCTCCTTGCTTTCGCAGGCACATCTGGGAATCAGCCGAGGGGGTCCATGACCCAGGTCCTCAAGTCAAGCCCCGAAGAAACCTCAAAAGAAGAATCTGATGACACCCTAATTGAAGACCTATCACAGGGCTCACCCACACCCTCCACCAACACTGAGACACACACCTCGGGACCTAGCTTTAGGGTATCCTCGGGGTCACAATCTGGAGAGTACATCGCACTGTCTGATTCACAGCAGGTGGCATCAGGGACTTCGCAGGTATCCGGCACTCAGAAGACTGCTGGAGGCCAGAAATCTGCTGAGTCAGAGTCAGATGAGGAGCCTCTGGTCTCGGTCATATCTCATTTGCTGGAGTTGCAAAGGCAAGCTCGGGAACATCAGGAAGTGATGTGTGCTGCACTCCTCAGATTGCAAGGCACGATGGAAGAGTCCATCCCCCTAAAGTCCGAGGTGATAGCACCGTCCTGCCAATGCACCTAGGTTAACACTGGCAGGATGGCGGCTGCCATGGAGACCTTGGTCCGAGGACGTTGGTCCTGCACTGCTGCGAGGGCAGAACTCCATCACTGACATCATAGTTAGCCCCCAACGGTGTTAACGCAAGAGGGGTGCAGGGCAGCTCAATCTCACTCCAGCTTCCTCTTCTCCTCAAGGAGTCAGCCAGGGCCTTCGGGCACCCATAGGGAGGAGGATCAGTAGGTGTACACCCCAGGGCCATCCACCCAGGTGACTCCGGCACTGTCCAGCCCCTCTTCCTGTAACCCCAATAGCTCCAGCTCCACAGCCGAGGAGGGTGCCAGTGCCACAGAGTAGGCCCTCAAAAGAAGGCCAGGCCCTCCAGGTCTCAGGCCTCCAGAGGATTCCTGCCAATATAGCAGTCAGCAGGCTGCCTCCACCTCCACTGTAGATGTTGGGGTAGTATCAAGACGTGGCGGCAGGATTAACAATATTGATCAAGGAGTCAATTACTGCAATGAGGAGGGATGATATATTGGAAGGTTCCTCAAATGAGGCCATAAGGGTAGAACTTAAAAACAAAAAGGGAGCAATCACATTGCTGGGAATGTACTATAGACCCCCAAAAGTCAGAGAGCGATAGAAGGGCAGATATGTAGGCAAATCTCAGAGAAGTGTAAAAATAATAGGGTAATAATAGGAGATTTCAACTTCCCCAATATTAACTGGGATCGACAAAGTGTGAAAGGCTTAGAGGAGGGCGGAATTCTTAAAATGTATTCAGGACAGCTTTTTAAGCCAGTACGTTGAAAGTCCTAATTTTAGGGAACAAAGCCGGACAAGTGATAGAAGTGTCAGTGTGGGAACAGTTTGGTGATCATAACTCAGTAAGATTTAAGGTAGTTATGGAAGGGACAAAGGTGGACTGGAACTAAAGGTTCTGATTTGGGAGAAGGCCAATTTCAATATGATAAGATAGGACCTGGCCAAAGTGGACTGGGAGCAGCTACTTGTAGGAAAATCTACATCAGAGCAGTGGGAGTCATTCGAAAAGGAAATAATGAGAGTGCAGGGACAACATGTTCCTGTAAAGGTGAAGGGTGGAACCAACAAGTCCAGAGAACTCTGGATGTCTAGGAATGTACAGGATTGCATAAGGGAAAAAAGGGAAGCTTATGGTAGATACCAAGGGCTCAAAACAGCAGAAGCCCTAGAGGAGTATAGAAAGTACTGGGGGTTACTTAAAAAATAAATTATGAGAGCAAAGAGGGGTAAAAACACTGGTGGGTAAAATAAAGGAAAATCCAAAGGTGTTTTATAAGTATATTAGGGGCAAGAGGATAACCAGGGAAAGAGTAGGGACCATTAGGGAGCAAAGTGGCAATCTGTGTGAGGAACCAGAGGACGTAGATGAGGTATGAGTTCTTTGCATCTGTGTTCACTATATGATGTAGATATAGAAATCAGGGAGGGGGACTGTGATATACTTGAACAAATTAGCATTGAAAGGGAGGAGGTGTTGGTGGTTTTAGTGGGCTTACAAGTGAATAAATCTGCAGACCCAGATGAGATGTATCCCAGGCTGCTGTGGGAGGCAAGGGAGGAGATTGCAGGGGCCCTGACATTAATTTTCAAATCCTCTCTGGCCACAGGCCAGAGGACTGGAAGACAGCTAATGTGGTACCATTATTCAAGAACGGTGGTAGGGATAAACCAAGGGACTATAGGCCAGTGAGTCTAAGATCAGTGATGGGGAAACTTTTGGAAAAAATTCTGAGGGACAGGATTAATCTCCACTTGGAGAGGCAAGGATTAATCAAGGATAGTCAGAATGGTTTTGTCAGGTGGAGATCATGTCTAACAAATTTGATTGAATTTTTCAAGGAGGTGACGAGATGTGTAAATAAGGATAGTGCATTTGATGTAGCCTACATGGGCTTCAGTAAGGCTTCTGACAAGGTCTCGCACGGGAGACTGGTCAAGAAAGTAAGAGCCCATGGGATCCAGGGCAATTTGGCAAATTGGTTCCAAAATTAGCCTAGGGTTAGGAGGCAGAGGGTGATGGTTGAAGGTTGTTTTTGTGATTAGAAGCCTGCGTCCAGTGGCAGCATTTGGTGCTGGGTCCCTAACTGTTTGTAGTGTACATTAATGATCTCGACATGAATGTAGGAGGTATGATCAGTAAATTCACTGATGACACTGTAAATAGAGAGGGGGAAAGCCTTAGACTACAAGATGATATAGATGGGATAGTCAGATGGGAAGAACAGTGGCAAATGGAATATAATCCTGAAAAGCGTGAGGTGTTGCATTTTGAGAGGACTAACAAGGCAAGGGAGTACATGATGAATGGTAGGGCTTTAGGAAGTACAGAGGATCAGAGGGACCTTGGTGTGCATGTCCATAGATCCCTGATGGCAGCAGATAAGGTGGTTAAAAAGGTATATGGGATACTTGCCTTTATTAATCAAGGCAGTGAATACAAGAACAGGAAGGCTATGATACAGCAGTACAAAACATTAGTCAGGCCACATCTGGAGTACTGTGTGCAGTTCTGGTTGCTACACTATAGGAAGGATGTGATTGAACTTGAGAGGATGCAGAGGAGATTCACCAGGATGTTGCCTGGGCTGGAACGTTTCAGCTATGAAGAGAGACTAGATAGGCCGGGGGTGTTTTCCTTAGAGAATCACAGAATCACAGTGCAGAAGAGGCCCTTCGGCCAATCGAGTCTGCACCGACACGTGAGAAACACCTGACCTACCTACCTAATCCCATTTACCAGCACTTGGCCCATAGCCTTGAGTGTTATGACGTGCCAAGTGCTCATCCATTTTTAAAGGATGTGAAGCCTCCACCACCCTCCCAGGCAATGCATTCCAGACCGTCACCACCTTCTGGGTAAAAAAATTTTTCCTCACATCCCCCTAAACCTCCTGCCTCTCACCTTGAACTTATGTTCCCTTGTGACTGACCCTTCAACTAAGGGGAACAGCTCTCCCTATCCACCCTGCCCATGCCCCTCATAATCTTGTACACCTCGATCAGATCGCCCCTCAGTCTTCTCTGCACCAACGAAAACAACCCAAGTCTATCCAACCTCTCTTCATAACTTAAATATTTCATCCCAGGCAACATCCTGGTGAATCTCCTCTGCACCCCCTCCAGTGTAGTCACATCATTCCTATAATGTGGCAACCAGAACTGCACACAGTACTCCAGCTGTGGCCTCACCAAGGTTCTATACAACTCCAACATGACCTCCCTACTTTTGTAATCTATGCCTCGATTGATAAAAGCAAGTATCCCATATGCCTTTTTCACCACCCCACTAACATGCCCCTCCGCCTTCAGAGATCTATGGACACACACGCTAACGGAGCAGAGAAGGCTGAGGGGGGACCTGACTGAGTTGTACAAAATTATAAGGGGCATAGATAGGGTAGAAAGGAATAAACTTTTCCCCTTAGTGGAGGGGGTCAATAACCAGGGGGCATAGATTTAAGGTAAGGGGCAGGAGGTTTACAGGGGATTTGGGGGAAAAAATTTCACCCAGCGGGTGGTTGGAATCTGGAACACACTGCCTGAGAGGGTGGTAGAGGTGGGAACCCTCACAACATTTAAGAAGTATTTAGATGAACACTTGAAACGCCATAGCATATGATGCAACGGGCCAAGTGCTGGAAAATGGGATTAGAGTAAATAGGGGCTTGATGACCATCGTGGACACGATGGGCCGGAGGGCCTCTTTCTGTGCTGTAAAGCTCTATGACTATATGACTCAATGGCAATTAATTTGGTATTGACACCAGAATTGACCTTGAATCAGATAAGCTAACTTCCCCTCGAAAGTCCCCAAAACACCTGGGAAAATTCAATCATGGGGTGATCAAACAGAGGAAAATCAGTACATGCAAGTGAGAGATTGTGTAAAGGCTGCTCCTCCAATCTCAGGCTGTTTCACTCCCGCATTTGCTGCTGATAATGAGCCTATCAGCAGCAAACATGGGAGAGAAACAGCCTGAGATTGGAGGAGCAGTGAGCAGTGGGAAGATGAGTGGTGGGGCTCAGCCTGAGGTCTGACCACGTGAATCGGAGCAGCAGAGCAGCAGCGATGAGAGAGGCTGTGAAGGATGAGGTGGGAGGGGTGGTGTGCGGGGAGAAGGGTGGAGAGGGAGCAAGGAGCAGTTTCAATGGGGTTTAGAGTTGGTGAGGGACAGGCTGCAGCAGGAGAGGGGAAGACAGCTAGGAAATGGCTGCAGCAGGGGGAGAGGCGGCAAGGGAGAAGCTGCCTGTAAAGGAGGGATACAGCGAGGGACCAGCTGCAGGAGGGAAGAAGCAGCAAGGGAATGGCTGCAGGGGGGGTGGGGTAGAGATGGTGAGGGAGAGGCTGCAGTGGGGATACGAGGCTGCAAAGGTGCAAGAGCTGTGGAGGGGAGAGGCTGTGAAGTGAGGGAGAAAGTACCAAGGGCAAGGGGTTGCGAAGGAGGGGAGAGGCTCTGAGAGAGATGGAACTGTTTTAAACCTGTCAATAAGGTAATGCTCAGCTAAATGGCAGCCAGAAAAGTTTGAAGTCACTGAGGTAATGAATTCTTCACAAATGAATGTGAAGTCTCTAGAGCTTAAGGCTACATAAGTTCAGGAGCTAGTGCTACTGCATGGGAAAAAATGTAGTGGATACTATTTTAATGAACGCTATTAATTGAATAATTTAATACTGAATAATTTTATTTCACAAGAAAGATTTGCATTTATGTGTTATCACATCTCAAAGTATTTCACATTCTTTGAATTTCGTGAGATGCAGTGTTAGAGACAAACATGCAACCATTTGCATATACCAAGATCCCAAACAGTATTAAATAAATTGCATTTTCATAGTGTGTTTTATGGCCTCAGGACATTACAGTCAATGAAATACTTTGGAAGTGTAGTCACTGTTGTAATAAAGGAAATGTCATGAGACAAATGATCAAGTAATTTAGGGGAGTCTAGGACTAGGGAGCATAATCTAAAAATTAGAACCAGATCTTTCAGGGGTGAAATTAGGAAACACATCTACAAATAAAGTTTGGTAGAAGTTTAGAACTTTTTTCTGTAAACACCGATTGATGCTAGATCAATATCAATGCTAGATCATTTGTTAAATTTAAATCTGAGATGCACTAAAAAAGGTATAACTGCCTGGTGAAAATCTTCCAGATTTGTGCATGTGTGATGAAAATGCATAAAGTATGACCTTACCAGTCTGCAGAAGGCATGTCTAGGATGATGGCTTTTTGTGTGTAGAAGTTGGTGTTAGGTATTTTGTAAAAAACTTTTGTTGCTAAATTATGCCTGTTGTTTTCTTATGCCAATTTAAATACTGTGGCATCGAAGAAATTAATGCTTTCTTTGTGTATTATAGCTTTAAGTTTAATGGAGGGGTGATGATTATTGAGGATATTGATGAATTATTCTAAATCTGCTTCTGTGTGAGTCCAAATACCCCATATGTCAACACAAATACCGAAGGTAATGTTACTACTTGACAGCATCAGAAGTTAGCAAGAATGAAAAAGGAGTCCCTGAAAATCAAAAAGTAGTCACCGAAAATCAAAAAGTAGCTCTTGGGAAAATCTCAAGCAGAGTACTTGGGCATAATAAATATTTTGACTCCTGCCTTGAGCTACCACAGAATTCCCAATACTAACACATCAGGAAAATGCAGTGCACAGCCAATGTTCAGATAAGAATCCTGATCATGGAAATTTAGACTCCAAAATGGATGGGTTTTAGTCAGGCGAGATGTGAAAGTTTAAAAAATTCTCAAACCCAATTCCAACCCATCTCCAACCAACCCACTTCTGGGTTTAATGGAAGTGAAAAGGGAGTGCAAGCAGTCAACCTGCTCCCAGGAGGCAGTTTAGTTATTTCATTTTTATAATGAACCTGTGTTCCTGAAACTTAACCAATTTTCTAGAAATAACCCTGGTTTAACCCAGGCCATGAGAAACCTGGCAACTAAAAGGGGCAGTGGGTCTGAGTGGGCAGGACGGCTTTGTGGAAAAGTTAAGTACCTTTACAGCACTTGTTATCCTAACAAAATGCCTCCCACACACTCACAAAACCTGCCTCTGTAAATGTCAGGGCCCATGTTTCCCAAAAAAGGAATTTGAACTGCAAAACTAAAGTATCGTCACCTGGTAAAATCTAGTCATGGAATGTCAATGAACATTAAAAACTGGATCATGCAGGGGCCATTTTAGGCATGATTATTTATCTTGTAAGTGATTAGAAGTAGTTTAGTACAAACAACACATCTTTGGATCAAAGCACTAGTTTTTTTGTGACATAATTAATGACTAGGCCAATCTGATTAAACTCTTTCTGAGTTATGTGTAATCATAATTAGATGTTACATCCAATTGCTAATCTATTTTGCTTTTCTTGTAACCTGTGGACCAATCCATTAATCTCCATCTCTTCTGCCCACTCTTTCTCCCTCACATATGTTCAATTCTATTTGTTTTTCCTTCCTTTCCCTTTACAATTGTCTGCATATCTCTTCTCCATTTCTGTTTCTTCTGCCTGTCTCCTCTTCCTCCTCTTTCAGTGTGTCTCTTTCTATTTCAGTCTATTTTTCTCTTTCCTAACTCTGCCTCCTTTCTCTACTTTTGCAGCAATTTCTTTCACTGGCCTTTTAAATCACTTGTAGGACTCACCTGCCAACATCTCACACTGATCCCACAGGTTCCAAATTTACACAGCTGTTTTGGCAGAATCCTTCTTTAAATATCAGATCAGCATCTAGTGACACCATTGGACACCTGAATCAGTGGGGATCACAATGCACAATTAGCATGCGCCCTTTCAATGTAACGTAGGCAGTTCGCCCTCTTCATGCTGCCTGTGCATTATAATGATTGCTGTGTGTAGTCACACGAATCACATTGTTCACTGATGGTATGCATCAGCAGGGGACCCACTGTTGTTTCTTGTTAGCGCTACATGAAGCTAGCTTGCACCACTTAAAGGGAAGATGCATTGTAGCTGCTAAAGGTGCTGAGATCATTCATTGGGAATAATTTTGTGCAACAAAAAACAATGGCTTACCAATGGACAGAATACACACTCAGGTTTTATGACATTGCACAGAAGGTCTAGGTGGCAAAGATGGAAAAGAGGAGAGATGTCCTGAATGCATAGGTGGACAGGAGATCTTCCAGACACATGATGTGAAGGCAGCAGGAACAGGTAGCTGCAGAGACCAATACCAGTGATTTAGCCCCAAGAACCTTGATGCAGTGCTAAAGAAATTTAAGGACCTCACATGACCTGACATTTGGTTAGATTTGAGAAGCGAAAAGAGTATAATTATGCTAATGGGGATATTCTATAAGCCCCCAACTAGTGAGAGAGAGATAGAGAAGCAAAGCTGCAGAAAATTCACAGAGATGTGCGAGAACTATGGAATGGAGGGATTTAATTACCCAAATATCAAATGGAGTAGTGTTGGGGTAAAGGGTAAGGAGGGGGAGGAATTTCTGAAATGCGTTCACGAGAACTTCCTTGATCAGTACATTCATGACCCAACCGGAAATGAAGCATCGCTGGATCTGGTGCTATGGAATGAGTTGGGCCGAGTGAACCCATTGTCTCGGGGGATCACTTGAGTAAGTTGGTTTTGATCAGCAGATCCTGGGCAGAATTTTCTGCCTGCCGGGCAGGTGGGCCCGACCCAATCTCCGGTGGGTGGGGAGCCGATCTGTGCCGGACAAGCGGACCGCACCGCCATTTTATGTGGGTGGGCCTTAATAGTTCCCCGCAACATCATCCCGCGTCATTTTATGCATTGGTGAGCAGGCCCCGCCCCATGCTCGTGACTGCAAAATTCTGCCCCATAAGTTCATAAGGTTTAGACTAGCAATGAAAAGCAAGGGACAATCTAAAGTAGAACGTCTAAATTAGAAGACAGTTCATTTCAATGGGATGCAAAGGGAAAATAGAACCAAAGACTGGCAGGAGAGAATATGAGAATAGAATGGCAGTCAACATGAGAAGGAACTCAAAAATCTTCTGTCAGCATGTAAATAGTAAGCGTGCAGTAAGAGTTGGAGTGGGCCCTTTTAGGAACAAAGAGGGTGTTATACATTTAGAGGCACAGAACAAGGCTAGAATATACATTGACTTCTTTGTATTGGTGTTTGCTAAGGAGGAGGAATCTGACAAAGCAACAGAAGGTGGTAAAAGTAATGGATGGGGTGAAAATTGAAAGGAAGTGGGTACTAGAAAGGCTGGCTGTGCTTTGAGTGGATAAATTACCTGGTCCGGATGGCTTGCATCCTAGTTTGCTAAAGGAAGTGGGAGATAACAGAAGGGCTTGCTGTATTCTTGCTATCTTCCCTAGATATGGATGAGGTGCCAGAGGATTGTATAGTGGCAAATGTGGCATCTTAATTCAAGAAAAGTGTAAGGACTCTACTAGCAACTAGAAACCAGTTAGTTTAACATCAGAAGAGGAGTAATGTTTTAGAAACAATAATCAGGGGAAAAAATCAACAGGCATTTGGAGAGGTTTGAGTTAATTAAGGAGAACCAGCATGGATTTGTAAATGGTAGATCATGCTTGACTAATTGAATTTTTTAATGAACATGAAGGGTTGATGAAGGGAATGCAGTGGATGTTGTCTGTATGGATTTTAAGAAAGTGTTTGACAAAGTACCACATAAAAAGGCTGGTTAACAAAGTTGAGACTCATGTAACAGAAGGGCTAAACTTGGATAAAATAAATGGTCTTAAGCACAGAAAACAGTGAGTTTGGTAAATGGTTACCTTTTAGACTGGAGGATTTTTTTTATGCTTTGATGGAATGTGGGTGTCACTGGCAAAGCCAGCATTTGTTGCCCATCCCTAATTTCCCTTGAACTGAATGGTTTACTAGGCCATTTCAGAGGGCAGTTAAGAGTTAACCACATTGCTATTGATCTGGATCACATGTAGACCAGACCAGGTAAGGACAGCAGGTTTCTGGATGCAACAAGCACTAACTGGAGGGCACCAGGCATAGTTGCGTGTTCTAGCCCCCATGGAGAAGACAGTGATGGCCATTTTGAGAAGTGCAATTGCTTAAGCCGTAGCCAGTGGTAGGGCTGAATCTGTTAAAGATGATAGTATTAGGATACATAATCTTACTTCTCGCTTCTCACACATCCTACAATCTCTTCTGACTTACAAGCTATAGATGGTGTAAGCATGCACCTCTTACTTCCCTCTCACGCCTCAACACAATCTTGCCTTTGTCCCTTTTTTCCTTTCAGATACCCAAGAATTGCAGTCTGTCAAGGCAGTGAAGGAGGACCAAGAAAATAGTTATATGAAGACACACAGCTGTCACTTGATTTCATTACTGCAGCTCAGATGCTGACAATATATAGTATAAAGGCAGGACCTGCATGTGTTGAGACATCAGGCATAAGTGGACTGCAGCCAGATCATGGGGCAAAGATGGTGCAAGTACCAGCTCACTGGAGGGCTAGGTCACACACACATTCTGCTGTAGAAGATGCAGATCAGAACTTTATTGGGCCAAGCAACAGAAGATGACTGTGGCATACACAATAAAATGCTTGGTTCTTTTGGTGTATTGGGGAGCCTGCAAGAAAAGCTGCTTTTAATGCCAAGAAACATGGAGGAGTCCAGCACCAACTTGGCACAGGGCTTTGTGCAGAGTTTGGAGCCCATTGTCTCCAGCAAAGAATTAGTGTGCAAATCTATCAACACACCTGTGGACCAACAGTGCAGCATCTGCTGGCTGATGTCTCAATTGCAGCACAAGCATCTTCCACCAAAAGTCTGAGTGCTGCAGTTCAAGTTCAGCTTACTGTCATGCCAGCTTAGTCTGCTTCCATCATGGATGAGGATTAGAGTGTGAAAAAGTGTTTGCAGGGTGCCACAGTCATCCAGTAAATTGTTTTTCAACAGGACTGCTGAAGTGGTGCCCCAAATATGCGGTCATGGCTCCATGGAGCACAGACTTGCTGTCCTCTCTCAGGAAGTCAACATCCATGATCCCATTTGCCAATGCCTTAGCCACTTGTCAGCCAGCCAGCACAGACTACTGCAGCCCAGGGTGAGATGATGCAGTCTGAAGCTGGGCCTTCTAGATCAGGAGCTGCTTGAGGCCATCCTCCAAGGCCAAAGTTAGCATCCTTCCACCAACACTGCTGCAGCCACAGAAGTAGCACCTTGTCGGCAAGCACATGGAGAAGACTTGCAGTAAGGAAATGCACAAGGATGATTAGTTTAAGATTGTATGCAATAAGGCGAGAATTAATTTATTAGCTTAGTTTAAATATACATTTTGTGTTGGCTGTAATTTAATTATGGCCAAGAGGGCAATGTGATGGTCAGTGATAGAGGGTAGGTAAGGAATGTGGGACTGCTGGTGAATCAGGAATTGCGATTGAGGCTGCTGGTATCAGATTTGAATTAATTCTTTAGGTACAGCCCAGGCAGAAAGGAGCTCTCTCGGTAATGGCCTCCATTCCTCTTCTTTTTCTTCCCCCTTCTCCTCATCCAAGTCTCTTGCTCCTTAACTTTTCATCCAGTAATTTGTGGCAAGATTGTACAGCATGCAACATACCATCACAAATATTGAGACCTGCTTAACCAAGTACTGAAAGACTCCTCCCGAGCATTCCAGGCCGTGGAATCACTGCTTAAACATGGCAGTGGCCTGTTATATCATATTTCTTGTGGCAGCGCAACTCTTATTATATGCATTCTGTGCACATGTGTGTGGTTTTCACACCAGTCATCAGGCATTTCATGAGCAGATAGACTATGTCACCAAGTAGCCAACCTTTGGTTTGCTGTGCAGCTAAAATATAGCTGGTACAGCAGACAACTGCAGAATGAACACATCTTGACTGCCCAGGAATACAGGGCATTGATCTGCATGCTGTGCAGCTACCACCAGCTACACGTTGTGGTAATGAAATCTCTTTTGGTTCCAGTACATGAAAAAGCTGGCAGGTGGGGCCTGCAGCAATATAAGTGCAATCAGTTGCAGCCTGTGCTATTGGGAAACCTGGAATACTTGCAAACCCTGTTGCTCACTTTGCCTGCTTCTCTCTGGCAAGATGTAATGCAAGAGAGTTATCTCTCTTTGAACAGAGGGCCTTTGAGAGCTCTCTTATGCAATCGTGCACTGCACAGTACAAGATGTCATTAACACCTCCAGCACCAGCCTGTAAGAAGCCAGGTTCATAAAATTTCATAACTGCCTTCACAATCACTGGCAACAGTCTTTGCCCTGCTCTGAGATTAGTGTTTTGGCATCAGATGGAAGATTTCAGTGAGGACTTTCTTCATGAAGCACAGATGGCTCAAACATTGATCGTCAATGAGGTTTAGGTGGGAGAATTGTCCCCTAAAAACCCTGGGCTGATATAGACTCCTGCAGAGAACACTCCTTTACCACCCCACCCTCTTCTACTAGCTTGCCCTGTTCTGTGTGGCCTCTGTCGATCCTCCCAGTCAGGCTCACTTCCAAGAGGAAAGTCTACTAGCGCACTCATGTCATAGAGTCATTACGGCACAGGAGGAGGCCATTCTGCCCATTGAGTCCCTGCCGCATTCAGTACAGAAATCTAGTTGGTCCCATTAATTGGCCGTATCCCCATAACCCCGCAAGTTTATTTCCCTCAAGTGCCTATCCAATTTCCTTTTGAAATCATTCAGCATCACTGTTTCCATTAACTTTTAGGCATTGAGTTTCAAGTAATTACCATTGCTGCATAAAAAAAAGCTTCTTCATGCCCCCCTGCATTTCTTGCCCAAAACCTTAAATCTATGTCCCCTAGTCCTTATAGCAACAAGGATTGGAACAGCATATCTTTGTCTATCCTTTCTAAACCTGTCAGAATCTTAAACACCTCTATCAAATCTCCTTTCAACCTCCTTTACTCCAACTGGCATACATTCCATGTGATATCTAGAAACGGCTGAAGGCACTGGATACTGCAAAAGCTATGGGCCCTAACAGTATTCCGGCAATAATACTGAAGACCTATGCTCCAGAACTTGCTGCACCCCTAGACAAGCTGTTCCAGTACAGTTACCACACTGACATCTGCTCGGCAATGTGGAAATTTGCCCAGGTATGTCCTGTACACATAAAGCAAGCCAAATCCAACCCAGCCAATTACCAGCCCATCAGTCAACTTTTGATCATCAGTAAAGTGATGGAAGTGCTCATCAACAGTGTTATCAAGCAGCACTTCCTTAGCAGACTGCTTGATAGGCACCCCATCCACAAGCATTCACTCCCTCCACCATCAATGCACAGTGGCAGCAGTATGTATCATCTACAAGATGCATTGCAGGAACACACCAAGGCTCCTTAGACAGTACCTTCCAAACCCAGAATCACTTCCATCTAGAAGGACAAGGGCAGCAGACACATGGGATCATCTTCAGCTGGAAGTTCCCCTCCAAGTCATTCATCATCCTGACTTGGAAATGTATCGCCGTTCCTTCACTGTCACTGGGTCAAAATCCTGGAACTCCCTCCCTTACAGCACTGTGGGTGTACCTACACCACATAGACTGCAGTAGTTCAAGGAGGCAGCTCATCAGCACCTGCTCAAGGGCACTTGAGGATGGGCAATAAATACTGGCCGAGCGAGCGATGCCCACATCCCATGAATGAATTTTTAAAAATCTGCTCTCTGATGCTGAGTTTGGGTTCCACCAGGGTCACTCAGCTCCTGACCTAATCACAGCCTTGGTTAAAACATGTAAAAAAAAAGCTGAACTCCAGAGGTGGGGTGAGAGTGACTGCCTTGACATCAAGGTAGCATTTGACATCGAGGAGCCCTAACGAAACTGAAGTCAATGGGAATTAAGGGGAAAACTCTCCGCTGGTTGGAATCATGCCGAGAACAAAGGTAGATGACTGTGGTTGTTAGAGGCCAATCATCTCAGTTGCAGGGCATCACTCCAGGAGTTTCTAAGGGTAGTGTTCTAGGCCCAACCATTTTCAACTTATTCATCAATGACCTTCCTTCCACCATAAGGTCTGAAGTGGGGATGTTTGCTGATGATTGCACAATGTTCAACACCATTCACTGCTCCACAGATATTGAAGCAGCCCATGTCCAAATACAGCAAGACTTGGATAAAAGCCAAGCTTGGGCTATCATGTGGCAAGGAAAATTTGCAACAGACAAGTGCCAGGCAATGACCATCTCCAACAAGAGAGAATCTAACCATTGCCCTTTGACATTCAATGACATAACCATTGCTGAACCACCCACTGTCAACATCCTGGGGGTTACCATTGACTGGAAACTTAACTGGACTAGCCATACGAACACTGTGGCTACAAAAGCAGGTCTAGGAATTCTCGATGAGTAACTCATCTCCTGACTCCCCAAAGCCTGCCCACCATCTACAAGGCACAAGTCAGGAATGTGATGGAATACTTGCCTGGGTGAGCGCAGCTCCCAACAGCACTCAAGAAGCTGGGTACCATCCAGGGCAAAGCAGCCTGCTTGATTAGTACCTCATCCACAAACATTCACTCTCTCTACCACCAACATACAGTGGCGGCAGTGTGTACCGTATACAAGATCCACTGCAGGAACTCACCAAGCTTCTTAGACAGCATCTTCCAAACCCACAACTGCTAGCATCTAGAAGACAAGGGCAACAGACACATGGAACACCACCACGAGGAAGTTACCCTCCAAGCCACTCAGCATCCTGACTTGGAAATAAATCGCCGTTCCTTCACTGTCACTGGGTCAAATCCTGAAACTCCCTCCTTAACAGCACCGTGGGTGTACCTACATCACATTGGACTGCAGCGGTTCAAGAAGGCAGTTCACCACTGCCTTTTCAAATACAATTAGGGATGGGCAATAAATGCTAGCCTACCCAGCGACACCCATATCCCTTGAGTGACTGAAAAAATACTGGGAGCAACTGTTTTATGAGGAAGCCTTACATACGAACATACGTACTTACAAACATACGAACCAGGAGCAGGAATCGGCCACTCAGCCCTTCAAGCCTGCTCCGCCATTCAATAAGATCATGCCTGATCTGATTGTAACCTCTCACCTACCCTAGATAACCTTTCACCCCTTGTTAATCAAGAATCTATCTAGCTCTGCCTTAAAAATATTCAAAGACACTGCTTCAACTGCTTTTTGAGGAAGAGAGTTCCAAAGGCTCTCAACCCTCAGAGAAAAAAATTGTCCTCCTCTCTGTCTTAAATGTGCAACCCGTTATTTTTAAACAGTGACCCCTAGTCCTAGATTCTCCCACAAGAGGAAACCTCCTCTCCAAATCCACTCTGACAAGACTCCTCAGGATCTTAAAGGTTTCACTCAACTCACCTCTCGCTCTTCTAAACTCCAGTGAATACAAGCCTAACCTGTCCAGCCTTTCCTCATTAGACAACCCACCCATTCCTGGTATTAGCCTAGCAAACCTTCTCTGAGCTGCTTCCAACAAATTTATATCCTTCCTTAAATAACGAGACCAATGCTGTACACAGTCCTCCAGATGTGGTCTCACAAATGCCCCGTACTACACCACATGGACTGCAGCAGTTCAAGAAGGCAGCTCACCACCACCTTCTCAATGGCAATTAGGGAGGGGCAATAAATGCTGGCCTAGCCAGTGAAGCCCACATCCCTTGAATGAATAAAAAAAAGCTGAAGAATAACCCCTCTACTTTTATGTTCAATTCCCCTCGCAATAAACATTAACATTCTATTAGCTTTCCTAATTACTTGCTGTACCTGCACATTAGCCTTTTGTGATTCATGCACAGGAACACCCAGATCCCTCTGAATCTCAGAGCTCTGCAATCTCTCATTATTTAGATAATGCGCTTATTTTTTATTCTTCCTGCTAAAATGGACAGTTTCACATTTGCCCACATTATACTCCATTTGCCAGGTCTTTGCCCACTCACTCAACCTGTCACTTTGTAGCCTCCTTATATCCCCCTCACAACTTATTTTCTTACCTATCTTTGTGACACCAGCAAATTTAGCAACCATACCTTCTGTCCCTTCATCCAAGTCATTTATATAAATTGTAAGAAGTTGAGACCTCAGCACTGATCCCTGTGGCACACCACTCGTCACCTCCCAGCCAACTAGAAAAAGACCCATTTATGCCAACTCTCTGCTTACTGTTAGCAAACCAATCTTCTGTGCCAATATGTTACTGCCTGCACCATGAGCTTTTGTTTTCTGCAATATCCTCTGATGTGGCACCTTATCAAATACATACGAACATACAAATTAGGAGCTGGAGTAGGCCACTTGGCCCCTCGAGCCTACTCTGCTACTCAATAAGATCATGACTGATCAGAATGTAACCTCAACCCCACATTCCTTCCTACCCCTGATAACCTTTCACCCTTGTGTTAATCGAGAATCTATCTAGCTCTGCCTTAAAAATATTCAAAGACTGCTTCCACCTGCTTTTGAGGAAGAGATTCACAAAGATTCACAACCCTCTGAGAGAAAAAATTTCTCTTCATCTCTGTCTTAAATAAGCGGCCCCTTATTTTTAAACAGTGACCCCTAGTTCTAGATTCTCCCACAGAGAAAACATCCTCTTCACATCCACCCCGTCAAGACCCCTCAGGATCTTAAATGTTTCTATTAAGTTGCCTCTTACTCTTCTAAATTCCACTGGATACAAGCCTAACCTGTCCATCCTTTCCTGATAGGACAACCTGCCCATTCCTGGTATTAACCTAGAAAATCTTCTCTGAACTGCTTATAACGCATTTATATCTTTCTTTAAATAAGAAGACCAACACTGTACACAATACTCCAGATGCGGTCTCACAAATGCCCTGTACAACTGAAGCATACCCTCCCTACTTTTGTAATCAGTTCCCCTCACAATAAATAATAACATTTATTCTGTTTAAAAACAAGGGGTCATTCATTTAAGACAGATGAGTCCCCAAAAGGTTTAGCAGTTGCCACATCACTTCCTGTGGACTTTTGAAACTTGAAACAGCTACAGAAAACACCAAAATATATAAAATTGTAGCAAGAGCCAAGAGAAATAAACCAACAAGTATCATGTTGAAAGCTGATAATCCTTTTTAAATAGCATTGTGGAGGTCGTCCATGGTGTTTAATGTTATGTTCAGTCTATGATGCTATGGAGAGCGTTGGCTGGATTGTCGAGTTCCAAAATGGTAGAGCTAGCTTTAAATCAGAGTTACACATTTCCGCATACTTCTGACTAAGCCCTTTACTATGACAGTGTCCACCATGTTTCTTGTCAAAAGTGTCGACACCATGGACACTATTTTGAAATCCTAAGGGCACCTTTAGCAGCCAAACAACAGGCACTACCAAGCCTAATTTCACACTTTGTCGGCTAAAAATTTGTCTTCCCTGCTTTTTTAGCACAGGAGTCACATACATTTGTTGCTACCACCTCATTGCCATGATTGTAGCATGGGACCAAATGGATTCCTTGCTACTGGCTTCCTCTGCACGACTGATGGTTGCCTTTGCTCTCAACAGGAGGCCGAAGAGTATTGTAGTGAGAGCACTTAGCGCACATAGCCTACTCTTCTTAAAGACAGTCTGTCCCTCCTAAAGGGAAACTGCACTGAAAAAAAACTAATGGAATTTAAAACCTGGAAAATGGAACACCAGAATGATGGCAGCATTAGCGATAGAGGTGTGCAGAAGGAGAGATACCATTGTCTCACAGTCGAGATTGGGGATGAGGTGGCAGGAGGCCCTCAAAAGCACCTCAGGCATGGAACAAGGACGCCTGCATCTCCGATGCCCACATCTCCTGAGCCCTAATGAGTAGAAGGCTCTGATTACCATGGGGCCGGCTGTGATGGAACCTGTGTCATCTGGCATCATTGAGAACATTGATGGTGATAGTATGTTCCTGCTTTTTTCCTCTTCTCCACTCACAACACTGATGGCATAATGAGCAAGCTGCAGATACTGCAACCATGGACTTCTTGCTTTGCACACCACCCAAATTTCTTGATAGCAACCTTCCCCTTCTAGTTTCCTGTTTCCAGACACTCAAGAAATACCACCTGTACAGGTTGCAGGTGCCCCAGAGGGCAACAGTATAGAACAACTGAAGAGGCCCCATCATTTGTTGTGACACTAGCATCCACCAGCTCAGATACTGGCAGTGCACATACTTTAGAAGCAAACATAGGGTTGGAATCAACATGTGGTGAGTCATCCATACTCAAGTGACCCACAGCCAGGCCAGGGGGTTTGTTTGCTAGCTCACGAGAGGGCAAGGTATCAGACAAGTCCTGCAGCAAAGGCAGCACTACGGAAATGAAATTCACATCCTATGTACTTCTACATTTTTTACAGGGCTAGGAAGAGTAAGGACTTATGGCACTTCCCCAGTGCAATGAAAAAACAGGCTTCTTCACTTCTCTCTCCCCCTCTCTTTACTCTCTTTTCTCGTTTATCACTTTTTCTCGTTCTTCTGTTTTTGACACCCTCCTTTTTTTCTAAAATTGCAGTCAATGAGAGACAGTAGCATAGTGATTCACGTCAGCAAGTGTGTTAGATGGAGCAGCATCAGTAGGGGATTTGGGTAGGTGGATAGAAGCAGCAGTGCAGCAACGCAATTGATGGACAGCAGCATCTGGTGGAATCTCAGGAAGGTGCATAGAACAACCAGGACTAAGGTCAACAGGCAAGTTAGAGACAGTAGCACCAGGACTCAGGGCATTCGAATCCTGGCGTGTGTTAGTGATGGTGTCCAATCCTCAGCCCACATTTCGAATCCAACCTGTTCCCTGCTTTTATCCAGCTTGTGGAACTCTGCCTTTTAACAGATTCCTCCTGCACAGGTTACTCAGGTGTGGAGAGCATTACTACTGGAAACAGAGCTGTCAGTCTGCTACAGCAATGAAGGCACTAGTTTTTTTGTTAAATTTTTAAATTTCACTTGAATCGGCTGTTTCTCTCTGTGGAATTCAAGAGGGAGCATGTTTTCATTAACATGCCCACTGCACTTAGCAGTGGCCTAGTTAGAGAGCTTTGTTAAAGGTTAGAGCTTCATGTACCAGATAACATTAGTAGTCTTGGATTAGCCTCTCTTAGTTTACTACATTAGTGTCTTTGTTTGGATCAGATTATGCATTTATCTAGAATCAATTCCAGATCACAATATCTGCACTTCAATTTAAAAAAAGATGGCATTTGTTTGAGAATTAATGGACAGTTTATAGAAAATATATTTGTTTTACAGGCAATGGCTAAAATCTGATGATATTAAAAGAATTTCCCTTTTCTTTCATAATCAAGAATTAGAGAAAGAGGTAAGTGTCACTTTTTATTCAAATATGGATGCAAAAATGAAATATATTGGAAGTTAAATTGGATAACCCCCAAAAACAAGCTGGGAGATTGAGGTACACAATTAACTGGCACCTGTTCATTGCATTGAAGGCACATGTTAAATTCATAAAGCCTGCTGTTTTAAATGGGTACTACGTGCTGAGTGCTACCCATGTTGTTCATTAACTGAACGCAGTTCAGGGGGGGGATGCGATATTGTGGTTGGTGAGCGGGCAGTCTGCACCTCTTAAAAGGAGAAGTGCATTGTGGTTTTAAGAGATGGAGGCAGTCCTTTGTGAATTGAAACTGGACTGATATATTGGAGAATGACTGTACATACAAGACAGTTTGCACCAAGGTTTTCAGACGCTGCATGAAAAGCATCGCTGCAAGACGTGGAAAAAAGAAGGGACATCCTGTATCTGTGGATGGGGAGTTGGGGCTGGGTGACTGGTGACCCTTGAGACATATAGAAATAGAAGGAACATGAGAAGCCCATTTAGTCCCCTGAACCTGTTCTGCCATTCAATGAGATCATGGCTGATCTGTAACTTAACTCCATATACCTGCCTTCACCCCATATCCCTTAATACCTTTGGTTGACAAGAACCTATCAATCTCAAGTTAAACTTAACATTTGATGAAACACCAATTGTCATTTGCAAAAGAGAGTTCCAAGCTTCTGCCATCCCTTATGTATAGAAGTGTTCTAGTTCACTGCTAAAGGTCTAGATCTAAAAGTCCCAAACAAAAAATAAATAAAAAATACCTGGAAAAACTCAGCTGGTCTGGCAGCATCGGCGAAGAAGAGTACAGTTGACGTTTTGAGTCCTCATGACCCTTCAACAGAACTAAGTAAAAATAGGAGAGGGGTGAAATATAAGCTGTTTTGGGGGGGGAGGTGGGCAGAGAGAGAGAGAGAAAAGGGGTGGGTGGTTGTTGGGACAAGCAAGCAGTGATAGAAGGAGATAACCAAAAGATGTCACAGATAAAAGAACAAAAAGGTGTTGAAGGTGGTGATATTATCTAAAAGAATGTGCTAATTAAGAATGGATAGCAGGACAAGCAAGATAGCTCTAGTGGGGGTGGGGTGAAATAAGGCTAAAAGGGCATAAAAGGTATAGATAAATGATCGGTGGAATACATTAAAAATAATGGAAATAGATGGGAAAAGAAAAATCTATATAAATTATTGAAAAAAACAAAAAGGAGGGGGAAGAAATGGAAAGGGGGTGGGGATGGAGGAGGGAGTTTAAGATCTAAACTTGTTAAACTCAATATTCAGTCCAGAAGGCTGTAAAATGCCTAGTCGGAAGATGAGGTGCCGTTCCTCCAGTTTGCGTTGAGCTTCACTGGAACAATGCAGCAAGCCAAGGACAGACGTGTGGACAAGAGAAGAGAGCAGGGTGGAGTGTTAAAATGGCAAGCGACAGGGAGTCTGGGTTATGCTTGCGGACAGACCGAAGGTGTTCCGCAAAGCGGTCACCCAGTCTGCATTTGGTCTCTCCAATGTAGAGGAAACCGCATTGGGAGCAACGAATACAGTAGACTAAGTTGAAGGAAATGCAAGTGAAATGCTGCTTCACTTGAAAGGAGCGTTTGGGCCCTTGGACGGTAAGGAGAGAGGAAGTGAAGGGGCAGGTGTTGCGTATCTTGCGTTCGCATGGGGAGCTGTAGGAGGGGGTTGAGGAGTAGGGGGTGATTGAGGAGTGGACCAGGATGTCACGGAGGGAACGATCCCTACGGAATGCTGCGGGGTGGGGGGGGGGTGCGGTGAAGGGAAGGTGTGTTTGGTGGTGGCATCATGCTGGAGTTGGGGGAGGATGATCCTTTGAATGCGGAGGCTCGTGGTGATAAGTAAGGACAAGGGGGACCCGATCATTTTTCTGGGAGGGAGGAGAAGGCGTGAGGGCGGATGTGCGGGAGATGGGCCAGACACGGTTGAGAGCCCTATCAACTACCGTGGGTGGAAAACCTCAGTTAAGGAAGAAGGAGGATATGTCAAAGGAACTGTTTTTGAAGGTAGCATCATCAGAACAGATGCAACGGAGGCGAAGGAACTGAGAGAATGAGATGGAGTCCTTACTGGAAGCGAGGTGTGAGGAGCTGTAGTCGAGGTAGCTGTAGGAGTCGGTAGGCTTGTAATGGATATTGGTGAACAGTCTATCACCAGAAATTGAGACAGAGAGGTCAAGGAAGGGAAGGGAAGTGTCAGAGATGGACCATGTGAAAATGATGGAGGGTTGGAGATTGGAAGCAAAATTATTAAATTTTTCCAGGTCCCAATGAGAGCATGAAGCAGCACCGAAGTAATCATCGATGTACCAGAGAAAGAGTTGTGGGAGGGGGCCGGAGTAGGACTGGAACAAGGAATGTTCCACATACCCCATAAAGAGTCAGGCATAGCTGGGGCCCATGCGGGTACCCATAGCCACACCTTTTATTTGGAGGAAGTGAGAGGAGTTGAAGGAGAAATTGTTCAGTGTGAGAACAAGTTCAGCCAGACGGAGGAGAGTAGTGGTGGATGGGGATTGTTCGGGCCTCTGTTCGAGGAAGAAGCTGAGAGCCCTCAGACCATTCCAGTGGGGGATGGAAGTGTAGAGGGATTGGACGTCCATGGTGAAGAGGAGGCAGTTGGGGCCAGGGAACTGGAAATTGTTGGTGTGACGTAAGGTGTCAGAGGAATCACAAATGTAGGTGGGAAGGGACTGGACAAGGGGAGAGAGAAGGGAGTCAAGATAGCAAGAAATGAGTTCCATGGGGCAGGAACAGGCTGACATGATCGGTCTGCCGGGACAGTCCAGTTTGTGGATTTTGGGTAGGAGGTAGAAGCAGGCCGTCCGAGGTTGGCGACTATCAGGTTGATGGCTGTGGAAGGAAGATCTCCAGAGGAGATGAGGTCAGTGACAGTCCTGGAAACAATGGCGTGATGTTCAGTGGTGGGGTCATGCCTGTCTCTTTATGGGGTATGTTCCTTCGCCTCCGTCGCATCTGTTCTGATGATGCTACCTTCAAAAACGGTTCCTCTGACATGTCCTCCTTCTTCCTTAACCGAGGTTTTCCACCCACGGTAGTTGACAGGGCCCTCAACCGTGTCTGGCCCATCTCCCGCGCATCCGCCCTCATGCCTTCTCCTCCCTCCCAGAAACATGATAGGGTCCCCCTTGTCCTCACTTATCACCTCACCAGCCTCCTCATTCAAAGGATCATCCTCCGCCATTTCCGCCAACTCCAGCATGATGCTACCACCAAACACATCTTCCCTTCAACGCCCCCGGCAGCATTCCGTAGGGATCGTTCCCTCCAGGACACCCTGGTCCACTCCTCCATCACCCCCTACTCCTCAATCCCCTCCTACGGCACCTCCCCATGCGAACGCCCTGCCCCTTCACTTCCTCTCTCCTCACCGTCCAAGGGCCCAAACACTCCTTTCAAGCGAAGCAGCATTTCACTTGCATTTCCTTCAACTTATTTTACTGCATTCGTTGCTCCCAATGCGAGAGACCAAACGCAGACTGGGTGACTGCTTTGTGGAACACCTTCGGTCTGTCCACGAGCATAACCCAGACCTCCCTGTCGCTTGCTATTTTAGCACTCCACCCTGCTCTCTTGTCTGTCCTTGGCTTGCTGCATTGTTCCAGTGAAGCTCAATGCAAACTGGAGGAACAGCACCTCATCTTCCGACTAGGCATTTTACAGCCTTCCGGACTGAATATTGAGTTCAACAATTTTAGATCTTAAACTCCCTCCTCCATTCCCACCCCCTTTCCATTTCTTCCCCCTCCTTTTTGTTTTTTTCAATAATTTATATAGATTTTTCTTTTCCCACCTATTTCCATTATTTTTAATGTATTCCACCGATCATTTATCTATACCTTTTATGCCCTTTTAGTCTTATTTCACCCCACGCCCACTAGAGCTACCTTGCTTGTCCTGCTATCCATTCTTAATTAGAACATTCTTTTAGATAATATCACCACCTTCAACACCTCTTTGTTCTTTTATCTGTGACATCTTTTGGTTATCTCCTTCTATCACTGCTTGCTTGTCCCAACAACCACCCCCCGCCTTCTCTCTCTCTCTCTGCTCCCTCCCCCACCAAACCAGATTATATTTCAGCCCTCTCCTATTTTTACTTAGTTCTGTTGAAGGGTCATGAGGACTCAAAACGTCAACTGCACTCTTCTTCGCCGATGCTGCCAGACCTGCTGAGTTTTTCCTGGTATTTTTTATTTTTTGTTTTGGATTTCCAGCATCCGCAGTTTTTTTGGTTTTTTTCTAAAAGTTCCAGGCTCCCTATCGAGCAGAATTATTTTCTCTCCATCTACTCCATCTGTTCCCCCTAATTTCTTGGAAAATTTAATCAAATCACCCCTTAACCTTCTAAATTCCAGGCAATACAACACAAGTTTGTGTAATCCTTCCTTGTAGTTTAACTCTTGGAGTCCAGGTATCATTCTGGTAGATCTATGCTGCACTCCCTTCAAAACCATACCTTTCCTAAAATTTGACACCCCAAACTGTTCACGTTACTCCAGGTGTGGCCTAACCAAGGGAATAGATAACATATGAGATCTATCTCCTAGTATTATAGTCCTCTAACTATAAAGGCCAGTGTTCCATTAGCCTTTTTGATTATTACCTGTTACTGACATTTTAAAGGTCACTGTACCTGGACCCCCACATCTCTTTGGATCTCTTCTGTCTACGTCATTTAGAAGCTATCCTGTTCAATCCTTTTTAGATCCAAAGCAGATGACCTCATATTTGCATACATTGAAATCCATTTGCCACAGTTCTATCCAGTCATTTAAGCTATCAACACCTCTTTGTAATTTTATGCTTCCATCTACACTGCCTACAGTGCCGCCTATCTTTAGGTCATCATCAAATTTGGATATGTGGCTTTCTATTCCATCATCTAATTCATCAATAAAAATGGTGAACATATGAGGGCCCAATGTAGATTCTTGCAGGACATCACTAGTCACATCCTGCCAATTAGAGTATCTGTTCATTATCCATACCCTTTGTCTCCTTCTGCTCAACCAATTTCTTAACCAGGTGAATAATTTGTCTTTAATTCCATCAACTTCAACTTTGCCTAACAGTATCCTTTGAAGGATTTTATCCAATACCTTCTAGAAGAGCACAAAAATAACATCCATAGGTATTCCGCTATCCATACTGACCATCCCTTCAAAATTTCAGTCAGGTTTATCAGGCATATCAAACCTGTAACAAATTCATGCTGGCTGTCTCTGATCAGCTGAAAATGTTCAAGCTGTTCAGTCGCCCTATTCTTATTGATACACTTTAGCAGTTCCAATGAAAGGCCAATGTAATAACTGAGGTATAGCCTCTCCTACTGTCTAACGAGTCACCTCATTGTTAAAACCTCTCCAGTACATCAAGTCATTACATTTGGTGATGAGGGTAGAATAGCTCCGACGTCGTACTTCATCTTGTTAACGTGAGTACATCGAATCTTAAGAAAAAAGAAAAGATTACTCGCCAGTCTTGCCACTTTTTGGCGGAATTGATCCTCACAACGTGACTATGGAAGATTGGAGACAGTATGTAGAACGCCTTGGTTTTTTTTGTAGCAAACAAAATTACCGCGGGTGAAAAGCAGAAAGCAATCCTTGTCAGTGTATGTGGTAGCAAGACATACAATTTCATCCGCAGCCTGACAGCCGTGAATGCGCCCAATGCAAAGACCTTTAATGAATTAGTAGACCTCATGAAAATGCATTGCCAGCCGAAGCTATCCGTAATAATAGAGGTTTAAGTTTAATTCCAGAGTTAGGGCTCCGGGAGAGTCCATTGCAACCTGTATAGTGAAGTTGAAGTAGTTGACAGAACACTGTGACTTTGGAGACACACTAAATGATACACTAGGGGACCGATTAGTTTGTGGAATTCACGACAATGCCATCCAGCGCCGTTTCTTCACAGAAATCGGCATCGATTTGGAGCGCGCCCTGGAAATAGCACTATCCCGAGAGACTCATAAGCTTTGCAACACATATAGCATGGCGCTGTTCTTACTGTGGGGGCGGGAACCTACCGCCGGGTGTGGTGTGAAAACCAGAGACCCAGCAACTAAGTGAGAGGCAATGTCTGCTGTTAGATACATGGAAAGGCCTAGTAGAAACATTTCAGCAGTGACTTCAAGGTTAATCTGTTGTAGATGTGGGGGTGACCATGAAATGGATACCTGCAGATTCAAGGAGGCAGAATGCCATTACTGCCGTAAGAAAGGTCGCGTAGTAAAGCAATGCAGGGCGAAACTTAAACAGCCCATTAAGCAGCAAACCAATATGATTGAATTGAATAATACAAGAGAACCTGAAGCTGCTGATACCGACATCTATTCCCTGTATAACATCACCCTGTAAAAACTAAACCAATCACTATCACAATCCACATTAATAGGAAGCCACTAATAATGGAGGTAGATATGGGAGCCTCAGCCACTGTGGTGGGAGAGCACACATTTAAATATATAAATTAAGGTACCCAGCCATTGAAATCTGGAGCAGACAACCGCTCAGTTGAAGACATATACTGGAGAATACATACACGTAAAGGGCATTGCCACAGTACCTGTGTCTTATAGGCAACAGACAGCTCAGCTTCCAGTGACCATAGTGACAGGTGAAGGACCTAGGGCAGGATATCCCACACCTGCCCACTGCCGCGATCTTCCAGTCCCACCACAAGTCAATGGGCTTCTGGCTGGGGTGCTGCTTCGCCTATGGCAAGTCCTGCCAGCGACGGGGCCAGAAAATCCTGGCTGGCACTGGTTACAAAAAACCTAACTTGACTGGTCTGAAATATTTCACTTGAGAACAGGAGGAGTTCCTGAACTGCTAAGGAAATACAACAGTGTATTTCATGATGAATTAGGGAAGTTAAAAGGCTTGCAGGCAAAAATATATGTGGATTCTCAGGCAACACCCTGTTTCTTCAAGGCCAGATGCCTTAAAGGAGAAGGTGGATGCAGAACTGTGCCGATTAGAAAAGTTAGGCATAAACCAACCAGTCCAATTCTTGGAATGGGCAGCATCCACAATCCCAGTGGTGAAGCCTGACCAAACTATACGCATTGGTATGGACTATAACTTGACCCTGAACAAGGCAGCCAAACTAGATAAATATCCTATCCCGAGGCTAAACGACTTATATGCAAAGCTAGCTGGTGGCAAATCCTACACAAAACTGGATATGAGTCATGATTACCAACAATTAGAGCTGGATAGCATGTCTAGAGGATACGTGACCATCAACACACACAAGGGTCTTTTTGAATACGCTCACTGACACTTTCGAGTATTATCTGCCTGCGCTATCTTCCAAAGGACAATGGAGAATCTTTTGCAAGGACTTCCAAGTAGTAGTATACCTAGATGGTGTTCTGATCACAGGGTCAACTGAAGCTGAACACTTGGCCAACGTGGAAAAGGTGCTAAGAAGATTCTAGGAAGCCGGCGTATGATTAAACAAAGAGAAATGTGCATTCCAAGTGTCAAAAGTTACTTAACTGAGTCACAGGTTGGATACCATAGGCTTGCATCTGGTAGAAGAGAAAGTTAGGACAATCAAAGATGCGCCATCTCCGTCTAGTGTAACCAAACTCATGTCTTTTCTGGGTATGATGAACTATTATAGCTACTTCTTTTCAAACTTATCAACAGTGTTGGCACCATTACACTTGTTGTCAAAAAAAATCATCATTGGATTCGTGGTCATGAAATTCACAACAGAAAGAAGCCTTTCTGAAGGTTAAGAAGCTATTACATTCATCGTGTTTTGTAAACTATGATCCATCGAAAGAATTGGTTTTAACATGTGATGCTTCTCTTTATGGTGTGGGAGTTGTGTCATCACACCAGCTGGAAGATGGATCAGAAAGGCCATTTGACTATGTGTCAAGAACCCTTGCCACAGCCAAGAAGTGTTATTCCCAACTAGAAAAGGAAGGTTTATTGGTAGTATTTGGAGTGAAGAAATTCCACCAGTATCTTCATGGATGACATTTCACCATTGTGTTGGACCATAAACTATTAATGGGTTTATTCAATGAGGATAAAGCCATTCTGCTAATAGCACCAGCAAGAATTCAATGTTGGGCTTTGATATTATCTGCATGTGAGTATACCTTTATGCATCGTCCTGGCTTACATATTGCAAATGCGGGTGCACTCAATCGTCTCCCGTTACCAGATAGCATTGTACATACTCCAACACCACAAAAAGTTGTGCTATTACTGAATTTCTTGGATTCTTTGCCTGTGTGCGCAAAGCAAATTAGAAATTGGACAAACAGAGATCCAATTTTGTCGCAAGTCAGAGACTTTGTATTGCGAGGGTGGTCAAATTCACCAGTGTCTGAAGAGATTAGACCATTCCATGTCCATAAAACAGAGCTAAATTGTCAAGATGGAATCTTGTTTTGGGGATTAAGAGTTGTTGTCCCTTCGCAAGGAAGAGAACTATTATTGACAGAGCTTCATAGTGTGCATCCAGGCATATTGAAGGTGAATATGCTTGCGTGAAGCTACATCTGGTGGCCAGACATTGACAGTGACATTGAAAGCATGATCAAGCACTCTCTCCATTGTCAGCAACAACAGATGTTGCCTGTTTCAGCTCCACTGCATCCATGGGAGTGGCCTGGTCGACCCTGGGTTAAACTACATACTGAGAATGTAGGACCATTCTTAGGTACCATGTTTTTATTGATCATATATGCGTATTCTAAACAGATGGATGCGTATGAAGTCAGATCACCGACATCGAGCTCAACTATCGAGAAGCTGTGTCAGTGTTTTAGCATACATGGCCTACCATAAATAGTCATTTCTGATAATGGTACAATTCATTGCCACAGAAGCCTGTGGAGACCAGGTCATTGAGGGTATTTAAGACCAAGATAGATAGGTTCTTGATTGGTAAGGGGATCAAAGGTTACGGGGAGAAGGTGGGAGAATGTGGTTGAGAAACTTATCAGCCATGATTGAATGGCGGGGCAGACTCGATGGGCCGAATGGCCTAATTTCTGCTCCTATGTCTTATGGTCTTTATCAGTACAGAGTTTAAATAGAATCAGACATATTAAAACAGCACCACATCATCCTGCATCAAATGGTTTAGCTGAGAGAGCTGTGCAAGCTTTCAAATCTGGAATGTAGAGGTTATCAGAAGGTACTCTAGAAACTCGACTTTCCCATTTTTGTCTCAATTATCATACGATGCCTCATTCAACTATGGGTTCAACACCGTCTGAATTATCGATAAAACACCATCTATGTACAAGGTTAAGTCTGGTGTTTCCAAACTTAATGGGGAAGGTAGAGAATAAGTAGAGTAATCAAAAATTGAGTCACGCTATCCATAGCAAAGCTTTCAGATTCATTGTTGGAGACACGGTTTTCATGCAGAATTTTGGAAGTGGACCTTGTTGGGTACTTTGAGCAATTGTCTCGAAACTGGTCCCTTGTCCTTCCAGGTGGAAGTAGAAGATCAAATTGTTCAAAAACATGTCGACCATCTTCAGGATAAAGAGACATTCCAACAGCCAGCTATTCCACCTGTGATTAACATCAAGTCATTAATCCTTGAGGTGACAGATTGACCTAGAATAGACATGCCCGATGTCTCTGTAGAGTTGCCAAACCCTGAACTTCCAATTTTTAATGATGTATCTGGTGTTGTAGATCCTGATCATGTCGATTCTGTGGAAGAACCTCAAGTGATTCTAACTGAATAAGGAAAGCACTTAAGAGATTTAATCTTTAATCACCTGAGCTGTATACATGTATATGTTGTGGGATATTCAAATGTTCTCTGTAAATAGAAACTGTAAAAAAAATAAAGGGGGAGTGTTATAGAGTTGGTCTTCAGACAACTTTTCTTAGTGGAAACATTTAACTTAATTTACAAGACAGCAGCAGCAACTACACATGTGTATCAAACTCCATAACTAAAAAAGAACTCTCTCTGCGGAGGTTTTCCACGCTGTTAATACATTGGTTTGCGCAGATCAAGTGATCTTACAACACGAGATTACTCTTAAAGCTACAGTCCTATGTTTTCCAAAACTATAATTACTACATTCCTCCCCCTTAAGTTTTTCTGTACATTTTGTATTTATAAGGATATTTATCTCATGACATTATAATATTTATACAGGTCACAAAATTACAAGTTCAGTCTTTCAGGTGGCTTCCTAATCCATGTGGCACGTCGCAGCTCCACAACTTCAGATGCTTTTGTAGGGAACACATTCAATGGAACCACATTAACATCAGGTACCTCATTAGGCATTTGCAGTTCAGTGTCTTTCACTCTGACAGAGACATCGGGCATGTCTGTCCTTGGTTGACTAACTTCAACAGGAAGCACTGGTTCACTAATAGTTACAGGTGAAACATCGTTTAGTTGGAGTATCTCTCTTTTCTTGAATCATCTGCATGCTTACGGGTGATCCGGCTCTCCACTTCCATATGGTATCACAATGGTCCGGTCACAGGACTTACTTTACCAGGTAACCATTTCAGCCCTCCTCCGAAACTCTTTACATATACTGCTTCTCCAACAGTAAATTGTCGCTCACAACTATGCATATCATGAGTCGTTTTTTGGCTCCCTTGACTATTATCCACCTTCCCCTCCAAATTGGTAAGTAATAGGCCTAGCCTTGTCCAAAGACGATGACTTGATGAAAAGATAGAGGCATATTTGGAACTCCTGGGTAAGCAAATGGTGCGAACCGGCACCTGTATTGCTGGATTGACTTGTGATTGACCAGCGTTCGTGTATGGTAATTCTGGTAGTTGCAAGTGAATACATGCAAAGCCATAGGTTGCCTCTGATCCAGAGTTCTAGAGTGATTCATTAAATCAGTACGTTGAGCAATGTTGAAACCCACACAGTATGTTTTTTTTTAAAGTCGGTGCCTTATCAGTAATTCTGCAAGCTCTTTCTACGTGCCTTCTTTTTACAACAGAATTTAGTCTTGGCCTTCTTTTTGACTTCACTGTCGGCCAGATTTCTCTCAGATGCAATCTCAACTTGTCTTAATTCAGTAGTTGAGCTACCCACAATTTCATTATCTACTCGCATCTTGGAAAGTTCTTCGACTTTTGCTTTCAAGGTCTCTTTAGCTTAATTTAGCTGATTCTTCAGCTCTTCTGTCCCCCTCTTATATCTGTTGGCTTCCTCCTGGAAACTTGATCATTGCTGTGTCTTCTCTGCCAACTGGTTCTTCAGTTTGTTCAGAAAGATGTTAAATTCTTTCTGTTTCCCTTCAAACTTTTTCAGAGCCACAAACTTTGACCTGAGGGAATCTTGTAGTATGTGAAGGTCTTTCAACAGGTTTTCCTTTTCTCTGCAAATCTCATTCACTTCATCTTGAACTCTGGCATTCAGCAGAGTCCCCCTGAATTTCTTCTGCAGTTCTTCCATGTCGTTGCTGAAGACAGTGTTCATTTCTTCAGGTTGTTGAATCCTTACACACTCCTTTTTCATCCTGTTGCGGTCCTTGGACTCTCCAGGTTCTTTTGGAAGTACCTTACCTTGTTCCCTTTCCAAAACAGGAACTCTTCCAGCTTCCTTTTGAAATATCACTGGCCAATCAAGGTTAATTTCCCTCAACCAAGTTCAACCTAGCATGCTTGGTCTTCTGCCTTGTAATAGCATCATGAGTAGAAATGCTGATTGGTGTCTATAATGAACATTTGCTCTAGTGATACCTTTTACTTGGATTTCTTCACCTGTGTACATTTTCAACTTGGCAAATGTTTGTTCCAAATTTAATTGTTCATCACCTTTATTTAAATATTTGAAAATGTGTTCTCCTATTACAGTGGGAGAAGCTCCCATGTCTACTTCTATTTTAATGGTTTACCATTTACTTGCACTGTAATAAATATCAGCTCTGTCTTCCCAACTTTCATGTTGAATAGTGAATAAAATGTCTGAATTGGTTGTTCTGGCTCTTCTACACTATAGACTTCATTTGTTGTTTGGAGGCCTATTTAAATCTCGATTTGCACTGTCTCATCATGTGTCCACTTCTGTGACAAAAATAACACTCTACTTTTAAAAATTGCTAGAAGACTTATTGTTTCCACATCAATTAAAGTTATTTTTTGATTTAGTTGCTAAGCTGTTTGCTCTCAATTTTTGGTTAGTGGGGGCTGTTTCCCGCTTCGTGGCGGAGCCCTGGAGTTTTGTGCCACTTTTGACTGACTATTCCCACCCAACTAGGAGAACCGCACCATTTTGGGCTCCTTGAATCTCCTGTGAATCCCTTATAGCACTGTCCATCACAGCACTATTTCTAACACTTGCTTAAAATCAAGATTCACTTCAGCTAGCAATCTTCGCTGTATAGTGTCTTCCTGCACGCCACATACTAAACAATCTCTGAGCATGTAATTCAGGGTTTCACCAAAATCACAATGTTCTGTTAGTTATTTTAATTTCAGCACATAGGTAGCAATTGTCTCCCCTGGGGCTCTATTCCACCAATTGAACCTGAATCTTTGTGACTGAGTGCTTGGGTTGAAAATGTCCCTAATGAGGTCTACTAATTCACTGTAAGCCTATGAATCTGGGGCACTGGGGGCTGTCAATGTTCAAATTAAACTGTAGGTCTTGCTCCCACAGATACTCAGGAGAATCGCTCTCCTCTTTTCCTCCCCCTGTGATTTTGTTTGCTTGAGAGAAGAGGGCAAGACATTCTATATATTGTGACCGATTGTCTGTGGCTAACTCAAAGGGATCAATTCAGCCAAACTGTGGCGTTTTGGATGAGTATATCTTTTATATTTAATGAACTTAGATACTCACGATTGCTGTGTGAGGTACAGCAATGGATCTGATTTATCCTCATTGCCAGCTTGTTTAGATTTGTTTTTCCAGGCAACTTTTCTTGGTAGACACATTTAACTTTATTTACAAGATAGCAACAGCAACAATGTGCGTGCATCCAACTCTATAACTGAAGAAGAACTCCCCTTTCGAGGCTCCCCTGTACTGCTAATACATTGGTTTCCACAGATCATGCGATCTTACAACACAGGATTATTCTTAAAGCTCCAGTCCTATGTTTCCCAAAACTATGATTAATACCGGGAGGAAATGTAGTACCCGAAGGTATAGCGTTCCCTATTCTCTATCAGGGGTCACGTGATTGTTCTTGGAGGCTCCAACCAATGAGCTCTAAGTGAGAATAATTCGTTGGGGTGAGGGGTGTGGAGGGGAGGCGGGCATCTTGTCGAGGACCTGGTTCAAGCATGTAGCATCTAAAAAGCTCTCTGTAGTAAAGTTTAATGACAAACTTGAATCATTAATTCTGTTGCTCTGTCCACAGCTGCTGCCTGACCTGCTGCGTATTTCCAGCACTCTGTGTTTTTCTTTCAGATCCCCAGCATCCATCGTACTTTGTTATTGTATGACTGCTCGGGAGCATTTAAAAATTGTTTCATAGGTAGACAATTTACTCCAGAATGATCTTTCAAGGGCTTCCTCATGAATTCTGGGGCCATTATCTTACTGCCTATACTTAGAAAAATAACAGTTTAGAGTACGGTGGAGGGTTTTGTCACATTATCACATTGATTAATTAATATTTTTATATTAACTCCTGTAGTATCGAGCAACTACACTTCCAGCCTTCAAGTACTATGTCACCTGTGCTTGTCTCATATTTTTCTGTATCTTCATCGTTCAGATTCTGGTGTTGCCAAAGTAAGTATGTGTACACAATTTATTTCTGTAAATGTAATAATGTGCTTAAGATATGAGGGACGTTTACCCTTGGCTTTACCTGCAGAGATGCTTATTCTCTGCCCCTTTACATTCCTCCAAGACTTCAGAGCTTTCCCCAAAAAGTGGTGTCTTTGCCCACAATAGGTGCAGGCTAAGGGCTGCCATGGTATTAAGACAGGAGGGGTTTTCCTGGCCTTCCTGCTTCATTTTCCTCTCCAACCCTGAAAGGGGGCCATTCTCCAAAGGCATCCAGTGGAAATAAGTTCTAGCCATTCTCCAATCAATGATCATGGAGGGGCAGGCACCAAAGACAACAGGGCCAAAGTCTAGTCTATTTTTACCTCCAAGGATAAATCAATGCTGAAGGCTTCTGTCTGATCTTTTTAGTGAGTATCCAGTGGTGATTCGCACTGCTGCAGTGTTTCCATCTGCCAGGCTTCTATAAAGGCTGCGTCTAAAGACTGCTTAGCAATAAAAGTTACATTAGAATGAATATCATAGACCTTTGCACTCATATGCAGCCGAGTAACAGTTCAGAAGCAAGCTTCTCAAAACTAAATACTGCAGCTGGTCCAGTGCATGATTTTCCAAGCTGTGGGAAACCTGGCTGGTCAGTGTTAAAAGAAAATGGCTGCCAAAATCTGAGGATGGATTCTCCTCTTTACAGCATGGCACTTAGATACCTCTGGACCTCCTGTGGTTAAACACACACCAGGGAAGTAGGCAGTTCGCAACATACTGGTGTTAGGTTTCAAATACTTGCCAATTTAACCTTTGACTCTCTCAAGCCTATCAAAGGGGTTTAAATGACCCCTATTAACTTCTTCATCAGGTGGTGTCCAGATAAAACATTTTCCCCATTACATGTTTAAAAAAACTAAATCCTTTTGGGTTTTCCATGAAGCATTAACCAATTCTCCTCTTTAATGGTGCTGGTATCTTTAAAATCCAGGAAGTGCACAGACATCTTCCTGTTTTCAAAGCTGCAGGCCAATTCTATTCTCCCAATAAGGTCAGTGATTGGGATTGACCATGCTTTAAGCAATCTGTATAATTTTCATATGTAAACTTGATTTAATCATGATTGAGCAGCTACGATCCTGGAGATTTTAATTCGCAACAAATGAACCTGAGTGCAAATCATAGGGCGGAATTTTCTGGCCCCTCCTGTCGTGGGATTTTCCGGTCCCGCCAAAGTCAATGGAGTTTTGAACAGCTCACCTCATTTTACAGCCCCGCCCCCTCCATGTGGGGGCTGTAAAATTCCACCCATAGTTTTAAACAATCATTTGGTTTAACCTTTCCATACGCTGACTTTGGTTTGCTAATTTCAACTGTGTCATTGAGAAAAGGGAAAACAGCATGGACTCCCTACCCACATCAATCCAACAAACAGACTAGACTGTTGATATTCTAGGAAAAATCTAGTAGGCTTGACAACTGTCACAAAATTTCTTGAGACTTGATTCCAAACCTGGCAGGTGAACCAACGAATTATATTGAAGCAGTCTGCATGAAACATAGATGTGGTATATGCTGATGGAAAGATAGTAATGTGAATGGAATAAGATTGAAATAAAAAGGGTTGTTACACTTACCTGGGTCTCCCATTCCCAGAACTTAGCCTCAGGCAGCTCCATGCAGTTCACCTGTCGGCCATTGCAGCACTGTTGCAAATTGGCCGGCAGCTCTCCCTCCCGAATGATGAGCAGAAATCCTGCCTCTTGCCAATCAATTCTCATTTGCGCATAAAATGGCAGCAGGGCACTCTGAGGTGGCGGGAATGTGTTCCCCGCCACCCTAAACATTCAGGCCTATGTCTTTGTTTTTTATTCAGTGATAATATATTCAATTGGATTGGTAGCATTGTTTGATGCTTTCCTATTTTGCATGACTACGTGCATCTGAAAAGTTACTTATGAAATTTGCTAAACTTTTAATATAAGGCTCACATTACAAATGGGATCTCGTGCTTGTTATAAATTTGGTTTCATGTGAATAGAGTCAACATGAGCTATTTTGTTTTAAGTAGGAGTGTAAACTTCTGTTTTACCTTCTCCATGCCATATGTGGCCACCAGCAACAATTCGGAGTGCGACTTCCAACCTTGTCAGCATCCACCCATGCACACTTGAATTTAGTGCTCGAAAGTGTAAAGTCTGTTGAGAGCAACTTGGAACAGCTCTTCAATAAGTTTTCCCTTTTTGGAGGAAGGCTGTACCATGGCTAATGCTTTGCCACAGTGGCTACAGTTGGAATTTAGAGAAGTGAGGAATCATGACTTTATATTCACACCATTCTATAGTGTTGCAATTTAAGGATTCAGCAAGTTAGACTACCCCATTACCCATTAGCAGGAGCTCTTTAAGTTTTAACTGGCTTACTTAGAATTATTTTCACACCTAGTCAGGAGATTGTGAACTCAAGCTCTATTCTGGCTGTTGACTGCATAACCTTCAGCACAGTAGATGCTATGTAGTTGCAGGTGTGTATTTCAGATGAGACATTAAACCAAGGTTCTTTCTACCTAGTGCAGTGGTTCAGGGAGATTTTAAAGATCCTATGGAAGTATCAAAGGATGAGCAGGTTCCCAGCCAGCATTCTTCTTTCAACCAACACCACCAAAAGTAAATGATTTGCCATTCATTTCATCATTATTGCTATTTGTAGAGCCTTGTGTACAATGTGGTTACACATTCATCTGTATAACAAAAGTAACTGCAGTTCAAAAGGTAATGCAAAGGTCTATGGCACACATTAGGATATCTTGAGAGATGTGTGGTGCTGTTTTGATAGCAGGCAAAAGTTGAAACACACACTGGTTAATTCTCAAACTATTAATATTATTTATTTAAATGACCAAAAATACATTTATTTTAAATTAACTGTTTTGATTTGTTGTAGGACTTCTATTCTTGGGATTTCATTTGGAACAGCTTTCCTTACACTTATCTTCATCCTCTTTACCTGTTTTGCAGGACAGCTCCTGGTGAGTGTTCATGTCGTTTATTTAGTGTGAAAAAATCATTTGTGTAAAATAATACATTAACAGGCAGCTATTTATATTCGTGTGATTGATTAGTTAGATAATATCTCATATATATTTATGTGTTTGTGTGTGCGTGTATGACTATGAAGAAGAGATCACCAAAAATAGAAAAACATTAATTTTCTTAAAATGTAATGCATCATTGATTGAAGAAACCAGTGCTAAAAGTAACAATGGCATCTTTAGACAAGCTGCTCCTTTTTAAAAAATCATATTCTCCTTTCATTTTTTTCTGAAGCTGGTAACTCAAAGTGGGTTACAAATCAGTGGATGCTATTATAATGATGCTATGGTTCTCAAATGGGCATTGTTTAGATCTCAGTCTACATAATGATTGCCAACAGGCTAAAATCACAGTTGAGCTCAACCAATGCAAAGGGAGAGCATAATTCGCTAACAGCTCAAGCAAATTTGTAGAACTTAGAATATAAGAGAGCAATGGATTTGTACTACTATGTAGTATTAAGAGTAGAAAAGCCACAAGAGACTATATATTCACCTAGTTTAGCACTATGTATTGCCAGAATATTGTCAGGGCGCACAGCCCTGACAATATTCCAGCTATAGTACTGAAGATTTGTGCTCCAGAACTGCCGCACCCTGAGCCAAGCTGTTCCAGTACAGCTACAACACTGGCATCTACCCGGCTATGGAAAATTGCCCAGGTATGTCCTGTACACAAAAGGCAGGACAAATCCAATCCAGCCAATTACCGCCCCATCAGTCTACTCTCGATCATCAGTAAAGTAATGGAAGGGGTCATCAACAGTGCTATCAAATGGCACTTGCTGAGCAATAACCTGCTCACTGACACCCAGATTGCATTCTGCCAGGGTCACTCAGCTCCTGAGCCTTGGTTCAACCGTGAACAAAAGAGCTGAACTCCCGACATCAAGGCCGCATTTGACCGAGTGTGGCATCAAGAAGCCCAAGCAAAACTGGAGTCAATGGGAATCAGGGGGAAAACTCTCCACTGGTTGGAGTCATACTTAGCACAAAGGGAGATAGTTGTGGCTGTTGGAGGTCAGTCATCTCAGTTCCAGGGCATCACCGCAGAGTTACTCAGCGTAGTGTCCTCAGCCCAACCATCTTCAGCTGCTTCATCAATGATCTTCCTTTCATCATAATCAGAAGTGGGGATGTTCGCTGATGATTGCACAATGTTCAGCAATACATACTAAATAGTATAATTTTAAAGAGGGTACAAGAAGAGGGTGTCACAACAGCGGATCATGGCCTGAATTACTTACGGACGTATTGAACTTTTAAGTAAGACGTGATTTAAAAGACCTACAAGCAAAAGCTGGCTGAGAATGTAAAGCCACCACTTTCTGGAAAATTCTTGTGTGGATTATACTTGACCAACTTGCCCAGAGAGAATGGAATGTGGCACCTAAAAATGTGTCAAGGCCTATTTCAGACATAGACACTTCAAATTAAGATATGCAATGCAAAAAAATGAATTTTAATCTCCTGTGGTTGCGGAGACAATGGAGACTGATTACCACATCTCAGCAGAAGCCATCTCCTGTTAACTTATATCTCAGAATGTGGACGTGATCTGATTTGAAAGAAAGCAGATTCTGAGTGAAGGACATGTTTGTTTCCCCTTCCAGGAAAACACAAGAAAAGGGGTTAAAAAGCCAGCTGCAATCCTGATCTATGTGTGCTGGTTCTGCTGTTCTAGGCCTGGTGTGTTAGTGTATGCTGTGAAGGTCACAGCTGAAGAACTGCAACTAGGCATCCCTGCAGCTTGCAGGTAAATGTCTCTTTCTGTTGCTGCAGGCAAGTCACAAGTCAGCAAAACCACAGTCAAAAAGGAAACAGGACAACTCCTTCAGCTAACCTACAGAATCAAGTGTCTCCAAACCAACTGCTCAACTGCCAGTCAGTTCTACCAGAATCACCTAACTTCATGGCTGCAACATTTTACCATCTACTCCTCACGTATAAGCCAAAGACTGATTCATATATTTTTTTACTTTTATTTTTGGACTCAACTCCTCGTTTCTGATCTGCGTGTATGTGTGTTGCATTTTTATTATTTCTTCTCAGGTTTTAAGTAACTAATAAACTTACTCTTTCTTTGACTCAAGGAAGCCTGGTTAAATTGGCTCCTTCTAAAACAAATACATTTGGACTGGGAAAAGGTATCCATGAGGGAAGGGATCCTTTTTAAATTAATCTTCTTGCGACCAACTGAGGGGGTTGAATAAAGAAGGGGAGCCAGCTCATTCCTCCTCACCCGGGATCATAACAAAATTGGGGTCCCGTTCAGGAAGCTAACAATTTAAGATATCTTGCCTGGGATCATAATAAATTGGGGGACCTTGCCCAGGGACCAGTTGTAACAAGAGAAACCTAGGGACAAATTTCTGAAGGTGGCATGTCAGGGCAACAAAGCAGTTAATAAAGCACATGGGACCCTAGGCTTTATAGATAGAGGCATGGAGTACAAAAGCCAGCAACTTATGGTAAACCTATATAAAACACTAGTTCAGATCCAGCTGCTGTATCCAATTCTGAGCAACACACTTTAGGTAGGATGTGAAGGTTTTGGAGGACATACAGAAGAGATTTACTGTGGTTCTTGGGATGAGGATTACATTTATGTGGATGGACTAGAGAAGCTGAGGTTGTTCACCTTGAGGCAGAGAAAGCTAAGAGCTGTGAACAATTTAGATAAAATAAATAAAGGGAAACTATTTCCGAGGACTTATGCACCAAAAATGAGAGGGCACAGATTTAAATTGATTGGCAAAAGAACCAGAAGTGAAATGAGGAAAACCTATTTTTACATAACAGGTAGTTAGAATTTGCATTGCACTGCCTGATAGGATGTTGGATACAGATTCAATAGTAGCATTCAAAAAGATATTGGATAAATACTTGAAGGAGAAATCATTGCAGGGATATGGGGAAAGAGCAGGGGACTGAGATTGCTCTTTAAAGAGCTGGTGCAGACCCATTGGGCCAAATAGGCTCCTTATATGCTGGTGCTATTCTATGATTCTATGATTTTAGGATTCTATGTGGTGAATATTCTGATGAACAGGGTGTCAGCAGGAAAATGTGGGCTTCATAAATTACTGTACAAACAAATGGATCTCTTGCCTTTGCATATTTGGGCACATCTTCATGGTTTGAGTACCTGTCAATGTTGTGTGGGCTTGAGTGAGCAGCATGTAGGAGCTGCAGTTCAAATTGAAACATTAGGGTCTGATAATTAACTAGATTCACTAATGCAAAGATATAAAAAAAATAGACTTTACTGCTTTTTTCACCTTTTCAGGAAGTAAGTTAGCCCTAAAACTTTGCCTTCTTGAAAAAAATTGTTTACAACAAGTGTTATCTAAAAGACGTTTTTGGCACAGTTTTAAAGTGGTCATATGTTTTTATACAAAAATAATAATTGGTATCAAAAGAGGTTGGAGGTTCTTCCTGCTGTTACTTGAACAGCATTTGGGTCTGATTAAGTATATAACTAATTGTTTATTTGACAAATTAGTTTTCTAATTTTCTACGTTTGCTGGAAATAATTCATATCATTCCAAACCAAAAGCATGTATGCTGACAAAAATTGTTAACGTGGGCTGAAAGCATGAAATGCAATTTTCTTTTCAAGAATTTTAATTTTACTGTTTCCTTTGCATCTAGCATTGTAGCAAGAAGGCTTCAACATCGTTGTTGTGGATTTTAAAATCATCAGAGATAATTGCAAACAGACCTTTGCCACGCCTTACACTCACAATGACAACCACCACAGTTATATTAGTTATGGCCATATTTAACATGGTAAGTACGTTATATAATGAAACCTTCAATTCTTTTAAACATTGGCGGATTAATCTTTATTAAATTCATTTTTCTACTGCTATATTAAATCATCCATATTTATTTTGCTTCCCTTTTGTATCATGAAGCATTCATAGTTGAGAATATAAACAAATGTTTGCTCCCAGGCTTCTGCCAGAATCAATATTGAGTCGGTCATCAAGGTTTGTGTATGAATGAGCCACAAACGACTTACTGTCTGATTTGTTTTCACTGCCAGTAGAAAAACATATTGCATCTGCTTGGCACAACTGATTTTGGAAATTTGGGAAATGGTAAACCTACATTCTATCACTTCATGGTGTCTAGGTGTTCTCACATGCTGTGCCATCTGTTTGCTCTTTGAAATCCAACTAGTTAATCTTTGCAATTATTAGCAGTATGAAATTTGAGTTGAATTATTTCAGAGCATGACCTCTTCCTCCATTTTGTTTCCTTTTCTTTGCATGTTTTGGTCTTACCCTTGTTTCTCTTTTGATTTTACTTTTGGACAACAATTGCTCATCATTCAGCTAGTAACGCCTGCTGTTATATCTTGTGATTCCCAGCAGTTCAAAGTAATCACACTTTTAGACACAAAATGCTGGAGTATGTATGTCAATGATCACATCATGTGCTACAGATAGGGTATGTTTATGGGGAGAAAATGGCCTAGATTTTTCTTTGAAAAAGCACCCATTTTCAAGCAATGTTGAGGCATTAAGTAAAATGAGGCGATTGTGGTTAACTGCCACAGACCCCCCCCCTCAAAAGTATGCCAACAAGATCACAAATTGTTATTGGCATCCACTCACTCCCACGAACGTAAGTGGAGCTAGGCGAGCATGCCAATGTTCCTACTGATTCAAGGAACAATTGATGGAACACTTGGTATTGAAATTCCCATGTGATTTCCAGAATAGAAAATATTTTTATTTAATTAGTATCTAGCTACTGTGTGATGCCAGTCACCTGCCTGTTACCTAGAATGCTGTCTTGATGCTTTTATCATTGCAACAATCCCTGCACCAATCTTGTTGACTTAGAACTATGGGCTAGATTTTACAGCCCCCCGCTGGTGTATTTGAAGGTGGGGGGTGCTCATAAAATAGAATGGTTGGCCTGCCTGCTGCCTTTCCATCTTCCTCCAGAATATATCCCATATTCTGGTGCGTGGGCAGACATCAGGCAGCCAGCCCACCCTTGGGTCAATTGAGAGCCTTAAGTGGCCAATCAAAGGCACTTAAGCGTCTTATTCCACCTTCACCACTATATTACATGCAGCAGGGGAAGGAAGAGGCAAAGCAGGCTGCCAGAAGCTTTCGCTCTGCAGGCTAGTGTTGGGCAGGAAGGGGGTCCCTCCTTTGGGAGATGCCTTGTGCCCATTGGAGGAACCCCCTCCCCCCCCAAGATCATACACCCTCTTTAAGCCTCACCCCAGATTCCAAATGCTAAAATGCTTCAGAAGAATGTAATCAGTCACAAATTTTACACCAAGCAAAAGGAGATATGTATTTGAGCAAAAAACCTAGTCAGAGAAGTGTATTTTAAAGTGCATCTTCAAGGAAGAGAAAGAGGTAGAGAAATGGAGTGACTTAAGGAAGAAATTACAAAACATGGGACTAGGCATCTACGAGTGGTGGAAAGAAGGAAGGGGGGAATGCATAAGAAACCCAAATGGAAGGAATGCAGAGATCCATTACGGTTATGGCGCGGTTACAGAGAAATGGAGGAACAAAGTCATGGAAGGATTGAAACTCAACAATAAGAATTTTAAAATCGAGGGATTCATGGAGTGATGGCCAATGTAGGTCATTGAGTACTGCTGTGGGGAGTGAAGGAACTTGATGCAAGATAGCATACGGGCAGCAGAGTTTTGGATAAGCTTAAGTTTTTGGATGGTGCAAGATTCAAGACCAGCAAGGAGGATATTGGAATAATTGAGCCTGGAGATAACAAAAATATGGGTATTGACCAGGCAATAGGATGGAATTTGAGGCTAAGGAATGGAGTTTGTGTTAGGAGTAAAATGTCTTACCAATATTTAATTGGAGCAAATTTTAGCTCAACCAAGAATTTTACGAGCAGACTTTAGGCACTTTTTGAAGTTTTGTTTTAAGTGCCTGGATACATCTGGTACAATCCTGCAGTACTGCTCAGCATGGGCCTCCAGAATAATTTTAGCTTGTTGTGCCATTGTTACGATCTTCATAGAGACCGATAACTTCTCAAAAAGAAAGGAATCCCCATGGCCCCAATGGAAAGAAAACCACTAGCAAGATTTCATTTTTGAAAACTTCTACTTTAACAAACCAGCTGAAATCAATAGAATTCAAGCATTAATTATCCAGGTGAAGGATATTTCAAATAAAGAGATAAATTTCACTTTAAGCAGTTGATACAACAAAGGTATGTTTCATGTAATTACAAGAACTCACATTACTTCCCTCACAAATGTGGTTCCATGTGCAATCTCTGTCTTTCCAATTTGACTCTACTACATAGGATCTTTTACTTCCTACTGAGTCATTTTGGCCCCTGAGCAGCATTCAGCAGCTTCTGCATTTCATCCAAAGACCCTGGACATGGTTACTACCAACAAAGTGCACGTCTACAAACCCGTTCTCAGGTCACAACAGTCCCAATGGCACGGAATCCCCAGAGACACCCTTCTCCAGGTCTTTTAAATGGTCTGCTGGCTCTAGCGACACTGAAATGGCAGCAATGGGTCATATCCAATCCACAGTCCCTTGGACCTTCCTGTCTTCAGTTTTCTGTTCTTTCCAACTGGAAAACACTTAGCAACACAGTCTCTGCTCTATTCTAAGAGACTTGCTTTACCACAAGGTTCTGTTCAAAAACTACCAAGGAGAAAACTTCCATTCTGGGAAAATCTTGCTTGTTTTGTCTTACATGATTCTTAGTGTGTTCTGAACTGCCGAACACAGACTGAAACCCCAACACCTCAGCAATTAGCTTTCTACTAACACTTTGCTTCTTAGCTTTCTTCCCCATGGCAACCTCAGGTCATATGGGCATCTCTTGGAATCTAATTATGTCACAATCAGGAAACCATTTAACCCTCCCTCAGAATACCCCCCAAATCCACTTTGGTCTTAAAAGGAACATCGCAAAAAAGAGAATACAAAATTTTTCCAAAAGCACTTGGGTTATTGCACCCTATACAATATTTTTATACAGCAAGAGCTGTTGTTTGCTGGAAATAGAATAATAATAATGAAGAAAATGGAGGAGGTCTACTTTCTGTACATCAGAAATAGAGTGCACAGGAAGGAGAGGAGGTAGAGCAAGAGAGCTATTAGCCTGCAACCAGAGAAAGGAGGCAGCGACTTATAACTGAGTGATTTCAATTAATAAATGTTGTGAAACCCAATAAAAGTGCTTCTATCATCTGCCTGTGCCTCTGCATTCTGTTTAATTGCCATTAAAAATTTGCATTTCCAATGGTCTGTACTTTACTTCCATAATACAGAAGTCACACTCTCACATAAGTTGTAGTCCACTATTTTGTAGACATCTAAAGAAATGCACTCTGAAATCTGTGGTCAAATAAATTTTACTTACAAGAAGAGCAAATTCATCAGTAGTATAATTCCTGTGCCAAAACTGCAGCTATTTCTTACCAGAGTGTCTACCCTTCAAACTAGCTACCGTCCTTGTTCTAGCTCTTAATCAGGTACTTCAGTGAGCTATTCCTTTAGTGATGGGAGAGAGACATGTGTATCAGAGATAATTCCTTTGGAATGCTTGAGAACTGAAGTGATTCTCATTTCATGAAGCTGCTGTCCCTGAGGGAAACACCTATAATTGCCATTCTCTTGCATTTCCAAAGGATGCAGCCCTTTGGACATAAAATTACAGAGCTCTGCCAAAAAAAATTCTATGAAATAGTTAAATTGTAGAATAACACATCTACTAATTAGTCCCATTTCCTGGGCAGTTTCCCCATTTCTCTGCAATTTTTCCACTTTAAGTATTTATCCAATAGCCTTTACTGTTGAATGTGTCTCCACTGCTCTTTCAAGCAGTATTTTTCATACCATAACAAGCCATTGTGTAAAAATATCTTTTCTTCTTACCATTTTTTTGTTAATTGAAACAATTTCTCTTTATTCACTCTTAACAAAACTGTCATGATTTTGAGCACCTCAATTAAATCTCCCTCATCCTTTTCTGTTCTAAGGAGAGCAACCCCTACTTCTCTAGTCTTTCCAGGTACATGATGTTCCTCCTCCCTGGTACCACCCTAGTTGAGCAGACTTGAGTGGCCATATGACTTGCTCCTGCTCTTATTTCCTATGATTTTAGCATCACTTCCTTGCTTTTGTACTCTATGCCTTTGCTTATAAAGCCAAGGGCCCGGTTTTGAATAGTCTTCTCAATTTGTCCCAGCACCTTCAAAGATTTGTTTATGTACATTCCCAGGTTTCTCGGTTCCTGCATCCCTTTCAAAATGATACAATTTAGTTTATTTTGCTTCTCTTCACTCTACCTACAAAAATGCATCACCTTACACTTCTCTGTGTTAAATGGCCTCTGCCATATGTCTTTTTCACCAGTCTATGCCCTCCTAATGTCTGTTGCTATCTTCCTCACATTATATTTCTGAGTTGAAGTTATGCCCTATATATCAGATCATTAATATATATCAAAATGAGCAGAGGTCCTAATACCAGCCCTTGGGAGACATCATTATACATTTCACAGAAAAACACCATTCACCAGTACTCTGCTTTCTGTCTGCTACCAGTTTCATAACCATGCTGTCACTGCCCACTTTAATCAACTTTGCTAATAAATCTATATGTGCTACTTTGTCAAATGTCTTCTGAAAGCCTGCATAGATGTCACTGTTACATTCGTCAACTCCTGCCCCTACTTCAGCAAAGAACTGAAATCAAACACAATTTGCCTTTAATGAGTACACACTGGCTGTCATTTATTAAACCATAATTTTCCAAGTTACAATTCATTTTATCTTGGGTTATTATTTCTATAAGTTTCCACGCCACTGACATTAAGCTGACTGGCCTGCAGTTGCTCTGTTTATTCCTCTCTCCTTTTATGAACAGGGGTGGAATATTTGCAAGCTGCCAGTCGTCTGACACCACTCCCATATCTTAGGAGCATTGGGAGATAGTGATCAGAGCTTTCGCTCACTCCATCCCGTATTCCCTCAGCAATTTAGGATACATCCCATCGACTTATCTACTTTGAGCCCTTCCAAGCTTTTAAGTATTGTTTGTTTATTTTTATCCTATCAAATCATCAGGTACCACCACCTTTACTATGATACTAACAGCATCTTCTTTAATGTTGGAGGGATGCAAAGTATTCATTTAGTATGTCAGCCATGTGCTCTCCCTCAACATGAGGATCTCCTTTTTGGTCCCTAATCAGCCCCACACTTCTTTTGGCTACCATTTTATCATTTATGTGTTTATAAAGGACTTTTGGACAATTTTTTATGTTGGCCCACTAATCTATTGCCAAACTTCCACATTACAATTCTTATTGCCCTTTTCAGTTCTCCTCTACAGATTGGTTCTCTACTGCATTATAAACCTCATATTTATGATAAGCCTCTTTGTTATGTTTCATTTCAATCTTTGTGGGGGGAATTTTAACCTGCAAGGGGTTGGGTCTTAGTGCGGATGGGGGATTAAAACATCATGTTTGTGTGTTGGGAAGTCAGCAGGAATATGCTTACTTCTACTTTTAATTAGTTCAAGTTTATAAGTTAGTGGGGATACACCATGGAACCTGAAGGTCTGCAATCTTACATATGCAAAAAACCAGTTAACTGAAGATTTACTTTGAGACCTAGCTTTAACTGCCAGTGCAGATTTCCTCGGGTGTCTGTAATTGCGAGGGTCAGCAAGGCAAGAGCACAGTGGGAATTGACAGGGCACTGAAATTGACTGGCTGTAAAGCCTTTAAATGAACTATGACAGCTATTTCTTTGCCTAAGTGAAAGTCCTTGCCTTGCAGAACAAGTTCTGAGAGTATGCCTTCATTACTTTAGAAGTAATTTCCAAAAGTTTGGATGTCATTTCTGCCACCTTGGAAAGTTTTTTATTTTGATTTGCACTTCCCAGTTGTCAGCTTTCTCATCAGTATGGGAGCCACTTACACAGCCCTGCCCTGGACCTTTGATGAGGCACAAGTGGAGCAGAACCAGCAAAATCACCAGCAGCAGGAATAACAGCAGCAGTAGTATTCTTCTCTGCCACCTGCCACTCCAAAGGACAGAAGGGATGAACACAGAATTCCAGCTCACAAGAGGCAATAACCCCTAACACTGTATATAAAGAAAGAGGACCAGTTTCCAGGACATCAATGAGCACCAGTACCAAGTGTTGTTGACAAGGTCATCGCCAATGGCCAAGCACTTTGCCACTCTGTTGATCTCCAACACAGCCTTCTCTGCAGTGGCCATGGTGACAATGACTGGAGGGTCACACCTGAGGCTGGATTTTCAATTGCCCCTGTGGTTGAGATTGGGTGTGGGCACACTTTGAAAATCGTGCTCTCGGATGGCTGTCAGTCTTCCAATGCCCCCATGATGCGCTGCAATTTTCAAAGGGAGAGCAGTTGGGGTGAGGGTTGGGGAGTAGCTGCAACCCGCAAGCCTTCAATTAACTTGCTGTTAAGCTCATTGAAGAGATTGTTAACAACATGGAAAGGAACAAAATGAAATTTTCAAAGGGACAAACAGGAAAAACGAATTGTCTGGCAATGCTTAAAAGTTTGGAAGCGCTCAAAGTAGAAAAATGAACTGTTAGTGCACAGCTGTTGGAAGCACAGCAGGAAGCCATCATTTATTGTAACTGCTGATTTAAAGTCTTCAAAAAAAAGATAGCCAAAATGAGTGCTAATCCAGGGGCAGAAAATTGTCATTGTTTGAGCAGAGCAGATTAAGGGCAGAAATGTCCCAGATTTGCACTAAGTGCTGTAACAGGCGGGAAAAAGAACGTTTTACCCGCAGGCTACAATGGCGGCTTTTCACACTGCATCAACCCAATCCCACCTTATTAATTATGCATTCCTGGGAAACATGCCATCTCAGTGGCAGGTGGCCTCCGAATCACCCACCACACTGTCACCTCCCTGCTTCGTATTTAAAGTGCAGCCGCTTCCATGCCACGACTGCTGCAAAGAAGACATAGCCCCGAAAAGCGAGGAGACTGAAGCCCACCCCCTCCCCCAGTTTAGTTACACATCCCTCGAGTGCATTTTGGACACCGTGGTGGCCTGTCGTGATGTACCCTACGCCTCGCCCTGACCACAGGAGGGGCAACAACGTCACCAATCCAGCATGGGAAACAGCGGCAGCTGTGGTCAGTGTCAGCACCTTGCGAAAGAGGACAGCCACCCAGTGCTGAAAGAGGATGAATGATCTCCTCTGTTCCTCCAGGGTAAGTCATTCTTCTCATCACTCTCAACTCACACTCATAAGCCCATCACACAGCCACAGGGCCCTCATTCACTGCTGGTTCAACGGACATCACCATTTGCTCTTTCACACACACCATCATTGTCCTCATCCATCCATGGGACCACTCACCACCCACAGATGCCAGGCATACTTATCAACTGACCTGGCAGGCATCCTGCTTACACTCTCTCCATCTGTATTCATGCAAGACAGGCTGGCACACAAGGGGTAGAGGTGACAGACTGGTAGAGAAATCAAGGTCCTCACGGACTTTGGAAACAGAGACATTCAGCTGGCTGGCGAGGATCTGGACCAGCCCTCTGAGATTGGTGGTGCTCTACCAAATGAGAATCCAGCAGTGCAACACCCATCAGACAACTATGCTGTGAGTGATGTGTCCTGTTTCACAGGCCACTGCCATGCACTAATTATCTCTCCTAGCTTTCACAGGCATATCTGGGAAACAGCCAAGGGTGTCCATGATCCAGGACCTCCAATCAAGCCCTGAAGACACATTGGAAGGAGAATCTGAAGGCACCCACATTGAAGACCCATCACAGCACTCATCCTCTACCAGCGCAGAGACACACACCTCGGTGGGACTTAGTTCCAGAGTAGCCTCGGGATCACAATCTGGTGAGCACATCACACTGTCTGAACCACACAGGCAGCAGCAGGGACTTCCCAGGTTTCCAGCACTCAGAGGACTGCTGGAGACCAGAAATCTGCCGAGTCCAAGTCAGATGCCAAGCCTCTGGACTCGGTTGTACCTCAGTTGCCGGAGCTGAAAAGGCAAGCTTGGGACCATCAGGAAGGGATGTCCGCTGCCTTCCTCAGATTGCAAGGCACGATGGAGGAATCCGTCCAGCTTCAGTCTGAGGTGATAGCACCAGCATGCCAATGCACCAAGATCAACACAAGATGGCAGCCGCCATGGAGCCCTTGGTCCAGGACATTGGTCCTGCACTGCAGCGCAGGCTGAACTCCATTGCTGACACCATAGTTGGCCTCCAATAGTGTCAACGCAAGAGGAGTGCAGGGTAGCTCAATCTCACTCTAGCTTCCCTTTCTCCTCAAGGAGTCAGCCAGGGGTTCTTGGGCACCCACTAGGGAGTGGATCAGCAGCTCCCGGGGCTATCCACTCAGGTGACTCCGGGAGTGTCCGACCCATACAAATCCCCTCTTTCTGTGATCCTGGGGCTCCAGTTCCACAGGCCGAAGAGGGTGCCACTGCCACACAGCAGAACATCAAAAGCAGACCGGGGCCCTCCCAGCCTTGGCCCTCCAGATGACACGCGCCAAGGTCATCACAGACAGGGTGTAGCAGTCAGCAGGCTGCCTTCACCTCTGCTGTGGATATCAGGGGAGCACCAAGACTTAGCGCCAAGGTTAGGAAGGTTAAGAAGATGTAACTCTTATAGAGTCAAAACAATTAAATTAAATTAACAAAATTGGGGTTAAGAAGATGTAACTCTTTCGAGCTAAAACCAATAAAACCAAATTAACAAAATTGGGATAAATCCGGCACAGCCCCTAATTTAGGTCAGCTGTAAAACCAAGAGCAAAGTTTAAAGGAAACTTACAAACTTTAAACCAAAATGTAATTAAAGGGGTCAATAAAGCACCCCAGTCCCCGCGGTGCCCACCGAGCATTGAAGGCCTCAAGAGTGCCGGCAGACACCACGTGCTCCCTCTCCAGGGACATCCGGCCGCGAACATAGCCGCGGAAGAGGGACAAACAATTGGGCGGGACTCCCCTGTCGATCGCCCACTGCCTGGACCTGTTAATAGCCAACTTGGCCAGACCCAGGAGCAGGTTCACGAGGAGGTCCTCCTCCTTCCCGACCCCCTTCCGCACCGGGTGCCCATAGATCAGGAGCGTGGGGCTGAAGTGCAAACAAAAAGTTAATAACAGGTTTTTCAGGTAACTAAAAAGGGAGTGCAACCTACCACACCCTATATATGCATGGTCCACGGACTCCACAAGACCGCAAAAAGGGCATGTGTCCTGAGAGTTCGTGAACCTATGCATCCTAAGGGACTGCTGCATGCAACACCCTCCAACCCAGGTCCCCGATAGAAAGGGGGAGGACACCTCCGTAGAGGGCCTCCCATCGGGGGCCTCTGCCGCCGGACGGCAACAAGGCACGCCAGGGTGTGTCCAGGCGGCGGACAAGGGCGAGAAAATGGAAGGTGTGCAGCAGCAGTCCGTACAAAAAGTTCCTCTTTGCCGTGCCAAATGGCACAGAGGGCATGTCCCCGAGGCGGCTCATATTGCGGGGCACCAGCACCCGAGGGAGGGTTCGGGGCTTGGAGCCAATGTGGAATTCTGTCCGAACAGGGGAACGTTCAGACGGAAGACCACCGCACACCTGGGCCACCTCAAGACCTAAAATTACATCGGGTCCGAGCACGACCGTTCTCAGGTCTTGGATGGCATCGGCTGCGACCTGGACACTCACAGACGCGCGACGCGCCAACTCCTGCAGGAGCATCCAGCCTAGTCCTCCGCCACCCAGCACGTCCCCGATCCTGGTCACCCCTGCAGCCACAGCCCTCCTCTCCGCCAACCATTGAAAAGGACGGAGGGGCAGATTCCTGAGCAGCGGCTCTCTGACGATAGCCGTTACTCCTGAAGGGTGAGAGCTGCGTCGTGAGGCGACCACATTCCAGACTTTGATCAGGTCCTGGTAAAAGATGGGCAACGCCTGCAAGGAGCCACCGAGGCCCCTCTGCTCTATAAACAGGAGCTGCATGTCATAATTCAGGCCGTGCACCTGACGGAAGAAATACGTCGTCAGGGCACACCATCTCGTAGGAGGCTCGACGTAAAGGTATCGCTGCAAGGTCTGAAGGCGCAAAGTCGCCACCTGTGTGCGTAGGCACACTAGCGCCAGACCACCCTCCCTAAGCGGGACACTCAGAACCTCAGCAGCGACCCAGTGCAATCTTTTGTCCCAGAAGAAGTCGACTAACAATTTCTGGATTCTTGTGACAAAGTCCGGGGGAGGGGTCAAAGTGACCAGCCGATACCACAACATGGCGGCGATCAGCTGGTTTATAACCAGAGCTCAACCCCGGTAAGACAGCACTCGGAGCAGTCCTGTCCAGCGCCGCAGGTGAGCGTTGACTTTCGTCTCCAGTTCCTGCCAGTTCGCCAGCCAGGATTCCTCAGCGGGGCAGAGATGGACCCCCAGGTAGAGGAGGCTGGTCCTGCTCCAGAAAAATATGGAATGCTTCACGAATTTGCGTGTCATCCTTGCGCAGGGGCCATGCTAATCTTTTCTGTATCGTTCCAAGTTTTGCACAGCCTGGGCACGAGTGTTAATCACTTGTGCATAATATTCACTATCCTAAATAAACTGCCAAGAATGTCTCCCTGCCTATGGCTCTTTGTTCTGATGAGCAGTGTTCATGTCACTCAGATGTGAAACCTTGGTTCCTGCACAAGATAAAGGCAGGTGTCTCAGTCCTGGGCTTCTTTCCTGTGCAGTGTGTAATCTTCAGAGCAAAGTGATAGTCCGGCTTCACACTCACTGGACACATTGGTGATGCATGCAGCTCGATGGTGCTGGTCATTGCTGCCAGAATGTAGTGGGCAGGCATTACAGGGATCCGTCATTCTCTCTGTGTGCTCTCAGCATCTGTAAGGTGGGGCTGGCCCCCTATCTCACCTGCATCTGTGACTGGTGACGCTATGCTCTGGAAGGGGTCAGGTACTGAAGGCTGACAAAGGATCAGGTGCATTTAAAAGTTCGTGGCTGCATCTCCATGATATGACCCTGATCACAGAGCACAAGCAAGCTGCCCTTGGCCAGACAGGAGTCAGACATTCTCAGAGGCTATGTGAAACTCTATGGTGTGTCCTCACTACATGTCGTCATCATCCTCCTGCAATCGAGCGACTATTCAGGCCTCCACTGCATCTCCATGACATGAGCATTATCGCAGGGGGTATTCACGCTGTCATAAGCCAGACTGGAGTCAAACTGTCAGAAATACAATGTGAGGATCTATGGTGTCTCCTCACTGCATGTTGTCATCATCCTCCTCAAATCTATCAGCTATGAGGGCCTCCCGAGTATGCCTGTCTTGCCTGGCCAGTGCAATGGCCTCATCTTGGTCATCGTTGCCTTCCAGGACTCTGTCACCCTCATCCCTGTCAGCGTCCTCATCATCGGAGGAGACCTTCACTACCTCCATCTCCTCCACAGCCAGCTCCTCTCCCTGTTGCAGCGCCAGGTTGTAAAGAACGCAACAGGTGATGATGATATGTGACTCTATCCGTGGACTATATTACAGGGCTCCACTAGACCAGTCCAGGCACCGGAACCTCATTTTCAGCATCCTGATGGTTTGCTCCGCCAAGGTGCGAGTTGCAGCATGAGCTTTGTTGTATCTTCGTTCTGCTCCAGCCTGAGACCACCACATGGGTATCATAGCCACACCATTGAGGAGCCATCCCTGCAGCCAGTATCGACCCTGGAAGACGTCAGGGATCTCAGACCAACTTAGAATTTAGGAGTTGTGGACACTCCCTGGGTACCGAATGCAGACCTGCAGGTTGCGTTTGTGGTGGTCGCACACCAGCCGAACATTCAGCGAGTGGAAGTCCTTGTGGTTGACATAGTTGACCGCTTGTTGCGATAGATCTGAGCAGCATGTGGGTGCAGTCAATGGCACTCTGCACCTGTGTAAACCCCGAGGCCTGGGCAAATCCCAGCACTCTTGCATCTAGCTTTCCTGGTCCCGGGCACAATGCACAAAATTGTGTGCCCTCGCGAAAATGGTCTCTGTGGCCTCATGGATGCATTTATGGGTGGAGGCTTGCAATATCCCACAGAGGGCACCTGTGGAGTCGTGAAAGGAGCCCCTGTCACAAAATCTGAGTGCTGTGGTCACTTTCATGGCCACAGGCAATGGATGCCCTCAATGTCCCCATGCTGTCAAATCCTGCAGTAGCTGGCAGATGTAACCGACCAGTTCCCTGAGTATGCGCAGTCATTGGCAACACTTTTTCTTGATCATCTGCAGGAATGGAAGATGGCATCTATAGATCCTGGGTCTAGCTAGGTGCCAACCAATGACGGCTCGCTGTGGCTCTTCAGCGGTGTGTGTAGCGACCCCAGTCTCCCCTTCTTCTTGAGGGTGCTGCTCCCACATCTGCCCAGCCAGGCACCTCCGTTGCGCTCTTCTACTTCGTCTCCACTCTCTGTAAGCCATCAAGCATACAGCCAGATGACCAGGCTCCATGCTCCTGATGTATTCCTCCTGTAGGATGAAAGAGAGAGACATGTATGTTACTTGGGTGTTCTAAGAACCTCTTGGTTAAGTCTGAAGGCGCCTTAATGCATTCTAAACAGTGCTGACCACCACTTGGATGGACAGAGTTTAGTGCGCTGCATGGCTGTCTGGGACCCCACCCAACTTCCCCCCTCCGTCTGACCAGTTGGCAGCAGCTTCGCCCACTGGGCTGCATGCTGTGCTCTCAGCTCAGGCGCAGGTATTCTCCTAACCCGCAGTGCAAGGCTGCACTGTTAGCTTGAACAATGGGGGACTGGTCCAAACCTGAATGATGACATTGCAAGTCTCCACTAGTGCCTGCTCCATGGCCAACTCTAGCAAAGATTGTACAACTTGCCCAGTCTTCCAATTGTTCTGTAGACATAAAGAGCCTACAAATGGATTTCGACAGATTATGTGAGTGAGCAAAAACTTGACAGATGGAATATAAATGTGGGAAAATGTGAGGTTATGCACTTTGGCAGGAAGAATAGAGGAGCTGAATATTACTTTAATGGAGAAAGACTGCAAAAACTGCAGCACAGAGAGATTTGGGGGTCCTCGTGCACAAATCACAAAAAGCTAGCATACAAGTTCAACAGATAATAGGGAAGCCAAATGGAATGTTGGCCTTTATTTCAGAGGGATTGGAGTATAAAAATAGAGAAGTCTTGCTAAAACTATACAAGGCACTAGTTGGACACCTAGAATACCCTGAACAGTTTTGGTTCCTGTATCTAAGGAAAGGCATACTGACATTGGAGGCAGTCCAGAGAAGTATTACTAAGTTGATTCCAGGTATGGAGGGATTTTCTTACGAGGAGAGGTTGAGTAGGTTGGGCCTGTACTCATTGGAGTTTAGAAGAATGAGAGGCGACCTTATTGAAACATAAAAGATTCTTAGGGGGCTTGACAGAGTAGATGCTGAGAGGTGGGAGAATCTAGGACCAGAGGGCATAATCTCAGAATAAGGGGTCACCCATTTAAGACAAAGATGAGGAGGAATTTCTTCTCTCAGAGGGTAGTGAATCTATGGAACTCTTTACCACAGAGGGCTGTAGACACTGGGTCATTTTGTATATTTAAGGCTGAGATAGACAGATTTTTAATCAGTAAGGGAATCAAAGGTTACGGGGAAAAGGCAGGAAAGTGGAGTTGAGGGTTATCAGATCAGCCGTGATCTCATTGAATGGCAGAGCAGACTCGATGGGCCCAATGACCTACTTCTGCTCCAATGTCTTATGGCCTTATTATGGTCCACTAAAATACTCATTAGTTTGCAGTCTGTGCCCGAGGGGTGAAAAGCTCTGGATCATATGGTGGCACTTTAATGCCTCTGTGTTGCTTGATTGGGCAGATAAGCTAGAGGCCCAACTCTAAGCATGTCAATGTGGCTGTACCTGATCTGTCTCAGCTGCGGAGGAATGGTCACTTTACACAAGGTTTCCTCAATGCATGACCACTTCCCTCTCCCCCAGCCCCACATGTGCTGTGTCCTACCATAAATTGCAGTGCAGCTCTTGCCCCCCACCCCCAAGCCACCTCAACCACTGTTCAGCCCTTGCCCCCCTCCCCTGCTCAAGTTGCCTCAAATGCAGGGCAGCCCTTGCCCTGGCACTGCACTGCCAACCAGCTGGGAAAAAGCAACTTGCCCTCACCTGAATGCATAGAGCATCAACCTTGAAGGCCAACAGGTAACCCCCGCGACGCTGCACAATGTTATTCTGCACTCATCTCTGAGTTACCCTCGAAGTGCAGCTTGCCAGGTGCATGCCTGATATATGCTGTTGTGAAACACTTTACAGTGCCATCATGCCGATAGGCTCAGATAATCCAGCATGGGGGGATGATGCCCACAAGCTGGGCTTATAATGATACGCAGGTGTATTACAACAAGTTGCCGATGGTGGGAAACACAGCCCGCCATTGACGGGCATAGCAGACAACTGGAAACTGGTTTCAAGGCACTGCCAAACACGCCCACTGCCAGAGGGCACAGAAAATTCCTCCTGTTATGTGTGATAAGTATAGAAGAGGAACATTCCTTTCTGTGTTTAAAGTATACGTTGCCTATAAAAATAGTGTTTAGTTCATTTAGTTCTAGTCAATTGTTACAGTAAAAAGTTTAAAATGTGAAATCTTGCCGTGCCATCCTTTTCAACTATTAATTAGAATTTAAAATTTCTTTTTAAACATTAGTGGTCTCCACGGGGATCATAACAATTTGAGAAAGGATGGAAGTTTTCGTGCTTCCTGCTTCACTTCCATTGGGTAATTGTGCATCAGATTCCCCTGTAGGCCTCCCATTGCTCAATTACTTTTTTACCTGCCAGTCCTTGATTCCAATCCACCTTATTCAGATCTTCTTTAAACTCACTGAAATTAAGCCTCCTCCAGATAAGTATTTTTATGGCTTTCTTATAAGTGATTTTTACTTTACCTGATGTGATGAGGATAAACATTGCTGTCAGGCCCTATCCCATCAAGGAATTTGATCATAGAGATATAAAAACATAGAAAACAGGAGCAGGAGTAGGTCATTCGGCCTTTTGAGCCTGCTTCACCATTCAACATGATCATGGCTGATCTTCTGTCTCAACGCTGTGCTCCCCCTCTCTCCGCATGCCGCTTGATGCTTTTAAAGTCCAGAAATCTATTTCCTTCTTAAATATATTCAGTGGCTTGGCCTCTGCAGCCTTCTGTGGTAGAGAATTCCACAGGTTCACCACCCCCTGAGTGAAGAGGTTTCTCCTCATCTCAGTCCTAAATGGCCTACTCCTTATCCTGAGATTGTGACCCCTTGTTCCAGACCCCCCAGCCAGAGGAAAAATCATCCCTGCATCCAGTCTATCTGCCCTGTGAGAATTTTATACATTTCAATGAGACCCCCTCTCATTCTTGTAAACTCCAGTGAATACAGGCCTAGTCAACCCAATCTCTCCTCATATAACAATCCTACCATCCCAGGAATCATTTTTTCCAGAAGACCAAGCAGAGGTATAATAACTCTCAGTCTTTATCGAAGACAATAAACCCTGTTGACATGCAGGCAGAGATCAAATTGAGGCCATCCCATTAGTTACCTAATTTTGATGTTGGAACAGCCAATGGAAAAGTAATGGAAGAAAAAAATTGATCAGGCCTGTTAGTAGGCGTTGGGAATCTGATGCACAATTACCCAATGGAAGTGAAGCGGGAAGCATGAAAACTTCATGCTGCCAGCTCATTTCCATGGTATTCGTGTGTAGCCCAGCATTCAACATGCTGCTGAATGGCTGCATACTCAACAAGGGCTCAGATTTGTATGAGGCTAGCACCAATTAAAGCTAGCCTGCACTTCTTCGAACCAGCCTGCATTTCTTAAAGGAGAGGTGCATTCTACTTGCAGCAGGTGTTGGAAATAGCTGGGAAGTCTTCCTGAGAAGGATGGAACTGTAACAATGGAGCAGCAAGCAGGGAGAGAAGCTCTCAGGTGCAGCACTGGAGGCTTTAGTGCAGGAAGTGAAAAGGAGGAGAGAGGTCATCTTCCCATAGTGGCCAGGAAGCTCAAAGGGCAGACACAAATGGTCAAGGTCAGTGAATGCAAAGGCCAGATCCTACCTACTGCATCATGAACATCAGACACTGTTCAATGCATCACACCTCCAACACTCACCCATTAGCAATGTCTTCCAATTAGGGCTTGTGCCTAATATTGATGTGTTCCAACTCACCCTCACAAATTTACACAGCTGCCTGCCTCACACATCTTACAGCTTTCACGTACTTTCAGCTATTCAACTAAGGCAGGCATATAACCCAAACACATTGCAACACACATACTTACACTTATTCCTCTCTCTTGTGATACAAATTAGTACATATGGGAAGCAGCAGCAAAGAACCAGAAGGAAACAGGCAGGTTGCATGCCCTCACCCCTTTGGAGGAGATGATGCTCTGCATTATTGGCATGACCATCCTTGAGACTGTGGCAACCAGCATTGTTAAAGTCTTCAAGGATGATGGTATGTTCCAGCCTTATACACCTTCTGAAATGCCACTACATGTATTCTGGTATGATTACTAATTGCAGATAGTGTAACCATACACCCCTTGCTTTTCATGCAACCCTGCTTTCTTCACTCCAACCCTCCCATTGTAAGTTTATGCCATCAGATACTCAACACTTGCCACCCAGCCAGCCTGCACAGCCTGATGATGAAAGGCACGAACAAGAGTAGATCTGATGAAGAAACATGGTCACCTTGTCTAATACTCACAGCCGCCAGTTCAGATACCGAAGGGTAATATCGAGGTGGGGTATACATTTGGTATATGACCAGGCATGGATGAGCTGTAGCAAGGCCAAGGAAATGGTTAGTGTTTGTGCCAATTTCCTGGAGGGCAACGTTGCAGACATGTGCTCTGAATGACTTTGATGAGGATGGGGTGGCGTATAGGAAAAGACTGATGGACGTGCACACCAAAATTCTTGGTGCATTGGCCTAACAGAAAGCCTGTTGTCACTTTCAAGGAGGATTCTGGTTCCAATTTGACACAGAGCTTTATGCAGAGCTTGAACCCGTTCTTTCCAGCTTGGAAGTCCTGGCCAACTCCATGAAAACATTTATGGACCCAGCTGTGATGCAGCATCTAGTGACTGACTACCCAATGTCTGTGTGCCACAAGTTCAAATCAAGGACTTGAGATCTTTGCCTCTGTCCTTGCAAGCCCAGCTTGGTGTCATGCAGGCTCTGACTGCTACCATCATGGCTGCGACTGCCAGTACTCAAAGGCAAATGCAGGGTCACACAGCAGTCCAGTAGTCTGTGCTCCAGCAGATTTCAAGGATTGAAAGCTGCTCCCCGGGGGAGTGGCAGTGGCTCTGGACTGCACATGTTCTGCTGTCCTTTCTCGTAGGAGGACAGAACTCATGCTCACACCACTGATATCCCACCAGTACTGTGGCCTGTCAGCCAGCCAGCCCAGAAAGCTGCAAAATCGTGAACCACAAGACCCTGAGTTGCAAAACCATCTGCAGTCTGGCCCATTGAAAGTCAGCGGTCTTCCTCCAGCCATGCTGCAACCATTTAGGTAGCACTGTGTAGACCACTTGCAAGCAAGGCCATTCATAAGTCAGGCACTAAGGAAAAGCTCAACAGTGAGCAGTTGAGTATTGAATATGTTATTGGAAGTTGAAGAAAGTTAATATGGAATGGTTTTCTTGCAGCATCTTTAACTTTAAGATTTTGACCAAGGGGACACTGTGATGATCCAAAGCAGAGGGATGGAAATGTGGAGAAGTGTGGAGTAATGGTGATATGGGAATTTTCTTTCAGGGAAACCAGAGGTTGATTAGGTGCCCACATACAGCTCATCTGTAGTGAGGACATTCTGGATTCCTCCTCTCTTTCTCCTCTTCTTTCTCCTTCTCTTCTTCCTCTTCTTCCCTGCTTTTACCTCTTGATACAGTAAAGTAAACCCTGATAGGTAGGGCTGCACCCTGATAATTCCAGGTTGTGGAGGATTTTTTTTTATTCATTCATGGGCCAGCACTTATTGCCTATCCTTAATTACCCTTCAGAAAGTGGTGGTGAGCTGCCTTCTTGAACCGCTGCAGTCCATGTGGTGCAGGGACATCCACAGTGCTGTTAGGGAGGGAGTTCTAAGACTGACTCAGTGATAGTGAAAGACTAGTGATATAGTTCCATGTCAGGATGGTGTGCGACTTGAAGAGGAATGTGCAGGTGGTGATGGCCCCCTGCATCTGCTGCCCTTGCCCTTCTAGGTGGTAGATGTCAGGGTTTGAAAGGAGCCTTAGTGAGTTGCTGCATTACACCTTGGAGGTGGTTCACACTGCTGCCACTGTGCATTGCTGGTGGAATGGAGAACGTTTAAGGTGGTAGATGGGGTGCCAATCAAGTGGGCTGCTTTGTCCTGGATGGTGCTGAGCTTCTTGATGTTGTTGAAGCTGCACTTATCCAGGCAAATGGAGAGTATTCCCTCACACTCCTGGCTTATGCCTTGTAGATGGTGGACAGGCTTTAGGGAGGCAAGAGTTGACTGGTCATCACAGAATTTCCAGCTTCTGACCTGCTTTTGAAGCCACAGTATTTATACAGATGGTCCTGTTCAGTTTCTGGTCAATGTTAACCTCCAGGATGTTGATTTTGGGGGATTCGGAGATGGTAATGCCATTGAATGTCAAAGCGAAATGGTTAGATTCTCTCTTCTTGAAGATAGTCATTGCCTGGCACTTGGTGGGATGAATTTTACTTGCCACTTATCAGCCCAAGTGTGAATATTGTCCGGGTCTTGCTGCGTTTGGATACATATTGCTTCAGTATCTGAGGAGTCATGAATGGTGCTGAACATTATGCAATCATCAGCGAAACTCCCCACTTCTGACCTTATGATGGAAGTAAGGACATTGATGAAGCAGCTGAAGATGGTTGAGCCGAGGACGTTACCTTGAGGAACTCCTGCAGCTATGTCCTGGAACTGAGATGATTGACCTTCAACACCACAACCATCTTCCCTTGTGCTAGGTATGACTCCAACCAATGGAGAGTTTTCCCCCTGATTCCCATTGGCTCCAGTTTTGCTAGGTCTCCTTGATGCCACACTCGGCCAAATGCTGCCTTGTTGTCAAGGACAGTCACTCTCATCTCACCTCTGGAGTTCAGCTCTTTTGTCTATGTTTGAACCAAGGCTGTAATGAGGTCAGAAGCTGAGTGGCTTTGGAGAAACCCAAACTGAGCATCAGTAAGCAATTTGTTGCTGAGTAAGTGCCACTTGATAGCATTGTTGTTAACAACTTCCATCATTTTCATGATGATCAAGAGTAAGCTGATGGGACGGTAATTGGCTGAGTTGGATTTGTTGTAGTTTTTATGGATAGGACATTGCTGGGCAATTTTCCACATTACCAGGTAGACGCCAGTAGCTGTACTGGAACAGCTTGGCCAGGGGCATGGCTAGTTCTGGAACATAAGTCTTCAATACCGTTGCCGGAAAGTTGTCAGGGCCCATAGCCTTTGCAGTATCCAGTGCCTTCAGTTATTCCTTGATATCATGTGGAGTGAATTGAATTGGCTGAAGCCTTGTATCTGTGATGCTGGGGAACTCAGGAGGAGGCTGAGATAGATCATCCACCTAGCACCTCTGGGTGAAGGTGGTTGTAAATGCAGCAGACCAACATAAATCTCTTCAGGCCAGGACATTGTCTTTGGCAGCAAGGCTTCATCACAGATGTGATCACAGAACTACCAGTGGTCGACAATGTCACTCAGCACTCAATTTCTCCACCAGCAGATCCTTACAGGCTGGAGCCTATTATGACCCAATAAGGGGCCGATAACGTTTAAGGAGAAATCTGAAAACCCAGTAATATAATCAACAGAACTACACCAAAAGATTCCATGTTTTCCAACAAAACACAAGCTATATTGTGTTTAAATAATTAAACAAAACAGGCAGCCTTAATATAATAGGTTATAACTGTGTATGTTATGCATTCAGTTTTACTTCTTACTTCCCCCAAGAATTCTTTTCTACCATTGTGATATCTTAAGAGTTATTTATTTCTGTCAAAACCACCCAATAATATGCCACAGTTCTCTGGAAACTATTTTAATTCTCCTGTGTTCCAGCTATCCTCAGAGGGAAAATCTACTTTTACCTTTCTTGACTGTGGGCACCTCAGTCCCTTGTTCTGGTTACTTTCTCACTATTTCCAAGCTAATCTGCTGGTTGCTTTCTTTTGCCACTGGACTCTGTGAGGACTACTGTAGATTTTTCCACTAGCTTCAAACTAGACAATCTTCCAGCTTATATTCCCTTGTGAAATCCAAACTGAGATTAAGCTGCATTCCATGTGGCAAATGATAAAGTTAGCTTTCTTTCTGCCTACATTGCAGGCCTAACTAACTGTCATTTACTTTGGCAATGTTATCTCAGTGAGCTGCACCACACAAAATCCAAGCTACAGTTAACAAACTCTCTCAGCAAACACCCAGATAAATTGAAACCAGACCATCTTCCTAAACTCCATCCATCTCTACGACAACGTGACATGCTCAGGCATATGCCCAAACAGACCTTTAGGTTAAGTATCCCTCATTTAAAATTCCTTCTTTGATCTGAAGAAAAAGTGGATTTTACAAACTTTCAGGGTTTAGCGCGTGCATTTAAATTAATTGAACTCCAACTCCCAAAACAAAACATCCCTCTGGACTGCCCTTACTACAAGGTTTGCAGACATCATGTCTCCACCAAAAGGCCCACAGATAGGTCATCCATTGTTTAAGTTTCTTCACCTGCTGTTTTATGACTCTTACCCTTCTAGCTGTTAACCTCTTAAGTCAACATGGCCCCACCTTTTAAGTATAATGAACACCAAGCGTGTTTGCATTTCATTTACTTCAGGGTTGTTTTCACCTGATTCTCAACTAGACATCCCCATTTTCTACTGTTAAAACGTTAATTCCTAAAAGCCAGCATCACTCCCTTACGATGGAAAACTGCTGTCAACTCCTTCCAACAACATAGTACACAATGCTTCCACTGACTGCAGCAGCACAAAGATAGTCAAAAGCACCTCACCTGAAAGTTGAATGGTGAGACTTTTGAGTAAGAACAAAATAAATGGAGCAGTAGACCATATGGCGCCTCATGCCTACTCCGTCGTTCGTTAGGAATATGGCTGATCTTCTGCTTCAACTCCCCTGTCCCACAATTCCCCATATCCTTTGATTCCCCAAGAGACAAAAAAAATCTGTCTAGCTAAGCATTAAACATGCTCAGTGATGGAGCATCTGCAAACTTCTTGAGTAGATAATTCCAAAGGTTCACAACACCCTCTGAATAAAGAAATTTCTTTTCATCTCGATCCTAAATGATTGATGTATTAAACTCTTTTTCAATTGCCCTGCCACCTTCAATGTTTTGTCACATATAACCCCGGGGCCTTCTGGTCCAGCACCAGCTTATCTTTATTTTATGTTGCCTTTTCTCATTCTTTCTACGAAAATGAATCACTTCATACTTTTCTGCATTAAATTTCATCTGCCCCATGTCCACACATTCCACCAGCCTGTCTATATCCTCTTGAAGTCTGTTACTATATTCCTCACAATTGGCAAAAGTTCCTTAACCAGAATTTTATGCTCCCTCACTGGCGGGTTTTAGGCAGGGGTGGAGCGTGATACTGAAGTGACGAGATTCTCTCTGGGTTCCCGCCCACCCCAACTACACAGTGATTTTACACTGGGACAGACAGGCCTTGGATGGGAAGCCCACCCTTAACCCATTTGAGGCTCTTAAGTGGTCAATTATTGGTCACTTAAGGGCTCTTTCCCACCCAGTCTCAATTTTTAAACTGGCTGGAGGATTGAACGTCCATGGGGGAAGCTCAAAAAAAGAATAGTTAGTTCCCGAGCGGGAAGGTGGGGGGATGCGGCGCATCCATCAGAAGCCCCCTTCTGACTGGGGGCACCTCCCACTTAAGGTCCGGTAGCCTCCAGGCCTCCCTCCGCCCCCCACCAGGCCTTTCCCCTGAGATGCCGATCGCCCCATTCGCACCACTCCAGGCCTTCCCTACCTTCCCCAACCTGAGACCCCTTGAACTTAGTAGGTCCTCCAGTGCTCGGACTTGGGCTCCGAAGTCTTCCTGCATTTCTTATTCAGTCCACTGCAGCACTGTCGCTGCAGGGACTGGAGACCTGGCGGCCAATCAGATTGACCGGCAGGTCGCTAAGGCAGGGCTTCCTCCTGAGTGAGGGGCAGAAGTCCTACTGGCAGCCACTTTATTCGAGCATGAGATGTCTGCGGGACACTCAGTCAGAGAGTATGTGTTCCCCACTGACTCTTTGGATGGCGGGAAGCGAGACCCTGCCATCCAAAAAATTCAGGCCCAAGTTCTGTGTCATTTGCAGATTTTATAATTGTGTTCTGCACACCCCAAGTCCAGGTCGTTAATATAGATCAAAGCAAAGCAGTGGTCCTAAAAACCCACCCTGGAAGAACTCAACCATATAACTTCCTCTAGTGCAAATAACAACCTTGTTCTATGTTTCAATTGGATCACGTCTCAATCTTCTAACTCCAGAGAGTATATTTACTCAGCCTGTCATTGTAGGACAACACTCTGTTTGCAGGAACCAGGGAGCCTTTGCTGTACCAGCTCCAGTGCAACATATCCCTCCTTAGATCCTTTCTTGTCACCGCTGAATCCCCCACTATCAGCATCCTGGGTTATCATTAACCAGAAACTGAACTGGACCAGCCATATAAATACTGTGGCTACAAGAGCAGGTCAGAGGCTGGAAATTCTGCAGCAAGTAAATCACCTCCTGACTCCCTAAAGCCTGTCTACAATCTACAAGGCATAGGTGAGGAGTGTGATGGAATACTCACCACTTGCCTGGATGAGTGCAGCTCCAACAACACTAAAGAAGCTTGATAGCATCCAGAACAAAGCAGCCCATTTGATTGACACTTCATCCACCACCTTAAACATTCATTCCCTCCAGCATCGACGCACAGCTGCAGCAGTGTGTACAATCTTCTACAAGATGTACTGCAGCAACTCACCAAGGCTCCTCAACAGCACCTTCCAGACCTGCAGCCTTTACCACTTAGAAGGACAAGATGCATGAGAACCCCACCACCTACAAGTTCCAAGCCACTCACCATCCTGACTTGGAACTCTATCGCCTATCCTTCATTGTCACTGGGTCAAAACCCTGGAACTCCCTCACTAATAGCATTATGGGTGGCCCTACCCACATGAACTGCAGCGGTTCAAGAAGGCAGCTCACCACCACCTTCTCAAGGACAAGTAGCGAAGGGCAATAAATGCTGGCCTAGCCAGCAACACCCACATTCCATGAAAGAATAAAAAGAAGATATTGCACAGCACTCCAGGTGTGGTGTTACCAAAGCCTTATGCAATTGTTAGTACTTCCTTATTCTTGTACTCCAATCCCTTTGTAACCTTCCTAATGGATTAATGCATCTGCATCTTAACTTTCTGTAAGACAAAAGCAAAATACAGCAAATGCTGAAAATCTGAAAGAAAAATAGAAACTACTGGAAATACTGGGAAAAGTTGGAAACTTAATCGGTCTTAAGCAAGTAAAAAGGGAACGGGTGGAAAAAGAACAAAATGCAAAATCTGTGTTAGGGTGAAAGATAGAAGTGATTAAATAACAAAAAATATGGTGGTACAAACACAATGGGAGTAAAAATGGAACATGCTTAAGTCAAATGATGTGTCTAGAGGAGGCGTAAATGGTAGAATGATAAAAGAGAAAAACAAGAGTGATATCAAAACCTGCAAAGAAAAGGGCAACAAAATAGGGGCAGAGATTATGCTCGAATTGTTAAACTCAGTGTCGATTCCTGAAGGCTGCAAAGAGCTTAACCGACAGGTGAGATGCTGTTCCTCGATCTTACTTTGAGCTTCATTAGGAAACTGCAGACGGCCAAAGGCAGAGAGACCTGATGAAAGATCATCAACCTGAAACAGATGCTGCCTGACCTGAGTATTTCCAACATTTTTTGCTTTTATTGTAATTATTTCTACATTCCTTGTACAAGTACACCCAAGTCCCTCTGAACATCAACATTTAGAAGTTTCATGTCTTTAAAAAAGTATTCTGCAAATATTCTGCTTTTCCATTCTTACAACAAAAATGAATAACCTCACACTTCCCCACATTATACTTCACCTACCACTTTGTTGCACACTCGTTTAAACTGTCTAGATCTCTGCAGTCTTTTTGCATCCTCCTCACAGCTTTGCACTGTCAGCAAACTTGGGTATGTTACACTCAGTCTCATTGTCTAAGTTGTTAATATAGATCGTAAATACCTGATGCTTCAGAAACTGGTCCTGGCAACGCTCCACTAGTTACAGTCTACCAACTTGAAAAAAGAGCTGGTGGAGGGCATCCTTCACGCGTGTGCTAAAGTGCTGGCATTAACAGGATCTGTGAGGTCCAAAATGGCAGGTAAGGTGCCAAATCAGCATTTGGCTGTCTTCATGACCTGCCCACTCTGTGTGCTTCTGGTGCACACATAGGGATGGCCCTGCTACTGCTCTCAAAACATGGCAATCGGCATGAAATGTGCCTGAAATTGTCAGGAGTGGAACATCACCCACCATTTTAAAAATTGTCTGTCTTCCATAGGTTTGCAATCAGAGCCACGACTGGGCCAGATTTTGTGACTAATGATTCCCAAGCTCCCGCACCGAAACATGCTCCACTTTGCCCCACCTCATTCTCCAAACTAGATCCAGCATTGCTCCCTTCCTTGTTAGGCTGTAACCATACTGATTGAGAAAGTTCTATTGTAAACATTTCAGGAATTCCTCCCTCTTTTCCCCTTAACACTATTATTTTCCTAGTCTAAGATAAGATGATTGAAGACCCATGATCACTACTCTGTAACTCTACAAAATTATTATGGAAGTATGCTAGAAAGCTATAATTGCCTGTGCACATAGTACTCCACCAGCAGAAGAAAAGCTTGCAATCTGAAAATGCTGTCTTGTCCTTGCTTACAGCAAAGTCTCTTAATATGCCACTATTTTGGTAAAAGAAAACTTTGATTAGCACCAAATTGAAAGCACAGGGAATGCTGACATTTTCAAAGCAGTTTCCAATAAGTTTTTGTTGCACTGAGCTGAGCAATTAGTGCCTCAGAAGCTTCTTTGAAGATGAGAACATTATGGTTAAAAATTTTAACAAAAGTACATTTATTTATGGTGTCATAAAAAGTACATGATGAGGCAAACTGAATAAGATTCTACTCCCTCATTTTAAAAGAGGATAGGAAAATAAATCATTTTTCTATTTGGTTTTAATGAATTAAATCCCTTCAGATCTGTTGAGCTTCTCTTCATCAAAATGAAACATCCAACTGAATTTCTGAGAAAATATTAGGCTGATTTAAATATCTAATCCTGGAGGGGCCTCTAACAGGTACAGCACACACCAATGTCAGAGTGCAGAATCCAGCTAAGCTTCTAAATTCATTATTATTAACACAATTATCATAATTTAGGCAAGCTGTAGGCATGAGTTATGCTTGGGATTGACAGCACATCCATGAGGGATTGGGAAATTTCTTGCTGTTGCAAGTCTTAAAAGCCTTGGAAATACTACTTGCACAATTGCAGCTGAGAAAGGGGCATTTTCTTCCCTACAGAGGCATCACACATGATTGGGCATGATTCTTGGCAAGAGGTAGCCATCCATGTGAATGCCAGGAGCATTGTTCCAAATAATTGGCTACAGTGTTACCAGAAGCTCAATGATTTCACTGGGCATGGAAAGTAGAAAATTAAATTCACAACTCTCTTTGTTTCAAGCGTAGGACACATACCTTCACCTCCACACAGACTGACAATATCTGGGAAAATTCACATGTTGACCCAATATGCAACAACCATGATAACTTGTACTATATAATGTTTTTGACTTAATAAAGCTTCGCAAAATGCTTTACAGGAACATTATGAAACAATTTGACACTGAGCCACATAAGGAGATATTAGGACAAGCACCAAAAGCTTGGTGAAAAAGGTATATTTTAAGGAGCATCTTAAAAGGGAAGAATAAGTTAGAGAAATTCTAAAGCTTAGGGTCAAGGCTCCTGAAGGCATGGTCATGATCATAGTATGGGATGCACAGGAGGCCGGGATTGGAGAGTAGTGGGGCTGGAGGATTTTACAGAGACAGGGAGAGATGAGACCATGGAGGGATTTGAAAACTAGGAAGTTAACTAGAAAGTTAAAACTGAATCATTGCTGGGCCAGAGACTAATGTAGGTCAGCAGTTAATAGGATGATGGGACATGGTACGAGTTAGGATATAGGCAACAGAGTTTAGGATGATCTCAGGTTTATAAAGGCTGGAAGATGAGAGGCCAGCCAAGAATGCAATGGATCAGTCAAGCCTAGAACAAAGTACATTTCTATGCACCAGTTACTGGCACCTTTCTTCATAATCTTATGGCAGAATTTACCGAGCCTACTGACGGCAGGTGTGATAGGTGGCGTACACAGAAAATATGGTGCAACCTGCTTCACGACGGCATGAAGGAAGATCACAATCATCCGGTCAGCCTGCCGATAGTGAGCTACGTTTCCTGGCATTGGTCGGCGGGGAGCTAATTGTGATACATCAGCATATCATTAAAATGCCATCCTGCCAGGCTCTTGGAACCCTGCCGTATCATCCGTCCACATTGGCGGGAAAGCACGCTAACGTGTTTCACAACAGAATGCAGGTGACGTGCACTTGACAGCCTTCACTTTGGGGGAACCGAGGTGAGTGAGCAAGAGCATTCTCCCACAGCTCACCCATTGTTTACAGGCCTCAGGGGCACCGGGGCAGGGGTACCTGATGCCGGGCCCCACAGGTGACTGCTGAGGGGGAGTGGGGTGTCCTGCAGCAAGTGCTGGCCAGCCTTGGAGGTGACCAATGTCGGTGGGGGGTGGGAGGTTCAAGTGCTGACCCGGCACTGCATCCTGCCTACAGGCAATCAAGGTGGGGGTCAGGGGAAGCAGGGGAAATGGCCTCTCATTAGGGACACCTTGTATAAACTGACCATGCCTCTGCAACTGAGACAGATCAGGTGCAGCCACAGTGATATGATTAAGGTCAGACTCCTACCTGCTTGCCCATGCAAGCTACGCGGAGGCACCAAAGGGCCACAAAACACTCCATACCTTACCCCCCACCTCCCCCGCCTCCAACCCACGGCACAAACTTCGAGTCTGCCACCACTTTATTGGACCACAGAGCAGTTGGACTGCACATGTTCTACAATCTCCTTACCAACACTGGCCATGTAGCAGTCACTGCTGGAGGCGCTCACAGCCCCAAGCAATCTCAGCATCCTGGTTTGGACTAGTGTCCCCCATGTTGCAGGCTGACAGGGCAACCATGCAGCACACTCATCTCTGGCCTTCCGGGGCGGTCACACAGGGCCAGAAAAGGTGCTAAGTACAGCCATGATAACCACATCTCTCTCTCTCTCATGCTGCAGGAGGACCACATCAGGATCATGGATCCTGGTGACCTCGCTGTATGCCTGATGGCCTATAGAGAATGTAGAAGATGGAGGAGAGAGTGACTGGGGCTCCTGGCTGTGCAAAGGCAGGAGCAAGAACCTCATGAAGAAGGGGCAGCAGGGGCTCCCACACACACTAACCAGGAGTGACAGCGAGCCGTGGCTGGTTGGCGCCTAGCAACATCCAGGGTCGAAAGACACCACCTGCCATTCCTGCAGATGACTGGGAGCAAGTGTCGCTGATGATTTCGCATGTCTAGGGACCTGGTGACTCACATCTGCCATTTACTGCAGGACTTGGTGCAAGGGGACAGAGGGGGCATCCACTGCCAGTGACTGTGAAAGTGACTGCGGCGCTAAATTTCTGTGCCAGTGGCTCCTTTCTGGGCTCCACAGGTGACCTCTGTGGGATTTCACAGTCCACCACCCACAAATGCATCCATGAGATCACAGATGCCATCTTCTCCATGGCACACAGCTTTGTGCATTTCGCCCGGGAGCGGGACAGCCAGGATGCAAGTGCTATTGGATTTGCCCTGATCTTGGGGTTTCCACAGGTACAGGGTGTGATTGACTGCACTCATGTGGCGCTCAGGTCTCCATCGCTACACTCAGTGGACTTCATCAACTGCAAGGGCTTCCACTCACTGAACGTGCAGCTGGGTATGCGACCACCAGAAACACAACCTGCAGCTGTGCGCATGGTTTCCACAGAGTGCGCACGACGCCTACATCCTGAGTCGCTCACAGATCTCTGCAGTCATCTAGGGTCCATAGAGGCAGCAGGATTGGCTCCTTGGGTTCAAGGGCTACCCGCAGAGGCTGTGGCTGATATCACCAGTGCGGCGGCCTCAGACTGCAGCAGTGACGCTATAATGAGGCTCATGCAGCAGCTCGCAACTTGATGGAGCAGACCATCGGGATGCTGAAGATGCGGTTCTGGTGCCTGGACCGGTCTGGTGGAGCCCTGCAATACAGTCCACAGAGGGGGTCACGCATCGTCATCGTCTGCTGCATCCTTTATAACCCAGTCCAATGGGGAGATGAGCTGGCTGAGGAGGAGATGGAGGAGCTAGAGGTCTCCTCAGATGAGGTTGACACTGACAGGGATGAAGGTGAGGGAGTCCTTGGTGTTAATGATGAGTGGATGAGGCTCCTGCATTGGCTAGAAGAGGCGGGCATGCTTGGGAGGCCCTCATAGCTGCCAGATTTATTGGGGCTGATGGCGACATGCAGTGAGGTGTCTCCATAGATCCTCACATCACAGTTGTGAATGTTTGACTCCAGTTTGGTTTATGGCAGCCCCAATATCCTCTATGAGAATGCTCCTGTCATGGAGATGCAGTGGAAGCCCTAATAGTTGCTCGATCACAGGAGGATGGTGACAACATGCAGTGAGGTCAATCCATAGATCTTCAGATATTCTCCGAGAATGTCTAACTCCTGTCTGGCCGAGGGCAGCTCGCTTGCGCACCATGATCAAGGCCTTCCCAGAGATGCAGCCATGAAACTTTAGATACATTTGATGCTGTGTCCACGTTGAGCACCTCAACCCTTCAGATGGTGCACAGCATTACTGGTCTGCTGTGATGGCGGCCAGCCCCACCTTAAATGTGTTGAGTGCACACAGAGAGAATGAGAGAACTCTATGATGCCTGCACACTACATTCAGGTAGCAATGAACAGCACTGCCGAGGTGCAGGCATCAGTAATGTTTCCAAGGAGTGTGAGGCTGGACCATCACTGTGTACTGAATTGTTACACAGATAACAGGAAATAGACCCTGGACTGGGACACCTGCCTTTTATCTTGTGCAGAAAGGTTTCACATCTGAGCGACAAGAACACTGCTCATCAGAACAAGGAGCCATAGGCAGGAAGACACTCTTAGGAGTTTATTGACAATAGTGAACATTATGTACAAGTGATCAACACTCATGCCCAGGCTGCACAACCAGTTTTACCTAACTTTCCTAACCCTGCTGCTATGTCTTGGTGTTTTTGGAGCATCCATAGCAGAGGTAGAGGCAGCCTGCTGATTATGACACCCTGTCTGCGATGACTTGGTGGACATCCCCTGGCCTGCTTCCGGGGTCCTGCTGTGTGGCAGTGGCACCCCTCCTCGGCCTGTGAAGCTGGAGCTGCAGAGGTTACAGGAAGAGGGGATTCGGATGGGCCAGTCAGTCGCAGAGTCACCTGGGTGGATGGCCCCGGAGAGTGTACCTGCTGATCCTTCTCCCTATGGGTGCCCAAGGGCTGACTTCATGAGCGGAACGGGTAGCTGGAGTGAAATCAATCTGCCCAGCACCCCTCTCATGTACACATGGTTGGAGGCCAACTATGGCATCAGCGATGGAGTTAAGCCTGCGCAGCAGTGCAGAAGTGACATCCTGGACCAAGGTCTCCATGTAGGCCACCATCCTGCCAGTGTTGACCATGGTGGGTTGCAACGCCGGCATTCTCACCTCAGACTGAAGGTGGATGAACCCCTTTATTGTGCCTTGCAATCTGAGAACTGCAGTGGACATCCCTTCCTGATATTCCCTAGTTTGCCTCTGCAGCTCCAACAACTGTGACATGACTGATTCCAGAGACTTGTCATCTGACTCGGACTCATCAACGTTCTGGCCTTCAGCCCTCCAAGTGCCGGGGACATGAGAAGTCCCTGTCTCTGCCTGCTGTGGATCAAAAGTGCGATATGCTCACCAGATTGTGATGCAAAGGCCACTCTAAAGCTAGGTCCCACCGAGGAGTGTGTCTCTGTGCTGGTGGAGGGTGTGGGTGTGCGTTGTGATGAGACTTCAGTGAGGGTGCCTTCAGATTCCTCTTCAGAGGTTTCTTCGGGGCTTGATTGGAGGCCCTGGGTCATGGACTCTGTTGGCTGTTTGGCAGATGTGCCTGCGAAAACAAGGGGAGATAATTAGTGCATGGCACTGGCCTGTGAAAGAGGACACATCGCTCACGGCATGGTTGTCTGATGGATGTTGCACTGCTGGATCCTCACTTTATAGAGCAACGCCAACCTCACCATCAGCACAGGACCAGTCCTGGTCATCGCCAGCCAGCTGGGTGGCTCTGTTTTCGAATTCTGTCAGAACTTTGATCTCCGGCATCCCTCCACCTGTCTGCAACTTTTCCCTCCTGTTATGAGCCAGTTTGTCTTGCATGGATGGAGATGGGGAGAATGTATCAGGACGCGCCTGCCAGGCCAGAAGATAAATATGCCTGGTCTGTGTGGGTGGTGAGTGGTCCCATGGACAGGATGAGGACAATGAAGGTATGTGTGAAAGAGTGAATGGTGATGTCCCTTGCGCTGGCAGTGAGTGAGGGCCCTGTGGATGTGTGATGGGTTTATGAGTGTGTGAGTTGGGAGTGATGTAAAAAGTGACTTACCCTGGCGAAACGGTGGAGGTCATTCATCCTTTTGCAGCACTGGGTGGCTGTCCTCTTCTGGAGGGCATTTGCGCTGACCACTGCTGCCTCCGCCTCCCAACCCAGGTTGGTGACTTTACTGCCCACCCTACAGCCAGAGCGGGGTCAGAGCACATCCCGGCGGGCCCCCACGGCATCCGACAGTCACTCGAAGGACCCATCATTGAGGCTGGGGGGCTGTGGTCTTTTTTCCTTTGCTGATCATGTCTCCTGGGCAGCGGTGGTGAGCTGGTGGCGATAAGCGGTGTGCAGGTGGCTGCCTTTTAAAGATGGTGGCCGGTGTGATGCAGCAGTGGGGTGATGGCAGGAGGGCGAATGAGAGCCCACTCACCATGGAAATGGTGTGTTTTGTGGGGATGAATAAATAATGAGGCGGACTCGGGACGATACGGCATGAAAGCCCGCCATTTTCGTCGGTGGGTAGGACTCCATTTTACCCTCCCGCTACCGCATTTAGTGCAGTTCTGAGAAAATTCCATCCTTACATACTGTTTTCCCTGATATCTCTTTCCATTACAGTAAGAGCATGATGATTTTGTTATCATATATACTATAGTAGGCAACATATCATGTGGTACTCTAATGATCGAATCCCCTACAACTACCATATTATGCTTCCCTTTCTCCTTGTATCCCCCATTGGACACTGTCCTGCTCTATGGTCCACATTCTGCAGTCCTTCCAACAATCTTTATCTTTTTCCTCACAGGTAGCAAGTACATTGCACCTGTTGAATAGGATCAAGCTTCTGTGAATTATCATTCCCTAACTTAGCTGGGTTCCTTTACTCTGCACACTATCGGTCACACCAACCCTGTTGTGAGCCTGCACCTCTCCACAAGGTGTGGCCAAAGTCTGCAGAAATCAGTTCAGATTCTTCTGTCCCTCCCTTATGTGCTGGGCTCAAAAGAGAATAGGACTGTTATTTGAAAAGAAAGAATCTGCAGGATTATGGGGAGAAGGAAGGAGAATGGAAATAGGTGGGTGGCTCATTCAGAGAGCTAGTGCAGGCACAAAGGGCCAAATGACCTTCTCCTGGGCCATAACAATTCTGTAATTCTGTGATATCCAACTCACACTCCAACTCAATAATTCTGAGCTAGAGTGATTCAATATGGAGAAACCTACCCCAGATGCATTCCCTCAGGATAAACTGTTCACAAATTCCCATGTACTGTAGTCCAGACACACAACCTGCCCTGTCATATTTCAATTCAGATTATTTATATTTACATTTTAGTTTGTTGTAAGTTTTCTTTTGTACACATTAGCTTGTGCTAAGCACTAGAACACCAGACAAAAAAGTTTTAAACACTTACTGCCTCAAGCTTACACAAACTTATAAGTGCTGGGAGAAAAAGGCAGTACCTGCTTTCCCTCTGCACCAAGTTCCCAACTTTTACATTCTGTTTAGGCTGCACTCAAATTACAACCACTCTATGTGAGCTAATAGAATATCATGCAGGGCATAACTGTCCATTTCCAGTATTTCTTGTTTTATGTTTAGTTGTCCTGGAAATGCATTCAAATATCCGGTTTGCTTGATCAGTAGCCTCACAGCATTAATCATGCACCTTTAACAACTCATGCACTAAAGCACACAGCATCTTCACTAGTCAAACAGCCTTGAGCATGTAGCTCTGCATCATGTTTGCTTAGATTTGCCCCAACATAAGTCCTTTGCACTTCATTTACCTTTATTAAAAGATACTTGACAGATATTGGCACATTCCCACATCACATCTAAGCCTGCCTGCAATTTATTTTCCTCGTCTAAGGGCCCGGATTTTTATCTGGGCTTGAGAAAACCCAACCTGCACACATGTGGCTTTGTCCAAAGTGTTCGTGTTTTCACACAAGGGACGGGTTTGCAGTTCATTTTGTAAGCTGCGCATGAGGAGAGTGGATGCAGGGGCAGGCTGGTTAGGTCAGCCTCAGTTCTCTAGCACAGCAGCCTAGTTACCAACATTTTTTAATCTTCACCCTTCACCCCCTACCCACCCTATGCCACCCCAAGCCTCCTCAGATCTCTCATGCCATCCCATGCCCCTTTATCCCATCAACCCCCATGCCATCCCATGTCCCCTCAGATTCCCCCATGCCACCTTCATGCCATCCATTTATCCTTCATAGCCACTCAGCCATTATGCACTATGCACAGTCCTCAGGAGCCATGCAATAGCAATGGGAATTATTTTAAAATCATTTGAATAAAAAGCTTCTAACAATCTAATAAAATCCTGAAATCACACTATCGATGATACTTGGAAAAAAATACTACTCCGGTGAAAAAAATGTAATCCTTTAAGTACCTATTAGATTTGTAAACAAACAGATAACCACCTCAGAGGCATATTCTGTTATTATAACCTCGTAAATGTTTCAATGGTTCTTGGGTCAATAGACCACTTGCTGAGCTGAAGCCATTATGAGCTTTTGAAATGCACCAAACATTCATAATAGCCACAGCCATCAGAATAAAAGCTTCCAGCTACAGTGTCTGAAACGGACAGAATGAAATGGTGTCTCATTTCCATTTGAAAGCTGTCAATTAATGGAGGGGAGCAGAGGCAGAGATTATTTTCAACTTTGAAAAGCAAGAGTTTTTTTTTAACAGGGAGAGCTATTAGTCGATTTAAATCACAGAACAAAACATGATAGAAGGGACTAAAAGGACATTTTCTTTACATTTTTAATGCATTTTGGCACTTTCTCCAATAGAAAAAGTGCTGTAATGCATGACCACATTTACACAATTGTTGTCAATGTAAGGGTCAATTTAGCTTTTCAGGATAGATGCCTATGATGAATCACTGGATTAAAAACACATGTACAAATGCTTTACAATATAGCATCTAATAGTAACATATGAATGTTTTACACTTACCTTTCAGAAAGTTCCCGACTCCTCAGCAGGCTTCCTCACTCCCCCCATGAACTCTGCAAGGAAGTGCATTTTTATAGGGCTTCCAGAATCCACACCAACACACAAAAATAATGTGCAGGAGGAAATATAATTTTCCTGTAGATTTCAAATGGGGACCCCAACCTTGGAAGAGGTGCATGTACACTTTGCACTCAAGGCCTTCCCATCTCACCAAAGGCCCCATGAAAATGGTGTAGGGTCAGAAAGGCGGGGAAAATTATTTTTCCAGCGAAAAAAACTAAGTTCAGTATTTCACAACCCAATTTACACCTCCATTGGGCGACGAATATCCGACCCAAGGTCTTTACGTCTATATGTCATCCATGATCTCTTGGACAGTTCCCTTCATCCATATCATTGATAATGATAGTGAAGAATGACAGCCCTAATATGATTCCATCTGGATTCCACTAATGACTGACCCCCATAACAGAATTGTCACTACTCATAACTGCTTTCTGACTATAAGAATGCAACCTGTTTCTTATCTGATCCAATATCTACCCATCAATCACAGGACATAACCGTATTTAGTAGCCTTTTACACTGCATATTGTCAAAGATCTTCTAAATATCAAGTTGCACTTTGTCGTTCGGCTTTTAAATCCAACAACTTAGTAACTGCCTCAAAAACTTCAACGAATTTGGTGGAACATAAGGATGAATTCATTCAAGTTTTAACTTTATTTAGCATATAATTACTTTGTTCTTATAAGTGAACAAATGGCTAACCTAAGGATTATTCCATTTGAAGAAGCCACTTTGTACATTCAAATCTCACAAAACACCATTAATAACAACATGAGTCTCAAACAGTCAAATGATCAACAAGCAAAGTTATATAGTTTGTACATGTTCTGATGATACATTATGGAGCATCACCGCATCATTCCCCAGGCTGGATTGAACTGCAACCTGATAGATGTGCCATAGAATAAGATGGGGGAAATTCAGGTAAATAGGGAAAAAAATACAGCTTTATGATGTAAATATGCACAGATATAATACCAATTAAAAACATTGACAAAAGGTTTATTCACTGTATATATTCACTGAATTTTTAGTTGAGGGATAATTGATCAAAAAATATTCAACTGTTTCCCTTGCTTCCACAATGTAATAGAGGTATAGAGAGAGATGTTTTACATCAATAGCCTTAAGAGATGTTAATGTTGAAAATGAAAACTTCTGTTTTTATCTACTGTTGCTGATGTCTTTGTCATGTTTTTCTTCAGTTTTTCTTGAAGAACTCAGTGGTACCTTCTGCCTCCGTTAACAGCACGAATACAAGTTTGCAATTTATAAATGGAAAGGCTCTGTGGTTTGTGCATAATGATTATTTCTTCCTGCCGGTAAGTACAAGTATTGCTGACAGCTGTCTTCCTTATGAATTACCTTATATATGAATGCCAAGTATTTAGCTAAAAGCATTAATCCATTGAAGCCATTTGTGAGGTAGAGCTGGGTGTCATCATTGAGCATATCATTGTGATTGGAAACTATGCTGTGTTTTCAGATGATATTGCATACGTACAGCATGTAGATGAGAAATAGGAGGAGGCCTAGAGAGGCACCAGAGGTCATGTGTCCAAGCGAGAAGAGAAGCCATTGCAGATGATTCCTTGGCTACAATTAGATAGATAAGGATGGAAACAGGTGACCGCAGTCCCACCCAGCTGGACAATGATGGAGAGGCATTTGGCAGAGGATAGCATGGTCAACCATGTCAAAGACTACAGACAGGTTAAGAAGGATGAGGAGGGATAGTTTACCTTTGTCAGACTCGCATAGAATGTCTTTGGTAAAAGCTGCTTCAGTACTGTGGCAAGTGTGGAAACCTGATGAGAGGAACTTAATGGTGTTCCAGGAAAGATGGATTCTTATTATTTCAGTCAACAAACATTCAAGGGCTTTGGGGAGGAAAGGGAGGTTAGAGATGGAGTAATAGTTGAAAAGTCAAAGGAGGTCAAGGTTCTCTTTTATAAGTAGAGGAGCGAAGGCAGCAGATTTGAAGGAGAGAGAGACTTGAGGAGAAAGAGCTATCAACAATATTAACTAACATTGGAACCAAGAAGGAAAGTTGGGTGGTCAACAGTTTAATGCGAATAAGTTCAAGGGATCAGGAGATGGGTCTCATGGATGAGATGAGCTTGAAGAGGGAATGAGGGTAGATAGAAACTAAACATGTGAGTTCAGAGGTAGGACAGTGGGGAATCTTAAAGAAATTTTGTTCCAGTGGGCTAGGGGAAAGACGGAAGCAACAGAGGCAGCTCATTAGATCCTCTCGGTCTTAGTGACAAAGACGTCCATGAGCCACTTGCACTTGTTGTTGGAGGAGAGGGTAGATGAGACAGGGGAGAAAGGTTTAAAAAATAGTTTATAACAGAGAAAAGAAACCGGGTTGTATCTTTGCATTCCAGGAATGATCCTGGGACAGTGAGCAGCATGGCTAGGGAGAGAAATCATGGGGCCTAGTGCTTCTCCAGTTTCCAGGCCCCTTATTTCCACACCCCCGTGCCCACCACCACCCCCCCCAATGCCCACATTCCCATCGCCCTTTTAACCCTCCCCTTCAATCATGCATGATATTTTTTCCCCTTTCCAGATTCATCAATCAGTTCACCAAACAATCATAGAAAAGTCCTAGTAAAATGATAATGCCATATATATATATGTATATAGAGAGAGAGAGAGAGAGAGAGCATGGGTCACAATATTGAGCAGCAATAATATAATGAATGTAGCGTTGTGTGCACCCTATAGGTGATCCCACCATGACTATTAAACAAACCAGAGAGTACAAATATTATCTTAACAGCATCATGCGATATTAGCAATTTGACAGGAAAATATCCCATCAGTTATTTATAACACCAAGCAGATGACAACACTGATTTTGGTGACTGCCTCAGCCCTCATTAACATGTTCTGCACATTGCACCATATGAACACGATGACAGTAAATTCATATTTGGGGAAAGATTAATACTTGCAACCCAGATAAACTGTACAAGATCTTTTCCATTCTGTAGAAGATGTAGAAGACCTTCTCCTGCCTGGGTGCATGATATTATTCAAAATAATTATTTCATACAAGGGCTTCTGTTTTATCAGTAATCTCACAGGGTAGAAAGATCAAATGACTCCTGAGCAACAAAGTGGAACGATTGAACAGCATAGGTCTTCACTGTCAGTCGGAAGATTTGGAGCCCTCAGGTGTCTCTGTGCAACACAACTTTTAAGAGGCTAGAAGACAAAGACTGAATGGTTCACAATTGTATCTGTGTTTCTTTGATCAGCAAGTCTGAAGACTCTGCTGATTGCTGCTTCTCACTATAATATATTTTCGGTATCTACAACGTGACACAACTTTATCATGATGTTTCAGTACCTCAAAAAACTTATAAAAGCCCCAAGATATAATGGGATAATAGGTAAGTAGACAAAATGACAAGATTGCAGTCAATGGAAAAGACTCTTGAGGATCATGTGCTGGATAAAACAGGTTACTGATTTACTATGAGCCCATTGCGCACTCCTGTTCTGTCAATTTAATTCCATAAAACCTGTTAACAGTAAACATCCATTAACAACAAAATAAACAGAACTCCAGTCATGATTCCAGCCTCTGTTTGCAAGATAATTATGGATGACAAAGACCATCTAGCCCAGCTCATCTCATCCATGCAAATGACATACGAATATACGTATCAGGAGCAGGAGTAAGCCATTCAGCCCCTCAAACCTGCTCTGCCATTTGATAACATTGTCTACATTATATTTTTTGAATTTTTGGAATTTTGAATTTTTGAATTTTTTGAGGAGGTAACCAGAAATGTTGATGAGGGTAATGCATTTGATGTGGTCTATATGGACTTTAGCAAGGCTTTTGATAAGGTCCCTCATGGCAGACTGGTCAAAAAAGTAAGAGCCCATGGGATGCAAGGCAAAGTGGCACAGTGGATCCAAAATTGGCTGAGAGGCAGGAAGCAGAGGCTGACAGTAGACGGATGTTTCTGTGACTGGAAGTCTGTTTCCAGTGGGGTTCTGCAAGGCTTGGTGCTGGGGCCCTTGCCGTTTGTAGTGTAAATAAATGATCTGGACTTAAATGTAGGGGGTATAATCAAGAAGTTCATAGATGAAATGAAAATTGATAGGGTAGTAAATAGTGAGGAGGACAGCCGTAAACTGCAGGAAGATATCAATGGACTGGTCAGGTGGGCAGACCAGTGGCAAATAGAATTCAACCCGGAAGAGTGTCAGGTAATGTACTTGGGGAGGGCTAACAAGGCAAGGGGTTACACTATGAATGGTGGGACTCTGGAAAGTACTACAAATCAGAGGGACCTTGGTGTGCATGACCATAGATCCCAGAAGGTAGCAGGGGGCAAGTAGATAAGGTGGTTAAGAAGGGATACTTGCCTTTATTAGCCGAGGCATATAATACAAGAGCAGGGAGGTTATACTGGAATTGTATAAAACAATGGTTAGGCCGCAACTGGAGTACTGCGTGCAGTTCTGGTCACCACATTAAAGGAAGGATGTGATTGCATGGGAGAGGGTGCAGAGGAGATTTACCATGATGTTGCCTGGGCTGGAGGGTCTGAGCTATGAGGAAAGATTGGATAGGCTGGGGTTGTATTCCTTGAAGCAACGAAGGTTGAGAGGTGACCTGATAGAGGTGTATAAGATTATGAGGGGCATGGATAGGGTGGATAGGAAGGCACATTTTCCATTTATAGAGGGGTCAATAAGCAAGGGGCATAGGTTTAAGGTGAGAGGGAGAAGGCTAAGCTAAGAGGGGAGTTGAGGAGAAATGTTTCCACCCAGAGTGTGGTGGGAGTCTGGAACTCTACCTGAAAGGGTGGTTGAGTCAGAAACTCTCGTACCATTAAAGAAGTATTTAGATATTCACTTGTGTTGCTGTAGCATCCAGGGTTATGGGCCAAGCGCTGGAAAATGGGATTAGTGTAGTCAGATCTTTGTTGAACTGCGTGAGCATGATGGGCCGAATGGCCTCATTCTGTGCTGTAGATGTCTATGAGTCTATTATAGCAGTGACTACTACAACTCAAAAATACTTAAGTGGCTATAAAGTGCTTTGGGACATTGTGAAAGGTGCTGTATAAATAGAGGTTTTGTCTTTCTTTTATTACACCTGCATAGAGTTGGCAGAATGGCCATGGTAATGGTGAAATTGGAGGCCCAGTGATGACTCCCTAAGGAGAATTAATTACAGAGCAATCAATTGATGTTAGGAAAGTGGCTACAAAGAAATCACTGCATTTACAAAACAATTCAACTCTGTAGCTAATATACCTTACCATTCTGACTTCTCTGGCACCAGCTCACTATATGCCATAAATGGCATCTGTCCCTTTTACGCTAAAGACCCTATCCACAGGATTTGTCATTTGTCAATCAGACGTGTACTAGCAGCTTAGGAAAAATGTAGATTGAATTGTTGGTCTGAGTTTTTCAAAAAAGAATGATACATGGTACTCAGTACAGCCTTAACTCAATAACTGGATTGTTTCCCTTCCCGCCACTGTGTTGCACACTGTGGGCAGAATTTTACGGCCCTGTTTTGGCGGGGAAGGGGCTGTAAAATGCGGCAAGCCATTATAAACCCCATTGACTTCAACGGGAACGTAAAATCCCACTGCTGTAAAATTCTGCCCTGTGAATTTACAGCCTATCTGGGGTGAACCAAGGATGGAGTAGAGATTTGTAAAACCTTTCTTTAAGCAATCTCCTAGTGACAAATAGGGATTCCCAGTCACTCCCAGACTTTGTAAGAGTAATAAAATGGGCGATAGTGAATCAACACCCTGTTTTGCATCACCCCAGGATTTTAGTTTCTTACATTTATTTTGATGAAGCCCAAGATTCTCAAGCCTCTGGTACATCAACACAGCAAGTCATCAGAATTGTGTCTACTTTAGCGCATGATGAAAATTCAGACTGTTGTTTGTTTGTTGGTTTAAATTTAAAATTGAATTTTGAGACATGTACAGTATTTAATTTTGTGATACCAAACCTTAAAGATGACCCGTCAAACCCCCACACCACCCAACCGCCCCCCCCCCACAAATCCACATACCCACACCCCCACCCTAGCCCCCGACACCTACCCACACAACCCCCACCCCTCACCCCGACACACACACCAGGCCCCTCATCTCATCTGCCTATCCCACCTCCTCAACTCACCTCACCACCCTCACCCCCTCAACTCACCCATACGCACCCACCCCCTCACCTCACCCCCATCCCATACACCCCACCCAAATAACCTCACACCCACCCCCTTCCCCTCACCCCCACACTCCCACACACCTCCACCCCTTCACCTCAACCCCCCCCACCCAACACACACACAAACACACGCCCCACTTCCCCCAGCATCTAATTAGTTCTAGAATGATTGGAAGGGGCTTACTAGATTTTAAACACATCTTCAATCCTGTCCTTCCCATGCCATCCCTCAGTTGCTGCTTCTGACTTTTGGGCACTTTGTGGGGTATTTTTTGGGTGGGTTTTTCAAAATCAGGACCACGAAGCTGCCCAAAGGTCAGAAGCAGCAGCTGATTGAAACTAAGCTGAAAAACTGGCTTTTAAAAAATCAGAACTCTCAGGCTGCTGGTACCCATTTTAAAAAAAACAATCTTTCAGGTCTGACTCCTGACTTTGGGCGCCATTACAACACCAAGTCCAAACCCCCTTCACCCCCATTTGGCACTGGTGAGCAGTTTTGTCAGATAAGAGCAGGACCTGAAATTATGTAATGTTGTACAGTCAGATCTGGCAATAGATTGTTAAATTAGTCTACACCCCTTGGACTTAAGAGAGCAAAATTGGGGGAGCAAAATTGAGGGCCATACTGAGAGAATGTTCAGGGTAAGAGAGTAATCGTGTTAATGGAGACAAGGCAATGGAGAGCAAAGGCTGTATAGTTGGGATTTTGAAAGTGCAATTACATTGAACTGGGAGGTTCCCCTCTTCCAGGAGCTGACACGGAAGGAAGTACAGGAAAAAAATAATAAAGGACTGTTTGTGTAATATTTAAAGATCAGTTACTTGCTAATATACTGGCCTTACCAGCAATCGCCACCCCCTATTAAAAAAGAAAGTCATTAGGTTCACTCACCAGTTTATTTTTTTACTTATTTTTAGACTATGATTCTCTGCATATAAGGTATTTAAAACCAATAGGGTAATTTCTATCTTCACTGCTTGGGTGGAACAGTTTTCCCAAACCTATTAGGTTTGTTCACTTCTTGTTTTCTTTGATTTCAATAAAATAAAATTGGATGAGTTGTAAACTGGTGGCTAATCCACTTCACTGTTTTAGCCCTCAAAGGATGAAGATGAAAATTACTCCTCCCTAATTTTCACATTTCCACCCCCAATAAACAGTGCACTTGGGACCCCCTAGCCATTGGCATCACTGCCCCCACCTCTGGGTGACTTGGGTGCACCTTATTTCATACCTCATATTAAGTAGTGATAATTACCCCAAGTGCCCTGGCAAACTAAAAGCTTCTTCTTAGTTTAATATTAGAGGTTTGCAGTTTCCTTAACTTTCTGTTACATGTGCCAATTCCATAAAACTACACATAATAGTGCTTTGAAAAATAAACTAGAGGTGAAACCAATGAAAGGAAATTAGCAGCTACAGGAGCAGCAGTTGCAAAATGGGAAGGATATATTAATTCACCAGCACTTGTAGCTCCACTAGTTTATTGATTCTTTGGTGTACATACTACTTCATTAATTAAACACTACTGCACACAACTACATTAATTAATACATGATTTTTCAGTGTGCTCACTGCTCTATGAATTAATTGCCACCTGATATACTATCCATTTTCCATTAATGCATTGATCTATTGGTGTATCTGCACCTCTATTCATTTATTCATAAGTTGATACTCACTTCTGCAGTTAAATCATTGACTAGCACTGTTCCATTCATTTAATAATTTGTTTTGCACTAGTTCAATGCTGTCTGCTGCTCTATGGATTTTTTGATTTGTTGGTGTGCCAATTATTCATTTGTTGGTGTATTTGTTCCTTCATACTTTTATTGATCTGTTGGTGTGCATGTTGCTGCATTATTTCATTATTTGATTGCTGTATCTGCTCTATTTCTTTATTGATTTGTTGATCTGATTGCAGCTGTATAAATTTACTAATTCACTAGTGCCTAATGCTGCATTAATTAATTTGCTTATCCCTATTGTTTCATTGATTTGTTGGTGTATTCACTGTTTATAAATGTATTAATGGCTAATGCTTCATTTGACTGAATGTGGCATCAATGAGCCCTGACAAAATTAAAGTCAATGGGAAGCTGTGAGAAAATTCCCCACTGTTTGGAGTCATACCTCGTGCAAAGGAAGATGGTTGTGGTTGTTGGACGCCAAACATCTCAGTACCAGAATATCGCTGCAGGGTAGTGTCCTAGGCCCAACAATCTTCAGTTGCTTCATGAGTGACTTTCCCTCCATCATAAAGTCAGAATTGGGGCTGTTCGCTGATGATTGCACAATGTTCAGCACCATTCATAACTCCTCAGAAACTGAGACAGTCCTTCCATAAGCAGCAAGACCTAGACAACATTTAAGCTTGGACTGATAAGCGGCAAGTAACATTTGCACCACTTAAGTGCCGTGCAATGACCATCTCCAACAAGCGAGAATCTAACCATCTTCCTTTGGCATTCAATGGCATTACTGTTTCTGAATCCCCCCAGTATCAACATCCTGGGGTTTACCATTGACCAGAAACTGAACAGGACCAGCCACGTAAATACTGTGGCTACAAGAGCATGTCAGGCGCTAGGAATTTTGAGGTGAATATTTTACCTCCTGACACCCCAAAGCCTAAGCACCGTATACAAGGCACAAACCAGGAGTGTGTTGGAATACTCTCTATTTGCCTGAATGAGTACGGCTCCAACAACACTCAAGAAGCAAGACAGCATCCAGAACAAAGCAGTCTGCTTGATTGTCACTCCTTCCATCAACGTAAACATTCACTCCTTCCATCAACGTAAACATTCACTCCTCCACCACCAGCACACAGTGGCAATAGTGTGTACCTCCTACAAGGTGCACTGCACCACCTTCCCAACCTGCAACCTCTACCACCTAGAAGGACAAATACAGCAGACACATGGGAACACCACCACCTGCAAATTCTCTTCCAAACCACACAAACCATCCTGACTTGGAACTATATTGCTGTTCCTTCACTGTCACTGGATCAAAATCCTGGAACCCCCTTCCTGACTGCACTATAGGTGTACCTGGACTAGATGGACTGCAGAGGGTCAAGACGGTGACTCACACCATCTTCTCAAGGTTAGTTAGGGATGAGCAACACATGTTGGCCTTGCTACCGATGCCAACATCCAATGAAAGGATTAAAAAAAAAATTTAAATTTCATGTATTGATTGCTTTATATGCTGCTACTTCATTCATTATTGTGTTGAGTGAGTATTTTTAATAGGTGATAGTTGGCATTAAATTGCCATTTTCTGAACAAAAGCAGAGACAGCAAATATATTAAGAATGTACCTTTAATGAAATGCTTCAAGATTAATTGAACTAAAGGATACCAAAAACTACAATTTAATAGTTTTACCATCCTTCAAAGGTGCATTTTGGTGTGGCCGGCAGGCCATGTTTGATATTTATTCTATCATCTTGATATTAGAACTTCTAATCAAGAAAAGAAGAACCAGCTCAATACATAGAAATATGTAGAGTTATACTTATTTTTCACCTTCAGTGGAACATCCATTACTCATGCTCTGATTATCTTCCTTCTTGAAAATCCATCAGATTATTCCTAGCACAAATCCTTACATCATACTGCACAAAAAAGACACTTTTATTTATAAAAAAGCTCCTCAGAGATTAGCTGACAAATTTTAGAACTATTTGGATGAAATTTAAGACAAAATGTTATATGTTTACATATCCCTGAGGATTGTAGACTTGTCTATTGCTGTGAAGAAATTTCACAGCCCATAACATCAAAAGGATGTTTTTCAATTTTGCTCAATTATCTTTAGAAATCAGGGATAAAGATTCCCCGGGGACATGAATAGTCTGCACAGAGTCCACTATAAAAATAATTATCGAGACTCTGTGCAAGATGTAGGCAAATGGACTGAATGGCCATTTTTCACCCCTTGCCTTTGTTTACTTTTACCATGAACATATGTAGCAACATTTCAGAGAAATTACGTAATGACCCATATTTTTGACTGAGGTTAGGTTCACAGAGTTGGGAGATTTACCGGCTTGGCGAACCCGCACTTTAAAAATGGCCACTTGCAGGTTGGATTTTGGTCAGGGTTGAGGTGTGGACTGAAATAGAATTCAGGAAGGGTGACCCTAGAATGAGTGCAGAGGCTGCCAGGTGCAGGGGCAGGCTGGGCACAAGGCCTGCCTCTGTGTTTCAGCACCGTGTTCAAATAAATTAAAAAAATTTTTAAAAATAAAACAAAAAACATCCCTCGAGACCTCACCCCCCCCCCATTCCACCCCATCCTCTTCCCATGCCCCATTCTTGCCAATGTACGAAAATCCATGTCTCCCACCCAACCCTCATGGCCCTTCACCCCTCTATACCAACACATGCCCCCACCACTCCCATTGTCCCCTCACACCGCCTCTGCTAACCCATGCCCCTTGGCCCACCCCCACTGTCCACATACCCCTATGCCAACTTAGTGCCAACTCATGCCAACCCATGCCTCCCACCCACAACCCTTTGCCCTTACCCCCTCCTGGCCTACTCACCTAGTAACCTTGGACATTTCTTGACCAGCTTTGACACTTCCTGGATAGCTTTCACAACTGCATAGTTCCAATGAGTTTGTGCATAAAAAGTGCATAATCATGTTGACTTTCAACAATCTCAAAGGGTAAATTACCTCTGCCAAATGGTGCCTTACCTCTCCCAAAGGTATCTCAGGACCCTATCCAAAGTCGTACTTTACATTTCCAAAGGGGTATGTAGGCTCTCCAAATGAATCCACCAAGTTAAAACCTCTTCTTACCTGTTCTAGTCTGCATACTCCAGATTTCACACTCTTGGTCTTCTAAAATCCCACTTCAGGGGAGGCAGTTAGCGATTTAAATGGCCAGCTGCCTCGGCAATTCACACATGTGCGAACCCTGGCCCAACTCCAGTCCCGCTGCTGGGAAGATGGGAAATGCTGGGTTCGGTGGCAGGACTTAGAAATTTTGGAGAAGCTCGCCATCATTGCGAAAATTGGGCCAATATTAATTTTGCAGCTCTAGCTGATGGTAACTGATGGATTGGTGTACACAGCAGTGGTTGTACAGAAATATCAGAGTAATATTGTTAACTTGCTGCTGCCTTTGATTTTAATCCTGCATATTAAGCACATTAAAATTTTTGAAACCTCAATTTGTAGGTAGCACTCAACTGTTTATGTTGACAACACTAGTCAAAAAGAGTAACTATTTTATTTCTGATTCTTTGTCATATAGTTTAATTTATTTATTAAATTCTTTTTTAAAGATATGTTTCTACTGCACATCCATAGTAAAACCTCTCTTACAACAAAATCCTGCTTATTCCAAATTACAAAATTGATGGGCAGGAAAAAACCAGTTGGCACATCAAGACAATTAAGCAGCTTGACCCTCATTGCTCTTAACTACCGGAAGTTATGGTAATCCGCCCAGTAGACAAAAAAAAACAGATTTTTTAAAACTCTCTGCCAATTCAGGGGTGGGGAGTTGGGAAACACTTTGGTAAGTTCCTCTCTTATTCCCAAAGGCAGTCAAAACCAATTCCCCAGACTACAGTGGCCTTGAGACAAATCATCCAATCCATCCTACACATTGTACACAGCAACATCAGCCCCAATCAAGAACTCATCCACCTACTGTTTGCATGTTTGCAATGAATCCACACTCACTGCACAAGCAGGTAGCTTGATCCTCTCTGCAAAAAGAACCTTACTCCTAATCTGGTGCAATGGTTACATAACTCATATGCATGATGCCTGGTCCTCTCTAACCTTTCAAGTTCAAATAATTTATTCACCCAAACACATTGTAGTTCTTCCATTATTTTAAATACCACCGTCAAATCTAAACAAAAAGGAGACTTCTTTCCAGTTATATAGTGTCATTCACAACCACTAGACATCTCAAAGTGTTTCACAGTCAATAAAGTACTTTTTTCTTTGAATTGTCGTCAGCATTGTCATGTAGGATATCTGCTCGAAATCTATGCTTTTCTGGAGTTAAATGGCCCATCTCTCTAGGCATTTCATAACTAAGAACTTTTAAATGAGGGATCAATCTATTAGCCCTCTGAATCTTTTCCAGAGCCTCTGTTACCCACCATGTGAGTGGATTATAACTTGAGGCAATTTTCTAAGTGAGTTCTAACTCAGGTTTTGTAAAAGCACTTTCTCCTTCTTCTTCTGTCAGCATCGCCCTTTTTTCTTGGGGTTGCCACAATGCTAATTGTAAAAGGACACTATGGTGCTGTTCCTTTTATATTAGATTGGGCTAGCAATACATCCAAATATTCTCAGTCTTGCAGCACCAATCTTGATCTTTTAGAGACATCTTCCTTGAAGAGACTTTTTACTATATCAGAAGCATACAGTGTGATTTCCACCTTTTAAGGAAATTTACTTTTAATAGAGCTCATTATAATAGGGTTTCAATGTGTTACTTTTCTACCACAGTATTTTCTATACAGCTGTATTTTGGGATTGATGTCGTGTTCTGTGTTCCTGCGAGTAAACTACGAGCTGAAGATGGTGATGATGCTGATTGCTGTGGTGGTTTACAATGTAATTCTTCTGCAAACCCATTGCTCGCTCTTTGATGAGTATAGCAAAATGCTATACACAACTGTAAAGATGGAAAGGTAAATTCTCTGCAAGTTGTCTGTTGAGTTTTTCCTGTTATATGTGTGAATCATTCAGCATTGAAGTTTACTGCAAAGTAGTCCATCATTTAGTCCATCATTTGTCTGCCAGCTCTTTGCTAGGGAAATCCAAAACTAATTCAACGGCCTCTGTTTCTCCTCAAAACCCTACACCTTTCTCTGCTTCAAATATTTATCCACTTTTCTATTAGAAGTGCTACCTCAATTCTGCCTTGTGGTAACGATTGTTTTTAAAATCCCCTTGTCATTGAATATTTAACCAGATTAATTATCCTTGTTCTATTCACTTGGTCAAAATGTTTAAAATATATATTAAATCATCTTTTAGCTTCCTCTACTCCATTAAGGAATTAAACCTACTACCATTATTTTATTTCAAGGAAGTAAAGAACTCTAATTATGCATCCTATTATTATGCATATTATGTACGTTATTTCATGGATAGAAAAAGTTGAAGAAAAAAAAATTTAAATTAAAATGTCAGAGAAGTTATAGATATTTTGAAACATTGAATATGATGGAATAAGTTTAGAACAACTTGAAATAAATATATTTTGTGGTGAATATGAAAAACATTAAAGTTTTGATGATGTTTTCAATCATTTTATGTTTATCACAATAACTTGAAAAGAGACAGTTGGAATGTTACAACTTGCAATAAATATTACATTTAAAAACTGGAAGAAAATGAACGTGAGGTAAAAAAGAAGTCAATATATATATATATATATATATATATATAGTAACAGCTATACACTGATCTGGTGCCAGAATTTTATTCTCGTATTGATTCAATGTATTAAGAATTATATTTTCTACTCCTTTGTTAGACCTGGTGTGCTGAAGGATCTGAAGACAATGGGCGTAATTTCTCTTTTTATTTTCTTCATCACACTTCTTGTCCTGGCTAGACAGGTGAGGAAAACATTCTGTAAACATTTGATTCTTTTAACATAAAAGCAAAACAGACAGAAAGAGCTAAACTGTAGAGATGTACAGAAATAAGTTTAAAGACTATTAAGTTAAAACTATAGTAACAAACAGAGTTCAATGATATGGACACCTTTGATTTTGTTGACATTCAGGTGATTAATACAGGGAATAGTATTTTCCTGAGCAGCTTACCACCATTTGATAATTGTTTTAGCAGTACCCAAGTTTCAACTCTTTTGGCTTTAGCCACATTCTGTATATTATCGCGTAAACTGTTTTTCATTGTTTCCTGCTGACCTATGTTGGGAACCACATATTGAAGAGACTGTCCTGGAGCTGTTAGGGCCATGTTAGAGGGCTCTGCGTAGCACACATGCCTCCATCCCAGTCTTGGGTAGGGGAAGGCTTCTCTGGGCAGTGACAGTCGATCACAATGTGGTGTGCAGGGCATGGTCAGTCACCTAAGGCATTTGGTCCTAGGTTTTCTAATCACGGTGTTATGAGGCAGAGGGCACAGTAATGTTCAGGGGAGGCATCTGGATCCTGTAAGTTGGTAAATGAAAAGTCAAGGGGGATTATTGGATGGTCTCAAGGGGGAGTCCAAAAAGAAAAGGTTCCATGTGGCCTCGAGAAAGTGAGGGGTCAGGTTGACAATCAGCATGGGGACATCAATATTAAAATGTTAAGGGGAGAGAACAGGAATATCCACATGAACAATGATGTGGCCAAAGGTAACAGGAGGCTGGATAGTGACAAGGGGAATGGGAATTAGTAGGAGGTGAGTATGGACGAGGATGGTAGGAACTTTTCAGGTGATAGGGGTTGGAAGCTGGTCTCAAGCACAAAAGGCAGCAGACTTTTCACATTCACCTGAGAATGATGCAGTTTAGAAAACAAGCTAGAAAAAATCGATCAGAGAGGGATCACTGGGTGTGTGGGAGGAGTTCAGCACAGCAACTTTTGGCTGATTGAAGGGGCATCCTTTAAATCTCCTGCTCAAACCATGCAGAGAATGGCTCAGCTGACCGCTGGACTCGAGGGTCGAATGCACAATGAACGAGCTTGGCTCCTTTTTCTAATGTTGTACATTTAGGCAAGAATCCATTAAGCTTAGGTGCTGCGGTCCATATGTTACAAATTGGTATCTGACCCTTACAGAGGCATGTGAGAATGGATGTAGGGTCAAACAATCAAGAGCCACGGCCACAGCATAGAGGCAGCATGGACCCTACAAGCCTTAATGTTCCCAGTGTTCTGCTCATGGCATTCAAGGACACCCTGTTTGCAGTAATGATGTAAGTGCAAAGATTGGGTCTCGATAGTTATTGTCCAGGCAACTTGAGGACAACTGCCAGAAACCTGACTGTGAGTTATGGAACATGGGTCTTTTGACCCTAATTAAGACCCCCATTGTGAATATTCAGGCACGTCTGAGGGGAAATCTCAGCCACCTGTCATCCTCCAGGATAGTGCCATGTACAGACTGAGGGTAAGTCAAGACCCAGAGACTGCATTCCTGCCTTGTATATGGAGGGAGATCATTCAACAGGAACTACCACTGATTGCTCAACTGTATCTGTTCACAGATACAAGGAGGAGTGGAGAATGCAGGCTGCATGTACCGCTGTCTTGTTGATAGCTATGGATAGAATGAAGAGAAGAAGGGCCCTTCGCCAAATTGACACAGCTCAGGGATGACCATCGCACAGAGGATCAAGAGCCAACGGGGCCCCAGGAACTCCCGAAGGCTGATGAGGAGGGGCCAAATCCATGAAGATGTTTGGCACAACCAAGGGTCTACAGAAGACGAAGCTCATACATGGAGATGAGCAAAAGGATGTGCCGCAGGTGCCTTTGCTTGTCTAGGGATGTGATAACTCATATTTGCCACATACTCCATGAGGAACTCACGCTACATGGACTTGGAAGACATCCAATGCCAGTTGCTCTGAAGATTACCATTGTACTGAACTTTGTTTTGCCTGGGGGTCCTTCCAGTGCTTCACTGGGGACCTTTGCAGAATATTGCAATCATCAACATGCAAAGCTCACCATTACATGCTGTTGTGCGTGGCTGAAGCAAGGCAGGCTACCAGAACTGTGGGATTCACTGCAATTTCAGGCTTCCCGCAAGTGTAGGGCACCATCGACTGCACATGTGTGGCCTTGAGAGCTCTCTGGCAATGGCCTGTGAGATTTATTAATCGAAAAGGATTTCACTCTCTGAACATCCAGCAGATTTGTGATCACAGAGAGCAGATCTAGCATGTTTGTATTAGGTACCCAGGGAACTCCCATGACTCTTACATTTTGAGCCACTCCAGGTGCCAGAGATATTTGAGGGACCTCAGCACTTAGAGGGTTGGCTCCTCGGTGATAAGTTGGCTGCTTGGTTGCGCATTCATCAGCCACAGAGTGCATCTGAGGAGAGATACAATGCTGCATGTTCCACCACAAGGTCCTTAATGGGGCAAACTATTAGCTTCTTAAAGATGCATTTTCGATGTTTGGACCTTTCAGGTCCTTAGAGTGTGTCCTGTATCATCGCTGTTTGCTACGCCCTGCACGACCTTGCACTGCAAAGGGGAGACATGTTGCTAAAGGGAGACATTCAGGAGCTGAACGTCTCCTTCAATGCGGAGGACTTGGAATTGGATGAATCTGAAGAGGGGGAGGATTCAGACAAGCCACATGAGGATGTTGTTGCACAGGAAGGACGCGGCAGACATATCCGCTGCAACCTCTACAACATTTCAAAACTATTAAGGTGAAGACAATTTTATGATCGAAATTCTCTTCAGGCTTTGATTCAGGGGACACAACAAAATTTGATAGCCAGTGCCAACATATCAGGAAAGGTCATCAACCTCACAATGTCAATGGATGCAGCATATCTCACCTTCCTCCCTAACGATGGGGTCATCCTTGGAATGTGGAGTAGCTTAGGGAACCTGTGGATTAACACTCCACTAGCATATCTGCTTAATCAACTGCACATAGTACAGCCCTTGAACCATGTTGTCACCAAGGCAATGGCATGGCAGCCTTCAAGCAGCTGAAACACCATTGCACACATGGATACACCCATGACAGTATGACATCAGCTAAGCAAGGCAGCACTAACAGGAAAAACATTCATCAATGGTTAGTGCTTGGCCATCTCAACATCTGGACAGCCCCATCTCTCCAAACATCAGCTCTCAAGGATGAATAATGCAGAGGTATCAGCTTGCTACTGAGCCCCAATATGCCTTCAGACATCAAGATGCAGTGACCTGTTATTCTACAACAGTCACCTAAAGCTGTGTGTTATTTTAGCATTGTCCTCAGAGAGTGGTTCAGCAGGACCATTGTTTGATTATTTACAAACACTACGACCCTGCATTCGCCAGAAGACTGCCCGCTGATGTGGGGCGTCATGGTGGGCGTGAGCATGCAATATGGTGGAAAGGCCAAACGTCATTTTCATGACGTTGTGAAACCAATTTGCAATTGTCCACTCCACCCATCAATGGCAGGCCGCATTTCCACTGCCACACGTCAGGAACGTTATTGTAAAACATCTGCATATCATTATAAGCCCAGCTTACCGTAATCATCCCTCCACACAGGATCATCTGGGCACATCATGTAGCCATGTTTCAGAACAGAACATAAGTGAGATGCACCTGGCGAGCTGCACTTTGCTCGGGACTTTGAGACTTGTTTGCCTACCTTGCTTCAGGCAGCACTGGTGGTCATCAGTGCCAGGCTTCGCAGGCAGCACCACATCACTTTCAGGGGGGATCAAGGGCAGGTCTCTTCTCACTAGGCTTTTCGCTGGGCTATGGCTTGCTTGGGGAAAGGGAAGTGTCCTCAGGCAAGGGAAGAGGCTGCAGAGCTAGAGCATTACTGGGGAAAGGGGGTGCCCCAGGGAGTGTGTGAGGCCACATGTTGATCTGTGCCAGTGGCCTCAAGGGTCAGGGCTGAGGAGGCTGTCTCCAGATGAGAGGAGGCCAGATAGAGATGTTAGGGTATGTGTGTGAGAGAGTGGGTGCTGATGCCCATGAGTTGGCAGTGAGTGAGTTGCCAGCAAATATGATGGCCTTCTGAATGTGAGTTTAGAGTGATGAGATGGTTGACTTACCCTGGCGCCACAGATGAGAACATTCATCCTCTTTCTGCATTGGATGGCTAATCTCTTCTATGCAACATTGGCATTGATCACCACTGCCACTGCCTCCCAAGCTGGAGTGGCGGCACTGATGGGCCTCCTGCAGCCAGGACATCGTTGCAAGCTCCAACAGTGTCCAGAAGGCATTCCAGGGATTCGTCACTGAATCAGGGTGCTGCAGTCTTCTTGCCTTTTGGGGCCATGTCTTCTGCGCAGCAGTCCTGGGCTAGAAGCACTGAGAGATGTGTGCGTGGCTGCACTTTAAATAAGGCACCCAACATGGGGAAGTGGCGAGGTGATGGCGTGGCAGGTGAATCAGTTCCCTCCAACCAACGAAATGGCGTGTTTCCTGAGAATGCATGATTAATGATGCTGGATTGGGTCGATATGGCACAAAAACCCGCTGGGATTTTTCCAGCCCGCTACTGCACTTAATGCAAATCTGGGAAGATTCCACCCTATGCCCTGCATTGTCTTGGCATTTTGGAGAGATGTGGCCCAGTCAGTATTGACACAGCAGTCATTAACAACTTCCTCCCTTCATTGATTCTGCAGAGCACTCAGGAGATGTGCCAAAGCATCGCTTTCATAGCTTTACCGTTCTCAACATTGTCCATCTCACAAAGGCCAATCCTTTCTATCTACCCTAATATTGTGAGCAATTTTGGGCTCCGTATCTCAGGAAGGATGTGCTAGCCCTGGAGAGGGTCCAGAGGAAGTTCACAAGAATGATCCCAGGAATGAAAGGCTTAACATATGAGGAAAGTTTGAGGACTCTGGCTCTATACTTGATGGAGTTTAGAAGGATGAGGGGGGATCTGATTGAAACTTACAGAATACTGAAAGGCTGGGATAGAGTGGACATGGGGAAGATGTTTCCATTAGTAGGAGAGACTAGGACCCGAGGGCACAGCCTCAGAGTAGAGGGAAGACCTTTTAGAACAGAGATGAGGAGAAACTTCTTTAGCCAGAGGGTGGTGAATCTACAGAATTCATTACCACAGAAGGCTGTGGAGGCCAGGTCATTGAGTGTATTTAAGACCGAGATAGATAGATTCTTGATTAGTAAGGGGATCAAAGGTTATGTGGAGAAGGTGGGAGAATGGGATTGAGAAACTTATCAGCCATGATTGAATGGCGGAGCAGATTCGATGGGCTGAATGGCCTAATTTCTGCTCCTATGTCTTATGCTCTTGTGGTCTACCCTAAGTCAATGAGTGCATAGTCATGCAATGAATTTCATATTGAGTTGTGTACTATGACTTTAAAGAAAGATCCATAGAGCACCACTAGGCAGCCATTTAGGAGCAAAGGAAGAAGCCCAGAGGTTATTCGATGGCTTCATCAGGATGAGAACACATCTGACAGCACACACTCATTCCCCTCTAGCAGACGTTTCTAATGTCACTGAATGGAAGATACTTCAATTGTTCACTGTCATGCATGGGGTGACTGGGAACAAGAAAGGAATAATGTTCAGCCTTAAACGCGGAGACAAAAAAACAATGCAGAGAGGCATGAAAGGCTATGTTGCTCGATGACGGATACTACTTTTCCCGAAAACTCACTGTCACAAAATAAACACCACCACAAGTACACTTGGGTGATAAGATTCCAAAACTGGTCATGACAAACAGTTGTTGCATTCACAAACTACAGACTTCAGTGCGTCAGCATCAGGATAATTGCTAACCTTTATGAGCAATTCTCCTGAGGCCAGATAATGTCTGTTTGAGATCCAAGGGTCACGGGTATATTGTCCAGCCATCATTTTCACATATGAAGTGCCTTTGTTAATTTTGCAGATATGGAAAAAAAGACTAATCATTGTGATGAGATTGAATGAGAGTTAATGGAACTGCAAATCCAGATGGGAGATAATTGAGGGGTGTACATTTTGGACCCTTGAATGAATGCGTCACATCAATTAACCATTGAATACCTAAGACTTGGCGAGGGATAAGTGCAAACTATATTTATAATAGTAAAGAGTATATACAGTGAATGAACACTCATTCCACCATTGTGCATTCAAAACTTCTTAATTTTTCTAACCCTACCTCTACATCTAGCTGCATCCCTGACAGCTGCAGCAGAGGTAGAGACAGCTTCCTGACCACTGTGCCCTGTTGTCTGTGATGACTTAGGTGGGTTTCCTCTGGTGGCTCAAAACCTGGAAGCCCCTGGCCTGCTAAGAATCTCCTGCTGAGGGGCAGATGCCCACTCCTCAGCCTGTCATGCTGGAGTTGCTGGGGTCTCTGGCAGAGAGGATTTGGAGAGGCAGGACACTCTTGTAGTGTCCTGGGCGAATGCCCCTAGGGTGCCTGGCTGGTGTTTCTCCTCCTCCCTTTGAGTGTCCAAGGGCCCATCCACGACTTCTTGAGGAGAAGGGGCACCTGGAAGAAGGTTGAAGTGCTGCATCCCCCTCTCGCCTAGCCACTGCTGAAATTCATCCATGGCTAAAGTGAAGGTGTGCAGGTCTGACTGCAAATCTGGCAGGAATTGCTGGACCTGGGTGTCCAAGGCAGCTTCCATCTTTCCCATGGAGACTTAAATGTGCTTACATGCCGGTGCCATCACAGCAGACAGAACGTGGACAGACTCATGCATCCTTCATTCCAGTCTGGTGATGGCCCCTGACAACTCTGCCTGATTTTCCTCTGTCTCTGCATCTCCAACATTTCTCTCAGGGCTGATTCCAGAGGCTGATCATCAGATTTGGAATCAGCAGGATCCTGGTCTCCAGCAGGCCTCTGAGTATCAGAGTCCTCGTGCTGTGAACCCGAGTCGGTGAGGTGATCACCAGATTGTGAACCTGAGCCAACTCTAGAACTAGGCCCCACCAAGGTGCATGTATCTGCACTGGTGGAGGGTGCAGGTGAATGCAGTGATGGATCTTCATCAGATGGGTGTTCAGTATCCTCACCTGAGCTGGTCTGGGGCTGGGGTTGAGGCGCTTGCTTGAAGATAGCCTTCATCTTTTCTTGCTCGTAGCTAGAATAGAGAATTAGGCAGGCTCCAACATTAAAGGTCACTAGGCACAATCATTGTCCACATGTATACTGAGTGGATCCTCACTGACTTGTTGGAGGAGGCTGATCTCGCCTTCCATACAGGAACGATTTCTATCCCCACCAGCGAGCTCTGCCTCCTGTTCCTCATGGGTGGGGAGCGTCCTCAACTCTGGGGTCCCCCTCTGGTTTTTGTGCTCTCTCTTCTGATTGCAGGCAATCTTGTCCTGCATAAAGACAGATGGGTTGACTGTGAGCACTATGGATGAAAGGACAGTTCAGAAGCATGCATGCCTGTTCTCTGTGCTGAACCCTTCCCAGTAAGGGATTAAGAAGCCATTGGTGCAAGAACTTACATGAGATTTTGAGCTGAAAGTGGCTGGCAAGCAAACAATGCTGATATCCCATTTGCTGGTAGAGTGTGATATCCCTGTGGACTCTAACCCTTCAACTGTCTTTGAGAGTGTGAGTTTGGAGTGAATAGAAGTTTCACTTACCCTGGCAGAGCAAATCATTCTTTTCCTGTACTGCACGGTGGTCCATTTTTGTTGGCCACAGGTGCTGACCTCCCTTGCGACCTCCTCCCAGCCCAATGTGGTCAGATGGGAGGACCTCCAGCTCCCATCCTGAGAAAAGAGGACCTCCCGCCTTTCCTAGACAACTTGGAGGAGAATCCCCAGGGATGCCTCGCTGAACCATGGAGCGGAGAGTTTGGTGCTTTTGGGTGCTATTGAGAACCAGAACAAAACAACACCCCTGGCCTGTAGTGAGTGAATGGCTGTGCGGGTGCTGTTTAAATATGATGCCAGGACCTTTGGCCCTATAGGGTAATGGGGAGGTGGACAAATCCCTGCCTGTCCCACCAGAAGCTTCAACGAGCTCCTCATTGATGTATAATTAAAGAGCTGAAAACAGAAGGTTGCATAGATTAAGGTGACCCACTGACCAGTGGGAATCATGCTGACTTTCCGACCTGCCACTGCACCTTAGTCTCCAGAATGGAAAATTCTGCCCACTGTCTTAATTCTAACCTTCATTGATCAGATTGTTCCTGTTGTTGGTTATGTTGCCAAATGGAACATTATGGGCTGAATTTTCACTGCCGAGGTGGGTAGCTCAAGTCAGAAAATTTCTCAATTCACTGGACATGACTCAGTAAAAAGTATCCCAATATGAGCTATTTTCATTCCAGGGAATCAGGGGAGAAATAGAGTCAGACCCACCAACCCTAGAAGCAGAGTATAGGCATTCATAGGAGTGGGCGAGTGTTGAGGTGGGCAGGTTAGAAGGCCCACTTTGATTCTGTGGGACTTTGTCACAGTTGTTTTAAAAGCTGTTAGGCCCCCTAGCCCTAGCCCTTATTCCCTCACTCCTCCCACCCACCCACCAACTCCCCCATGTCCTCTCATAACCCCCATGACACCTCTGTAGCCATACACCAGTATCTCCCATGGGCAGACCTCAGATGTAGAAATAAAAAATAACTCCTAACAATCTAACACAGTTCCCACTTATACACACTTGATTGTGAATAAAACTCCCATTCATTAAACTGTACAATCTGATGCTATTGTTTTTTTAATCTACGCCTGATGGCCTGACAATCAAAACGGTCCAGGAGAGGTTTTTTTCTAACTCTCAGTGACAGCTTCAGACTTCTTTATTAATGTTTAAAGAGCAGTTGCTTTAAAAACTTCAGATCATGATACTTAAACAGACCTTATCAGCTCTTCAAGCGCATCTACAGCTCTTCCATCAATTTGTAACTCCCACGCTGTGGGTTAAAGCCCTTGAAATAGCCAAAATGGAATCTGTTTGAGCTCAACACTAAGTTCAAATCTGTCTGCTGAGTTTGGATTTCCCTCCTGTGTGAATTACCTCCTACCCCCTTTCCCTTACTGGCAAAAATTGGATCTCGACCCTTTGAAGAAATAAGGATAGCTGGCTCAAACGCCAGTTAGCTTTCGACTCTAAACCACATTGGTAGAACTATTGGGCCATATTTTAATTTTGAACAGATATTGACTTTTGTTGTAATGACAAGCACAATATTTGTACATCCCACAAGAAATAGGAGGGAACAACAACCACCTAAAATCACAACTGCTGAGTCGACAAAGAGTGATTCAATACAAAGGAATGGAAAAAGAGGATGGAAAGATACCCAGATGCTAGGACAACCTCCAAATCATCAGAATTTACCTGCAACAACAGAGCCTACCATTCCACGAAGAGTAGCATGAATGAGATATGGAAAGATTATGAGGCCTCCAGACCAACTGAAGCTATGAACTCAGAGGCTTGAAAGGGGCTGATGGGGTAGTAATAATAATGCAAATACATGAAGTAAACTAGAATAACTTGAAATGCACCGGTTAAAGGCTTGGGGAGAGATGTAGCCTGGCACGTAGTGGGTTATTGTGGGATAAGTACAGTACCACCCACAGGGTGATGTAAGAGAACACATGATCCACATCTAGCGTTAGTTTAGTGTTGGAGTGAGCTGTGTGCATAAGTAAGTATGGGGACAGCTCCCAGCTTGAACCCTCTTACTGTGTATATGTACCAGTTCTTGTAGTTAATAAATACATAGAGTTAACCTACTTAAGACTTTAAAGACTTCATTAAGACCTACTGAATGGTCTCCAATACCCTACAACAATAATGAGGCCTGAGGATTTTAAACCAACCTCTTGGTGCATACATTGGAATAATGCTGCCAATTCATGCCTCGTCGGGTATTAGGTAATTTCTCACTCTGTGATACAGCCCTCTAGGACTCTTTACCCACCCAGTTTCCTCTGCCTCACTTTTCTTCTTTCAAAAAACTATTCAAAAAACCTTATTTGCCTTTAGTATTGCTGAAAAAAGAGACATGTCTAAGCACTCATCAGGACACTCGCAATAATAAGGGGAAAACAATAATTTATACTGTATGTGAAAAGAGTGCTGATTGGAGAATGCACCAATGATGGTGACTCACAGTTAACTGCCAAACATTGTCAGAAATTTAAGCCAGGCAGCTTGACCCTGATTGGTCAAGGCACTGCCCTGAGGAATGCGTCAGTGAATGGCTGTCACTTACTTTGTTTATCAAAGGGTAGGTCCCAGCCACTGTTCACAACGGGCAGGGTACAGATCGTACCCAACCAGCCTGTGCTTACAAAACTCAAAACACAGCATCCAACATTAGATGTGATTCCGCGATTAGACAACATTTGCTAAATAATCCTTAGTGTGCTAAGAATTATGCTTGCAACCAATTTAAGCTTATCAGTTGGGCTCGCAGTGTGGCACATTTACATGTACTGGAAGCTACATATATTAATACACAGGGCCCTGTTCTTTGTAGGCCGAGAGGACATGTACATGCATTGTGCCTGTATCAGTCAAACAAAATAAGTGACAGCCATTTGTTGTAAGGCATCATCCTGCCTATATGCTGTAAAGACATGAGTTTCACTGTGGCATCTATCATTGACCTTATACAATCAGTGCTTTCGTATTATTAACTGATGTGTGTTAACATGCATTCAATTTGCCTTAGAATCTTTTTAATATCATATGTAATTTGGTCAGATGATAAGTGGTCTATTGTTTCTTTACCTTTGTGTCCTCTTGTAACAGAATGAATATTACTGTAGGTTAGATTTCCTGTGGAAGAACAAATTTAAAAGAGAATGTGAGGAGATAGAAACCATGGAAAACCTCAACAGAGTGTTGTTGGAAAATGTGCTTCCTGCTCACGTAGCTGAACATTTCTTGGCTGAAAACTGGAAAAATGAAGTAAGTGTTTCTTCAGACTTACACAAAAATATTTCTTGCATGTGTTTACGTACTAGACAAAATCAAAGGTGGCTGGCTCAATGGATAAATATATGAAATGGAACCAAACTATGCAGACCACTAACATCCCACTTGGATCTTTTGGCTGTCCTGTGCTGGTGTAGACTTGATCAAACTTCACAGCGATTCGTTACACTGACAATGTCCAGGGTCATATGTGAAAAATTATTTCTTTGTTTTTTTTTTCTGCAGCAAGATTCAACACCCGAACAAAGTAAGTCGAGAAAATGAGAGGGCAAAAAAAGTAGAGCACAAAATTCACATGCAACAGAATTTGGAGGTCCTTTAAGTGAGGTTTGCAGTCTCTCCAACCAATTCTGGCATGATTTGCACAGTGTCCTGTGCTGGGAAGGGCACTCACATGGTGTCCCAAGGGTGTGCTAGAAGTTTACCAACTGCCCAGGTCATATATCAAACAACCATACCAGCTGATTTGATGCAGGATTTACAAACCTGTACCATGCAGGTCCATGCTTGTCACTCACAAAAGAACAGGCATGAAGGTGCAAGAGATACCCGCCACTAGCATTATTTAAAGGGCCAAGCATCCAAATTGTAGTAAGTTGACTTACAGAAACTACTGCTATTGCAAAGTCTCTGGAGTGTTTTTGGAGGTGTTGTGGTGAGTTGCTGGATTTGGCAGGGGGTGTGCTGCATTCTCATAGGGAGGGCAGAGGATTTCGTGACCTGTCCACACAAAGGGTGGAATCTTCTAGTCTGGAGTATAAATTGGGAGGTGGGAGCAGAAGTGAGAGACATTTTCTCTCGGGGCGGAATGGCTGGGCATGTGCGATCTTGCACTAGTCAGCTGTTTAGATACACATGCATGAGGAACACAACAAATCTTGTGGCACGGTGGGCGGGAAGTCAACGTCCCCACTGCTTCTTCCTCAGCTGGACCACAGCTAGTAGAAGTGTAGAGTTGCCTGTAGCCAGCATTATGTATGCCTGAGATGATCTGTGAACAAATTGGAGTGACCCATCTAGTCAGCATATTCTTTGAAACTGTCCTTCCAGCCCTGAGCATTTCAGTCAATTGGAAACCCTGTACTAGCACTGATGTACTCCTGGCCTCCCTGCACCCCACCATGGTGAAGCCCATTCTGGAGGCCACAGATGAGATCTTCTCTCATTCATACATCAAATGTACATGGAGACTGCAGCATTGATCGGAGTAATGAAAGCCATGTCTGCAGACCCTCCTTCAAATATTATTGGGCTTCTCTCCATCACCCTTGAGATGCATTGAAGAGGCACTTGCCTTGCCATCATAGATGTACCACCCACCCCCTTATCAGGCATGACCATCTACCTGGGACCCTCAAGGTTCTAAATCAGTATACTGCTGTCAGCCTCTCCCCACCTCCCTGGGCACAGGGGAGCCAACCCCTACCTCCCTCCCTCCCTCTCTCTCTCTCCCTCTCGATTCCCTGACAGCCCCCCCACCACTCCCTGTCTTGGTCAACTTGAGTTGTCCTTCAGCGCAGACTTTACTGCAGCACCTGAACATGCTGTGATCTCGATGTTATGAGACCCATGAGCCAGGGAGCAAACCTTGTGGGCTTCAGCATAGAGAAGGAGAACACATCTGAGTATGGTTCTCACACAGGTGATTCATGATGATTAGGGTATCCCTTTATTTGACCAATTGTGCTCACCTTTAACTTCATCAACCTGAAAAGACCCTCCTCCCATTTTAAGGATTCACACGTACAGAGCAACTTTGTTGTGAAGGAAAGCCTTGGGAAAACAGTGCATGTAATATTCCATTCATGTTCCACCATCTTTTACCCTCCTACTGTCACCCACCAACACCCATCACCCTTGACCCACTCAATCCACTCTGCCCTTAGTTACCCTTGAACCTCTCCCTATTATTCTGGAGCCTATAACCATCACGCTTCACATGCCTTCTGTCCCCACTGAGCCTACACCTATTACTGTCCCCATGCCCACCCTGACTCTCACCCCTCCCATTATCTGTGCCATCTGTTTCATCCGTTTCTGTGACCCACCACCCCCCGAAATGAGACTATCTGCTGCCTGACCATGACCCTGAGCCTGCCAGCACACCGCATACCACTGTCCCATCTCACTGTGACTGTTCCTTCCACTGTGCAATATCCTCCGTTCAACCTCCAGGACCCCAATGTAGACAGCACCAACCCTGCCCTTTAGGACCACCTCAGACCCACTATTCCTGCCCAGAAACTCCCCCCAACCGATTCACAGGACCTCCACACCCAACATGCAAGGTCCTTCCCTCCCTCCCACGTCCCTGCACCCTCATCTTCTCTCCTTGGCTACCTCCCTGCCCCAGACTCCCTCTCTATCTCTGCCAGCCTCCCTCCCTGAACCCCTTAGACTGCTACCATCATCGCCTCAATGAACAACGGTCCCCAAAAACACTGGCTACTCACTCCAACTCCAGCAAGTTGACTATCTTGTGTGCTGCACAACACTTTTTTGCAGTTGTAAATCTGAGGGCATGTATTGCTCACTTGCCGATAACTTATTTGGGAAGGGGAACTTAATTCTGGTGAGCTGACCTTTTAATGAGCATGCATGATATTCAGATACATACAAATGTGCTTCCTGGCTCACTCCATCAGGAAGTTTGACACGCCTTCAAACTTCCCTGAACTTAATTACAAAAGTTCATCCCGCCATGGGAAGCTGATTTTTGGCCTCCCGCTAAATTAAGTTGCCCCACCCACTTTGCTTCCGCTACCAGGAGCAGCACACGATTCCACCCAAAGACTACAACAGATATGAGGGTTGCAGTTGCAGCGTCTCTGAATCTACAACATCACAGGGAGATGGAACAGAAAGTGTGGAGAGTGGTGTGTACAATACCCTCTGCCAAGATAGAGCTGGACTCCTCCAGGGCAGGAGGGTGTCTGGCAGACCAGCAATTACGCCCTGCACGCAAGCTGGCACACAAATATCATTAGCCTCTGGTCTAACCACAGCCCACTTGTGCCCAGTAATTCTTAAGTTACATGGAGTGCCAGTAGTTGAACTGATGACTGAAGGCGGAATCATCCCAGATTTGCACTAAGTGTGGTAGCGGGCAGGAAAAAGGACATTTTACCGCTGGCCGCAATGGTGGGTTTTCATGCCTTATCGTCCCATTCCTGCTTCATTAATCATGTATTCCTGGGAAATGTGCCATTTCACTGATGGGCAGGCTCCACACCATCATCTCGCCATTTCCTCACGTAGGGCACCATATTTAAAGTGCAGCCGCACGCAAGCCTCTCAATGCTTCCAGCCCAGGACTTCTGCACAGAAGAAAGGCAAGAAGACTGCAGCACCCCAATTTAGTGATGCCTCCTGGACACCGTTGGAGCCTGCCGTGATGTCTTCTACCCCAACTCTGGCTGCAGAAGGGCCATCAGTATCACCACTCTGGCTTCGGAGGCAGTGGCAGTGGTGGTCAGTGCCAATACTGCACAGAGGAGATTCGCCATCCAGCGCAGAAAGAGAATGAATGATCACATCTGTGCCTCTAGGGTAAGCCAACCATTTTATCACTCAAAACTCACACATTCACAAGGCCATCACGCATTCACTGACGTCTCACTGACTGCCAGCTCAAGGGACATCACCACTGACTCTCTCACACATCCTCACATCTCCTTCTGGCCTCATCTCCCCTAGAGACTCCCTCCTCAGCCCTCACCATCTTGAGGCCACTTGCACAGATCAACATGTGTCCCCCGCACAGACCGTGGAATACCCTCCTTCCCCAGAAATGCCCTGGCTCTGCAGCCTCTTCCCCTGCCTGAGGCCACTTCTCCCCTTTCGCCAAGCAAGCCATAGCCCTGCAGCCATTGAAAAGCTTCAACAAAAGCTGAAAGAGGCCTGCCTGTGAGCCCCCTAAATGTGATGTGGTGCTGCCTGTGTAGCCTGGCACTGATGACTGCGAATGCTGCCAGAAGTAAGGTATGCAAACGAGCTTCACAGTCCCGAGTGAAGTGCAGCTCGCCAAGTTGTGAAGCACATCGGCATGGAATCATGCCGACATGCCCGGATGATCCAGCATGGTGGCGGAGAGGGTGATTCCTGCAAGCAAGGCTTATAGTGATCTGCAGATGTATTACAATGAAGTTCCCGACGTCCAGCGGTGGGATAGGCGGCCCGTCATTGAAGGCTGGAAGGGACAATTGCAAACTGTTTCGCAATGTCGTGAAACCGATTTTTGGCCTTCCCACCATATTGTCCACTCATGCCTGCCATGACGCCCGAGGTCAACGGGCACAGAACATTCCACCCTGAGTGTCAGATCAGGTGTCTGGGCCTCTTTATCAGTACCTGGGTGTTGCTCTCTTTCTTCCTCCCGGATGTCCTGTAGCTAGGTAGGTGGCAGTTCATCTGAAAGCAGACAGTCAGTCAGAGAAAGGAAGGTTGAGGTGAGACAAAGGGCGTGGAGTGGAAAGCAAAGGATCCATGGTCACACTATCAGCAGCTTGCACGTCATGCCAGATGAAAGGATAAGGTTAAACTGGGAGTTGGGAAGAGGCATAGGGCAGGAACATTCTCAATGGTCTCAGTGATGCTAGATGCAACGGCCCCATGAGCCATCTCCCCCGGACAGCTGAAGAGATACAGGCGTCCTTGTCCCCACTAGTTCTACTCTGGGCGATGTGCCAACCAGAATTGAGTAACTGGAGGTATGCGGAGGCAACAAGAGGTCAGAATGAAACTGGCATCAATAGAATGTGTGTGAGGATGAGATGGAGTATCTGAATGTTAGGTGTGAGTCCTGTGTGCCAGGAAGTGCTGCTGGGTGAGTGCTGAAAGTATGGATCATTGAGCAGTGTGAGAGGTTGGTGGTGCAATGAATGGGAGATTCCACATGATGATGCATTCCCTGACATTGAACACCCACATGAGGTAATTACACTTCATGTGGCACTGCTGCTAGGTCCTTGGGATCATACTATTTGCATTGACCTCCCTCTTCACCTGCTCCAACTCCCTCCCAAGGGTTGTCCTTGAGGGTGTCCTGGCTCTTCCATGAAAAACTGGCCTCTCTCCTTCTGTCCATCTCCAGCAATAAGGCCTCAGGTGCCTCACCTGTGAACCTGCAAGTGTTCCATTTTTCTTGTTTAGAATTGCAGCAGTAGAATTTAGGAGCAGCTTTCCATGATTCAGTGCAGCTTCCCTTTAAGAGGAACAGCCATCCTTTGGGATGAGCAGACTGACTGCATCACACACTATAAACGCACACTGCTGAGCACTCTAGCAGCCATCACATGGACCCCACTCAGGCCAATGTTACAATCAAGTAAATGAACATGCTGCACCTAGCATGCTACTTACCTCAATACCATGGAGTGCAGGCAGGTCATGAAGTGTGACCGCCATGCCTTGTCAATCCAATTTTATGCACCTTTTTGATTGGCAATACTGTCTTGCAAAGACACCTTACCATAACAACAAGGTGATCATTGCTTTCACCAGCCACAACTCCTGCAATTTTTTTCTAAAACTTCTGCATGTATAAAATGCTTCTGAAGCATTGTGGAATTTTGCGCTGTACTAAAAGCAAGTAGCTGTAGTTAAGACTAGTCAAGCACAAACACTTTGCTCTGACCAAAATGACAGATAATGACCTGAATTTTCAGGACAAGCTATACTTATATTTGTTAATCAACAACTATGCAATGAGGTAATGAAGTTCCTTTAATCCATATATTTCTATGTACTATTTAGTATTGTATTCTGTAACAATTATCGTCACTATCATGATGTTGGTCTGAAGGATTCCCACCAGTACTGGCTTTACCTGAAAGCTTCATATTTCTTGTGGAAAAGCAGAACGAAAGTGAAATTTTACAGTCATTCTAGTTGTCTAGTTTATAGCCCTATCAGACATTTTTGCATATTATTGTCATGAGTATAATCATTTTCATAATATTTTTCTGGTTTATTGTAAAGTTGATTTATGGGGTGTTGTGTTTTTCTGTCTATATGTGTGATTTAATTACATTTTGTAGCCAAGCAGACTGTAAGTTGAAGTTATCAAAAGAAGTAAGGTGTAGAAGTGTCTTTAATATGCTAATGAGTAAAGATGGTTGGGGTCTTAGCATGTAAGGTATAAAGGGAATTTGCATTTTTAGATAGGTGAAGGGGGATTTGAATTTCAAAGAGGTTAATGAGAGTAGTGGCAACATGAAAAGATTTATATTATAAGGAAGGTAAAGTTCCAAAGACATATGGAAACAATGGAATTTACATATTAAAAAGGGAGAAACATGTGTAAAAGAGAATGAGGCTATGTGTCAGGAGAAGGCATTGTAAGATCTAACAGAAGTGTGAGAAGCCTCCATAATTTGTACATAAAGCTGCTGTCTGCAGAAACCAAAGCTGAAGAAAGCCATTTTGAATTTCACTATCCAGGGTATTGTGTTAATTTGTTGGATCTGTTTAAAATCTAAAAATTTATTTTTGGACCGTTGCCTTAAAGGGATGTAACTGAGAGTAAGGTTAATTAGGAATTTTAGGAATTATTATAGTGGAGACCAATGTATGTGCTTGAAATCCTTTCTTTTCTTAATAAATATTTTAATTTTAGTTTTTTAAAAAAATCTCTGAAGTCTTGGTGGACTTATTACTTCTTCAGATGAAGAGTCATACGGATTCAAAACATCAACCCTACTTCTCTCTCCACAGATGCGGTCAGACCTGCTGAGTTTTCCCAGCATTTTCTGTTTTTGTGTCACTTTAAAGACACTGGGCTATATTTTCCTGTTGCTGCACATGAATACATTAGATTGCCTGGGCACTGTGCATAGAGAAAAATTGAACAGGGAGGATGACTTGCCCAAAATGGAGCCCATCAGACTGACAGGCTGCCTTGTGAGCATGCCCAGTTTTTCCCAATTTTCCTCTATGCACTGTCTAGACTATTCAATGCATTCAGCAACAAGAGAAGGAAAATCTGCTTCATTAATCCTAAAAGCAATTTCCTAACATTAATCTGCTCAGTTATCATTCCATTCAATTTGATGAGCTTGACATCTTAGTCAGATACAAAGAAACAGGTTGAGAGATGTCTTTGAACCTTCCTGTAAATGGCAACTCTATGTGTGTGGACAAACACCATCTTGAACTCTGTGAGTGGCTGGCCACCTAATTGGGGTTATGAGAGGGGGATATTTTCCGTAGCCCCCAAAAACCGGCTTGAGGATTGTAATGTGAAGTTAGCCCATGCCCATTGATTGAGATGCAGCCAACACGCTCCCCATCACCCTGTCCAGATATGACCCCCAGCGAAGAGCTCTTTTTCTCCTTGCTTCACCTCCTCTGTCACCCAGCCACTTGTCCTGCTCGCTGTGGCATCTAGTCATTCTCCAAGCCATTCTGTATTCCAAGGGGTGTGTCCACATTTGGGAGCAACCCATTTGTGCAAGACCTTGAATTCAGCAAAAAGTCCTTTAGCGCCTGTCAGACCGTTCATTCCATATAGACTTATGCAACATTAAACAACTATAGAATGCACCAAACACTTGGAGGGCAGGATTCTTTCCCGCTCCACCATGTGAAGAGCCAGTGAGGAACGCATCCTTGCCCAACCCCACAGCCATTTATAACTCCGAGGAGCTTTAATTGACTGGAGACGGGACTTCCATTCTCACTAGGGTGGAAGTCCTGCCTCAGAGAGCTACCAAAAAATTTGATTGGCCAGCAGCTCTGTAGTCCCAGCAGGGATGGTGGAGCAGTAGCTAGGACTGGGACTACAAGCAGTCCCCAGATTCTAAGAGTAGAATTGTCCCAGATTTGCACTAAGTGCGGTAGCGGGTAGAACGTTTTATCCGCTAGCCACAATGGCAGCTTTTCACGCTGCATTGACCCAATCCCACCTCATTAATCATGCATTCCCTGGAAACAAGCCATTTCGATGGATGGCGGACATTCATTTGCTTGCCACGCCATCACCTTGCCGCTCACTCACTCCGCGCACCACATTTAAAGTGTAGCCACGCGCACACACCTCTCAGTGTTTTCAGCCCAGGACTGCCGCATAGAAAACATGGCCCTGAAAGGCAAGAAGACTGCAGCCGCTCAACTCAGTGATACGTCCCTGGGATGCCTTTTGGATGAGTGGAGGCCCACTGTGATGTCCTCTATGGGCTCTGGCCACAGGAGGTCCAGCAATCTCACCACTCCAGCTTGGCAGGCAATGGCAGTGGCAGTGCTGCACAGAAGAGGTTGGCCATCCAATGCAGAAAGAGGACAAATGACCTCAACCATGCAGCCAGGGGATGGCAACAACCCATCACTCTAAACTCACACACGCACAAGCCCATCACACATTCGCTGGCATCTCACTCACTGCCAGCTCAAAGGACATCAACACTCACTCTCGCATACGCACCTTCACATCTCCATCTGGCCTCATCTCCTCTGGAGACTATCTCCTCAGCCCTCACCATCTTGAGGCCACTTGCACAGATCGATGTGTGTCCCCACACACACCCTATGATACCCCTTCTCCTGTACAGCCTTCGTCCTGCAGTCTCTTCCATTGCCTAAGGCCACTACCCTCCCTTGCCCAAGCAAGCTCTAGCCGTGCAACTGTCGAAAAGCCACCCCTGTCTTATAGCTGATCTGGTATATGGAGACCTGTTCCAGAGCCCTGCTAAAAGTGGTGTTGTGCTATCTGCGAAGCCTGGTGCTAATGACTGCGAGTGCTGACCGAAGCAAGGTAGGCAAACAACAGTGAAGCCCCGAGCGAAGTGCAGCTCGCCAGGTGCACGTCACTTATGTACAGATGTGAAACACGTCAGTGTACAATCACGCTGACATGCTCAGATGATCCAGCCTGAGGGGATGATTCCTGCGGGCTGGGCTTTTAATGATATGCAGGTGTATTACAATGAAGTTCCCGATGTCCGACAGTGAAAAATGCAGCCCACCATTGCAAACAATTACAAACATTGCGGATAATTGCAAAGGGTTTCACGATGTCGTTTAACCAATTTTTGCCCTTCTCTCCATATTGTCCACTTGAGCCGTCAAACATGCCCGCTGCCAACGGGCACAGAAAATTCCATCCTAAGCCACAGAGTCCACCATCAGGTAATTTGGCCTGGGGGGTGGGGGGCATCTTGCAGCAATATGGTAGATAAGGGGAGGTGATGCCCCAGGGGATTTGGGAGAGAGGGTGGGGTCTTCATGGAGAGACCTGGTGGGCAGGAATACCCATTGAGGTCCTTGTGGAGGGAGTGCACAATGTGAAAAGGGGCTCCTTGAGGGATGTGCCCCCCCCCCCCCCCTTTCCCACCCAAGGCCTGAGCATTGTAACCTCAAAATTGAGGCTGGGTGGGAAGCAGCCGGGATGTCAATTTGGGTGATGGCTGGAATGCCATCCTGAGCATCACCAGGGACAGGGAGAGAAATCATGGGCCCTGATACTTCCCCTATTTCTGGGTCCCTTATTTCACCACCTCCCCCTCCCCCCGCCCCTCCTTTTAACCTTCGACAACTTTTGTTAGGTGCCTTCACAATGCGCTTTGAGCCCCATCGAATAGAATAGTGCAGCATAGGAGGCCATTCATCCACTGAATCTGCGTCGGTTCTTTTGACAAGAGACACTGTCAGTCCGATCATCACACAAACCTCCCAACTTGTTCTTTCCCTATATTTTTTCTTTCTCCAAGCATTTATCCAATTTCCTTTTGAACTTGAATTTGAATCTATATCCACCACAATATCAAGGAGGGGGTGCATTCCAAATCCTAAACACTCTTTGTGTGAAAGTTTTTTGCTCGTATCAGCTCAGGTTCTTTTGCCAATCAACTTAAATGGTGTTAAATCTGGGTCATCCTTCAGCCACAGTTCTATTTGTTCTATCCAACCCTTATTAGCACCATGTAAGGAGGGGTGATATGACTCCCCTATTCTACCACTCCAGGTCTGGCCACTGCAGAGTTTTTTTTGTGAACTTATAAGCATGAACCTATTACTCAATGTCTGTGCTTAATTATTTATGTGCTAATTGCAAAGAAGACAGACTGGCAGGCATTCTTGAGGTTAGAACACAAAGGGGTTCATTTTTATTGAGTTAAATACCCTTTCAGGTAAAAATATAAAAATATTTAAAAGGTAAACCCATGCCCCAACCTTTTCAACACACACACATGCACAAAATTAACAAGTTATACAGTAGGAGGATACTTTTAGGCCAGATTAAAATTCAATATTAAAAGGTAAAAAAAATAGAGAGTTCAGTGCTTATAAGTCCTTTGCTGGAATCCATGGCTGCAACAGAATCTTTTCATGATGTCTTGAGAATGCAGTGGAGTTGAAGCCCATGTAAACTGCAATTTCTGGAGACAGTCTCCTTTTTTTAAATGTCATCTGTCTTTTCCAGAAATCAGTGATTTTTGCACCTGATGTTCCTTTTTTTGAAAATTCTCTACCTCTAAGCTGGGTGTCAAGCTGTAATAGTGAAAGGGTCTTGAATTTGGGCGAGAGAGAGAAGGGAGAAACTGTTACCACTCCATTGGCAGATCTCTTTGAGACTCCTGCTTAGCAGCTAGGTGTTGTAATAAAAGACATTCAAAATTGGTACTCCAGTCACATGACCCACCTCTCCACAATGATTTCAGAAGGTAATTGATTAGCTCAGGCTATTGTCCCATGACCTAGATGATTAGATTTTGTAATTTCCCAGCCATTAATTCCTGAATGATCTATCATCTATCTTGATGAGATAGGAAGAACACCTTCCATTTAGCTATTATCCCGGTGGACTTTCTGTCTTCACTTGAGAGCTGGCTTTATTGAAATGCAAATGTGAAGTCCAGTACAATTTCAGTAAACCTTTTGAAGTATTCCAAGACATCAACAGGTGTGAAATTCCACAGAAGAATGTTGTGGCTTAATTGTGATTCATATTTGAACCTTCCAGAAACTGATCAACTAGATGTCAGATGACTTGTGGCAGCCATCTTAAGTCAGTGTCTTTGCTTGGTTTTTTATAAGTCCCTCTTAAGCAGTTCAAAATATGTTTGATCAGCCAATGAAATTAAAGATTACTGTCACTCATGCACAAGTCATGTCATTGTGACACCCTTCATAATTTTATACACCTCCATCAAATCTCCTCAGGCTTCTTGGCTCTTAAGGAGAACACCCCCAGCTTCTCTGGAATCTCTCATCTCTGAAGCCATTGGAGGATATCCCTACTGAATCATCTACAAAACCTTCACATCCTTCCAGTGCTCAGAATTGGAAACCATAGTTATAGTAATGTCAAACTGTTTTATATAGGTTCAGCATAACTTCTTTGCTTTTGTCCACTATGCCTCTATTTATAAAGCCCATTGAAAGTACAAGTTTCAGTATGATACACTGATACACAGCTTTGTCAGACAATTACACACAACTTCGTCATTCATATTATGCAACCAGCTCTATTCCTTTGAACCTGGCCCTACGCAATTTCCAGTCAGCAACATCCAACAGACTTGAACCTCACAAGCACCACAAACAACAATCCCATGTACAAAAGAGAATATCTTGAACTCACAGTGACATGTTCGATTGGTGCATAACTCCTGGTTTCACTTCCAAGCTTAAAAATGGCACAACCTTCAGCAATTTAGCACCAACTATTCATCTGTTCTAGTGTTCTACTTCTATCTACAGAAGTGGGCTTTAACAGAAAAAATACACTTTGCATTGAGTGATAAATATTTTATCCTTTTAAATTAATACCAACCACACTTAACATAGAGCTTGTAATAGGAGAGTAAAGTACTGTGGATGCTGGAAATATGAAATATAAACAGAAAACTCTGGAAATACTCAGCAGACGAGCGAGCATTTTTGGAGAGAGAAACAGTTATGCTTCAGATCCATGATCTGCACTAATTCTGATGAAGGGTCACTGACCTCTGTTTTGCCCTGAACAGATGCCACCAGATGTGCTGAGCATTTCCAACATTTCTTTTTTCTATTGAAGTGAAAATAACCCCTTTTGCCAGCCTTCCAAAATGCAATCAAAGCCCTTGTGAACCTCTTATTTCCCCTTCAGCAAGAAACCCAGCAGCAGCTGCCTGAGATCTGGTTTGGCGCAACGTTAAACATGATTTTTTTAAAAAGTTAGGTATGAAGAAACATAAACAACTTGCTAAGCAAAAACAAAAATCAATGTTAAAGCAATAAATTGATCGTTTTTAAAAACGAGTAATTAATTTTTAAAAATACTATTAAAAAGTGCTAACTAATGAAACCTTTTTAGCCTTTTTGTTTAAGAAGCAGAACTGGAGAGACAGACTAGGCCCCAAGTCCTTGCCACCAGGGAAGCAGGAGGAGACGAGGGCCGAGCTAAGTGTTGGTTTAACTAACACCAACCTCACATTCGCCTCTGAACTGACCTTGAAAGTAGGGGTCGTTAGCCATTTGCCTTTCAGCCTGGGTTTTCCTTCTCTCCTAGACTTAGGAAATAATTGTGAGCTGGGACCATTTCCAGGTCCTGACTCCACTTAAAGCACTGCTGGCTTGGAAACTATTCTACCTGAACTGCAACACTGAACAAAAAGCTTGGGAAGAATGTGGCTGATCTTTCTACTCTCTCTCCTCTGGTTTGTGCGGGGACCTGCTTAAGTTTTTTTTGTTTTCCAGTCTCAAGCCACCTCCTTTCTTACTTTCTCCAGTACATTATTAATACTTAGACAAATGTCAACCATCAGCATTTTACAGCCTTATAATAGAATATATTATTGCAATGCAATATAATAAAAAGACTTCCAGTTTAAGAACTAAGCTAAATCTATTTAAATAACTTTTAAATGATGAAGCAATTCATTCCATTCAATTTCTTCCCACCATTGGAGCCTAATTAATCTACACCTCTTGCTGAGTGTGTGTTCAGCTGAGTGAGACTAAGAGAAGGCTTAAGTTGGAGAGTTGAGTTCCAAAACGGCCCCTCTGGTGTTAAATCAGCTTTGCACAATGATTGATGTCTTGGTCTGCCTAATCAGTGTACTTTCAACAGTCATTCACTACGTACATGCTAACCTCTATGGCATCTGGCATGATTCTCCCCAAAAGCGCTTGTGAGTGAACACCATTTTGCAGTCCTAAGAGCACTCAACACCAGGAGCTGAGCACAAAAGATTCTAATTTCTCACTCAAATGTCTAAATATTTTCAATATTTATGCATTTTGAAAGGACTTTGATTGATTTAACTGAGGCTAATTTTTCCCTGGTTAGCAGTCATTCTGAAGCCAATGGTAGATCAAGCCAGAGAGTTTGTGGAAGTGAAGAAATAATGCACAGAATTTTTGTTATTTTCAAGATTTTGAGGGGTGTAATAAAATTTGTTATTACTATAGACCTATTGTTGCTATTTAATACTGTTCATCTAACTGTTTATTATTTAATAAATCAGCTTAGCTATTTATAATCTAAACCATGGTCTGATATTATGTATATTTTTCTTTCTGAAGTTGACAGGGTCTCATGGCAGCACACGTTACCTAGAGTACAATGATAAGCAATCTTTTTTGGGACCAAGTGCTCAGAGCACTTACCTAGCTGTTAGGCAACAGTCATAAGGATCAAGTACTGACTTATGGGTTTGAGTATGATGCTGAACAAAATGAAGATACTTAGTGAAAAAAAACATGTAACAATGTTTTCTAAGTTTTAGCATTTAATTTATATTACGTTATTTTTTTCCAAGACTTGGTTATTTATTTGAGATTTATTATACATGATTCTACACTTACAGTTAGGGTTGGTATTAACAGAAATGCATTTGATTTTTTTTTTACTATGGAAATGGATGTCATGCATGTAGTGGCAGAAACTTGCATTAAATAGCACTATAGATAACTCCGCAAATTGTTATTTACAAGTACCTCCAGAGTACTTTCACAATGTAACCACTTACCTAGTATGAAAGAGATTATCACCCATACAACCTATCAATACTTAAAGGGACCATTCATTCTTGTCTCAATTATTAACCAGTTCAGAAGCAGCACAGAACATATTCACAATCCATGCCATGTTGGAGACCACCATCAACATAGTTTTTAGCTGTCCAATGTTGCTGGATGCAAATGGGAATTAAAACATTAAGGATTTTTATTGCCCAATTGCAACATCATAGAGATCCTAAAATCTTTTTGTCTGAATTAGTTATATTTTCTGGTTGATGAAGTTCAAGTAGAAATGATAATGTACCCATAAAATGGTTAATGCCTAAGTCACAGACAGAATGTATTTGCTCTTTTATTGCCCATAATCAGTATGTTTTGCATGCAAAGAAGTGTACCTTTGCTTACCCTTGGAGTGTGTATTCCAGTTAAATAAGTCAGCAGCATGCATTTGTAGCTTATAATAAAGGTTATTTATTCTCACTCATTTACCCCAAATTAACACAATATCTCACACACACACACACACACACACACAAATCGGGCGTGGAGTGGTTCGCCACCCGTGATCGTCTCCGTGCCAGTTAAGGCCTCCCGGCGTGAAGCGTGTCTCCCAAGGATAGCGGGAGTGGGCAGGTGGCAGCGGGAGTGCAATGACCACTGGGTCCAATGGTGACCCGGCAGCTTGTTTAAATGAAGCACTGGCAGCCTTGGAAAGGCTGATCATAATAGCCAGTAGTAGGCTCACTAAAGCGCTGCTGGAGAGCAGGCCAGGCCGGAGGTAGGGCAGGGGGGCAGTGTGCCCCTCAGTTTTTCAATGAGTGCCTAGCTGCCCCCCTGGAGAAGGTGGCAGGAGGTCCTCGTTCTGTGGGACAGGAGGCGAAGGCCCCCAGACCTGATCAAACGCGCCTGGGAGGAGGAGGCAGATAGTCAGCTCCCATGACGTGTTGCAACGCACATGGGTCCAGTGCCGCAAGCAATTCAGTGACTTGGACTCGGGAAGGGTGAGGACCATGTCGGCAGAGGTCACTTAATACAGCCGTCAGCCTTTCCCCACAAACTGCAACCCCCCCCCCCACCAACCAAGCAACTCTGAGTGCAGTTACAGCATTGAATTATTCACAGCATGTATCCCTCGCTGGGTGGGCTGGCAGATATTGCCCATGCCTAGTTCACCCTGAGAGGGTTGTGCTGAGATGGGTTCTGCACCCACAGCATGTGTGACACTGACACCCGGAGCATAGAATCAGAGGGAAACTCAAGGATCTGCACCCAGGCAGAGTGCTGGAACTGTGAAACATGTCAAAGTCAGGGTGCTAACATGCTGGGAGGGGAGCTTCCAGGTGGCGGGGCACAAATCCATCTGCGTTCCACGTGCATGTGCCTCCTTGCTTTGCAAGCTTAGACTGTGTGGTGCCAAATGTGTTGGAGGCAGCATGTGGGCAAGAGGGAGTTCAGCCCTGGCTTCTTTGTGTGAGTGTGCGGCAGCTGCGGGGTGACGAAGCACTGGAGTCCTATAATGTCCCACTCTGCTTGGGGTGGCCGGGATGCAATGGGAATTCAGGTACAGGCTGGACTAATCAATGCTCCTCTCTCCTTTTCAGGAGATGACTGCACACGATTCCGCAGAGCGGATGCAGACTGGCGGAGGCCAGGCCCAGATGGCCATCGTGACTAGATTAGAGCAGGAGGCCATGGATCTGAAGAGGCACCATGCGCCCAGGTCCACCAGTGGTGGTGAGGCAGGGGTAGCATGGGGAGGTATGATTGCCAAGCACTGAGGTCACCATGTGTGTTCCAGCAGCCATGGCACTGCTGAATGCTCAGTGATTGAAGCTTGCAACATGGGTTTACCACTGGTTATGGAAGGATGAATGCATAATGATCTGGGGAACAGACGTGCACGTTGACATTGTCTCCACTTTAACTAATGAAATGTCCTTGTTCTTCCTTTCAGCATCACCGGAGCATGGCCGGGAAGAGCAGACAGAGGGGCCACCTCTCACACCTGAGGCCCCTGAACAATTGGACTCACCAGCGTCACACCATCCCTACCAGGCAGTCACCAGCGCAGATACTAGCACCTCGTTGAGAATTAGATCATCGGCTATTGTCCTGGGGCACAGCGGTGAGGGCACTTCACACTCGCTTGAGGTGCAGGCGGAGGCAGAGAGTGCCCATGGCGCTGGCAGCCAGAGGACTGCTGGGGACCAGGCATATGCTCAGTCAGTGGCAGATGACGTGCCTCTGGAGTTGTCCGTGAGGCAGCAAATGGCGGAAGTGCAGCAGGGTGTGCGGGTGGGTCTGGCAGAGATACATGAGGCTATGCGTGGCATGGTCTCCGTGCTGGAGGAGTCCACGCGGAGCATCACCGATGCAATGAGCCTCATGGCCGAGTGCCATGCTTCCTCCATGGAGAGAGTGGCGACTCTTGTGGAGAGGCTCCTCCAGGAGACCAATCAGGGCTTCTTGTGGATGCGCACAGACCAGCAAGCACTCACATCGACATTGACCTCAGCTGTCACTGCCAGTGTGGGAGATGGTTTGGGCACGGAGTATCCCAGCTCGGTGCCCATCCATCAACGGTGAGCAATGAGGTCCAAAGTGAACTCACATTGATGCAGCAGCTGCCTCTGTCTCTGCGTGCTCCTCTCAGGGTGCTTCATGATGAGGGCAGCAGCTTCTCCGCCCCTCTTCCAGTGACCATGGGATCCGGTGAGGCTGAGGCAACTGGGGAGATGTCAGCTGTGGAACTGGCTGCTCCCTCCCAGGCAGGGCCATCAAAGGCTCCACAGACCAGAGGACAGCTGCCAGGGTCATCGAGGGCAACAGGATAGCACAGTGAGCAAGCTGTCTCAGATGCCACTCCCAGTGAGGGGGCACCACCTAGACGTTGCACCCACAAGCATGAACTTAAGGCACCTTAGGCACACCATGGGTTTCTCACTGGTAATTTTATGTTGCTCCGCTATTAGTTCATGACCACTTGGTGTGACACCTTTGTAATTATTTTTTTTGTTCTTCATTTTGTAAAATCATTAAATTTTGTTATGTGAGCATGGCTCAGGGTGACTCCTTACTTCTGCAAATGGACAGTTACCCACGATGTTATGAGTGAGTTGTTTGACATTGAGCTTTATTGACAAGGCCCTTATTAAATCTTCCTACCCAGGCAGATTTTGCACTCAGGTATGGAGTATGGAGCCTAGAGCCCTGGCCATCTGTGGTGTGCTAGCTGAAAGTTCACTGGATTAAAGCCTCCTGGGTGTCCCTGCCTCCCTGGAGTATGCCCAAGTCAGCATCTACCCCCTCAGCATTCTCCTGTGTGTGCTCATCCTTGGACTCGCTACTGGATTCATCTTGTGCAGCTGGAGCAACTGCATCTACATCTTTTTTGTCCACTGCATCAGCCCTTTCCAGAGCCAGATTGTGGAGAGCACAATATGCAACAACTATCAGCAACACACGATCTGGGGGGTATTAGAGTGCACCCCCTGAACGGTCCAGACATTGGAAACGCTTCTTGAGAAGACCGATGGTTCTCTCCACCACAGCCCTTGTGGAGGCGTGGCTCCTGTTGGCCTCTGTTGGCTCCTGCTTGGCCTCTGCTCTTGGATGGTGGAGAGGCATCATAAGCCACCTTTTGAGGGGAATAGCCCTTGTCACCTAGCGGCCATTCGTCCAGCCGGGCTAGAGCACTGAAGACCCTTGGCACCTGGGAGCATCTGAGGATGTAGGCGTCATGGGAGCTGCCTGGTTACCTTGCACAGACTTGCAGAATCTCATCTAGCACATTCAAGGAGTGGAATCCCTTCCTGTTGACGAAGGCACCAGGCTCACCCGCTGGCGCCTTGATGGCCACATGTGTGCGGTCAATTGCACCCTGGATGCAGGGGAAGCCAGCAATCGCTGCAAAGCCTCCGGCTCGCTCTGTTTGGCTGGCCTCGTCCCAGTGGTAGTGAATGAAAGTCAATGTACGCCAGAACAGAGCATCTATCACCTGCTTGACAGCTGATTGGGAGACTCTGCAAAGATCACCCACCGACCCCTGGAAAGAGCCGGAAGCATAGAAGTTGAGGGCATCCATGACCTTCAGCGCCACTGACATGGGGTGTCCACCCACACAGTTGGCACAGATCTCAGGGCCTATCATCTGGCAGATGGATATGACTGTGTCCCTTGAGGGATGGAGCCTCCTTCAACACTGCACCTCAGACATATTGAGGTAGCTGCTTCACCGTCTGTGTCCCTGGCAGCAGGATAGTGACGTCTTCTATGGCCCCTCCCGCCTTGGGCTTCCTGTTGGCCCTGCGCCCCTTGTGCCTGTGCTTCTCCTCCCAAAGATGGTTTCCCTGGAGGCTGAATGTGGACTCCTGGCCTCTTCTCCCTTCTGGCCCTCCCTTTCTCCTCAGAGGAGGTGCCTCCAGTGGAGAGCACAACTCCCATTTCCAGGCTAAGGGAAGGCTTCCTGAAACTCGCAAGGCCCCAGAAATGATGTTTACTCAAGTGTCCTGACCTAAAGGCTGTTACTCCTGTCCAAGCAGCTGTGAAGAGTTTTGAAATAATCCTGCTCACACAGGCAAGTATCAATAACTTTAACAATTAAATGTCTGCCAAATACCACCCGCGACTTCACTCACCGCTTTTTTCCCACTCATGGATGAGGTTTATACAAATGTGGCCTCCCCGCCTGCCCATTGCGCCCATGCGATGTCCTGAAGATCTCACGGACCCTGAGAGATCCCCAATAATTGCTGCCGCAAGGGCCTTAAGTGGATCATTAATTAATGGCGGGCGCACATCTGAGAACATCATGCGCCCGCCCACCTAAATATTGCGATGGCACACGGTGACGTTGGGACGCTGGCCCGACGTCACCGCATGTCATTCTATGCATTGTCGTGCAGGGCGGGGTCGATGGGAAAATTCTGGCCACATGACACACAGGCCTGAATTTTCAGTCAGCGGGTGGGCTTGGCGGGAGCGGGCGAGGGTGGTCACCACCCACAATCAGCTCCGTGCCACCATTCTACGCAGGTGGGCCAATTAAGGCCGGCCCAACGTAAGACGCAAGCTGTAGCGCTCAACGCTACCTGTGCGAGCGAGGGGAGGAGAGAGATTCGGGGCCAGCACTCTTTCGCGTGCATGCTCCGTACCTCAGGGAGATTAAAGCAGTTTTCAAATAAATAAATGGATCAAAAAGTTGTTTAAACATGTCCCCTCATGTGACTGTCACATGAGATGAGATATTTTTATATTTCATAAAATCTTTAAATTTATTTAATAAAAACTTTAGGAAACCTCATCCCACTCATGGATGAGGTTTCCTAAAAAATGTGAAGGCTGCTTGGCCTTTTCACCTTATGGTTGGACGGGCAGCGTCAACAATGACCTTAATTACTTCCCTAATGGCCTTAATAGGCTATTTAAATATTGGTGGGCATGCAGCCAACTCCAACGCGCTCCTGCTGAATGAAACATCGTGAGACAGCGCAATGACATTGGGACGCACACCCAACATCATCGCGCATCATTTTACATGTCGGTGTGTCAGGCCCGCCCCTGCAAGCTGACTGAAAAATTCTGCCCACAATGGTGGGATACAGATAAAGATTGCGCACTTTTACAGATTACAGTTAATTCAGTCTCTGATTTACCATTTCTAGTCTCCCACCTGGCAGGACTGTGACTTCTTGAATAGATTTGATGATTTAAAGTCTTGTAAAGCAAACAGTTCACAGCAGTTTGCAAAGTTTCTTCTGGTCAAATATGTAGGAGGTTGGTTCACAGGTGAATTTTGAAACTGGAACAGGGGTTAAGCACTTTGGCTTCTTGATGACTTGCAGCTAGTTTCAGAGTCTAGTTCTCAGACTGGTTGATGACTAATTGTTCTGATGGATCTGCTGGTGCTGGGATAATAAATGCGCTGTCCTTGACACCAGCTTCAATCACATGACAGCTGAGTTAACATATCTGAGGCCCATTCAGCCTAGTTTGAATGGGGAGAGGCCATTATGATAAAACGGGAAGTTGATAGCCATTGAGTTTCAGTCTTCCCTTTTCTCCAGTGTGTAACATAACAAGCAGTCTGGAACCCCCATTGTCTTTAGGTGTTGAACCATCCTTAAACATTGAGATGCATGAATTCCACAAGTGGTTGTGATGTACCCTCACCCATGTCCATATTTAATTAAGCATTCCCCAGAGATTTGATACTGTCTGTAGCCCAAATGCCAAAAGTCAGCTGATTTGCTGCAGCCATCTTAAATGCTCATTTGTGTCCAATCTTTAAAAGTATTGACCAAAAGTTCATAATATGACATGCCTGTACTAGGCATGACATCTGCCTGAAAATAGTACACTGAGGAATGTAATATTCACGTGTAAAATTTGCCAATTATCCACTTTCATATTCCAAAGTCTATATCTGCACTGATCAAATGGGAGTCCAAAATGTTATGGCCATAAATTCTACTAGGATTCTTGGGTCTCCTGTATCCCTGCTGGAATTCCAAAAAAAACCAGTAGGACCCAGTTATGCTAGGCTTCATCACTAACCTCTCTCAATGCTTACCAAGAAAATAACAGACAAGGGGCAGGGACTGCAGTGGGGATTCTCCATTCCTGATATACAGTCAGAACTGTTGTTTATGTGGTCACTGATATACCTAATGTATGGTTGCTACAAGGGTATGTGGGTTTCATCAGTGTATTGCAAGGAACAGAAGCAGCCTGCGACCCTGAAGCCACCCCAGAATGTTTTATAAAACATATTGGAGATTGGCTTCTTTGCTTGAGGGCCAGGAAGAGCCAGGGCAACACTTACCCTACCCCATCCACCTGTCTAATGGTGAGAGGGCCACCTAAGTTTCTGTGAGCATGGGAGGAGTATCAGAAAAGCACCCATTTATATCCATCTGCCTTAGGTTAGTGATATGCCCACCCCATCATTCTGCAAACTTCTTATGGTCAGCACTAAATTACATTCACAGGCAGAACTCCATTGAATTTCAGGGCATGGATCCTTTAGAGAGATATACAGTCATTTTATGGCATTTTCCACAAAACATAAATACATTTAATCAAATGAAAAATAAAGCTCAGTTAACAAGTGAGACGGTGCCATAATGGTAATGTCACTGGACTAGTAATCCAGAGGTTCAGGCTAATTATCTGGGTGGTGGGGGTTGGGTGGTGAGGGGTTGTATGATTTCCAATTGCACCATGGCAGCTGGTGGAATTTAAACTGAATAAATAAATCTGGAATTGAAAGTTAGTCTTAGTAATGGTGACTATGAAACCATCATCGATGGTTGTAAAAGCCCATCTGGTTCAATAATGTCCCGTGTGACAGTAGACCCACGGCAATGTGGTTGACACTTAACTGCCCTCTGAAATGGCTGAGCAAGGGCAACAATCGCTGACCTTGCCAGTGCTGCCCACATCCTATGAAAGAATTTTTTAAAAACTATTACATCAGGAAAAAAATGTATGATTGTGGTTAGACATGAAAAATATTTGGACTGAATGGTGGATTTAAAGTTTCAGTGGAAAAGAATAAGCCTGTACATTTCTCATTTGCTTGGCAGGACCTTTACCATCAATCATATGAATGTGTCTGCGTCATGTTCGCATCCATCCCAGATTTCAAAGAATTCTATACAGAGTCAGATGTAAATAAAGAAGGCTTAGAATGTCTACGGTTACTGAATGAAATAATTGCTGACTTTGATGATGTAAGTATACAGCAATATCGTCAGCCTTTACATATTAAGATGTAAACTTTCCAAACACAAGGAATCTTTAATTAATATTCTAATGATAGTCTGCGTGGAGAAAGTGCATTAATCTAAATTATTACATTGCAAATCTCTTCACCCAAGCCATTTTTTATTCATGTTTTTATTTTTAACAACATCAGAAAAAAGGTAATTGTAAATTTAGAGACAAGTACAAAATATGAGAGCAGGAAATAAAGCCATTAGTGGAGATGCTCTGTTAATCATTGGATAAGAAAAAGTGGAACCAAGGGAAGGCTATCCAAATCAGCTAGGCGATAAAAGAGAAACATTGGATGAGGAATGTGATCAAAAATAATGTTAAAGATTAAAGGTTGTAGCTGAGACAACCTTCTGCAATCCCATCTCAAACTGGATGGAATCACAGAGGACGATGATGGGCAATAAGGCCAACCGCAACCTTGATTGAAATTTCCTTCTGTCCGCTCCCATGGGGATTTCTTCTCACCTATCCTACCAACTGTATGCGGTTGAGGGAGGTTGAGGGTTGGGTGGTGTGGTAAAATGTCCAAAGGATTTCTCTCCCATCCACCCTACTTACTTCTGCTTCCCAAGCTCTAGTCTGAATCGGGTCTTTTTCTAACCTGTGTCCTATCTCCCCTTATGGTCACTTCAAGTTCATCTTGTCATGAGACCCACCCCCGGCTCCCTCTTCCCTATTTTATAATTTGCTGACACCCACATTCCCGTTCTAGTCTCCGTGCTAGCAGGTATCGCTAATTGCTTCCATCTCCTCAGGTACTATCCCCCACTCATAAAAGCATTCCCCCTCTTCAAAGAACCCACCCTCAAGTCCTTGTAGACTACTGCCCCATCTTCAATTTCCCTTGCATCTCTAAAGTACTAGAACATGCAGTTGCCTACAAAATCCATGCTCATCTTTCCCACAATTCAGTGGTAGATTCTCTACAATCAGGTTTCTACCACATCCAAATCATTGAAACAATGACATTCTTTATGACTGTGAGCATGGTGCACTATCCTCCTCATCTTTCTTGACCTTGCTACAATCTTTAAACCATTTTTGACAACACCATCCTCCTCCAATGTTTCTCTTCCATTATCCAGCTGACTGGGACAGTGCGTATTCAGTTCCACTCTTTTTTGTCCAATTGTTACCAGGGCACCTCCAGTAATGCTTGCTCTTCCCGCCTCTGTATCCTGGGAGTCCCCAAAGATCTATCCATGGAGCCTTAACATTCCTCTTTACATACCGCCCCTCAGTGGCATCATCCAAAGACATGGCATCAGGTTCTAGGTCTACCCTGGTGACATTGAACTCCACTTCTCCACAATCTCTATCACCACTTCCACTGCATCTGTGTTGTCAGAATACTTGTCCAATATCCAGTCCAGGAAGTGTCACAATTTTCTCCAGCTAAATATTGGGAAAACCAAAACCATTATCTTCAAATGTGCCACACCCCATACCCTTGCCATAATTTCTGTCCCCATTTCTTGTTCTTGCCTCAGGTTGAATGTGATTTTCACCCAGTCTCCTTCTTGACCCCAAGTTGAGCTTCTGACATCATAAAGCTCCCTGTAACATGACCCATCTCTTTCTCTGCTTAAGCTTATCTGATCATGCATGCATGCCTTTGTTACCTTCAGATTCAACTATTCCAATGCTCTCCTGGCCAACTTCCCATCCTCCCTCTCTTCCATAAACATCAACTCATTCAAAATTGCTGACTGTATCCTAATCTGCAACAAATACTGCTCATCCATCCCTCCAGTAATTACTGACCCCCATTGGCTCTTAGTCCCCCCCTGCCATACCCCCAATTTAACTTTCTGAACGTCATGTTCAAACCTTTTCATAACTTCAACCCCTTCTCTACTCCTTAACGACCATCCTTAAAACCTAATTCTTTGAGGAAGCATTCAGTTATCCCAATTTCTCCATTTTTTGTGCCTTGAGATGATTTCTACATTAAAGGCACCAATTAATAACTAGTTGTTCTTCAGCTTCATTGGCCACTTCTGAAAGCAAACCTTGCTTACTTGGATCCCCTGTGATTCAGAGGGCCTCTTCTTTTAGCCCAATGTCTAGGAAATTGGTAATTGGTGGTAAGATCCACACATTGTAACAGGCATTCCCAGTTAATAGAATCTATCATTTGCTGCTGCATATAGTAGTCCTCTTCAAAAGTAGACTGAATATCTACTTATACCAGACCAAGGCCAGGGTTTTCTGGCCCCATCATGGTGGACTTGCCGTGGGAGATTTGATAGCCCAGCCAAAAGTCTGTTGACTTTCAGTGGGACCAGACGATCCCAGCAGCAGGCGGGGCCAGAAAACCCTGCCCCAAGTCTTTAATGAATAAGTGCTTTTATTTATATAAGACAGATGAATTAACAATTAACACAGAAGCAAAATACTGCAGACACTAGAAATCTAAAATCAGAAAATAGTAGAAACACTCTGTCTGGCTGCAACACAGGAAAAGCTAGAGATGTGACAGGTTTTAATCAAGTATAGAAGTAGGGAAAATGGGAAGGGATAAAAACAAGGGGAAGGCCGGACTGTTATGGCCTCATCGCGGCAGGGATGCGGCTGTACAATGCAGCGAGCCATTCTAAACACCATTGGCATCAGTGGAAACGTAAAATCCCACTGCCATAAAATTCCACCTGAAATGGAATTCCACTATGATACAGTGGAGGGGAGAGAGATTAAATGACAAAAGATATCATGTTGCAATGCAAAAGAAGATTTTAATGGGATAAGTGAAGAAACAAAGAAGGAGGTGGAAATGGGGACAGCAGAATCATCACCAGCAGCTGGCATTCACAAAAACAATAAAACAACATGCAAAAGAAAAGGGCGGGGGTTATGATTTGAAATTGTTGAACTCAATGGGATGGACTTGTTAGGGCACTGGTGTCCCCAGCAACCCAGCACAAAAGTCTGGCAGCTCACCTTTAGGCATTTAACATTTGGAGGAGTGTTGATTGCCTTGAGGCGAGATTTTTGCCCCTGCCTCTGAGAGTTGCTGACCATTCAAATGCTTGACAGCACTCCAGTCCCAGCAGTATCCCCAGGAGTGGTGGCAACAGCTATGACAGCATCCAGCCCCCAATGCTGAGGAGCAGAGCCAGAGTGAGAGGTTAGTGGTGGGGGTGATGCATGGTCTCACTGGGATCTGGCTGGCAGGCCCTGGCAAGAGGGGCAAGGGGGATTGGGAACTGGGTGGACAGGCCTACTGGGAGGGGAACTGGTGTGGGAGGAGTGGAGGGGTGGATGATTGGGGTGGGAGGGGAAGACCTTTGGGTATCAAAAGATCTAATGGGATCCTCCGATAAATTGTTGCATTGGTGGAAGGGTTGAAAACCAGAGGGCATTGATTGAAGATGATTGGCAAAAGAGCCAAATGTGACATGCAGAAATTCTTTTTTTACACCATGAATTGTTAGGATCTGGAATGCATTGTCTGAGAGGGTAGTGGAGGCTGATTCAATTATGACTTTCAAAAGAGAATAGGATATAAAGAGAAAAAAAATTCCAGGACAACAGGTAGGGCGGAGGAATGGGACTAGATAAATAACTCTTACGGGAGCTGGAACAGACTTAATGAGCCAAATGGCCTCCTTTTGTGCTGTAACCATTGTATGATTTTGTGCAGGAGAAATTCATTATATATGGTCCTTGGTGATCAATTTTTCTTTTCCTTTTGCTGTTTTTTTTGTGCTAGTTAAGGTGTGCATTTTTATTCAGATACTTTGGGTTATCTTTTCTATGCTATGCAACATTCAGTTTGCTTCTCCCAGACCATGTTGGGGATTCATCAACCCTACAAGTTTGCTTTCAGAATAGCCTTGAAGCACTGTCAATGCTCATCCTTATTCAGTACATTCCTGCTTTCAGTTGGATAAAGGTAACGTTTAAACAGTCCGTTGTGTTGTTGCTGCATTTCTCCATTTTTTGCAATATGTCGGTTTGAAATTGAAATTAATATTTTTAATGTGCTTGAAATCATGCTTGTCTGTTAGCTTATTTCGTACTATAATAAAACAATCTCTTGCTTTTGTTGTGCTAAAATAATCATAGCATGTTAACCCCTTAAATATATGCATTATATTAAATATCTGATTACCCAAATTACCATTTAGATGTTCAGAAAAATATTGTTTTTTTCCAACAGTTATTGTCCAAGCCTAAATTCAGTGGAGTAGAAAAAATCAAAACCATTGGGAGCACATATATGGCAGCAACTGGGTTAAGTGCTGCCACAGTTCAAGAGTACAGTCAAGTAAGATATATTCTTTTCTCTTTCATTAATATTAATTTCTAATGGTATACTTTTGATGCCAATCAGTAATCAAATTCAAACATAAAAAAGGCACACTATAATTTTATAAACAATCTTTCACAAAATATTTTGACATTTTTATACATGAGTAGCAGCAAAGGAGATGGTGCAGCATCTTGGAGATTGGGGCTGTGGCTAGTGGAAACATATTAAAATCTGAGGAACCACATTTCCTGTGATCCAAGCAGGCAACCAATAAACTGCATGGTCACTGCCACTGACTCTACTTTCTCTGGATTGCTGCTCCCCACTCTTAAAAGGAAGGTGTTGTCATTCTTGGGTTGTAAGTGAGATGGTGCTGAGAGCTCATAATTAGCTCTTTGGAAGCTAAGGATGGTATAATATTACATTCCCATGCTAGGGATCATGGATCCTCATTGCATAATTAGGATCATATATCCGTTGGGAACAGAAGTCGGCCATTCAATCCATTGAGCCTGCTCTGCTATTCAATTAGATCATGCTTGATCTGTACCTCAGGTCTATTTTGCTACCATTGTTCCATATCTTATGAAAGGTTTACCTCACAAAAATCTAACTCTGTCATGAAAGATCCAACTGTCCTAGTATGTACAGCCTTTCCCAGGAGAGCGTTTCAGATTTCTACTGCCTTGTTGTATGAATGGCCTCTGATTTTAAAGAATACAGCCACCATTTTCCCACAAGTTAATTCCTGACACGGGACTCATTGTGCTTCCTGAGGCTCCATGAGCGGGTAATGAGATCACTGCAGGGAGCAACCCTCCCGTCAGTGGCTAATTAAGAGGCTGCCACTCGGCCTGCCGTCCAGTTAAAGACAGCGGGCAGCCACTCCGAGCTGCCAGTCCAATCAGAGGCCAGGAAACTCTGCAGCCTCAATAGCGCTCAGATAGAGGTAGCCGTGGGGAAAGAGGCGCCTTCACAGGGAGGCTGCAAAATTAATATCTGTGCCAGGGCCATGCAGGCAGGCTCTGCTGGTCAGACGGGTAACTTTTCTAGTGGCAGTGTCGAGCCACGGGTGACTGTTGCTGCTGGGAGCCTACTCTTCGGGTCATGGAATCTCCAGAAACCAAAAGCCCTTGGAAGGCTACATCCATGGAGTTAATGGCCTCTCCATGTGGCAGGGGTGGGGTAGGAGATTCTAGCATTTTCCCCACTACTGATGTAAGGTTGAATGGTCTGTAGTTCCCTGTTTTCTCTCTCCCTCCCTTCCACAAATAGTGAGGTGACATTTGCTACCTTCCAATCTTCAGGAACCATTCCAGAATCTATAGAATTTTGGAAGATGATCACCAATGCATCCACTATCTCTATAACAACCTCTTCCAACACTGGGATGCAGAATTTTAGGTCCCAGGGACTTATCAACTTTCAGTCCCATTAATTTCTCCAATACAACCTTCTGACTTATACTAATTTCCTTCAACTCCTCATTCTACCTAGTCCCTTGGATCTCTAAATCTGGGAGATTTCCTGTATCTTCCTCGGTGAAAACCGACAAAAAGTAATCATTTATCTTCTCTGCCATTTCTCTATTCCTCATTATGAATTCTCCTGACTCTATCTGTAATGGACACGTATTTGTCTTAGCCGAACATTTCCTTTTTACGTACATACGTATAGAAGCTTTCACAGTCTGTTTTTATGTTTTTTGCTAGATTGAATTCATATTCTATTCTCCCTTTCTTTACCAGTTTCTTGATCTTCCTTTGCTGTATTCTGAAAAACCTCCCGATCCTCAGGTTTACTGCTACTTCTGGCAACTTAATAAGTCTTTTCTTATAATTTTATATAATCCTTAACTTCCTTTGTCAGCCATGGTTGGCTGACTTTTTTGGGGTTTTTGCACTTTGAGGGAATGTATAGGTGCTGTAAGCTATGTAATAGTTTTTTGAAGACTATCCATTGCCTGTGTACAGTCATACCTTTTAATGTATTTTCCCAATCCACCTCAGCCAATTTGTCCCTCATGCCTTCATAAGTTCCTTTATTCAACTTTAACACACATGCTTCAAAGTGAACTAGCTCACTTTCAAACATAATGTAAAATTCTATCATATTATGGAAACTCATCCCGAAAGGCTCTTTTACAACAAGATTATTAATTAGCCCTTTTTCATTACATAATACTAGATCTAAAATAATCTGTCCTTTAATTGGCTCCTCAACATACTGCTCTAAAAAACCATCCCAACCGCACTCCAGAAACTTGTCTTCCACAGCATTAGTGCTTAGTTGGTTTACCCAGTTTATATGCGGATTGAAGTCACCCATGATTACTGTATTGCCTATGCTACGTGCTTCTCTCATCTCCTAAATAATATCATGCCCCACATTACCAATACTGTTTGGTGGCCTATAAACAACTCCAACCAATATCTGCTGCTCTTTGCTGGATGCCACTACCAAACACATCTTCCCTTCACCCCCACTGTCGGCATTCCGTAGGGATCGTTCCCTCCGGGACACCCTGGTCCACTCCTCCATCACCCCCTACTCCCCAACCCCCATCTATGGCGCCACCCCATGCCCACGCAAAAGATGTAACACCTGTCCCTTCACTTCCTCTCTCCTCACCGTCCAAGGGCCCAAACACTCCTTTCAAGTGAAGCAACATTTCACTTGCATTTCCCCCAACTTAGTCTACTGCATCCGTTGCTCCCAATGCAGTCTCCTCTACATTGGAGAGACCAAACGTAAACTGGGCGACCGCTTTGCAGAACACCTGCGGTCTGTCCGCAAGAATGACCCAAACCTCCCTGTCGCTTGCCATTTCAACACTCCACCCTGCTCTCTTGCCCACACGTCTGTCCTTGGCTTGCTGCATTGCTCCAGTGAAGGCCAATGCAAACTGGAGGAACAACACCTCATCTTCCGACTAGGCACTTTACAGCCTTCCGGACTGAATATTGAATTCAACAACTTTAGATCTTGACGTCCCTCCTCCATCCCCACACCCCCCTCCCCCCCCCCCCCCACCCCCCCACACCACCCCTTGTAGACAAGGATAGCCCTTGTCCTCTAGGATCCAGCCTCAGACCTGTATTGGTGGCTGAAATAGCTGAGGGAGTTGAGAACTACCTTGGATGAAGGAATTATGGCAGTTGCCAGGGAACCTTGTACACACATGAACATCACAAACCACGTGGACATTGATTGAGTGGAAGGGCTTCTGGTTGACAAAGGTGTCCACATGTCAAGTTGGGTCCTTTACTGCGACACGAGTACAATCTATGACACCTTGATCCTGAGGGAAACCTGCAATTTGAGCAAAGGTCATGGCTGTCTGCATCTGAGACACCAATGGTTGGGGGGGGTGGTGGGGGGCGGATTTCATTGCGGGGGGGGTGCCAGGCGGCTCACACCCTTATGGAAGTAGAGTCGTCATGGAGCTAACCCGCTTCATGCCAGCCTGCCCCACAGCCATAACATGCTGCAAACAGGCTTAACAAAACCAGCGTGGAACTTTTGCCTCTCACTCTTGAGGAAGTCCTATCCTTTGGAGCTGCTGGCCAATCCAATTGGCCAACAGCACCATCAGTCCCAGCAGCACCAGGAGCGCCTTAATGGCCACTGCCAGGACTGCAAAGATGTTGACGGAGAAGGCCCAGAGCTTTTCAAAGCCAGTAAGTCCAGGGCCTTGGCCAGAGATGGTCTTGGCTGGTCAGCGAGAGGAGCGGGGGATGGGAGTGTTTGGGTTTAACAATGGGGGGGTAAGGAAGAAGGGAGGAGTTCGACCTTATTTGGCAAATGGCAGCCCCCGAAGATTGAATTCCTCCTTCCTTCCCACCCTTTGAAGAAGGTAGTTGAAAAATGGGTTGCCTGCTTCCACTCGGTTGCCAACGCCAAACAATTTATGGAGTGGGCAGTGTATTATCAGGGTCAACTGGCTTGGTAAGAAGCCTAATTGACACTTGATTACCTATTTGAATATGGCAGGCGGGCTGCCGATTTCGGTGCCCACCCTGTATTATGGGGGTGAGCTCAGGGGTGGGTTGGGCATCTGCTTCTTTTACATGACACCCCACTGGAAACACGCATGGAGGGGGCACATAAAATGCAGCCCCAAATCTACAGGGTAACTAGTGTGCTCCCCTACATGGGCAAACAGGGCATTAGTTACATCCTTAATGCAGCTGGGTGCTGCTGACTGGGATAAACCCTAGAAAGATCCTGAAGCATAGAAGTTTAGTGTGATAGTTACAGCTACTGGCAGGGAATGGGGGTTGATGGATTGTGGTTCCAGTTCTGCTGTACCGTGCAACAGATTTCTGTCACAACATCACAGCTCAACATAAGTCTCCTTTGGCACTGGTTTTCCATCATATTAAGGGATGATGTCCTAGATCTGTACACTCTTCCCCCAGGGCAGAGCCTGGTTGTCATCGCTCTCCTGCTTCTCTTTCCTGGTGCTCATGCCACAGCCTCTTCCTCTTGACCTTCAGCCCTCCATTTGGACTCTGACTGCTCACGTTGACTGGTTTCTACAGCCTCTATTTGAGAGGATGCCATGCCCATCCTTTATCCTTCCTTGGATGAAGCCCAATGTGCCCTTCAAAGGCACCAAGTTCTTCAATGCAAGTTTCAGTAGGGGCAACAAAACATTGCCCTGGGAGACCTGCAGCCCCACCCTCCAACACCCTTAGGTGACCTGAAGACAGTTGGAGTTAAGTTCTTGACACTGCTGGGGCAGTAAATACAAATTTAAAGATAACTCTATAGAGGCACCTTATCTCTCCAAAGGGATACCTTAGCTATTCAAGGAAATGCACAAAGAACAGAACTGCTCTGACCGGATCTACTCTGCACATGCCAGGTTTCACTCTGCGGGGATGCCAGAATCCAATTTGAGGCAGCTGATAATTCAAATGACCTGCTACCTCCGCGAAACAAGCACGTGCAAACCCCAGCCAGCATCCATGAAAATATAAAGTACCGTGTTCAGGGGCAGGACTTAGGATTTTCATGCTCATCCGTGGTCGCTATTTTCACCAGGATGAAGAGGCTCTCTGTCATGGCGAAAATTCAGGCCCCGGGGGAAGGAATCAACAGATCACTATCAGTCTTATGCACTCTGACTGTTGCCTCGCTTAAGCTCTGTCACCTGCTATTTCCGAACACAACATCTGGGCATTTAATAGAAGATTGGCTCATGGCCAAACTCCAAATCTCTCCTTTTAGTTCAATAGTGCCCTATTCCTTTCAGTGACTTGTTTCAAAAGATCCGTTAAGGTGAAGGTTGAACACAACACTGCTGCACTTCTGAGCTTGCCACAATTGCACATTTCAACTCTCGGCAAGAAAGTAATGCTCAAGCATCTCAACTGTCTTGTGGAAACCACCAACTTTCAGCTAAACAAAACCAAATTACCATCCACTGCCTCATTCATGCCCCCAAGAATGTTTTGATAGCAATTGGACTGCTACCCTTCCAAAGGCCGGCCCTGTTTTTACAGCTTCACAGAGTGGCCCTGCAGATCTAAATGTACCAATATTTAGGGGCACCCAGAGAAAACAGGAACAGAGAAGGTAACAAAAGGCAGACTATTGTTCTTATTTCATTGAGCAAGTAGCCCTTCAGTTTCCAGGTCACTAGAATCCAGACAACTAAACTACCTTGTATCCTGATAAACAGCTGAGATCTAACTGATATTGACTCTTGTCTAACAAGGACATGGTTGATTCTTCCTTACTAGATTAGGGATGGATGGTCTAATGAATGACACCCATACTCATGCACACTGGTGCAATTTTAACATAACTCTGTAGTGTAAGGTCAAAAAATGAACAACACAAGTTTACCACTTGTCTGTGGCTGATTTATCACATGAACAAGGGCATGTCCTGCACTTCATTATGTTTGGGAAAAAGTTCAGATGTTTTAAAATGCTTTGCAAGAAATAGTTTCAGGACAATGATAGAAGTTTTGCAGTAAAATTGAAATCAAAAATGATAGTGTACGTGTGAGATTTGACTGAATGAAACTGAACAGATCACTCCTTTTCTATTCTTCATCATGTGCAACTGGGGAATGCATTGGATAACACTGATCTTTCTGAACACAATTGTATCAGCATGACTGTTATTCACCTGATCTTCAATTTCCACTTTAATGTAAAGTATATATCACATACACAATTTCTGTATAATAGAAATGATATGAAAATTAAGAATTATAGTAATGTTTCAAATGATATAATGTAATTTCAGATATATCTGGTAGAGTGATAGCCCAGGGAGCACATGGTTGATAAATAAAGGATTAACGAGAGAGCACATGATGTTGTTGAAAGAGAAGAATGGAAAAGGAGTGATCGGTTCAGTTTTATTCAGTCAAATTCCACACATGCACTATCATTTTTGACTTTAATTTTACTGCAAAAGTTCTATGATAGTCCTGACATGATTGTCTTGTAAAGCATTTTCAAAAACATCTGAACTTTTTCCCCAACATAGTGAAGTGCATGACATGCTCTTATTTATGATTTACAGCACAAACTTCCACTAAACAAGAGCAAATTATATTGGTCTGTATGGTTATTAAACATATTGTCGTGGTTACATTGGAATTGCTATATCTATGCCCATTTTACAAAATGAATGACATGCTTTGACACCTAAACTTCAAAGTGTAAGCGCGTTATTAGAATCTGTAAATGAGTTTAATTAAGTAATTGCATCATCAATTTGAATTGGTAATTAGAATTCTAAATATGAAATTTATTCATGTGTTAATGATAGCAACCGATTAAAATTAGTTATTGCCGTTTCTTAGAATTCAAATAATGTGAAGAGCCTTATTCACCCTCTTCATGGTTTAGTATATCTCAGCAGTATTGCTAGTGATGCAATCTGTTGTGTAAAAAAAACACTGTAATCTTCCCAATAGTGAACTGTTCATTGCTAAAAGGTACTTGACATTTTGCTTTTCAAAGCTTTGTCTGTATAGCATCTATTATGAATACAGATTATTTCCACTAAAATGGTTGTCATACAAGTGAAATCATTTGTTTACCCTGCATGTGAATTATATCAAAATGAATAAACTTGTGTTGTTTAGTTGAAACAGTGTTACATAAATAGTTGCCAAACTAGAAAAAATAGCAAAAGGTGATTGATATCTTCGAAAAAGTTGACTAATAGAGAAGGGAATTTAAACCTAAAAAACAAGCCAGTTTGGGTTGGTTGGGTGCTTAAAATCTGAGAAATCTGTTTTTCAAGCCAAACTCTCCTTTAACCAACCAATTTCTGACTCTAACTGAGGTCAGGAGGTGGGCAGGCAACCAGCCTGCTCAAAGTAGGTGAGTTGGTACTTTAAGTTTGATAATGTGAGCTTCACTGTCATCCTACTTTTGGAATTAAACTGCTCTGTGCTGAATTTCCTAAGCACCTGAAAGCCCAGTAGCTTCATCAAGGTAAGGATTTTAATTGGCAGATCCAGGAGTTGAGTGTCTTTAATACAAGGAGCCTCAGTGATCTGGTAGGCCCCCATGACTTTTCGTCTGAGGCTTCCGATTCCACCATAAGGCTTCCAAAGTCTTCATCACCACCGCATCTCCCCCAACCCCCAACCTGACCTCTGATCTCCCTTCACTCTCTGAGTTTCCTCCACCACAAAGATTATGATAGCCCACTCCCATTCTCTCAACTTACAACCTCCATTTACCCCACCATCCCTGCAATTTCCCATGCCGAGGCCTACGATTCCCTTCCAGTCCTACAAGGTCTGGAATTACTGACCCCCCTATCTTGACCACCACCAAAGTCCTCCCACCCCCACCCCCGCCTCAGGCCCACAACACTTAAATGAATAAAATCAGGATGGCCAGAGCAACAGAACCATTCTATTTCTTTGCCTTCCTGCTGCAGTACCACCACTTCCATATAACATGGGGGCAGTGGCACAAAGACCAATAGAGGTCCTGAAGAAGAGAGAGGAGCTGGTTGTGGACAGCAATTCCTCTCTTCTGTCCCATTCCTGGAACATTTGTTCTTCATTCAGGTCCTTTTGTAAAGATTGCTTTTGAAATATTTGAGGTGATTGTGCCACTTTTAATGCTGGCTTATCTTTCTTCTGGCCAAAATTTAGCTGCAGAGATATGTTTTAGCTCCCTTCCTGTGGTGGAGATCCTACCAGAACCTTTAATCACGCCTGACTCAGGAAAATCAATTGCATTCGTGGCAAGGTCAGGGCAGTGGTAGAAGTCTGGTGATATCCATCTCCTGCTATGAAAATAGGAAAATCCAGCCAACTCGCTCCTCCTCAAACACTCCCAGTTCATGTTATTTGCTTCGGTCTCCTCAGTTTAACTTTACACTCCCCCCTCATCTCATTTCAGTGCAACACTCTTTTCCTTCCTCCTCAATTTGGCCTGCCATACCTTCTCTGCTCCAATTCAAGTTGACACTTTTGTCCTTCTCCTTCCACCATCAAACCTGCACTGTTCTTTTCTTCCAATCTAATTCAAATTGGAATGCAACTTCCATTCTGCCATTAATCTTGCAGTTAAATGATTTTTAACTAAACCTGTCAGACCAATTTGGTTGGACTGGAAAGCACAATAAGGCAAAATAATGTAAATTAACATGAATCTGAAATCCTCCCAACTTATGAGATAAAGTGGTGATTTTCAGGAAAGTTCAGCAACTGAGACCACAAGAAACAGGTGAACTGCAGGTAAGACATATAAGATTTTGCAGACAAAACAAGTAAACTAACATAATTGTACCTCTTTGATTTGTGAACTGTTAGCCACATCATCAATATAAAAATATAATCATTTACATGTTTCCTAGTAAATGCTTTACCTTTTTTTAAAAAATTCTCAATTACAAGAGGAAAATAATGTCAAACAACTTTGAAGCAGGGTAGTCTTTAAAATATTTAAATTCAGGTTGAAGAGCCGCATGGATCAATGTCCTTTGGTAAATTATTTATTATACATTATCACTCCATCCATATTGTTCATTATGCAGGCTGCACAGCACTTGGCCATTAGCGTGAATGTTGATCCATATTTTCCCTCAAAAAAATCATGTTGCTTAATAGCATTTTGTGCACTTTTAACTCACATCCATAGATTTATTTTTGCTCAGTTCTAAATCAATATGCCTTTCATTTGTAAACTATGAGTTGTTACGATGAAATTTAACCTGATCCTAAGTTTCCCTTGATTGGCAGGAGGCAGATAGACAGTACACACACATTGGAACCATGTTAGAGTTTGCATTCGCACTGATGATAAAACTTGATGTGATCAACAAGCATTCTTTCAATGACTTTAAGCTGCGTATTGGTATGTATGTTTATATTGTCTGCTTCCATGATGTGATGGTGAAACTGCCTGTACAAAGTACTTCTTTGCTGCTTTGCAGTTATGATTTGAGACCGCTACCTGCTTAAGATGTTAACGAGCTGGTGACACTCCATTGCTTATCCCTTTCTGATCGACAAATGAAGCTGTACGCATGAATGTTTACACACATAGAAGGGCTTCTTCATTCTGGATTTGTAACTAATATTGACTTTAATTGGTACAGCCAGTACTTGCAGCACCCAGTTTGAAATTGTTCAGGACAGAAAGGCTTCATTAGAAGTTAACCATAAGTATGACAGTCAGGTAAACAAAATATTGAATCACAGATCTGTTCTTTCATCAACTCGTTATTAGGCAGAGCTTTTAATCCTCTGATATATAAACCTGAATTTTCATCTGGGATGCTTTTGCTGCTGAAGTTAAGTTGGGGATGGACATTTCATTTTCCCGAATCAGGATCAATTATTGATTCTCTGCAGAGGGAATAGAGCACAGCAACCTAGGAAAATCAAGAAAACTGTTAAAAAAGGCAACTTTTAAAGAAGACTGTTCAAAACAGACATGTCAATTGTAGGGATTCTTAAGAGAGGGAGAGGTGGACAAAAATATTTCTTTCCCTCCCCCTTTACTGGATCACATGCTCATTCTGTCACTAAAGTCAGTAAACCGCCACCCTGGTAGCAGTCTAGTTATGGGTTGGTGGAACTGCAGCAGTAAAGTCTTGTTTCCACACCATCTTTTGAATGTAGTAGGATGGCCAAAGGCCAAGTAGCCATGATCTCTGCTGATGACAAGGCGGTAAAGTTTTTATGTCCTGAAATGGGGAACAGGGCATTGATAGATCTCCCTGTACCCATTTTCCCCACACTGTCCAAAAACAGCTGTTTGAGAAAAGAAAATATGGCATTATGTTTGTAAATATAGCTATGTCCTATAATCAGTTAACCTAATATAGAGTGTTCCTTTTTGATTGAAAATATCCAATCAATTGCTTGCATGTTTATTTTATCTGGTAGCTGAAATATAAATCATCCAATCAAAGGACTGGAGTTGCACATGCCTGCTGTAACAATGTAATTGTGATGGAGAAATTAAAGGTTTTCCGCTAGTCCTGTCTGCCATATAGATAAAATATTTTTTGTTGCACACTTACCTGTCACTGCTCTTGCCCCAGCTTTAGTAACAGTGAGAAAATATTATTTTCACTATCACTTGCAAAGTGATCCTCTAATTTTCTGGCAGGTATTAACCATGGCCCTGTTATTGCTGGAGTGATTGGAGCCCAGAAACCACAGTATGATATCTGGGGAAATAGTGTCAATGTGGCAAGCAGAATGGACAGCACAGGAGTCCTTGGCAAGATACAGGTATTCTCATCCACTCTTAACTTAAATGCATGCAGTATTCGGAGCAAAATAAATGAATTAACAGCACAAACATAGGTTAATGGGTATGATATTATGGCCATTATGGAGACATGGCGCAGAATTTTCGGATTGGTGAGCGGGGGGGCAGGGCCCACTCACTGACACGTCAAATAACACGTGGTGATATCGGGCGGGCGTCCCGATGTCACCGTGTGTTGTTGAGATTGCCAGTTTGGTGGGTGCACAGCCGAGTAAGCTGCGCACCCGCCGAACTGTCAAAGACCTATTAAGACCTGTTAAAAAGTAATTAACATAATTAACTGAGCTGCCCATCCAACCTTAAGGTTGACGGGCAGGCAAAGAGCCCAGTCGGCCTTCACATTTTTCATGAAACCTCATCCACGCGCGGGATGAGGTTTCATAAAGGGTTTATTATTTAAATAAAAATTTTTGAAATAAATAATTGACTTCTCCCAACTCATGTGACAGTTTCACATGAGGGGACATGTCCTTAAATTTTTTTGCCACCTTTATTCAAATTTCCATAAGTTAAACAAATCTCCCTTCGTGTCTCAGGGAGATTATTGCATTCTTTCGCACGCATGGAGCTACTCAGGGAATTCCCACCTGCACAGGGAGCGCTTAGTGCTTCTGGGCACGTGTCATGCTGGGTGGGTCTTAATTGCCCCGCCCACATAAAAACAGAGGATTGAAAAACTGCCAATGTAACACCCTTATTCAAAAAGGGAGGGAGAGGTAAAACAGGTAACTATAGGCCAGTTAGCTTAACATCCATCATTGGGAAAATGTTTGAATCTATTATAAAAGATGTAGTAGCAGAGCATTTAGAAATGCATAATATAATCAAACAGAGTCAGTATGACTTCATGAAGGGGAAATCATGCCTGATAAAGTTATTAAAATTCTTTGAGGAGGTAACAAGCAGGATAGTTAAAGGGGAACCAGTAGATGTAATATATTTGGATTTCCAAAAGGTGTGTGATAAGGTACCACTCATAAGGCCACTTAATAAGATAAGAGCCCGTGGTTTTGGGGGTAGTATATTAGCTTGGATAGAGGATTGGCTAATTAATAGAGGACAAAGAGTTGGGATAAATGGGACATTTTCAGGATGGCAACCTGTAACTAGTAGAGTGCCATAGGGATCAGTGCTCGGGCCACAATTATTTACAATATATATTAATAACTTGAATGAGGGAAGTGAATGCACTATCTCCAAGTTTGCGGATGACATAAAAATAGGTGGGAAGACAAGTGATGAGGATGACACAAAGAGTTTACAGAGGGATATAGACAGGTTAAGTGAGTGAACAAAAACTTGGCAGTTGGAATATAATGTGAGAAAACTTGAGGTTATGCACTTTGGCAGGAAGAATAGAGGAGCTGAATATTATTTAAGTGGAGAAAGACTGCAGAAAGCTGTAGCACAGAGGGATTTGTGGGTCCTCGAGCATGAATCACAAAAAGCTAGCATACAAGTTCAGCAGGTAATAGGGAAGGCAAATGGAATGTTGGCCTTTATTTCAAAGGGAGTAGAGTATAAAAATAAGGAAGTCTTGCTAAAACTATACAAAGCAATAGTTAGACCACACCTAGAATACTCTGAACAGTTCTGGTCCTCTTATCTAAGGATGGGCGGGATGAGGTTTCATGAGAGATTTAAAATTTTCAGAATATTTTTAAATAAAAGTAACGGACATGTCCCAGCTCATGTGACAGTGTCACATGAGGGGACATGTCAGGAAAATTATTTCTAGGCTTTAAAAGTTTTTTATAACTTCAACCGATCTCCCTGAGGTGGCACTTTGCCGCAGGGAGATCTGTGCGCTCTTTTGCGCGCATACTCGAAAGAGTGCACTCCCAGCTCAGGGAATCCCTACCCGCCCACACAGGGAGCGCTCAGCGCTTCCGAGCAGATGTCACGCTGGGCGGGCCTTAATTGGCCCACCCACATAAAATGGCAGCGTGCCCCCAATCTGGGGCGCCGATTGGGAACCCACCCGCCTGTGCCCACTGCCGTACAACCCCCCCGACGGGGGGAAAATGCTGCCCACTATCCCATACTCTTAGCAGGAAGTTAGCGCTGTCTCTGATCCATGCTTCCTTCAAGCATGGCTCCCTGCATCAACTAGTAATTTTACCTTTCAATATAAACTCAAGTAACTTCTACAAACAAAATATCACATTCAGAATTATCATCATAAATATTAGCAGAAAGCTTTGTGAATGATTTCTAATGACACACTATTTCTATAAGGAATTAATGGATTGGAGAATGTAGCTTGCATTACAATGAGCAAAAGCCAGTGGCATCCAACACCAAAGTAACTTATGATAACTGAGAATAGTCACCATTTGATATACTACTGGAAAATTCAGTCAATAAGCCATCTGAAGTTTCGGGGGCGAATTTTATGGCTCCCTTCCAGTGTATTTGAAGGCAGAGAGGAACGAAAAATTATGCAGATTGCCAGCTTGCCCCATTCCCCCCTCCTCCAATCCGGACCTGAACCCCCCCCCCATATGAAGGCATTGGACAGCCCACCTGTCCTTATGCCTATTGAGGCCCCTTACGTGATGATTAGTTGCCACTTAAGGGCTTCATTCCGCCTCCGCCACAATTGTTCAGTCTGTGGGGTAGGCAGGGATATGGCGAACAACCCGGCAGCTTTCACTGCAAGACTGCTGGCAGGCAGGAAGGGGGCTAACTCCACCACTCCACGGTATTCCTCCCCTTTGCCTCTCCTCGCACTGGCCTCTCTAATCTGACTTCCCATCCCCTCCCCCCACCTTGATGGAATCTCTCAGCTGTGCCTGCCCAAAATCCCCGGACGTACCTAAATCCGGTATCCACCTTCACTTTTTCCTCGGGACTGCTTGTAGTCCCAGCAGTGGCCACTATTCTCTTCAGGCCAATGAGATTGGCCAGCAGCTCACTATGGCGGAATTCCAGTCCCTGAGTTGGGGGAAGCTCCACTCCGATTCAGTTAAGGCTACCCCACCCAGAAGGAAAAAACAGTAGAAACTGGGAAATAAGAATACTGGTCCAAAATGGTCTAATATACCTTAAAATGGAACACCAATAAAAACTGGGAAATAAAAGTACTGATCTAAACTGTATTTTCCTGCTGGGCAGGGCTGCCAGATTTGGCATTGGTTGGGGGTGCGGGGGGGCAGGGAGGGGGAGGCGAATAATATCATCTCCCCGCATAAAATCCACCCCTCAGTATTTCCTCATCAGCTTCATGACAGATCCCTGCATTCAGGGTGGTACAAAGACCTTTGTGGCAGTTTAAAGTGTGTCAGCCACCTTAGGCAAAGTCAAATACTGACAGTAATCATCACTAACAATTTAATATAGATTGTCATGTGAGGGGCTCTAACAAAGAGGCAAAGAGCATTATTGGCCTAACTCAGGCTTGTCCAAAATTTTCGTGTGACGGGCCACATTTAAATTTTTTTCATTTGTGGAGGCTGGTGTGCAAGTTTTGGGAAGAAAAGGAAACAGAATCAGATCAATGAAAATTTATCTCACTATGAATCCAAACAACAAAAATCTGCATCTTTATGAACAAACTTCAATGAGAAGACTAATTTATCACCTCACATTTTCTGTACTATATTGAACACTGATGATATCTGGCATTGGTTTTACTTGCACAAGAAGTCAATGCCTGCCAGCACGTCTGATGTGGCGTCACGGAGTATTTCGGACAGATGCCCATATGTCAGGAGTGATCTTGATTTTGCCCATCACTTTCACATAAGGGACTACATTTCAAATTTTTCTTCGCTCGCAGGGGCCTTTCTCTGCCCTCCCCCACTCCTGCGTCTCTCCAGCCTCTGGCCATGTGGGCCTTTCTCTGCCCTCCCCCACTCCTGCGTCTCTCCAGCCTCTGGTCATGTGGGCCTTTCTCTGCCCTCCCCCACTCCTGCATCTCTCCAGCCTCTGGCCATGTGGGCCTTTCTCTGCCCTCCCCCACTCCTGCATCTCTCCAGCATCCAGCCAGCGGGCTTCTCTCTGCCCTCCCCCTTCCCCACTCGCATCGCAACCCTGCAGACTCACCACCATGCTCCAGTGCTCTGGAAATTGAAAACTGATTGCTGCTACTTACCTTCCCACAGCTTGCGGCTTATCCAATCATATGCTGTCTTCGCGAACGAAAACAAAAAATGCTGGAAAAACTCAGCAGGTCTGACAGCATCTGTGGAGAGAGAGACAGGGATAATATTTCGGGTCCGTATGGACTCAAAACGTTATCTCTGTCTCACTCTCTCCACAGATGCTGTCAGATCTGCTGAGTTTTTCCAGCATTTTTTGTTTTTCTTCAGATTTCCAGCATCCAGAGTATTTTGCCTTTATTATATGCTGTCTTCTCCCAGCATGTGCTGCTGATAGGCTGACCAGCAAATGTGGAGAGAAAACAGCCTGCGATTGGACGAGCAGCTCCACAGCTTCTTTCAAATGCACTTAACTGTTCTACCATGTATCTTGGACAATGCTTGGCAGGCTGCATACACATGTTCTGACCCATGGGCCACCTGGTCTAACTTATCCTGCAGGTCATTCAGTGATAGATATATGTCTTGTGGTTCCCAGAAGCCTGAAATAATCACACTTTTAGACACAAATACAGAGTTTTGCTTGCAGCTCTCCATGTTGCTGGTGGACTGATACATTGTTGCTTTGGTATACTGATGTAGCACAGCAGTGAATGATGTGGCATTCTGGATATGTGTGTTCACCTACACATTATAACATTGTTCCTAAATCATATTGGAATAATATAACAATATAACATTCCTCTTTAAAATATATAATGCATCTATATCAACGTTAACTGTTCAAGTTATTAATTTTTTGTGTCTAAATGAAAGAAAATTAACAATCAACTTCTATAATTAAACTGAACACCTTAAAGAGTTTTTTTATAGCTTGTTTTCTTTTTTCTTAAACACTGGCCCAGATCTTCCGTTCCTCAGGGGGTCATGCCCTGGAGGTACCCTGGAAGATGCGCTGGAGACCCTTTGGAGGTCCCCACCCAAAGACTGCATGGGAATTGCCTGGGAAGTTTCAACTTCCATTGGGAAATTCCCCTGCATCAGAAACCCTCCGAAACTTCAAATTAAAGTTAGGAGACCTCTTTTGGTTCAGACTCTTTTAGCAGAATAGTTACCCAGGAAAAGTTAGAAGAATTAATACCAGTTCTAAATCTTGGGTAACCATACTACTGACCCCCCAAGCCCCCGCTTGACCCCCCATCTACCTCCCTGACTCCCCGACTGCTCCCCCACCACCCGACTATCCCCCAACACTCCACCCACCCCCCACTCCCTGACTAGCCCCCGTCTACTCCCCCAGTCCCAACCCCACCCCCGAATTGTTGCCTTACTTCCTCTTAGTCAATTGGAGGGCACATCTAGCTTGACAAAGTTGTCTTTTACTTTCTGCCATTGAGTAGCTCTGTAAGTTATTTCATGTTAGCCTTGAGAGGTGTAGTTCTGAGTGACAATAAGACAAGGTTAGGGTATTCCTTTGCTTCTCTGCATTTTATAAAGGTTCCCTTGACCAACTGGATGTGTCTTTCTATAAAACCGTCTCCTATTGGGTAATGTGATGAGGTGATGATGTTGAACTCTTACTGCTGAGCAAATTCCTCAAATTCTCTGGAGGTGAATTGAATTTCATTGTCATATTATTCCTTCTGGAACCGCTTGTTCAGCAAACAGAACTTGTACTGCTGTAGCAATTGTTGCAGCTTTCAAATAGTTCATCTTTTTGATGAATGGGAACTTTGAGACATAGTCTGCTATTATGAGATACTATCCTTGATTCAGTTCCTACAACACGAAAAGGATTCCAACATTTTAGGTTCAAAACTTTATCCTTACCATTGTTTAAAATGGATTTTCTGCTGAACCAAAAAGCCTGGCTGCTATAAATTTGCCAGCACGAGGAGTTATAAGAACAAAAGAATTCTTCTCTCAGCCTGTGGAATCTCACACCTCATTGTACAGATCCCTTGTAATCAACAAAAGAAGAGGAAGTGCAGGCAAACTGGCTCCCCCAACCAGAACTATCACAAAAGAAAGAGATCAAAACTCAGTATACCGGAAGATGTGCTAATAATCATTTGTCTCTCTCCTAAGGAGGACCAATGGAATTCCAGCCAGAAGCATATAAACTGATTGTTAAGCTGCAAATAACCATTAATGTGACACACTACATGACCCAAGACTGTGGCCTTTTTGGACAGTTTTAACATTACATCTTTAGCTTCACAAACAGTCTGCTGTTTAACATCCAACTGGTGAACTACCAAGAAGCAGCCCTCAGGCAAAACAACAACCTGCTCTTCAACCAGTCTCGGCTGGAAGATTTCCTACCATCACATGTAGAACCAACCCAGTCTCTGTGTACCTACTTCACCTTGTAGTATAGGCCAGCATTCATTGCCCTCATTTAGAGGGCATTTAAGAGTCAACCACATTGCTTTGGGTCTAGAGTCACATGTAGGCCAGACCAGGTAAGGACATTAATGAATCAGATGGGTTTTTATGACAATGGTTTCATGATCATCATCATACATTTTAATTCCAGATTTTTATTGAATTCAAATTCTAGAATCTGCTGTGATGAGATTTGAACCCAGGTCCCCATTACTCTGGGTGTCTAGATACCAGTCCAGTGACAATTCCACTATGCCACCACCTTCCCTTAATGGGAGGTGTAAAACAGTAACTGTAAAGCGAATTGTACAACTCTGGTCGAATTACTACGTGAAAGAATTCCTCATTAGACTCTGACTTTGGACTCTGAAAATCATGTGAACTAATATTCATTTCTGTGGTCCTTATACTATCACTATCCATAGTTATAGCACTCCTTTTTCTATCCCCCCTTTTATTGTGTGCGTGTACGTACACGTGTGTTTGTGGTGGAGTGGGAAGTTGCAAACACTCCTACCCCGGGTTTTGAATGTGAAATAAACTAACCTGCTGAGTTAACTATAACGTGAGTTTGCTGTGGGTTATTAGTAAATTGGAGCACTCAAACTGAGGGTTTGGGAAAAAATGCCACTACATGCTTTAAAAATAATTCAAAACAACTTCTGCTTACGGTCAAGTGGCAAGAGGGAACAAGTGCCTTTGGCCTGTTTCTCTCTCTCCTGTCCATAACAATTGTTTGCACATAGATCAGTTCCCTCAGTGTGCCACTACCTAGGTGGTAATTCAATGGTTATTATCTTCCATTTCTGATATGTATTTCAATATTTCTGACATGCTCTGCATATGTTTGATATCTTTGTAGATGCCTATCCAGTACACAGCTGTGTGGCTCTAAGATTACATTTCTCCATTCCCATATGGCCTTCATGTATCTTCTGGGAAAGTTCCTTTTGCATTTTATTTTTGGTACCACGGTTCTGGATCTGGCTAGAAGAATACCATCCTCTCATGAGGTGCCATTCCTGATAGACCAGTACTGCCATATTGCTGGCTGTGTTTGCTGTATCTTTTCGGGCCATCCCTGGATCACTTGCTGAGAAAGCATCTGTAATTCTTCATCTTTGTTGGTCACCTCTATACTTTGACTCAGTTTCAGTGGTGTTATGTTCACTAGTTGATGGGCCGTTACAGCTAGATATTTTATCTTGTGTTTCTCATGTGATGAAAACCAAGACAGGGCATCTGCTAGCACTAGTTCTCTTCCTCACTTGTATTTCAGAGTGAAATCTTAACCCTGAAGCCTCAAGAGTAACCTCTGCAGTCTTGCTGGAGCTCTAGACAGATTCTTCTTGTAGATCTGCTCTAGTGGTCAATGATCATTCTCCACTATGAACTCTTTCCCATAAAGATATGTATGAAATTTCTTGCCTTCATACACAACTGCCAAAAGCTCATTTGGCATATCAGGCCTCAGCTGATGTTAAAATTTTGGATGTGAATGCTATAAGTTTTCCCTCTTGTACCAGGGCTGCTCCCAGTCCTTTTGTAGAAGCATCTACTTGCAGAGTGACAGGTTTCCTTCTGTTGCAGTAAGACAGACTTGTCTCCTTGCATATTACTTCTTTAAGTTTCTGAAACTTCTTTCATGTGACTCTGACCACTGGTACTCAGCATTTTCTCTCGTCAGCTCTCGTAGGTTTAGCATGTGTTCTGACATGTGAGGAATGAAAGAACTCATGTGCTGGATCAAGTCAAGGAAACGTCCCAGCTCTTTCTTGTCTCTTGGAGCTTCCATCTCAGAGATAGCCGTGACTTTTTCATAACTTGACTTAATTCCATTAGATGTGTACACCATTCTGAAGAACTGGCATTTTGTCACCTTCACTATGCATTTGTCTGTGTTTTGTTTGATCACGGCTTTCCCGGTTCTCTCTAGGCTTTGTGTAGATGGTAGCCATGGTCTTTGTCATTTACACCATAGACCTGGTTATCATTAGCTGTGCCGACTGCTCCTTTCTGTCCCCATTTGTCTCATTTACTCTCTGCTAGAAAACATCCTGGCTCACTTTAAGGCCAAAAGGTAGATGTGTGAATTTGTATAGTCCAAAGGGTGTGTTGAATGGTGTCAGCAGGAAGGATTCCTCATCAGCAGGGTAATTTCTCATTCTCTATAGTTTTATCTGTATGCAAGACATTTCCTTTTGCCTGTGAACTCATGTGGTGATCCACAGCTCTTGCACATCTTTCTCTCTATCTCTGATGTGTTTTCTTTTCTTGCAGTTCCACTGCATCAACTTTGCTGCCTTTCCAATGACTTAACTGAAGGCTAACCATTTGGGTAGTCAACAATTTCATCTGTCTATTCATGGCTGCATGTGCTCTGGTAATATCAACATCCTGCGAAATTATGAGCTTGTCTTTTCCACTCAGATATTTTTATACACCAATATGTACAGAGCCTCAAATGAGCTAACTAACCAGTCTTTCATCTGTTTCCCTGAATTTACACATGCTGGCTACATTTCTCAATATTATTAAGAAAGTATCAACAGGCTCACCTGGTTCATGCCTCAGGCTTTGAAATTCATTGCCCAGGGGAAGTTTGCGCTTCTGGACAATTATCTTGCAAACCTTACCTGAGAACTTCTGAAGGGGATTCCCCTGCACATCTTTGGGGTACTCCCCACTATCCTCGCATCCGCCCCCATATGACACTTGGGAATTCGGACGTTGTGGCCCAATGTCTCCTATGTGGCTCGCTGTCATATTTTGTTTCATAATGTTCCTGTGAAGGACCTTGAGGCATTTTATTACATTAAAGGCATTATATGAATATAAGTTGTTATTTTTGTTGGAACGATATGGTAGCGAAGAAATCTAAGGCAGTATTGATTTCAGTAGAGACAGTACTGTTCCTCTAGCGGAAATAGGTGACAGGTCTTTGGTTGTCTCTGAGAGGAAGTGCAGCCTTCTGAGGAAGTGATATACTGCAAAAACTAGGACTGAGACCCTGATGACATCTGTGATACCTCACTCTAACTGCCTCTTCCATATTTTCAACCTCTCTTCAAATGATAAGAATAAAGGAATTCCCATTGGGAAATCCATATCTAGTGTGACAGGAAGGGTGTTGACAGAACTTCCAGAGTAACAGAGAAATCACTGTGCAGCTCAAGCAAACAAAATGGCCCCTGAATGCATTGTCAGCCTCAAGGATACAGCTGTGATTGCTCATTTACTCCTATTTGTGTCAGATTTGTCATAGAAACTAAAGGAAATGGAGTAGGTATGTTGATCACACTCATCCACCACCGTTTAATTGTGGTGAGTAGTTTCGAGGCATTAAAAGTGAATGGCATACATTCAGGACATCAATTTTAGTGCAATTCTTTGGAGTTATAGATAGATAGATAGAGCCATCGGAAAATGGGCAGTAATTAGAAGGAAATCCCAGAGCAAAGTATCTCTGGTGGGTGGGGAGCCGATCCCCGCCGAAGAAGCGGGCCACGCCGACGTTTTACGTTGGCGGGCCAATTAAGGCCCACCCAGCGTGACAATTAAGGCCCGCCCAGCGTGACATCCGCTGGGAAGCACTATTCGCTTCCTGTGCAGGTGGGGGGCATTCCCTAAAAGTGAGAGTGCGTTATTTCGCGCATGTGCACGAAAGACTTCACATCTCCCTGAGGCTAAGTGCAGCCTCAGGGAGATCACTTCCACTTTGAAAAATATTAAAAATAGAAAAAAAATTCCTAACATGTCCTAATTTACAGAATAACTTTAATAAAATTTTTAAAACCCTGCATGAAATCTCATCGCGCCCATGAATGAGGTTTCATGTTTTTTCCAGTTGCCGCAGGGGCTCCTGGCCTGCCTGCCAACCTTAAGGTTGGATGGGCAGGTCCTTTAATTGTTTAAATGATCCTGTCAATGGCCTCAGTTGGCCATTGATAGGTCGGTGGGCCCACAGCTGGTTTTGCTGCACCCCCACCTTCCTGAAAATTTAAATGGGACGGGATGACGTCGGGGGTTCCGCTCAACGTCATCCCGCGTCATGGTACATGTCGGCGAGCGGGCCCCGCCCCCTGCTCGCCGACGGCAGAATTCTGCCCTAAGTTAGAGACACAAACCTACAGCAATATAGAGCATTACCTGTGTAGGATAAATTACTGTAGTAATGATCTTTTGTTCATTTTTAATTATTCCTAGATAACAGAAGAAACCAGTAAGATTTTACAAACACTTGGCTACAACTGCACATGTAGAGGAATAATAAATGTCAAAGGGAAAGGAGAGCTGAAAACGTACTTTGTAAATACAGAAATGACACGGTCGCTGTCGCAAGGAAATCTGATGACCTGAGAAACAGAATGTTCAGCACCAATGATTACATGTTCAGTGGCAAAGTAAGACCAGCCTCTGAACGAATATTCTAAATAAATACAGTTTGTACATAGATTTGATTACGTCCATAGTTGCACATACATCGCCTATGTTTTGGATATGTAGAGCTACTTATATCTAAACACTTAGGTTTAGAAACAATCACATGTGCTGTGGACACCGTATTTCCTTCAATTGAGCAAACTAAAAGAATCACTTACAAGGACCAGTTTTTACAAATGTGTTACGCATTTAAAGTTACATTGTTTTGTAATAACTAATTCATTAAAAGTTTGTATGTTCTTTTATTTACAGAATCTGTCATTTGTTGTTATTCCATGGAAAAAATAAAACGTAATGTTTTATGCATTAAGGTTAACCTCATTTACCTTGATATGTGGACCACAGCTTCTACCACCAGGGGTCAACTTTTAACTGCCCTTCCCTCCATTTTCTCCACTGGTTAAATCGATTGCAAATTGTCTTTGCATCTCTAAGCACATTGGGATAACTAATATCCATAGGGAAGAACAACTGGTCTAAAAATTGGATCAAGTCCAAGTCAAGTTGTGATACCTGTGTGGGTCACACTGCTCTTGACTAGTAAGGCTGACAACAAGATGATGAATTGATCCATCAGATAGTATCAGAAAACTGCAGACATCAGCCACAGCCCCAGAGGCATGTTGGGGGGTGAGGGCTGGAGGAGTGTGGTGGTGGGAGTGGGAGGGGTGGGTGTTGGGAACATGCAGCAAGATCAGCCCAATTTAGGTGCAAGGCAAATACCTCAATAGAGTCTAGGGGAGGCAATCGGAAAGGGATCAAGCCATGTCTGGAGCGCCCCTCTTGATTGTACAAGTGAAAAACTTGAAACCTAGCTTTTAAGTGGCAGCCTTCAGCCATGCACCCCTAAAAAACTAACCACAGCACCACAGTCAGTTTCAGGCATATGCCCTGGACATCTACTGAGTAGCCCAGTCTAACATGGCATGCAGAACATTTCCAGAGTAGATTCCGTGAGCACATGCCGCCTGCCATTTTGGATTCTTAGACAGCCGTATTATGCCTGTAAAATGGACAGAGCAAGATATAATTTATAAGTTTGCCAACCCTCCAGGATTGGCCTGGAGTCTCCAGGAATTGAAGATCAATCTCCAGAACACTGCTGTGTACAACCCTGTAGAAAACTCATAAGAGGCATTTTAAAAGATTGGAATTGTTGTCATTTTCTTTGAACACTTCTCTTTACCAGATATAAAAATATTGAAAATTGGAAAAAAGAGGCTGTTTGGCTGACAGTCAAGCATCATGCAATTGGGTAATGAGTCATTTTGCTTTCCAATTGACGTAGGAGGCCTATCCATCACAAGGATGGATGTAGTGGTTTGGTAGTACAGAACTTGAGTATTGTTGAAAGAAGAGATATGTTGTTGAAGCTTTTCATCTTGCCCTCATCAGAGCACTTCACAAGAATACCAGTAGTAAAGGGAACAACAATTTATACTGCATGAGAAGAGAGTGCTAATAGGTTGTCAAGTGGACTCTGATTGATAGAGGCATTGCCATGGAGAATGTATCATGGAATTGTTAACTGCCAAGCTTTTGTTCAAATTCAAATCAGGCAGTTTGACTCTGATTGATCAAGGCATTGCCATGGGGAATGAACCAGGGAATGGCTTTCCCCCCAGGTTTTTGTTTAGTTGAAAAAGTCACAATACATAGACATGTTCCTTCTGTCTACAGAGGACAGGGCCCTGTGTGTGAACATATGTAGCATCTAGCATGCGTAACTGAGCCACACTGCGAGCCCAACAGATCCTATTAAATTGGTGTTCAGTGTAATTCTTAGCCTAATCAGAATTGTTTCGCAAATGTTGTCCAATCACAGAATTACATGTAATTTTGGACACTATTGGGAGAATTTTCACGTCGGTGTGTGGGGGTGGGCCCCGGTCACCGACTTGTAAAATGACGCGGGGTGACGTCGGGCATGCATCCTGACGTTACCATGCATTATTCACTCCGGAGGTGGCTCTGTGCCCACCAAACTGTCAAAGGCCTGTTAAGGCCATTAAAAACCAATTACAGTAATTATCAATGCTTCTCATCCAACCTTAAGGTTGGCAGGCAGGTGAAGGGCCCAAGTAGCCTTCGCGTTTTTCAGGAAACCTCAACTACGGGCAGGATGAGGCTTCCTGAAGGTTTTATTAAATGAATAAATATTTTTTCCACAATTCATAAATAATGCCCAGCTCACATGAGGGGACATGTCTAAATAATTTTTATCTTTCTTTATTTGAAATCTTCAATTTGAACTTAATCTCCCTGAGGCAGCCCCGTGCCTCAAGAAGATTTCTACGCTCTTTCACACGCAGGCCCCAACTCTCCCTCCTCCCCCCACCCGCAGGTAGTGCTGAGAGCTACCGGCTGTGTGTCACACTGGCCGGGCCTTAATTGGCCCGCCCATGTAAAATGGCGGCACGTAGCCGATCACGGGTGGCGATCAGCTCCATGCCCACTCCCAACCAGCCTGCCCGACAGGCAGAAAATTCTGCCCAAAGATTTGTGTTTTGCAAGTACGGGCTGGCTAGACATGGTCTGTATTTTGCCTGTTGCGAACAGCTGAAAACACGTGCTGTTTGATACGATCCTCCAGTCGTTGGGATGTATGGCCTACATACCTAGCATCACACTGACACTCAACTTCATACACCACATTACTCATCTATGATGATAGACAGTGAATAGACAGTAATGATAGTGGAGAATACCACTTGTGTTGCTATTGCATCGTAACAGCATGAAATGGCTAGCTTCATCGGTTATTCAAATCTTTTAGACACCTTACCGTTCCAGGATAATCTGAGGTAGACTGGACATGTAAGGACTTACTTGCATCACACCTTAATGGGCTCCATCCTGCACTTGAATTCACCTTGAAATGAAGCAGTCAAATGAGCTTCCTTTCCTTGACATGCTGGTTGAGAAATCTGCCAATGGGTTCTATTCAAACATTTTTTTTTTAGATGCTGTAAGATCATCAGATGCGGTAGCACAAGGGAGGCCATTTGGCCCATCACTCCTGTTATATCCAACTAGTACCACTCCCCAACTTTGTCCCCATAGCTTGGTAAAACTTTTCCATTCAAGTTTATCCAACATCCTTTTGATGAGTTATTATGCACCCACTTGTAGGCAACACATTCCAGATCACAACTACTTGTTGCGAGGAATTAAATTGCTCACGTTGCCTTTTTGTTAATTACCTTAAATCACCTTTCCTCTGGTCACCGACCTTTCTGCCACTGAAAACAGTTTCTCTTTAGTTACTCAATAAAAAATGTTCATGACTTTAAACACCTCTTTCAAATCTCCTCTTAACCTTCTGTGCTCTGTCAAGAATGGCCTCAGCTTTTCCAGTCTGTCCACGTAAGTGAAGAAATCCGTCCCCAGTATTGGCCAGATTTTGCTGTAGCAGAGCATCTAGTGGTGTCATCTGTTAGCTGGACTTGCCCTGAAACGTTTAAGCTCAATATCTTTTTCCCAATAAGTTACTGAAAGTGTGAGTTGATCATGGCATAGCAAAGGCAACAGGGAGCCTGGGGCCTCAGTCAACAGGGCAAGTATCTTAAACGAATCAGGTTGAAGGATTGTGAAATTAACAGTGTTAATAAAACAGATAGTTCTCTACTACTGTCTATCACAAGCCTATCTTCAATATACGTGTTGGGCTTTCTACACTTCCAAGCGCTATAAGATTAGCCTTATCGGCAGATAGGGCCCGAGCCACTTGCTCACCGTGAAAGCTTGGTGCTGAAACAGAGCACATCAAAGCCATCCAGCTTAATAATGACCATCAAAGCATTGCTCGTTGTATATTGTGCAAACTCATGAATGGGCCTACAGCTGCCAACTTCAGTCCTGAAAAGTGCACAGACCACCTCAGATTACTCTGTAGTAACATGGGTGGCAGTCTACACTAATAGGATGCTGTCTCTGGCGCGTGCCCACCAAAGGAGATGTCGCACAATGATGTCAGGGCGCTCGACTTACATCACCGCGCGTCATTTTACACCTGGTCGGGTCGAGCGCACGCCCGCCTGACGAGTGGAAAATTCTCCTCTTGATTTAATTCCATGATTGGACAGCATTTGCTAAGCAATCCTGATTGTGCCGAGAATAACTGAAAACCAATTTAAGATTATCGGTCAGGATCAAAGTGTGGCTCACTTATGTGTGCTAAAAACTACATATGTTCACAGACACAGCCCTGTCTTCTGCAGATAGAAGGAGCATGTCCATGCATTGTGCCTTTTCCAAGTAAACAAAAGCTTGTTTCCCTGGTTCATTCCCCATGACAATGCCTTTTCACTCAAAGTCGACCTGCCCGGTCTGAATTTGAACAAAAGCTTGGCAGTTAACTGTTCCCGGGTGCATTCTGGCAACATCTCTACCAATCAGAGTCCACTTGCCAACCAATCAGCAGTATAAATTGTTGTTCCCTTTCCTATTGGTATTCTTGCGAACTGTTCTGATAGGTGCAAGGTGAAAAGCTTCAACAGCATGCCTCTTTTTTTCAGCAATACTCAAAGATGGATGTGTTAGCCGACTAATGGCTGGAGTGTGGGACAAGTCATGTGCTGAAACCTTCAGGAATATATTTAATCACAGTTGGCAACCCTCACCCTGAATATGTAACGCACAGTTGCCACAATCTATTAAATTATCCATAGGAGCAGGCTGATGAGCCAAGGACATTGATGAACTAGGCTATAAATTAAATTTCAATGTAAAATCCAAAGGATATTTTCATAATTTTGACTTCACCAGCAAAAATATTTTCATTGGGGTCTGTGAATCTGCCAACAGTGACCCTGGTATAAATGCCAAGTTTAATTTTGCTTCATTCTTTGTGTATGTAAAATCTGCAAATGAGATTTATGGAGCGATAAGACTCCTTAGAAAAGTTCAATCATGTTCACAAAATAGAAAAAGACTGTAAAAGTCAAAAAAGCATTCAGTCAAAATAATGTGTAATGAGGATATGTGTAACGAGGCACTTTTTCTTATCAATCTGCAGGTTTAAACCAAACATAAGCATTTTAAGATGTTTTGTAATGAGTTTCCAAATTGGAAGCATGTGAAAGGTTAACTCAGCTCCAGAAATAAATGTTCAAATGTACTTTGCTAAAACCCTCATTTAAGTCTGCAAGTGCCATTCTAAGAACCCACTACCAAAGATATAAAGGTCACTGCAGCAAGATAAAACTGTCTTTAGTCTAGCTTCATATAAGAAAGTTTTAATTGTTTTTTCTGCTTCTTAAATAAACTTCAGTGCATGTATCTTACCCTCTTCTACTTGTAAAAGTCAACTTACTCACAGACAATGGAATAGCTAATCTATGACAAGTCTATGCCTGTTTTCAGGTGTAAACTGGTACAAATAATATCAATTTAGCAGTAGGTAAACCTGCACCCAATCTGCACAGAGGTTGGCACCACTACTAAATTTTTGTGGGGGACATTTTCTTTTCAGTGTCCCAGGTCAAAATAATCCCCTTCCTGCCCCGGGACTTAGCTGAGGGCTGCTTGTAGTGAGACAGGCAGCCCAACATTGATAGCCAATAGAACTAGAAGAGACACTGTGGGCAAAATTACCTCCTTCTGTGCCATAAATCTTTCTATGTTTCTGCACTTGGGTGAGCTGCCTAGGAGATTTGACCAGTGCCAACAGCTTCTGCAAGTATGCTGATGAAGCCCAAGGACCAATTTTGATGGATTTTCTGGCCTTTCAGTTGGGGCATCTGCTGATTGATCAGAAAACAGCCCCTGGCAAAAATCTATCTCCTTGTCATCAGTGCAGCTAGGAGATGCATTTCAGTGTTGCTAGAAAATACTGGATCTGATTTTCTTGGCCCCCTCCAAAAGCTGAGAATCCTTTGTTTGCAATGATCGACAGCAATTGCAGGCCCAATTCTGTTCTCTAGTGGACTCCAAAAATCACACAGCATTATGACAGAATGAAGACCTGATGGATGTGCTTGGGAAATGGAACAAAGAGAATCAAAACTGACACCACTTTTTTCACGAAAATACTAATAGAACTGATGACGCATGTTCAAAAGACGTGAAGCAAAGCTCCTTCATGGAAATAACAAACCAAAATAGATTTTCATCAGTGGTGGATAATTCACAAAACAGTATGAAAATTTATTAGAGTATTTCCATGCTGAACATTGCATTTAATAATCTACTTCAGAAACTACTTAATGCAATCATGGATATTGCTACCATTGACAGCAATTAATTCAGAGATTTGAACATTTGAAGTTTAATTTGAAAGATATAATAAAGTTAGCTAAAGTCACAATCCCATACTGATTTATATAAACTTATGCAGTCGGGCATAATCATCAGAAGATCAAATAGGTATATCAATATCTTTTGAAGAAAAATCAAATCTCACTGATATTAAATTTTTAATGTAAAATACAGAGAAATGTTAATCAGCAAATGTGTCATCAATTTAATAATTTTTGAAGTATTACTTTAGAGAATTCTTTGTACATTATGATGCACTAGGAGGGACTGTTAGCTCTTTATGCCAGAGATAGAAGAAAGTTTGGCTAGTTGGCACAGTGTACATTCAAAGCATATTTCCTGGTATTAACCTATGAAATAAATAGTCGCTTGGTAGTACAGAACTTGTGTATTGCTGGAAAAGAGACATGTCAAAGCCTTTTGTCTTGCATTCATCAGGACACTTTGCAAGAATACCAAAAAAGAGGGAAACAACAATATTTGCAGCAAAAAGAAATAAATGCTATGTCACATTAGACATATACACATATGTGGTGCTTGACTTCATATTTACTCAACTCCTCCTCATCCAGATTTATCTTCAGGTTTATGGACAGTGAGAGTTAAAGGTGTTCTCTTGCTCCCTCATCTCTCAGTTGTTCGCAACAAGATCTATATTTTTAGACGGAGCATCTTAAACCCCTTTTGGGTGTTATGACTTGTAATAATAGACATGAAACAGGCTTCTTGGTAAGTTTAAATCAAATAAATGACAAATGTGTATTCACACAACACCCTGAAATGTAAACATAACAAAAATACTCTCACGCTCAGACACACACAAGAAAAGTTGAATTCTAAAGACAAAGCAAGGCTATTAACAGAATAACAAGAAGCAAAATCATTTGTTTAAATCAATCCTTTCTATGATTCAGTGTTGCAGGCCTGCATGGGTTCTCTCATGTGGTTCTCTGGGATGAATGAAAGTTGGAAGTCTCTGCATTTCCACATGAAATTATGGCTGAGTTTCTGTAGAGATGAAACCTTGCAAATGAAGGCAACTTAGTTCCCCTTGCGCTGCTTGGGTTGACTGGTTGTTTCAACAGAGTTCTGTTCTTCTTGCTGAACTAATGGTCCCTCTTGTATTTGTTGACCTGCAGACCGAACTGCCCCTAGCTGGTCCTTCGAATAACAAGATATGTTATCTGAAGTCAGTTTTGATCATGTGACCACATGATCAATACTCCTATTTTCCAAACACATGATTTAAAGTCAGAAGCCATTGCTACACAATGTGGGAATGTATAGATACAAAAACAAAAAACTGTGGATGCTGGAAATCCAAAACAAAAACAGAATTACCTGGAAAAACTCTGCAGGTCTGGCAGCATCGGCGGAGAAGAAAAGAGTTGATGTTTCGAGTCCTCATGACCTGGTTCGGTTGAAGGGTCATGAGGACTCGAAACGTCAACTCTTTTCTTCTCTGCCGATGCTGCCAGACCTGCTGAGTTTTTCCAGGTAATTCTGTTTTTGTGTTGATGTGGGAATGTGTGTTGGCTGTCCACACTTGCTTGTGATAAACTGGCTTCTTCATTCCTCTTTTTGTTAAGTTTCAAGTTCGCCAACACTGTGTCTGGCAGAGAGGAGGGCTTTTATATTTGAGTTTTGGTAAACATTCAGACAATAGGAATTGTACATTCCACAAGTGATTTTGCAGAATGCCTTTTCAAAGGAGGGGATTCCACCCACAGACAATTGCCTTTTAATGACTGTCCAGAGATATGAGTTAGTGCTGGTACACAAAAGCCAAGTCAGCTGACTTTCAGTGGCATCTTTGCAGCAGCATATGGTTCATTGTAACCAGCAAAAGTTAATTTCAAAGAGTTCACAATGAATAAAGTTTGTATCTTAAAAATTAGGAATCAGATATATCTTTATTGGGCATGATACAGGTATGAAATAGCCATAATTTCCCTTAATACTGGCTCTATTATGATGAATAATCAATATGTGGGATTCTATGTTACATTGTTATATAGAATTCACAACACACAAGCTAGGTCATTCAGCCCAATGGTCTGTACCAGTAAATTAAAAGCAAAATACCATGGCTGCTGGAAATTTAAAATAAAAACATCAAGTTCTGGAAATACTCATCTCGTATAGCATAGCAACATATGTGGAGAGAGAAACAGAATTAATATTTCAAGTCAAATATGACTCTTCATCAAAACTGAAGGTAGAAATGTGTTGGGCTAAAAACAGTCGAAAGTGGGGAGGGGAAGGAAAAACAAAAGGGAAGGTCTGGGATAGGGTGGAGGGTGGGAGAGATTAAATGACAAAGATGTCATGGAACAAAAGGCAAAGGGAGTGGTCATGGTTGTAGTAAAGAAACAACGCCTTTGTCCATAGAGAGTGTAAATGCCCTGGCTCTGTCCAAAAGCAAAAACATGAAAAACAAGATCCAAACTGGCACGGGGTAAAATAACAGATTCAAAATGGGGGACAGAATCACAGTGCAGAAGAGGCCCTTCAGCCCATCAGGTCTGCACCGACATGTGAGAAACACCTGACCTACCTACCTAATCCCATTTACCAGCACTTGGCCCATAGCCGTGAATGTTATGATGTGCCAAGTGCTCATCCAGGTACTTTTTAAAGGATGTGAGGCAACCCACCTCCACCACCCTCTCAGGCAGAGCATTCCAGACTGTCATCACCCTCTGGGTAAAAAAGTTTTTCCTCACATCCCCCCTAAGCCTCCTGCCCCTCACCTTGAACTTGTGTCCTCTCATGAATGACCCTTCAACTAAGGGGAACCAGCTGCTCCCTATCCATCCTGTCCATGCCCCTCATAATCTTGTACACCCCAATCAGGTCCCCCCTCAGTCTTCTCTGCTCCAACGAAAACAACCCAAGTCTATTCAACCTCTCTTCGTAACTTAAATGTTTCATCCCAGGCAACATCTTGGTGAATCTCCTCTGCACCCCCTCCAGTGCAATCACATCCTTCCTATAATGTGGTGACCAGAACTGCACACAGTACTCCAGCTGTGGCTTCACTAAAGTTCTATACAACTCCAACATGACCTCCCTACTTTTGTAATCTATGCTTCGATTGATAAAGGCAAGTGTCCCATATCCCTTTTTCACCACCCCACTAACATGCCCCTCTGCCTTCAGAGATCTATGGACACACATGCCAAGGTCCTTTTGTTCCTCAGAACTTCCTAGTGTCATGCCTTTCATTGAATACTTCCTTGTCAAATTACTCCTTCCAAAGTGTATTAGCTCACAATTTTCAGGGTTAAATTCCATCTGCCGCTTATCTGCCCATTTGACAATCCCATCTATATCTTCCTGCCCAAGACACTCAACTTCACTGTTAACCACCCAGCCAATCTTTGTGTCATCCACAAACTTACTAATCCTACCCCCAACATAGTCATCTATGTCATTTATATAAATGATAAATAATAGGGGGCCCAGCACAGATCCCTGTGGTACGCCACTGGACACTGGCTTCCAGTCACTAAAGCATCCTTCTGTCATCATCCTCTGTCTCCTACAACTAAGCCAATTTTGAATCCACCTTATCAAATTATCCTGTGACCCATGTGCCTTTGCCTTCTTTATAAGTCTCCCATGTGGGACCTTGTCAAAGGCTTTGCTGAAATCCATTTAAACTACATCAACTGCACTACCCTCATCTACACACCTGGTCACCTCCTCAAAAAATTCAATCAAATTTGTTAGGCGTGACCTCCCTCTAACAAAGCCATGCTGACTATCCCTGATCAAACCTTGCCTCTCCAAGTGGAGATAGATACTCTCCTTCAGAATTTTCTCCAATAGTTTCCCTACCACTGACATGAGAATCACTGGCCTGTAGTTCCCTGGCTTATCTCTACAACCCTTCTTAAATAGCGGAACCACATTAGCTGTTCTCCAGTCCTCTGGCACCTCCCCCGTGGCCAGAGAGGAATTAAAAATTTGGGTTAGAGCCCCTCAGCAGTCTGGGACACAAATCATCTGGACCTGGAGAACTGTCCACTTTTAAACCTGCCAACGTCTCCAATACCTTGCCACTCCCTATATCAATTTGCTTAAGAACCTCACAGTCTCTCTCCCCGAGTTCAATACCTTCATCCTCATTCTCTTGGGTGAAGACAGATATGAAATAGTCATTCAACACTCTAGCAATGTGCTCTGGCTCCACCCATAGATTGCCCCCTTGGTCCCTTATGGGCCCTACTATTTCCCTGGTTACCCTCTTCCCTTTGACATAATTATAGAATATCTTGGGGTTTTCCTTACTTTTACCAGCCAGAGCTTTCTCATATCCCCTCTTTGCTTTCCTAACTGCTTTTTTAAGCTCCACTCTGCACTTTCTGTACTCCACTAATGCGTCTAATGATTTGCTTCCCTTGTACCTGCTAAAAACCTCTTTCCTTCTTATCGTAACCAGAATATCTCTGGTCATCCATGGTTCTTTGGGTTTGTTACTCCTTCCTATCGCCCTAGAGGGAACATGTTGACCCTCTGTTCAGGTTTTCATGACAATTATAACCATTCAGTCCTGGTATCCTTGTAAATCATTTTTATGCCTTCTCCCTTGTCTTTATCATTTTTGTTCCAGAACTACTTAAGTTTTTCTTTGGCTCTTGATGACATCCCTCATGTCCTTGAGATTAGTTGCCACTGCCCATGGCATCATCAGCACACATGGGCATAGACAGCTATACACAGGATGCATAATTGCAAGCATTTTTTTCTGCCAAGGATGCTGGCAAATAATTCTGAAACAGAGGGAGAAAAACTTAAAGATATACATGTGTATGTTAGTGGTAAGGCAACCCTATCAGTTCATAGAGTGTCACAGGTTGTAGTTATGCTCGGGCAATGTTTTAAGCTGGCTTTCACTCTCAATTTCAAAATTGATTGTCATTAATCATGCAAAGGAATACGGAGAGGTATAAAAGAGATTTACAAATATACCAGGACTGAGGGGTTACAACAAACAGAAGGACAGAACAAAGAAAGGAATAGAAAGATATGCAGTTAGGATTGTATGAAATAGGGTGGACAGAGGTTCGTTTGGAGCACAAACACAGGTACAGACCAGTTGGGCCAAATGATCAGTTTTTATTGCATGTAATGAATTTTTCCAGTAAAAGGTGAAGGATTCTAACAGTAAATAATATTGGACTTGCATGGTAAATAAATAAAGGGCTGTTGCAGAAAGAACTATGAATTCCCTTGGTAATAATGATGAACTGAATGAAAGACTCTCAGTAAAATTTGATGGAGTCTCGCAGTGACTCTAAACCAGTTGTGGAGGTGAAAAGACAATTTTTTCCCACCAGTTATCTTGCATTTCCTGATTTAAATAAGACAAGAAACATCCTCACTCTATATTAACAACTGGTTGATACCAGCTGATCTTGCTCTTGTAAATGAGTGTTTGTTTTTGAAGTACCACTATCCCAGTGTTGTTGAATACAATAGCATCTCTAATGTCCCATTGGTGTTAACTAATGTAATTTCCTTCCTCTACCCTTTCACACCACAACAGAAACGAACAGGACCATTTATCAACAATTTGTCTCTAAAGCATAATTACACCATCCAGATATTTTTTCCAAAGGTACTCTATTGCTGCCATAGACTTTGATTGTAATTGCCCCTAAGTGTATTCAGATTGTTGTGCTTCTGATAGTCACAGCAACAGTTCTGCGGTATTGTACAAGAATAAAATGAGTAAGACAATGAAGGTACTTGGAAGGAGAATGGAGGTGTCTGAAAGATCAACTTCATTCAATATCTCCATAACTATAACTATTACTATTCATTTTATTTAAACTAATTCTAATTCTTCTTTAAAATAACTCATGGGTGCCACTTCTCATATGTATACAGTAAATGGGTCAGTAGTGGATGCAGCAAGTGTGGCTTCAACCTGGAGGTGACACTGGGGGAACTGTGTGAATTCCTGGCTCACCCCTCATTTACATTTACAAGTGATTGGTGAGTTGCCAGGGGAAATGTGCTACTCATACACATCTCATCGATTAAGAGCTAGGAGATCGGGTGGTACAGCTTGTTGTCAAGGACCCGCAAAGTAGCTTAAAGAGGTTTATTTTGGAGCAGAAACAGTGAGTAGCAGCACCTTACAACAGCAGGAAATATGAGTTCAGTGCTTATGCTAGCAACTGCATAGGTTTCAAATCCATTAAGGCATGAAACCCATGAGCAACTGCCAAAAAAAATTCCTTTAAGCATTTCTTTAGATATCATTCTAAATGGCTGCCTGATACTTTGCACTGCTCAAGCTTAGTGATCAGGAACAGGAATTGGAGAGTCAATCAGTGATTGACGAAAAACTATAAGGGCGGAATTTTCTGTGCCTCCTGGCGTCAGGCGTATTTGATAGCATGAGCAGACAATATAGTGAGAAGGCCAAAATCAGTTTTGCAATGTTGTGAAACCAGTTTGCAATCGTCCGCTCTGCCCATCAATGGCGGGCTGCATTTCCCACCGTTGGACGTCAGAAATCTCACTGTAATACTTCTGCCTATCATTATAAGCCTACCTGGCCAGGATCATCGCTGCACGCTGGATCATATGAGCACATCAGCTGGAAAACATGCTGGTGCAGAACACGTCTTGACAAGTGTGACATGCAGGAGTTAAGACTTCTCTTCAGGGCGTCGCTCACATCACAGACATCCGAGGAGCAGAAAATGCTGGACCCCGACAGCAAAGGGATCATGGAGGAATGTCCATGGCATGCTGGGTGTATTCTCATGGACAGGCTCTGCCCCAAAGCAGTACACAGACCATTGAGGGTCTGCTCACAATGGATGATCATCGAGGGTGTGGAGAGGAAGGCCCAGCATGTTTGGGAGAGGAAGATACACCAGAAGGCTGGAGGGGAAGGTTTAGGTTCGATTGGGAGAGGAAGGTGTGTCAGTGGGGGGTAAGATTGAGAGGGAGAGAACAAAGGTGTCAGGAGGTGAGTTGGGGTGAGGGGTACGAAGGTGTCCGGGGAGGTGAGGTTGGGAGGGCTGAAGTACAGAGTAAGAGGGGTTAATGGGGGAGAAGACAGCAACTAGGGAGGTAGGTGTAAGAGGATAGGAAGGTGGAAGGGAAGGAGTTCGAAGGGGGGACGGAATCCAGAGAGGGGAAGGAGTGCAGGAGGAGGAAGGAGTCCTGAGGCAGGAAGGAGTCCGGAGCAGGTAAGGAGTCTAGGAGGAGGAAGGAGCCAAGGGGGGAAAAGAATTCTGGAGAGGGGAAGGAGTAAGTGTAGAGGAAGAAGTAAGGGTAGAGAAAGGATTCGGGAAGGGGGAAGGACAAAGGATGGCTGAAGGAGTCAGGAAGGGGGAAGGAGTAGACGGTGGAGTCCGGTGGGGCTGAGTGGGGAGTCCGGGGGGACAAGGAGTTCCAAGTGGAGGAGAGGGAATATGGGGTGGGGGGAAGGAGGTCCAAGGTGGGAAGGAGTTCCAACGGGGGGAAGGAATCCTGAGGGGCGATGTCCAGGTGAATATGCAAGGCAGGGCTCTGTTGAGTCTATGACTGCCTCCCGGGGAGTGAACTGAAGGTGGGCATGGTAGGAGAGAATGGTGAGAATACCGAGGGCAGAGTGAGGCGGTAGAGTGGGAGTCTTAGGGTGTGACAGTATCGGTAGAAGGAATGGCGAGGGTGGTGGTTGAGGACTCAGAGGCAGGCGCAGACCCTGGGAGTGGGAAGGAGGAGGTTGGGGGGGTTAATATGAACAGGGGTGGGATTTTCAGGAACAAAGGGAACATGCATGTTCATCTGGACATTCCCGAAGGAAAAGGGTTGTAGCTGGTAGGTGATGGTGGGGAGGTGAAGGGTCATGCCAGTGGATATGACTGTGATGGGGGAAAGGAAATGGGTGACTGGGGGATGGGGAAGAATGAGGCGCCTGAAGAAAAATGTTAGATGCACCATGCTTGCTAAATCAAAAGTGAAACGAGAATCGTGGTGGGTGAGAACAGGTGCTGCATGGGAGTGTGATCAGGGGTGGGCGGAGATGCAGGTCGGCTCAGATGGTCAACTGAAAGCTAACCTGCAGCAGGCAGCATTGAAAATGCTCAGGACATTGAGATGAGTGTGGTGCGAGAAGGATCTGCGTGTGTGGGGGGAGAGCTTGTACGAGACTCAAAAAGGCCCTGCCACATACAAACTTCTCCTGCCAGAATCACTTGTGGGCCGGCTTCGTGCAGCTGAACTGCTAGTGAGGGTGGTGGGGGAATGGTGGGGTGGGGGAATGGTTGGGGGGGGATGCAGTGGGATGATTCATGAAGCCTGTCAATAAAGCTAAAAGACACCATTACACATTATTCAGTGGAAGTGAATATATTTTCAGATTGTGAAGTGGCAAAATGTGTTCACCCGTGCAACCAACGTGATCAAAATTTCTTACTTTTGAACAACTTAGACCTCTAGGTTCTGCTCTGACAGCTGCAGCAGGGGTGGAGACAGTCTGTGCAATGGTTGGCCCTCTTGCCTCTGATGACTTTGCCATGCGTCCTTTGGAGAGCCGAGGCCTTAGGAGCCCTGGCTTGCTTTGGCTGTCCTCCTGTGGGCCCGCTGCTCTCTCTGTGGTGACAGAGGACGTGTTGGAAAGGGAGACAGACAAAGGGGACTAGGAGGGAACGGACAGCCTCTGAGATTCCTGAGTGGATGACCCAGGAGCATCCAGCTGCTGCTCCTCCTCCCTTCGGGTGCCCGAAGCCCCTGGCCTGACTCCTTGAGGGGAGGGAGCACCTGGAGGGACATTGAGGTGCCCCATTTCCCTCTTGTGTCACCATTGCAGGAACTCACCCATGGCTACTGCAAGGGAGTGCAGGTCTGCACACATCTCCGCTTTCTGCTGGAACAGGGTCTCCATGGTGTCCACCATCCTCCCCATGAAGACCTCCATACATGTACATGTGGGCACCACTTCATGAGAGGGCAGGTGCATGCACTTCTCTGACTCGCAAGCCACTTTTGAGGGCTTCTGACAGCTCTGCCTAATGTTCCCCCGCATCCTGCTGACTCTTCACGATGAGTTGGAAAGCTGAATCCAGAGACTTGTCATCTGACTCGGATCACACAGATGCCTCTTCCCCAGCAATCCTCTGAGTGTCAGGGAGCTCGGCTGAACCTGCCTCCTCCTGCTGTGGGCACGTGTCCATGTAGTGGCCACCAGATTGTGAACCTGAGCCTGCTCTAGATCTAGGTCCCACTGAGGTGTGTGTCTCTGTGCTGGTGGAGGGTGTGGGTAAACACTGTGACAGGCCTTCCAGGCTACTTATTTCCAGCTCTTCAATGGAGGATGTGTCCTCTTGGCTGAAGGTGAGGACATGGATGGAGCTGAGAGACTGTCTGGCTGAGGGTGTCGGTCACTTGGCAGAGCTCCCTGTGAACCAAAGTAGAGATAATTAGTTCATGTCAGCAGAGACAAAAGCAGGAGAGAGAGCACTCACAGTTGTGTTGAAGGAGCGATGATGGGTGCAGGGTCCTCACGTGGGTGTTCACCGCTGACCTCAGCGTCGCCACAGGGAGGGTCCATATCCTCACCAGTCAGCGCAATGGCACCCTCCTCAAAGTGAGTGAGGGGCCTAATGTAGGCCACTCCACCCCTGGTCTGCGACCTCTCCCTGCTGTTGTGAGCCAGCTTCTCCTGCATGAAAACAGATGGAGAGAGTGTGAGCAGGGTGCATGGTGCTGTGTGGAAAGTTTGTGTGGTGAGCGGAGCAATAGATGGGATGAGGACACAAGCTTGAGAGGATATGAGCCTGATGGAGATGTGAGGGTGTATGTGAGAGTTAGTGGTGTTGTCCCTTGAGGTATGAGATCCCTGTGACTGTGTGATGGGTTTGTGAGTGTGTGAGTTGAGAGTGATTCCATTTGTGCCTCATGTTCTTCTTCATATCAACGGCTGTATCCCTTGCCTGACCTTTGGATGGTGGGAAGGTCATTGATGAAGCAGCTGAAGATGGTTGGGCTGAGGACACTCCACTGAAGAACTCCTGCTGCAATGTCCTGGGGCTGAAATGATTGGCTTCCAACAATCACAAACATCTTCTTTTGTGGTAGGTATGATTTCAACCAATGGGGAGCTTTCCCTGATTCCGATTTCCAGGCTAAGAGGTTACAGATTGTGGTTGAATACAATTTTACTGCTGCTGATGGCCCAGTGTCACATTGATGCCCAGTTTTGAACTGATAGATCTGTTCAGAATCTCTCCCATTTAGCACGGTGGTAGTGCCATACAAGAAAATGGATGGTCACTCCTACCAATACTGTAATAAGCAGATGCACCTTCAATAGGTAGATTGACGGGAATGAGAGCAAGCAGTCTTTTCCCTCTTTTGTTCACCCCCTGTCACATGCCTAATCTGGCAGGTTTGTCTTTCAGGGCTTGGTTAGTTTGGTCAATAGTGGTGCTACCGAGCCACTTTTGGTGATGGGCATTGACATCAAAGTACATTCTGTACCTTTGCTATCCTCAGTGCATCTTCCAAGTGGTATTCAACATGCAAGAGTACTAATTCATCAGCTGAGGGAGGGCAGAAGGTGGTAATCAGCATGAGGTTTCCTTGCCCATATTTCACCTGATGCCATGAGATTTCATGGGGTCTTGAATCAGTGTTGAGGACTCCCAGGGCAACCCCTTCCTGACTCTATAGCACTGTGCTGCAGCCTCTAGTGTAATTCTGCTGCGAGTGGGACATAACATACCCAGGGATGGTGATGGAGATCCAAAGATTAGTCATATCGGACTCAAAATGTTAACTCTGTTGCTCTCTCCACAGATGTTGCGAGACCTGCTGACTTTTTTTCAACACTTACTGTTTTTATTTCAGATCTCCAGTATTTTGTTTTTATTATGGTGATGGAGGTGTCTTGGACACTGGCTGTAAGGCATGATTTTGAGAATATGACCATGTTAGGATGTTGCTTGACTAATCTGTGGGACAGCTCTCCCAATTTTGGCACAAGTCCCCAGCTTTGAGTAAGGAGGACTTTGCAGGATCGACAGGCCATTGACTTTGCTGATACCTAGGTTGATGCCACATGGCCTGACTGATTTTGTTCTTTTTTGATTTTTCTGTAACAGTTTGGTACAACTGAATAGCTAGCTAGGCCATTTCAGGGTTAAGAGTCAACCACATTATTCTGGGTCTGGAGTCACATGCAGGCCAGACCAGGTAAGGACAGCAGATTTCCTTCCCAAAAGGATATTAGTGAATCTGATGGGTTTTTAATGACAATCTGGTCGGTTCATGGTCACCATTACTGAGATTAGCTATATTTTTCCCCTAAATTCCAGATTAGCTAATTGAAATTAAATTCCACCAGTTGGCTGTGGTGAGATTTGAACTTAGTTGAGGTTTCTGGATTACTAGTCGAGTAACATTAACACCACACCATGTCTATTCTCTTCCCCCCACCCACCACTCTGACCCCCCAAAAAAAAACCTTTAACTTGCATTTGTATAGGGCTGTATTTTGCAGTAGAAATAATGATGAGGGTAACAGGGCCCTCCATTGGTTGTGTGGAAATCAGGCAAATTCCCGCTACCACAGTTAAACACAGAAATCAAGAAGTTGCTGTCCGAAATGCCCTGCTCCTCACTGAGAGACTCACCATTCAAATGTATTGAACAACGTGAGGTTCCTCTACTTAACAGATATATATAAATGACCTGCAGGACACTCATACCTCCACAACAAGGTACTGCAAGCGTGGTATGAAGAAGGCAGACATTGACCCAGTCACTGATGGCTGGACCCTCTCAAGGTTGACTAGTTATTTGAAGGGCATTAGAAGAAGTGACGGGAAACAAAATAACTTAGCTAGTTGAGAAGAGGTGCACAGAGAAAACAGAGGTCAATGAATCCTGCACTTTTGCAGCCCCGGCCTTGATCCGCTAGAAGTGTGGCAGAGACCACCATGCCACTGTTCAGCTCCTGAGCCACACCAGGTCATGTTTAGCACAAAAGTTGACCACCAAGGCACAAATCATAGACTCAAGACAGTAGCAAGTGAGAAACTCACCAGGAGATGTTAGGACTTGCCCATCCCAATTTATTAATGATCTTTCAATTTGATCGGTTAAGGAGATACACAGACCCTTGCCCTGCTCTCACTGTTCAGATACCCTGCAGAGGGAACTTTGCTTTTTCGATAGTTGGCTGACAGGAACATACAGGGCAAAAGTCCATAAAAACCATATGCAAAATGTAAGGGGAATGAATGGCTGACAACATTCCTTCACTGTTATTCACAAAATCTGGCCCACAGTATTTGGAATGATGGCTTGCTACAGATAACATACATAGATGACCTCGCCATCTGTGAAGCAATTACCCAGTGTAAAAAAAGTCTAAAATTCAAAAAAATTTTCAAGCTTGAACTGAGTTTCAATTTTTAATCAATTCTTTTTATAAAAAAAACGAAACATACATTTAAAAAGGGATATATTAAAATTGCAGAGGAATGGAGACCATATCAGTCTGACTTTATTCTCGTTTCTCATTGCTGATCCTCCTCCAAATAATTGGCAATGCCGTTTCTTCTGTAAAATTCTTTTTGGACACGGGCAATTCTGACAAATGTTCGATTTGGTGGTTCAAGCGGTGGGCGTTTACCATAGTATGATGATGTCAAGACTGGAACTATTCGAGCATTTTCCTGAAAGACAGATAAGTAGTTATTACTCAAAAGTTTTGAAAAATAAAATTAGAATGCTAATAGATCCTGAACTAGATCCTGAACTAATGATTATTTAAAACAAGTTATATGTTTCTCAACAGGTTATCATTGCATGTAATAACTTTTCAGATTTTTCTCCTAAAATCTCTAAAGTTAGAAAACAAAACTAATTCTGAAATCTTTCATACTTCCTGCATTAACTTAGTAAACACATTTATCTTTCAGTTCAAAATAGTTTGTAACTCTTGATAAGTGAAAGCCATTTTTTCTGATAGGAAGGAACAATTTAGCTTGGCCCAAGGAGAGAAGATGCAAGAACACAATTTATTACACAATCATTCTTGGTAAAATTATTATTCAAATTTTATTTGTCAATTATTTCCTTGCCTTTACTAAACACATTGAGAATAATTTTCCTGGATGGTAATCTGGCAGAACAGATCACCTGCCTATTTGCAGAAGCTGTCCCATTCAATCAATTCTCTCAGATCACTTCTGATGTACTGAAGATAAAAATGACCCCAAATAACATGCTGGAGTATGGTTCCAAAAGTACTATACCCAAATAAACATTCTTCATGCATCAGCCCAGATGGTTTTTATTTATTTAGCAAATGCAAATCCCTGAAGCCAAGCCTCCTCATTTGCTGAGTTTAAGGTGATTAGTTTGCTACTCATCTGTACAGGGGGCATTTCTCAGTAATGTGCAGCATTTTTTGTGTCTTTCCAAGAGTATATAAGGGGTTTGTACTGAGGCCCCAGTGGTGGAGATTGGCTGAACAGGGGCTCTGGCCTGTTCTGAACCTATTTAGCAAGGTTTACTGTTGAAAGTTCAAAGCCTGCCATTTGACAGAGGGTTTTGTCACAAGGAACTTGTTAGTGACTTCCCGTGTTTTCCATTCCTTGATCCATAAGATGTCTATTGGTAGATCTTGCTCAGGATATGAGGTGTCGAGATGGAAGCTGGGCACTGGGTTGATTGAACAGGTCACCAGGAAGTGGTGAGGTGCAGCACAGATGGTTTCAATCAGCTTGTGGGTTTTAGTCTGTGGTCGTATATATATGGGGGGGGTGATGTTTGTAAGGACAGGAAGCCAGGGGAGGCATGTTGAGCAGAGAGTTCAAATTATGATGCGCATTATTGCATTCAATTGAGATGTGTGTGTGATCACCTTTGCCAGATAGGTGTGCAATACTCTGCTGCGGAGTAGGATAGGGAAAGTGCTTATGTCCAGAATGCTGTGGCTGTAGCACCCCACGTAGATCCAGCAAGTTTGATTAGTAGGTTGTTTCTGGTTTTGACCTTTGCTCCTGTTTTCTTCAGATATGCCCAGAAGGATAGAATCCTATCTGGAGTCACTCACAAGAATGTTGAGTTGGGAATCATGCTTTAATCTTGTTTTAGTCTCTGGACATCCATGTGGATATGCAATTTTTTTTGCACTGGCATTGTGGAGGTGGAATACACTGGATATGATTTTAGAGGGATTCAACATGAGGTGCCATGTGCTGCAGTAGTCCATCGACTTTGTAAGGTCCTTATTAAAGTTCTGGTCCAGAGTTGTTTTTCATTCATTCACGGAAGTTGTTTAAAAAATTCTGGTGCGATGCTGTCAAATCCTGCTGCTTTGCCACATTTCAGGCCCCTTAATGCTTCCCCCAGTTCTGTGATCTTGAAGGGATCAGGACTGCTGTGTTCTGTACGTTGCTGGTGTTGTTGTTTTAGTTTATTATAAGTGATGCGTTTTAATTTATTTTCTAATGGTGTCTTGTTAATTTTTTTATATTCGTTCATGGGATCTGAGCATCACTGGCTAAGACAGCATTTATTGCCCATCCCTAATATAGCAATTGGTTCAGGTGATTTAACGTAGGTGATTTTTGGGCTGCTCCAAGGCAGCAAGTCAGGCTTCCGAGCTTCCGACTGAAATGAGTGAAACTGAGCCCTGCTCTTATTTCCTCCCATCTGGCAAGATGTGCAGCATTGAGAGATTTGATGAGCAGTATCAGGCTCACCAGATGATTTATATATATTTTTAATTCATTTACAGAATGTGGGCATTGCTGACTGGGCCAGCATTTAGCAGTTATTGCCCATCCCTAGTTGCCCTTGAGAAGGTGGTGGTGAGCTGCCTTCTTGAGCTGCTGCAGTCCATGTGGTGTAGGTACACCCACAATGCTGATAGGGAATTCCAGGATTTTGACCCAGCGACAGTGAAGGAACGGCGAATGCTGCACTCTCTGCATCAAGGCATGGGACGTGGATGGGTCAATAGGCACGAGGGATGGTTGTGCGAGCAGCTTTATGAATGGCACTACAAAAAGTGCTTCAAGAATGCTTACATAAGTATATTATGAATAGGGATAGTTACAGTAATGCGGTCCAAGGTCTCGCTGTACTTTAGCCTGTTTTAACGAAGTTCCATCACACCTCTTTTACACTGTTGATGACTGGAAGGCAAAGGCCAATGTGAATGAGCGATGGTCTTATTGACTATGTGGGAAGTCATCCACGACTAGGTACTGTGTTGGTTGGGGGTGACCATCAAGGGAAATGACTCAGCACAGGTCAGATGAGTGATTCCGACCCCATCTGGCTGTATAGGTCATTCCACGTTACTTGGGGTTGTTCATCATTTCTGGACACTCACTGTAGGAGCTGTTCACTATCATTGTCTGGTGCTGAATAACCACAGTCAGGAGTGGCTGTTGAAGTCTCCCAGGTGGGTACATGGATGGGGCAGTATTGACAGGACTTGCTGTTCCCAGATGGCATTTGGAGGCTTGTACACGTTCACAAAATTGTGACCTGAATTGTCATAGGATGTGGTTGATGACAGGGCAGCTAGATCGGTAATGTCAGATCAGACGTAGGTGGCATGGCCGTGTTTAGCATGAGGGGAGTAGCACAGGAGGTCAAAGTCTCTGATATAATAGTGACCTGCTTCTTCAGTTCCAATTTGAGTCTCTTGTAGACAAATGATACCAATGGGGTGTTGGGTGGCAAGACATCCAATAAGCCAAGATGACTATCAAACCATTCACCTGTGGAGAACATTGCAGCTATCCCCAATCCTGTCCAATCTAACATTCACAAATTTGCAGCATTTTTAAAATTCATTTACAGCACGTGGACATCGCTGGCTAGGCCAGCATTTATTGCCCATCCCTAATTGCCCTCGAGAAGGTGATGGTGAGCTGCCTTCTTGAACTGCTGCAGTCCATGTGATGTAGGTACACACACAGTGCTGTTAGGAAGGGAGTCCTAGGATTTTGACCCAGCGACAGTGAAGGAACGGTGATATATTTCCAAGTCAGGATGGTGAGTGGCTTGGAGGGGAACTTGCAGGCAGTGATGTTCCCATGTATCCGCTGTTTTCTTGTCCTTCTAGATGGTAGCGGTTGTGGGTTTGTAAGTTGCTGCCTAAGGAGCCTTGGAGATGGTACATACTGCTGCCACTGTTCATCGGTGGTGGTGAAGGGAGTGAATGTTTGTGGAAGGGGTGCCAACAAAGTGGGCTGCTTTGTCCTGGATGGTATCAAGCTTCTTAAATGTTGTTGGAACTGCACTCATCCAGGCAAGTGGAGAGTATTCCATCACACTATCTTGTGGACAGGCTTCAGAGAGTCAGGAGGTGAGTTACTCACTGCAGGATACCTAGCCTCTGACCTGATCTTGTAGCTGGCTAGTCCAGTTCAGTTTCTGGTCAATGGTAACCCCTGGGATGTTGACAGTGGGGGATTCAGTGATGGTAATGCCATAGGATGTCAAGGGCGATGGTTTGATTATCTCTTGTTGAAGATGGTCAATGTGGTGTGAATGTTACTTGCCACTTGTTACCCCAAGCCTGGATATTGTCCAGGTCTTGCTGCATTTGGACATGGACTGCTTCAGTATATGAAGAGTCGCAAATAGTGCTGAACATTGTGCGACCATCAGTGAACATCTCCACTTGTGACCTTATGATGGAAGGAAGGTCACTGATGAAGTTAGGACACTACCCTGTGGGACTCCTGTGGTGATAAGCTGGGACTGAGACGATTGAGGCAGTGGCATAGTGGTACTGTCATTGGACTGGTAATCCAGAGACCCAGGGTGATACTCTGGGCCCCAGTTAGATGGTAGAATTTGAATTCAATAAGTATCTGGAATTAAAAGCCTAATGATGACCATGAAGCCATTGTTGATTGTCGTAAAAACCAATTGGTTCTCTAATGTCCTTTAGGGAAGGAAACCTGCTGTCCTTACCTGGTCTGGCCTACATGTGACTCCAGACCCACAGCAATGTGGATGACTCTTAAAAAATGCCCTCTGAACAAGGGCAATTAGGGAAAGGTAATAAATGCTGACCTAGCCAGCGACGCCAACAACCCATGAACGAATATAAAAAATCTCTAGTCAATGCTAGGGCTTCTTGATGCCAAGGGCAGTCACTCTCACCTCACCTCTGGAGTTCAGTTCTTTTGTCCATGTTTGAACCAAGGCTGTAATGAGGTCAGAAGCTGAGAGACCCTGGCGGAACCCAAACTACAGGAAAGCTCTAAGGAATGGGCACTCAGGCTGAATTTTCCCTGCCCTGTTCAAAAGGTATTGAAGCCAATTGTAACAACCTGACAGTTTTCCTAGGCAAGATCAGCTAATTCATTGGAGACCAGAAATTAAACCTAGGACCTTGCATTCTGTAAAACTTATGACTGCATCAGGTAATGTGTTCACTCTCTAGGGGATCAGGGAACCAATGTATGTTCTGCTAACAGATTCACACAAATAGATTTATTTGGCATTTTCAAAAATATTTCAATATTTTTGACATTTTGACAGAAGTTAGAATGCATTTAACTGGATGTAAAAATGTATCTCATAATATCTACAGTATAACTTGCATTTTTAAAAATTTGCTTCTAAATGTGTGCTTAACTTACAAGAGAACCGTGCATTCATGAGAATTCTCAGCTTTTATAATCTCAATTCTGAAAGCTGAAGGAAAAATTGTATATTTCTAACAGCCACACTCTCTTCATTTCAGTTGCTTCGATAAGAGGATCACCCAGGAATTTTTACATAATTATATTTAAATTATGTTTTCTCAAATCATCAATGCAAGCAGAGTCAAGTGTTGAATTTGCTTTTGCTGTTACTAATTCTTTGAGTGAAAATGAGTATTCAATCTGAAAAGAAGCTGAAAGGAACCATTGGTGTGCATCCTTGTATAGGACTGGAGTGTGAAATTCATTTGCCCCCATTTTTGGTTGTAGGTCTGCAATTCAGGGCTTGCCCACGTCCATTGAAAACAAGGTAAGTAAGAAGCAAAATTCAAGGAAGGGGAATCTGGTAAGTAGGGGAGGGGAAGCAACAGCAGGCCTTTGCCCCACTGTCCCACTATCCCACCTGATTTTGGTTAGGTTAGCAGGGAAATAATTGTGTTCTCAATGAGCCTAAATAAAGATTTACAATATTTTCTAAGTCATTATAAACCATTCAATACAGTTAATAATGGAAGAACTCTAACAAATAATGAACGTTTCCTCATATTTTAACAAAAGAATAAATTGCTCCTGATGATGGGACAAAAAGAACTGAGTTGCTATAATCAGAACAACATTACTGGCACTCATCTTTTGAAGAGACGATGCATCTTTTATTCCCACTGTCCTGCAAGCTGGATAATATCCATTCACTGGAATATAACAATTCAATGAATAGAAGAATGGCACTGTCATTTTTATCTGAAAAAGCTAGTAACATACCTCAGCATTTACATTAAGACCTTGGCTAAAGCTGTGTTCTCTATCATCACGATGAATCTTATTATCATACCCTTGTTGTACTTTAAAAACTTGATCATAAAGCAGCATGGATACTTCCTGAAAGAAATGATTAATAGCTACATAAAAACGTGTTCAACTTGCATTGCAGTATAATACCACTTCAAATTATTTGGTTGACTAGAAATATATAATCATCAATTGATTTCCCATAGTACTGCTCATGGGCAAATGTAAACTAAATGCATCCCTTCATTCAAAAAACCCCTTTCTTTTAGTTTTCCACTATAATCTTTATGACTCTCAATGACCTTGAACTTCCTTGGAGCTGCACCTGCTCTGTCACTGTAACTTCATGAGGAATGCAGCTCAACCCCTAAATATGGAGATGAGTAGAGTTTGTGTTGCACGTTTAGAGAAACTTTGGTGATAGGATAGAAGCAGCTCCAAGGAAAATCCAGGCTTATGTCTTTTCGTTTATCATCCATTTTCTGTTTGTTATTTCTTTCTCTATGCTTGCTTTCTCTATTTGGCTCAGAAAATTTTTCACAATAAAAACTTGCATTTGTATAGCACTTTTAACATAGGAAATCATCCCAAGTTACTTTAAAAAAGCATGAAGGAAATGGATGCTGAGCTGAAGGAGAGATAATGACTGGTGACAAAATGCTTAGTCAAACGGATAGATTTTAAGAAGTGTCTTAAAGGAAAGGAAGATGCAAAAGCAGAAGAGTTTAGGGACAACATTCCAAATAGCGGGTCAAGGCAACCATTGGTGGAGTGCTGGGATGGGGCAGATGGGGTTGAAGATGCACAAGAGGCCATATAGTAAGATGGGCAGAGGTTGCAAGGCTAAAAGGCTAGAAGTATGGATGGTTGTGGCCCTGAAGGGCTTTACACAAAAGCATGAGACTTTTAAATGGGAAGCACTAAGGCATTGGGAACCAATACAGTCAGTGAGGATGAGGTGATGGGCAATGGGACATGGTGGAGGAAAGAATACAAGCAGTAGAGTTTGGGATAAGTTGAAGTTTATGGAAGCTCAAAGGTGGTAGTTTGTATGAATAATTCTGAAGAAGCAACTGCTAAACAATGGAACAAATAAGGAGATAGGGACAACTGGGTACAACGAAACTAGAAAGCTACAACTGAAAGAAACTAAAAGGCATGGTCTTCCCACAAAATAGTGAGGTTTGTCACAAAATGATCATATTCTTCATAAAATATTGTGGGGCATTGTAAAGTAGGTTTAGGTTTGTGTGTATGTGGATGATTCTGTCTTTGAGGCTGATTTAATTAAATTAGAGATGGACAGACTGCAAGATTGAAATTATCAAAAGAGTTAGGTGTAAAAGGTGCTAATGACTGAACTAGGGTAAAGTCTCAGCAGATAGGGTGCAAATGGAATTTGCCTTTTAAGATAAGTAGAGAGATATTTGGTTTTAAAAGAGACATATTAGGATGTTTACAACTAACAAGATAAATAAGGCAGGTTATTATGTTGCTGGCCATAATGACAACATGAAAGATTTTTATATGATGGAAAAAGTAAATTCCAAAGACATTGGGGAACAATGAGATTTACAGATTAAAGTGGAAGGAATATATTTAAAGAATGATTGGAAGGCTATGGGTGTGTGGCCGTGTAATATCTGAAAGGTGCACCTTGTGAAAAAGACTTGGGGAAAAGCCTCTAGCCACTGCAGGAGTCTACTGTTCCAGTAACCAAAGTTGTGTTGAAAGCCTTTGAAATTTCACTGTCGAATGGGTGCTTGTGGTAACCTTGCTGGATAGTTGCTATACATTTAAAATCTATTTTGTACTGTTGCCTTAAAGGGGGTGTGTAGTTGGTAGTCTGGTTAACTAGGAATTTTGGTAATTGTTATAATATTAAGTAATTATGTAACTGTAATCTTGTTTATGTATTTTATTCTTTTCTTCTGTTAATAACTGTTTAATTTAATGTTTAAAATCTCTAAAGATGTTAGTGGACTCCTTATTTCTGAATTCAGTGCACAAATCTTCTCGTAATAAGTACAACTTGCAAAACTGTTATGATAGCGTGGCCAAGTTTCCCTTGTGGACTTGGTCAGCCTGGCAAATACTACCTGACGTATCATAACAAGTTAAACACCTGGACTGTTGGGGCAACATGTCCATACCATAGTATCCTGAAAGATACATAAAAAAAACAAAAGAAAAGTCAAGTTGGAGAAAGGGCTGCTAAGAGATATACATGATAAAGTAAAAGATAATTATAGCAAAATGACAGAAATATTACCAGAGCAATTAACATGATGGACATGATATTAGAGAAGAGATCAAAAACAGATAAAGACACTTTTTGACAGAAAAAGGGAAGTAACTGAAAAAGAACTTTTCAAACTTGGTGAGAATAAAACCCTCTGGTCCGGATGAGTTAAGAACATAAGAAATAGGAGCAGGAGTAGGCCATTTGGCCCTTCAAGCCTGCCCCACCATTCAATGATATCATGGCTGATCTGCCCCAGGTCTCAACTCCTCTTTCATGCCAGCTTCTCATAACCCTCAACTCCCCGATATTTCAAAAAACTATTTACCTCCTCTTTAAATACTTTCAGTGATCTAGCCTCCACAACTCTCTGAGGTAGAGAATTCCAGACATTCACTACCCTCAGAGAAGAAATTCCTTCACATCTCAGTTTTAAAATGAGTGGTCCCTTATTCTGTAACTATGTCCCTTAATTCGAGATTCCCCCACTAGTGGAAACATCTTCTCAACATCTACCCTGTCAAGCTCCCTCAGAATCTTGTACATTTCAATAAGATTTTTTTTTAATTCCTTCATGGGATGTGGGCATCACTGGCAGCATTTATTGCCCATCCCTAATTATCCTTGTTCAATTGGCATTTAAGAGTCAACCACATTGCTGTGGGTCTGGAGTCACATGTAGGCCGGACCAGTTAAGGGCAGCAGATCTCCTTCCCTAAAGGACATTAGTGAACTAGATGGGTTTTTACAACAATTGGCAATAGTTTCATGGTCATCATTAGACATCTTAATTTATTTTTTTTAATTCCAGATTTTTATTGAATTTAAATTCTGCCATCTGCTATGATGGGATTTGAACTCGGGTCCCCAGAGTATTACCCTGGGTCCCTGGATTACTAGTCCAATAATACCACTATGCCATCACCTCCCCGTGACCCCCATTCTTCTAAACTCTAATAAATAAAGGCCTAACCTGCTTAGCAGTTCTTGATAAGTCAACCCCTTCATCCCAGGAATCAGCCTAGTGAATCTCTTTTGAACTGCCTCCAATGCCAGTATATCCTTTCTTAAATACAGGGACTAAAACTGTACGCAGTAGTCCAGGTGTGGCCTCACCAACACCCTGTACAGTTGTAACAAAACTTCCCTATTTTTAAACTCCAAACTCCTAGCAATACAGGCCAAAATTCCATATCCACGTGTTTAAAAATGAGGTAACATTCAACGCAGGTTAAGATTTTAAAGTTAAATATAGTTACTCAGGCTGTCAAAAGTGGGAAGTAGTGTTCTATAAGGACTGGTATTGGAATATGGCTATTCACCATTTACATAAATGATGTAAACTTGCGAAATGCAAGTACAATTTCAAAATTTGTGAATAACACTAAATTGGGGAGGTGCAGGTGATACAGAGGAGGAATATGTCACAATAAAAGACAGAGTAATAAACTTTCAGAATGGGCCTGCAATTGACAAGGAAATTCAATATAGATAAGTGTGGTTGGAAGAACAAGGAATAAGGAGGCCACGTACTCCACGGAAAATAGGCAATTAAGTTGGGTAGAGCGACAAGGATCTGGCAGTACAGAAACACAAATCACTAAAAGTAGCACCGAAGGTTAACAGAGCTATAAAGATGCAAACAAAGGATTCATTTCTAGAGGAACAGGATTGAAAAAAAAGAACTTATGTTAAACTTGCAAAGAACCTTGGTTAGGCCACTTGGCATACAGTGAACAGTTCTGGTTTCCATATTATAAAAAGATTATAATGGTAATAGAGGTAGTCGTTTAGTAGTGCAGAATATGAGTATTGCTGAGAAAAGAGAGACACGTCACAGCTTTTCGTCCTGATGAGTGTGAGACAAAAAGCTTAGACTTGTCTTTTTTCAGCAATACTCAACCTGCTTTATTTATCTTGTTTATCCTGCCTCTCAAACAAGTAGGTGTATGGTCCCTTGCTCCTGTATAATGTTGGAAAAGGTTCAATGGTCTCAGCTAGGCACGAAAGGTGAGTGGTGTGCCACAAATGGCTAGCATAGAAGTGCAGGGTGGCCGTGAAAGCAGAAATGGAAATGAGGACTCTGCTCAAAATCAGAGCTCCACATACTGCCTCCTGACCTGATTGGAGAGTCTGGGTATCCTTGTACATGAATCACAAAAAGTTAGCTTGAGGATGAGGTAAGTAATTAGGAAGGCAAATGGAATGTTGACTTTTATTGAAAGGGGGATGGAGTATACAAGTAGGGTTATCTCATTATCACTGTACAGGGCAGTAATGAGACCCACCTAGAGTACGTTGTACAGTTTTTATTTCTTTATTTAAGGATATACTTGCACTCGAGGCAGTTCAGAGAAGTTTCACCAGGTTGATTCCTGGGCCTATACTCATTGGAGTTTAGAAGAATGAGAGGTGATCATATAACTCATATAAGATTCTAAAGGTGCTTGACAGGGTAGAAGCTGAGAGGATGTTTCCACTCATTGGGGACTCTGGAACTAGGGAGCACAGTTTCAAAATAAGGGGTCTCCCATTTAGGACAGAGATGAGAAGGAAGCTCTTTTCTCAGCGGGCCATTAATCTTTGGAATTCTCTACCCCAAAGAGCAGTGGAGGTTGGTCATTGAATATATTTAAGGCTGAGTTAGTCAGATTTTTGACCTACAAGGGAGATAAAGGTTAAGGGGGGCAGGCAGAAAAGTGGAGCTAAAACCACACTCAGATCAGCCATTAGCTTATTGAATGGCAGAACAGGCTCAAGGGGCAAACTAGCCTACTCCAACTCTTATTTCTTATGTGGAAGCTTAAGGGGAGATTTGTTAGCGGTGTACAAAATCATGAAGTGTTGTGATCAGGGTTCAAATTACATGACAGAGGCAGGCAAATTCACCCTGGAAACTTCATAAAAAGCCCTGTAAACTCAATGATGGGAGCAAAAAAATCATGAAAGGTTGTCCCCATGCATTTTGGTTGGAGGAGCAATGAGCGCAGGAGACAGAATCTCGGAGGAGCTGCGCCTCCAGTCATAGTTCTGTCTCTCCCATGTTGTTGCTCCAGTTCACAAATCTCCTTCTTCTGCCTTACCACCCCCCCCACCACCAATCTTGTCTCTTTTGCCTTCAACTGTCCATTTTCTTGGGTAGCAGCACAGGCTGGGTGTTGGGCAGGACCCCGCCTGAGACTATGGTGAATCCTTCCAGCAGCTTGTTGGGCTCCTCGTCATTGTGGCTGGTGAGCTGGAGATGGCAGAGAATGATGCGGGTCTTCTTGTCCTAGGCCGTGTTGACGGCCAGTTCCAGGATCTCAATGGTGGTTAGGGAAGAGGGGGGTACTGTCTCGTCATTGTGACCCTTGTGTGCTGGAATTTGAGATGAATCTGATCTTAGTTTATTATTGTAAATTGGGAATCGTATTTAGAATACAAATGGGAGAAAATGCCAAGAAGCTAAGGAAGAATGGAATCCTGAACTTCTCATGTGAAAATGAAAAAGGAGCTCCCAAAACTCAAAAGGTAGACCTTGAGAAAATTTCAAGAACTGTCCTCATGAAAAAGTTATTTTGACCCCTGGTTCTGATAATGTAAATGAGGATAAACTGTTTCCAGTGGCAAAAGGTCAGCAACTAGATGACAGAGATTAAAGTTAATTGGCAAGAGAACTATTGGTGGTGTGAGGTGCAAATAAATTATGCAGCCAGTTATGATGATCTGGAATGCAATGTCTGAAAGGGTAATGGAAGCAGATTTAATAACTTGCAAAGGGAATTGGAGAAATATTTGAAGGGAAATCAGACTAATTAGATAGCTCTATCATAGAGCTGGCACAGGAATGTGTGGCTTCCTTCTGTGCTGCGCCATTCTACGATCCTATTATTAACAGTCAATCAAGGGCACACATGGCAACTTTCATGAATTAATCCTGAGACATGGTTTCTCAGTCAAATTTAGCCTTACTCAAAATTTCGCAAGGGGGTTCTGAAAACTCAAGATTTTAACTCCTTCTGCATATGCAGAGCGCTGCAGCATGCACACCCATTTGGTCACAGCCGAGCATGCGTCTAAACTCCGGAGAGCCGAATATAGGAGAAATCGGAGGCGCACCTCTGCTGAAGCCTATTGGTTTGTCGAACCTGGAGTCCGAGTGAAGCTGCCTTTCAAAGGAATATCGATCTTGTCCCGTAACTCATTGTGCCTTTTACACGATTAGGTTTCCAATGTTCACTCAGAGGTGTGACTGTACAAAAGCGCTGACTCTCACTCTGAAAATTGGATCCTCAACTTCAACTCTCAGACTGTTGGGGGTAGTTTTGACTTCAGTATTTACCACAAAAGCGACACAGAACAATAACATTCTTTGACCAGCAGTCTGGGGGCGCCTCCCTCCTCCCCCATTCTGCCCTTTCCCTGACACTACAGGCTTTAAATATCCAAACTCACCAACAGCCAATTTCAACATCTTCATGTACTCCATCTGGGCTTCTACTCTGTCCCACCCAGTTCTGGTTTGCAGTGTGCATTAATCCTTCTTCAAACCGAGTGAGTGCTTTACTCACTCACCTTTATATTGACTGACTGGGCGGGAAAAGAGAAAATTGCAGGGATATGGTGGACATGCAGCATAGGGAAACAAATTGGGATACTCGTGATCATACCCATATAATAAATAGGGTTTTTTTTGAAAGCATTTTCAGGTACACTCATCTCGATGTTGTAGAGTTCTGGCATGTCAAGGATTAAACCACTAAGGAAGTTTATAAATCTCGGACCATATAGGCTAATGTTTGAAAAACAGCTCATCATTTTTATACCAAATCCCCTTTTAGGGGTCCTTGATTTATGAGACGGTGGAGTTGGCATGTCTGCAGGGGGCATGTTAGGCACGGTGACAGGTAGAATTTATGGAAAAGTTTCTGTTTGGAACGAGCACTCACCTTCTTCTGGTTACCGAAGTAAGTTAGCTCGTTGGGGTCTCTTCTCTCTGGAATGAAACTGAAGCCAGATAAGGCAGAGAGCGGCGTGTTCTTATTTAAGCGTTTGGTTATTTCCGCCATGTCCCTTGGATTTATTTCCCTCTTTACACAGGCAAGGCAGGTGCCAGCTCGGCGGCCCGGGACTTCTGACGTCCACTGGTTGCTAAGCTACAGGTACCCGACCGCAGCGAGTTCCGGCTCCTTCTCAGCTTGAGCTACTTTCTGAGACAGCCTTGATCATGGCCATGGTGACATTGTCAGCACGAACTCTAACCCTTTTTGCTCTTTCTATCCCGATGAACTGCTGTTCCTTCGCTGCCTCAATGCCATCAGAGGCTCGCTTAGGCCTTCCGTGACGTCATAATTGCTCGACGCTAGCCCGCAGGCTACGTTACAAGAGGCAGCTGATGTCATCCAGGATTCCTATTCCATATCTGCTGAGTTGGTTAGCTGGGCTCAGGGTGAAAACAGGTACAGTACTGTACTGTGTTATTGTTAGGTCTGTTACCAGAACCTGCATAGAGCCTGGGCATTTATTATCGGGCTCTCCATCTGCCCGACTAAACGCCCCAGTGTGCCAGCCCGCTCCCAGGAGTCATGACATACCGCCCAAAGTTCAGAAAAGTGTAATTTTTAAACCAAATTAAGAATCAAATTCAGTCTAGATCATTAGTTATCTCCCAACAAAAGATACAGAAAGGTATAAATATCCAAACCTTTATTCCAGTTTTGGCACAAATGAAGATTAGCCATAATTTGGAAATGCATTTTCCTAATCACTAAATTCGAAGGGGCTTTTTTGCCTACACATAATGAACACTATGCAACGACAGAATTCAAGCTGCTGTTCTTTTATGTGATTCACTAACCCTTGTTAGCCCTATGTTTGTAACAAAACATAGAAGGTTCACCAACAAGAAAACTCAGACTTATCACAGATGAGTTAATTGGGGAAGGCAAATTAAGCATGGCTACTTTTTCAGCACAAAGTAACAGTTGAAAATGTGATCTGAATAATGAAGTGTGGAAAAATAGGAATTTAAACAAATCATAAAAGTATATTCAGAAGTCATAGAAATCATATGACACCAAAGAAGGCTATTTGGCCCTTCGAACTTGTGCTGGTTCTTTTGAAGCGCAATCCAGTTAGTTTCACTCCCCGCTCTTTTCCCAAGCATAGCATGCTTATGTTTACGGCTGTTGAAAGTGATTTCTGTTTTAGGTTCCTTGCTAAAACAAATAAAATGTAATTGGGTAAATTTTTCCTCCATTTAGTTTTCAGCAGCTGGCTGGAGGAGGGGCTATTCAGTCCTTTGAGCCTGTTCCACCATTCTATGAAATCATAGCTAATCTGCACTTCAATTTCATTTATCCATCTGTTCTACAAACCTCTTGTACCCTTATCTAACAAAAATCTACTGCTGACTCATAAAATGATGCAGCACAGAAGGAGGTGATTTGGTCCCTGGTGCCTGTGCCAATTCTTTGATAGAGGTGTCCAATTAATCCCACCCTCCTCCTCTTTCCCATAACCCTGTAATTTTCCCATCAAGTATTTATCCAGTTCCCTTTTGATTGTTACTGTTGAATCTGCTTCTATCACCTTTTCAGGCGGTACATTCCAGATTACAACTCACTGTGTAAAAGAAATGTTTCCTCATGAATCTGGTCTGTTTGCCAATCACCTTAAATCTGTGTCCTCTGTTTACTAAAACATTTTCTACTGGAAACAGTTTCTCTTTATTTATTCTATCAAAATCATCCTTGCTTTTTAACATCTATATTAAATCTCCTCTGCTTAAAGGAGAACAACCCTAGTTTCTCCAGCCTTTTCACATAAATGAAGTCGCTCATCTGGGGTATCATTCTATAAATTACCTCTGCACCCTTTCCTAGGCTTTGACATTGTTTCTAATGTGTGATGCCCAGAATTTTGTTACTACCCACTTCTCCGTTTACTAAATGTCTGACTTTCATGTTATCTACAAAATTTGAAATTATACCAAGTCCAGGTCATGAATATCGAATATACAAACATACGAATTAGGAGTAGATGTAGGCCACTTTGCCCCTCAGCTTTCTCTGCAATTCAATAAGATCATGGCTGATCTGATTGTAACCTCAACTCCACATTCCCGCCTACCCCCAATAACCTTTCCCCTCCTTGCTTATGAAGAATCTATCTACCACTGCCTTAAAAATATTCAAAGACTTTGCTTCCACCACCTTTTGAAGAAGAGAGTTCCAAAGACTCATGACCCTCTGACAGAAAAAAAATTCTCCTCATCTCTGCCTTAAATGTGGTTGACTCTTAACTGCCCTCTGAACATGCGCAATTAGGGATGGTTAATAAATGCTGGCCTAGCCAGTGATGCCCAAATCTCATGAATGAAAAAAAAATGGTGACCCCTTATTTTTAAACAGTGATCCAGTTCTAGATTCTCCTGCGAGAGGAAACATTCTTTCCACGTCAACCCTGTCAAGACCTCTCAGGATCTTATATGTTTCAATCAAGTTGCCTGTTATTCTTCTAAACTCCAGCAGATACAAGCCTAGCCTGTCCAACCTTTCCTTGTAAAACAACCAGCCCATTTCAGGTGTTGGACAAGTAAACTTTCTCTGAACTGCTTCCAACGCATTTACCTCCTTCCTTAAATAAAGAGATCAATGCTGTACACAGCACCAGTTCCCTGTATAACTGAAGCATAACGTACCTACATTTGTGTTCAATTCCCCTCATGTCTATGAAAAAAAACAGTGACCTTAACGCTACATTGGCAGCATCTGGTTTTCTAGTGCAAACAGATACTGTGTACTCCTTTAGCATCTCAACCATGCCCTCTATCTCCACAAGAAGAACTCATTTTTGGTTCCTATTTGTCCCCAGCCTTATTTTTACTGCCTTTTTAGTATTTATGTGTCCATAAAAGACTTTTGGGTTCTCTTTTATATTAGCCACTAATCTATTCTCATACCCTCTCTTTGACCTTCTGCCCTCAAAAAGCAGGACAAATCTGACCTGACCAGTTACCATCCCATCAGCCTACTTTCAATCATCAACAAAGTAATGGAAAGAGTCAACACCAGTGCTATCAAGTGGCAATGACTAACTAATCATGGTCATCGTCAGTCCGTCTAACCAAGGATGATGTCTATCAGTTTTCATGATCTGTGTGTCCTCAGGTGACTCACAGGCAATCCAGGAGCTACAGGTCTTTGGGCAGAGAGGACAAGACTTGTCCTGTGGAATGGCTGTGGAGGGGAGGGGGAGAGGGAGGGGGGGCGGCTCGCGAGCCAAGGTTCTGCTCTCTTTCCTTTAGCTTTCGTCACATCTCTACAGCAGAGTTTATGTGGTCAGTTTCCGACTGTGTTATGGCTTGTTGGAGGAGGTGCTGCCACACGGCACAGTTTATGGCAAGATCCCTCCATAAACCAATGTCAATTTGTCCCCTTTTCATTTAGGCCTTCAGAGTGTATTTATTCTCCATGAGATTGTTGTCATCCTTAAGTGTGACAAGAGGATTTGTTTCAAAAACCGATTATTTGGCGTGTAGATGCTGTGTCCGGACCAACAGGGCTGATTTTGTATCATTATGGTTGCAATGCTGGAGGAATTGGCTTCGGTGAGGCTGCTCGAGTTTGTTTGCCTTGCTTCCCACTTTGAATAGTCTAGGCGAGACAGCACTGGTAGAAATTCCCAGCATCTGGAGGTGCCTTTGGTAGGTGACTCAAGTTTCACTGCCATAAAGAAGGATGGTGACAATAGCCTTGGAGACTAAAACCTCTGTCTTCTTATGGAAACCCGGTTGTGGAATTTTGGAAGGCTATGTTGGCACAGCAGATTCTTTGTGGATTTCCTCTTCAATGGTGAGCAATGGTGACTAACCAATAGCCTGCTTGTTGATGCTCAGTTAGGACTCTGTTGTCGATGCTCAGTTAGGATCTCATAATGGTATTAGTCCAAACATGGACAAAAGAACTGAATTACAGGTATGAGGTGAGAATGTCTGCCTTTAACATAGAATAGCATTTGACCGAGTGTGAGATCAAGGATCCCTGATAAAATTGAGGTCAATAGAAATCAAAGGTAAAACTCTCCACTGGCTGAAGTCATACCTATCACAAAGGAAGACGGTTATGGTTGTTGAAGGCCAATCATCATTGGAGTTCCTCAGGGCATTGTCCTAGGCTCAACCATCATTAAATGTTTCATCATCAAAGATCTTCCCTCCATTATACAAACATACTGACACACAAATTAGGAGCAGAGTAGGCCATTCAGCCCCTTGAGCCTGCTCCATCTTTCAATGAGATCTTGGCTGATCTGATTGTGGCCTCAACACCAATTTCCTGCTTACCCAGTCTTTGATTCCTTTGTTAGTCAAGAATCTATCTACCTCTGCTTTAAAAATATTCAATGGCTCTGCCTCTACTGGTCTCGAGGGATGAGAGTTCCACAAACTCATGAACCACTAAGAAAAAAAAAATTCCTTGCATCTCTGTATTAAATGGGAGACCCCTTATTTTTAAACTGTGTCCTCTGGTTCTAGTCTCTCCACAAGGAGAAACATCCTTTCAGCATCCACTCTGTCAAGTCCCCTCAGGATATTATTTTTTAAAATTCAGCATTTATTGCCCATCCCTAATTGCCCATGAGAAGGTGATGGTGACCTGCCTTCTTGATCTGCTGCAGTCCATGTGGTGTAGGTACACCTACAGTGCTGTTAAGGAGGGAGTTCCAGGATTTTGACCCAGCGACAATGAAGGAACAATGATATATTTCCAAGTCAGGATGGTGAGTGGCTTAGAGGGGAACTTCCAGGTGGTGGTGGTGTTCCCATGTATCTGTTGCCCTTGTCTTTCTAGATGGTAGTAGCCGTGGGTTTGGAAGGTGCTGCCTAAGGTGCCTTGATGAGTTTTCGCAGCACATCTTGTAGATGGTACACCCTGCTGCCACTGTTCGTGGGTGGTGGAGGGAGTGAGTTTATGGAAGGGATGCCGATCAAATGGGCTGCTTTGTCCTGGATGGTATCAAGCTTCTTGAGTATTCTTGCAGTTGCACTCATCCAGGCAAGCGGAGACTATTCTATCACTCTCCTGACTTGTACCTTATAGATGGTGGACAGGCTTTGGGGAGTCAGGAGGTGAGTTACACACTGCAGGATTCCTAGCCTCTAACCTGCTCTTTAGGCACAGTATTTATACAGCTAGTCCAGTTCGCTTTCTGGTCAATGGTAACCCCCAGGATGTTGATAGCGGGAGATTCAGCATTGGCAAAGCCATTGAATGCCATGGTTAGATTTTCTGTTGTTGGAGTTGGTCATTGCCTGGCACTTGTATGACATGTATGTTACTTGCCACTTGTCAGCCCAAGCCTGGATATTGTCCGGGTCTGCTGCATTTGAACATGGACTGCTTCAATATTTGAGGAGTCACGCATGGTGCTGAACATTGTGCAATTATCACCGAACATCCCAACTTCTGTCTGACCTTATGATGAAAGTAAGGTCATTGATGAAGCAGCTGAAGGTAGTTGGGCCTAGGACACTACCTTGAGGAACTCCTGGAGTGATGTCCTGGAACTGAGATGATTGACCTCTAACAACCACAGCCATCTTCCTTTGTGCTAGGTATGACTCCAACCAGCGGAGAGTTTTCCCCCTGATTCCCATTGACTCCAGTTTTGCTAGGGCTCCTTGATGACACATTCGGTCAAGTGCTGCCTTGACGGCAAGGATAGTCACTCTCACCTCACTGCTTGAGTTCAGCATTTTGTCCATGATTGAACCAAGGCTGTAATGAGATCAGAAACTGAGCATGTTTCAACCAGATCACTTCTCATTCTTCTAAACTCCAATGCATACAGGCCCAACTTGTCCTATCTTTCTTCGTGAGATAACCGCCTCATCCCAGGAATCAGTCAAGTGAACCTTCCCTGAACTGCTTCTAATGCAATTATGTCCTTTCTTAAATAAGGAGACTGAAACTATATGCAGAATTCTGGATGTGGCCTTACCAATGCCCTGTACAACTATAGCAAAACATCCCTACTTTTATATTCCATTCCTCTTGCAATAAATTATAACATTCCATTTGCCTTCCTAATCACTTGATGTACATGCATACTAACTTTCCCTGATTCATGTACCAGGACGCTCTGATCCCTCCGTACCTCAGAGATCTGCAATCTCTCTTTCCATTTGGATAATATGCTGCTTTTCTATTCTTCCTGCCAACACAGGCAAATTTACGTTTTCCCACATTATACTCTATCTGGCAAATTTTTGCCCACTTACTTAACCTATTTATATATCTTTGCAGACTTATGTCCTCTTCACAACTTACTTTCCTACTTGTCTTTGTGTCATCAGCAACTTTAGCAACTATATATTCACTCCCTTCATCCAAATCATTGATATAGATTGTAAATAGCTGAGGTCCCAGCAATGACCTCTGTGGCACTCCACTTGTTACATCCTGCCAACCTGAAAATTACCCACTTATGCCTACTCTCTGTTTCCTGTTAGCTAACCATTCTCTATCCATGCTAATATGTTAACCTCTACACCATGAGTTCTTACTTTATGTAGTAACTTTTGATGTGGCACCTTGTCAAGTGCCTCCTGGAAATCTATGTACATCACATCTTCATCCACATTGCTTGTGACGTCCTCAAAGAACTCTAATAAATTAGTCAAACATGATTCCCCTTTCACAAAACCATGTTGATTTTCCCTGATTACATTGAAATTTTCATAACATCAGAAATTGGGATGTTCGTTGATGATTGGGCAGTAATCAGATAATTAAGTAATTTGTGCCTGCACGCAACAAGAGCTGAACAATATTCAGGCCTGGGTTAATAAGTGGCAGGTAACATTCATGGCACATAGTGGCATTATTCAATGGCATTGGCACTGCTGAATCCCACACCAATGCCCTGAGGGTCACCATTGAGCAGAAATTTAACTATATCAACCACATAAATACTGTGGCTAAAAAGCAGGTCAGAGGCTGGGAATGTAACTCATCTTATAAATCCCCAAAGCCTTTCTACCATTTACATGGCACAACTCAGGAGTGTGATGGAATACTCTCCATTTGCCTAGATAAGCACAGCACAAAAACTCAAGAAGCTCAACACCATCTAGGACAAAGCAGCCAACTGATTTGCATCCCATCCACCACCTCCATTCATTCCTTCCACCACAGATACACTGTGGCTGTAGTGTGTGCCATCAATAAGATACACTGCAGCACCTCAACAAAGCATTTTGGACAGTGTCTTCCAAATCCATGTCCTCTACCTCTCAGAATTATAAGAGCAGTAGGTGCATGGGAACACCACCGCCTCCAAGGTCCGTTCTAAGTCACACACCATCCTGACTTGGAACTATGTCGTTCTTCCTTCATCGTCACTGTGTTAGAATCCTGAAATTTCCTACCTAACATCAATGTGGGTATGCCTACAATACACGGACTGCAGCAGTTCAAGAAGGAAGCTCACCACTATCTTCTCTAGGGCAATTGGTGAAGGGCAATCAATGCTGGCTTTGACAATTTTGCCCATCTGAACCTGGCAGATTTAGAAGAGATGATATTTACGCTTGGAGTAAGGAGAGGCACAATGGTTATAAATCATCTCCAGTGGAAGTAAAGTGGGAACATACTGCACTTGGGATGGCTTTGTGATCAACTTGGTGAATGTTGCCAATTACGATGTGAGTTACAGCTGCCAGTAGTCATCAAATGAAATGCGCAATGCCATGCTGCAGGGTTTGAATGTTTTAGACTTTCTCCTTTGGATGTATAAGGATTTCACTTTGCTGTCTTAGTTTCACATATGACTGTGTTGTGAGAATGTCTTCACCGCAAATAGTTTCCACTAAGGTGGAAAACACGCTGACAATTTTTTCACAAGCCTTTATGTATGGTGCCATCCACACTTTGTCCAGCGGATGCTGGTGAAAACCTCACTGCAGGAACTAAGTGTCGATTGCTTGATGAAACCTGTTATGCTAATTGTTTACATTCTCACTTCAGACCAACCAGAATTGCTCAAACATGCTCCAAACTCATGTGTATCACTCTCTGTCATATTTCTTACAACATGTTTGTGTTGCTACACAAATAAAGCTCACGTACTAATTGGCTGACACAAATCCTAGGGGCAGGATTTTACCTTCAGCGAGCGGGGGCGAAGCCCATGCGCCGACGCGTAAAATAACGCGTGGTGATGTCAGGGAGAACTCCCGATGTCACCACGACCAATTTAAATTTTCAGGAAGGCGGGAACGCAGCAAAATCAGCTGCGCGCCCACCGACCTGTCAATGGCCAATTGAGGCCATTGACAGGATAAATTAAGCAATTAAAGGATTTGCCCGTCCAACCTTAAGGTTGGCGGGCAGGCCAGGAACCCTGGCGGCAGCTAGAGAAAACATGAAACCTCATCCACAGGTGGGATGAGAGGGAGGAGGGGGCTGTGGAGGAGTGTGGTGGGTGGGACGGAAAGGTACATGTGGAGGGGGCTTGAGGGGATAGTAGAGAGAGATAGGGGGCGTGAGGAGGGTTGGGGCAGGGTTGCAAGAGGATGGGGGTAAGGAAGATAAAGAGGGATGAGGGAGAGGCATATGTCAGTTTAGTAAGATTGACAATGAGTGCAATACCGGCTTAAGCTGGCTGAGCGTACTGGTGCCTATACTGGTCACCACTTGAAAACTGGAAGCCCCTACTGGATTATCAGAGTCCAGTAGAATTACCAGTTTATTAGACACTTCCATTAAAATCCATTTGAGACCAGTTGAGCAACAAATACTGCCAGTTCAGGATTCAGCTGGTCCGAACTGCTTTTTCCTTCTGGGATATCAAGCTGGAGGATTGGATGCCCGTGATGCCTCAAATGAATGGAAAATACATTAGGTGATAATGATGGCAAAGCTGCCAGTGCTGTAAATGATCCTCTCTGCTGCCCCCAAGCATCACTGAATGCCCAAGTAGTAAAGGCAAAATTCTATCCAATAATTTCAAGTTCGATGGCAACTAATGACGTGTGTTCATTGCAATAAAATGCCAATTTTTACTGCAAGTCAGTACATAACAGGAGACTTGTTTTTGACACTTCTGCTTTACTGCATCAGTGCCCAAGCTAAGGGGGGTGGTAGTGCAGTGAGGATGTCACTGGTCTAGTAATCCAGCAGTCCAGGCTCATCTGGAGGTATGGTTTTAAATCTCATCGTGGCAGTTGGTGGAATTTAATTTCAATTAATAAAATCTAGAATTGAAAGCTAGTTTCAGACCATGAAGTATTATCATAAATCCCATTTGGTTCACTGATATCCTTTAGGAATGAACATCTTAGTCTTGCCCATGAACTTCAGATCCGCAGTAATGTGATTGACTCCTAACTGCCCTCTGAAATGGTCTATCAAGCCCCTCAGTGCAAGGGCATATTAGGTATGGGCAACAATTGCAGGGATGCCTATGTCTCATGAAAGAGTAAATTAAAAAAAAACTCAGAAGGACAATTTCAGGCACTGAGATGCTCCTTCCCATTGCTGTGAAGGTTGTTATACCATTATGCCTCTATGAAACAGGATCCTTCCAGACTACTACATGATGTATCTATCATGTTTAGTTCTTTTCTGTGTGAATCAAGTGACTGATGCAATGTTTGCTGGAGGACACAGTCTTAATCACTTTCCAATGGACACCAAGTGGAGAGTGCCTAGGATCTACCAGTTTTCCAAACATTCCAGGCTATTACAGATTGAACAGATGTATGATGCAGGTCAATGCAAGTACATTCAAGAGCAGGAAGCAATACTTCTGTATAAATATATATGTGATTTCAGACCACAGAAATATGACCCTGCACATTAAAATGTGTTATCTGGAGATTGTTGTGATGCTTTTGGTGCCTACATTATTTGCCAGTCCCCAAGAGAGTGATTTGATGGCTGTTCAGATCCTTGCAGCCATGGTTGATGATTTAAATTGGAAAATCCTGTATAACACAAAGCACAGATACAATGAGATGATGCCAGCACCTAAGATTATGAAGCATATAGTGATGCTGAAGCAACAATTCTACAGGATGAGTAAGATTAAATTTTTGTCTGTATCGCCTGAGCAGGATATTGATCTCCAGCTCAATACAAGCCGCTAAAATTATTACCATCTGTTATTGTAGTATAAGGGTATCTGGCAAAACAAGGGCCAATGTGCGCCTGGGAAACAGTACCTCCCACAGTGTGATGTAAAGAGACACATGACTTGAGAGTAGAGAGAGTTATGGATTGAACAGAGACCTGTGTAGAAGCAAGCATAGAGTTAACTCATAGCTTGGGCTATATCCTGTATGTATGTACATAGTTCTGTGTTATCAATAAGCTGTTACTATTCCACCATACATGACTCAGAACATCCTCATGAGACTTACTGAACTGAACATTCAACATACAGCATGGTGACAGCTAATGGAAAAACCAGAACCTCAGATCAGCTGGATCAGAAATTCAAATGCTGGAAAACTAAAGGACCTGATTAAAAGCACCTGAAGTGAAGACACAGAAGGAGATTGCCTGAAAAAAAGTTTATTTGTAGAATTGGAAGAAGAAAGGCAGAGAAAAAAACTTCACTGTGCACCTGAGAGTGCCACAAAATCTCTTAGAGGTCCGTTGTGAGTGCCTACAGAGTGCAGAGTCAAAAGACCTAGCAGGGTAAGCAAAAAAAATCAGTTCTAACCCAGGACTAGCTTAAAAGCTTCAGTGCTGTAAAAAAATGCCAAAGCAGCCAGGTTCCAACAGCATTGCGGCCAGCCCGAGTTCAGAATCGGTGCCATACCCCATGGCGGCCAAGCTCGTTGTAAGGGGGAGAAAAAATGAAAATAAATTGGAAGTTCTAAAAGTCTCAGCCAAAAGCGGGAATCGATTGCAAAATGTCCGGAAATCCTCTGATGTCGTAGGGAAGGCCCAGAATAATTGATTGAGTAAATCAACTATGCCTCCCTGTGGTGGCATGGTGGTATTGTCACTGGACTAGTATTCCAGAGACCCAAGGTAATGCTCTGGGGACCCGGGTGCAAATCCCGTCACGGCAGATGGTGAAATTTGAATTCAGTAAAAATATGGAATTAAAAGCCTGATGAAACCATTGCCAATTGTTGTAAAAGCCCACCTGGTTCACTAATGTCCTTTAGGGAATGAAATCTTAGCCTACATGTGATTCCAGACCCACAGCAATGTAACTCTTTTGAGTACAAACCCATTTCCATCTGTTTCAGATAAAGTTACATTGTTTCATAGTTTGCTATTGTGAGATTTGAACTCTTGATCTTGGGGTTACGAACCCAGTACCATAACCACTTGGCTATTTACGCCAAGCCCAAACATGTTTTCCATCTGTTCCTATTCAGATGAAGTTACATTGTTTTTCATAGTTTGCCATTGTGAGATTTGAACTCTTGATCTTGGGGTTACAATCCCACAGCACTGTAACTCTATTGAGTACAAACCCATTTCCATCTGTTTCAGATGAAGTTACATTGTTTCATAGTTTGCCATTGTGAGATTTGAACTCTTGATACTCTTTTGAGTAAACCTGTTTCCATCTGTTTCAGATGAAGTTACATTGTTTCATAGTTTACCACTGTGAGATTTGAACTCTTGATCTTGGGGTTACAAACCCAGTACCATAACCACTTGGCTATTTAGGCCAAGCCAGCAATGTAACTCTTTCGAGTACAAACCCATTTCCATCTGTTTCAGATAAAGTTACATAGTTTCATAGTTTGCCATTGTGTGATTTGAACTCTTGATCTTAAGGTTATAAACCCAGTACCATAACCACTTGGCTATTTAGGTCAATCTCCCACAGCACTGTAACTCTTTCAAGTACAAACTTGTTTCCATCTGTTTCAGATGAAGTTACATTGTTTCATAGTTTGCTATTGTGAGATTTGAACTCTTGATCTTGGGGTTACAAACCCAGTACCATAACCACTTGGCTATTTACGCCAAGCCCAAACATGTTTTCCATCTGTTCCTATTCAGATGAAGTTACATTGTTTTTCATAGTTTGCCATTGTGAGATTTGAACTCTTGATCTTGGGGTTACAATCCCACAGCACTGTAGTTGACTCTTAAAAATGTCCTTTCAACGAGGGTAATTAGGGATGGACAATAAAGGCCAGCGACACTCACATCCCATGAACGAATAAAAAAAAATGATAAAACTAAAGACAATGAGGTCAGAACCGCCATCACCACCGGAGCCCACCAAAAAATGATAAGTGTGAGAAGACTCTTTGAAAAAATAGTCACTGTGGTGCCAGCTTTAAAACCTGCACAGCATTTAAAGCTGTACCCACCTGAACTTCAAAGCAACCATGGACAATAAATCAACATTACCAGGCCAATTTGGACTGATACAAGGGCCAGACCAAACACAAAATTAGGGACTTTTGCAGAGAAGACTCTTAAGATACTTAAGGACTAGTGAATACACTAATTTATCCAATAGGTCCGAAAGCCAATGATATTATTGTGAGGTAAGGAGTGACATAATCTTGCTGAAAAAAGAGACATGTCTAAGTTTTTCGTCTTGTACTCATCAGGACACTCGCAAGAGTACCAATATAAGGGGGAAACAACAATTTATACTGTATGTGAAGAGACTGCTAATTGGTTGGCAAGTGGTGTTGCCATGGAGAATACACCACTGATGGTGACTGACCATTAACTGCCAACCTTTGTTTGAAATTTAAGCCCTGATTGGTCAAGGCATTGCCCTGAGAAATGAGTCAGCGAATGGCTGTCACATTTTATTTGGCTGAAACAGGCGCAATGTATGTACATGTTCTTTCTGTTTGCAAAGAACCAGGCCCTGTGTATTAATGTATGTAGCTTCCAATACACACAAATGTGCCACATTGCGAGCCCGACTGACAATCTTAAATCAGTTGTCAGCGTAATTCTTAGCACATTAAGGATTATTTAGCAAATGTCCAATCTCAGAATCACATCTAATGTTGGACCTTATATTGGTATTCTTGTGAAGTGTCCTGATAAGTGCAAGATGAAAAGCTTCGACATGTTTCTTTTTTCAGCAATACTTAAGTTCTGTACCACTAAATGACTAAATAATTCTCAGAAAATTTGATGAAGTTCTAAAATCATTCGATACATATTTTAATCTAAGAAGCAACAACATTTTAGAAAGCGCAAAATTCAACAAACACGTCCAACAGTCTCAAGAACTGCCACCATGATGCCACCACCTTCCCCTCACCTCCCCTGTCAGCATTCCGAAGGCATCATTCTCTCTATGACACCCTAGTCCACTCCTCTATCACCCCTAACACTTCCTCCCCTTCCCATGACACCTTCCCATGCAATCACAGGAGGTGTAAGAGCTGCCCCTTTACCTCCTCCCTCCTCCTTCATTGTCGAAAACTCAAACACTGCTTTCAGGTGAAGCAGTGACTCACTTGCACTTCTTTGAATTTAGTCTACCGCATTCGCTGCTCACAATGTGGTCTTCTCTATAGTGGGGAGACTAAATGCAGATTGGATGACTGCTTTGCAGAACACCTTCACTCAGTCCACAAGCATGACCCCAATTTTCCAATCGCTTGCCATTTCAGTTCAACACCTTGCTCTCATGCTCACATTTCTGTCTTCAGCCTGTTACAATGTTCCAGTGAAGCCCAATGCAAGTTGGAGGAACAGTACCTCATCTTCCAGTTAGGCACTTACAGCCTTCTGGACTTAACATTGAGTTCAACAACTTCAGATCATGAACTTTGTCCTCCATTTTCATTTTTCTCAGTGCCAGTCTGTATTTTGTTCTTATGTTTAGCTTTCAGAAAGTGCTGACCTTTATTCTGATATTATCACATTTCTCTCTCTCTCTTCAGTTCTGAAGAAGTCATCTGGATTTGAAATATTAACTCTGTTTCTCTCTCCATAGATGCCAGACCTATTGAGCTTATCCAGCATTTTCTGCTTTTATTATAGCCTGACTCTTTTATAAACTAATTATACAGATTGGTTGAAGGCTGTGATTACGGTGACTCATAAGGGGCAGAATTGTTATTGGAGTGCCGGACAATGTCCTTTCAGACATATTACAGGCCAAGGAAGATCTGGCTCTAGAAAAGACCATCCAAATACTCAAGATAGTCAGAAATTTGCCAACAGCATCTATCCATTTTATGTGGTGAAAGCAAGCCATAGTACAGAGCAACCCAACTGTCCAGCTAGTAAAGGACAAAGAGGCAGAGAGACTCCAGGCCAATGAAGGCAATACTCAAACCAACTACAAGAGGGCAGGCGGCCATGACCTCATATGTGAGAGCAATATCCAGCAATCTCAATGCAGTCTACTACAATCAACTACAATCACCTGGGACACTTCAGAAAGCTATGCAAGGCTAAGACACCCAGACCGGCAGAGGATCGCAAGACAATCCATGAGATTGAGATACCTCACTAGGAAGAGACCCAACTGTGCTTCTTGGGTGAGGTCAAGGATCCTGGATTCTCTTTTTGGAATGTGGATACCTCAATAAGCAATCACATCACCAACTTCAAATTGGACATAGGTGCCTGTGTTACGGTCCTCTAGGATACCGAACTGTGGCTGAGAGACCTCTGGGGCTGGTGGAGTCCAACTTCCAGTCATAGGCGTGATCCTAGATCTACTAAGGTGTGGCAACAAGCAGACATTTGAAGTCATGTATGTCATCCAAAACCAATTGTTTTCTTCCTTGAGCAGAGATGCTTGTGTTTCCCTTAATCTTCTTAAAACAGTAGGAGACATCAAGACAACCTCTGTCATCAACTACAAGGAACTGAAAGCTCCTGGGAGGCCCACCAGTGAATAGACTCTCGACTGGGACTTCAACAATGCATTGTATTCACTCTTCGCGGGACCAGTTTGTCCAATTTCTTTGCAGGCGGCAGAAGCTCCTCTTTGGTCAGACCAATGAAACTTTCAGATAATTATCACTGTACCTCGATGGAAGACGCACAGGAAACTGACCAGCAACTGAAGAATGAGCCGCAACCCCGGGCTCCAACGGTTGCTATCACACTATGTAAATACCATAGCACAGTCACTGTAACCTACAGCCAATGAACAAAGCTGCAAGATGATGCTGGAGCAAGGAGCTAGCGACCATCAACTCGCCAGAGTGCACCTCAGTGAGGCACGGAGAGACAGAAGAACAAGAACACAGTATCACGATAAAAGCCAATCTGCAAGTTGAGCCCACTGATGTGGAACATCCAAATGACAGGGAGAGACACCTTCAACTCCCACAAAGAGCATGGCGAACCACACAGAAAAAGAAAAAACCGGGTTCGTACTACGAATGAATGGAGTGAACACTCTCTCCGGAAAAAAGGGGACAAGTTGATTGGTCCTCGAGCAGGGCAGATGGGGAGTTGACAAAGAGAAGTTCAACGCCAAGGAGCAGAGAAAGGGTATCAGAAGAAGACAATCAAGTGCCAGAAATGCAGACTATTGCTCAAACCTCAAATCAACAAAGGTTCCCCAAATTAACTGAGCCTGCTACTCCTCCAAAAATGACCAGAATAGATCTGGGACAATTGTCAAGCCTCCAGACCATCAGAGGCTTGAAGGGAAGAGAAGGGGTAGCATGATTGTAATGTAAATACATTGGGTAAAGACTTGGGGAAGAGGTGTAGTATCACAGAATATTTACAGTGCAGAAGAAGGCCATTTGGCCCATCGTGTCTGCCTGGCTCTCTGAAAAAGCATTTTACCTAGTTCCATTCCCCTGTCTTGTCATAATAACCTTGCAATTATTTCTTTTCTGATAGCCATCCAATTCCTTTTTGAATACCTTGATCAAATCTGCCTCCACCACCCTCTCAGGAAGTTCATTCCAGATTTCAATCACCGTCTGCGTGAAAAAAGATTTCCTCACATCACTTTACTCCTTTTGGCAATTATTTTGAATCTGTGCCCTTTAGGTTTTGATGCTCCCTTGAGTGGGAGCAATTTACTCTGTCCATACCCCTCAAGATTTTGAATATCTCTATCAAGTCTCCTCTCAGCCTTCTTTGCTCCAAGGAAAACAGTCCGAACCTCTCCAATCTATCCTCATAGTTAGCTCTTCATCCATGGAATCATTCTTGTGAATCTCCTCTGTACTCTCTCCAATGCCTTCACATCCTTCCTCAAGTATGGTACCCAGAACTGGACACAGTACTCCAGATGAGGCCCAACTAGTGTCTTATACAAGTTCAACGGGACCTCCTTACTCTTGTACTCAATGCCCCTATTAATAAAGCATAAGATACTGTATGCTTTCTAAACTGTTCTCTCAACATGTCCTGCCTTCTTCAATGACTTATGTACCTGTACACCTAGGTCCCTCTGTTCCTGCACCTCCTTTAGAGTTTCTCCCTTTGTTTTATACTGTCTCTCCATATTCTTCCTGTCAAAATGAATCATCTCACAATGAATTTCATCTGCCACTTGTCTGCCCACCAACATGTCTTATGTCCTTTTGAAATTCAAAACTACCATCATCACAGTTGGTAACATTTCCAATCTTCATATCATCTGAAAATTTTGAAATCATGCCCTAAGCACCACAGTCTAGGTCATAAAGGGTATCTGGCATAGCAAGGGTAATGTGGGACTGGGACACAGTACCTCACACAGTGTGATGTAAAGAGACATGACCAGAGACTAGGGAGAGCTGTGGACTGGACAGAGACCTGTACAGAAGCAAACATGGAGCTATCTCATTGCTTGGGCTATATCCTGTATATATGTACACAGTTATGAGTTATCAATAAACACATAGTCCCCGGCATGAAAAATTCTGCCCTAAGAGTGGTGGTGGGCAGGAAAGGCAGCATAGAACCTGCCAGCCGGTGTGGCAGGTTTCTGCGCTAGATCTTCCACTTCTCACCTTATTACATGTGCATAAATGAGAAGAAAGTTGTATCACATGGCAGAGTGGACTGGGATTCATCCGCCCCACCATTGCCTCACCAGCTCCTATTTCTGGGTACCATATTTAAACACCCATGTAGACACTCTGTTTTCTGCAGCCCAGGACTTGTTGTGACGAGTGATAGCCCCCAGAAGAGACAAGCACCATGCCTCTAAGTTCAGTGACAAGGCATTGGCGACATTCCTCCAGGCAGTCAAGGACTGGTGGGAGATACTTTACCCCCGAGATGGGAGCTCGAGGTCCACCAGCCACACTACCAAGGCTTGGGAGGAGGTCACTGGGGCAGTCAGCACCAGTGCTCATCAGAAGAGGACTGCTCTCCAGTACAGGAAGAGCACAAATGATCTCATCCTCTCTGCCAGGGTAAGTCAACCTTCTCCTCAATCTCAACTCACACTTTCATAAGACTATTAGGCATTCGCAGGGTTACAGTAACAGGGACCTCACATACTACCAGCACAAGGGACATCACCACTGATTTGATCTCACACATTTTCACATCTCCATCTCTTAACACATCCTGCACAAATCGTCTCTTCAGCCCTTACATAGGTCCACTTAGTGCACACAGAAGGCAGGCATGCTTGTCATCTGCTTTGACATCTGTGCTGCTCACAGTCTGTCCATCTGCCTTTATGAAGGAAAAGATCACCCACAGCAAGAGGGAGAAATCCCAGACTGGAGAGGAGTTGCCAGAGCTCAGGCCACTTACTCCTTTGAAGAGCAGGCAGCAGAGCTGGTTGTTGAGGACAGGGACCGTTCCTACGCTGAGGGCAAGGTTAGCATCTCCCAACAAACCCATGAGGGCCCATCCAGTTGTCTTTGCCACCTGCTGAAACTGTAAGTGCTCTTCACTGTAGGTGATTATTCATCCAATCACTAATTCTCTCTCCTCTCTATTGCAGCCATCAGCAAGAAAAGGAGACACACAACCAGCTAGACCATCATCCCAGCCCCCAGGTCAGCTTGGATGATGAGGCTGAGGACCCACTAGATGTAGAGCTGTCACCTTGTTCACTTGCACCCTTCACCAGTGCAGAGACATACACCTCAGTGGGACCTAGTTTTAGAGCTGGCTCGGGGTCAATGCCTGGTGAGCACAGCACAGATTCAGGCAGTGACAGCCATGGTCACCAACTGTTGGAGGACTGCTGGAGGCCAGGTTCCTGCTGAGTCTAAGTCTGATGATGAGCCTCTGGAATTGGCTCTCACAGAGATGTTGAACTCTAAAGACAAGCAGGGACACAGCAGGCAATGTTGTCAGAGGCCATCACCAGGGCATCCACAGGGAGGAGGAGCATCAGTTTGACACCTGGGGACAATCCACCCAGGACTTCCAAGGCTGTCCAGCTGCAAGAAACCTCCTCTGCCTGTAACTCCAGCTACTCAGGCCGAGGAGGGTGCACCCGCCCCACAGCAGGAGACCCAAAGCAAGCCTTGGCCCTCCAGAGGATGCCCGCCAAGGTCATCACAGACAGCGGGGCGTAGCAGTCAGCAAGCTGCCTCTACATCTGCTGCAGATGCCGGGGAAGCACTGAGATATAGTGGTAGGGTAAGAAAAATTAAGAAATATTGAGAGCACAGGTGTTCACTCACTGTATATACATTGCACTTCTGTGAATATATTTTGCTTATCGGAAATTCTCAGCTGGTGAATAGCTCTTCTATCTGACACAATCCTCTGAGGACATACAAGTGTCACAGGTGCTCTCCTCCCTCCTCACTTATCTCCCACCATGTGCCTCAGGTCTATGGTATCTCGCTCAATCTGAGTACAGTGAGTGGCCTTCCTCTCCACAGCAGCAACATGTTGCTCTTTTGACATGGTGGTTGGGCAATTCATATCTTAGGCTTGTGTCAGAGGATCATATCATATGTGGCCTCATGAGTTTAGATTTTGAATTTTGGTTTATTCTCCTGATAGTGCTGCACTGAAGACTGGTCTGTGTGGATGTTACAAGTTTTAATAGTGACCTGTAATGAAGTCAATATAACTCAGCACATCTTTCAATGGCCTCCATGTAACATCTGTCAGGCTTGAGCGTGGGTTGCATTTCAAGTAATAGTTGGGATCTTAGGCACTCATGGTGGCCTGTAGCGTGACGTCATGACTGCGTGTACAGCTAAACATCACCACTGTAGTAATTCCCATTCTCCACCTGCATGATGCAGAGCTATGGATTTAGCTAGGACTTGGTGAATCCTGAAATGCCTGCTAGTCAGCAAAGACTATGCAAGATCAGTGGTGTGTGTCTCTTGCATCCATGACTGAGAGTGACAGATCACTCCGTCCTAAAGAAAGATTTTATTCTAGGGACTCATTATGAGGATGAAGCCCAGAACATTATTCTTGCATGAAGGGTGGTCTGTGGAGAGATACTGCAGTCTGGATTCAAATCAGATCCCAGGCATCCATGTGAGAGCCAGTGGTAGATGATTGTGCCCCTTGAGGCACCTTGCAACACTCCAAGCATACTGCCATGACTGCAGGGAGGTTTGGAGTGCTGCTCCTGCCTCTTGAAGGCTGTCATATGCAATGAACTGTTGGTTGATGATTGAAAGGACTGCACCATGTCTAATTTGTTCACAGTGAAGTTCTTATCCCATATCAGAATGGCCACGTGCTGCATAGGCTGCCTAGCCTTCCAAGGATGAGGCCATCATCATGCAAGATTGTGACTACTCATTCTGAAATTGATGACCTTCATTGAGATTATGGGAATAACAAAGAAGGTGTTAATGTCAAGTCTGCATGGAGGGCATAAGATGAAGGGCACTGGTGAAAGAGGCTCATATGAGGTACTCATCATCATTGTCCTGGAACCTTGTGGCTATAAGGATCTCACAGGCACATCAGTCACGTCTAGCCTGTACTATGGCTTCTCCCTCTGGGGCCTCAACATGTTCACCCTCATCAAGCTTATCCCTCTTGATGTCCTCCTCATTGGAGGAGATGTGCAGCTCCTCCATCTCTCCATCTGGCAATGCATTCCCCCTTTGGAGAGCCAGATGTGTCAAGTGCAGCAAACCATGATGATGTGGGACACCATCTGGGGAGAGTACTGGAGAGCATTGCCTGACCAGGCTAGACATCTGAAATGCATCTTCAACATGCCAATGGTCTGCTCAATCAAGGAGCCGCATTGTACCTCTCCTCTGAAGCACTCTGTGGATGCTGAATGGGCATCATTAGCCACATATTTTGTGGGTAGCCTTTATCACCAATAAGCAAACCCTGAATGAGCTGAGCACCCTCGAAGATCTGTGGCACCTACAAGTGACTCAAGATGTCAGAATCATGCAAACTGCTGGAGTACCTCGCACAGATTCTGCGTAATCTGCTTTTGGTGGCCACAGATCAGCTGCAAATTGAGAGAGTAGAAGCCTTTTCTATTGATAAATCTTAGTGGCTGCTACCAGGGAGCTCTTAAAGCCAAATGTGTGCAGTCGATGCCACCCTGTACCTGTGTGAAGCTGGGGATTGCTGCAAGCAGATTATGCAGATCTGGGAGCTCGCATGACTCTTATATCTTGAGTCATTCGTAAGCGCCACAGATCTTCGAGGATCCTCAGCGCATTCAGGGTTTAGCTCATTGGTGATAAAGGCTACCCGCAAAAGATGTGGCTAATGATGCCCATTCAGCAGCCACAGAGTGCTTCAGAGAAGAGGTACAATGCTCTGGCAGCCTGGCTGGCTTCATCCAGGGAGAACTGGACATAATTGTGTGCCTTATTGAATAATGCATCAGTGACCTCTCTGATGCATTTATGAGCAGAGGATTGTGATATTCCACAGAAGACCCCAATGAAGCCCAGGGACGAGATCACTCGCAAAAATGTTGAGTGCATTGATCACCTTTACAACCACTGGCAATGGATGGCCTCCCAGCTGGCATCGAATCCTCCTGAAGAAGGTGGCAGATGTGAGCCACCACATCCCTTGGCAAGTGAATGCATCTATGGCACTGTTTCTGGCTCATCTGTAGGTATGAAAAGTGCCTTCGGTACACCCTTGGTTGAGCCAAATTTCTCTGTGGAATTGGACTTTAAACCTCAGCTCCTGGGTCTTGATGTGGCCCTGCTGGCCCATGTTCCTCAAGGTGAGGCTGTTCCCTTGTCCTGCCTGACGGCGACGGGCCCTTCTTCTCCTCCTCAGTTGCCTGATTGCCATGAAAAAGGCAGCATTACTTGCTCCATCCATTCTGCACTCATCCTCGTCTCTGTGGAACATTGAACAAGAGACATGATTGAACAGAACCCTGCAATGATCTCCTTCCACTGCCAAACTGGGAGTCATTGTGAAGCCCTTGGGTTGTCCTCATTCCAGGCATTCCATCCCCAGATTATCCCATGCTGCTGTCTTGCACATCCTTAAGGATCACTAGAAGAACCCATCACCCCCCCACCCCAAATGCCCAAGGCATGACAGCGCTTTCAGAAAGGGTGTAGGATCTGGATAAGTGCAGCCAGCTGCTAGCAGCCTCAGGGCACTGTCAGACTGCCTCCTTTGGATTAGACTGGAGCCTAATCTTGCACTAATGTAATGACTGTAATCATTGAGGCATGCAAAGCCTGAAGCTGTCAGCTGCGATGTGTAGAGGTCTTTGGAGCATTTTGTATATGCAATTTAGCCGTTATTTCCTTACAATTGGAACCTTCTGACCTTTGCACATTCCGGTGAAAGGGACAAATGATTATTCAAACCCAATTAACACTTGGTCCCAAACCACTACAGATTCTCGTAAGAATGCATACCATGAGTTAAGATGCTCAAATCCTTCAACTGGCATTTCAGCCTTTCTAACATGTCTAAACTGAACATTACTCTCCATGTCCTGAAGTGGAAATTATTAGGGTGCCCCATTAATTGGCCCAAAAGTGCAGTAGTTGACTCCTCCCACAAGCCCTCGGATCCCCCTGGCGATTTCATTTCTATGTTATTTTTCAACTGTGTCATTCCATCGGGTGGCAAAATGCTGGTGCTCTGCTTCTATTATGAGACCAGCTTCCAGGCCTCCCTCCCCCATGACCAACTAAATAGCCTCCTATCATCATGGAAGAACATCACGTGCATGTTTCCCTCTTTCTGATCACTCTTCCTCCCAATCTAATCCTGGATCCTATCGTGATTGTTGATGCCATCCTTGTCCTACGCCCCACTGACCAGTTTTTTGTTGATGTCCCGATGTCCCATGTTGACCTGACCCCTCCCCATCTTGAGGTCCAATGCACAGTCATGTACCGAGAGACCCCCATGACACCATTGAGTGCCCCCCATTGTATTACTTGTTTCCCATCCACTGGCTGCAGATGCCTTCCCTGACTGTGACTGTGCCATCTCTGGCCCAGGACCAAGTCACCAAACCCCAGTGTGTGAGGGACTGACCACGCACACCATGTTGTACATGAGTGACACAGGGTGGACAGGCTCTACCACTCCCTGGACTAGGACCTGGACATGCGTGCCAAGCATAGCCTTGTAACATGGTGCGCAATGGCCCAGGACTGTCTCTGCTTTCTGGCTCTGACTACTTGCAGCACAATTGACCAGAACTGCTTTCGAACCCGACTACCTGCAGCACAATGGCCCAGGACTGTTCCTGCTTTCGGGCCCCGACTAGTTGCGCATCTCCCCCCATCCCCCCCCACCCCAGTCATGTGGTGTCTCTAACCACCCCTTCCACAGTCATCCCCCCTCCTGTCATATGACTCTGTCCACCCCTTCCCCAGTCACCCTCCCTGTTAGGGGGAAATTAAAAATGCTCAAAGGGAATACAGTAAGAATTTACTGAAAAACCACTAAAATCTCCAGGCAGACATTGGCTGCTAAACATATTAAGAGTTGAAGATTACCGGATGAACATTGCACAGCCTTGAGAGTCAGACTGGAGACAAAAGTATGACATAAATTAAGTTAAGAGTACTCCTCTCTCAGATAGGGAAGGGGCAGATGGTTTTAGATTAGACATGGGAAGATGAACAATGGACAAAGAGGGGGCTTTGATGAAACACAAACAGTCTTGAGTTGTAAGAACCAAGGTCTTTGTGTACATGTTTTAATTTTGATTGGATAATATAATTATGTATACAGCCTATAGAATAATTGGTTAGCAAAATCACATGTTTATGTACTCAATAGGATAGAGATAATGGAACCGGTGTGTCGGTTACCGATTGGATGTATTCAAATGTACTCAAATGTGTTATGATAAGAAAAATTACAAAAGTGAGTGAAATGTAATCAATCTGGGAGCTGGGTCTTCATTCTTAGGAATGATTGCGGCTCCCTTGCATATGCTTGAATAAAACCGCTTAAAAGGAAGCCTGAGTCTCTCTATTCCTGGATGGTTGCGGGACTGGAGAGTGTAACTTCTCTTCACTCCCCCCCTCCCAATCATGTGTCTCTGTCCTCCTCTCCACCCCCCACCCCCCCCAGCTCCATTCAGCACTCCCCCCTCCCATCCCCCAGTCAAGTTTTTGCCTTCCAGCCCCTTCATATGCCTCGGTCTTGTCTCACCCTCCCCCCCCCAAGTCAGGCCTTTGTCTTCTAGCCCGTTCACTTGCCTCTGTCTTGTCTCACCACCCCCTCAGTCAATCCATTGCCTTCCAGCATCCCCAGCAGCTTCCCGCTGGTCTTGCCTGAGCAGCCTTGGCACAGAGTCAAAGCAACCGCAAATACACCACAGTGAAAGATAGGCAACAGCTGCATGCGCAAACCTTGAGGTAGTGAGTGAAATGCAGTTCACCAGGTGCATGTCTCTTTTATCCGGTTGTGATTCATGCCAGTCTAATTAGCTGATGGCGTGGCCAGTTGATTTGTAGGTTAGGTATGATTCCAGTGAGCTGGGATTTTAATGAGCAATCATGATATTCAAATACATGCAAATGCAGATTGCGACATAGTGCGGCAGGCTACCCAACCTGCCTTGAAACATGGAAGTGGAAAATTGCAAACCATTTTAACACCGGCAGGAAACAGACTTTTGACCGCATTCCCATTCTGGCCGCCATGATGCCCACCACTGGCGGGACCAGAAAATCCGGCCCTTAATGTTCAACCATACAAGACTCAGAAACTCTTCGTGAGACTTACTGAACATACAACATACAATAGCTGCATGATACACAATTTTTCCATCTAATGAGAATGCAGCAGAACAATGAACAGGTCCATTGCAGTATAAACCCACAGGAAGTAGATAAGGAGGTGCAGGGCAACATTGGATCATTGGTGGATAAGAATTGCATGCATTGTGATTGGTGCACAACTCTGTGATTGTAAACTGCTTTCCATACGGATGGCTTCCAATACTGAACTGATCAGTTCTGTTTTTCAAAAGAACTCTCACACTTCATTACTGTCGGAATATGTTCGCATACTATTCACTCAAGCTGAACTGCCAATTTTGAGTTCCCTCTCAGGAATTTCAAAGTCTTTTTGTAATCTCTAAAAAAAACAGCATTATCGAGGACAATTAGTGTTGGGCAATAAATTATGGCCTTGCTGGTGACATTCACATCCCTAGAAAAGAATAAAAATGAATATCCACACAGAGGGGAAATAAACTGATTTATATTTATAGTTAATATTTACATCTGAAGATGTGCTATAAGTTATATGTTGGGAATCTTGTAGTATGTATTTATCCTACTTCTTAACTTAAGTCCATTTTTTTAAACTCATTCTGGGATGTGGATTTTACTGGCTGTCATTTTATTGCCCATCTTTAGTTGCCCTAACTGAGTGACTTGCTAAGCCACTTCAGAAGGCAGTTAGGACTCAAGCACATTGTGCTTATTGAATGGAAGGGACCCTTGTTACAGCAGGTTGAGGCTGGAATTTTCCAGCCCCACCCACCACAGGGTCTTCTGGTCCCACTGAAGTCAACGGACATTTGACTGGCTCATCGCATCCACCGTGGGCTGGAAAATCCTGGCCTGAGAGTGGGCTGTGTGTCTTGCTGTGATGATTGCGGTTTTGAACCTTTTGGTACAGACGATGCAATTTCCCGAGCAGCTGGAACCACATCTGACAATGCAGTGGATACAAGCATTTGCCTTTATTTAGGCAATCAATTGAGGAGCCTTGTATGAAACAAGACAATATACAGCTATCTTGACAGAAAGCCACCACAATAAACCAGTGGTACTATAAGAGTTATGTGTGCTTTGCAGGCCCCATGCTGCTTAAAACAAACTTATTCATTAACAAACAGGATATAAAACTGTATAGCAAACTGAATGCCTCTGTGCTTTATCATTGTGACATTTATTAGGTTTTTATAGCTCCCAGTTTATTTTAGGTTAAACATTGACTTATAAATTAGAGAATTAAAAAATTTGCCAGTGCTTAACTTACTTGGTATGTCTGTTGAAAATGTTTTAAAGTTATAGCACAATATAGACAACTTGGCAGTGGAATTGATCTATGCCAGTACTGCAAGATGGGAATAATAAACGAAAGTGGACACATTTATTTGGAGACTGATTTATGCCAATAGCGCAGATCAATTCATCCCATTGAATCTGCACATCTTCAATTGAAAAAGAACACATCATTAATTAATTGAATTTGTAACCATGCATTATGTGAAACATGGAGTTTAGTCAATAATTTAAGGGAATCCAAATAACTCACAAATGGCATAGTGGAAAGACTTCTTCTGCACTGTCCATGATAAAAATCCTAAGCCTTCTTTGTAAGTTATGTCTGTGGCAAGTTATAGGGCAAAATGACGGGCGTTGATGTCGGGTGAGCATCCTGATGTCAATGTACAGTCGTGCGATATTTCAGTCAGTGGGTGCGTGCCAGAGTTGGCAGTGCGCCCGCCGACAATTAAAAGGCCTGTTAAGGCCGCTAACAGGATTATTAAAATAAATTTTTCACTGCCTGTCCAACCTCACGGTTGGCGGGCAGGCAAAAATGCCAAGTGGCCTTTGCACTTTTTAGGAAACCTCATCCACGGGCGGGATGAGGTTTCCTAATGCAAATAAAAATAAAATAAAGTTTTAAAATTTAATTAATAACATGTTCCTGTTCATGCGACAGAGTCATATGAGGGGACCTCTTTTATTACATTTTTCAAATCTTTATTTTTTAAAAACTCATCATCTCCCTGAGGCAGCTCTGTGCCAGGGAGATTCTGAAGCGCACACACTCACACACATGCATAGTTCGCATTCGCCTTGCTCGCACTCCTCCAGCGCCCTCCCCCACCCGCACAGGCAGTGCTGAGTGCTGCCGCTCGTGCTTCACGGTGGGTGGGCCTTAAATGGCCCGCCAGGGTGAAATCGCCTTCCGGCCTCAATCGCGGGCAGCGGTCGGCTTCCTGATTGCCCCCACCAAGTCCGCCCGACAAGGGCAAAATTCTGCCCATAAAATATTTTGTGATTTAACAACGTGCATAATTAGAATATTCCATGAAACAGTATCAATGTGGAAGTGCTGTCTTCAGCCATGGTACAATGTCAAAGGAATGTAACATTGCATATTAAATTATTCTATGGAGAAGTTATTACGCAAATAGGAGCAGAAGTAAGCCATTCGGCCCCTCAAGCCTTCTTCTCCATTCAATAAAATCGTGGCTGATTTGTTTGTGTTTTGAATCCTACATTTCCATCTACCCCTGATAACCTTTGATTCGCTTGCCTAACAAGAATCTATCTACCTCCGCCTTAAAAATGTTCAATGACCCCACCTCCACACTTTTGGAGGCAGAGAGTTCCAAAGTTGCACAACCCTCTGAGAGCAAAAAATTATCCTCTTCTGTCCTAAAAGGGCAACTCCTTATTTTAAAAAAGAGCGTCCTAGATCTGGACTTACCCACTAGAAGAAACATTCTTTCCACATCCACTTTGTTAATACGTTTCAGAATCTTATATACTTCAATCAAGTCACCCCTCACTCTTCTGAACTCCAGTGGAAACAAGCCCAGTCTGTCTAACCTTTCCTCATAAGACAGCCCACTCATTCCAGGTATCCATCTAGTAAACCTCCTCGGAACCACCGACATTTACATCCTTCCTTAAATAAGGAGACCAAAAATGCACACAATATTCAAAATGTGGTCTCACCAATGCCCTGTATAACTGAAGCATAACGCCCTTACTTTTCTGTTCAATTCTTCTCGTAAAAAAGGATAGCATTCCATTAGCCTTCTTAATTACTTGCTGTACCTATATACTAAATTTTTGTGACTCATGTACTAGAACACCTAGATCCCTCTGTACCTCAGAATTCTGCAGCTGTTCTCTGTTTAAGTAATACTCTGTTTTTTCATTCTTCCTGCTAAAGTGAACAACTTCACATTTTCCTACATTATACTCCACCTGCCAGATTTTTGCCCACTCACTTAACCTATCTATATCCATTTGCAACCTCTTTATCCCCTCTTCACAACATAATTTCCTAGTAAATTAGCTACCATGCCTTCACTCCACTCATCAGAACAAGGAGCCATAGGCAAGAAGACATTCATGAGAGTTTATTGACAATAGTGAACAGTATGTACAAGTGATTAACGCCCATGCCCAGGCTGTGCAACTAATTCTTATTAACTTTCCTAACCCTGCCTCTGCATCTTGGTGCTCTCAAAGACATCCACAGTGGAGGTGGAGGCAGCCTGCTAACTGCAATGCTCCCCTGTCTGTGATGACTTTGGTGAGCGTCCTATGGAGGGACCAGACTTGGAGGGCCCCAGCCTGCTTTCAGGGCCCTGCTGTATGTCAGTGGCACTACCTCAGCCTGTGGAGCTGGAACTGCTGAGGTCACAGGAAGAGGGGGTTTGGATGGGCTGGAAACTCCCAGAGTCACCTGAATGGATGGCCCCAGGCTGTGTAGCTGCTGATCCTCATCCCTATGGGTCCCCGAGGGCCCCATGCTGACTCCTTGAGGAGAAGGCGTAGCTGGAGTTAGATCGCGCTGCCCAGCACCCCTCTCACGTACACACTGTTGGAGGCCAACTATGGCATCAGCGATGGAGTTGACTCCTCGCAGCAGTGCTGGAGCAATGTCCTAGACCAAGGTCTCTGTGACAGCTGCCATCTTACCAGTGTTGACCACTGTGCGTTGGCATGCCGGGGCTATCACCTAGAGTGAAGGTGGATGGACTCCTCCATCGTGCCTTGCGATTTGTGGAGTGGAGCGGACATCCCTTCCTGATGTTCCCAAGCTTGCCTTTGCAGCTCCAACAACTGTGAGATGACGGAGTCCAGAAGCTCGTCACCTGACTTGGACTCAACAAATATTTGGCCTTCAGCAGTCCTCCGAGTGCCGGACACCTGGGAAGACCCTACCGTCACCTGCTGCGGATCAGACAGTGCAGTGTGCTCACCAGATTGTGATTCCGAGGCTATTCTAAAGCTTGGTCCCACCAAGGTGTGTGTCTCTGCGCTAGTCGAGGGTGTGGGTGAGCGCTGTGATGGAACTTCAAGGAGGGTGCCTCCAGATTCCTCTTCTGAAGCTTCTTCAGAGCTTGATTGGAGGCCCTGGGTCATGGACTCTGTCGGCTGTTTCCCTGATGTGCCTGTGGAAGCAAGGAGAGATAATTAGTGCATGGCAGTAGCCTGTGAAACAGGACACATCACTTACAGCATGGTTGTCTGATGGATGTTGCACTGCTGGACCCTCACTTGGTAAAGCATCGCCGACCTCACCGTCAGCACAGCACCAGTCCAGATGGTTGCCGACAAGCTGGATGGCTCTATTTTCAAAGCCCGTGAGGCATTTGATTTCAGGCATTCCTCAGCCAGTCTGCGACCTCTCGCTCTTGTTGTGTGCCAGCTTGACCTGCATGAACAGAGATGGAGAAAGTGTAAGCAGGACATCTGCCAAGCGAGATGATAAGTATGCCTGGCATGTGAGGGTGGTGAGTGGTCCCATGGACGGGATGAAAATGACGGTGAGTGTGAGAGAGAGTGAATGATGATGTCCCTTGAACCTGCAGTGAGTGAGGGCCCTGCGGATGTGTGATGGGTTTGTGAGTATGAGAGTGATGAGAAGAGTGACTTACCCTGGTGGAACGGAGATCATTCAACCTCTTGCGGCACTGGGTGGCTGTCCTCTTTTGAAGCATGTTTGCGCTGACCAACAGTGCTACTGCCTGCCAAGCCTGGTTGGTCACACTGCTGCCTATCCTGTGGCCAAAGTGGGGGTAGAGGTCATCCCGCTGGACCTCCACTGCATCCAAAGGGTGTTGCAGTGACGCATTGCTGAACTTGGGGCTGCAGTTTTTTTGCCTTTCGTGGACATCTTCCCTGCAGCAGTCATGGGTTGGAAACACTGAGATGTGTGCGCGCAACTGGACTTTTAATATGGCACCTGCCATGATGAAATGGCAAAGTGATGGCAGGTGGGCGAATGAGAACCCGCCCTCCATGGAAGCGGCGTGTTTCCTGGGAATGCATAACTAATGCAGTGGGTTTGGGATGATACACTGTGAAAATCTGCCATCGTGGCCGGCGAGTAAAACATCGTTTTACCCTCCTGCTACCACACTTAGTGCAAATCTGGGACAATTCCTCCCTTTGTCCTATATTGTGGTAACTGTTAGGGAGACTGTAGATCACTCCTTCTAGTGACTCCTTTCCCTGACTATTCATCTCCACCCAAACCAATTCTACGCCCTGATCACCTGAACCAAGGTCATTTCTAACTATTGCACCAATGCAATCTTTGATCAATAGTGCTACCCCTCCACCTTTACCCAGCTTCCTATTCTTCTTGAATATCATATACCCCTCAATATTCTGTACCCAATCCTTGTCATCTTGCAGCCATGTCTCTGTAATGACTATCAGATCATATTTATTTACTTCAACGTGTGCTGTCAATTCATTTACTTTGTTATGAATGCTACATGTATTCAGATACAGAGTTCATACAGTTCTGGTGAAGAGTCATACGGACTGGAAATGTTAACTGTATTCCTCTCCGCAGATGCTGTCAGACCTGCTGAGTTTTTCCAGGTATTTTTGTTCTTGTTTCAGATACAGAGCCTTTAATTTTGTCTTTTTGCTATCTTCATAACATCTAGTCTTGACTATGGTGTATTCTTAGTTTTATCTCTCTGTCCCTTCCTGCTATTCTATGACCCTTATTTCCCATGTTACTATTATGGTCTCCTGCCTTGAATCTACCCCTTGATTTGCCACATCTACCCAAGCTTGATCTCTCACCCCACCCCCCCTGTTTAGTTTAAAGCCCTCTCTATGTCCTAGCACGGTTCATGTATACACCATCCCAATGGTCCAGCCCCCACTTTCCCCAGTACTGGTGCCAGTGCCCCACGAACCAGAACCCCGCTCTCCCATGCCAATCTTTGAGCCATGCATTCACCTTTCTAATCTTATTTGCCCTGTGCCAATTTACACGTGGTTTAGGTAGTAATTCAGAGATTACAACTTTTGATGTTCTGCTTCTTAATTTGCTCCCTAGCTTCTCATACTGACTTTGCAAAACCTCCTTCCTTGTTCTGCTTATGCCATTGGTCCTACATGGACCATGATGACTGGATCCTCCCCCTCTTACTGCAAGTTCCTCTCTAGCCCTGAGCAGATGTCCTGAACCCTGGCACTGAGCAGGCAACACAGTCTTCTAGACTCTAGCTCTTTGCTGCAGAGAACAGTGTCATTCCCTCTCACTACCTTACTACCATTACATTCCTGTTTGCTACCCTAGCTTGAATGGCTTCCTGTACCATGGCCAGCCTGCACACCCACCTTGCAGATCTTGCTTTATCCACCTCAAACCTGTTTGACAATTGCAAAGTCTGAGGCCCCTCCACTACTGTTTGCTGGGTCCCATTACATGTCTCACTGATGGTCATATCTTCCTGTCCCTTACTGCTGACTAAAACAGATGACCCTATTCTAAGACACATGACCGTCATCTGGAACAAAGTGTCCAGGTATTTCCCCCCCTCTCTTATGTTATGCAGTGTCAGCAGTACGGCTTCCAGGTCAGTAATCCTGATCCAGAATTCCTCTAGCTGCTTATACTTTCTGCAGACATGTTTGTCATGGATCGCCTTGGCATTCAAAAGCTCCCATGTTCCATAGCTGCAACATATGTTAACTTAATTTAATTACTAACTTAATTAATTTAGAATAATTCCTATGTATACCACACCTCTCTCCCCCATACACTGAATTCCCACATGAATTTAGTTCATTACTCAGTCTCTGTTTTTCAGGGGATTGACAGATAACTGCCACTCTAGACAGTTTTCTGTTAAACAAGCTAACCTAACTTACTTGAAGGTTAGTACTCTGTCAGATCTTGATTCTTAATCTATAGGTGAAACCTGAAAAGGACTAAGCAGAACTTATCACGTGAACCTGGTCTCACTCAGTCTCCGCCTCACTTCGACATAGTCTCCTGTTTCTTTGCATGCCCCTTACTGCACAGTAACAGGCCATTTGACCCAATAAGAATGCATGTGTTTATACCCCACACAAACCTCCTTCCTAACTGCATCTCACCTTATCAACATATCCTCAATTCCTTTCTCTCTCATGTACTTATCTAGTTGCCACTTAAATGCATCTACATTATTTGTCTCAAGCACTCTTTCATGGCAAGTTCCATAATCTCCCCACTCTGAGTAAATACATTTTTCCTGAATTCCTTATTGAATTTATTACTGATCACATATTTATGGTTGTTAATCTTGCAGCCCCCACCACCTCCCCAACACCTTGGTTGGAAGAATGAGGAGATGCAATATAAAATAAAGGATACCAACTTTAAAGGGGGCGTACAAGCAGAGGAGCCTGGGGGTACATGTATAAATCATTGAAAGTGGCAAGGCAAGTTGCTTAATGTGATTAATATGGCATATGAGACCCTGGGCTTGAGAAATAGGGGTATAGAGCAAGGAATTAATAGTGGACCTTTATTAAACACTGGTTAGCTGGAGGATTGTTCCAATTCTGGGCATCACACTTTAGGAGGGATGTGAAGGCATTAAAGCGATTGCAGAAAAGATTCACAAGAATGGCTCCAGTGATGAAAGACTTAAGTTACATGGATTGATTGGAGAAGCAAAGAAGAGAAGTTTGAGAGGAGATTTGGTAAAGATATTTAAAATCATTAGAGGTCTGAATAGAGTAGGTAGAGAGAAACTGTTCCCATTGGCAAAAAAGTCAAGTATTAGAGGACACAATCGAAGGTAATTGGAAAAAGAAGCAATGACAGCATGAGGAAAAACTTTTTCAGGATCTGGAATACAATACCTGAGAGTGTGGTGGAGGCAGATTCAATTGTGGCTATTAGAAGTGTTATGCTGCGTCATATGCAGTTGAACATATGAATATGGGCAATTTTCCTTGACAGTGGACTCCGGGGGAGGGGTTCAGGTGATCTTTTGTGTTTCTGTACAGACAGGGACCAACTTAAGTCTGGGCATATCTCTGGAAAGTCATTAAAATATAAATGACCTTTTCCAGACATTCCATTGAAGAGACATCAGAATGCCAAAAATCACTTGTGGATGTAACAGTTATGATTGTCGACATGTCCACAGAGACTGGGCTGTAACTTCCGAGCTCCAGGACAGTATATCTGGGGGTACCCCAAAGGTGTGCTGGGGAACCTCCACCACCCAAACCCTCTCTCACCGCACACACCCCCCACCACCAACCCCCAAGGAAGTCCCCAAGAAAGGATTGCATGGCAATTGTCCGGGAAGTTCAAACTTCCTTTCAGTGATTGCCCTGCACTGGGAACAATTCAAAAATGTGATTTAAATCACAAACTTTGGATGGTTCCAACTGCCTTACAGCTATAGTTACTCAGAAAAGTTTAGAAGAATTAAAACCACTTCTAACTAACTATACTCTCTCCCCTCCGCCGACCTGACCTCTACCCCCCCACCCCCCAAATCCTACCCACACCTTATACACTTACCTTTCCCTTGACTTGTCAAAGCAGCTGGGCCTTTAAACATACCTGGTTTACAGCAGCTAGTGCTGTAAAAAGGGGGCGTGGCCTCCTTACGGCCAATGCTGCAGCCCTGGATAGAATGCTGTCGGAACCTGTTGCACTACACAGATCTCACCCACCCTAAGTCAGAAAGTTGGGTAAGATAGGAGAGGTTAGATTTCAAGGTAAGTAACTACGAGCAGAGTGGTACTCTGACTCAGTTGCCACCCCACTAGAAGCTACAGGCTACTGAGATCCAATAGTCGCCCGGACTTGTGCCCAGATTTTTGTCCTCGGGTTGGGAGCGCAGAGTCTGATGATTTCCCGGCTCAGTTAACCCGACCTTTAAAAATGGCCCCCTACAGGTGGGATTTTGGGTCCGGGGGTGTTCAGGCTGAAACAGGAGTCAGGGCAGGTGACCCCAGAATAAACCCGCACACTGCCAGATGCGGAGGTGTAAGGCCTGTCTCTGTGCCCCGGCACTGTGTTGAAATAAATAAAAAGTAATGATAAAACAAAAAAAAATCCCTCCAGACCTCACCCCTCATCCTCGTCACCCCCTCTGCACACACTCCCAATGACCAATTCATGCCAACCCATGCTGCCCACCTACCCCATGGCACCCACACTCTTATGCCAACTTAGTGCCCCAGCCATCCCCATGGCCTCACACTGCAATGCCAACTTAATGCCCCTGTACTCACTGCCATTGCCACCGTACACGATGCCAACATAGTGCCAATGCATACCTTCACCACCCTTTGCCCTTACCCCCAGCATGCCAACTCACCTAGCATCCTTTAACAGTTCCTTGACAGATGGACAATTCCTGGACATCTGGACAGCAGGACAGTGCCTGGACAGATTTCCGCCCTCAGTGCAGAGTCTGGTGATTTCCCAGCTCGGTGAACCTGGCCTTTGAAAATGGCCCCCTGCAGGTGCGATTTTTGGTCGGGGTGGGGTGCGGGCTGAATTAGGAGTCAGGGCAGGGGATTCCAGAACAAATCCGCAGGCTTTTACACCTTGACAGTTCCAATGAGTTTGTGCATTAAAATCACATAGTCATGTTCACTTTTAACTCTCCCAATGGGTGCCTCACCTTTCCCAAAGGTTGCCTTACCTCTCCCAAAGGTGTCTTAGAACACTACTTAAAGGGGTACCTTACCTCTCTAAAGGGATACCCTGGCTATCCATAACAATCAGACCTCCTTTTACCTGTTCTAATCTGCATACCCCAGATTCCACACTCCTTCCAAGATCCCACTTCCGTGGAGGCAGCTGGTGATTTAAATGACCAGCTGCCTCAATGAATCACGCATGCACAAACCCTGGCCCGACTCCAGTCCCATCCCATCGAAGATGAGAACGCCGAGTTTGAAGCGGAACTTAGAAATTTCAGCCATTTCTGGGATTTTTGCCACCACGGAGAGCCTCTCGTGAAAATCCGGGCCTTGATGTCTGCAAATTGAAAGTCCACAAAGGTGGGTGTGAAGGAAATCACTTTAGTCACAAGAAGGTGCAAATGGCTAACATTCATTCCCTACTGTGTGGCAGTTGCTTAGCCCATCAGCCCATTTACGCGGACAATAGGAACACCAGACATCACTGCAGGAGTTCCTCAGGATAATGCCCGAGACCCAACCTTCTTCAGCTGCTTCATCAATGACCTTACCTCCTTTGTAAGGTCAGAATTGGGAATGTTCACTGATGATTGCACCATTTGTGACTCCTCAGATACTGAAGCCGTATGTGTCCATATGCAGCAAGACCTGGACAAAATACAGGGCTTGGGTTGATAAGCAGCATTCGCTCCATATATGTGCCAAGCAATGACCATCTCAAACAAGAGATGATCTAACCATCTTCCCCTGTCATTCAATGGTATTACCATCGTTGAATTCCCTCATTATCAACATCCTGGGGGTTACCATTGACCAGAAACTGAACCAAACCAGGCATATAAATATTGTGGTTACAAGACCAGGTCAGAGACTGGGAATTCTGCAGAGAGTGACTCACTTCTTGACTCCCCAAAACCTGTGCACCATTTACAAGACACTAGCCAGGAGTATCATGGAATACTCTCCACTTGCCTGTGCAGCTGAGTGCAGCTCCAACAACACTTATGGAGCTCAAAACCATACAGAACAAAGCAGCCCACTTGATTGGCACCCCATCCACCCCATTCAACATTCACTCCCTCTGCCACCGATGCACAGTGGCAGCAATGTGTACCATCTACGAGATGTACTGCAGAAACTCACCAAGGTTCCTTCAACAACAACTTCCACAACCTGTACCACCCAGAAGGGCAAGGGCAGCAGATGCATAGGAACACCACCACCTCCAAGACACAAACCACCTTGACTTAGAGCTTGCCATTCCATCATTGCTGCTGAGTCAAAACCCTGGAACACCCTAACAGCACTGTGAGTGTACCTAAATCACATGGATTTCAGTGGTTCAAGAAGGTGGCTCACCACCACCTCAAGGGCAATTAGGGATGGGCATAGTACCAAATGCACATGTAAAGGAAATACAAAAAGAAAAATACTGTAATGATAAGTTTCCTACATTACACTCAGAGTTCAGAACATCATTCACTGAATCAGGATGTCAGAAATTACCATTTTTCAACCATTATTTAAATTCCCAAAATGAACTTTGGGCAGGCAAAGCTCCCAAGTGGGGGTGTAATGTCTGTAAATAATATATTGTATTTAATCAAGATAGAAAGAATTTATATTCAATCTGTTTTAATTATTTTAGTTAACGGACAGATGTAAGACAATACGATAACATAATGGTTGCATTATTGGGGCCAGTAATTTAGCTGACCATGATTAATGATTCAGAGGGTAGAATTTTTTGATGCGCAGGGTTTCCCGCCCCTTCACTTGAAGAGTCGGTGGGGATGCATCCCCACCAACACCAGCTACTTTGCAGCTATTTAACTTTCGGCAAGGTTTTAATTGACTAAGGACGAGACTTCCACCTCCATCTGGGAGGAATTCTTGACTTAGTGAGCTGCTGTCCAATCAGATGGCCGGCAGTTCAGCAGTCCCATTAGCGCCAGGCTCGAAAGGTGGCCACTGCTGGCACTACTGTGAGTCCCTGAAGAAGAGGAGCTAATGGAGGCTGCACTGAAAGTAAGCATATTGGCAGGCTGCAGTGAAGGGATTGATAGGGGTTGGGGAGATCAGTCTTGAAAGGTTGTGGAGAGGGTGGTGGTTAAAGGGTTACGGAGAGGGAATGGCCTGGTGGGGTGTGCCTCTGATGGGCTCTAGGGACACTAACAGAGGTACCCCCCACCACCATCCTTGTTTGACACCAATCTACACAGCTAAAGCTGCTGGGTTATCCACTCGGCATTGGGATTCCACTGCCACAGGTAAAATAGCAGCAGGGGTGGGGATGAGTCATTTAAGTAGCCATTAATTTGCTGCTTATGGGTCTCAATAGGCCACCCATGCCTCCACTGTCCCCCATAAAATTTCATACAGGTGACATTGTGGGTGGGTAGGCAGTGGGCAGAGCACCAGCTGCATTTCATGAGCCCCACCCCCAGGACTGTAAAATTCTGATGTGAAAATTGGGTTTAAATCTTACCACAGTAGCTGGGGCATTTAAATTTAACTACATGCATCTGGAATAAAAAAGTAAATGGTGACCATAAAACCACTTGGTTAATGTAAAAACTCATCTGTCTCACTAATATCCTTTTGGGAAGGAAATTTGCCACCCTTTCCCACTCTGGCCTTTATGTGCCTCCAGACCCCAACATTTTGGTTAACTCTTAAGCACCCTCTAAAATGACCCAGCAAGCCACCTGGATGATTCAAGAAGATGAAACACCAGCATCTTCCCAAGGGCAATTCTGAATGGGCTATTAATGATTATAACCAGTGAATGATTAAAAAAGTAATTACCCTTAGTACAGTTTGAGGACTTGAAAATACTGAGATGGCTGATTAATATTGATGTCCATAGGTAACCCCCTTGGATACTGGGGAATATATCAAAGTAGTCACATTTACAAGACTTTTCAAGTGGAAGTCTTTTTCTCCTAGAGTACATTGCATGCATCAGCATAAGCCAAGGCTAGACAACTGCAGAATCTCACTCACTCACACACCCACAATCACCTTTTTTATTCCTTTACTGTGGATCAAAAATCACCAAATCTACTAGCCAATCATTAATTTAGAACCAAAATCCCATTATCCAAATATACAGGTATGACATACAAATTGCTCAGGTTTCAATCCTATGTCCTCTTTATCAGAAAAGCTGAGGCTCTATCATAAAACATGTCTCCATATCAAGGAAACAAGATTCCTAGCTGTGGAGAGGCACCAACTATCCTGCCTCCTAAGAGGTAGCAACCCTCCTTTATGTGTTTACCACATTCCATTCAAGGGACCGTACCTTGATACCTAGGGCATCCATCACTTCTCTGCCACTACTAGTATATATCTGGTATCCATCCTCAACTTGTTGCCTGGCTTCTATTGATCCTTTACTTAACTAAATAGCTAATACTACATAATTACCTTAGCAACCTAGCTTGTTCATTTTACACGTTCCAACAAATACTCTTTGTCAAATCAATGACACAACATAACCCATTACATTCAGCGTCCATGAGACTGGTACCTAAGGAAATTATGTGCAACTGACTGATCAGGATGTGAATGTTGACATGTATGTTGACTGCAAGACTCAGATAGACTAGTTCAATAGACCAGGTCCCTAAGGAGCTCTTCTGTGTCATATCATGTGTGGTCATTGCCACAGTGATGTTATCATATCAATGCACCATATCTACTTCTAGTTGACCACATCACAGTGTCAAGTGATGCTCTTTATGTTTTTCACTTCAGTGCATCTGAGCTATGCCATCTATCTTTAGTTCAGCATTCTGTTTACATGACAAACAATGGATATCAATCATGGCTTTCATTTCTTTATCTCCTGGTGGTACATCTTACAGCTACTTCTATTTATACTGTTGTGTTCCCATCCTATGTCCCGTTTATCTATTCTATGCCCAATACATCTTTCATCTCTCCCACAGACTGTCAGTGAGCAATGTCTGCTGTACACTGGGTCTAACCTCATCCAATGTATGACTGTTGCAACTGCTGCAGGATTAGTTTTGATTTATATATAATTAATTTTATTTGCTTGGCTTTTATTTGCTTGATGGAAAACTGTTGGCACGCATTGTCAGTTCTCTTCTGAAACTGTCATCAATTTCTGGAGTCTGCATAGTTAAATACAGAAATGCAGAAGTTGCTGTCAATGATTCTGTTCTTCTCCGAAGGTCTCCCAGTCAGCAATCAAAAAGAAAACACTGAACTGACAAAAGCTTCTCCTTTTACACTATTAGTCTTGCTGTAAGAGCCCTTGAAAAAGTTATACCTTGTTCATGAGTTACAACTTGGTTTTAGCGTTGTACTAAATTCATAATTACTGCTAAGCTTCAACTGCCCTGAAAGAGTAATTTATGTCCATGGAATGCCAAATTTCTCCATTATAAATTTCTACATATTTTTAAAACAATACAATTTTTTGAAGTTTGTTTATGTTTTAACTTGTACCTTAATCCCATGTGTGCACATCCTAATAATTTATTTCACTATCTTCAAAATTTATAATTAAAAGTGAAGGGATTCAGTGATTTTTACTTTCAGTTCACTGCCTGTGAGAATACTTCAACATGATTACCCTGCTTGATGACATTATTTCTGCTGGATGTCTGAAGATCCCTTTGGTTTGGCACTAGATTCAAACTGACATCAAGAGAGGAAACATCCATGCCGCAGAGATTGCTAGATCTTTGTGGGCAGTTTTCTTTCAGGCCAGTGGTGAGAGCCTTTGCTTCATCACTGATTGTGAAATCCAAACCCATACATTTTACATGAGGATATCCTTATTAGGGTTACTCTACTTGGTATACCTATGCTTACAAATTCACTGCTCTTCTCTGATTGGTAACATGGAATCTTTCATCTGAACAGACACGTAGGATATTGGGTTAACATGCTATCTGAAAGACAACTCATACAACAATACAGCACTCAGAATATGCGTTCACATCCTGAATTGAGAAATAAACCTAAAATGTTTGCTCTTAAGGGCAAGAGTGCTACCCATGCTACCACTGATCCAAGCTGATATTTAATGTCATGATACAGCACCAAGTCATTAGCTGGGACAATTCACAATTTACAGTGGTAAGGAAATGATAGTGCTGTATGATGGACAATATAATTAGGCAATTAGGAATTATTAAGTGACTAAATCAATTATAGAATTATTCTATTATGCCACATGACACTAGGAACACAAACAACCAGTAACTATTTATTTTGGAACAGACCTTGGACATTTGGGTTTTTAAACTTTTCATGCCACAAGTTTCTAAAGTATGATCTAATGTCGTAATGGGGGAAACTGGGCATCTGAGATCTGAGCAAACAGGGTAAGCAATCAGATTGTGAAATTTAGCAGCAAAAGGACTGAGAATTAATTGTAAATTAGAGTGGATGGCTGAATGCCCAGTACGGTATAGAAAGAGATAAAAAAAAAGGGAAGAAAGATTGGATAAAGAAAGATAGAGACAAGGAAATTAAAAAATAATTCAATAGCTATTAAATTCTGAAGGAATAAGACTCCCCACATGTAATGGTTAATTTTCAATGCCAGAGAAACTAATTGGCAGTAATTAGCACATTATTAAATGGTACATAGACTGGAATGGACAAGACTTAACATTCTGTGGCAATCTTAGTTCAAAGCAACTGCACATATACAGCAACTTCACACCATTCAATGCATGGCAATTGTGAGGCAAACAGTGAGATGCTGGTTACATGAAGATATCGGTGGATTGCTGCATCTGGGAACAACTTTCAGATATTTAAGTTTAACTATACCTTTACCCCTCACCTAAAGTTGTAGTTCCACTTGTGCATGAATACCATTAGTCTCACTGTTAGGCTGGAAAGAAAACCCGGCTCAATATAATGGGTTGACTAATTACAATTTCAAACATCAGTTTTGATGAAATAACTGAAGTCCATACAAATAATTCTCGAAATAAATGTCACAGGATTTTTTTTTCTTTCATGGCATGTGGCCATGGCTAGCTAGGCCAGCATTTATAGCTCACCCCTAATTGCCCTTGAGAAAGTGGTGGTGAGCTGCCTTCTTGAACCACTGCAGTCCATGTGGTGTAGGTACACCCACAGTGCTGTTAGGAAGGAAGTTCCAGGATTTTGACCAAGGGCAGTGAAGGAATGGCGATTTATTTCCAAATCAGGATGGTGAGTGGGTTGGAGGGTGGCATCTCCAGCTGCCCTCATCCTTCTAGATTTAGTGATCATTGGAGGCTTGGTGAGTTCCTGTAGTGCATCATGTAGATGGTACACACTGCTGCCACTGTGCCCCCTACCCCATCACCCCCCACCCACAGGGCCATCTGTCACTTGTTCTATGTTGTGCTTTCACAGAACGCACCTTGTTCTTCTATTAACACATTCTACAATCTTACCTTTTTGCTGCTTTCAGCACTTTCTTTCGTCTTTAACACTACCATTAACATTCCCTTTGTCTTGTGCCATGACATCTTTGTCAATCTCTCCTGAGCTCCCAACTATCCCTGACCTTCTGTTTTGCTCCACCTGCTCCACCCCCTCTATAAAGGTATAAAATCCATAACATTTCTACCTCTCTTTAGCTGGGAAGAGGAGTCATGTAGACACAAAACATTAACTCTTTTTCTCTCTCCATAAATGATGCCAGACCTACAGAGTTTTTCCAGAATGTTTAGTTTTATTACTAAAGGAAGATGGTTGTGGTTGTTGGAAGTCAATCATCTGTCCTGGGACATCATTGCTGGAGTTCCTCAGGGTAGTGTCCTAGGCTCAACCATCTTCAGCTGCCTCTCTAATGACCTTCCTTCCATCAAAGGATCAGAATTGGGGGTGGTTGTTGATGATTGCACAATGTTCAGCACAATTCACGACTCCTCAGAGACTGAAGAAGTCCATGCCTGCATGTAATAAAACCTGGACAACATTTGCATTTAGGCTGATAAGTGGCAAGTAACATTCATGCTACACAAATGCTGGGTAATGACCATCTCCAACAAGAGAGAATCTAACTGTTCCCATCATGAGATTCAATGGGATTACTACCACTGAATCCTGCATCGTCAACATCCTGGGTTTACCATTGATCAGAAAGTTACATGGATCAGCCATATAAATACTGTAGTTACAAGAACAGGTAAGAGCCTAAGATTTCTGTGGAAGTCATTCACCTCCTGACTCCCCATTGCCTGCCCACTACCTGCAAGACAGGATTGTGATGGAGTACTCTGCACTGCCTGGATGAGTGCAGCTCCAATAACACTCAAGAAGCTCAACACGATTCAAGACAAAGCAATTTGATTAGCACCCCATCTGCTACCTTAAACTTTCACTTCCACCACCTGGTGCACAGTGGCAGCATGTGTAGCATCTGCAGTATGCACTGCAGCAACTCAGCAGTCAATTCATCAACTTCATCAGCACCTTTCAAATTTGTGACCTCAATCATCTACAAGAATAAGGGCAGCCAGGCACACCAGAACACCAGCAAGTTCCTCTCCAAGTCACGCACCATCCTGACTTGGAAATATATTGGTGATTCTTCACTGCCACAAGATCAAAATCCTGAAACTCCCTCGCTAACAGCACTGTGGATGTACCCACACCAGTTGGACTGTAGTGGCTCAAGAATGCAGCTCACCGCCACCTTCTCAGAGGCAGGTAGGGATAGGCAATAAATGCTCACCTAGCCAATAGTGTCCTTATCCAATAAAGGAATTTAAAAAATGACTCTTCTGGTGGTTGAAAAATTTAAAGCAATTAACAGCTGCCTATACAAACCAGGAAGGTCTCGGATTTAATTCATAATCTTGCTGAATTATACAATGTAAATCAGGATGGCAGGTGGACACTAAAGCTTACTTTAGCAGTCTCAAGTTATGGAGATGAAATTTTTTAGTGTTGGTTTACCAATTGCCAACCAGCAGTCATTATATGTAGGTGTGCATGCATGAATGCTGGGTGAGGACAGGATTGTACTTTATTGTGATGTGACTGAATAGCCTGCTGAAGCTCAAGCATGAACTTTCTGAGTTTTGCAATCCATTCTCGAGGGGATAGGGAAGAATATTGGTTTGTCACATTGGTCCATATTTTCTGGTGGTAATGATGGCATAACTGTTAGTGATCACCACTATTACCCCACGGAAACTGACAGCAACTTTGGGAGTCTGCACATGTGTAGAATGATGTGGAAATACTGAAGCTGTTGTCAGTGATTTTATGATTTCCAAAGGGTACATTGTTGAGGCATCCCCAGTCTGCACTCAATGAGAAACCTTTGAACTGAGGAGAACTTCCACTCTTACATTGTGAAACTCTCTGTAAACAACGCCACCAAAAAAATATTGCACCTTGTTGGATGAAGCATAACTGGGTTTTTAATGGCATATTAACATCATAATTATGCCGAACATTCCAATTGGGCCGGAAATGCTAATTTTATATTTATGGAATGACAAATTTCTCCATTATGATAAAAAATATTCCACACTGACTGATGCCACAACCTACCCAGTCTGCATACCTCTAGTACATGATCCTAATGCCCGCCTAATTCCCTCACCAAGATGGCCAGAATCAGTACCAAAAAAGCACCCGTAGCATCAAAACTATGGGCACTGGAGCCCAATTTGTGAGCAACGCCTACTTATTTTTAATTTAATTGTTGTTTAGAACAAATGGAAATTTTAAAAGTTGCAGGACAAGATACCAGAAATTCTGGTTATTCATGTCTGTTGTTTAATAGTTGATCAAGCATCATAATAAACTACTTTCAACTTTAAGAACTCTAGAACTTTATCAGTGACCACAAACGGGAGCACGTTTGATAATGATTTTCATGTCCCTCTCATGCTGCAGCTTTGAGAACTCAGAGCCCTGAATTTTGTTCTGTAGCATAACGTTGAGATGCTTTGCTTTTTAAATTGATTTTGAAAGTTCTGTTAAATCATGAATAGAAAAATGTCATGCAAGCATTCTGATGTGCTAATGGAAAAAACAATCTGTAGCCTTTTTTTTAACAACGTGTTGAATGATGTAATTGTAGTTCCCTATAATCAGTAGCCATTCAAACCTTTCACTAAATGTTACTTATAAAAGTAGAAGAAAACTAAGCAGCTGTAGACCACAAATTGCTCGCAGCAAAAGGAACAAATTGCCATGCTCTTGTTGTTCTATCCGGTAATGATCACAAGTTTGAATGGTGCTGACAAAGGAGCCATGGCGAGTTGCTGCAGTGCATGTTACAGGTGGTGCACACGATTGTTTCTGTGCACCAGTCATGGAGGATGTGAAAATTTAAGGTGGCACATGAGGTGCCAATCAAACAGGCTGCTTTGTCCTGGATGTTGTCAAGCTGTTGAAGAATCAAGAATGAAAGGACACAGATTTAAGACCAAAAAGACCAAAGCCAATGTGAGAAAATAACTCCTTCATGCAGCAAGTGGCTAGGATCTGGAATGATGAAGGTGAGAGTGTGATGGAGGTAGATTCAATTGTGGCTTTCAAAAGGGAATTGGATAAGCACCTGAAGGGAAAGGAAATTGCAGGACTACAGAAAAATAGACAAGCTAAATGCACTAGCAGAGAGCTGGCCTGAACCCAATGAGCCAGATGGGCTCTGGGATAACGATTCCACTGTTCGGACAGCTCATGAGGAGCCCTCCAGAATTCACCAGTGTCTATGCCCTGATTTGTGATGGTCTGCTGTATCATCAACAACCTGTTTATCAGCCCTTCATGCCAGGGATACAGCAAGTACGAGCAGGAGGAGGATAAAGAGGAGGAGGAAGAGGAAGGGAGGAGGCAACCAGCACATTCCTTTTTCAGCCAGGCTGTCCATGATCATCTCTCCCAATGACAGTTCCATTGAGCACAATCCAAAACCCCCAATGCACAACAATCATTTTGTTACCATCTCCCTGTTATGCAACATCACGGTGTCCTCTTGGCCACAATGCTGAAATAAATGTCACCGCATAATAGCTATTCCAAACTAACTTAATATGGCAACCATCCAATCATCCATACAAAAATAAATAAACAGCTCTTGTGCATTACTTTAGTGCCTGTCTTCTGGGTGCCTTTGCCCTTCCTAGTGCTCCAATGCAATGCTTTCCCACTGGCTGCAGCATGGTATTTGCTGCCATCCACTGGGGGAAATGTGCAGATGGCCTTGCAGGATGACCTCAAGCAGCTTTGGGATAGAAGGCTATCTGCAGGTATGATGGCAGCAACCTGAGCCTACATGGAATCAAGCTGGGCTTGCGTGGCAATGAGTGTGGATCTCCTGACCTCAGTCTGAGTTTCCCCTACAGAACCCAGACATTGGAAGACTTCTGCTTGTGCTATGGAAGCAGAGACATCAATAACCAGACACAGCATCATGGTAGGCTCTGCATGTGTTCTCATGGAGTTAGCCACTGGTTCCACACTGGAAAGGATGGGCTCCAACCTCTATGCAAAGTCCTGTACTAAGTTGGATCTGGACTCCTCCCTGTTTCTTGACAGTGACAGGAGGCTTCTTGGCAGGCCTGTGCATTCAGCCTTTGTGTATTCCCCACCAATCTTTTTCTGTACGCAACCCCATTGAAGTGGTCATCTGAAATAAAAACAAAAAATGCTGGAAACACTCAGTAGTGCTCATCTGAGTCCTCTGTACCTGAACTCATCTGTGACCTCATCCGCAGGGAGCTGGTACCTAGGCTACTCTTTCCCCTTGCCGTAGCCACAGGTGACTCATGCCTGGTCATTCACCATGTGCAGTTCTGCCTCTATGTCGCCCTCAGTATCTACAGTTTATCTACAGTGCCAGTACTTGAGATGGAGGCTGTGAGCATGTGATTATCAGTCTCTGTTCCTCTTAGGCTTCAGGCTTCTGTACTAGTTCTTGGCTATCTGAAAAGGATAAAGGGGTTGGGTTGGGATGATGGAAGGGGAGTGCAGGGTACTAAGCCAAATGGGCCTGTTTACACCATCTCCATCTTGGAAATCAGAACAGGTTGTAAGATCAGGGCAAAGTGATATGTGAGAAGGTGGATGAGGTAGGAACATACTGTCATCCCCTATGGTTTAAGCCCTGCCACAGGTCATGGCTGCACCAATGATGCCAACACCGTCTCCTTCACGGGGATGAGGGCGTGCAACCATGCCTGCTCCCACTAATTAGGTGCTGCTGACTCTGTTATGGATCAATTTGCCCTACAAGAGAGAGTGAAATTTGTCTCTGAGTGCAGTGCAATGTGTTTGGATGTTGTGTCTGTTATGGTTGAATAGCTAGTAGTGTGTGCCAATCTTCCTTAGACTCGGGGATGGTGCCAGAGGACTAGAGAATTGCAAATGTTCAAAAAAGGTTGTAAAGATAAACCGTGCAACTACAGGCCAATCAGTTTAGCCTTAGTAGTGGGGAAGCTTCTAGGAACAATAATACGGGACAATTTTAATAGTAACTTGGGCAAATGCATGTTAATTAAGGAAGGCCATCGTGAATATGTTAAGGGCAAATCATGTTTAACTAACTTGTTGGAGTTTTTTGATAAGCTAACAGAAAGGGTTGATGAGGGTAATGCTGTTGATGTGGTGTACATGGACTTCCAAAGGGCATTCCAAAGTGTTACACAACAGACAAAGTTACAATTCATAGAATTAAAGGGACAGTAGCAACATAGATACAAAATTAGCTGAATGACAGGAAATAGAGTAGTGGCTAATGGATGTTTCCTTGGACTGGAGGAAGATATGTAGCAGAGTTCCCAGGGGTTGGTATTAGGACCTTTGCTCTTCCTGATATATATTAATGACTTAGACTTTGCTTTATATGCCATAATTTCAAAATTTGTGGATGCTAGGAAACTTGGAAGCATTGTAAACAGTAAGAAGTAGTGTAGGACTTCAACATAGGTTGGTAGAATCGGCAGACAAGTGGCGGATGAAATTTAATACAGAGAAGTATGAAGTGATTCATTTTGATAGGAAGAATGCAGAGAGATATAAAAAAGTAAAGGATACAATTCTAAAGGGGGTATTGGAACAGATGTACCTAGATGTAAATGTGCATACATCATTGAAAGTGGCAGAACAGATTAAGAGAGCAATTAATAAAACATTCAATATCCTAGGCTTTATTAATAGGGGCATAGCGTATAAAAGCAAGGAGATTTAAATAAAAGCAAAATACTGCAGATGCTGGAAATCTGAAATAAAAGCAGAAAATGCTTGAAAAACTCAGCAGGTCTGGTTGCATCAGTGGCGAGAGAAACAGGCTTAACATTTCGAGTTCAGTAAGATTCTCCATCAGAACCAGGCCTCAACTGGAGTGTTGTGTCCAGTTCTAGGCATAACATTTTAGGAAAAATATAAAGGCATTAGAGAGAGTCCAGAAAAGATTCATGAAAATAGTTCCAGGGACAAGGAACTTCAGTTACATAGATAGATTGGAGAAGATGGGATTGCTTTCCTTGGAGAAGAGAAGGTTGAGAGGAGATTTGATAGAGGAATACAAAATCGTGAGACGTCCGGACAGAGTAAGTAGTGAAAAACTGTTCCTCATTGGTCTTGAAAACAAGAGGGCACAGATTTAGGGTAATTGGCAAAAGAAGCAATAGAGACATGAGGAAATCTTTTACACACAGTGAGTGGTTGGGATCTGGAATGCAGTACCTGAGAATGTGGTGGAGACAGGTACATGCGAGGCATTTAAGAGGGAATTGTATTATTATCTGAATAGGATGAATGTGCAAGGCTATGGGGAGAAGGCCAGGGTATGGTACTAGGTAAATTGCTCCTTCGGAGAGTGAGTACAGACACTGTAACCATTCTGTGATTTTATGATCTGTGACTGTGAGACTCCCAGAAGTTCCAAGTGTATGAGGATAAGGTGAGGCAGTGAATGTTGGATATGAGGCATGTTTGATCGAGTGTTGGTTGGTGAGTGAAAGAATGTGCGGTGAATGGAGCAGTGCTTGAGGCTAGTGGTTCATTTGTAAGAATATGACTAATGAAGCAGCTTTCACTGACCCTGACCAGTCATGTGTAGGCACTGAACATTTTGTGGTACTGCATCCAGGTCTTCAGGGCTATTGCTGGCATTGATAGTGATGGCTACCTGCGTCAACTGCCTTCTCATTGTCTGTCTGATGGCCTCCTGATCCCTTGTGGGAAGGACCTCTCTCCTCCTCTGTACCTCCTCCTCCTCCAAGGTCTCCAGTTCTGCATTAGGGAGCTTTGGAGCACAATCTCTAGCCTGTTATGCCATTTCCACTTTCTCTATGCTCATAGTCTTTTGTAACCAGTTTTGACCACTTTTGCAGACTGAATGCACTTCTACTTTAAGAGATGTGGACTTGCTTTAGTAGTACAGGCTAGGTTTAAGTGGTGATGTACCTTGGCCAAAACTGGGCCCCTTTCTGAACCATGAAGCTACCATTTTGTGCTGGGCTGCAAACTCCTATCATTTAAATTAGCAGGCAACACAAAGATTGTGTGCTGTCTGCATCGCTACAAATGGGTGTGGGTTAATTGTGTACCATGATCCCTGGGACCATTTTCTGGCCTAATCCAAATTTTCCTCCAACTTATTTTACAATGTTTTAATATGAGACTCCCTCCCATAATTCTAGCTTTTCAACAACTTTCAGGCCTACCTTTCAAGGTTCAAGTAAGTTCCCTTTCTGTTTCTCAAAATATGAAACAGTATAAAAATTCAGTTTTCACATTGTTTCTGCATGCAGTTTGAGAATGGTAAGCCCCAACTATAAGATTGGAAGTGAGTTAAATTGGTAGATGATCAAATTGTGGATGCGTGCCAACACGGACTCTAGTGAGTGAAGATCCCTGCTGGACTGTGCATTCTCACATTTATTTTGATATTTCATCATCAGCTTTGCATTTGTGTGTCTGTAGTACGTGTCAGTAGCACAAAACTGACTTGTGTTCCTAACAACTGACTTTATATTAACATGGATTTTCATTCCAGATGGTTGTTGACTGGATGTCCTCCAGTCACTGATTGATGTGATCCCTTTAAAAGATCCCAAGGATCCTGGCATGATCACATTATTATTGGATGAGCGAAGGCTGCTAAGAATAGATTTTGTTTCCATGCTTTGCTTTCATAATTTCATCAACTTACAAAATGGACATAAATCACTTTCTATCTTTCCGTTAGTTATGCAGTGTGCCATTGGAGGGTTGAAATTGATTTATAGGCATCCAGATACATAATTAATTGCAGTTTCTTGGCAAAGGCTCAGCAAGAATGCTTTGCTGCGATGATTGTAACTGGCTACATACCCCTGCATTACATTTGTGTATTACTGACTTCAGCAACAGCAGTGTAGCTAATCTACCAGAGATTCTGTACTTTGTTACAGATATGATGAAATTTGTTTCTATTATTCTCACAGTCCATATGATGCATGCTTAATCTTTTTGAAAAATTGTTTTGAGTTTGAATATTGGTTTGCCAAATGAAAGCTGATGTAAGTTTATTCATGTACTATTCCTACTAACTGATCTTGAATTCCTGATTTGCTGATAGACACACTGGAAATGATTTTCTGCACTCCATACCCCACCCCACTTCCACCCCACTTCCCAGCTTACTAGTGTTGGTATGGTTTTTGCATCCACCCAATTGCCCTCTGCTGAAATCAGGGGCCAAATTTTAGCTACTGAAGCTTGTAGCTCAAGTCAGGAGATTTCAAATTCAATTTCAAACTGTTTAAATTCAGCACTATATTCAGACCATCCAGAGATTTGTGTTTTGCGCCTGTGTGATTCATGTTCCTCCCCCTTTTTCCTATCAACGAAAGTTGTACCTGCCGGAAATGGGGGTGGGCCTTCTGCATCTAGGTTCCGCCCATCATTTTTACGTGACTCCGGAGTTGCCCTGACTCTGCAAAAATCCGGCCCCAGTTCTTTTCAGGGTTCCTCTTATTTAGATATGTTGGGGAGCTGTAGGCAAGGCTACTGCCCTTGTAGTGGCACTAAATAATGTGCCAATGTAGGCTGTAGTGTTATGGAAATTGCATTGTGCATTTTGTCCACTTAAGGCTGTCAGGCATACATGTACCACGAGAGGGAGGCTACAGTTAAATAAAAGAATCTAAGGCCTAGATCTTCCAGTCAGCGTTGATGTTGCGGGCATTAACACTACCTGTAAAGATTTATGTGGATAGACCCTTTTGCAATTTTTCAGCCGGTCAGTGCACACATCACCAGAGAAGACTGTCGGGCACAAGAAAAGACACATGACAAGAAGATATGCCCCATTTTCAAGACAGTAACTGCCATATTCAGGTAAATTTTTAAAGGCCCAAGTCTTCCAGGGGTTACTGAGTGAGTGGATGATTGGGTGAGTGGGTGAATGGATGGATCAGTGGGTGAGGTGGGCAAGTGGGCGAGTGGGTGGATGAGATGGGCGAATGTTCAAGTGGGTGAATGGGGGTCAGGTGGTGATAGACGCATTGGAGGGTAGCTGGATGGTGGGGAGGTAGTCAGGTCGGGATGAAGGGGTAGTCAGGTGGTGAAGTTTAGTCAGGTCTGTTCAGACGGTAGTTGGATGGAGGGGGGGTAGTCAGGTCAGGGGGTAGTCAGGTGTGGTAGAGTAGTCGAGCTGGGAAAGGGGGTATTAGTGTGGTTGGGGTGGTCGGGTCAAGAAATAGTCAAGTGGTGGATATGGTGCAATGAGTTAATAGAATAGTTACGGTAATGAATAATGTGGACCATGATGTAACAGTGACATCAGCAGTTATGTGCTAGACATTCAGGAGAGAGGATGGAACAGTCTGCACTCATGAGAGACATATCTACTCTAACCTAACTTATATATAGTGTTAATAAACCAGTTTGAAGCAAGTACCAGAGTAAGACTATAGTCTCTTTAGATAACATAGGCCATGCAACCAGCAACCAAGCCACCAGTATATGAAACATGGTAGCAGCATTGGTGATACCAATCTAACAAAGGTTAGCACCATCAACGGATACCAGTGTGAGAAAGTGCAAGAAAACATGATTATAAGTAAGAACCTACAAACGTACCTAAGAAGGAGGCAAACCGGTAGTAATGCCAGTCGATCAGTCACTGCCCTTTCTGCAGCCATTTGAAAGCTTTGAGGGCCCACAGGGAGGCCAGAGTTAGGAGTTTTGGAAGAAAAGCATCTTTAGGTATTGAGAAACATCAGGATTGCACACTAAAGAATAGCAGCACCAACACCAGGTTAGTTTATTCATCCATGCCATAGGACCTGTTGCTGATGATGTCCTATTGAGACAGAGGGTGGAAGAGACCTCCGCTGTCTTCGAGACTGTCTTAAAAGGCTTCAACACATATTTTAGTTTACCACGGAACTACATAATTGAACAAACGGTTCAGTACACGAAGCAGGCCAAATTCAGAGAGATAACTTGGGATATAATCCGGCGTGACATCGAAGCTCTAGTTGACTCCAGTGAGTAGGTATGCCCAAGGGCAGTGGCCGCGCCCACTCAAAAGCCGTCCAAAATGGGCAAAAGGGCAGGAAACCCCACAGCAGCCATCTTGAGATGCTGTTGTGCAAAGAAACAGCACAGTTGCCAAGATTGCCCGGCAGGAGGCACAGAGTGTTTCCAGTGTGGGAAGACAACATTTCAAGCACTCCTGTAAGTCTAACAACTTTAATAGAGGAAAAAGACAAGAATATTTATGAAACAGAGACCATCCAAGAAATTCGGAATAATTACAGAGACAAAATTACTGAGTTTCTCAAGCGAGTAAATGATCTTAATCAAGGCTATTGGTCAGTTGCAATGGAAGTTAAAGGCTTTGACACTAACTTTCAAATTGACACTGGAGCTATTTTAACAATATTAGCTGATCTTCTGGACTGGCTTCATTCAATACACCTCCATCGATCAGATATTAATTGCAAGAATCAGGTGGCACAAACCTCCCAATAAAAGGTCACATAATTACCACTCTTCACTACAAGGAGTGACAGGTCATTGATTCCCTCTATGTTGTTCACAATCAATGCATATCCTTATTGAGAGGAAAGGTCAGAATAACACTGGGTATTCTACAAAAATTAGATGACCACCTGGATTTGGACACTGGGTGCATTTTATGGGAGAATTTCCGAAGTTATATGTAAAACCAGTGGATTTTCACTCTGCAGCAGCTGGTAAGTTTTATTCATTGAACAGTGATTCATTCTCCATCACTGAGACACCATCCACTAGACCTTGGATGTATATCGAGGTTTTGGATCTTTCAGTTCATTACGAAGCCAGGCCAGAGGATGCGGATACAGAAGGCACTGTAGTAGACAGTGGCCATCCACACTAAGATCTTCTGAACCTGGGTTGGCTATTTCCAGAAGAATATAATGAGAAAGAAGCCGTTGTTACACAGAGTAACCTGTGAGATCCTAGAGGTCGGTACGCTACTCCAATCTACAGTTGAACCATATGACATCTCTGTTGGGCTTTTTTTGAGGAATCAGCTGTGTTCACTGTGGCAGAGCAGCATTCAGATCTTTGATCCGCTGAACCCCCAATGTAATGCCTTGTCACCACTGGTTAATCATGAAGAGTTGTCCAGGGAGAACAAAATACTTGATTCCATGCTGGGGTCCATAGAGAATCACACTGCCAGAGAGTTGGTAGAGTCTGTTACCTTGTGTGAAAGTAAATTGATGTCGACACTTCTGAAATTCAGCTGAAAATCTTCTTCCCACTCTAGTTGACCTTTAGTGCAGAAGCTGAAGCCGAATCTTCAGAGCTTCTACAGCTTCAGAATCCTATACACGCAATTTGTCTTCATATTGTCTTAGAGATTCATCCTATTGTAGAAAATTATATTGTCTTTTCTTATCCTCAAAAATTCTCCCCATTGCCCACGGTGGAGCAGCCTCACACAGAGAAAAGTGTGACAATGTTACCATTGCCTACAGAGAGTGAACATCCTTTCCAAAATGTCGTCAGGAAATCATCTGTCCTCTACCTCGGGAATTTTGTTATTCTTCTTTTCATTGTCCAGATTCATTAAAATCTCAGATCTTCAATACCTTTATCGTCCTCAATGCAGCAGTGAATGATACAGTTGTGGAAATCTTCATTGAAATTGAAGATCGTTTGTCTTCTCAGGTTTTTCCCTGGTGTGTGTCAAGGGAGCAGAAGACTCATGAACGAGCTCTAATTTCTTGTTTTCTACTTCAAAAGCACCCAGGTATTGATGTTCTTCAGTTTTCTCTCTTGGATCAGTCTTTCTTTGAAAAGGTTCCATGGTCCTCACTGTTTGGAGCCCTTGAAGTCTACCTCCGATTACCAGCAGAGTCCTGCAAAGCTGGAGTCCCAATTTGCTGTTGATGATACCCTCTAAGGAAAAAAGGAATACCCACATGTCTCCAAGACGTCTTCCCAGAGAGCCATGAATGCAAGATTGAACCCCACATAACAGTGACCTGGGGTGGGGAGGGTGGTGGGAAGAGTAGGAATAAGAGTTGTATAGAATCTGCAGCAGTAAAAGGGAGTACAGAAAAGTAATGTAAATAGTTTAAAACACAGTTTAACATTGATATTAAAATGTTGATATTGTTCTTGGGGGGGGGGATGTGTAATATAATGGGTTAATAGAATAGTTATAGTAATGAGTGATGTAGACTATGAGACAACAGTGACATCAGCAGTCATGTGCTGGACTCTTGGGAGAGATGGTGGAACAATCAGTACTCATGAGAGACATACCCACTCTGTAACTTATCATATATATAGTGTTAATAAACCAGTTTGAAGTAAGTACGAGAATAAGACTACAGTCTCACTAGATAAGAAAGGCCATGCAACCAGCAACCAAGACACCAGTGCATGAAACAGTGTGGGGTGTAGTCGGGTTGGGTTGGGGGTAGTCAAGTGGTGGGGGGCTTAGTCGGGTCTGGTCAGGGGAGATAGTTGGGTAGGGTCAGGGAGGGGTTGGGAGTTGTGCTGCTTAGTACAGTTACTCTGGCTAATCACTGAGTTAGATCAGGTATTAACGTAACATTTCCAGGATAAGTACCCAGGTAAGTCTCGCATATCTTGCCCAAGTCTCTGAAACTGAGCGTAGTGTCAGAGACATTTGCAGAAGGCCCTGAGCAGCGGAAATCAGCATATTGGAAGTTTAAACATCCTGGCAAATTACCTACATGTGTGTACATTAGGACTTCCATGTGGCTTTCTGATGCGTATCTCCCAATTTATGTCCAATCCCCAATGATCTGGAGACCGGAGGGTTTGGGCCCATGTTTTAACAGCACGTGCAGTTCTGACTCTGAATGCTTCTTACTGAATATCTTATTGGGCTGCATCTTCGGTCGGCGAGCGAGGAGAGAGGCCCACTCACCGACGCATAGAATGACGCGGGGTGACGTCAGGCGTGAGTCCTGACATCACCCCGTGTCATTTAGATTTTTCAGTTGAGCAGGCGCGCAGCCAACTCGGCTGCACACCCACCGAACTGTCAAAGGCCTATTAAGGCCATTAAAAAAGTAATTAAACTGATTAATGGACCTGCCCATCCAACATTAAGGTTGGCAGGCAGGGGAAGAGCCCCACGCAGCCTTCAGAAAAAACATGAAACCTCAACCATGGGCAGGTGAGGTTTCATGAGGCTATTAAAATTTATGTGAAATGTCTAAATAAAAGAAATTGACATGTCCCAGCTCATGTGACAGTGTCACATGACACGTGTCACATGAGGGGACATGTCAGGAATATTTTTTTCTGCCTAGATGAAATTTTGAACGCCGATCTCCCTGAGGCAGCACTTTGCCTCAGGAAGACCTGTGCGCTCTTTCACGTACATGGGCGAAAGTGCGCACTCCCGGCTCAGGGAATCCCCATTCAGGGTGCGCACAGTGCTTCCGAGCAGACATCATGTTAGGTGGGCCTTAATTGGCTCGCCCACTTAAAATGGCGCTGCGCCCCCAACTGGGGATGCCGATCGGAAATCCTCCTGCTCACGCCCGCTACCCCACAACCCCCCCAGATGGGGGGGATAATGCTGACCATTGTTTCTTCCCAAGAGCTTCACAATGGCAATGAAGATGGTGAAAAATGGGAATGTTGTTTTCAGTTATGAAAGGTATTTTGGAAGGTATTTGTCTACTTTCTGCAGACAGTATTTTAATTTGGAGATTTAGAGACACATTGAGGCAAAGTTAGACACACATATTAGGTGCTCCAGCTGGAGATGAACAACAGGAAAGCATGTACAGTGTACACACATGAACTGATGTCACTAAAATAACCATCCAATCAAAAGAAATTTAATCCTGGATGGTTACAGAGAAGTTTTCCTCAAAAAGGAACGCAATCCTGGATCCTTAATCATGCATTGCTGATCATTATGCATTAGCTATGCCCAGTCTGTCACCTCTTGATGTGCTTTCAGAGTCATCATCTGTATTCCCACATTGGCAAAAGTGACTTCAATGTTTTGAGGGCATGGTGGCAGGTTTTGCAATCACAGATGACGAAAGCAAAAAGGCCTTATTTCTGCACTATGGAGGTGGAGAATTGGAAGATATTTTTGAGACTCTTACACCTGAGCAAAATGACTAACAACCTATTCCATGGCCAAGAAAAATACAGTAAGTGAAACAATTGTCTTCTGATGCATTAAGCAAGAAGCAAACAAGACAATTGATCAATATTGCACATGATTGAGACAACTAGCAATCAAATGTTACTTTGATGATGTTGAATATGCTGAACAGGAAATCAAAACACAAATAATCGAAGGTCGTCCCTCTAGTCAACTATATTGAAAAGCACAAAAAAAACAAAGTTTTCAGAGCTTTTGGAATTAGCATGATCCCTATATCTTTCAGTCACTTCATTCCTGAGCTCACCGTTACAACTACATTTTATTCTGTGTTCCACGGCAACTGTATTGTCATTCCACCTCATTGAGGGAATCTGTTATTGATGAAGCACATGAAGGTCACCAGGGAATTATCAAAACCAAATGACTCCTTAAGAAAGAGGTATGGCTCCCAGGAATTGACTGCATTACAGAGCACAAAATCAATCAGTGTTTGTCATGTCAAGCAACCACAATGTCAAATCCTCATGATCCAATCAAGATACCTGAATTACCCCCAGGACCATCGATTGAAGTTAGCATTGATCTTACAGATTTTCCCACTGGTGAACACCTGCTTGTTGTCACTGACGACTACAGCAGATTTCCAGTCATGGAAATAGTTACCTCAACTTCAATGAAAGCAGTCATCCCAAAGCTTGACCAGATTTTCGCCTTGTTTGGAATACCTCAAATGGTGGGAAGTGACAGTGGACCTCCATTCAACAGCAATGAATTCAGTAAATTTGCAAACTACCTAGGTTTCACTCATCAAAAAACCTCATCCTGTTGGCTAAGAGCTAAAGGAGAAGTTGAGAGATTTATACATATCTTGAAAAAAGTGATATGTACAGCCAGAGCTGAGAGCAAGCCATCTGTTCCCCACCAACTCCAAGTGCCCCACACCTATTTCACGCTCAAATGAGCTTTAAGTGGCTGCAGGCAGGACTTCCCACTCTAGAGTGCTACCAAAGAATGCAGGAGGACATAACTAAGTCCAGGCACCGGGTGCCCAGGTAAGCTCAAGATGTCCCAGGGTGGGAAGGGTAGGGAAGGACTGTGGGTGACGTAAAGGAGGCGATTGGAGTCTCAGGTTGGGGGTGTGCGAGGGAGATCTAGAGGCCACTAGACCTTAAGTGGGGGGCACCCGACTTAAGACGAGGGTTTCTGATGGAGGTGCCCCCCACTCCCCTCCGCACCCAAGATGTAATTCTGTTCTTTATCGGGCTTCCCCAATGGAAGTTCAATTCTCCTGCCATCCTAAAAATTGAGGTTGGACATGAAAAGGCCCTTAAGTGACCAATGATTGGGCTGTAAAATTGCTGTGTGGTCAGGAACCCAGAGGGAATCCTGCCTCTTCAATTTCACACTCCCCTGCCCTCCCACTAAATACCCGGTGGGGAGCATAAAATTCTGGCCCATGTTTTAACCTTTTGCACTTCTAACTCTGAATGTTTCTGAATATCTTACTGTTTCTTCCCACAAACCTCACATCGGCCTTACTTTGGACTTATATCTGTGTACATTGCCAGTGATATTTTACAGCTGGCTGCTGTCAGAAGGAATAGCCAACTTGTCTCCATTCCAAAAGTGTAGCACAGAAAACTAGGGAAATGGGCCCCCTGATCTGAAGGCATAGTCCAATTTCCATGTATAGCCTTTACAATAGGTATCTACCTACGACTATCCCCAAAAAAAGTTGTCGTGACATCACTTCTGTCATTGAAATGCAATTTCACCTAGGCCAGAATTTTACATTTGGTGTGCGTCCCTACATCATTGCACAGTTGCATGATATACCGTTTAGCAGGCGCATGCCGGAGTCGGCTACACGCCTGCCGATAATTGAAAGGCCTATTAAGGCCATGAACAAGGTAATTAACTTGAAATTTACGTTGCCTGTCCAACCTTACGGCTGGCGGGCCGGCGAAAAAGCCAAGCAGCCTTTATATTTTGTAGGAAACCTCATCCACAAGCGGGATGAGGTTTCCTAAAACTAATACACATTAAATAAAAACTTTATTTTGGAACTAAAAACATGTCCCATCTCATGTGACAGACACATGAGGGGACATGTTTTCTTAAATTTTTACTGTCTTTATTAATTTTTTTAAAAAGCGCTTCAATCTCCCTGAGGCAGCTCTGTACCTCAGGGAGATTGAAGCGCTCTTTCCCGCGTATGTGCAAACCATGTGCCAGGCCCGCTCTCCCTCCTCCCCCAGCCCGCAAAGGCAGCACTGAGCGCTGCCGCTCGTGATCCACGCAGGCCAGGCCTTAATTGGCCTGCCCATGGCAAATCACGGAGCGAAGCTGATTGCAGGCATCCCGACTACCCCCACCCATTTCCACCAAGCCTGCCCGACGAGGGAAAAATTCTGGTCCTAGTTCTGTAACCTTGCCCATCTCCATCCTGCCTTGGGTTTTCTGTTGCAGAGATCCTCATCAGTGCCCTTGTCCCTCTAGATTTGGCTGTTCAAATGGTCTCCTGATTTGCCTTCCATATTCTTCTCTCCATAAATCTTCCATGACTGTATTCTATCCCTCAACAGTTCATGCATTATCCCGGTGCTCACTGACCAATATTGGTTCAGAGTCCCCTATGCCTCAAACTTAAAATGTTCATCCTTGTGCTTACAACCCTTCATGTCCTTAACCTGCCTATCTCCCACTTCACAATTCTGTAAGAACTCCGTGTCCTCCAATTCAGGACTTTCTGAGAATCCCTTTGCCCCATAATGCATAATGCCAGCTGTGCCTCCATCTGTCTAGGCCCTATGGTGTGGAATTCCCTCCCCAAGTCTTTATCCAGCTGCCTCTCCTTCTTTAAGATCTTCCTTAAAACTCAGCTCTTTGACAAAGTTTTTGGTTACCCCTCCCTATTTCTCTCTCTCTTTTGCTCTGTGTCCATTTTTACCTGATTTTGCTTCTGTGAAGTGCCTTGGGACTTTTATCTTTGCTAACTATGCTATAAATGCAACTGTTGTTTTTGTTGATATAAATGCTCTGGTTCCTTTCAGGTGGGAGCATTCCCCTCTGTCTTGTATGTGCAGAAAGGGCAGAGACCAGGTGTTATGATTCTGTGGCCTTATTTCCTGGCTCTAAAATCCTAGGATGTGACGCATATGAATTATGGTCAGGGAAATCGACCACATTTTTGCTCTTACACACATCTTCAGGTTCACTGGTTTTGTGGGAATACATTGGTAGAAGTAGGTGAGGGGATTGGAAGCTTGCCCTGTGACCAATGTATAACAGAAAATTGCAAGCAAGACATTTGCCATTTTCTATAATGCAGGGGAAGGTGACAAGAGGCAGAATTTTACGACAGCGAGATTTAATGTTCCCGCTGACGTCAGTGGGATTTATAATGGCCCGCCGCATTTTACGGCCTCGTCCCCACTGAAAAACGGCAGTAAGATTCTGCCCAAGGTATTTAGAATTACTTCCAATGTGGATAAAGGGGAACCTGTAAATGTGCTGTACTTAGATTTCCAGAAGGTATTTGACAAGGTGCTACATCAAAAACTACTACGCAAATAAGTGCTTATGGTGTAGGTGGTAACACATTAGCATGGATCGAGGATTGGTTAGCAAACAAGAAGCACAGAGTAAGGATAAACAGGTCTTTTTTGGGTTGGCAAGAGATGACGAAGTGGAGTGCCAGAAGGATCAGTGCTGTGGTCTCAACTATTTACAATTTATATCAATGATTTGGTTGAAGGGACTGAATGTATAGTTGCTAAATTTGTTGATGACACAAAGATAGGTCGGAAATTAAGTTGTGAAGAGGACATAACGAGTCTGCAAAAGGACATAGATAGTTTCAGTGAATGGGCAAAAAATTTGGCAGATGGAATATAATGTGGGAAAATTGAACTTGTCCAGTTTCACAGGAAGAATGGAAAAGCACTATTATTTAAATGGAGAAAGATTGCAGAACTCTGAGGTACAGAGGGAGCTGTGTGTCCTGGTAATGAAACAAGCAAATTTAGTATGCAGGTACAGCAAGGAAGGCAAATTGAATGTTGTTGTTAATTGCAAGAGGAATGGAACATAAAAGTAGGGATGTTTTGCTACTGTTGTGCAACTGGACGGTTGGTGAGACCACATGTGGAGTACTGTGTTCAGTTTTATCTCTTTATTTATGAAATAAATGCATCAGAAGCTGTTCAAAGAAGGTTCACTCGACTGATACCTGGAATGGGGTGGGTTATCTTATGAAGAAAGGTTGAACAGGCTTGGCTTGATTCTGGTGGAATTTAGAAAATTGAAAGGTGTTCTTATGGGATCCTGGGGGGGTCTTGACAGGATGCTGAAAGGATGTTTCCCCTTGTGGGAGAGACTTGAACTAGGGGATACAATTTGAAAATAAGGGGTCTCCTATTTAAGACAGAGGAGATGAAAAGAAATCTTTTCTCTCAGAGGGTTGTGAATCTTTGGAACTCACTTCTTTAGAGAGCGGTGGAGGCAGAATCAATGAATATTTTTAAAGCATAGGGCATCAACGTTTAACAGGGGTAGGCGAAATGTGGATTTGAGGCCACAATCAGATCAGCCATGATCTTATCGAATGGTGGAGCAGGCTCGAGGGGCCGAATGGCTGACTCCTGCTCTTAAATCGTATGTTTGTATGTGCTTCCACTGTGTGCATACTTCTGGATTGTCTTATTTGGGCTATGTCACTGCATATTTATTGCGTAGTTTGCTTTGATTGGGACTGAAAATTGACAGTCTCGCTCAGATAAATATCTGAGAGGTAATTTTGACTCTGAGCAATAGTAATAAAATTGATGCTGACAAATTGCAGCCCATTTCACATCCGTCACAAATATTATTTCCATTCATATCTCATTTTTTCCAGATTCTCAAACACCTGGAACATCTTAGTCATCACTATATTTGTTTTATATTGCAATATTCAGGCTCTAAAATCCAAGTTTCATCCCATCTAATCGTTACTTCCAGATTGATGTCACCTTAGAGTAAAATTTGCTGATTTTGGATTTATTAGAGATGATAATAAAGGCATAACCCTCCAGTTCCAACTCTCTAACCAGCACTCCCTTTGAAAATGGTTTCTTGCGAAGAGAACCAGTTTGGTGAATTTGTCATTTTTTTTTTACCTTGGTGTGTCTTGGCCCTTCAGTCTGGTTCCTCAATGTCATTTGAACATGTGAACTGAAGCAACCATGGTCCGATCAGTCCAGCCTCAGTCACTAACACCGAGGCGAAGTAGTTCTCGAGCTCGTGGGTGAATCTGTTGCGGGCAGTTGTACTTGACAATAACTCAAAATTTATATGTGAAACAAAGAAAACACTGCAATAATGAAACAAAAATAAAAATAGCTGGAAAAACTCAGCAAGTCTGACAGCATCTGTGGAGAGGAATACAGTTAACGTTTCGAGTCCGTATGACTCTTCATCAGAACTGAGGAAATATAGAAATTAGGTGAAATATAAGCTGGTTGAGGGGGGTGGGACAGGTAGAGCTGGGTGGAGGGCCAGTGATTGGTGGAGGCAAAGAAGAGATTGCCAAAGATGTCATAGACAAAAGAACAAAGGGGTTTTGACGGTGGTGATATTAGCTAAGGAATGTGCTAATGGTGACATTAAGGGTAGAAAGCAGGACGAGCAAGTTAGAGATAGCCCTGGGGGGGGTGGGGTGGGGGTAAGGGATCAAAATAGGCTAGATGGTGGAGATGAAACAATGGATGGAAATACATTTAAAAATAATGGAAATAGGGGGGAAATAAAAATATATTTAAAAATACAAATTATTGGAAAAAGGGGTATCAGAAAGGGGGTGCGGATGGAGGAGAGAGTTCATGATCTGAAGTTGTTGAACTCAATGTTAAGTCCGGCAGGCTGTAAGGTGCCTAGGCAGAAGATGAGGTGCTGTTCCTCCAGTTTGCGTTGAGCTTCACTGGAATATTGCAGCAGGCCAAGGACAGACATGTGGGCACGTGAGCAGGGTGGTGTGTTGAAATGGCAAGCGACAGGGAGGTCTGGGTCATGCTTGTGGACAGACTGAAGGTGTTCTGCAAAGCGGTCACCCAGTCTGCATTTGGTCTGTCCAATGTAGAGGAGACCGCATTGGGAGCAGCGAATGCAGTAGACTAAATTGAGGGAAGTGCAAATGAAGCGCTGCTTCACTTGAAAGGAGTGTTTGGGCCCTTGGTGGGGGGGAAGTAAAGGGGCAGGTGTTGCACCTTCTGCGGTTGCATGGGAAGGTGCCGTGGGAGGGGGAGTTGAGGTGTAGGTAGTGAAGGAGGAGTGGACCAGGGTGTCCTGGAGGGAACGATCCCTGAGGAATGCCGCCAGGGGGGTGAAGGGAAGATGTGTTTGGTGGTGGCATCATTCTGGAGTTGGCAGAAATTGCGGAGGATGGTCCTTTGAATGCGGAGGCTGGTGGGGTGATAAGTGAGGACAAGGGGGACCCTATCATGGTTCTGGGAGGGAGAGGAAGGTGTGAGGGCAGATGTGCGGGAGATGGGCTGGACACGGCTGAGGGCCCTGTCAACCACCGTGGGTGGAAAACCTTGGTTAAGAAAGAAGGAAGACATGTCAGAGGATCTGTTTTGAAAAGTGGCATCATCAGAATAGATGAGATGGAGGCGAAGGAACTGAGAGAACGGGATGGAGTCCTTACAGGAAGCAGGGTGTGAGGAGCTGTAGTTGAGATAGCTGTAGGAGTCGGTAGGCTTGTAATGAATATTGGTGGATAGTCTATCACCAAAATTTGAGACAGAGAGGTTAAGGAAGGAAGGGAAGTGTCGGTGATGGACCATGTGAAAATGATGGAGGGGTGGAAATTGGAAGCAAAATTAATACATTTTTCCAGGTCCAGATGAGAGCACGAAGCGGCGCCGAAGCAGTCATCAATGTACTGGAGAAAGAGTTTTGGGAGGGGGCCTGAGTAGGACTGGAACAAGGAATGTTCCACATACCCCATAAAGAGACAGGCATAGCTGGGGCCCATGCGGGTACCCAAAGCCACACCTTTTATTTGGAGGAAGTGAGACGAGTTTAAGGAGAAATTGTTCAGTGAGAGAACAAGTTCAGCCAGACGGAGGAGAGTAGTAGTGGTTGGGGATTGTTCGGGCCTCTGTTCGAGGAAGAAGCAGAGAGCCATCAGACCATCCCGGTGGGTGATGGAGGTGTAGCTGTAGGTATAGGACGTCCATGGTGAAGAGGAGACAGTTGGGGCCATGGAACTGAAAATTGTTGATATGATGTAGGGCGTCAGAGGAATCGCGGATGCAGGTGGAAAGAGACTGGACAAGGGGAGAGAGAATAGAGTCAAGATAGCAAGAAATGAGTTCCGTGGGGCAGGAATAGGCTGACACGATCAGTCTGCCGGGACAGTTCTGTTTGTGGATTTTGGGGAGGAGGTAGAAGCGGGCCGTCCGAGGTTGGGAGACTATGAGGTTGGAAGCTGTGGAAGGAAGATCTCCAGAGGAGATGAGGTCATTGACAGTTCTGGAAACAATGACTTGATGTTCAGTGGTGGGGTCATGGTCCAGGGGGAGGTAGGAGGAAGTGTCTGCGAATTGACCCTCAGCCCCTGCGAGGTAGAGGTCAGTGTGCCAGACAACAACAACACCACCCTTGTCAGCAGGTTTGATGACAAAGTCAGGGTTGTACCTGAGAGAACGGAATGCAGCAAGTTCAGAAAGAGACAGGTTAGAGTAGGTGAGAGGAATGCAGAAATTGAGATGACTGATGTCACGCTGCCAGTTCTCAATGAAAGAACAAGAGCAGATAAGAATCCAGAGGGAGGGGTCCAGCTGGAGGGAGAATATTGGAGGCGGGTAAAAGGATCCGTTGAATGGGGAGAGGACTCCTGCCCAAGGAAGTGAGCACGGAGACGAAGGCGACAGAAGAAGAGTTCAACATTTTGTTGAGCCTGAAATTCATTGAGGTGAGGTCATAAGGGTATGAAACTGAATCCTTTGCTGAGCGTTAAACGTTCAGCATCAGAGAGGGGAAGGTCAGGGGGTATGGTGAATACACGGCTGGGGCTGGGATTGGAAGATGGGATGGGGACAGAGCGGCGGGCAGGGGTGGAGGGTCCTAGATGGCCGTTGGTGTCGATGAGTTGTTGGAGCTTGCGTTCCTTTGCACCTGAAAGAAAGAGACAAAGTTTCCTGTTGAAGTATCAGATGAGACGAAGAATAAAATGAAACTGGGGGCGAGGACAGCTTAAAGATAGGATGAGTTGGTGCTGCTGGAGTGAGAGGTCGAGTGCGTTCACTGCAATAGCCTGTTTATCAAGCCATTCTGATAAAACAGCTGAAAATCAAGATAGCTTATCCTCAGATTATTCTTATACTCTCCTAGAGGAAGTCTGACCATGTAGAATATTTCAGATCTCTCTAGTTTTTTATTTCTCTCCTATTCTTTTATATACAACCTTGCCAAACTAATGCAAGACCAAGCACAAATGAACTATTCTTTTCACTCTTGCCTTCCAAATGTTGCAACTTCATGGAAGGCGATCCAACCATTTCTCACTAAATCTGGAAAAGAGCAATGAGTGTAAGAAACAACGTTATTTCTGACCTATGATGTGCCATAATCAGCATCAACCTAAAGTATTGCTTAAAGCCAAGTCTGTTGTAATAAACTAATAAAATGAAAATGGGTTGTACTGTTTATTATATATAAATATAATCCACATTATCCTCTTTTCCTTTGTATCTAGTGACACGAGGCAACCCATTTCTTCCACTAATTTTATATTGTTCTCTGGGTTGTTTTCAGTGGCAAAGATCCTTTTCACACATGTTGTTATCCACACTCACAACTCCCTATCAGAAGGATCAGCTAGGTACAGTCTAGGATGAAGTTGACCAATGGAGTGAGTCTCATTGAGCACCTAAAGCTTTCTGATGTGCAGTTTTATGATATAGATTGGGTTATTAATCACACAAAGCATGGTCAATGAACACCTACCCTTAGCATTAACTGAGCCGCATATACCAGTTAGGTAACTGCAGATTAATTGAAGCTGTCTAGATTAATGGATAAGAGAGCAGGTTATATGAGTTGCCTCTCGCTCAAAAGAACGGATCTTTAAGCTTATTTATGATTAAAGCCTAGACTTTCAACCTGTGTGCATCCTCCCTGTTCCTTTTGCATTTCACCTACTCTCTTAAAAGCTTTATGTTAGGAAATGGAAGTTAACAGTCCAGACGTGGGTTATGTGAGGAGAGGCAGAATGGGATGTGAGAGTAGAGGTTAAATGGAATATGTGAAAAGAAAGAATATGTGACTGTTGAGGAATGGTGGATTAAGATGGGGAGAGTAGTACCATGTGGCCTGCTAGAGGAGCAGTGGATAGGGGCCAGTGAAATGTGGAGATGGAGTGTGACCTTTGTGGAGAGGAAGAATGAAATCAGTGCAAGGCGAACAATGTTTCCTCTAATGCACACAAGTGCACACCACACAGAGATCTGGAATGTACCGCAAATTGAAAAAAAGAGGCTACACACAGTTTTGTGAAAGTTCAATTAATTTTAACAACAATTTGTATTTATATAGCACATTTAATGGAATAAAACACCCCAAGTCGCTTCACAGAGACATTATAAAACAAAAATCGACACTGAGCCACACAAGGAACTGGTGACCAAAAGGTTGGTCAAAGAGGTGGTTTTAAAGAACGTATTAAAGGAGGAACATGAGAATTAAGGAGGGAATTCTAGAGTTTAAGGTCTAGGAAGCTGAAGGCACTGATATTGGGAATGCTCAAGAGGCTCGAATTAGAGGAGTACAGATAACTCGGAGGGTTTTGGGGCTGCAGGAGATTGCAGAGAAAGGGAGGGTACAGGCCATGGAAGTGAGGATGGAGGATACAGGGGAGAGTGGTTTAAGAAAATGGCTTGCAGTCCAAGATGATCTGGAATAATGAGCAGTTTTCAAAGATGAGAGCAGGACCCAATTTTAAAATTTATGTTGCTCATGGGCAAAAAAGTAATGCTCAGGGGACCATGTAGTTCATCCAGTACAAAGAAACTTTAAAGGCAACATTGATTGAGCTCTGATCTCCTGCTTGCTGGAGCTAAAATGGTAGAATAGGAGGTTCACTCTGCTCTCATCTGATGCAAGTTCTTTGCTGAATGGCAACTCAGCCCTCCAAGTCTAAACTCTTGCCTCTATTATTCAGGACTGTTTGGAGTGGGGCTCAAAACCATAATCTTCTGACACAGAGATGGGAATGGAGGCAAGGCTCACTACAACCCAGTTTATAAATGAATAAAATTAAAATTGGTTGCATAATGTATTCTATTATAGGTAAATATAAATCTTTCTTTTTATATGTGCGGTATTCAGACTTTTTTCCAATTATTCCAGATAACTAGATTAATTCTGGTGTTGTATGGCTTTAGACCACTCCAATTCAGAATGGAACCTGATCATCAATAAAATAATTGTAAGCATAAGACTTGTGGACAGATCAAGCTGTTCTGGATAACTGGCTAGTTAAGGTAAGTGGTATTTGATTGAGTGTCTTCACACTGTAACATTGAAATAAGATGTTTCATCTTCTAACAGTGAAAATGAATTGTACATTGACATATTGTAATATGTCTTTTTGCCTTTCTGTACTCTTCGTAGAAATTGATGGAAGTACTTGGTCTGAGTGGTTTAGTGACAAAATCCAGCCAATTCAGCGTGGCATCGCAACATTGCAGCTGTGTTAGGCTGTGTTGCTGAGAATTTGCAGGTAAAGCTGGGCTCCTCTTTGAAAAAAACACAGGAGAATGCTTGAACTTTCCTGTAATTAACAATCTGCTAATGAGATCTCAAAAAAATCTTTGCTGGCTATACAGAGCAGCACTACTGCTGAGTATGGGTCAAAACATTGGGATTTGAAGTAGCGTGCCTTACCTGCTGAATTTAGTGTAGCTCCCCCAATTAATTTTACTGGCTAATTTTGTATATGAAGATCAATGTACCAGATTCCCCTCCCCCACACCCACTCCCCCAGTCAGCCATGGATTTCGTCTACTTTCCCGTCTCTCCCAGAGGATCAAAGATGTCGGATAGGATGGGGAGTGCAAGTATTCCGATGCATAAGGCACCATGGATGTGTGGGACAGACGGATGGACCAGAGGGTCTTTTCCTGTCTGTCATTATCCATATGTTCATATTATGGAAATTAATCAAGGCATCCATTCTTAAAGTGTGACTGCTTGCCATTAAAGGGGCAGGAAGTTTATGGTGGGGCAAACTTGTTCATTAAACTTTATTGCTTAAGGTTTATTGCTGTTTATTCATTTTCTAGAATTCTGCATTGGAAAATGAGATCCATGACAAATTTTGACATGACTTTCCATTTACAGAGTACACCTGGAGGTAAAGCAAAAGAGGGAGGCCTTTTTTTGGAATATAAGGTCAAAGTCTTGTCAACGCAGATGTATGGTGCCTGTATAAAGGTGACTCCCCAGGGGCAATGAAGCCTGTACAAATGTCTAGTATCAAAGAGATTCTTTGTATAACCTTCAACTTTAATGAGGGCATAGTAAGATCAGTAATAGATCAGCCACCCATTTTCCACTCTGGCTGATTTTACTTGCCCGTAATTATGATTGGGGCATTGTATGCAATGCACTCACCAAAATTGTGAGCTGCAGCATGGTCGAGCAGGTATTATGTAAAGCATAGGAACAAATCACCTTCCCTTTTGTATACATTATTTTATTGCCGAAAAGCACTGGGACACAATTGTGTGAGGCATACAACCTTGCATTGTGACATATACATATTAAAATACCCAGAAACGGAATTGCCACCATAGAACAGAATCATAGATTATTACAACAGGAGGTCACTTGGCCCTTTGCATCAGGCCGGGTCTCAGAAGAGAATTATGTACTTAGTCCCATTCCCTTGTCATTTCCCCAAACCCTCTTCAAATAGTTAATCACTTTCTTTTAAAATAAACTATTATGAACCTTGCTGTTGTTTCTAACAAACTTTTGTAAAAACATGCTTTTCCTAACTTCTCTCTTTATGATTTGATGATAATCTTAAAATTATGGCCTCTGGTTACTGCCAAAGTGATCAGGAGAAATACTGTTTATTAATCTTAACAGGATCCTGCATCATCTTAACACATGGATCAGGCCTTTTCTCCAGTTAGTGCATATTTTCTTTCTCTCTTGTGCTGTCTGGAGTAGGAAACTATGAAGAATAATTTGAGATACCAGAGCCATTGAGAGTGCAATGGGAGGGGCTAAAGAGGGATTGAATTGAGGTTATTTTTAATTGATTAAGGGTTTTGAAAGAGTATATAGGGAAAGACTATTTTCATTGAATGGAAATTAGTGATTCAAGGTCATCAATTTGAAATGGGGAGAAAGAGTAAAAGAGATATATATACACAGAAGTTTGTTTTGTGATGGGCAGGGTCAAGGAGAGAAATCATGGGCTCTGGTGCTTCTCCTGTTTCTGGGCTCCTTATCCCCCCATCCCCCCCTCACCCCGCCGATTCCGCCTTCAACCCTTCACCTCACATCCTTCCAGTGCCCAGAATTGGGAACCATAGTCACAGTGGGGTTGAACTGTTTCATATAGGTTTAGCAAAGCTTCTTGCCTTTTGCACTCTCTGCCTCTATTTATATTTCATTTTATTATTCTCTCATGGAATGTGAGCATTGCTGGCTAGGTCAGTATTTATAGCCCACCCCTAATTGCCCTTGAGAAAGTGGTGGTGAGCTGCCTTCTTGAACCACTGCAGTCCATGTGGTGTAGGTACACCCACAGTGCTGTTAGGGTGGGAGTTCCAGGATTTTGACCCAGTGACAGTGAAGGAATGGCGATATATTTCCAAGTCAGCGTGGTGAATGGCTTGGAGGGGAACTTGCAGTTGGTGGTATTCCCATCTGTCTGCTGCCCTTATCCTTCTAGTGGTCATGGGTTTGGAAGATGCTGTCTAAGGAGGTTTGGTGTGTTCCTGCAGCGCATCTTATAGATTGTACACACTGCTGCCACTGTGCCTTGGTGTTGGAGGGAGTGACTGTTTGTGGATGGGGTGCCATTCAAGTGGGCTGCTTTGTCCTGGATGGTGTCAAACTTCGAGTGTTGTAGGAGCTGCACTCATCCAGGCAAGTGGAGAGTTTTCCATCACACTCCTGGCTTGTGCTTTGTAGATAGTGGACAAGCTTTGGGAAGTCAGGAGGTGAATTACTCGCCGCAGGATTCCGAGCCTCTGGCCTGTTCTTGTGGCCACAGTATTTATATGGCTCATCCAGTTCAGTTTCCAGACAATGGTAACCCCCAGGATGTTGATAGTGGGGGTTTCAGCAATGGTAACGCCATTAAATATCAATGTAAAATACAATATCCACACAAGTGGGCTTTATTAACAGAAAAATTACACTTTGCATTGAGTGATAAATATTTTCTCGTTTTAACTTAAAACTAATCACAGTTACAGTTGCCCAGCATGAAGCATTTAATAGGAGAGTAAAGTACACCAGATGCTGAAATCTGAAATATGAACAGAAAATGCTGGAAAAACTCAGCTGGCCAAGCAGCATCAGTGGAGAAAGAAATAGAGGGCGGAATTTTCCATGCCCATTAGTGTTGGGCGTCCTGGCAGGAATGAGCGGACAATATGGCAGGAAGGCCAAAAATTGGTTTCATGCCATCGTGAAATCAGTTTGCAATCATCCGCTCTGCCCATCAATGGCAGGCCATGTTTCCCACTGCTGCACATTGGGAACTTCAGATATGCACCTGCATATTATTATAAGCCCTGCCTGCCGGAATCAACCCCCCAAGCTGGATCATCCGGGCTCACCAACATGTTTCACAACTGCATATAAGCAACGTGCACCTGGCGAACTGCATTTTGCTTGAGACTTCGAGGTTTGTTCGCCTTCCTTGCTTCGGGCAGCACTCACGTTCATCAGCGCCAGGCTTCGCAGGCAGCACCACATCACTTTTACAGGCAGGTCTCTATCTAACAGACCAGCCATAAGGGGTGGGGGGTGATTTTAAGGCTGTAGGGCTAGGGCTTGTTTGGGGAAGGGAGAGAAGAGGCCTCAGGCAAGGGAAGAGGCTGAAGGGTGAGGGCTGTACTGGGGAAAGGAGGTATCCCAGGGTATGTGTGGGGACACGTGTTGATTTGTGCAAGTGGCCTTAAGATGGTGTGGGCTGAAGAGGCAGTCTCCAAAGGAGATTAGGCCAAATGGAGATGTGAGGGTATGTGTGAGAGATTGGTGATATCCCTTGGGCTGGCAGTGATTGAGATGCCAGTAAATGTGTGATGGCCTTGTGAGTGTGAGAGGTTAGAGTGATGAGATGGTTGCCTTACCCTGGTGGCACAGATGAGATCATTCATTCTCTTTCTGCACTGGATGGCCAACCTCTTCTGTGCAGGGTTGGAGTGGTGAGATTGCTAGGCCTCCTGTGTCCAGAGCAGGGGTGGAGGATGTCATGGCGGGCCTCCAAATGGTGTTCCAGTGACGGGTCACTGAACTCTTGCTGGCTTTCAGGGCTATATCTTCACTGGAGCAGTCCTGTGCAATTTAGACATGGCACCCAGAGTGAGGAAGCTGTGTGTTAACAGCGAGATGGCATGTTTCTGTGGCTGCATAATTAATGAGGCGGGAATAGAATGATACAGCATAAAAAGCCACTATTGCAACCAGTGGGTAAAACGTCCTTTTTCCTGGCCGTTATGGCACTTAGTGCAAATCTGAGATGATTCCATCCAAAGTCACGCTTCAGGTCCATGATCTGCAGTAGCTCTGACGAAGGGTCACTGACCTGTTTCTCTTTGCACAGATGCCGCCAGATGTGCTGGCATTTCCAACACTTCCCGTTTCTATTGGAGCAAAAATAAATCCTTTTGCCAGCCCTGCAAAAAGCAGTGTTTTTGTGAGCTTCTCATTCCCCTTCAGCAAGAAACCCAGCAGCAGCTGTCTGAGATCTGGTTTAGCAGAACATTAAACATGAATTTCAAAAATAAAGTTAAGGTATGAAAAATACATAAACAACAATGTCAAAATAATATATTAGTTTTTTTAAAAATTAGTAATTAATAAAAATGACCATTAAAAAGTGCCAAGCAGCAGAGTTAGTTAATCAAACCTTTTTTGCCGTCTTGCTTAAGAAGCAGAGCCAGACAGAGCGAAAGAGACAGACTAGGCTCCAAGTCCTGATCACCAGGGAAGGGGGAGGGATCGGGGCTGAGCTAAGGAGTTGAGTTTAACTAACACTGACTTTGCATTTGCCACTGGCATTGCACATTCCGAGCTGGCCTCAATGGAATTAATATGAAAGTGGGGGTTGGCAGCAGGTTGCCTTTCAGGCTGGATTTTCCTCCACCCCTGGCCCAGTGTGTGGATAGGATTTTTGGGTGGGAGGGAGGAGAAGAAGGAGAAGGAGGAAGAGGATGGGGGGGCATGTGCTTGTATGCGTGTGTATGCGCGTGTGTGTCCAGCTCACTCTCTGTCTCGGTTCTCTGTCTCACACATACACTTGCTCAGAAACTCACTCCCACACTCTCTCATGCATTCTCACGCACTCACCCACTCACTTCTAAGTTGGACCTGCAAAGGCATACCTCCATCAACCATGCATTGGGCGCCACTGAACATTTCCAGTTATATCAGTATCAGTTTGGATTTGGCACCGGCTTTGACCCCAACTGACCATCATAGTTAGTACAACCCAAGGATGGGTTGGGTTGGTCCTGGCTTATGTGGACCATCAGCAGCAGCAGAATTGTATTCAACCACAATTTGTAACCTCATGACCCAGTATATCCCCCACTCTACCATTACCATCAAGACAGGCGATCAACCCTGGTTCAAAGAAGAATACAAGATGTATGTATGCCAGGAGCAGCACCAAGTGTACATAAAATGAGGTGGCAACCTGGCGAAGTTACAACACAAGACTACTTGCATGCCAAACAGTAGAAGCAGCATGCAATAGACAGAGATAAGCAATCTAACAACCAATTGATCAGACCTAAGTCTTGCAGTCTGGCCACATCCACATGAATGGTGGTGGACAATTAAACAACTAACTTAAGGAGAAGGCTTCACAAATATCCCCATTCTCAATGGGGGATCCCAGCACATCTGTCATGAGGATCGTTTACTCAGCACTTCTGGCTGAAGATGGTTGCAAATGCTCCAGCCTAGTCTTCAGCCAAATTGATTCACTCCATGTGATAAAGAAGTGGCTGAAGGCACTGGATACTGCAAAATCTATGGGCCTGACAACTTTCCAGCGATAACACTGAAGACTTGTGCTCCAGAACTAGCTGTGCCCCTAACCAAGCTGTTCTAGTACAGTTATAACACTGGCATCTACACGGCAATGTGCAAAATTGTCTAGGTATGTCCTTTCCACAAAACAACTTGGACAATGACCACCCCATCAGTCTACCCTCAATCATCAGCAAAGTGATGGAAGGGGTCATCAACAGTGCTATCAAGCAGCACTTACTGAGCAATAACTTGCTCACTGATGCTCAGTTTGGGTTCCACCAAGGCCACTCAGTTCCTGACTTCATTACAGCCTTTGTGGACAAAAGAGCTGAATGCAAGAGGTGAGGTAAGAATGATTGCCCTTGACATCAAGGCTGAATTTGATTGAGTGTTAAGGAACCCAAGCAAAACTGGAGTCAATGGAGATCAGGGGGAACACTCTTCACTGCTTGGAATCATACCTGGTATAAAAGAAGATGGTTGTGGTTGTTGAAGGTCAATCATCTTAGTCCCGGGACATTGCTGCAGGAGTTCCTCGGGGCAACGTTCTAGGCCCAAACATCTTCAGCTGCTTCATAAATCCTTCATCAATCTTTGTCCTTCACTGTGTGCAGCTTCTTGAATGTTGATGGAGCTGCATTCATCCAGGCAAGTGTATTCCGTCACAATTCTGATTTGTGCCTTGTAGATGGAGGTCAGGAGGTGATTTAGTTACTCACCAGAATCCCCAGCTTTCCCACGACCTGCATATGGACAAGGACAGCTTCAGTACCCTGAGAAGTCATAAATGGTGTTGAACATTGTGTAATCATCAGTGAAGTTCCCCATTTTTGACCTTATGATGGAGCAAGACCTGGACAACATTCAGGCTCGGGCTGACAAGTGGCAAGTAATATTTGTGCCACACAAGTGCCAGGCAATGACTATCTCCGACAAGAGAATATAACCATATTCTCCCCATGACATTCAGTGGCACTACCATCATTGAATCCTACTCTCTCAACATCCTGAGGGTTACCATTGACCAGAAACTAAACTGGCCATATAAATACTGTGGCTGCAGAGCAGGTCAGAGGCTGGGAATTCTGTGGTGAGTAACTTACCTCCTGACCACCATTTACAAGGCACAAATCAGGAGTGTGATGGAATACATTTCCCTGAATGAATGCAGCTCCAACAACACTGAAGCTGGACACCATTGAGGACAAAGCAGCCCACTTGATTGGTACCCCACCACCGATGCACAGTGGCAGCAGAGTGTAACATCTATAAGATGCATTGCACCAACTCACCAAAGCTCCTTCAAAAGTACCTTCCAAACCTGCAACCTCTACCGCCATGAAGGACAAGGACAGCAGGTGCATGGGAACACCACCACCTGCAAGTACCCCATTCAGACAATACTGTTTTCAATGACTTCCTTTCAGGCTACCTGTTAGCCAGGATCTCTTTCAAGCTCACGTGGACCCCATTACATGCACTATGCCAGGACGTATCTGTGTGGCTGATGACATTGTTGCTGTGGGGAGAACAAAGCAAGAACATGACCATAATCTATATTTATAGAAATATAGAAAATAGGAGCAGGAATAGGTCATTGAGCCCTTTGAGCCTGCTCCGCCATTCAATATGATCATGGCTGATCCTCTATCTCAAGCCATGCTCTCTCCCTATACCCTTTGATGTCTTTAGGAGTTTAGAAAGCTATCTATTTTCTTCTTAAATATATTCAGCGACTTGGCCTCCACAGCCCTCTGTGATAGAGAGTTCCACAGGTCCACCAGCCTCCGAGCGAAGAAATTTCACTTCATCTCAGTCCTAAATGGCCTACCCCATTTCCTGAGATTATGACCACTGGTTCTAGACCCCCCAGCCAGAGCAAACATCATCCCTGCATCCAGTCTGTCCAGCCCTGACAGAATTTTATACATTTCCATGAGATCTGCTCTCATTCTTCTAAACACCAGTGAATACAGGCCTAGACGGCCCTATCTTTCCTCATACGACAATCCTGATATTCCAGGAATCAGTCTGGTTATCATCACTGGACTCCCTCTATGGCAAGTATATTCTTTCTTCAGTAAGACGACCAAAACTGCACACAATCCAGATGTGGTCTCACCAAGGCCCTGTACAGCTGCAGTAAGACATCCTTGCTCCTGTACTCAAATCCGCTCGCAATGAAGGCCAACATACCATTGGCATTCTTTACTGCTTGCTGCACCTGCATGCTTGCTTTTCGCAATTGGTGTACAAGAACACCCAAGTCCTTTTGTACACCAACATTTCCCAATCCATCACCGTTTTAATAATACTCTGCCATTTTGTTTTTCCTACCGAAGTGAATAACTTCACACTTATCTGCATTATACTGCTTTTGCCATCTATTTCTCCACTCACTCAACTTGTCTAAATCGCCTTGAAGCCTCTTAACATCCTCCTAACCACTCACATTCTCAGCTAGTTTTGTCTCATCAGCAAACTTGGAAATATTACATTTGGTTCCCTCATCCAAATCATTAATATATAGTGAATAGCTGGGGCCCCAAACACTGATACCTGCGGAACTCCGCTAGTCACCGCCTGCCATTCTGAAAAAGACCCATTTATTCCTACTGTTTCCTGTCTGCTAATCAATTCTCAATCCATGCCAATATATTACTGCCAATCCCATGTGCTTTAATTTTACACACTAACCTCTAAGTGAGACTTTTTCAAAAACTTTCTGAAAATCCAAATACACCACATCTACTGGTTCTCCCTTATCTATACTGCTAGTTACATCTTCAACAAACCCTAGTAGGCTTGTCAAACATGATTTCCCTTTCATAAATCCATGTTGATTTTGCCTAATCCCTTTGATATTTTCTAAGTGTCCTGTTATCACATCCTTTATAATAGACTCTAGCATTTTCCCTACCACTGATGTTAGCATAACCAGTCTTTAATTCTCTGTTTTCTCCCCTCCCTCCTTTTTTAAACAATGGGGTTATGTTTGCCACCCTCCAATCTACCAGGACTGTTTCAGAATCTAGAGTTTTGGAAGATGCCAACCAACACATCCACTATTTCTATGGCCACCTCCTTTAGCACCCTAGGATGTAGATTATCAGGCCCTGGGGATTTCAGTTTTCAGTCTCATTGATTTCTCCACCACTGTTTTTTCAGTAATACTAATTTCCTTCCATTCCTCCTTCTCACTAGACACTTGGTTCCCTAGCATTTCTGAGAAGCTATTTGTGTCTTCCTCCGTGAAGACAGAAGTAAAGTAGTTGTTTAATTGCTCTGCCATTTCCTTGTTCTCTATTATAAATTCTCCCATTTCGACTGTAAGGGACCTACATTTGTCTTCACCAATCTTTTTCTTCTTACATACTTACAGAAGCTTTTACAGTCATCTTTTGTGTTCCTTGCAAGTTTACTCTCATATCCTATTTTTCCCCTCTTAATCAATCTCTTGGTCCTCCTTTGCTGAACTCTAAACTAGCTCCCAATCCTCAGGCTTGCTACTTTTTCTAACAACATTATATGACTCTTCTTTGGTTCTAATACTATCCTTAATTTCTTTTGTTAGCCATGGTTAGGCCACTTTTCCTGTTATATTTTTGTACCAGAAAGGAATATATGAATTCTGCAATGCATGCATTTGTTCCTTAAATATAAGCCATTTTATTATCCCTTTAATGAAGTTCCCCAATCTATCATAGCCAACTCACACCTCATACCTTCATAGTTTCCTTTGTTTAGATTTAGGACCCTAGTTTTGGTTTGGACTTATTCACGTTCCAACCTAAGGAAGAATTCTATCATTTTATGGTCACTGTTCCCTAAAGGACCTCACAACAAGATTATTAATTAACCCCTTCTCATTGCACAAAACCAAATCTAGGATAGCCTGTTCCCTAGTTGGTTTCTCGATGTACTGGTCTAAAAAAACACTTCATACACACTCCAGGAATTCATCCACCACAGTATTATTGCTAATTTGGTTTGCCCAGTCTATATGTAGATTTAAGTCACCCATGATTACTGTAGCACCCTTGTTACATGCATCTCAAATTTCCCATTTAATACCATCCCCTACCTTACCACCACTGTTTGGGGGCCTATAGACAATTCCTACTAATATTTTCCATCCTTTATTGCTTCTTAGCTCCACCAAACTGATTCTACATTTAGATTTTGAGCCAATATCTGCTCTCACCATTGCACTGACTTTATCCTTACTAACAATGCCGTGCCATCTCCTTCCCCTTTTTGCCTGTTCTTCCTAAATATCGAATACCCTTGGATATTCAGTTCCCAGCCTTAGTTACCCTGCAGCCATGTCTCTGTAATTGCAATCAAAGCATACCCATTTATATCTATTTTCACTGTTAATTCATCTACCTTATTGCGAATGCTCTCTACATTCAGATGCATTGCCTTTAGACTTGTCTTCTTACACATCCTTTACTATATTATGGCCCTAGTTGCTGCTAGCCCCTGTCTCCTCTGCCTTCTACTTTTGCTTTTTTACTTTTCTGTCTTTTATTTCTATCTTTGTTTCCCTCCCTTGGGTCTCCCCACTCAGGTTCCCATCCCCCGGCACTCCAGTTTAAACCCACCCCCACATTACTAGCAAATACCGCTACAAGGATGTTGGTTCTGGTCCTGCTGGGGTGCAACTCATCCAGTTTATACATGTCCCATCCTTCCCAGAATTGGTCCCGATGCCTCAGGAATCTAAATCCGTCCCTCCTACACCATCTCTCCAGCCACACATTCATCCGGTCTATTCTCCTATTTCTGAACTTGCTAGCACATGGCACTGGGAGTAATCCTGAGATTACTACCTTTGAGGCCCTGCTTTTTAATTTATTTCCTAGCTCCCTACATTCTGCTTGCAGGACCTCATCCCTCTTTTTACCTACATCATCAGTACCAATATGGACCACAACCTCTGACTGTTCACCCTCCCCCTTCAGAATGTCTTGCAGCCGCTCAGTGACATCCTTGACCCTAGCACCAGGGAGGCAACATACCATCCTGGTGTCACGTCTGCAGCCACAAGAACGTCTATCTGTTCCCCTTATGATAGAATCCCCTATCACTATTGCTCTCCCACTCTTTTCTCCACCACCCCCCCCTTATGCAACTGAGCCACTAGTGGTTCCACAGACTTGACCCTCACTGTATTCTCCTGAGAAACCATCTCCTGCAGCAATATTCAAAATGGAAAATCTGTTAGAGAGTGAGAGATAGACCCAGGGGACTCCTGCACCACCTGCCTAATGCCTTTGCTGTGTCTGGTGGTCACCCATTCTCTTCCTGCCTGTGAACTCTTTACCTGCAGTGTGACCACCTCTCTGTAGGTGCTATCCACCAAGATCTCAGCCCTGCGGTAGCTCCACAGTGACTCCAGCTGCTGCTCCAGATCCAAAACTCAGATTTCAAGTAGCTGCAGCTGGAGACACTTGCTGCACACATGGTCATCATGGACACTAAGTGTCCCTGACTTCCCACATTGCACAGAAGGGACATTCCACGTGACCAAGATGCCCTGCCATGACTTACCATTAAATTACTCCTTTTACTTTTACTTCCTCTAGTTTAGAGGATATTAAGGACAGTAGAAATACTCACTAAGTCCTACTTACCAAAGTCGCTGCTCTTCTTTCTGAGGAAAGATAGAAAATGAAAGGATCCACCCACTCACCCACCAAACCCCAACTGAAGCATTCCACGTCAGGGCAGACAAGGGAGCACTGTAGCTGGCCTGCTTTTATGCTTTCTGAATCTAGCTTCTGAAAACCTGTTTCAGCCAGTTATCTGATTAACTAGCTGCAAGCAGAGCCTGACTGAGCCTGTTTTAAAGCTCCCAACCTTAAGAGCAACTTTTAGTTAATTGTTTAATTAAAAGAAAAATTAGACTGTAGATAGAAATTAACCCTTAAATTAAATTAACTCTTAAAGCTCCCTCACTCACGAAGCACCAACTGAAATACTCAAATGCAGCCCAAGACAGCACACAGTGCAGACAACAAGTGGCACATAACAAAGGATTGGTGATCAACAGTCTGAAATGTGCCATCAACCTCCAGCAGATCAATTTCTTCAGTTCTATTTATTCCAGTGCTGGCATAAGTCCCAATCCAAGCAAAATAGAGGATATTGAAGCCATGCCAACTCCTCATGATAAGGACGATCTTCATAAATGTCTTGGTCTCTTTAATTTCTTGTCTCCATACATGCCTAATTTTGTTCAAAAATTGTCATTGCTAGAGGAATTATTGAGAAAGGTAGTGCCTTTTCTGTGGCACACAGACCACCCATACCACTTTAAAGTACTGAAACAGTCATTATCAAAAACTTTGATATTGCAATTTTACAATCCTAGGGAGACAGCTACCCTGGAGATAGATGCTTCATAGAAAGGTCTAAGAGCATGGATACTATGAAAAGGCAAACTGGTTGTATTTGCTTCAAAGTCTTTGTCTGTATTGTATCCAAGTACTCCAATATTGAGCAAGAAACATTAGCTTTAGTGTTTGGAATAATGTATTTACATATCTATCTATTTGGCAAAAGCCTTGGAGATGATTTGGTTAAAACCATTGACCAGTGCACCATCAAGCTTACAACATTTCTTTATAAAGATTCAAGGTTATGACTTTGAGATTAAGTACAAGCCAGGTAACTTGATGGTCACATCAGACACATTTAGCAGATTGCTGAACTAAGCGAAAACAGAAGATATATCCTTAGATCTACAAGTTGGCCTCATCAACATCGAGCTTGAAGATGTTCTCCGAATTAATCTGGTACATTTTACACAATGCAAATACCAGCAGTTACAAGAATAAATGGTGAAAGATTCCACGCTACAGAAACTGGAAAACCATAATTGAAGGATGGCCTGATTCCATTTCAGCGTGTCCACAAACATGTGAGACCATTTTGAATTATTGGGATGAGCTAGGCATCTTTGGGGGGTCATTTTTAAAGACAGGCAGGTCATCATACCAGAATTTTTGCGATCTGATATCCTTCAACCATTTCATCACTCACACGAGTATAGATCAGACGAGAAGACCCGCAAGAGAGACAGTCTGTTGGCCACGTATGAACAATAACAATGAAGTCATTGTCAAGAAGTGCAAGGCATGTCAAGAGCATATGCCAAGAACCACAGATTCCTATTAATTTCCTACCCATCCTTGGTTCAAAATCACATCCAATATCTTTCTTGTCCATAGCACTGACTTCATCGTCATTATCGATTACTTTACCAAGTACCCCATTATTCGAAAATTACACAATAGGTCAAGCACAACTGTCACACACACTCTAAATGTAATTTTCAGTTTATTTGGCATGCCTAGAGAGATCATTACGGATAACAGTCCAAAATTTATTGGTAAGCCATTTAAGGATACGTGTGAGAAGTGGAATATCAATCACACTACTTCTTCTCCTCATTACTGCAGATTTAATGGTCTACCTGAATAAATGACTTGCATGGTTAAATACCTAATTCTCAAATGTAGACAAATGAACCAAGATCTACACTTTGCAATGTAACATCTGAGAGTGACAGCTTTAAATGCAACTATTCTATCATTGGCAGAGCTCATGTTTGGCAGACCAGTGCATACTAATATACTTATTCTTATCCAATTTACTGTCTTGGAAACTAGAGAGCAACTTTTGAAACTACAAGAGAAGATGACCAACATGCACAATAAAAATGCTGATACAGAATTGACAATTTTATATATGGGACAACAAGGTTGCATCCAGGATCCCACAGAAGGTACTTGGTAAAATGCTAAGGTAACAAGAATTTGTTCAGAACCAAGGTTCCATGAAGTCATTGCAAACAAAGATGCAATGGTAAGATGTAACCGATGAAAAATCAGATCCATTCCAGCTCCTCAAACACAATGCAGTCCTATTGCATCTAGGACAAGATCCCAAATGCAAACAGGAAAATCATTCAAAAATGACTATCCTGCAGATCCCTGTGAGCAATCAAAGAAACCTCCAGACAAGGTTAACATCACAAGATCAGGGCATAAGAATAGATTATCTCTATGCTTTAGAGGCTCATTTTCTATACACTTATATATTGGTAACTAAACATAAACATGTATTGTAAATAGTTATACTGCTTTTGAAGGGGGAAGCATCTTTAGAAGAAAAGGAGGCTGTTGCAATATGCCTTTAAACATAATAGCATGACCTCACTAGAAGATCATGTGATCCAGCCTCAGTTTCACTCAGTGGAGGTTCCATCTAGGCCTCCTTGAGCTTCCGCAGAATCATAGATGTCAGTCTTCAGCCAATTCAATTCACTCCAGGTGATTTCAAGACGAGGCTGAAGTCACTGGATATTGCAAAGGCTATGAGTCGTGACAACATCCCAGCTGTAATACTGAAGACCTGTGCTTCAGAACTAGCCAGGCCCTTAGCCAACCTGTTCCAGTACAGCTACACCACTGGCATCAACCTGACAATGTGGAAATTGTCCAGCTTTATCCCATACAAAAAAAAATACAAATCCAATCTGCCTTTTATTACCCTATTAATCCTTTTTTCATATTCATTCATGGCATGTGAGCATCACTGGCTAGATTAGCCTTGATTGCCCATCCCCAATTGCCCTTTAGAAGGTGGTGGTGAGCTGCCTGCTGAACCACTGCAGGTGCTGTAGGTACACCCACAGTGCTGTTAGGGATGGAGTATCACAAAAGCATAATTTTCATAATGTGATTCTGATTTATTGTAAAAGCAGTTTAATAGTGGGGTTTGGATAGTTTCTGTGTGTGTATGTGGGATTTAATTGAATTGGAGATAGCTGGTCTGGAGGCTTTGATTCATGAAAAGAAGCTAGGTTTGAAATGCTAAATGCGTAAACATGGCTGCATGGCTGAAGTTTTAGATGGTGAAGTGAGGAGAATTTGCATGTTTAGATAAATCAATGTAGTTTGAATTTTAAAAAGATGGTAGGATGCTACACCTAGCCAGAGAAGCTAGGCCAAGCAGTGTGTTTATTTTTCCCAAGAGCTACTGATAGTATTAGGACCATGTAAAGATTTATATTATGAGAAAGGTAAAGTTCCAAAGACATATGGGAACAATGGAATTTGCATTACAAGAGAGAAACATGTACAAAGGAGAAGAGGTTATGTGTCAAAGAGGAAGGCATTGCAAGATCTACCAGAAGTGTCAAAAGCCTTTAGTATTTGTGCATTAAGCTGCTGTCTACAAAAACTGAAGCTGGGAAAAGCTTGTGTTTGACTTACCTGGATCTGTTTAAATCTATTTTTTTAACCATTGCCTTAACGGGGGTGTAACTGGAAGCCAAATTAATTAGGGGTTTTAGGAGTTATTATAGCAGTAATTTGTAGACCTATATATGTGCTTGAAAGCTTTCTTTTGTTAAAATATGTTTAATTTAGTTTTGTAAAAATACCTCTACAGTCTTGGTGAGCTTATTACTACTGAATTCAGGGCATGCATCTTGAAATAAAATACAAATTGCAAAATCGTTGTGACCACGTGATCAAGTTTCCCTTGTGGATTTGACCTGCCTGGCACACATCATCTACTGCGTCAGAACAAATTGGGGGCTCTTTGCAGGATATTTGAAATTCCTTGATTGATTTAGAGTTGTTGAATCTTAAGGTTACGAGTATGAGGAGCACTTTGATTTCAGGAGTTGGTGTGAGGGAATTTTAAAGTGGTGAGATTGCAAAAGTGCCTGTATCCATGGCTAAAACATTTTTGGAAGTACAAGATATAACTCTGGTTGGGTTATCAAAAGTATCTAAGAGTAAGTTAACAGAGTTGGTGGATAAGTTGCAGTTGAGGTTACCTGTAGGGGCTAAGTAACCAGACATATTTGAAGTGATAGCACAGCATTTAAAGTTGCAAATGATACCTGACACTCGTGAGTCACAGCTGGAGGTAGTGAAACTTCAGTTAGAAATGAGGAAGCTTGAAATTGAACAAGCAAAGGAACTAAAAAAAATTGAATTGGAAGCAAAAGAAAAGGAAAAAGAATTGGAAATGAAAAAAACTGGAATTAGGGGCAGCAGGAAAAGAAAGGGAGAAAGAAAGGTTATTTCAAAAAGAAATGGAAATGTGAAAATTTGATCCTCAGAGGGAAAAGTTGGCAACGGAGGAGCGAGAGAAGGAAAGAGACACAGAGTCCCAACTTAAAAAGCTGGACTTTAAAAAAGAGACATCAGATGCTGAGGAAAGTTCTGATCATGAGAAAATCATTAACCTAAAACCCAGGGGAGAGATGTTTAAATTTGTGCAAGTTGTTCTGAAGTTTGAGGAAAGAGATGTGGAAGCCTTCTTTATTTCATTTGAAAAGATGGCTAAACAGATGAAATAGCCACAAGAAAACTGGACATTGTTGTTACAATCTAGGTTAGTGGTGGGGCACATGAGGTTTATGCTTCACTGTCAGTGGATTATGATGTGTTTAAAAAAAAGCTATTTGAGTGCATATGAGTTTGTTCCTGAGGCATACAGGCAGAAATTTAGGAAAATGAGAAAACAGCTTGGGCAAACTTATATTGAATTTGAGAGAGTAAAACAAAGTAATTTTGACTGGTGGTTATGGGCATTAAAGATAGACAACATATGCAGCTCTTAGTGAAATAATACTTTTGGAAGAATTTAAAGATCCAATTCCCTCAGTAGTGAGAACTCGTGGAGGAACAGAGGGTTAACATGGTAAGACAAGCAGCAGAAATAGCTGATGATTATGAGATAGTTCATAGATCTAAACCTTTTTCTCATCACTCTTTTAAATCATAGAAGGATAGAAAGAGGGAAGGTGAAAGGAATGTAGGTAGTCAGGGAAGAGAAGGAGTAGATGGAAATTCCCAGGAATGTTTTTTCTCAGACTAAAAAGGGAGGCACTGAGGGTAGAAGTGACATTCGAAAACTGAGGTATTTTCATTGTAATGAAGTTGGGCACACAAAGTCACTTTGTTGGAAATTGCAGGAAAAACCTGTTGGAATTATTGGGATGCAAATAAGTTCTGGAAGTAAAAGTACTGTGTGTTCTGAGGTTCAGGCACAGGGAAAACAGTTGTTTGTGTACAGATAAAACAGGAAGAATCAGCGATAAGTAAAGATGTAGGAATGTGTCCACAATTTACCCAAGGGAGTTCTGCAGAAATGTTTAAAGATTTTGTATGTGAAGGGGAAGTCTTTTCATATGTACAGGGTGAGGTAGGTAAAGATATTGTAATTTTAAGAGACACAGGAGCTTTTCAATCCTTTATGTTGTGGGATAGTGATATTCGTTGTTCAGAGGGAGCATTGCAGGAACAAATGATAATAAGTGGGGTTCATGGAGATGCTAAACCTATTCCATTGTAGAAGGTAAATTTAAGGAGTAATTGTGCCTGGCTAGTTCTGAATACAGGTGAGGTGATTGTTGGAGTAGTGAAAAAATAGCCCATTGCAGGGGTTTAACTTATTTTAGGTAATGATATAGCTAAGTCACAGATGTGGGTGACACCTATGGTAGTTGAGCAGCCTGTAGAAGTGTTTTCAACAGAAGTGTTGCAGAAAGAGCACCCTGGATTGTTTCCAGATTGTTTGGTAACAAGATCACAAGCTCACAGGTTGAAACAGGAAGGGGAGGAGGTTAAAAGGTGTTGAAATTCAATTAGCTGACACTGTGTTTGATAAGATTGCTCAGGAAGAAAGGATGGGGAAGAATGCAGCTAAGGTATTTAGCTGAAGGCATTTGGTAGAGTTATAGAGAAAGGACCCACGAATAAAACAGTTATATCAGAGAGCTTATTCAGAAACAGAGGCAGAATGTATTCCAGAATGTTATTACCTTAAGGGTAATGTGTTAATGAGAAAGTGGTGGCCGTATATGTTTCAGCAGATGAAAGCTGGAGGGATGTACATTGGATTGTTATACCATTTGGATACAGAAATGAGATCCTGAGAATAGCTCATGAAATTCCATTGGGGGGACATTTAGGAATTAGAAAGACACAGGTGAAAATACAAAAACGTTTTTATTGGCCTGGATTGCCTAGAGATGAAGTCAAATTTTGTATAACATGTCACACATGTCAGGTGATAGGTTAACACCAAGCAGTGATTAAGCCTTTAATTCCAATTCAAGCATTTGAAGAACCTTTTATTACAGTCATGATTGATTGTGTAGGGCCCCTCCCTAAAACTAAAATTGGAAATCAATACTTACTGACAATAATGGATGTGCCTACAAGATTTCCTATAGCAATACTGTTGAAAAATATTACAACAAAGAGAATTGTGGAAGAGTTGACTAATGTTTTTTGCAAAATATGGTTCACCAAAAGAAATACAATCAGGTCAGAGTTCAAATTTCATGTCACAGCTATTTAGAGAAGCAATGAACAGTTTGGGGATAAAACAATTTAAGTCAACAGTTTACCATCCTGAGTCATAAGGGCTTTGGAAAAATAGCATCAAATTTTTAAAATTATGATGAGGGCGTATAGTCAGGACTATCCACAGGATTGGGATAAGGGAATTCCATTCTTGTTTATTTGCTATTAGAGATGCTCCAATGCATCATTGGATTTAGTCCTTTTGAATTAGTCTATGGTCATGGGGTAAGGGGACCACTGAAATTGATTCATGAGAAATTGGTGGATCAATATTTGGAAACTACTCATCTGGATTATGTATCGAACTTCAGGAAAAGATTGGACAGAACATGTGAGTTAGCTAAGGAATATTTGAAGATATCACAGCAAGTGATGAAAGTGAAGACAGAAAGGAGAGCCACCGCTTGTAGTTTTATTGCTGGGGAACAAGTGTTAGTTCTGTTCCCTGTACTGGGTGACTCATTAAAGGCAAGTTTTAGTGGGCCTTATGAGATTGAAAAGAAACTGAGCAAAGTAAATTATTTAATAAATACTCCAGATAGAAGAAAGAAGCAAGGGGTGTGTCGTGTAAATATGCTTAAAATGTACTTTGACAGGGAAGAGAACCAAAAGGGGGTATTAGTGGTGGTAGATAAGGAGAAAGAGGTAGAAATAAAGCTTTCTGAAATTGATTTTCCTCTAATCAAATTGGATAATGTGGGGGTACTTGAAAATGTAAATGTAGTATTGAGTTACCTTCCAGACAAGTGTCAAAGTGATTTGGAAAAGCTATTGCAGTCACACAAAGCTATTTGTGGAAATAAGTTGGGGAAGACAGATTTAGCTATACATGATGTGTCTGAAGAAGTTGCACCTTTGGTAAGGGAAAATCCTTATAGATTAGATCCGGCAAAGTTATTACTTCATACTTCAAAATTACATCATTGAGTCTAGTTGCAATAATTGGGGTTCGCCTATTGTACTGGTACCAAAACCGGATGGAACGCAAATACTGTGTGTGAACTATCACAAGGTGAAAGCAGATTTATATCCTATACCATGGTTGGAAGATCACATTGAGAAAGTGGGACAATCAAAGTTTATGACAAAGATTGACTTGCTGAAAAGATACTGGCAAGCACCATTATTGGAGTGAGCAAAGGAGATATCGGCTTTTGTGATGCCAGATGGACTATATCAGTTTAAAGTCATGCCATTTGTTAAGAAAAATGCAGCTGCAATATTTCAAACAATCTCAGCAATTGTGCTATTTATATTGATAGTTTTCGGTCAAATGTAGGAGAAGCATTTACAACATCTAGAAGAATGATTTCGTCAACTACAAGGAGCTAATTTGGTGATGATCTTGGCTAGAAGTGAATTTGCAAAAGCGCAAGTTACATATCTAGGCCACACCACTGGACATGGTAAGGTGGCTCTGAGAGATGTGAAAGTCACAGCTATCATGGACTTCCCCGTGCCTACAACAAAATGAGAGGTTTTGAGATCTGGGTATGGGTAGGTTTTACCAGAAGTGTGCACCAAACTTTAGCAGTGTGGTATCTCCATTGACTGAACTATTAAAAAAAACAAGAAGCTTCAATGGACACAGGAGTGTCAGAGGCATTTGACAGTTTTAAGACTGTATTGGCGATGGCACCAGTTTTGGCTGTTCCCAATTATGCCAAGCAATTTAAGTTGGCCATAGGCATTGAGGCTCTGCTGTTACAAGAAGATGAAACTGGAATTGAGAAACCTATGGGGTATTTTTCACAGAAGTTGAATGTACAGCAGGGAAGATATTCAATGATCGAAAAGGAGACTCTGGGTTTGGTGTTACTGCTGCAGCATTTCAAGATTTATGTTACAAACAGTTTGTCAGAAACAATTGTTTATACAGACCACAATCCTTTAAAGTTTCAGGACAAATTTCGAGACAAAAATGCAAGGCTATTCAGATGGAGTTTATTACTGCAACCATTTAATCTACTGATTATACATGTGGCTAGATGAGAAAATCTAATTGCAGATGCATTGTTGAGAGTTCAAAGCTCAAAAGGGAAAAATGGACATTTAGAACCTGGACACTGGACTGAAATGACTTCTGCTGATACTAAAGTATATATTTATGTTAATTGCATGCATTTGGTTATGTAATAGTGTGACTATATAGATAAGTATAGGGGTTAGTGTAAGATGGGTTAAAAAAATGAAGCTGTCTTTTTAAATTAATTCTCATAATATGTTTGTGATTTATTGTAAAAGCAGGTTAATAGTGAGGTTTGGATAGTTTCTGTGTGTGTGTTTGTGTGGGATTTAATTGAATTGGAGACTGGTGATCTGGAGGCTTTGATTCATAAAAAGAAGCGTTTGAAATGCTAAATACGTAAATATGGCTGAAGTTTTAGAAGGTGAAGTGAGAAGAATTTGCATTTGTAGATAAATCAGGGTAGTTTGAATTTCAAAAAGATGGTAGGATGCTACACCTAGCAAGAGAAGTTAGGCCAAGCAGTGTGTTTATTTTCCCAAAGGTTACTGATAGTACTAGCACCATTTATATTCTGAGAAAGGTAAAGTCCAAAGACATTTGGGAACAATGGGATTTGCATTAAAAGGGAGAAATGTGTATAAAGGAGAAGCGGCTATGTGTCAGAGAAGAAGGCATTGCAAGACCTACCAGAAGTGTGAAAAACCTCCAGTATTTGTGCATTAAGCTGCTGTCTACAGAACCAGAAGCTGGGAAAAGCCACTTTGAATTCAACTGTCCAGGGTATTATGTTTGACTTGCCTGCACCTGTTTAATTTTTTTTCAACTGTTGCCTTAACAGGGGTGTAACTGGAAGCCAAATTAATTTGGGGTTTTAGGAGTTATTACAGTAGTAATATATAGACCTATGTATGTGTTTGAAAGCTTTTCTTTTATTAATAAATGTTTAATTTAGTTTTGTAAAAAAAACTGTGGCATCTTGGGGGACTTATTGCTATTGAATTCAGGGCATGCATCTCAAAATAAAATACAAGTTGTAAAATTGTTGTGACCGCATGATCAAGTTTCCATCATGGATTTGATCTGCGTGGTGCATATCATCATCACAACTGGAGTTCCAGGATTTTGACTCAGCAACAGTGAAGGAACTGCAATATATTTCCAAGTCAGGATGGTGAGTGTCTTGGAGGGGAACATCCAGGTGGTGGTGTTCCGATGTGCCTGCTGCCCTTGTTCTTCTAGATGGTAGCAGTTGTGAGTTTGGAAAATGCTATCTAAGTAGTAGATAGGGATGGACAATAAATGCTGGCCTTGCCAGCGATGTTCACATCCCTTGAATGAAACTAAAATTGAGTGTATCAAAATGGGAACATATGAGGTGAGCAGAACTAGAACACAAAGTAGATAAGAACTGATATGTGGAATGGGATACAAAATAGAACTCAGGCTATGATAAGAGCCAAAATATGTGGAAGGTTCAGAAGTTGGTTAAGGACAGGAGGCAGAAGGTGACCATTTCTGAATGTATGTACCTGGTGCAAACTTCATATACAGAAGCCTAAAATTTCCTGTCCATTAAATTGAATGGTGGAAACTTATGCGGACTACGTTTATAATTTCCTCATGTGTTTGGCCAGTAGGAAGATTCAACCAACAATAGCTCAAATTTATAAGATTTTCAATGAACATTAGGTATTGAGTAGAATACCACAGAGATCAATATATATTTTATACTTTTTAAAATGTATTTTTTATATTATATATATTTATGTATATTTTTCTTTTCCCACCTATTTCCATTATTTTAAAATGTATTATCCATTGTTTTATCTCTACCTTTTAGCCTATTTCGATCGCTTCCCCCCACCCCACCCCCACTAGGGATATCTGTCACTTGCTTTTCCTGCATTCTACCCTTAATGTCATCATTAGCACATTCTTCAGCTAATATCACCACCGTCAACACCCCTTTGTCCTTTTGTCTATGACATCTTTGGCAATATCTTCTTTGCCTCCACCTATCACTGGCCCTCTATCCAGCTTACCTGTCTCACCCCCCTCAACCAGCTTATATTTCATCTCATTTCTATATTGCTTAGTTCTGATGAAGAGTCATACAGACTTGAAATGTTAACTGTATTTCTCTCCGCAGATGCTGTCAGACCTGCTGAGTTTTTCCAGCTGTTTTTGTTTTTGTTTCAGATTTCCAGCACCCACAGTATTTTGCTTTTATTTTAGTGTTTAATTGACTGCCACCTTTCTTCCAAGAATGCCTACCTTGAAGAAATATTGCTCTTCTCTCCAACAGGATTTCTGCTTGTCTCTTTTGCCCTGTTCACCTTCATTGCTTTCCATTTCTCTCCTGGTGTTTGACAAGATATTTACTAAAACTCGCTTTCACAGCCATATTTCCTTCCTCAGTGACTGTCTCCGTCTCTGAGTTACTCCACGTGGATTCCAATTGAAGTTCCACCCCTCATGTTTCGAACCCACCCAGGATTACAAATACCTCTGGGATATACAACGCTCCTTGGACTGCTGTTCTGGTCACATCCTGAGATCCACACTCAGTGCCATGCGCCACCATATGAACACACTCAACCTCTCACTCCAGCTGCACCAACTCACCTTATTTCTAAGCTGTCCTTGCGCCCAGTTTCATTTTATTCTTCATCTCATCCGACGCCTCAGCAAGAAACTTTGTCTCTTTCTTTCAGGTGCAAAGGAATGCAAGCTCCAACAGCTTATAGACACTAACGCCCATCCAGGAACCTCCACCCCTGCCCGTCCCTCTGTTCCCATCCCATCTTCCAATCCCAGGCCTGGCCGTGTATTCACCATACCCCCTGACCTTCCCCTCCCTGATGCTGAATATTCAGTGCTCAGCAAAGGACTCAATTTCATACCCTTACGCCCTCACCTCAATGAATTTCAGGCTCAGCACGATGCTGAACTCTTCTTCCACCGCCTTTGTGTCCGTGCTCTCTTCTTTGGGTAGGAATCCTCAATCCGTTCAACGGATTCTTTTACCCACCTCCAATGTTCTCCCTCCACCTGGACCCATCCCTCTGGATTCTTACCTGCTCTTGATCTTTTAATTGACAACTGTCAGCGTGACATCAGTCATCGCAATTTCTCTGCTCCTCTCACCCACTCTAACCTTTCTCTTCCTGAACTTGCCGCACTCCGTTCTCTCAGGTACAACCCTGACTTTGTCATCAAACCTGCTGACAAGGGTGGTGCCGTTGTTGTCTGGTGCACTGACCTCTACCTCACAGAGGCTGAGCGTCAACTCGCAGATACTTCGTCCTACCTCCCCCTGGACCATGACCCCACCACTGAACATCAAGCCATTGTTTCCATGACTGTCACTGACCTCATCTCCTCTGGAGATCTTCCCTCCACAGCTTCCAACCTCATAGTGTCCCAACCTCAGACGGCCCGCTTTTACCTCCTACCCAAGATCCACAAACAGAACTCGGCAGACCAATCGTGTCAGCCCTTTCTTGCCCCATGGAACTCATTTCTTGCTATCTTGACTCCATTCTCTCTCCCCTTGTCCAGTCTCTTCCCACCTACATCCACAATTCTTCTGACACCCTACATCATATCAACAATTTCCAGTTCCATGGCCCCAACCACCTACTCTTCACCATGGACGTCCAATCCCTCTACACCTCCATCCTCCACCGGGATGGTCTGAGGGCTCTCTGCTTCTTCCTTGAACAGATGCCCGAACACTCCCCATCCACCACTACCCTCTTCCGTATGGCTGAACTTGTTCTCTCACTGAATAATTTCTCCTTAAACTCGTCTCACTTCCTCCAAATAAATGATGTGGCTATGGGAACCCGCATAGGGCCCAATTATGCCTATCTCTTTATGGGGTATGTGGAACATTCCTTGTGCCAGTCCTACTCAGGCCTCCTCCCACAACTCGTTCTCTGGTACATCGATGACTGCTTCGGTACCGCTTCGTGCTCTCGCCTGGACCCGGAAAAATGTATTAATTTTGCTTCCAATTTCCATCCCTCCATCCTTTTCACATGGTCCATCACTGACACTTCCCTTCCCTTCCTTGACCTCTCTGTCTCAATTACTGGTGATAGACTGTCCACCAATATTCATTACAAGCCTACCGACTCCCACAGCTACCTCGACTACAGCTCCTCACACCTCGCTTCCTGTAGGGACTCCATCCCATTCTCTCAGTTCCTTCGCCTCCATCGCATCTGTTCTGATGATGCCACTTTCCAAAACAGTTCTTCCTTCTTCCTTAACCGAGGTTTTCCGCCCACGGTGGTTGACAGGGCCCTCAACTGTGTCCGGCCCATCTCCCGAGCATCCGCCCTCACACCTTCCTCTCCCTCCCAGAACCATGATAGAGTCCCCCTTGACCTCATTTATCACCCCACCAGCCTTGGCATTCAAAGGATCATCTTCCGCCATCTCTGCCAACTCCAGTATGATGCCAGCACCAAACACATTTTCTCTTCACCCCCTCTGGGACACTGTGGTCCACTCCTCCATCACTACCTACACCTCAACCCCCTCTCATGGCACGCTCCCATGCAACCGCAGAAGGTGCAACACCTGCCCCTTTACTTCCCCCCTCCTCATCGTCCAGGGGCCCAAACACTCCCTTCAAGTGAAGCAGCGCTTCACTTGCACTTCCCTCAATTTAGCCTACTGTATTCGCTGCTCCCAATGCGGTCTCCTCTATATTGGAGAGACCAAACGCAGACTGGGTGACCGCTTTGTGGAACACCTTCGGTCTGTCCGTAAGCATGACCCAGACCTCTCTGTTGCTTGCCATTTCAACACACCACCCTGCTCTCATGCCCACATGTCCATACTTGGCCTGCTGCAAAGTTCCTGTGAAGCTCAACGCAAACTGGAGGAACAGCATCTCATTTTCCGCCTAGGCACTTTACAGCCTGCCGGACTGAATATTGAGTTCAACAACTTCAGATCATGAACTCTCTCCTCCATCCCCACCCCCTTTCTGATCTCCCTTTTCCAATAATTTATAATTTAAAAAAAATATATATGTTTCTTTTCCCACCTATTTCCATTATTTTAAATGTATTTCCATCTCTACCTTTCAGCATATTTTGATCCCTTCCCCCCACCCCACCCCCCACTAGGGCTATCTGTCACTTGCTCATCCTGCTTTCTACCCTTAATGTCATCATTAGCATATTCCTCAGCTAATATCACCACCATTAACACCCCTTTGTCCTTTTGTCTATGACATCTCTGGCAATCTCTTCTTTGCCTCCACCTATCACTGGCCCTCCATCCAGCTCGACCTGTCCCATCCCCCTCAACCAGCTTATATTTCACCTCATTTCTATGATTCTTAGTTCTGATGAATAGTCATACGGACTCGAAACGTTAACTGTATTCTTCTCCACAGATGCTGTCAGACATGCTGAGTTTTTCTAGCTATTTTTGTTTTTGTTTCAGATTTCCAGCATTGGCAGTATTTTGCTTTTACCACAGAGATCAATGTTTGGAACCCTGTTGGTTCTAATCCCAATATATATCCTGAATGCTAAAACTAATTGTAAATGTATCAAATATGCAGATGATACTAAGGCCTGAAATTTCATCGAGATGGAAGGGCCCACACCTTAGACAAAATGGTGCAGATTCCCAAATCCAGAAGTTCCACCCCTGTATACAGCAACCACCATTTTCACTGGGGGTACTGGAAGAGGAATGAGGATGGGGCATATTTTGCACATCCATGGTTCAAGGAGGCACATCAAAAATGCAGCTGCCTTCAATCAGGAGCAATTTTCATCACTCAGGTTTCTGATACATGACTTGTGGTCTTTACAAATTTGAGGAAAAGGTCGAAACCTAACAGTGTTCTTTGAAGAGGTCAGTGACCATTTTGGAGAGCTCAGGCACCCTTTTGGGTTTGTTAAAATTCAACATGTATGTGCATAAAATGTGAATAAGGTCTATGGAACTGTCAAGATATCAAGCCATTTAAATTGTCTGCTCTTTAAACTCTGAAAAGAATAGCCTGAAGTTGAAAAAAATGGTGCTTGCAATTTGGATAGTTTGTTGACATTAGCTTGAATTAATAATTAATAATTACAGTATTAGCATTGCTTGACTGCTTCCACAACCTGCCATTATCTTAGTGGGGGGCCTTAGGTTCACAGTTTCATCCACAGCTCCAACTGGTTATGCACTGATTATTTGTCTTTGCTCTGGAGTTATGAATACAAATATTTGTTTTTATAAGGGATTAATTACTTGAAGGGATTTATGTGTATTAAATGGACTTTTATCAATGAGAGCATTTTTTAATATCGTGAACTCTGTAATACTTAGAATTTTATTTTGGGCAGAATCATCCTGGATTTGCACTAATTTTGGTAGCAGGCAGGGAAAATGACATTTTACTGGCTGGCCGCAATGGCAGTTTTTCAAGTTGTATTGTCCTAAACCCGCTGTATTAATTATGCATTCCTGGGAGCCATGCTGTTTCTTTAGCCGGGGGCTCTCATTCACCCACCACACCATCACCTCAACGCTTCCTCACACCAGGTTCTATATTTAAAGTGCAGCTATGTGCACACCTCTCAGTATTTCCAGCCCAGGACTGCTGCATGGAAGACATGGCCCCAAAAGGCAAAAGGTCTGCTTCCCCCAGGGTTAATGACATGTCCCTTGAGCACCTTTTGGACACTGTGGTGGCCCGCCATGATGTCCTCCACCACCACTCTGGCCACAGGATGGGCAGCAACATTACCAATCCACTTGGGAGGCAGTGGCAGCAGTGGTCGACACCAAAGCCCTGCAAAAAAAGACAGCCACCCAGTGCCACGAGAGGTTGAATGATCTTCTCCATTCCACCAGGGTAAGTCACTCTTCTCATCACTCTCAACTTACACATTTGCAAATTCATCACATATCCACAGGGCCCTCACTCACTGCCAGATCAAGGGACATCACCATTCACTCTCTCACACATAACTTCATTGTCCTCATCCGTCCATGGGGCCACTCACAACTCACACATGCCAGGCATATTTATCATCTAGCCTGGCAGGCGTCCTGCTTACATTCTTCCCATCTCTATTCATGCAGTACAAGCTGGCACACAAGAGGGAGAGGTCGCAGACTGGTGGAGGAATGTCAGAAATTGAGGTCCTCATGGACTTTGAAAACAGAGCCATACAGCTGGCCGGCAATGATCTGGACTATTCTTGTGTTAACAGTGAGGTTGGCGGTGCTCTACCAAGTGAGGATCCAGAAGTGCAATATCCATCAGACAACCATGCTGTGAGTGATGTGTCCTGTTTCACAGGCCACTAATGTCATATACTAATTATGTCTCCTTGCTTTTGCAAGCACATCTGGGAAACTGCCAAGAGGGTCTATGACCCAGGGCCTCCAATCAAGCCCTGAGGGAAGCTAAGAAGTGGAATGTGCTGAAACCCACCCTGAAGATCCATCACAGTGCTCACCCACACCCTCCACCAGCAAAGAGAGACACACATCTCTGTGGGACCTAGCTTTAGAACAGCTTCAGGATCACAATCTGGTGAGCACACTTTCTGGTCCACAGCGGGCGGCAGCAGGGATTTCCCAGGTGTCTGGCACTCAGAGCACTGCTGGAGGCCAGAAATTTGCTGAGTACGAGTCAGATGCCGAGCCTCTGGACTCGGTCATGTCACAGTCACTGGAGCTACAAAGGCAAGCTCAGGAACATCATGAAGGGATGTCCGCTGCATCTACAGATTGAAAGACACGGTGTAGGAGTCTGACCCCCTTCAGACTGAGGCGATAACTCCAGCATGCAAACACACTGAGGTCAAGACTGGTAGGATGGCGGCTGCTTTGGAGACCTTGGTCCAGGATGCCACTCCTGCACTGCTGCCCGGACTGAACGCCATCGCTGACGCCATAGTTGGTCCAACAGTGTGTATGCAAGAGGGGTGCGGGACAGCTTGATCCCACTCTAATTTCCCCTTCTCCTCAAGGAGTCAATCAGGGGGCCCTTGGGCACTCATAGGGAGGAGGATCAGCAGGTGTACATCCTAGAGCCATCCACCCAGGTGACTCTGGGAGTGTCCAGCCCATCTGAACCCCTCTTCCTGTGACCCCAGCAGCTCCAGCTCCACAGCTTGAGGAGGGTGCCACTACCACACAGAGGGTCCCTGAAAGCAGGCCGGGGCCCTCCAGGCCTCGGCCCTCCAGAGGACACCTGTCAAGGTCATCACAGACAGGGCATCACAGTCAGCAGGCTGTCTCCACCTCCGCTGTGGATGTCCAGGGAGTACCAAGATGTAGCAGCAGAGTTAAGAAGATTAAGAAAATGTAGTTGCACAGGTGTTACCCACTTGTACATACTGTTCACTATTGTCAATAAACTCTGAACAATGTCTCCCTGCCTATGGCTTCTTGTTCTGATGAGCAGTGTTCGTGTCACTCAGATGTGAAACCTTTCTGCACAAGATGAAGGCAGGTGTCTCAGTCCAGGGCCTCTTCCCTGTGCTTTGTGCAGCCTTCAGATCAAAGTGATGCTACGACATCACACTCCCTGGACACATTAGTGATGCCTGCATCTCAACGGTGCTTGTCATTGCTTCCAGAGTGTCATGGGCAGGCATCACCAGGTTCCGTCATTCTCTATGTGTGCTCTCAACACCTTTAACGTGAGGCTGGTCCCATCTCTTCAGCATCTGTGACCAGTGGTGCTGTGTTACTGAAAGGGTCAGGTGGTGAAGGTAGACAAAAGCTGTTTTCAAAGTTTCATGGCTACATCTTCATGATATGACCCTGAGCACAGAGTGCAAGTGAGCTTCCCTCAGACATTCTCAGAGGCTATGTGAAGATCTATGGGATTCCCTCCTGCATGTCATCATCATCCTACTGCAATCGAGTGACTATTAGGCCCTCCACTGCGTCTCATTGACAGCAGCATTGTCATAGAGGAAATGTGCACTGCCATAAGCCAAACTGGAGTTAAACATTCATAGATGCAATGTGAGGTTCTATGTGAGGTGTCTTTTCACTGCATGTCGTCATCATCCTCCACAAATCTTGCAGCTATGAGGGCCTCCAGAGCATGCCTCCCTCAGCTGGCCAGTGCGAGGGTTTCATCGCCATCATCATCACCTTTGAGGACCTCATCCTCACCATTGTTGATATCCTCCTCATCAGAGGAGAGCTCCAGTTCATCCATCTCCTCCTTAGCCAGCTCCTCTCCCTGTAACAGCACCAGGTTGTAAAGGGTACAGCAGACAACGACGATGCTTGACACCCCCTGTGTACTATATTGTAGGGTTCCACCAGACCGGTCTAGGCACCAGAACCTCATTTTGAGCATCCTGATGGTTTGCTTCACCAAGTTTCGAGCTACAGCATGAGCCTCATTATACCTTCACTCTGCTGGCCAGTGAGGCTGCCATACGGGTGTCATCAGCCACTTCCTCTGCGGGTAGCACTTGTCCCGAGGAGCCATCACTACAGCCTCTGTGGACCCTGCAAGATGTCAGGGATCTGTGACCGACTGAGAGCGTAGGAGTTGTGGACACTCCCTGGAAACAGTGTGCAGACCTGCAGGATATGTTTGTGGTGGTTGCACACCAGCTGCACATTCAGCAAATGGAATCCCTTGCAGTTGACATAGTTGACCATGCGTTGCAACGGAGATCTGAGCGCCATGTGAATGCAGTCAGTTGCACCTTGTACCTGTGGAAAATCCAAGATTTGGGCAAATTCAATTGTTCTTGCATCCTGGCTGTCCTGGTTCCGGGCGAAAAGCACAAAGTTGTGTGCCCTCATGAAGATGGCATCCATGAACTCATGGATGCATTTGTGGGTGGAGGCTTGTGATATCCCGCAGAGGTGGCCTGTGGAGCCCTGAATGGAGCCATTGGTGTAAAGATTGAGCACTGCAGTCACTTTCACAGCCACTAGCAGTGGATGCCCTCCATCTCCTCGTGGTACCAAATCCTGCAGATGTGACCGATCAGTTCCCTAGACATGCGCAGGTCTTGGTTGACACTGGTTCTAGGTCATTTGCAGGAATGAAAGGCCAGAGAGAAACTCCAGAGAGTACTGCTCCTCCCTCTGCGCAGCCAGGAATCTCTGTCGCTCTCTTCTCTGTCGCCTTTGCTCTCTGTACACCACGAAGCATACAGCTAGTTCACCAGGCTCTATGCTCCTGATGTGCTCCTGCAGGATGAAAGAGAGAGATATGTGGGTTAGTTTGGGTAAAGTTGTCTTGGTTAAGTCTGAAGGTCCCTTAACACATCCCAGAGAGTGCTGGCCACCACTTGGATGGCCAGAGGTTAGTGTGCATGAAACCCCGCTCACCTCCGCCCCACTGCACCTGACTGATTGGTGGCAGCTTTGCCCACTGGACTACATGCTGTGCTCTCAGCTCAGGTGCAGACATTCTCCTAACCCGCACTGCAAGGCTGCACTGTTAGCTTGAACCATGGGGGAGACTGGTCCAAACTGGAATAATGACATTACAAGGGTCTGTGAGAATCTGCACCAGTGACTGCTCCATGGCCAGCTTTAGTAAGAAGACTGTGCCCACTCGTTCAACTGTTCTGCAGTCCACTGAACTGCTCATTAGTTTGCAATCTGTGCCTGAGGGGTGAAAAGCTCTGAAGCACTTGGTGGCACTTTGATGCCTCTGCATTGCTTGAGTGGGCAGATAAGCTAGAGACCTGGCTGCATGCATGCCAATGTGGCTACATCTGAACTATCTCAGCTGCAGAGGAATGGTCACTTCATTTAAGGTTTCCCTAATGCATGGCCGCTTCCCTCCTCCCCACCCCACATGTGCTTGTGCACTCCTGCAGGGCAGCGGTTGGCCCCCTCTGCCAACAGCCCTCAAGCACAGGGCAGCCCTTGCCCTGCCGCAATGTGCCTCAACCTTAAAATCCAGCAGGCAACCCTCATGAGCACTGTGCAGCGCCACTGTACACTCACCTCCTAGTTCCCCTCAAGATGCAGTCGCCAAGTGCACGCCTTATATATACTGTTGTGAAACACAGCAGCATGATGGGCAGACAATCCAGAGGGGCAGTGGTGGGTGGGGAGAAAATGCTGGCGGGCTGGCCTTATAATGACGTACAGATGTATTACAATGAGTTCCCAATATCCAATGGCAGGAAAAGCAGCCCACCATCAACAGGCTGAGTGGTCGATTGCAAATGGGTTTCACAACGTTGTGAAACTGATTTTTGGCCTTCTTGTCATATTGTCTGCTCATGCCGCCAAGCATTCCCGATGCCAGTAGGCACGGAAATTCTACCCTTTATTTCATCTCAGCATGGCTCCTGAGGTGTCTATGCTGGATATTAGGTGGGTTGACATGGCAGGTATGAATGACCATGGGAGTGGGTAAAGGGAATAGGGTGGCGTATAGGGAATGAGGAGCCAAAGGGGATGATTGGGGAGCATAGGTTGGTATGGAGGATATGTGGAGCCATGGGGTTAGGTCAGGGCATGAGGTGGTCTGAGTTGGCATGGATGAAGCATGGGGATGTGAGGGTTGAGGACTAGAGGGCCTTACTCTTTTTATTATAACGGGGATGTAGTCCCAGAGCACTGAGGCAGGCCTTTTGAACAGCCCGCCTTGGCAATCCCTGTGTCTGCTTTCACACCATTGCTGGGGCTGGCGGGCCCAGCTCCAGTTACTATCAGCACCTCCACCACCCCTTCACCCACCACCCAGAATAAAAATCCAGCCATTCAGGGAAGTTTATCCTGTGTTGGGTTTGCAGAATCGGGAAATTTATGGACTCTACACCCAATTCGGGAACAGAGGTTCAGGCCTAAAGCGACTGAATTTTTGCGGAGACAGAGGGCTCTGTGCCTTAGCCAAAATGACACCAGAGACCGCCCTTGAAACCGGCACCATTTTGACTGCACTTTGCACATACGTAGTTCACAGAAACAGTGGCACATTTAAAAGTACACCTGCCTTCAGTTAGAAGCGATTTTCATCACCCACGTTTCTGAAACACCACTGCAGGACTTTGTGAATTTGAGGAAAAGTTCTAAACCTAGCAGATTTCTTTGGGGATGTCAGGTTCTTGAAAGGTCACAACATCAGCCAGACCCCAGTGAGCAGTTTCCACATAGCAAACCTTTGACATGCAATTGCCCATCCCCAGCAAGAAAGAAAACCACAGCACATACTGAAAAACATGACTGAAAGCACGACTAGTGTAACCCTTGGGCCTCAACATAGTGCAGAAATACACTGTAACAATTCCTTCACAACTTGACTCTGCACATAAATGATAGAGGCTATCAATGAGCTGGTCAAAACGCCATCCTGTACCTAGTCAAACAATTGCCCATTATGCTGAGCGTGCGAGTAGGAAGCAGGATTTCACACCCAAGACCTTCAAGTATGATTGTGTGTGCAGACAGTAAGGCAGCTACTACACATTGTGCAGGGTGTGTTGGAACAATTCCTTTAATTACCATCCATATTACCCATCCACCACTGGCATCCAGTGTCAGGGGTATGCAACATCTGCAACATCTGTAATGGTTACATGGTCCTGTCCTAAGCTGGTCGGCCATTGTCACCCTCCTCCTCCATGTCAGCTCTATTAGCCTACACTAGGGCCTCCTCCTCCTGCTTCTCATCTTCCTCATCAGTTTCCTCTTCAGATTGTAGAGCTACAGGCCTGGCTTCTGCCCCCTCAGATTGCAGGCGCCATGTTCTGGAGTATGCAACACACTGCTACTACTATGGATACTTGCAGGGAATGCTGTAGAACTCCACCAGAATGGTCAAAACACCTAAAGCACATTTTCAATGCTGCCAAAGACCTCAGCTCCCTGTGAAACCACAGGCTCCAACACCTAGAAGATAAAGCTTCCAATGCAGTGGAGAAACCACACAAGCGTGTTTGCTTGGAGCATACATGGCATCTTGACATGCCTAAAATCCACTTAAATGACTGAGTAACAATCGTGTGTGGATGATTACCTTCGACATAGCACTCATGTTTGAAGTATACCTGATGAACTGGATTTGATCTTTGAGTCTGATCACTGATCCTCCCTTAAAGACAATCGTTGATGGACAAGAAATGCTGCAAGGAGCATCTCAATCCGCAATCCTTGTGTGCTATGACCTTATCTGAAGATCCAGAGAAGGAAACAGCCTTTCACCCAGACATGTATGTTCCTGATGGTGTCAATGAAAGATGGACTTCAGTATGTAGTCCTCAGTGCCAACATTAAGAACTGCCTTCATTCTGTTAACATTCTCATTGAGGGTATTAGTGTACAAAAGCAGATGGGAATGTTTTTGGCTATGGTGGTTTGTATTTACAAAGTGCTTAATTATGATATTAACAAAGTGATATGAAATGGATCAACAGTGAATCTTCAGTGATCGAGAGGGCAAGGCATCTCACGAGTGCCCCTATAGAGTGCCACTTGTGTTACCTCAGAGGAGGTGAAGGCAGGCTGCTCACTACTAGTGGTATCTACACATGAACATACGAACAAAGAGCAGGAGTAGGCCATTTGGCCCCTCAGACCTACTCTGCCATTAATAAGATCATGGCTGATCTGATAGTAACCTCAAACATGCATCCTGCCTACCCCCAATAACCTATCACCCCCTTTCTTACCAAGAATCTATCCACCTCTGCCTTAGAAATATCCAAAGACTCTGCTTCCACCGCCTTTTCAGGAAGAGAGTTCCAAAATCTCTGGACCCTCTGAGACACATTATTTTGCCTCATCTCCATTTTAAATGGGCTGTCCCTTATTTTTAAACAGTGATCTCTAGTTCTAGATTCTCCCACAAGAGGAAACATCCTCTCCACATCCACCCTGTCAAGACCCCTCAGGATCTTATATGTTTCAATCAAGTCACCTCTTACTCTTCTAAACTCCAGCGGATACAAGCCTAGCCTGTCCAACCTGTCCTCATAATACAATCCGCCCATTCCAGGTATTAGTCAGGTGAACCTTCTCTGAAGTGCTTCCAATGCATTTACATCCTTCCTTAAATAAGGTGACCAATACTGTACATAGTCCAGATGTGGTATCGCTAGTGGTCTGTATAACTGAAGCATAACCTCCCTACTTTTGTATTCAATTCCCCTCATAATAAATGATAACATTCTATTAGCTTTCCTAATTACTTGCTGTACTTGCATTATCACCTTTTGCGATTCATGCACTAAGACACCCAGATCCCTCTGTATCTCAGAGCTCTGCAATCTTTCACCATTTAGATAATATGCTTCTCTTTTATTCTTCCTGCCAAAATGGACAATTTTACATTTTGGTGGCCAGCCTCATCATGAAGTTAGCCATTTGGACCTACTTCAGACTGCAGCCTCTGTATTTCCAGAGGGGCAGCCATTGTCATTTAGACAAATACAGCATCTGAAGGCTCTGACAGAGGGGCTGGGGAATTAGAAGATGCTAAGGTTGCTGAGATGTTCTCACAACCTTCAGTCTCCTCAATAAGCTCCATAGCCCTTCAGGTGGATTAGCTGAAGCTGGCTGCTAGGGTGTAGCAGTTGTCCATTGCAGCAACCTCTGTCCAACCAGTGCAAAAATCCTATTAAGAGAACATAGCTCCTCATGTATTCCATGGATGTCATGAATGGATTTCTCCAGGCTACTGAGTGAGCCTCAGACTCTTTGCATGTAATTACACTGCTCTTACAGCCTATCTGAGTGATGTTGCATGTGTCTCTACATGAGATTGGACATTCTCTCATGTTTGGGGCTCATGCAATCAAGCTTCCGAGACAAGATAGAGCTCATCACCATGATGAACTCTTCTAGTCACAGTGTGCGAGCTCACATTGCCTCAGAGAACTCTGCTAGATATCCACACATCTGCTGGTGATGCTCCAAATACTGTGACCCATGAGGGGACACCTGAGGCCCTACCTCCATTCTCACTGAAGCATCACCGTGACTTTCCTCTGTCTCCCACGGGGGACTGTGCACTGATATCTCTGACCCAGCACTTTCTCACACACTCAGGTGTGATGCCTTTCACCATCTGTCACTGACTGCATGTGTGCTACATCTTTCCACTAGTATCTGTGTTGATGGAGTGTGGGATAATCAGATGTGATGCTGCCTCCTTGGAAATCTCTTCATCCTCAGGATGCCCAAGGGATGACATAACCCAGAAGGATGAGCTAGTGCTGCTGGAACCTGAGACTCAAAAGTACATGATGAGTTGTAGCCCTTCACATTTTGAGAGCACACTATGATAAACACAATTGCCTTCAACCATTATCACGCTGCACTTCTCATGTGACCCAACCTTCACAGTTCCTCTCATGCTAACATTCCCTTCTGCTCAGTGAACTAAGAGCGTCACCTTCACGATGTTCCAAAGTGTCTCCACCACCCCCTTTAGCACCTGGTATGGGTGATTCTTCATCCCTGACAACCAGCTGGGCAGGCACACTGGCCATCTCCATGGTAATCTTCTCCATATTCCTTATTGATTGTAGCCTCAAAGTCCCACCTCCAGCCCGGCCATTGCCCTGGCATTATGAGCCATCTTGTTCCGCAGATAGAACATAAAGAGTAACAATAGTCTAATATACAGTACCACCTCGGTCAAAAATCTTGAGTATGCAGTGCATCACAGTGGACATTCACATATCTACTGTGTGCATGTACAGGAGTGGCTTAAACATATAAGCCTCCATGCTATACGAGAGGTATGTGCCAGGTCCCCCACCATAGGTGCAGCATTCAGATGCGAACCATCACTTGGACCTCTGTGTGCTTTGCAGAACAATTCACATTGCCAGAGCACGGCAGATTGTAGAATCTCTTCCTACATTGCACCCATCATTTTCCATGGTCTCCGGCTGTGCTCACGGCAGAGGCTATCTTCTGCTATGCCCTCTTGGTTGCTGTGGGTGGGTTCCACCAGCCACTAGGACATAACGAGGATTTCCATCTCTGGACCTCCTATACCAGTATCAGAAGGTCCTAGTCACTGAAGCAGAGTGTAGCTCTTCTAGCCCCTTCCTTACTTTCCCTTCTGTGAGACCTTCTGGCATGAGAAATGGAAAATGAAAAGGCACATAAGGCTCCTAGCTTCGAACGGTCTCACACACATATGTCTGCTTATGTACACAAACCATGTTCTCTATCTCATCAATGCCTAATGTTGGTGGGAGGTAGGAAGGGTGGTGGTAGAGGGCAATGGATCTGATTGAATGCAGGGTTGACTGGCTTTTGTTCCTGTCATTCCCAGATGGCATGCTATACTCCTGACCACTAATAACCCTGCTTTCCACTGAGTCATATTGTTGTACCATGACAGTGTGCAGCTGTGAGGATCCTGGTCAAGGCTGAATTACATGACCACACCGTGAGAGGCCGGTGGAAAAAGGGTAGGTGGAAAGGCAAAGGATTGTGACAAATGCGGTGTGTATGAGTCATCCCCTGAGGCATTATACTAACCTGAGTCAATAGAGAATATTGTATGCAGCTGATGGTGCCAAGATGCTGCCATCTCATGCCTATGTCTGTTGAAGCTTTTCTAGCCTGAACTTGGTAGAGTGCGCTCCTTCATTACAATGTAAATAATCAGCAGCAATGAATATGAAAAACCCAAGATGGACCGTCTCTTCCAGTGTCAGCTACTAGTTGGACAACTTTACAGTTAATGCTCACCTGACTCTTGATTGATGTATCCTCCAAGCGATAGCAGCACTTCCATCCACTTCCTGCCACACAGCAGGAAGTCCTTACTGGCCCTCTTTTAATTTTATACCACACCCGAGTCACTGCTTTTGGGATTGGTGGGCCCAACTCCAGTTAGCACTCCCACCAACCACCCCCCCCCCCCCCCAACCACCTCCGGCCCCCCACTACCACCCCCCCCCCAGTGGGGAGAAAATCCGACCAGAAGTCAGGTTTGGCAAGTTGGGAGCAAAAATTCGGTCCTAGGTTCCACTTCCTAAATCAATATTACTTTATTTCATCCAGTTGGATGGACAAGAATATATTACCTTTAAAATGTCCAAAAGATCGATAATGCAAGGTTAGTCCAAATCATTCCAATATTGTTCATTGATACTAATGAACTGACTGTTCAACAACAGGAAACAATAAATTTCACTACGCTACACTACAGAATGCCAGCACAAATGTTTGTAGACCGTGATGTGTATTTGAACTAAGAAATCTGTGCAACTCACTTTATTGATGTTCTCATTTAAAAGCATAAAGTTGGTTAAATTGACTGGCAATGTCATTTGAAAGGGCTATTTCAGACTCAGATGCAGTGAAGCATCTGTTGATCTGCCTCTTAGGGAATTGATTCTTCAAAGCTGTAGGAACTGTGACATTTTCTAAAGGTCCTTTTGCTTCAATTTTCAAACAGAGGACACTGCCCTGATCATGACATCAGAAAGTTCTATTCTCTCCATTTTCTTTATGTTTTGAAACTATAATTTGTGTTGTTTTTCAATCTGGCAAGTTCTACAAGCATTTCATATACTATAGCCATGCTGAGCTCATTGATGCATTGAATGGATATTCTGTAACTCATTGATAAATTACATCCCTTGGGAAGACACAAAATTTCAATCAATTTCTTGGGCCAATAGGACGAGATTTTAATCCAGAACAGGATACCTTACCCTTTAATACCTAGAACATAATATTCACCCCTTATCATTTAATATAGAACATGACAACATAACAACATAGGTATAGCAGTAAACCATTCATCCCCTCAAGCCTATTCTGTCATTCAATGAGATTGTGGTTGATCTGCATCCTAACCCCATCCACCAACTTTGCTCCCTGTTCCTTACTGCCATGGCTAGAAAAAATATTGTTGCCAGATTTAAAATGATTAATTGAGTTTGCACCTATTGTCTTTTTTGTGGGAGAGAATTCCACATTTCTACCATCCTTGGCATAAAGACGCATTTTCTAATTTCTCATCTGAATGGCCTGGCTGTGATTTTAAGGTTGTGTCTCCTTGTTCTAGAACAGCCCCTGCCCTGCCCTCCCCAATTCCAGCAGCAGAGGTTTCTCTTGCTTACTCTATCAACTCATTTCAAAATTCTAAAAACCTCAATTAAATCACCATTTAACATTATATATTCAACGGAATAGAAGCGTAATTTATATATTCTTTCCTTAGAATCTAACTCTTGTGGTCCTGATAGCATTCTAGTAAACCTGCACTGCACTCCCTCTCAGGCCAACAGATATTTTCTAAGGTGAGATGCCCAAGTCTGTACACAATATTCCAGACATGATCTAACAGAGTTTTGCATAATAGTAGTAAAATGTTCTCCCATATATTCTAGCCCTCCATAAACTGTTTTGCTTATTTTTGTGCCTGACTACTACATTTTAGTGATCTGTGTGCATGAACCTCTAAATCTCTTTGGATCCTCACCATCCCTAGCTTTTCATTACTTGGAATCTATTTTTTTTTTGGCTCAAACTGGTTGCCCCCACACTTAGTTGCACTGAAGTCAGTTTTTTGCAGTTTTGCCCACCCACCAAATCTATCAATGTTTCTTTGTAATTTTATGCTCTCATCTACATGCCTTACTGTGAAACCAATCTTTGTGGCATCAGCTAGCTTAGATATATGACTCTCAGTTGTATTATCTGACTCATTACTATATAGTGAATAGTTGAAGCCTCTGCACAGTTCCTCGTGGGACACCATTAGTCGTGTCATTCCAATTCAACTACATATCCATTATCCCTACTCTCTGGGGACGGATTTTACAGTCCCAATTCAGGACTGCACAGACGGGAGAAAAAAAATGGTGGCCAGAATACAGATCCAGAAGTCCCGCCCCTGGTTATTTTCAGTGCTGTAGGAAAGGGGCAGGTCAGGAACCCCACATGGTGCTGATAAGAAGTTGCTGCCACCGTTCTGGAAGTGGACATTTCAGAACTTCTGCAATTTTCAATGAGGCGACTGCATTTTGAAAACCTTTCTAAACCAGACCTGGCAAGTGGAGGCATATACCATAGATTGGAGGTGGGCATAGTATTAAAGGTTAGTAAAAATAGTATTGTCCCCTTTACATCTCGTCATGAAATGCTGCAGCCTGAATTATATCTACGTTTACTAAAATGACAACAGTACAGTGAATGGAATTGGAAAGTGACCATTAAATAATGTGGCTTCCAGGTTGTTACCTCTGAAATTGACAAGCTGTCATATGAAGGAATAGAATTGTAAAAGTCTCCAAAAAGCATTAGAATAGATTATCTACTGGATAAAGTGCTATGCCACATTATACAATATCAAAAGGCTAGCCTAGTGTGCGATCAATAGCTAATTGCTGAAACTGTTCCATGGCTTTCATTCATTCTTTCAAGAACAGCTCAGCCATCTGTTTGACTGTTTCAAAACTTTGACAGATATATGAGCTTTTGGCTGTCTTCAAAGGCACTAATGGGGCTGCATCTTACCTATGTCGGGCAGGCTGGGCGGGAATGGGTGTGGAGCTGATCGCCGCCTGTGATCGGCTGTGCACTGCCATTTTATGTGGGTGGGCCAATTAATGCTAATGTGTGGTTGGGGGGAGGAGGGAGATTGGAGGCCTGCACTCTTTTACGCATGCGCACGAAAGGGTGCTGCAATCTCCCTGGATGGAGCTGCCTCAGGAAGTTTAAGCACATAATGAAACTTTAGTAAACAAAGAGAAAAATTATTCAGACATGTCCCCTCATGTGACAGTGTCACATGAGCCAGGACATATTTGTCAATGTAGTAAAGTATATTCATTTATTTTATTAAACCTTCAGGAAATCTCATCCTGCCCTTGGATGAGGTTTCCTGGAAAATGTGAAGGTTGCTTGGGCTCTTCACCTGCCTGCCAACCTTAAGGTTGGATGGTCAGTGTTGATAATTACTGTAATTAGTTTCTTAATGGCCTTAACAGGCCTTTGACTGTTCAGCAGGCATGCAGCCACCTCCGGCGCATGCCCGCAGAATGAAAGATGGAGATGATGCATGATGACGTTGAGGCACATGCTTGACGTAATCTCTTGTCATTTTGCGTGTCGGCGTGTCGGGCCCGCCTCCGCATGCTGACAACAATATCTGGCCATGGATTTTATATTGCAAGGTTTGTTTACACAATTATGTTGGGAAATGTCAGTTTGATGGCTTCACTGCCTTTCAAACCACTAATGAATTCTGCACTGCAGCAGTTGTTTACACAGTTGTGTTGGGGAATGTCAAGTTGATGGATTGGCCACCTTCCAAAGCACTCAGGTCAGAGGATAATGGTTTTTTTAAACTGTCTATTCAGGGGCATGACTTAGGATTTTCGGCCCTTTCTGCAATCTGGATCCAATTTTACGTTTAGCTACAGAGTTTGATCACATTTGCAGACAACCCACAAAAAACTTAAGGTTGCTGAGCTACACATCCTGAATTTACAACAGGATTGAAATATCAACCTGAGCCCACCTACAATATAAGTCTTTGCAATTGTCCTCATCTCTGATTACTTTTCTCTTTTAGTTGTACTAAAATGAAAGAGTGAATTTTCTAAACTAAGGTACAAACCAGATACCGACTGGCTAGAGTGTGTTCTTCACTCGAACTATTAACATCTTGGGATCCTGAATTGCATTTCTTAATGAAACTCCCACCTGAGTTTAGCAGGCACTTCATCTGCTGTCAACACAAGTGCTAAAATTGGAATATATCAAGAAATTGAGCCACTCTATTTTAACGGTTTGCTCACTTTGTTCCCATCCAATGGAGGGAATTAAAATTTCCAAATGATGCAGTGTTGAGACAAAACTTGTAAGATTTCTTCAGGAACATTGAAAAAAATCTAATATTTTGTCTTTACTTTTATAGTCACTATTTGCCATACAGAATGCTTAGAACCATAAATTCATATCAATATCCAAGGTTGCCATTTTAATAAAAGAACAATCAATGGCCCTGATAATAACAGCTAAATGTTGGGGAGTGGAGGGAGGGTTGATTGACCAGAAAATTTGGAAGTATCTACAGTGGACCTGTTAACTTCATGGCAACACCTGATTTAGTAAGAGTAATGAAAGACAAAGGGCGAAATTTTCCCTGCCCCCTGGCATTGGGCGTGCTTGGCAATGTGAGTGGACAATATGGCGAGAAGGCTAGAAATCAGTTTCATGATGTAATGAAACCAGTTTGTGATGGTGGGCCGTGTGCCCTGCCATCGGACGTTGGGAACCTCATTGTAATACATCTGCATATCATTATGAGGCCAGCCTGCCCGAATCATCCCAATGCCCCCACCCCTGTGCTGGATCATCCATCCACGTCGGCATGATTGCATGCTGGTGCAGAACACATCTTGACAAGTGTGACGTACAGAAGTTGGGGCATACCGCCAGGACCTTGCTCACATCACGGACATCCGAGGAGCAGAAGATGCTGGAGCCTGACAGCAACAGCACACTGGAGGAATGTCCATGGCATGCTAGGTGGATTCTCATGGACATGACTCTGCTGCGAAGCAGCCCATGGGAGTTGGAAAGTCACCTTTGAGGGTCTGCTCACATGGATCATGGTTGAGGGGGTGGAGAGGAAGGTCCAGCTGTGTTTGGGAGAAGAAGCTGTATCAGGCGGTGTGAGAGGAAGGTCTAGGATCGACTGTGAGAGAAAGAGGTGTCAGGATGGGGGAGGTTTGGAGAGGGGGGAAATGAAGGTCTCAGGATGGGGCAGGGAAATTAAGGTGTCATGATGGGGTGAGGTTGGGAGGGGGGAATGAAGGTGTCGGGGGGGTGAGGCTGGGAGTGTGGGAGGTAGTACAGGGGAGGAGGGGGTGTAACAGGAGAATATGGCAACTGGGGAGGTGAGTGGAAGGTGTAAGGGAAGGAGTTCGGAGGGCAGAACAAGTGCAGAGAGGAGGGGTTAAGGCTGGAGAAAAAAGTAAGGTTGGAGGAAGGAGTCAGAAAGGGGTAAGGTGTAAGGGTGGCGGTTGAAATAAGGGTGTCTGAAGGACTCAGGAAGGGGGAAAGACCAAGCAGCAGTGGAGTCTGGGGTGGGGGGAGCACCAGAGGGGGGGAGGGGGGGTGGGAGTCCAGTGGGGAAGGGGTTCCAAAGGGAGAAGCAGTCTGAAATGGGGGGGATGTCCAGGTGAACGTTCAAGGGAGGGCTATGATAAGTCCATGACTGCTGCCTGGGGAACGAACTGAGGGTGGGCACAGAACGAAGGAATGGTGAGAATGACTGAGGGCAGAGTGAGGTGGTAGGGTGGGAGGGTGAGGGTTCAACGGTAGCAGTAGAAGGGATGGCGAGAGTGGTTGGTGCGAACTCGAAGGCAGACACAGACCCTGGGATGGGAAGGACGAGGTAAGGATGGTGAATGTGCATGGGGGGGTGGGAATTTTGGGAAGGAAGGGAATGTGTACGTTCACCTGGACATCCCCAAAGGAAAAGAGTTGTGGCTGATAGGTCATAGAGGGGAGGTGGAAGGTGATGCCGGGGAGGGGGTCCACAGTGATGGGACAAAGGAAATGGGTGACTGGGGGAGGGGAAAAGACAGGGGAGCACACAATAAACCAAATCAAGACCATGTGGTCTAAACTGAAAGTGAAACAAGAGTCATGGTGGGTGAGAATAGGTGTTGCATGGGAGTGTGATCAGGGGGTGGGTGGAGATGCAGGTCAGCTCAGATGGACAACTGAAAGCGAACCCCCACCAGGCAGCATTGAAAATGCTCAGGACATTGAGATGGGTGTGATACGTGCGCATGGGAGAGTGCTTGCTCAGGGCTCTGAAAGGCCCTGCCAAACACACACTTCTCCTTCCAGAATTACTTGTTAGCCGACTGCTCCCTCTGTGGTGATGGAGGTCGAGGTTGAGGGGCTCACAGGTAAAGGGGATTCAGAAGGAGAGGGCAGCCTCTGAGATTCCTGAGTGGATGACCCAGGGATGTCCAGCTGCTGCTCCTCCTCCCTTCGGGTGCCCGAGGGCCCTAGCCTGACTCCTTGAGGCAAGGGAGCACCTGCAGGATATCAAGGTACTCCATTTCCCTCTCGCATCACCACTGAATGAACTCACCCATGGCTCCCGGGAAGGAGTGCAGGTCTGCACCCATCTCCACTTTCTGCTGGACCAGGGTCTCCATGCTGTCCACCATCCTCCCCAAGGAGACCTCCATACTTGCACATGTGGGCACCACGTCATCAGAGAGCAGGCAAATGCTCTCCTCTGACTCATGTGCCACTCTGTTGAGGGCTTCAACAGCTCTGCGTCATGTTCCCATGGCTTCTGCTGACTCTCCAGGATGAGTTGGATGGCCAAATCCAGAGGCTATCATTTGACTTGGACCTCACAGATGCCTATTCCCCAGCAGTCCTGAGTGCTGGGCAGCTCGGCCGAACCTTCTGCTGAGGACGTGTTCGTGCAGTGACCACCAGATTACGAACTCGAGCCTGCTGTAGATCTAGGTCCCACCAGGGTGTGTGTCTCTGTGCTTGTGCAGGATGTGGGTAAACACTGTGATGGATTTGCAAGGCTGCTTATTTCCAGCTCTTCAATGGAGGTGAGGACGTGGGTGTAGCAGATGGACTGGCTGGCTAAGAGTGTCATTCGCTTAGCAGAGCTCCCTGTGGACCAAAGTAGAGACAAGTGGTGCACAGCAGCAGAGTCAAAAGCAAGAGAGGGAGTATTCACATTTGCTTTGAGGGATGATGTGGTGCAGGATCCTCACGAGGGTGTTCACTGCTGACCTCACCGTCACCACAGGCACGGTCCATGTCCTCATCAGTCAGCGCGATGGCACACTCCTCAAAGTGAGTGAGGGGCCTACTGTGGGCCACCCCCAGTCTGGGACCTCTCCCTGCTGATGTGAACAGGCTTCTCCTGCATGAAAAAAGATGGGTTCGAGCAGGACACATGGCAGTGTGTGGAATGTTTGTGTGGTGAGCAGAGCCCTAGACAGGATACGGACGTGAGCTCGAGAGGGTATGAGCCCGATGGAGATGTGAGGGTGTGTGTGAGTTAGTGGTGTTATCCCTTGAGGTGTGAGATCCCTGTGGATGTGTGATGGGTTTGTGAGTGTATGAGTTGTGATGAGAAGAGTGAATTACCCTGGTGGAACGGATGAGACCATTCATCCTGTAGCAGCACTGAGTGGCTGCCCACTTTTGCAGGGCTTTGATGCTGACCACTGCCTCCCATGCTGGATTGGTGATGCAGCTGCCCATCCTGCGGCCAGAACTGGGGTGGAGGACATCACAGTGGGTCTCCACGGTGTTCAAAAGGCGCTCCAGGGACTTGTTACAATGGAGGAGGGGCTGCAGTATTTGCGCCATTAGGGGCCATCCTGTCTTCTGTGCAGCAGTCCTGGGCTGGAAGCACTGAGAGGCGTGCGCCCGGCGTGATGAAGTGGCAAGATGATGGCGTGGCAGGCGAATGAGATCCCGCCTGCCATGGAAACGACATGTTTCCTGGGAATGCATAATTAATGTGGCAAGTTTGGGACGATACGGCATGAGAAACCGCCATTGCGGCTGGCAGGTAAAACGTCATTTTACCCACCCGCTACCGGAATTAGTGCAAATTTGGGACGATTCTGCCTAAAACCTCTACCACCTAGAAAGACAAGGGCAGCAGATGCATGGGGACACTGCAAATTCCTCTCCATGCCACACACTATCCTGACGAACAATATTGCTGTTCCTTCACTGTTGCTGGGTGAAAAACCTGGAACTCCCTTTCAGCACTGTGGGTGTAGCTACATCACATGGACTGCAGCGGTTCAAGAAGGCAGCTCACCACCACCTTCTCAAGGGCAGTTAGGGATGGGCAGTAAAAATGTGATGTCCACATCCCATGAAAGCATTAAAAAAAATGAATTACAGTGTGTCCATGCAATATATCAATTACCTCAACACAGTTATAGTATAAGAAAGACTTGCAGAAAATGCCACATTGAAAACATAAACACAAATTATCATCTTGAAACATAAAATAGAAAGAATAGAACTTTGTTATTATCAGTCATGGTCAGGGCAGTGTCCCCTGTTTGGAAATTGAAGCAAAATGACATTTAGAAAATGTCACAGTTCCTACAGTTTTAAAGAATCAATCCCCGAGGAAACTGGTCAACAGATGCATCACTGCAGCCGAGTCAGAAATAGTCCTTTCAAATGGCATTGCCAGTCAATGAAATTTAACTAACTTTATGTTTCTAAATGAAAGCAGCAGTAATTGGAGTTGCAAAGATTTCTTATTTCAAGTTCTCTTTCTGGTCTATGAACATTTGTTCAGACATAATGTCATTATGATGTTTCTTGTAGTTGAGTAGTTAGTTCAATAATATAAATGAACAATTTATCATCATAATAATACACCATTTTTGTTCATCCATCCTTTGCTAATTGGTCAGTGGGTTGATTTACTGGGACACTACTGTTCCCTCCTCCCATGCTGATCCTGCTTCACACGGAGGCACGTGAGGCATATGGAGGATTGGAGTGGATGATGCATGTGTGGCTGCCAAACATTGGTGGTGGCAGTGGTAGGGTGGCCTTTATACTGAAGAAAAAGAACAGAGGAATGTAAGGAGAGCCCAGTAATAAATTTATCCTGCTGGCTGGAGGAATTGGGAGGGGATTGGATGCCAAAGGAGGATGGGAAGGAGAGAGCTGGGCATGGCGAGTGGTGGGGGGGATCTGCATGGGAGTGGGTACGGCATGGGAGGAGGGAACAGTAGCTGGGAGGGGGAATGGCAATTGAGGGGTAGGATAGGGATTGCATGAGAGGGATGGCATGGAAAGGATGGAATAGCATGGGATGGGGATGGCGTGGGAAGGAGGGTTAGAATGAGAAGGTTGGAATGGGAAAGATGGAATATCAGGGGATGAGGATGGTATGGGAGGGAGATGGCAGGGAGGGAATGGCATGAGAGGAATGCATGGTAAGGATGAAATGGCATGGGATGAGGCTGGTGTGGGTGGGACGGGTGGATGCGATAATGGAATCGGTTAAGTATACTAATGTGACTGCAAATATTGTTCCTCCAATTCTTCAACTCCCTGAGGCAGCTCCGTGCCCTGAGGCAACTTTCAGCGTGTGCTCCCGTGCACATGCACAGACTTCTGTGCACGTCCTCCTCTTGCTCCCACCCTGGTAGCGCTGAGCATTGCAGTGCACGCCTCACACTGGCTGGCTAGCTGCTAATTGGCCAGCCAGTGTGATTTCACAGTCGGGAGGCGGAGCTTTTCCCAGCTGCTCCTGGGGCCGCCCACCACGCCCTCCCGACCAAGAGAAAATCCTGCCCATAAAGTTAATAACTGTGAGTAACACAGTTTAAGTTTAATTGGCATTTACGGAGGTAAATTGTCACCTTGGAAATGTTTCCAGCCTCCAGGTCAAATAAACATATCATAAAATAAAGTCCTTTTATTGACATCTTGATTCATATTTTTCATGCTTTGAAGTAATATTTTTTGACATTGACAGAAGTTTTGAAGTACAAGAAATATGACAGATGTGTAGCTAAAAATAGGCTATTTGTGATATACCTATAAAAATTGAGGTAAATTTTTTGTTATACCTTAATAAAATTTATTTGACAATTCTGGTACAAAGATTACCTTTAGCATGTTTGCAGATATTCAGTACTTATTGCAAAAAAAATCTTTACAAGTATATCAATCCCATATGACATATAAGCTTCAAAACTGTTTAGCTTTGAATATTTTTTTCTGCAGGTGTATGTCTAATAAAATAAGACAGCTTTGTGCACAAAATAAACTAAAATAGAAATAGCTATCACTAACACAATAGAACAAAGCAATTTTCAACTCTTGTACATGAGTCCGGGCACCAACTAAAACATCAGATAATGCATTCACAGTCAAAATTAAACTTAATTACAGAAAATGTAATCAATAAATATCCATTATCACATTAAATCAGACAAAATTCTTAAATCACAGCCTAGAAATTATATTGTCTATTATTTTCTGTATACTAACCAGAGCCATTTTAAAATTATTTTCCAGTAAAGCTGAAAGCTGGTATGGGATATTAAATATAAATGTCTATATGCCAGTAAGGTTGATGAAATTATTTTCTCAGTTACTGCTCGATTCAGTTTACTTGACATCACAAAGGAGTGCTACTCCACGTAAGATCCAGTGCTCAGGGGACTGAACTGTTCGGAGGTCCACAGTTGCTGTGTAGTTAAAATCAGTTCTGATTGGCTTTTTGTAGATTGGGCATGAATATAACCGCGGATCTTTTACACCTTCAGAAGAGGAAACAAATTGAGTACATTTGAGCTGTGCAGATGTAATACATAGTTTTTCAGAATTGAATATTAAAACATTCAGTAGGTTACTCTGAATGAAGAAAATGTTGCTTAGAAATTAAATATTCTATACCCCACATTCTAAATTTAACTCTCTGCATTTAAGAGGTATTATTTCTTTTAAATGCCCAGGAGGCCAGAGTTAGAGGAAAGAGAAATGGAGTTTTCAGTGTAAATGTAAATTTCTGGGAGATTGTTGGAATGAGGTGTGGGCAAGGTCATGGAGGAATTTATAGACAAGAACAAAATTTGCAAAGGAAATATGTTGGGGAATGTGATATCAGTGTAAGTAGATGAGGATGAGAGTTATGGTCGTTGGGATTTAGTGTGAATCAGGATATATGCAGCAGAATTTAGGATAAGTTGGAGTTTATGGAGAGTGAAGGATGCACAGCCAGCAAGAACTCTGGAGTGGTAGAATCTGGGGATGACAAAGGCACTGATAAGAGTTTTGTTTGCAGAGGAGTTGAAATATTGGTGAAGAAATAAGAAATAAGTCAAAAATGGTGATCATTATTAATGTACCTAAGGCAAGACTAGATCTGTATAAGAAACCAGTGTATCTAAAAGATAGCAACTTAATGATGACTACTTAACCTTGAAGAAAAGGAACAATCATGAGGAGCCCTGATAGAGTGGATAGAGATAAACTGTTCCCATTGGTGGAACAATCAGGAACAAGGGGGACAGATTTAAGGAACTGGCAAAAGATGCAATGGGAAATGAGGAAAACTTTTTCATGCAGCCGGTGGTTAAGATCTGGAATGCACTGCTTGAAAGTGTGATGGAGGCAGATTCAATCAAGGCATTTAAGAGGGAATTGGATTATTATTCGAAAAGGAAGGACGTGCAGGGGTACAGGGAGGAGGTCAGGGAGCGGCACTAGGTAAACTGCTCCTTTGGAGACATGACAGACCGAATGGCCTCCTCTGTGCTGTAACCATTCTGTGATTCTGTGAACAGTAAGCTGTTATTTCCAAACTACCAATTTAAAATGTTGTCTTTCATATGCACAGAAAAGAGAACTGCATGCAGAAAAAGGGGTTTTGAAAATTGTGCGAGATTGATGTACCAATAGAGTAATGGCCAAGTTGTGTACAAAGCTGTCTATATTCTCATGAATCTGCATGCATGCATCAGAATTTGTCAGTTACTCCGCCAAGTCATTTTTCTATTGCTCCCAGAAAAGTATGGATCAGAGAGGATCACAATTGGTAAATTCTATTGCATTTTTTTACCAATGTTCACCAGTCTAAAATCCCAAGATAGTGTAAATGTAATAAGGAACATATTATACTTTTTGGACATCTATTTTGGACATCTAGTTATATCTATTATATTATACTGCTTTAATATTTTAAATTTAGCTTTTGGTTACTTTAAAGGGTTGCAAATGTATTGCATACTTACTCAAGTTATTCTGAGCAGAAATATGGATGACTGGTAGCAACTCAAATAGCACTTTAGGCTTAGACTCAATGAGCTTTGAATTTCGCCTGTCCCATCCAGCTCCTTCCAGATACAGCCCATATACATAGACTCCCTCTGAAGGAGGAGCTGTGATGTCATCTTTCATCCATTTGCTGACTTCATTGCACAGAACCACATTATCAAGTGCCCAACCTTTATGAGCACGAGTAACTTCCTGTTAAATTAAAATTAAAGAGTCACCATCACAAGTAATGAGTTTTATCAATGAAGTATAAATCAATAATAATAATATAAAAACAAAAAACTGCAGATGCTGGAAATCCAAAACAAAAACAGAATTGCCTGGAAAAACTCAGCAGGTCTGGCAGCAGCGGCGGAAAAGAAAAAGTTGACGTTTCGAGTCCTCATGACCCTTCAACAGAACTGAGTGAATATTAGGAGAGAAGTGAAATATAAGCTGGTTTAAGGTGGTGGTGGTGGTTGGGGGGGGTGAGAGAAGTGGGGGGTGGTGGTGTGGTTGTAGGAACAAGCAAGCAGTGATAGGAGCAGATAATCAAAAGATGTCACAGACAAAAGAACAAAGAGGTGTTGAAGGTGGTGATATTATCGAAACGAATGTGCTAATTAAGAATGGATGGCAGGGCACTCAAGGTACAGCTCTACTGGGGGTGGGGTGGAAAGACTAGCAGGGCATAAAAGATTTAAAAATAATGGAAATAGGTGGGAAAAGAAAAATCTATATAAATTATTGGAAAAAACAAAAGGAGGGGGAAGAAACAGAAAGGGGGTGGGGATGGAGGAGGGAGTTCAAGATCTGAAGTTGTTGAATTCAATATTCAGTCCAGAAGGCTGTAAAGTGCCTAGTCGGAAGATGAGGTGTTGTTCCTCCAGTTTGCGTTGGGCTTCACTGGAACAATGTAGCAAACCAAGGACAGATATGTGGGCAAGAGAGCAGGGTGGAGTGTTAAAATGGCAAGCGACAGGGAGGTTTGGGTCTTTCTTGCGGACAGACCGCAGGTGTTCTGCAAAGCGGTTGCCCAGTTTATGTTTGGTCTCTCCAATGTAGAGGAGACCGCATTGGGAGCAACGTATGCAGTAGACTAAGTTGGGGGAAATGCAAGTGAAATGCTGCTTCACTTGAAAGGAGTGTTTGGGCCCTTGGACAGTGAGGAGAGAGGAAGTGAAGGGGCAGGTGTTGCGTCTTTTGCGTGGGCATGGTGAGGTGCCATAGGTCAGGGCTGAGGAGTAGGGGGTGATGGAGGAGTGGACCAGGGTGTTCCAGAGGGAACGATCCCTACGGAATGCCGCCTGTGGGTTGTGAAGGGAAGATGTGTTTGGTGGTGGCATCACCATCAAATGCCACCACCAAGCACATCTTCCCTTCACCCCCCCGGCGGCATTCCATAGGGATCGTTCCCTCCGGGACACCCTGGTCCACTCCTCCATCACCCCCTACTCCTCAACCCCTACCTATGGCAGCTCACCATGCCCACGCAAAAGATGCAACACCTGCCCCTTCACTTCCTCTCTCCTCACCGTCCAAGGGCCCAAACACTCCTTTCAAGTGAAGCAGCATTTCCCCCAACTTAGTCTACTGCATTCGTTGCTCCCAATGCGGTCTCCTCTACATTGGAGAGACCAAACGTAAACTGGGCGACCGCTTTGCAGAACACCTGTGGTCTGTCCGCAAGAAAGACCTAAACCTCCCTGTCGCTTGCCATTTTAACACTCCACCCTGCTCTCTTGCCCACATGTCTGTCCTTGGCTTGCTGCATTGTTCCAGTGAAGCCCAGCGCAAACTGGAGGAACAGCACCTCATCTTTCGACTAGGCACTTTACAGCCTTCCGGACTGAATATTGAATTCAACAACTTTAGATCTTGATCTCCCTCCTCCATCCCCACCCCCTTTCCGTTTCTTCCCTCTTCCTTTTGTTTTTTCCAATAATTTATATAGATTTTTCTTTTCCCACCTATTTCCATTATTTTTAAATCTTTTATGCCCTGCTAGTCTTTCCACCCCACCCCCAGTAGAGCTGTACCTTGAGTGCCCTGCCATCCATGCTTAATTAGCACATTCGTTTCACCACCTTCAACACCCAGAAAAGATTCCTCATTGCAGAGTGCTGACCTGAAGGTTAAGAATCCAAAAAAAGCAGCTAGTATGTGTTCTGAAGTACTGCAGATTATACAGGCAAGTTTGTAAAACTTTCAAAAATAAATACTTGACTGTGCACATTTGCGACCCCAGTGAGCCCTCTTATCCCACCCGTGGATGAGGTTAATGCAAATGTGTCCTACCCCGCCTGCCCATTGCGCCCATGCGCTAACCCGAAGATTGCACGAGCGCTGAAAAATTGGCGTTGATTGAACACTTAAGTGGCCCGTTAATTAATGGTGGGTGTGCGTCGGACATCATCATGCGCCTTCAGCTGACCTGAATTAGGGGCTGTGCCTGATTTATCCCAATTTTGTTGATTTGGTTTAATTGTATCACCACCTTCAACACCTTTTTGTTCTTTTGTCTGTGACATCTTTTGATTATCTGCTCCTATCACTGCTTGCTTGTTCCTACAACCACACCACCACCCCCCACTTCTCTCTCCCCACCACCCCACCACCCGCACCCCCCCCCCAACCTTAAACCAGCTTATATTTCACCCCTCTCCTAATATTCACTCAGTTCTGTTGAAGGGTCATGAGGACTTGAAACGTGAACTCTTTTCTTCTCCGCCGATGCTGCCAGACCTGCTGAGTTTTTCCAAGTATAAATCAGTACTTCACTATCATGCTTTTTATGATGTTACAGTAAGATCTCCATCACTGTGGCCTTCTTATGACTTTCCAAAGCACTTTTTCTGTTTTTGGCAATAAGGTACCAAAACAGTGAATAAACAATTATTTAATTGATAGTATATGTTTAAAGTGAATGAAATACTTACCAATACCTTGTTAGTGAGATTAACCTACACTATATTTAGTTGTAAATTGTGAGATTATGAGAGGTGAAGTATAGATGAAATTTTCACACTTTTACATTAAATTTACAACATGGACCATGTTGCTTATTCTCCATATGAGGTCCATAGGATTGTCCTAATCCCATGTGGCTGCTCTGTTTCCATGGGCAGAATTTTCCTGTTGTGTGGGGGCGGGCCCTGCATGTATATGTGTAAAATGATGTGTGGTGACGTCAGGCAAGCGTCCCGATGTTACCGCGCACCATCGTGATATTTATCTGGGAAGGCGCACGATGATAATCTTTTAAATGAAAACAATTAAACCAAATCAACAAAATTGGGATAAATCAGGCACAGCCCCTAATTCAGGTCAGCTGCAGGCGCATGATGATGTCCGACGCACGCCCACCATTAATTAACGGGCCACTTAAGTGTTCAATCAACGCCAATTTTTCAGCGCTCGTGCAATCTTCGGGTTAGCGCATGGGCGCAATGGGCAGGCGGGGTAGGACACATTTGCATTAACCTCATCCACGGGTGGGATAAGAGGGCTCACTGGGGTCGCAAATGTGCACAGTCAAGTATTTATTTTTGAAAGTTTTACAAACTTGCCTGTATAATCTGCAGTACTTCAGAACACATACTAGCTGCTTTTTTTGGATTCTTAACCTTCAGGTCAGCACTCTGCAATGAGGAATCTTTTCTGGGCCTGCAGGTTTCAGGAAGCCTTCCCTTAGCCTGGGAATGGGAGCTGAACTGTCCATTGGAGGCAGCTCCTCTGAGGAAGTAGAGAGGGCTAGAAGGGGTAGAAGGCCAGGAATGCACATTCAGCCTCCAGGGGAGCCCCCTGCTGGGTTAAATGCCCAATGCCAACATGGTACTCACCTTGCCATATTGCAACAAGTTGTTGAAGCACTGGCAGCACTGGATCCAGGTGCGCTGCAGCACATCACAGGAGCTCACCATCTCTGCCACCTCCTCCCAGGCATGTTTCATCATGTGAGGGGGCCTCCTCCTCCCATCCTAGGAGACCAGCATTTCCCACCGTGTTGCCACCTCCTGGAGGAGGGCAGCAAGGCAGTCATCCGAAAAACGAGGGGCACAGTGGCCCCCCACCCTACCCTCCAGTCTGGTATGTCCACCCGCCCTATCCTCTGGCCTGGCCTGTCCTGCTGGCCTACCCTCCAGACTGGCCTGCTCACCAGAAGCCCTCTGTTGTGGCCTTGTATTTCCAATTATGAGCAGCCTTGAGAAGGCTGCCTGGCCTTCACTTAAACAGGTTGCCGGGTTGCCATTGGACCTGGTGGTCTGTCCACGCCCGCCTGCTCCCGGTATCCTCGGGAGTCGAGAAATACACTTGGTGGGCCTTAATTGACCCACCCGCGTAAAATGACGGCGCGGACCCGATCGCAGGTGACGAATGGGTCCGCGCCCGCTCCTGCTCTGCCCCCCCACCCCCCCCGCCAACTGGAAAATTCAGGTCCATATTCTTTTACCCTCTTTACTTCAAGCAACCCTCTACCCTACTCTTAAATATTGACATGTTGACACTTAACCATCACATATCTGCAGGATGTCTTAGTTAATGGCCCGAGCATCCTGGTATCCAGATCGTTAGAGACTGGGCATAAGTTGGGAGATGCGCATCAAGACCCATCGGAAGCTCTGATGCACACACATGCACAGAAGTTACCCGGGAAGCTTAAACTTCCAATAGGCTGATTTCCGTTGCCCAGGACCGTCTGTGAATGTCCCTGACACTGAGCAGAATGTCAGAGACTTGGTCCAAATAAGCGGGACTTACCTAGATACTTACCCAAAAAATGTTACGCTGGTTAATACCTGGTCTAACTCAATGATCAGCCAGCATAACTGAACTGAGCATCAAAACCGACACCCACCCAACCTGTCTTCACTCCTGACCTGATCCAACTACCAGCTGACTAACCCCCACTCGACCAACCCCACTTGACCTGATTACCACCCCCCCCACCCAACCACCTCTTGACCAGCGCCCCCATCACCTGACCATCCACTCACTCACTCATCCATTCATTAACCAACTGAGAGGCTTGGACCATTAAAGACTTACCTGAATACAGCAGCTACCTGTCATGGAAGGGGGAGTGCCTTGTCTTCTTTTGTTGTGCCTGATAGTCTTCTCATTGAAAGACCGCACTGCATTGACCCTTCGGTGCTAGAGCCAGAATTGGAAGTCTCAGCTGAAAAATTGCAAAAGGGCCAACTTGCAGAAACCTTCGCTGACAGCGTCAATGCGTGGAGCATTGACACTGACCAGAAGATCTGAGCCAGTGTTTCAGATCTTTGAAGTCAATGTACTTGAATATACTTTTCCAGTATGAATCTAAATTATTTCATTACATTTAAAACTATCTATGGTGGTATATCTTTAGCAGGTTGAATGCTTTTGAATGTTTCAACATAAAATAGAATTCCTTGTGCATCTGAAATGCTATGCAAAATTACACCTTTAATTGGGTGTGAGATTCCTGATGTAGCGTTTGCTGTGCACGTAAACCTAATAATCCAATTCCCATTCTAAAGCTTGAAAGATTGATGAACAAAATGTTCCTCAGAGATTTAAAGATTAAATTCTTCAGTTTTATAGTAATTATTTTGTTCATGCTGACTGAATGCATTGCTAACTGCTTCTCAAAGGAATATTATGAAAGAACTTCTGTGAGGGATGTGTGTTTTAACTGAGAATCACCACTGCTTCTTTAATGTGCAATGGCAAAGCCTTATTACTAGTCTTACACCTTTAAATATATATTTATAAAACAAATCTTGAAAGGGAATCGGGCAAAGTGTATAAAAGAAAACCAATCTGCTACTGCCTTTTTGCACCTTGCTGAAGATGAATGTTACCTGTTATAGGTTTGTAGCTATGGCCAGAATTTTATGTTCGGCGTGTGGGCTTGGCAGGGGCTGTCGGGAAGCCACCCGCCGCCCGCAAACAGTTCCACACCGTGATTTTACACATGTAAGCCAATTAAGGCCCGCCCAGTGTAAGATGCGACAGCAGCAACAGTGAGAAGGGGCGTGAGCTCAATGTCCACCGGGTCCAATGAGGACCTGGCGGCTGATTCAAAAGCAGCCGCAGCAGCTATGCGAAGCTATGCCAGTGAAGCACATGCACCTCATCATGGAGCTCGTTACTGGTGAACATGTCATCGCGCGTCATATACTCTCAGGCATTTGGGATGCGCGACCACACGCCCAATGTAAAATTCTGGCCTATGTCTTGATAACTCATGTGCTGAAAATAGCCTGTGTTTTCTTTTGTGCAATGTCCCTTTAAGAACAAAATTGTGCTGGGGGTTATTTTGAAAGAAGGTTAATTGGTTTCCTAATTAAGACATCAATAGGTTCCAAGAAATGCCCATGTGACATCAGGTTGCCACGGGGTTGAATAGCTAGGAAGCAAAGATAAATAGAAATTTATACAGGTGAGTTTTTAAATGTCCAAGTCTTTCAGTCAGTTAGTGAATGAATGAGTGAGTGAATAGATGGTTGGGTGATTGGGAGGTTGGGCGTTGGTCGAGAGGTGGTTGAATGGGGGGGGGGTAATTGGATCAAGTGGGGGTAGTTGGGCGGGGGTTAGTCGACTGGAAGTTGGATCAGGCTGGGAGTGTGGTCAGATTGTGGGGGGTTATGTTTGAGGTGTCGGTTTTGGTGCTCAGTTCTGTTACACCGGCTAACCATTGAGTTAGGCTAGGTATTAACCAGCGTAACATTTCTTGGGTAAGTATCGAGGTAAGTCACATTAATTAATTAATTTATTTACTAACGGTTGGTGGGCAGGCGAAAGGGCCAAATGGCCTATATGTTTTTTAGGAAAGCTTATCCACAAGCGGGATGAGGTTTCCTAAAGCTTTTACGAATTAAATAAAAAAATTTTCTGAAAAATAAAAACATGTCCCATCTCATGTGACACAGTCACATGAGGGGACATGTTTCATTAAATTTTTATTGCACTCATTTAATTTTTTTAAAAGTGCTTTAATCTCCCTGAGGCAACTCCATGCGTGAACTGCGTTCCAGACCCAAATCTCCCTCCTCCCCCTGCCCGCACGGTAGCGCTCAGCACCACTGCTCGCGTATTACGCTGGGCGGGCCTTAATTGGCCCGCACAGGTAGAGTGCTATCTGTGCTGGCATGAAGAGGAGGAAGAGATGGGGCATGCACGTGAAAGAGCGCTTCAATCTCCCTGAGGCACGGAGCTGCCTCAGGGAGATTGAAGGGCTTTTGAAATTATTAAATAAACGATTTAAAAATTTATTTAAACATGTTCGCTCGATGGAACATGTTTTTATATTTATGAAAATTTTAAAAATTTATTTAATAAGAGCTTTAGGAAACTTCATCCCGCTCGTGGATGAGGATTCGTATAAAACATGAAGGCCGCTTGGCCTTTTCGCCTGCCCGCCAACCTTAAGGTTGGATGGGCAGCGTTAATGATTCCTTCAATTACTTTCTTAATGGCCTTAATAGTCCGTTTACAAATCGGCGGGCCGCAGCCGACTCCGGCATGTGCCCGCCGAAAGAAGCATCGCAACTCAGCACGATGACGTCGGGACGCACGCCCGATGTCATCGCGCGTCATTTTATGTGTCGGCGTGTCGGGCCTGCCCTCGCACACTGACTGAAAAGTCCTTCCCCTGGATGAGAATGTTAAAATTAAGGTGTTGGTGGACTGGGAACCAATGTATGTCGTGAGCACAGGGCTGGTGAGTGAATGAGACTTGGTGTGAGTTAGGATTTTGGCAGTAGAGTTTTGGATGAACTCATGATTATGGAGTGTGGAAGAATGGCAACTGACGAGGAGAGAGTTGAAATAATCAAGACTAGCGGTAACAAAATAAAACCCTTAGTTTTAAGCAAAGAACTAGCAGGCAATCAGACTGTGTTATTTTTGAGAACTATGGTCAAATTTGAAGTAGAATGGTGGATAATTTCACCTGCACAATCTTCAGAAATATTAATTCAAATCAGGCATCTATGTTAATTGTACAAAATCTCACCAATATACTATATACTAGGAGATTAGCATTACTTGTCTCATTGCGGTTAGAAATCCTTGTGGGTTAAAAAAGCCAGTCATCCAGAAGCAGTTTGGTCGCCCTTCAAAAATCCAGGAATTAAATTGACGATTTCGCTCCAATAATTCGGTAAACCAAAATCCAAGCGTGCTTGATTCCCAGGATGTCTAGAGAGCAAGACAACATTTTAATTGCAAATTAAGGTAATACTCGCTCTATTCTGAACTAAATGGACATTATTAACTGTTCTACAGATGTAAATTCTTTGATTTGAAGCACAGGGAATAAAAATTTATGCCTTGTTATTAATCTATAGGTGCGGGTCTAGAATAAAATCTCAATGGCACTGGTATGATCAGCTAAATGGTTTCCAAATTAGGAGGCAATTTACATAGTGTTCATCTTTACTTCCATTTTACTAAGACCGATAGACAATGGGTTACAGACAAAAAGTGGGGGTGTAGGTCTAAGTACAACTGCTCTTTCAAACAGCCAGTAGAGACACAATGGCCCAAATGACCTTCTTTTGTGCTGCAAGCTTCTTTGATTCTATCATTCCAATGATGAAGAGAAGTCTGATTCAAGCAAGATGACCTGATGAGGGTAAGTGCTTTGCCTTGATGATAGGACAACACAAGTATTTTGAGATATGTGGTCTGTGTAAGGTGAAACCTACAATCCTTTCATAACTATTATAATACCAGATCTCTCATTGTATTAGTCACATGATTTAGAGGGTAATGCCAAGGAAAAATGAAAGACAGGAATTGTGTTCCTATGACGGAGCTGGGTGAACCAGAATTGGAGTAGTTTGCAAACAGAGTAGAAACTGAGATTTTGTGATTATCAAAATTTGGTGGAGAGGAGGAATGCAGTTCCTCAAAAGGAGTGGTACCATACAACCTGAGGATCTAAGTTAAGTAATAAAAACAGAAAATGCTGGAAAAACTCAGCAGGTCTGACAGCAGATGTGGACAGAGAAACAGAGTTAACGTTTTGAGTCTGTGTGACCCTTCTTCAGGGATTTTATCTCAGTTAAGTATCCAGACAGCTAATATTTAGGATCTCTCTGTTTAGTAACTTGATACTTTGTGTTAAGTTTGAGTAAATAGTTACTTTTTGATGAGTTTGCTTTTGAGGATCGTATTAAAAAAAAGCAGTGTAGTTTAGAGCCAGTTAACAGCAATTATTTGAATGGTCATCTTGTATCTAAGGAGTTTATTTTAAGTTTCAAATTAGAATGCAAGGGCAGCTGCAACTCGCAGCCTTCAATTCCTGTATCAAATAGAAACTTCAGGAAACTTCATGTGTCCAAGAAGTTCAAATTTGTAGATAGTGCCTACAAATGTGAGCCTCCAGCTGCTTGAACACATAGGGCAAAATTTTGCCCTCGTCGGGTGGGCGCAGCAGGCGGGCCCAGGAGCCACCTGTCGCCCACGATTGGGCCCAACGTGGATTTCACGCTGGCTGGCCAATTACCAGCCAGCCAGTGTGAAACGCATGCTGCAGTGCTGCCGGGGTTGGGGTGGGAGGAGCGCGAGCGTGGGAGTGTCCGTATGCACCGGGGTGCGCATAGGAAAAGCACCTTGGGGCAGAGAGCTGCCTCAGGGGCCTGAAGAATTTTGAAAATAAAACATAAAGAATTTTAAAATGTTAGAAATCAGTTTGAAAATTTTTTACTTTTTAAAATCACTGAACGAAACCTCATCCTGCCTGTGGATGAGGTTTCGCAAAAAATCTAAAGGCTGCTTGGCCTTTTCGCCTGCTCACAAACTGTAAGGTTAGACAGGCTGCGAAAAATTTAATTTGATTAGAACCTTAATAGTCTTAATAGGACTGTTAATTGTTGGTGGGTGTGCTGCTGACTCCCGCGCACGCCTGCAGACTGAAATATCGCACGACAGTGCAATGACGTCGGAACGCTCGCCCGACACCATCGCTCATCATTTTACGCTCGTTCGGGTTGGGCGTGTACCAGTCTGTCAAGTGCAATATTCTGCCCATACTGAGGGCTTCTGAACTGGAGAGACAGCTGGATTCACCACAGGGCTTAAGGGTGGCTGGCTGTTTCTTGAATCACAGGATCCAGAAAGTGGTCACCCCACAGCCAGATACAGTTCAGAATAGCAACTTGGTGACTATCTGGAAGAATAGGAAGAGGCAGGCAGTGCAGGAATCCTCTGTGAGTGCGGTGCTCTCAAATTCATATTCAACACTGAATACTAATGAAGGTGACAACATCTCAAAGGCGGGTGGTCCCAAGCCTGGCATCATGAGGCAAAGGATTGCTCAGTGGAGTACAGCAAAGTGTAGAAACACAGCAATAATTGGGGGTTCGATAGTCAGGGAGATGGGCAGGCAGTTCTGCTACTGCTGACATGTGATCATATGGTATGTTACCTTCCTGGTGTCAGGGTAAGAGACATTGCTGAAAGGATGCAGAATATTCTGTGGGGAAAAAGGTAAGAACCAGAAGTTGTACTTCATTTTGGAACCAATAACACATGGACTGAAGTCCTACAGTTAAAGCTCAAGGAGTTAGAGCAACAGATACAAAGCAGGACCTCAAAGGCAGTAATCTCTGGATGGCTCCCAATGCCACACACTAGTGCGACTAAAAATAGGGTTAATGTGTGAGATATGATTTAGGAGGGAGGGCATCAGATTCCTGAGATATTGGGACCAGTTCTGTGGCAGGATGGTCCTGTTTAAAAGAGATGGGTTGCACCTGAATAGAGCTGGGAGCAAGATCCTTGCAGACAGGTTAACTCGTGCTGTGAGGGTGGGTTTAAACTAATACAACAGGGGATTAGGCACCAAAATGTAGTCTGAAAATATAGAAACAAGGTGCACAAGGTTTGAGATAGCTAGTCACATTTAGAAATAATACAGAATTAGATGAGAAAATAGAAAATACAAAAAGGTGTGGTTAATAGGGTTGATGTGCTGCAGACACAAATAGCCTAGTAGGAATATGGGAATATGATTATAACAATTCAGACCTGGCTCAATAGAGGGGTAAGGGGAGATTGGATGCTTAATGTTCCTGGGGATGTTATTCAGGAGAGACAGGGAAGGAAAATATGCTAGAAAGAGAAAATGTCCTTGAGGGATCAAAGACAGGTAAGAAACAAAAAAGGATTTATTACATTACTTCATGTATTTTCTAGGACACCAAATAATGGGAAGGGGATTGAGGAGCAGATTTGCAAGGTAATTACTAAGAAATGCAAGAACAATGGAGTAGTGATAATGGGAAACTTTAAGTACTCCCAATATTAAATAGGGCAGTGATTGTGTTAAGTGCAGAGAACGGGAGAAAGTTCTCAAGTTATTCTGTTACGAAAGTATAATAAATTTATCCAGGTTTATTATCAAGTAGGTGCGAGTGTGTATGATTCTGTCTTTGTGACTTAATTACATTTGGATCAGGCAGACTGCAAGCTTGAAATTATCAAATGAAGCTAGGTGTAGAAATGTACTTGAAATGCTAATGAGTAAACATGGATGCTGTCTTAGCATATAATGTGTGAGGGGAGTTTGCATTTTTAGATAAGTGAAGGGATTATTTGGATTTCAGAAGGATGTTAGTATGTTTAAAACTAACCAAATAAGCAAGGCTAAGCCATGTATTTATTTTTCTCAAAGGTTACTGACAATATTGGCAACACAAAAGTTTTTATATTATGGGAAAGGTTCCAAAGATATATGGAACAATGGAATTTACATATTAAAGAGAGAGAAACATAAAAAAAGGAGAATGAAAAGCTATGTTGGGGGCCATGTAAGATCCAACAGGAATGTGTAAAACAGCTTTGAAGAAACCTTCAGCCATTTTTGCATAAGTCTGTTGTGTCTAATAACTAAAGTTGGAGAAAGCCATTTGGAATTCCACTGTTAAGTGGGTACTATATTAACTTGCTGCTTTTTAAAAAAAAACTAAAATCTATTTTGGACTTTTGCCTTAAAGGAGGCGTGTAACTGTGAGTCAGGTTAATTAGGAATTTTAGGAGTTGTTATAGTATTAAGTAATTGTAGTCTTATGTATGTGCTTGAAATCTTTTATGTTGTTAATAAATATTTTAAATTTTAAAATTTCTAAAGGTCTTAGTGGACTCATTACTTTTGAATTCAGTGCACACATCTTCTTGTAATAAATACAAATTGCAAAACCGTGCAATAGCATGACCAAGTTTCCCATGTGGATTTAGTCCGCCTGGCGCACATCATCTGCTATGTCATAACGATTCAGGAGAATTATTTTGATCAGGATGTTTCCTGCAGAGTGAGAAAGGAGGTATTACTAGATCTAATTCTGAGAAATGAAGTGGATCAGATGGAGAATGCCACATCGGGGACCACCTTGGGAATAGTAACTTAAGGTTTAAATTAGTTATGGAGAAAGACAATGAGAAATTGAGAATATAAACATTGAACTAGAGGAAGCCTAATTTCAGTGAATTGAGGAGGGACTGATCCAAGTGCATTATAGTCAAAGACTGGCAGGCAGAAATTTAATGGCACAATGGGCAGCTCTTAAAGAGGAGTTGGTTTGGGTACAGGGGAGGGGAGGGGAGGGGAGGTGGTGGCACAGTGATATTGTCATTGCACTAGTAATCCAAAGACCCAGGGTAATGCTCTGGGTTTCGAATCCCGCCATGGCAGATGGTGGATTTTGAATTCAATAAAAATCTGGAGTTAATCTGAAACTTTGGTCAATTGTTATAAAAACCCATCTGGTTCACTAATGTCCTTTAGGGAAGGAAATCTGCCATCCTTACCTGGTCTGGCCTGTGACTCCAATTCTGCAATAATCTGGCTGACTCTTAACTGTCCCCTGAACAAGGGCAATAAATGCTGGCCTAGCCAATGGTGCCCATGAATGAATAAAAAAAGTCTAGGTACATTCCCACAAGGAGAAAAGGGAGGACAACCAAAACCAGAGCTCCCTAGATCATGAAGAGAGTAGGATGAAGCAGAAAAGGGGAGCATATGACAGATTTCAGCTTGATAATACAAGAGAGAATCCAGCAGAATATGATAAGTACAGGGAGAAGTGCAAAAAGGAAATAAGATGGGAAAAGAGATAGTATGAGAAGATTGGTGGCTAACATAAAAGGGAATCCAAATGTCTTCTATATGCATATGAACAGTATAAGGCTTGTTAGTTGAGTGGTGGAATCAATTAGGAACCAAATGGAGATCTATTGGTGGAGGCAGAAGGCCTCCGGAAGGAGGTTGAGGTACTAAATGAATACTTTGCATTGGTGCTTAGCACGGAAAAGGTCTTGGCCAAAGCTACAGTAAACAAAGAATACTGGAAGAAATAAAAATAGACAAACAAGAGATACTAAAAAGGATTGCAGGTGTTAAGAAGGATTGCATAAGTTAAAATGGAGAAGCCACCCAGTATGGATGGATGCATATTAATTTGCTGAGGGAAGTAAGAATGGACATTGCCCAGGTGCTGGCCAAAATCTTCCAATCCTCCTTAGGTACAGGGATGGTGCTAGGGGCCTGGAGGATTTCAATGTTACACCTTTGTTAAAAAAAGAGAAGGATGAACCTGACAGTAAAAAGCCAGTCAGTTTTAACTTTGTGTTGTGAGGAAGGGGTGTGTTGACAAGAGACTACACTTGAGTGAGATGTAGATCGGGTGAGTATTTGGGAGTTTGGTTCAGGTAGTAAGTTCTGGTAAGCTTTTCCTAAGTTTAAATTTAGATTAAGAATTAGGTTTGTAATTTCAAACATTGTTAGTTTAACAGCCTAATTAAACAGAGAGCTGCCTGAAGTGGCAGTTATGTATCAATCAGCTGAAATTAGATGCTCTCCATAGGTGATAATTAATGTAGCAGAAAGCTGACCTAGCTAGTGAGTCATCAGAGGTGCTATATGTAAGCAGAGAGATTTTAAGCACATACAAAGAAAGGAGCATAAGGATGGTAGATTATGTCAGAATGGGTGGTAGTGGAGTGAGTGGTTGGGGATTTGGTTCAGATGGTAAGTTTGATGCATTTGGGTGAAGAGATGTTCCTTTTTCTACTTTTTCAGCCTTCAGTAGTTGGTGAGTTTCCTTCCTTTTCTCCAAGCTAAGTGCAACTTTCTATTACTTTAGCTGTGTAAATTGTTGGACATAAGCGGCAGGTTGGTGGTGTGCCGTGACTGCAGTATGTGGGAATCTGCGGCATACACTGCAAGCTTGGGCAACCATATCTGCAGAGAGTATTTGCAACTTAGGTGACTTTGGCTCAGTGTTGCTGAGCTGGAGTCTGAGTTGCGGACATGGCGGGACATCAGAGAGGGGGCGAGTTACCAGGACACTTTGTTCCAGGAGCCAGTCACACTACTTAAGTTAGGCAGAACTTTCGAGTTAGTCAATAGTCAGGGACAGGAGGGTTTGACTGCGAATCAGGCAGGTATGGGGCATCAGCATGTAATGATGGAAGAGCCTCAGCCCCTGACTTTGTCCAACAGATACGAAGTGCTTGCTACCTGCGTGGCTGAGGAGAAGGATTGCAAGATGGGTGAGTGGATTAACCATGGCACCATATTGAAGGATGCTATTCAAGTGGAGGGAGCAAGGAGGAATTGTGGTAATGATAGAAGACAGTACAGCCAGGGGGTAGATATTGTTCACTGCAGCTGCAACCTGGAGTTCCGAAGGTTACGTTGTCTGCCTGGTGCCAGGTTTAAGGACATCTCCTCACAGCTGGAGCAGAACTTGGAATATATTTAGGAAAGACAGACAGAATGGAATAAAAGGTGGCCTCAGAAGATCGTCAAGTTGAATCAGTGTGGGTGGAAATTAGGAATAGCAAGAGTCAGAAAACACAGGTGGGGGTGGTTTATAGGCCCCTAACAGTAGTTATCCTGTTGGGCAGAATATTAAACAAGAAATTATTGGAGCCTATAACCAAGGCAATATAATAATTTTGGGGGACTTTAATCTTCATGTAGACTAGTACAAGCAAATTTGCAAGTGTAGTCTAAAAGATGAGTTTGTAGAATGTTTTTGTGACTATTTCTTGGAGTAATACATTGTGGAACTAGGTACAAAGCTATCTTAGATCTAGTATTGTGTAATGAATCAGGGTTAATTAGGAATTTCATGGTAAAAAAAACTTCTGGGAAATAGTGTTCATAATATCACTGAATTCCATGTTAAGTTTGAAAGTGACACACTCCAATCACAAACAAGAATCTTAAACTTAAAGCTAATTGCATAGGTATGACAAGAGAACTGGCTAAGGTTAATTGGGTAAATAGACTAAAATGGTATGGAGGGAGATGAACAGTGGGAAATAATTAAAGAGAAAATTCAAAACCTTCAACGAAAATACATTCCATTGAAAAATAAAAACTCAGCGAGAAAGACCCATCTGTAAGAGTAAGAGAGGATAGCATTAGATTAAAAGAAGAAAGCCAGTAGCAAGCCTGAAGATTGAGAGTGTTTTAGAAACCAGCAGAGGACCCCCAAAAAGTTGATAAAAATGGAAAAAATGAAATATGAGAGTAAACTAGTCAGGAATATAAAACCAGAATGTAAGAGTTTTTATAAGTATATAAAAAAGGAAGAGAGTAGCTAAAGTAAACGTTGGCCATTTGAAGCAGAGTCAGGAGAAATTATCATGGGGACTGAGGGAAAAGCTGAGGCATTGAACAAATATTTTGGGCCTGTCTTCATAGTAGAAAACACAAGTTTCATACCAGAAATAGATGGTAACCTAGAGGCTAAAAAGCATGAAGAAATTAATTTCAGCAGAAAAAAGTACTGGCAAAACTTGAAGGACTAGAATCTGACAAATCCCTGGGACCTGATGGCCTACACCCTAGGGTTCTAAAACAGATTGCTGAAGAATAGTGGATGTGCTGGTTGAGATTTTCCAAATTCCTTAGATTCGGGAACCTTAGATTGGAAGTAGGCAAATGTTACACCACTTTTCATGAAAGGAGGGAGAGAAAATCAGTGAACAATAGGCCTGTTGGCCTAACATCAGTTGTTGGGAAAATGCTGGAATCTATTATTAAGGAAGTCTTAACAATGCATTTAGAAAAGCATAGTATGATTAGAATGAGTCTACCTGGTTTTACTAAGGGGAAGTCCTGTTTGACAAATTTATTAGAGTTTTTTGAGGATGTAACTGGTAGGGTAGATAAAGGGGAACCAGCACATGCAGTATACTAGGATTTCCAATAGGCATTCAATAAGGTGCCACACAAAAGATCAATAGGCAAGATAAGGGCTCATATAGTTGCGAGTAGCATTTTAGCATGGGTAGAGGATTGGTTAACAAATAGAAAGCAGACAGTGGGCATAAATGGGGCTTTTTCAAGTTGGCAGGCAGTGAATATTGGAGTGCTGCAAGGATCTGTGCTGAATCAGAGAGTAATGTATCAAAGTTTGCTGATGCAGCTAGGTAAGCTATGGGGAGGACACAGAGGTGATGCCATGAGATATAGACAGATTAAGTGAGTGGGCAATAAGAAGCAGATGGAGTATAATGTAGGGAAGTGTGAAGATATTCACTTTGGTCATAATATAAAAGCAAAATATTTTTAAAAGTTGTGAAATTTGAAGGTGTTGATGTTCAAAGACACTTCGATGTGCTGGTACAAGAAATGCAGAAAATTAGCATGCAGGTGCAGCAAGCAATTAGAAAGGCAAATTGCATGTTGGCCTTTATTGCACGGGGTTTGGAGTGCAAGAATAAAGAAGTCTTGCTACAGTTGTACAGGGTTTTGGTGAGACCATATCTGGAATACTGTGGGCAGTTTTGGTCTCCACACTTAAGAAAGGATATTCTTGCATTGGAGGCGGTATGGCAAAGGTTCACTAGATTGGTCCCTGGGATGAGGGGATTGTCCTATGATGAGAGATTAAAGGTGGAATCGTCCCAGATTTGCACTAAGTGCAGTAGCGGGTGGGAAAAGGGATGTTTTACCAGCTGGCCACAATGGCGGCTTTTCACACCGTATCATCCCAATCCTGCCTCATTAATTATGCATTCTGGGGAAACACAATGTTTCAATGGCGGGCCATCATCTTGCTGCTTCATCATGCCAGGCGCCATATTTAAAGTGGAGCTGTGCGCACAGCTCTGTTTCTTCAGCCCAGGTCTGCTGCATGGAAGACATGGCCCCAAAAGGCAAGAAGACTGCAGCCCCCCTGGTGTAATGATGCATCCCTTGCATGCCTTTTGGACGCAGTGGAGGCCCGTCATGATGTCCTCCACCCCTGTTCTGGGCAAAGACCAGTAAGCAAGGTCACCAATCCAATATGGGAGATGGTGGCAGCGGTGGTCAGTGCCAAAGCCCTGCAAAAAGGGTCAGCCATCTATTCAAACAGTCAAGGAGAGATAGAAGAGCAGATATGTATATAAATCTTGGAGAAGTATTAAAATAATAGGATAATAATAGTAGGGGATTTCAACTTCCCCAATATTAACTGGGATTGACAAAGTGTGAAAGGCTTAGAGGGGGCTGAATTCATAAAATATATCCAGGGGAGCTTTTTAAGCCAGCACGTAGAAAGTCCTACAAGTGAGGGGGCGGTGCTGGACCTAGTTTTGGGGAACAAAGCCAGGCAAGTGGTAGAATGTCAGTGGGGGCGCATTTTGGTGATAGCAACAATAACTCAGTAAGGTTTAAGGTAGTTATGGAAAAGGATAAAGATGGACCAGAAATAAAGGCTCCTAGAATGCGGAGATGCACTCAGACCTGCACTCTATCGCAGTAGCCATAGGTAAGTTCCTGCTGCGGCAACACAAGGGGGAAAACGGGGCACCTCGATGTCTCCCCAGGTGCTCCTTTCTCTTAAGGAGTTAGGCTGGGGCCCTCGGGCACCCGAAGGCAGAAGGAGCAGCAGGTGGACACCCCTGGGTCATCCACTCTGGAATCTCAGAGGCTGTACTCTCCCTCCAAGTCCCCTTTGCCCGTGACCCCCTCAACCTTGTCCTCTGTCACCATAGAGGGAGCAGCTGACCAACAGGACGACAGACAAAGCAAGCCGGGGCCCCCAAGTTCTCCACTCTCCCGGGGACACAAACCGAAGTCGAGGCAACAGGGCCAACCATTGCACAGGTTGTCTCCACCTCTTCTGCGGATGTCAGGGCAGCACCTAGAAGCTTACGGCATTCAAAAGTTAATAAATCCTGATCACAGTTGGTTGCACGGGTGAACATAATTTGTCACTTTACAATCTGAAAATATATTCACCTTCACTGAATCATGTGTAATGGTGTCTTTCAGCTTCATTGACAGGCTTCGCGAATCATCCCAGTGCATCCCTCTCCCATTACAGTTCAGCTACACACAGCAGATCTATGAGTGATTCTAGAGGGAGAAGTGTTTGTGTGGCAGGGCCTTTTGGAGCCTCGTCCAAGCATTCTCCTACACAAGCAGATCCTTCGCGCATCACACATATCTCAATATCTTGAGCATTTTCAATGCTGCCTGCTGGAGTTTGCTTTCAGTTGACCATCTGAGCTGACCTGCATCTCCACCCACCCACTGATCACACTCACATGCAGCATCTGTTCTCACCCACCAAAACTCTCGTTTCACTTTTGATTTAGCAAGCATGATAATGCTACAGTTTTTCTTGCGCTCCCCCATCTTATCCCTTCCCCCAGTCAGCCATTTCCTTTCCCACATCACTGTCGACCTCCCAGTATGACCTTCCATCTCCCCACTGTCACCTACCAACCACAACCCTTTTCTTTCGTGGGTGTCCAGATGAACATGCACGTTTCCTCCTTCCCAAAAATCCCAGCCCTATCCACATTAACCTCCCCAACCTCCTTCTTCCTACCCCCAGGATCATGGCTGCCTCCGAGACCCCACCATCCACCCTCACCGTCACTTCTACTGATACTTTTGCACCCTCGCCCTCCCATCTCACTCTGCCCTCGGTCATTGTCACCATTCCCTCCTACCACTCCTGCCTTCAGTTTGCTCCCCAGGAGGCAGTCATGGACTCAACAGAGCCCTCCTTTGCACTTTCACCTGGACATCCCCCGCTGCCAACCCCCCCAGACCCCTTCCCTTCTTGGAACTCTTTCGTCCCCGCCCTGGACTCCCACCACCCTGGAGGCCCTACCCCCACTTAGTCCTTCCCCCTTCCCAATTCCTTCCCCTCTCTGGACTCCTTTCCCTCTTCCGAATTCTTCCCCCCCTCCAGACTCCTTCGCTTACACCTTCCTCCCCACTTACAACTACCTCCCCAGTTGCCATCTTTTCTCTCATTAGCCCCTCCTCCCCATACTCCCTACCCCCTCCCACCTCACCCCCCCCGAAACACCTTCCTCTCCCAGTCGATCCTGGACCTTCCTCTCGCACCCCTCGGTGATGCACAGTCTCAGGATAAGGGGCCAATCATTTAGTGCTGGGATGAAGACAAATTACTCAAAGGGTTGCAAATCTTTGGAATTCTCTACCTCAAAGGATGTGGATGCTCCATCAGTGAATATATTTAAGGCTGGGATAGACAGATTTTTTATCTCTCGAGGAATTAAGGCATATGGGGAGCAGGCAGGAAAATGGAGTTGAAGCCCAAGATCAGCCACAATCGTACTGAACGGCGGAGAAGGCTTCATGGGCCATATGGTCTAGTCCTGCTCTTATTGCTTGTGTTCTTGTGGTGGGAAAGCTTTTAGAAACAATAATCTTAGAGAAAATTTACAGCCACTTGAAAAAACATGGGACCAATAATGGAGCAACAACATGGATCTGTTAAGGACGAATCATGTTTGACTAACTTGATTAACTTTTTTGATGAGGTTACTGAGAGAGTACAGTGCCACTTCTTAAATTTATTCTTTCATAGGATGTAAGTGTCACTAACAAGGCCAGCATTTGTTGCCCATCCCTAACTTCCCTCGAGAACGTGGTGGTAAGCTGCCTTCTTGAACCGCTGCAGTCCATCTGCTGTAGCTGTACCTACAAAGGGTGTTACAGGCTTTTTGTTCCAGCGACAGTGAAGGAATGGCGATATAATTCCAAGTCAGGATGTTGAGTGGCTTGGAGGGGAACTTGCACGTGGCGGTGTTCCCAACTATCTGCTGCCCTTGTCCTTCTAGGTAGAGATTGCAGGTTTAGAAGGTGCTGTCAAAGGAGGGTGGGCAAGTTGCTGCATTGCAGCTTGTAGGTAGAACACACTGCTGCCACTGTATGTCTCTGGTGGAGGGAGTGAATGTTTAAGGTGGCGGATGGGGTGCTAATCAAGCAGGCTGCTTTGTCCGGGACGCTGGCTGTTAAGCTTTTGGCGATGCGCTTATCGCAGCAAGTGGAGAGTATTTCGTCACACTCTTGACTTGTGCCTTGTGAATAGTGGACAGGCTTTGGGGAGTCAAGAGGTGATTTACTCGACACAGAATTCATAGTCTCTTACCATATTCTTTATTAACTGCTTTGTTAACTTTTACAACTACCCACAAAGATTTGTGTACAAACACCACCAAGTCTCTCTTCTGCATGCAGCCACTTTAAAATGTACCATTTAGTATGTATTGTCTTTCTCAATTCTTCCTACCAATATGCATTACCTCAAAATTTTATGCATTAAGTTTCATCTACCTTTTGTTCATCCATTCCAATAGCCAGTCTGTGTTCCCCTGAAGTCCATTACTAACTTCCTCACTACTCAATACACTTCTAAGTTTCATGTCATCTGCAAATTTCAGTGTTCTGCCCTGTACTCCCAAGTCTGAGTCATCAATGTATATCAAAACAACTGTAGTCCTAGTGCTATATCTTAAAGAATGTGAGTGTATATCTTCTCCAGTTCAAAAACCCAACCATTTATCAGTTAATTTCATTTGTGATGTTTTGGATGCAGGATATATGTTTGCCAGGATTAGGAGAACTCCCCTGCACTTTTGAATTGTGCTTTGGAACCTTTTATGGTCACTTGAGAGAACAGATGGGGCTTCAGTTTAAGATCACATCTGAAATATGCAACTCTAACACCCTCAGTACACCCTGAGTATTGCAGAAATGTAATACCAAGCTATTTCAATTTTAATCAGCATTATTTTCGATGTGCTGGTGTTCTGCCTCTCAACCCATTGGAGATTGGAGCTTGTTACTTACTAGTTTCTGCAAAATTGCTCATACGCTTGCTCTATTTAGTGCCTATTTACTACAAATTCTGATTTTAGACAGTGACAATGCCTGGGAAATGATCACCTAGAAACTTCTTTCAGTGGTAACCAGACTTAGAGAAGTAGAATGCAAGCATTTTAAAGCATGCTGCTGAGTAAAATTAAAGTGTCCAAAAGAGGGAAACTTTGAGAAAAGTATCTTCCACTGCTGGGATTTTAGCTATTTTCCCTGAATGTGACTGTGGAAGAGATAACAGGAAATACAAAATTATGAATAATTGAGCCAAAGACTTGTTGGGTAGCTAATGTTTCACCTTTGTTTAAGAAAGGGGAAAAGTATAAGTCAGGAAATTATAGATCAATTAATCTTATCTCAGTTTTAGGGAAATTTGAAGAATCCATAACATTGAATGTGTGGTGATTTACATAAAGCATGAGCTACTCAGGAATACTCAGTATGGATTTGTAAAGAGCTACTTATGTTACAAATTTTTTGAGAAATCTGCCCCTCACTCAGCCAGCATCTCTTCCTTTTCAACCTACCTACCTGCTGAAGCTTACCTCAAGGATTCTATAGCTAATGCCCTGGTTTGTTTTAAAATCTCCTGTCAAACGGCCACACAAGTTCTGTTGTAGAAAAACAATAAAGTCTTGCATTTGCATAGTGCTTTTTCACGACCACTGGATGTCTGAAAATGTTTACAGCCAATGAAGTACTTTTAAATTGTAACCATTTTTGTAATGTAGGAAACACAGCAGCTGATTTGCACACAGCTGCCACTGGTATTTTGCCAACTCTGTGGGGGGTGGGGGAGGCATCTGCCATGTGCAATACCTCCCAGTAACAGTCTGTGGGCCCAGGATGGCAGGCAGGGGGCGACTGATTGGGCATCCTGTGACCCACAGAGGGCCACCCACTCTGTCAGCAAGGGCCACCCCCCTCCAACCACACCCCGACCCATGAACCCCCATTTTCTCTCTGTTCCTGGTGGTTCTACTGGGACTGAAGAGCTGTTGGTTCTCTAATTTGCGGCATCTTGGAGAGAGGATCTCTGCCCTTAAAGAGACAGAAGCCCCAACACCAGGCAGTTAATTGCTTGATGATGTGGAAAATGGTCCAGGCAGGGTTGCCCCACACCCCTGCACCGCACCCCCACACCACCATCTGCCCCGGATTTTTGGCCCGCTGTTGGTGCCAATGCTGCCCGCATTAAAATCAGCCATGTGGATGCAACTCCCACTCCAGGATTTAAGCACATAATTGAGGTTATCACTTTGACGTACTGCTGAAGAACTGCTAGTTTTCAATGAGACCTTAAATTAAGATCCTGTCTGCGTGTTCAGCTGGATAGAAAAGGTCTTAGGGCCCTATTGGAAGAAACCCAGGAATATTTCTTGGTGCTCTGGTCAACATTAATTCTTCATCCAAGATAAGCATATCAACTGATCACCTATGTAATTTTCTGTAGGACTTTGTTGTGTTATCTGTTGCATTTCCGTACATCATAATGATGACACTTCAGGAGTAATTAATTGGCTGTGAAGTGCTTTAAGACATTGTGAACCTGAAAGACACCATATGCAGAGCTGTTTCTGTACAATAGTATTCCATGACTGTACTATAATATTCCATGACAACTACTTATTGTTTTACAATTACCTTTTTCCACCGAGCTGGAATTCTCGCATCATACATACAGTCCAAGGCATCTCTAAGGTTTTCACTCATAATGATGGTTCCATCAATCGCAAGTTTCAGGTCTATAAGAGTACTTCGCACCAGAGTAATTACTCTTTGCATTCTGTCAATTTCTTGACGAAGGAAGATATTCATTGGTTGCAGTGTTCCCATCTTCTGCAGTTTTTCTTTGACCTGGCAAAAGATCCAACTTGTTAGCTTATCAAAATCTACTGGGGGCAACAGACAAAGCAATGGACACTAACTCTAACAGGCATACATATCTATTTGGTATGAGCTAGATTCATTTGAGCACTTCTCATAAGAAGGATCAGAAGGGCAGGCACCTGTAGTGAAACTACCTGGTTATAACATGGCATATCAAAATATTAACAACATAAAAATATTCAAAACAATCAACTCACTGTTAAATTCTTTACAAAGGTTGCTGCCACATGGGTTCAAATACTTCTTGCAGTGTAGCTCCCTTTGACAAAAGCTTTAAGGCCAATTATAGGATAGCTTATGAGTGAAAGTCTGCTGTGGCAAAGGCCCTGCATTCCAATGTCTAACAGCATGTCACTCCCACCATGGCAGCACCCTTGAACTGATCTCATGTCTTGATCACCAAGGTGAATGGCTCTCTGACAGTCACAGAAATTGCCTAACGTTCTTTATGCACTTTCAGCACATTTGAAATCAACAAAGATTTTTTAAAGTTCTTGAAGAACTTTAAGCAAATTCTCAATAAAATCTGAGCACGCAGCCCTTGTTACTGCTGGGGTAGGGTGGTGGGGGTTGCATTCGGGTGCTCAGGTTTGAGGTTGTGTTGTATTGTAGTAATGGCAGAGAAGAGCAGCAGCATGGGCAGGGAAACATACCTATCTTGGAGACAGAGCTGGAAGATGCCACAGAACATAAGGAGATATGAAAAGAACATAAATAGGAACTGGAGTCGGTCATTTGGCCCTTTGAGCCTGCTCCGCCATTTAACAACATCATGCCTGACCTTATATCTCAACTCCACCTTCCAGCTTTATCCTCATATCCCTTAGTACCCAAAAATCTATTGACTTCTGTCTTGAATATACTCAACAACTAAGCATCTACAGGTCTCTGGGCTAGAGAATTCAAAAGATTCACATCTCCTTGAGTGAAAACATTTCAAAATTATAACACTATTTTACACTGATACAGGAGCTGATATTGAATGTGGTTCTCACATATCACTATGTATCGCAGAATGATAGATACATTGTTAGTTCGGTACAGGGTGGAGACTGTAGTAGTGAGTGCTGTGACATCCTGGACTCTTATGCATTACAATATAGTTCCTAAATCCTTTTCTAACAATATAACAAGTCCATTAAGCATTTTATATATTTCAATTAGATCATCTCTCATTCTTCTGAACTCTAAATAAAGGTCTAGTCTACTTAATTGCTTCTCATAGGACAATTCCCTCATCCCAGGAAACAGCCGAATTAACCATTGTTACACTACTGTAAGACTAGTAGGTCCTTCCTGAGGTAAATGAGAGAGACCAAAACACCTCTCAGTAATCCAGGTGTGAATTCACCAATGCCCTGTATAATTCTAAGAAGATTTCTTTAGTCTTGTACTCCCATCCCTTTGTAACAAAAGCTAACAAACTATTTGCTTTCCTAACTGCTTGCTATACTTGATTGTTGACTTGCTGTGATTCTTGTACAAGGACACTTGGGTCCCTCTGATTGTAAACATTTCTCAGTCTCACAGATTCAAAAAATATTCTTTTTATTTTTCCTACAAAAGTGAATAACTTCACTTTGTCACATTGAATTTCATCCACCATGTGGGGAGGTGGTGGCATAGTGGTATTGTCACTGGACTAGTATTCCAGAGACCCAAGGTAATGCTCAGGGGACTTGGGTTCAAATCAAACTGCAGCAGATGGTGAAATTTGAATTCAATAAAAATCTGAAATTAACCACAAAACTATTGCCAATTGTTGTGAAAACCCATCTCTTGCATTAAGGAAATCTGCTGTCCTTACCTGATTTGACTCTATACAGACCCACAGCAATGTGGTTGACTCTTAAATGCCTTCTGAGAACAAGGCAAAAAAAGTCCTTACCCACTCATCCAAACTATATATATCCCTTTGCAGTCTTTGTCATTGTTAGCAATAACATTGTATTGTTCGCAAATGTGGATACACTACACTCAGACTCGAGCTGCGCTGGCTCAAGATGTTCCTCACTGGCTGCTGAGAGAGTGAGGATCACAAATGACTTTACTCCCTCTCCACGGTAGGGTGTTGGTGGTGCACCAAGTTCTTGCCATGAAGACAGTATCACAGACAGAATGTATATGCGCTTTTACAATTTGTTTTGGATAGAAAGAGGTGTGTCTTTTCTTAACCTTGGAGTGTGTCACACACTCAGTCTCTCTCTCTCACACACACATGCACACACACTGAGTTAATTCAGAATTGATCGGATGATTTAAAGTTGGAGTGAGAGTCTTGTGAAGCGAAGGGTTCACAGCACATTGTGAAGGTTATTGTAGTTGAATATCTAGGAAGTTGGTTCTCATGTGAACTTATAAACTGAAACAGATTATGTACTTCGATTGCTTGATCACTCGCAGTTAGTTTCAGAGACTGGCTGACGACTAATGGTCTGATGGATATGCTGGGGTCCTAGGGTAATAACAGTGCAGTCCATGAAGTTTCAGTCACATAACCACTGGGTTAATGCTTCTGTGGTCCACCCAGTCTAAATTGCGTGGGGGAGGCCATTGTGATACAATGGGAAGTTGATAGTGGCCATTGGGTTTCAATCTTTCCTTTCATCCAGTAGGAAACATGGGGCTAAATTTTAAATCCTGTGGGCGAGTGCTCGCCCAACCTAATCGCGCATAAAATCACACAAAGAGACGTCGGGTGAGTGTCCTGATGTCATTGCGCACTCGCAAAAGTTGGAAGTGTGCCCACCAACAATTAAGAGGGCAATTAAGCCCATTAACAGTGCAATTGTCTTGGATTTTATGTGGACTGTCCAACCTTATGGTGGGAGGATGGGCAAATTGGTCAGGCGGCCTTTACATTTTTCATGAAACCGCATTCGAGGGCAGGATGAAAATTCCACTATGAAATAAAATAAAAATAAAAATCTGTGGACAGCATTTTTATCAGCTATATTTTCAGGTGCCTAATTGTGTTGCATGGATTTTTTTGCAGCTTTTTAAAACTTTATTTGATGATTTTCAGGTCTGCAGCTCCGGGGCAGCTGTCTGCCTTCATGGAGATTTCTCGCAACCCTCACCTGAGTCCGCAGAAACATCATTGCCCACCCTCTTCCTGCCCCGACCCTGGCAGCACTAAGTTTTCAGCGCGCATTTCACACTTGCTGGCTGGTAATTGGCCAGCCAGTGTGAAATTGCAGTCAGGGGCCGATCGTGGTCGGGGTCCTGACCGCTCCTGGACGGATATGGCGGAGGTGCAGGTCAGCTCAGATGGACAACTGAAGGAGAACCCCAGCAGGCAACACTGAAATGCTTGGGACAGTAAGATGTGTGTGGTAGAGGAAGAGTGCTTCCATAAGGCTCTGAAAGGCCCTGTCCCAGGCACGCACACAGAAGTGTCCCTCCAGAATCACTTGTGGTCCGGCTACGTGCAGTTGAACTGCTAGCGCCGGGGGATGACTCACGAAGCCTATTAATGAAGCTGAAAGACATCATTATATATTATATAGTGAAATTGAATATATTTTCAGATTATAAAGTGACAAAATGTGTTGACCCGTGCAATCACTTGCAATCAGAAATTCTTAACTTTTTCAGGTGCTGCCCTGACATCTGCAGCTGGGATGGAGACAGCTGTTGACTCTGATGACTTTGGCGTGGGTTGTCTGGCAAACTGAGGCCTTGGGGGCCTGGCTTTGGCTCTCCTGTGGGCCAGCTGCTCCTTCTGCGGTGACAGAGGATGAGGTTGAAGGGGGTCACAGGAAAAGGGGACTTGGCGGGAGAGGACAGCCTTTGAGATTTCTGAGTGGATGACCCAGGGGTGTCCAGCTGCTGCTCCTCCTCCCTTCGGGTGCCCGAGGACCCCAGCCTGACTCCTTGAGGGGAAGGAGCATCAGCAGGGATGTCGAGGTGCTCCCTTTCCCTCTCACACTGCCACTGCAGGAACTCACCCATGGCTACAGTGATGGAGTGCATGTCTGCACATCTCTGCGTTCTGCTGAACCACGGTCTCCATGGCATCTGCCATCCGTTCCACGGAGACTTCCATGTGCGCACATGTGGGCACCACTTCATCAGAGAGCAGGCGGATGTACTCTTCCGACTCGCAAACCATTCTATTGAGGGCTTCCAGCAGCTCTGTGTGATGTTCCCCCACCTCCTGCTGGCTCTCCAGGATGAGGTGGAAGGCCGAATCCAGAGGCTCATCATCCAATTTGGACCTCACAGGTGGGTATTCTTCAGCAATCCTCAAAGTGCTGGGAAGCTTGGCTGAACCTGCCTTCTCCTGCTGCAGACATGCGTCTATGTGGTGACCGCCAGATTGTGAACCTGAGCCTGCTCTAGATCTAGTTTCTGCCGAGTTATGTGTCTCTGATCTGGTGGAGGGTGTGGGTAAGCGTTGTGATTGGGGGGGTCTTCCAAGTTGCTGATTTCCAGCTCTTCAATGGAGGAGGTGTCCTCTTCGTTGTAGGTGAAGAGGACCTGGATGGGGCTGAGGGACTGGCTGGCTGAGGGTGTCAGTCGCAAGGCAGAGCTCCCTGTGAACCAAAATGGAGATAATTAGTGCATGGCAGCACAGTGAAAAGCAGGAGAGAAAGCACCCACATTTACGTTGAGAGAGGGATGATGCATTGCAGGATCCTCATGTGGGTGTTCGCTAGCAACCTCACTGTCGCCACAGACACAGTCCACGTCCTCACCCGTTAGCGCAATGGCATGCTCCTCAAAGTGAGTGAGGGGTCTAATGTGGGTCACTCCATCCCCGTCTGGGATCTCTCCCTGCTGTTGTGGGACAGCTTCTCCTACATAAAAACAGATAGGGAGAGTATGAGGACGCATGGCACTACATGGAACGTTTGCATCGTGAGTGGAGCCATGGACAGGATGATGATGTGAGCTCCAGAGGATATGAGCCTGATGGAGATGTGAGAGTGTGTGTGAGAGTTAGTGGTGTTGTCCCTTGAGGTGTGAGATCCCTGTGGATGTGTGATGGGTTTGAGAGTGTGTGAGCTGACAGTGTTGAGATAAGTGACTTACCCTGGCAGAATGAATGAGCCCATTCATCCTCTTCCTGCACTGGGTGGCTGTCCTCTTTGCAGGAAATTGGCGCTGACCACCACTGCCACCACCCATGCTGGATTGGTGACCTTGCTTGCTGGTCTTCGCCCAGAGCGGGGGTAGGGGACTTTGGAAGGGGCCTCTACTGCATCTAGTTGGTGCTCGAGGAATGTGTCACTAAACCTGGGGGCAACATGTTTCTTCCCTTTGGCAGCCATCAGCTCCCTGCCACTTCCTATCCCTTGAAGAGTGCTAACTCTGTGCAGGGCGTCCATTAAAAATGGCAACTGAGGTGATGGCGGGGCAGGTGAATCAGAGACCGCCCTGCCAGCGACAAGGCGTGTTTCCCAGGAATGCATAATTAATGAGGTGGGAGTGAGATGATACAGCATTAAAAGCTGCCATTGCTGCTGGTGGGTAATACATCCTTTTTCCTTCTGCTCCCGCACTTAGTACAAATCTGGGATGATTCTTCCCTCTATATGCATGAATACTGTAATGCATACACTTCTGTTTTGAGCACAGTAATTAGAACTCCAGCCAGGAAAGCACCAAGTTACATAAAGAGACCAGAATTTTTCGATCCTATTGGCAATGGGCGTCATGACTGGCAGGGGGAGGACAATATGGTGAGAAGGTCAAAAATTGGTTTCACGCCGTCATGAAACGAGTTTGAGATTGTCCGCTCCATCCATCAATGGCAGGCTGCCTTATCCACTGCTGCGCATCAGAATCCTAATTTCAATATTTTAGCACCTCATTATAAGCCCTGCTTGCCGGAATCATCCCCCCATGCTGGATCATCCAGGGGAATTACGCCGATATATTTTGCAACCCTGTATAAGCGATGTGCACCTGGCAAGCTGCGCTTCGCTTGGGATTTCGAGCTTTGTTTGCCTACCTTGCTTTGGGCAGCACTTGCTGTCATCAGCGCCAGGCTTCGTAGGCAGCACCACATCAATTTTAAGGGGGAGGCTTACGGGCAGATCTCTACCTACCAGAGCAACCGTAAGCCGGGGGTGGCTTTTCAACGGCTTCAGGGCTAGGGAATGCTTGGGGAAGGGGGTGAAGTGGCCTCAGGCAAGGGAAGAGGCTGTATGCCAAGGGCTGTACTGGGGAAGGGGGGTATATCAGGGTTTGTGTGGGGGCACATGTTGATCTGTGCAAGTGGCCTCAAGATGGTGAGGGCTGAGGAGGCAGTCTCCAGAGGAGATGAGGCCAGATGCTGATGTGAGGATGTGTGTGAGTGAGTGATGATTTCCCTTGAGCTGGCATAGTGAGATGCCAGTGAATGTGTGATGGCTTTATGAGTTTAGAATGATAAGATGGTTGTCTTACCCTGGTGGCACAAATGTGATCATTCATCTGTTTTCTGCACTGGATAGCCGTCCTCTCGTGTGCAGCATTGGCACTGACCACCTCTGCCACTGCCTCCCAAGCCGGAGTGGTGAGACTGATAAGCCTCCTGTGGCCAGAGCAAGATTAGAGGACATTGTGGCGGGCCTCCATGATGTCCAGAAGGCATCCCAGGAATGCGTCACTGAATCCGGGGGCTGCACCCTTCTTGGCTTTTGGGGTCATGCCTTCACTGGTGACCTCCTGGACTGCAATCATTTATAAGTGCGCACACAGTTGCAGTTTAAATATAGCGCTCTGCATGAGGAAGTGATGAGGTAACAGCATGGTGGGCAAATCGGAGGCCGCCCGCTGCATAATTAACGAGGCAGGAACGGGACGATACGCCGTGAAAACCTGCTATTGTGGCCGACGGGTTCAACGATTTTTTTTTACCGCCTGATATTGCACTTTGTGCAAATCTGGGACGATTCCGGATAGAGACCTGCCTAGCTAGAGCCTTTAGCGTATATTTAGAAGTATCTTATATGCAACAAAAAACAACCCATTAGAACAATTACTCTCTATGTTCCTTACATATGCACAGTCCACTGGAAATGCACAGCAGACACCTGCTCAGAAGTCCCTTTAGTCAATACAAACATCAATTTTAAACAAACAGTAAATACAAATGACAAAGCTATGCAACTCTTACTATCTGATGTCTCTCATGGACCATTTGATAAACTCAACTGATGTATAAAATGTGCAGTCAAATGACATGATATTTTGGATAATTGCAACAAAACTTAATTTTCAGTAGAGAAAATGTAAAAATAACCATGCAGCTACTCATCTGATATGATAATATTATTAGTGAGCATCAAACATTCAATTTCACCAGTCTAAGGTTAATATTTAATGGATTGAATCATCAAATAACTCAATTAGGTATGCATCTTAATGTGCTGGGGCTTTAACAATCCAATAAAAATTAAGTTGATCGGACTTCTTTACCTGGTTTATTGCCTACCTCAAATGGTATGTAGTCCACAGGCAACTTCTCTAACATGTCATCAGCCAACCTTGCTACTATAGCTTCCCTTGTTTCTCCTCCTCCACTGGTGCTGTCCTTAGGCTGAATGCTAAGTATAGTATCTAGGACATCCTTGGCAAGTTTGCTCTGGTAAGTGATATCAGCATTGGAGTGCAGACCAAATGTTTCTGGAGTGTCATATGTAGGAAGAGTCTGCGATGTACAAAGTGAAAGGTTTTTTTTGGAAAATAAAGAGCATACATATATATGTAAACATGATAATAATATAAGAATACATGTAACGTGGTAAGCACAGATAAAAAGTGGCAATAGTGTAAGAGCAAATATAACATGATTATAGTGTAAGAAGACAAATGTTTAATGGCAGTGTATAAATAGAGAACTAACTACAGCATAAATTAAAGGGAACAGCTGGTCAGGTTTCCTGTTCCAAAACATACATGTGCTGGCGGCATGTTTTAATAAAATTGTATATTTTTATAGGCATTGTAGAAATGTCTCCATATTCTTGCTGAATTCTAGAAAACTGGAACTCAACTTATATTCAAAAGCATATAAAACTCAGTGAACAATGTGAATAAAGGAAAATACAATGTTTCAACTTAAATATTTTCAAATAATTATTTTCATTATGAAATTAGAAAAAAACTTTATCTTGTGGGCAGTATTTTCACAACTACCTATTGCTCAGGCCTGCTAAAGCTAATTAAACTGTTTACAAACCTGAATATATACCAAGTATTGATCCACTGAATTGCACTTGGGAATGCTGTAACCCTTATAGAAGCAGAAGTCTGAAGCAAACATATTTTCACTGAACCAGACTTTAGAAAATGTGTTCAGCAATCGTTTATCAAAATCATCTGTGACTCTGCCACCATACTGAATCTCACCAATCATGTATCGTACTGTAATCCAAGAAACACCCTTGAGGCAGAAAATGGGAAAATTGAACATTACCATCATATAGTATTTCTAATATGTAGGATCAAGATTGATTTTGATGATAATGAAGAATATTAAAGCACTAAACTACAGTGGTTACAATTAGCTATCGTTCATTGTTTAGATTTCTCTTTGCTCTGTCAGTTCTTTTGCCCGCTTAAATGTGGTTCAACCATAGGAAGAGGATTTGTATCACATGTCCCCTCAAACATTTTGACATGGGTTATCTCTCCCTCTCTCCACTACAAATTCCAGAATTGTCCCAGTTGTTCCTCAAACTCTTTATAGATTCTGTGAGGGTTCTGCTGATCTCCCAATGCAGAAATGTGGAAATTCCAGGATACTTCAGTATACTAGATTAATTTCCTAAGTGTGTTCCGTTCTCCCCCAACAGTGGGAATAGGTCTGAAAAGGTCATAACATTTTGGTTCAACTCCTAATGTCCATCATCCCTTGGTACAAACATATTGGTGCTAATTCAACAAGCCTGCTACAAATAAAAACCTCGACAAAGAAAGTGTAAATAATTGGAATAGTTCATGAAGGCTGCTATACTACAACTCAGGTGCATTTTAATGGCAATGGCAGCATTATATACTATCAGAAATCAATTTGCCCTTTGAAGGATTGGGAATAGATTACTTTTCCATTCTTAATTATTATATTGTCAAGACTAAGGAGCAGAATTGTCACAGCAGAATTGAAAAATAAAAATTGTCAACTCCACCTTCTTGATGTCCATATCATCTAGATGGTTTTGTACAAACTGCACAGCAGCGTTAAAGTCAGCTTGGTTAAATTCATATGGAATGTTCCAGCCAAGAGGCCCGAACTTGCGTCGTTCTTGCACTGTTGAGTGTAAGAAGGCCACTGCATACAGCATTGGCTTCCACTGAGTCATGTTACTAACATCCAACAGATCCTGACTGATTCCTGTTGGTAAAGGAAATACAGTATAGGATCTCAGGAAAAGCAGACTGTCATGGAGTTTTCAAATTAATTGTGCAATCATCTAACAGACTGAATCAAATAAGAACCTGTGTGGTTACTGAACAACTCTAGAGTGGTTGTGGGTGAAGTCCAAAATGAATATAACCATTAACTGTAAAAAAAACTATGTTACACAGCAAATTAATCTTTCTGTACAACTACTGTATTGTACTGTACTAGAACAAACAAAGGAAATGCTAGAAATACAAAAAAGGTTGATCAACAGATGAAGAATGAAAAAAACCTGAAAACTTCCACAAATTACAAGATGAATAACCAATTAATTTGCTTATAGTGGTGCTACATGAGGGAAGAATTTTTGTCAGAATTTCAATCTTCTCTTTTTTGCACCAGAACAGAGTACCTTGAATTAACATTTCATTTACAAGACTCCAAGGGCTACTTTTCATAATTCAGCAGCGGTAAGTGAGGTGTGAATGAGATTGTGTGGTGGCCCAGATGGGTCATGAGCTGCAATGCTTAGTTATCCCACCTTTAGTGCAAGATGACATCTTGGTAAAGAAGTTTAATTAGGAACTAGGAATAGCCAACCTGAGATCGACTTAGCCTCGGATTACGCTTTCAACTGACCCCTAAATGCTCATTAAAGAGGCTGCATACCATCTTGCTATATAGTGCTGCAATTACCAACATTTCCTAATAGTTGTTAAGAACATTAGTTGTTATAGACGGTTATGTTTTAAACTGTCTCTTTTTACTCAAGGTAAATTGGATAGTGAAGAGGAACATGCAATATCTGACAAGGTCAGCTCAGTGGTAATCCTATGTGACCTAGTTGCCAACAGTATAATGTTAGAAATCCTCCAGTCCTCTGGCACCATGCCTATTGCCAGGCAGAATTGGAAAATGATGGTCACTATGTTCAGCCCGTCTGAAATTTACACTCTTCCTTAAATACAATGCCTACATCGACCCTCTCTTTTGTGAAGACAGTGGCTGTAACTCTCCATGCCCGCTGACGTCGGGCATATTTGGTGGCACGAGTGGACAATATGGTGCGATCAGTTTCAAGACGGTGTAAAACCAGTTCGCGATCATCCACTCAGCCCACCGATGGCAAGCCACGTTCTCCACCATCGGACGTCAGGAACCTCAGTGTAATATATCAGCACCTCATTATTCGGCTTGCCTGCCAGACTCGTTCTCCCCCTCCCTCTGGATTGTTCGCCCACGTCAGCAGGAAAACACGTCAACATGTTTCACAACAGCACATAAGCCACGTGCACCTGGCGGGCTGTGCTTTGCTCAGGACTTCAAGGTTTGTTTGCCTACCTTGCTTCGGTCAGCACTCTCAGTCATCAGCACTAGGTTTCACAGGCAGCACCACATCACTTTTAGAGGGCTCACAGTAGGTCTGTACCTACCAGATCAGCCCTTTTTGGGTGGCTTTTAATGGCTGCAGGACTAGGGCATGCTTGGCGAAGGGGGAGAAGTGGCCTCAGGCAAGGGAAGAAGCTGCAGTACTTGGGTTGTACTGGAGAAGGAGGGTAACCCAGGATGTGTATGGGGGAGGGGGGCACATGTTGATCTGTGCAAGTGGCCTCAAGATGGTGGGGGCTGAGGAGGCAGTCTCCAGAGGAGATGAGGCCAGGTGGACATGTGAGGGTATGTGTGTGAGAATAGGTGGTGATGTCCCTTGATCTGACAATGAGTAAGATGCCAGTGAACATGTGATGGGCTTAAGTGTATGAGTTTAGAGTGATGAGACGGCTGCCAGAGTCTGGCTGCACCGATGAGATCATTCACTCTCTATCTGCATTGGATGGCCAACCTCTTCTTTGCAGCATTGGCACTGATCACCACTGCCACTGCCTCCCAATCTTGTTTGGTCACGCCGCTACCCATCCTGCAGCCAGGGCAAGGGTAAACAACATCGTGGCAAGCCTCCATGGCATCCAAAAGGCGTTCTAGAGACGTGTCAATAAACCTGGGGGCTGCAGTCTTTTTGCCTGTCGTGGACATTTTCCCTGCAGCAGTTGTGGGCTGGAAGCACTGTGATGTGTTCGTGTGGCTGGACCTGAAATATGGGCCCGGCATGACGAGGCGGCAAGGTGATGGTGTGGCAGGTGAATGAGAGCCTACTCGCCATGGAGACAGCATGTTTCCCGGGAATGCAGTTTGGGATGATACGGCATGGAGGCTACATATATCACTCTTTGAAAATTGCTCCTAATCGACATACGAGTGTTGATATACATGCAGGACTCCATTTTTGCGCCTCAAGGCATATTTAAAGCATAGTAATCAGCAATCATCATGGGAGTTAGGGCCATTTCTTTTATTGTGGAAGAAACAATGTGTTTTTTGTTCAGTCTTTGTTGAATGTTCATGTTAGTGTCCACTGTTGTACTTGTCACTCTGTGGGACATGTCTGAACTTGCAGGCTCCGCTGGCCCTGCCTTCTCTGCATTGTAAAGGATATTGTCTGAGATCACTCCCAGCAGGGATAACTGAAATGCTGTAGCTGAACTCAAAGGTCTGTAAGGACTCTGTCAGCCAACACCCTGAGATAGACCCACATTTGGACAGTACTGACTCCACATTTTTAGGACCCTCTTTTTTCTTGCCTTGACTGATTGTTCCCACCACACCCAGGATGCCAGGCCATTCCCACTTCATTCCTCCATGCCCTGAACTCACCCTTTGTCCTTCCTTGGATCCTTCTTCCACTCCTCCCTGCACTTAAACCCCAACCTTTCAATCCCCAACCACAACCCCACTTCACCCCGACTCATCTTTTCTGATCTTGAGCCTCCATGCAAGCTGCCATTCTCCTGCTCCCCTTCCTTGTGCAACAGAGTTCAACAAGGAAAACCGCTGACCTCAGACACAACTGCACAATGCTGACTGGTGCAACGCTATCCTTAAATGAATGTGAACTGGGTGCCACGAGATTCTCCTGCACTGCTGACTTTACCTAGAAAGTAGGATGTAATTTTAAGAAGTTTTACGCTAATGAATATTCATGGCATGTGAATGTATTACAAGTACGAACCCATCACAGGACAGCGTGAGGCTCGACATGCCACAATCTCTGCATCTCAACCGCCATCAGGAAATCATAATTTAGCATCCTGCCTAATTCAGTCATCCCACACACCATGTTTTCCACTCTTATGAGCTCCATAAACGTGGAGACCCCAACATACCCCAACCCCCACCCCCCACCCTGCTATTTGATCATTTGATCAAGCTCTGGGGCAGAATATTATGAGGGGGCAGGCGACTTGTTGACCCCTCCCCATGCCCCACCTGCAACCCCTGGAGGTAAAATCAACATGGAGCCAACCCACACCACATCAGCCCGCCCCACAGCCATAATGCACTATGGGTGGGCTAAATATGGTCAATCGGATTGGCCAGCAGCCAAGAGTGAATTAGTTGGCACTGCCAGGACTGTAATCAGGAAGAAGAAGGCCCAATGGATCTTGGAGACAGGTTAAGTCCTGGGTCTTGGGAAGGGAGACTTCGGGCAGGTTAGAGAGGGGGGCAAGGGTGGTGAGTTTAATGGCACAACTGGGTAGGGAAAAAAGGGGGGTGTTCTATCTTTGGGGGGGGAGCGCCCCTGATCCACAAGGGGCAGCCCCCGACGATAGTACTCCCCCCTTCCCACTCTCTGAAATTTGTTCTTTAAAGAATGGCCTGCCCACTCTTGCCCAACTGCTCATGCCAACCGTTTTCTGGTATGGGCAGCATTTTATCGTGGTCATTTGGCTTGTTAACAAGCTCAATTAACACTTGATTATTTATTTAAATAAGGCAGGAGGGCTGCTGATTTTGGTTCCTGCCCACCCCCGGTATTATGGGGGTGAGCTCAGATTTGGGTGGGAAGGTAGTCGGGTGGGCACCCACCCAATTTTACATCCACCCCTATCGAAAACACACCCAGCAGGGGCACGTAAAATACAGCCCCAGGAATGAGACTTGAACACAGGGCATTCAGGCTCAGAGATGAGTGTGTTTCCAATTGAACTAACCAGACACTTGTTTCTTCTTTCTGCCGATGATAATGCTAATACAAGGGGCAGGATCTAATAGTTTGTCGCAGAAGGAACCATGGCAGCTGGGCCTAATTAATCGCAGGAGAGACCCTGCGTCAGTCTCCCAGCGCCAGCAAAACCTCCCCCGAATAAGTCGGAGGGTGGATACGAGGGCTGAGATTTTCCATACCCACTGGCATCGGGCGTGTTCAGTGGCGTGATTGGACAATATGGTGGGATTGGTTTCATGACAGTGTGAAATCAGTTCGCGATTGCCCGCTCAGCCTGCCAATGGTGGACTGTGTTTCCCCCAATCGGATGTCGGAAACATCATTTTAAATACATCTGCATATCATTATTAGTCTAGACCACCGAAAATGTCCCCCCCTACCTCCAGATTGTCTGTTCACGGTGGGAAAACACGGCGAGATGTTTCACAACAGCATATAAAAGGTGTGCACTTGGCGGGCTACACTTTGAGGGGAGCTCAGAGGTGAGTACACAGCAACAATGTGCAGCGCTTATCACGGTTGCCTGCTGGGTTTCAAGCTTGAGGCGCTTTGGCAGTAGTGGGGGAGGGGGTGTTGGTGTCAAGGGCTGCCTTGCAATTGAGGTGACTTGTGGGGGGTGGGGTAAGGGCAGCCCTGCTGTTGAGGCGACTTGAGGTGGGGGGCAAGGGCAGCCCTCCCGTTGAGGCGACTTGTGGAGGAGGGATGCAAGCGCTGCCTTGCAGTTGAATATAGTACACAAGCATTCGGGGTGGAGGAGTAGGGTGGGTGAGGGAAGCAGCCATGCATTGGGGAAACCTTATGTAAAGTGAGCATTCCTCTGCAACTGAGGCAGTTCAAGCGCAGGCATTGATATGACTGGAGTTGGGCTTCTAGCTTATCTGCCCACTCAAGCAACATAGCAGCACCAAAGTGTCACTGATTTTCACTCTCCTGCTACCACCCCCACCCCCCCATCACCCCACCCCCGGCACAGACTGCAACCTCATGAGTGTTGCAGTGGACTGGAGAACAGGTGTACAACTGCACACATTGTACAATCTCCTTGCTAAAGCTGGCCATGGTACAGTCACTGGTGGAGGCACTCACAGCCCCTTGCAGTGTCAGCATCCCAGTTTGGACCAGTCTCCCCTGTGGTTCAAGCTAACAGTGCTGCCTTGCAGTGTGAGTTAGGAGAATACCTGCGCCTGAGCTGAGAGCACAGCATGCAGTCCAATGAGCAAAATTGCAGCCAATCAGTCGGGTGGAGTGGGGTGGTGTTTCGGGCAGCCATGCAGCGTACTAATCTCTGGCCATCCAAGTGGTGGCCAGCACTCTCCGGGGTGCGTTAAGTGGCCTTCACACTTAACCAGGACAGGTTCTTAGTACACCCATGCTAACCCAGATGTCTCTCTCCTTCACCCTGCAGAAGGAATACATCAGGAGCATGGAAGCTGATGAACTTGCTGTATGCCTGATGGCCTACAGAGAGTGAAGACGCTGCAGAGTGGAGCAATGAGACTCCTGGCTGTGCAGAGGGAGGAGCAGCACCCTCTGGAAGAAGGAACGTCTTGGGCTCCCGCACACGCTGCCGAAGAGCCACAGTGAGCAGTCGCTGGTCGGGGCCGAGCTAGACACAGGGTCTATGGACACCGCCTTTCATTCCTGCAGATGACCGAGATCCAGTGTCACCGAAGACTGCACATGTCTAGGGAACTGGTCAGTCACTTCTGCCAGTTAATGCAGGATTTGGCGCCATGGGGACATGGAGGGCATCCACTGCCAGTGGCCGTGAAAGTGGCACTGATGCTCAATTTCTACGCCAGTGGCTCCTTTCAGGGCTTCACAGGTGACCTCTGTGGGATCTTACAAGCTTCCACCCACAAATACATCCATGAGGTCATGGATGCCATCTTTGTGAGGGCATACAACTTTGTGCATTTTACCTGGGATCAGGGCAGCCAGAATGCTACAGCGATTGGATTCGCCCAGATCTCATGTTTCCCACAGGTGCAGGGTGCCATTGACTGCACTCATGTGGTCCTCAGGTCTCCGTTCCAACATGTGATCAACTGCATCAACCGCAAGGGTTTTCATTTGCTGAGTGTGCAACTGGTGTGCAACCACCACAAACACATCCTGCAGGTGTGCGCATGGTTTCCAGGAGGTGTGCACAACTCCTACATCCTCAGTCGGTCACAGATCCCTGACGGCTTCCAGGGTCCACAGAAACTGCAGGGATGGCTCTTCAGCGACAAAGGTTAGCCGTAGAGGATGTGGCTGATGACACCTGTGCGGTGGCCTCAGACTGCAGCAGAGTGAAGGGAAAATGAGAGTCATGCTGCAACTTGCAACTTGGTAGAGTAGACCATCGGGATGCTGAAAATGAGGTTCCGGTGCCTGGGCCGGCCTGGTGCAGCCCTGCAATATAGTCCACAGAGGGTATCATGCATCATCATTGTCTGCTGCGCCTTTTACAACCTGGCGCTGCAACGGGGAGAGGAAATGGAGGAGGAGAAGGAGGAGCTGGAGGTCTCCTTTGATGAGGAAAATGCTGACGGGGGATGAGGGTGAGGAGGTCCTGGAAGACAGCAATGGCGTGGATGAGGCCCTCGCTCTGTCTGGACAAGGCAAGCATGCTTGGGAGGCCCTCATAGCTGCTAGATTTGTGAAGGATGATGACAACATGCAGTGTGGAGACCTCATAGATCCTCACATTGCACCTGTGAATGTCTGACTCCAGTCTGGCTTATGGTAGCATGCATATTCTCTGTGATAATGCTCCTAAGATGAAGATGCAGTGGAGGCCCTAATAGTCACTTGATTGTAGGAGGAGGATGATGACATGCAGCGAGGACACTCCTCAGATCTTCACATAGCCTCTGAGAATGTCTGACTCCTGTCTGGCCGAGGGCAGCACGCTTGATCAGGGTCATATAGTAGAGACACAGCCATGAATCTTTAAAAGCATCTGATCCTTTGTCCACCTTCAGCACCTGACCCCTTCAGAAGCACAGCATCACTGGTCACAGATACTGAAGAGATGGGGGCCAGCCCCACCTTAAAGGTGCTGAGAGCACACAGAGAGAATGATGGAACTTTGTGACACCTGCCCACTACACTCTGGCAGCAATGACAAGCACCGTCGAGATGCAGGCATCAGTAATATGTCCAGGGAGTGAGAAGCTGGACCATCACTTTGGTCTGAAGGCTGCACAAAACACAGGGAAGAATTCCTGGACTGAGACACCTGCCTTTATCTTGTGCAGAAAGATTTCACATCTGAGTGACAGGAACACTGCCCATCAGAACAAGAAGTCATAGGCAGGGAGACATTACTAAGAGTTTATTGATAATAGTGAACATTTTGTATAAGTGGGTAACACCCATGCCCAGGCTGTGTATCTAATTTTTCTTAACTTTCCTAACCCTGTCACTACGTCTTGGTGCTCCCTGGACATCCACAGTGGAAGTGGAGGCAGCCTGCTGACTGCAAAGGCCTGTCTATGAGGATCTTGGCGGGCATCCTCTGGAGGGCTGAGACCTGGAGGGCCCTGGTCCGCTTTTGGGGTCATGCTGTGTGGCAGTGGCACCCTCCTCGGCCTGTGGAGATGGAGTGGCTAAGGGTCACAGGAAGATAGGATTAGGATGGGCCAGGCACTCCTGGACTCAACTGGATGGATGGCCCCTGGGGGTACACCTGTTGATCCTCCTCCCTATGGGTGCCCGAGAGCCACAGGCTGTTTCCTTGAGAAGGGGTAGCTGGAGTGAGGGCAAGCTTCCTGGCACCCCTCTCGCCTACACACTGTTGGAGGCCAACTATGGCATCAGTGATGGAGTCGTGTCCTGAACCAAGGTCTCCATGGCGGCTGCCATCCTACCAGTGTTGAGCTCAGTGTGTTGGCATGTCGGCACTATCATCTCAGCCTGAAGGTGGATGGACTCCTCTATTGTGCCTTGCAATCTGAGGAATGCAGTGGACATCCCTTCCTGATGTTCCCGAGCTTGCGTTTGCAGCTCCAGCAACTGTGACATGACCAAGTCCAGAGGCTCATCATCTGACTTGGACTCAACGAATTTCTGGCCTTCAGCGGTCCTCTGAGTGCCGGACACCTGGGAAGTCCCTGCCGCCACCTGCTGTGGATCAGACAGTGTGATGTGCTCACCAGATTGTGGTCCCGAGGCTATTCTAAAGCTAGGTCCAACTGAGGTGTGTGTCTGCACTGGTGGAGGGTGCGGGTGAGCGCTGTGATGGGACTTCAAGGAGGGTGCCCTCAGATTCCTCTTCAGAGGTTTCTTCGGGGCTTGATTGGAGGCCCTGGGTCTTGGACTCTGTCGGCTGTTTGGCAGATGTGGCTGCGGAACCAAGGGGAGATAATTTGTGCATGGCAGTGGCCTGTGAAACAGGACACATCACGCATAGCACAGATGTCTGATGGATGTTGCACTGCTGGACCCTCTCTTGATTGAGCTCCGCCGAACTCATTGTCAGCACAGGACCAGTCCAGAGCTTCACCAGCCAGCTGGGTGGCTCTGTTTTCAAAGTCCATGAGGACCTTGATTTCAGGCATTCCTCCACCAGTCTGCAACTTCTCCCTCTTTTGTGCCAGCTTGTTCTGCTTGAATAAAATGGAGAAAGTGTAAGCAGTGTGCCTGCCAGTCCAGGTAAGTATGTCTGGCTTGTGTGGGTGGTGAATGGTCCGATGAACGGATGAGGACAATGATGGTGAGTATGAGAGTAAATGGTGCTGTCCCTTGAACTGGCAGTGAATGAGATCCCTGTGAATGTGTGATGGGTTTGTGAGTGAGAGAGTTCAGAGTGATGAGAAGAGTGACTTAGCCTGGTGGGACAGGGATCATTCATCCTCTTGCGGCACAGGGTGGCTGTCCTCTTTTGAAGGGCTTTGGCACTGCCCACCGGTGCCACTGCCTCCCAAGCCTGGTTGGTCATGCCACTGTCCATCCTGCAGTCAGAGCAGGGGTAGAGGACATCCTGTCGGGCCTCCACGGCATCCAAAAGGCGTTCCAGTGACGCAACGTTAAACCTGGGGGCTGCATTTTTCTTGTCTTTTGTGGACATCTTCCCTGCAACAGCCATGGGCTGATAGCAGTGAGATGTGCATGCGACTGTACTTTAAATATAGTGCTCGGTGTGATGCAGCGATGGGGTGGTGGCGGGCAAATGAGAACCCACCCGCCATGGAAACGGCATGTTTCCCAGGAGTGCCTAAATAATGAGGTGGGTTTGGGACAATACGGCATGAAAACTTGCCATCGCGGCCAGCCGGTAAAACATCGTTTTACCTGCCCACCGCCGCACTTAGTGCAAATCTGGGACGATTCCGCCCGAAAGTCCCGGTCGCCACAGGCGGAATATTGATTAGGCTCATTAATGAGTGGATTGACACCCATTATCTCTGAGCCCATTGTAATTCAGTGGTGGCTCAGGGATTAAATAGGAGTTGCATGGCTTTTCCATGCCTCCTGAAGTCCGCCCAGCAAACCCTGTTGGCTTTGCCAATGACCTCCTGGGTGGGTCTCTTGTTATTAGACTGCGTTCAGTGCCTGATCAAGGAACCCAGCATCAGAAAAGGGTGGTCTCTGAAAGCCCTTACCTCTGACCCCCATGCTTCTCCAACAATTCCATGACCCTTATCCTGGGATCCCTATCCCACCCTTGCTCACCCTTGGCCTAGGGTCCCTCAGCAATCACAGGGTTCTGGCATATGCATTGTGCATTGCTGACAGCTGCCACTGCGCCCAGTGGCGCTGACGAGTAATAGAGAGCTGCTGGCCTCTGGCTCCATCGAACTTTATGATTTGAGGTAGCTATTAGAATTAGGGAAGCTTGCCTAGAGAGTTTGGCTTGAGGTTTACGTGGTGGGATTGAAAAATAGAAGCTTGGAGTCACAATTCCAAATTGGCTTACTCTGCTAGCAAAAGTGCAGTAGGGTGGCCATAAGTGCATCCCTGCCTAATTACTTAGGCTGCTTCCCAAATCATGGGGATGGAGTTATCTGCATTGGCTGGGTGAAAATCTGCTTTACTAGGGTGTGCCGATGGCCATCTGAAGGGCCAAACATTAAAAAGGATTAGACCCTTTTAAAGCTTAAGGAATTACCAGTAATTATTTTGCTTGTTAAGGTTTTGAACCTGTTTTGGTTTCATCAGGATTCACATCAGCTGTCAGCCTTATAAGGGTGTAACTCCTGAGAAAGCCCAGGGACGCACTGCACCCGCTCCACCACCTCCTCCAGATTTACTCACTTGATATTGGAGGGAGGCAGAATATCCACTGGTGGCCTCCTCTCTTAGAAAATGTTTCTTTGTGAAATATGAAGTAGAATCCTGACAGAATAGGGTTCTAACCCATTTTCTAGCCTTGATCTGGAGATCTGCTAGGATTTTGCCTAAACTCCAGTAGGAACTTTGGAAATATAGAATATTACAGCAAAGAGGGGTACCAGTTAGTTTGTTGCACTTGTTTTAATTCACAGCATGAGCTAACCACCGAATTGCATTTCCCTACTATTTTTCCATAATTGGCAAGCCAATACTCACATCCCTTATGTCTCGAAAGGGACAAAAATAGGTGCTACATTGCCAAATTGAGCCTTGGTATTTTCAAGTTCATATTCAAAGGTGTTGACAGCATCCAAGAACACCTACCAATATCGCTGGCTTACCACAGTAGGTCCTTCTTAAACCTGCCCGCAGGCCTTGTGGAGGCTCATTGGTGAACTTGATTGACATCTGGAGAAGTGCAATAGGGAAAAACTTATGAACCTCAGTTGTCATCCACAGACGGAAAGTTTCGTGGATATTTTCTGTTTCTGTAATGATGTCCATTAATTCATCCAAGAAATCGAGACCTAAGTGACAATTCTGCAGCAAAGCCCAACCTCCCTAACAAAGAGAGAATCAACGATTAAGTATCTGCAATCAGGAAAAAAATATACAACTGAAAGTAGTAATACACAGCAAAACAAACATTAAGTACCATGAATAGTTAAAAAGAACTGAGGCTGTTTATAGATCAGTTAAAGGTTTGATGGAAAAGAGGATCATGGACAACTTTAGCAGCAAAAGAATCTTTTACAACTACATGAAAAGTCACAGGACCAGTATCCGGTCTTTAAAGGTATGCAATGAGAGGTTAGGAAGGATTCTCACGACGTAGCAAGATACTTAATGAGTACTTTGCATTAGTTGACTGTTGAAGAAGATGCTCAACTGACAGCATTATGGCGCTATTAACAACAACACTGTTAATATTAAAATAGATGAGGATGTTATTTAGGAAAGAAAAAGGAACCTTAAATTAGACTGTATAGCAAGCCCAGTTGATACCCAACCATGGGCCCTTCGGAAGTTGGGAGAGGCACTGTGTGAGTACTTAATCTTTAATAACTCAATGGAATTGGATACTTTTTAAAAGAGAAATTATTCACAGGACGTGGGCATAGCTGGTAAGGCCAGCATTTATTGCCCATCCCTAATATACCTTAACTAAGTGGTTTGCTGGGCCAGTTCAGAGATTAGTTAAGAGACAGCTATATTGCTGAGAGCCTGGAATCACATGTAAGCCAGAGCAGGTAAGGACAACAGGCTACCTTCCCTAAAGAACATGAATGAACCTAATGTTCTTAATACTTAATAAAGTGAATTTAAAATCATCTGGTAACTACATGGTCACCACTGTAGATAATAGCTTTCTTAATAAAGATTTATTTAGTTAACTGAATTTAAATGATGGTTCTTGAACTCATGTCTCTGGATGATTAGCCCAGGCCTCTGGATTCCTAATCTCATAACATAAGCAGTATGCTACCATTCTCTCTTTTGTTACTATGTTACTGTTCCCATGGACTTGAAGGAGGCTAACATAGTTCCAACTTTAAAATATAGAAATAAGACAGAACCAGCTCCAAAAGCCCATTAACTTGATGTCAGTAATAAGTGAGATATTCAAGAGAATCATTAAACTGCACTATATATCCACTTACATAGAAAAGTCCATATCAGGGATATTCCAGCATGGCTTTCCTAAAAGACGATTGTGTTTCACCAATTCAAATGAACTTTTTGAAGAATCACCAAGTTGGTATGTTAGGGGGAAATTAAATATATATAATAGATATATAAAATAAAAAAGAAGCGCACAGTAAGAATTTGCTAAACATACTTAAAATCTCCAAGCAGCCATGGATGCTAAACCTATTGACAGCTGAGGGCAAGCAGATGGACACTGCACACAATGGGGCTTTGAGTTTTGTGTGATTTACAAAGTTTCAAGAGATGAGCTAATATCTAAGCACAGACAGAACTATTCAAGTGGTGCAATGGTGCGCTGAAGCCTTGAGAGCTAGATTGGAGATAAAACATAACATTAAGTTAGTTTAGGTATACTCCTCTCTCAGATAGGGACAGGGCAGATGGTTTAGCTTAGATATGGGAGGACATACAAAGACAAGAGAGGTCTTTGATGAAACACAAGCAGTCTTGAGTTGTGAGAACCAAGGTCTTTGCACGTGTTTTAATTTTGATTGGATAATATAATTATGTATACACCCTTTAGAACAATTGGTTAGCAAAATCACATGTTTATGTACTCAATAGGATAGTTTTAACATGGTACCTATGTGTAGGTTACCGATTGGATATATTCAAATGTACTGTGATAAGAAAAAGTACAAAAGTAATGAAATGTAATCAATCGGGGAGCTGGGTCTTCATTCTTAGGAATGATTACAGCTCCCTTGCATATGCTTGAATAAAATCGGTAAAAGGAAGCCTGAGTCTCTCTGGTCGCTATGTGGTCGGGGATTGTTATTTCTCCACTTCAACTGGCCTATGTGGTAGTTCCAGGATTGGAGGGAATACCCTCTTCAAATGGTGTAGTCGGCAGGATTTGCCTGGACTTCTGTGAAGGCGGAACAATGATCAGGTGAGTATTTTCTTTTTGAAAGATACTCTCCAGTTGTTCACGTCAGACTAGAACGGAGGTCTAATAGGGTGGATCTGAACATTTCGGCTAGGGAGACTCAGGTGGACAGTTGGGCGCGCGGAGGAACTGTGGGTCCCTGTTTTTGGAGACGGTGTGTCTCGGGGGAACTGTGGGTCCCTGTTTTTGGAGACGGTGTGTCTCGGGGGAACTGTGGGTCCCTGTTGTTGGAGACGGTGTGTCTCGGGGGAACTGAGGGTCCCTGTTGTTGGAGACGGTGTGTCTCGGGGGAACTGTGGGTCCCTGTTGTTGGAGACGGTGTGTCTCGGGGGAACTGTGGGTCCCTGTTGTTGGAGACGGTGTGTCTCGGGGGAACTGAGGGTCCCTGTTGTTGGAGACGGTGTGTCTCAGGGGAACTGTGGGTCCCTGTTTTTGGAGACAGTGTGTCTCGGGGGAACTGTGGGTCCCTGTTTTTGGAGACGGTGTGTCTCGGTGAAACTGGGGGGTCGCTGTTTAAGGTCTTAAGTTGAGGTGAGTGAGCCTCGTGGAGACGGAGTGTCTGGGGGGAACTATGCATCCCTCTTTAACGTGTGAATGTGAGTATGACTGAGAAGGATGAACTCGAGTTCACTGCAGAATGGGGAGGTGAAGGAACCATGTCCCTTCACCTCGCCAGGAAGCATAAAAGCTGATCAACAAAATGAAACAAAGGTGGCAGCCGAGTGACCCACCGTTACGATCCAAGGAGTAAAGATAAAACTGACTAAGCTACAGTACTCATTCTGAGTCTGTATCCGCAACAAACTAAATTAATACAGAGGCATCTCGGGTTGCAGTGGCAGGGGACCTGAAATGTCCCCTACTGAATTTTTGTAACTTAAAGGAATTGATCTAAGTTTCAAGCGCTGTTTGTGCTGAGGAGAAAGGGGGTACCCCTAGGGGATTAATAAGCAAGTGACAGGCAGCAGCAGTGTGAGCTTCAGCCAGTTTGTCCCTATAGGTGGAGCCTCCAAGATCCCTTTATTCCCCCCACTGCTTCGTTTAGAGCTAAATTCAATATTATAGCAATTTAAATACATACCTTTATATATGTGTTTGTTTGTGTGCAAGGAAGCATTTGTATGTGAGCTTTAATGTGTTTTTGTCCCTAAATTGTCATTTGTGTGTGTAGTTGAGCACTTTAGAGTCGAAAGCCCCATATTAGATTAAAGGAAAAGTATACTCAAACATTCCAAAGTTTTGAGTATAAGGTTTGAGTTGAGATTACTGCCAAAAATCGCAATTTGAAGGTAGTGTAAAGATAAAACAGGGCTTGCCTTTGTTGGAGATGAACCAACCCTTGTACCACCCCCTTACTGACTAGTAGGGAATAACCCTCATCACCAGCTTCCAGGCTGATTGGGATTGATACATACTAGTTGGTATTCTAAAATTCTGAGGAAAAAAAATTACCTGAAATTCAGAAGGATTCTAGGAAAACCAAAAGACATAAACACATGGTCTAGGTGGTTCCAATGGATAAAAAGGGATTTCTTTTGAAGAGATTAATTAAATATTAAAGGAAATCTGCATTCCAAAAGCACTGTAATTTGAATTTGGGACAATCTTGAGATGTAAAGTGCAGTGTAATTTAACAGGTTACTTTAAATAATGAGGATGCTATCAAAAGACAAAGAATGTGTCGATAAACATATGGGACTTCTAATCTGGATACAAATCATTACACATGAAAAAAAAGGTTGTTTTAATTTTGATAGTGTAAATTACAGGTCTTACAAAGTTTAAAATATTGAGGTTTATTTCTTGATAAAGTTCTGAAAAGGGAATTTTCATTTTAAAAGGTTTTTGACAACAATTGGCACTAATTCAAATGCTGCAAGCTTTGTATTTGTAAGTCTGTTCCCAAAATGTGAAGTTAAGCTCAAGACCTTGACAAAGTTTGGTAGAAATCCAAATTTTGGCCGAGTTAATGAATCTGGAATAGTGCTAAAAAAAAAAGTCAGACATAATTTAGTGGGTTACTTTTGAGACAATACGATGTTGTTTGAGAAGAAGATAAGGAAGCAAAACATGTTAATGGCTGATTTCTGTTTTAAAACTGTTATGAGAACACTTTATTGGACTGTAAAGTCTCTCCAGACAACCTGAACAAGATGGTAGCTTTTGCATGTGTAAAATGGTATGAGGATAGGATTAAGGGTAGAAGAAAGAGATAGGGAAAGAGGACACCATAATGTACAAACTGTTTTAAGGGAACTGAATTTGATAATCTGGCCATCAGCTGAGACATTGGAACCGCACAGGGGAAGATAAGCAAAGATCTAGAGACAGAGATCTGCATTGACATGGAATAGTTAATATGGCCTAAAGAGTAAGGAAACATTTTAAATGATCAAGACAATAGAGAAACTGACCTCTAGAGAATCTTAGGATGATCGTGGTCAGGGAAAAAAAAACCTTAGAGGTAAAACTTTTCAGTATCTGTAGTTGAGACAATTGAAGGGTAAGGAGAAATAATACTTAACAATTTACCACAGGATGGATACAGGTAAAGGGAAAGCTGGGAAAAGGCTAATTGGATGTATTACTGACTATTTTAATGTGCCTGTGAGCTACAAAGAGTAAAACCACAGGATTAAAACACCTTGTTAACAGGCAGAGTTAAGTGGCTTGCAGAAAGAACTGCCACTGGAAGTGAAGATAGTGAGCCATTGAAAGATAGGATAAGAAGGTGCATTGTAGAGTTGTTTAAGGAATTGAGGTCTGACATGAGACAGCAGCAGGAGAGAGTAAACTGGAAGGAGTGGAGGTGCCTACCCAGATGGATTCAAATCAGGGAACTCATTTCACAGGGACAGCCATTAAAGAAGTGTGTAATTTTATGGAGATTAAACAGAAATTCCATATTCCTTATCACCCCCAGAGTTCAGGGATGGTGGAAAGGATGAACTGAACTTTAAAAACACCTATAGCCTAAGCAATTCAGGAGACAGGCAACAGCTGGGCAGCTGTATTGCCCAGCATTAGGGCTGCACCAAATAGGACTACCAGGTTCACCCCATTGAATCGATAACAGGAAGGGTCATGCAAATACCTGAAGGCATTATAGTGGAAGGAAGAGATGTAGGGCCACTGAAAGGAAAAATATGGACTATGTAAGAGAATTAAATAAGCAATTACATGAGTTAAGAAAGGAAGTTAGGGACTGACAGATAACTAAGGATATGGAAACAGGCAAATCCAAACAGCAACAACGGACCCCCCAAGTGGGGAATAAGGTGATGGTCAGGGTGAGCCCTGAGCAAACAGGGTTTGCCCCGGTGGCATGGACCATATGGTAATTATGACAGATGATACGTGCGCACTTGTAGATATGAAAATGGGAAATAAATGGGGGAATTACACACAGTTAAAGATATATGATGAATCACCTAGAGGTTACCCAGACAACAGGAGCCAATGTTAATGTTTCCACAGGTCTGTGATCCTGCTATGGGCATGTCAGCGCTGGCATGGGAAGCACCAACGGTCAAAGTCAATAATGACACCTGCCTTCACCCTGGCCAGTACGTATTACTTCCCCAAGGAGGAAGTGGGGAATGGGTAAGAAAGCCCAACACCTGGATTACAGATCAACTCACTACACGGACACATCAAATGAACGATTGGGAACAAGACCCCCACGTGTGATCACACAAAGAGTTGTAAGAGTACTTTACATTTAACAACACCAGGGCAGCCAGCCCAGTTAACACTGCTCGAGTGTAACAACGAGAACTGGACTGGGTTGGTGATATGGGGGATATAGAATATACGCACCCCCTACCAGTTTTTCATCAACAAGCATTTGGATGTTTCAAGAGATTAATGTGACCACCGGATGGACAGACCTCCCTCCCTTTGTTTGGGAACCGGGTCTCGAGGGACAATATTGTCAAGAAACATGTAAATATGTAATAGATAGGCATGATTGTTATGATACACAATGTTTTATTTTGACTACATGTGGCTATCAAAGATCCACTCAATGTCCAGATGTAGTAAGCACCTCCCCCCCCACCACCGCCCCACCACCCCGGATGGGATAGTCAGGCTAGGAAAGTCAAAACCACTATTACATGATGTAACTATGGTCTCCCTGGAAATGACATATAATATCTCGGGACTACTGTCAATACTGCATAGGACTTGTCACAGCCACCAGAATTCCATAAAATGGGCTAGAGGCCAACTGAAGAGGATAGTCAATGACTATAAATTTCGAATTGTTCCAGGTATTAGAGCAAAAGCACAGGCTCGGTTAAAAAGAATTATACTAGGAGACATTGGAGGGCTATTTGGGAGTGCCAATTCCATGCTTAATTCAGATCAGATCTATGACTTAAATTATACCTCCTGGGTGGTTGCTGAGACTGCCCGAGGACTGCACTACAGTGCGCAAGGGACAGGATATACCCTGACATCTGTGGAGCTACAAGGAGAAGGTCTGCTACAAATCCTTAGGCAGACTGCAGAAAGGATAACAGACACAGCCAAATCACAAACCACAGGGAGGGCATGCAATATGCTAGCACAAAATCTAATTGATGGGGTAAAATCTGATATTGAAAATATTGGGTTCGGAACAATTCCCAAACACATGTTCGAGTCAATTTACCAATTAAACCTCAAATTTACGCAAGGAACAGCAGGAAATGGTGATTACACAAACTCAAGGTGGAGGAGAGGATGGAGTTATAAAATTTATCATGGTCATTACCCAAGAGCATCATCCAAACGGGGCTTTCCTGAACAGCTATAGGTTCAAGTCCCTAGAAGTAGATAAAGGGGGGATGATATTCCACGTAGGGCTACCTGGATATATATAATGTATGTAAAAGACATGGTACTGATAAGTACTAGAGATTGTTATTCAGAATCAAGAAATTACATTGTATGCTCATGTCAAGTGCTGGAGGTATTTACAAACACAAGCAAAGTTACATTTACCACTTTACTGATTCAGGAAGTATGTAAGACAACGTGGCTTCCTCAACACAATGGCTGAGTTCCTTTATGGGGACTTACTTTATGATATCAACATAAAACCTGGAAAGGGACTCTCCAGGTACAGAGAGCAACAAACCAAAGGTGCGCATCAATTCCCAGAGGACAGGAAAAGGGAAAGTGGTGCTATACAACCAGGTGGTTTAGGACGACAGGCCACCCGAAGGACCAGAAGAGGAATTCTCAACTTAAGATGTGGCCAGCTTGGGCTTTGCCAAGGGCCAAAAGTGGGGACTGTTAGGGGGAAATTAAATATATATATATAATAAAAAAGCTCACAGTAAGAATCTGCTAAACATACTTAAAATCTCCAAGCAGCCATGGATGCTAAATCTATTGACAGCTGAGGGCAAGCAGATGGACACTGCACACAATGGGGCTTTGAGTTTTGTGTGATTTACAAAGTTTCAAGTGATGAGTTAATATCTAAGCACAGACAGAACTATTCAAGTGGTACAATAGTGCGTTGAAGCCTTGACAGCTAGATTGGAGATAAAACATAACATAAAGTTAGTTTAGGTATACTCCTCTCTCAGGGACAGGGCAGATGGTTTAGCTTAGATATGGGAGGACATACAAAGACAAGAGAGGTCTTTGATGAAACACAAGCAGTCTTGAGTTGTGAGAACCAAGGTCTTTGTGTATGTGTTTTAATTTTGATTGGATAATATAATTATGTATACACCCTTTAGAATAATTGGTTAACAAAATCACATGTTTATGTACTCAATAGGATAGTTTTAACATGGTACCTATGTGTAGGTTACCAACTGGATATATTCAAATGTACTCAAATGCATTGTGATAAGAAAAAGTACAAAAGTAATGAAATGTAATCAATCAGGGAGCTGGGTCTTCATTCTTAGGAATGATTACAGCTCCCTTGCATATGCTTGAATAAAACCGGTAAAAGGAAGCCTGAGTCTCTCTGGTCGCTATGTGGTCGGGGATTGTAATTTCTCCTTTTCAACTGGCCTATTGGTAGTTGCAGAATTGGAAGGAATACCCTCTTCATGGTAGATGAGGGTAACTTAGTAGGCATTTTTTGTACCTGGGCTTTCAGAAAGCTTTTAATAAAGTATCGCATAAGAGGCTTGTCTACAAGATAGAATCTTGTGAAATTGATGGTAAGGTTATGTTAAACTTATATAAAACACAAAATCACCAAGAGTCTGGATAGAGTAGATAGGGAAAACCTTCTGCTGTTGGAAAGATAGAGAATGAGAGGACACAGATTTATGCCTAGCGACATGAGGAGAAACTATTTCACAGGGCAAGTGATTAAGATCTGGAATGCTCTGCCTGAGAGTGTAGAGGAGGCAGGTTCAATTGAGGCATTCAAGAGGGAATTGGATTATTATCTGAAAAGGACAAATGTGCAGGGTTACAGGAGAAAGGAGGGAATGGCACTGGGTGCATTACTCATCCAGACAGCCAGTACACACACGACGGGCTGAGTGGCCTCCATCTGTGCTGTAACAAAAAATTGGTGGATTAAGAATTGCTGAATGCTGTGGACATAAAATGATTGTCAATGGATTTTGATCTGCTGGGAGGCTGCTTATGGATCAGCGTTAGGACCTCCACTATGTACTATTTTCATTGATGATCTAGATGAAGGTGTTGAGGAAATGGTTCACAAGTTTGCAAACATTATCAAGACATTTAAGGAAGTGAGAGCTAGAGTGCTCAACTACTACATGCAGATCAAGATGTGCTGGGCTATTGCGCCAGTGTTGATGGCAAATAATGTTTAACTTAGAAAAGTGCAGTGTTATACATGGGGGAAAGTCAAATACCAAACATATATACACCCAATAGGAAAAAAAAATAAAGGCAGTGATGAAAGAAAGAGATTTGGGTTATTACTGCATTGTAGCTAAAGGCCCATAAACAATGCCAGCAAGTTAACTAAAGCAAATAAGATTCTTGGGTGTATTCACAGGGCAATTTGCTAGAAAACGATGCACCCCATTTTGTCTATGTAAGAGGTCTTAGTTAGGCTTCTGTTGGAAACTGTTTCTGGTCTTGGTTCCCTCACATGGTGATGGATATTGAGGCTTTCAAAAGGGTGCAGAGGAGGGCCATTGACTAATGCCAAGTTTAAAACCTTAGTTACTCAGATAGACTCAGTGAGCCTCTATACTCTAGAAATGTACGAGAGTGATTCGATTGCAGTTTATAAAATAATTAAATTAGACTGTAGTTTTTGTAGACTAATTATTTCACCTGGATAAGTCAGGAAGAACCAATGGATAATTTGTATAAGGATAAAGCTAAATTAAATGTGAGAGGATTCGTTTCTTAGAAAATAGTGGACCTCTGGGGCAGGTTGCCAGATCATCTGGTGATTGTTGATTTGGCGGTATTCCAACTAGACCAGCTGCAACAAAGATCACCTTGTACAACCCGTAATGTAAATCAGTGCCAGTGTGATCGACTGGACTACTTACAATCACACGTGTGGGTCAGAGGGGAATTTTCCAGGTTTTTTCCTCCTTAATTGGTTGAGGTGTTCATCTGCTTTTTTGTCTCCCCCAGGAGGTTACACGGCTTTAGGTAAGTGGAGGTTATATATTGTGATGCACAAGGCATTTCAACTATGTGGAATCATTTATGCATGACCACATTAATAACAGTGGTGTACTGTTGTTCCATTTGTTAGGTATTTCATAAATGCCAACTACAAAATCAGCAAATGCTGACAAACAGCTTCAATTAAAAAACAATGACATACAAAAGTAAGTAATAAGAGCTTGAATTTCCATGGGGGTGGGGGTGGGGGGCAATGGAGGGGTGGTTATGTGTGGGGTGGGGTGGGAACGGTTGTGTCCCATGTCCCAATTGTCCACCATAACTCCAGTAAAGGACTTGTGGAAGCACTGAAGTATTGATAAAAATGGTTTATACCATCAAAATGGATCTTTTGTTACAGGATCAGTTATTTTCATTGCATAATACAACAGTTCTGAAAGTCCCCTAACTTCTACATTAAAATAAATGGCATTATGAAAATTTGAACTTATAAGTCATGACTCCTGCAAGGAAAATTGATTGGGATATTACGTAGTGTGTTTAACCGTCTTAATGTTAATATTCACAAGCTGCATCAGCAGTTTTTTGCAGCACTCATTGCATAAACACACTGTTATAAATATTTAGTTTTATGTTTGATGGTAATATTTTAGAGGTAATGATTAGTTCTGGGAAGATTAAAGAATAACTGTAGAAAATAGGATAGATGGAATAAAGCAGTTTAAAGACTATAGCCTAGAACTTCCAATGACTGGGGGGGGGGGCGTTGTTCGTACCCCGGTGATACCCCAGAAGACATGCTGAGGGACCCCCTGAATGTCCCCACCCGAGGACTGCACAGTAGTTGTCTCAGAAGTTTAAACTTCTGATGGGCCATTACCCTGGACAGGGAACCATCCAAAACACTGGTTTAAATCAGTGACTTTTGATGGTTCCAATTCACTTAGCGGAATAGTTACCCAGGAAATGTCAGAAGGATTAAAACCACTTCTAACTCCTGGTAATTATGCCATTGACCTTCCAACTCTCCACTGGATGCCCAACTACCTCCTTGAACAGCCCATGCCCTTGATCTCAGCCACCACCAACCCCCCTGACTAACCCTGAGCTATCCTCCCAACCCCCAACTAGACCCACGCCCCAGACTAGCACCCTGACCACACGACTACCCTCCGCACCTACCCCAACTGCCCTCCTGACAACCCAACTACACCCCTAACCACACCTAATCCTCCTGAATATCCCTCATCCCCTGCCTGACCACCCGATCCATCCTACTCCCCACCAACCCATCCTACCCCATCCTGACCCATTCTACCTTGACCCATTCTACCCTCTGCCCACCTGACTCATCTTCCCCTCCCCCCAACCAACCCATCCTACCACCCCACACCCCCTCCCCTCCCCACTTACCTTAGCTACAATTAGTTTAAAAACATTCAGTGAACCCAGGAAGACTATGTTATCTTGGAGATGGGTGGAGCTTAAGAAGCTTCTAAGATTTCAATTTGTGTGTTTTTTCTGGGGGACTGTGTGTTCTGCAGCAGGGAAAAAGGCCTTAACTAAAAAGTGCTGCTATTAGCAGGTTCCAAGCAGCAAATGTGTTGCTGTTAGCTGATTCTGGGTAGTTGGGGGCTCAGGAAAAGTCCCAGAAATAGTTTGATAGCTCCATGCAGTTAGGACTCAGGAGAAGTTCTGGGGAGCTGAGAAGGTGGCAGAAGGTCACTGGCTCTGTGTTGGCAAGGTTTAGAGCTCAGAAGAAGTCCTGGCAGCAATTTATAGCTTGGTGTAGCTGGCGAGATTGGAGCTTGGTGAAATCCAGGGTTAGTGCCAGCCTAATGATGCCAGTCAACTATTAAAGAGCTGAAATTGCTCCAGTAAGTAGAGGCTGGAGCACAGACTCAGAAATCCAGGAAAACAAAGTCTCGGGAGATTAAATTGAAACCCTGGGAGGTATACAATTGTTGAAGCAGTCCAAGTTGGAGTAGCTTTGAGGGAATTTAGAGGCTTGATCTTTGAAAGTGAAGAAGTTTGAAGTCCCTTGTGATGGAGACAGTTTCAACGAGATTAGCTGACTCATAGTATTTACTTATGCCTGGATGGGTTGCTGGGCAATTCGTGGGATCCGTCTTGTTCGGATTTGTTATTTAGTGTACAGTGTGGTGTGTTTGATCAGAGTTTGCCTTTTAATTCATTCATATTAACTTGAATGTTAGAGCATAAGATTGATATTATAAATTGCTTTATCTTTTTTGACCTTGTTAGGAACTAGAAATAGTTTAAGGAAATTATGTTTGTATCTGTGGGTGTTAGGAATGAGTTTGAGCTTTAAGTTGAATTTGTATTTCTATATCAGTGTGTTAAGAAAGGGGAAACTTGAGTTTTAGTTTCACTTCAAAAGATGCCTGCATTTTAATTGGGATTTGCAACTCTTGAAGCAAAACACAGGGTAGAAAAAAACTGGGCTGTTGCCTAGCAACAGGAGGCCCACAAAGGGACAGAGAAACTGAAAGCAGTTTAAGTTCAGTTGGTGATTATGCTCTAAGGTTGAAAGCAGCATAGGAGAGGGACAGATAGCGAGTCCCAAACTAAAGTTGGAAACAGGAACTAGGAGAAGCTGGACAGGAGGGAACTGCAGGAAGCAGGTTTCTCCAAAGAACAGAATAAGTGGGAGGCAGTCCCGAGAAGAACTTCTAGTCAAAGGGAAAGAACAGGAACCTGGAAAAGGTCCTGTTTAGTGAAGTTAGGAGTGAGGTGCACAGAAAGGCTCGCAGCTTAAAGGGAGAAAGCTGCAGGATGCAGACTTAAAGCAAAATAGGCTTGCAAGAAGCCAGAAGATCCAAGGAAACAGCCGCAGGTCTGTAACTCTTTATAATGGGCATGTGAAGCAGTGGTGTTCAGTTGGCATGGCTAGGTCAGAGAGAGAGTGTGTGGAAGGAAGCTTGAATGCATGTGGCAATCCAGAGGGGAGGAACATTGGAAGGAGAATTCGAAACCCTTGAGGTGGACTCTTGTGGACGGTGTCTGAGAGAAAGCATAGTTTGGGAGAAGATTGCAAAGTGAGTTCTTTGAGAGTGAAGATTGGAAACCCTTGTGTGAAAGACAGAGTTCAGTGAGACCGGTTGGCTTATGGTATGACAAGCATCTGGGGAGAGTTGACGAGGGATCCATTGCATCTGTTTGGGATGGCATCTGTCATTTGGTTTCAGAGTGTGATGTGTCTGGCTACAGATAGCCTATTGGTTAACATGGACTGTGTACTTACTCTGAACATTGGAGTATAAGATAGCTTTTGTAACTTGCGTTAACCTTACTATCTGTATATCTCTGTAAAGGTATAGTTGTGCGAGAAGGAGTTTTTTTTTAGTCATTCATGGGATATGGGCTTCGCTGGCTGGGCCAGCATTTATTGCATATCCCTAGTTGCCCTTGAGAAGGTGATGGTGAGCTGGTTTCTTGAACCGCTGCAGTCCATGTGGCGCAGGTACACCCACAGTGCTGTTAGGAAGGGAGTTCCAGGATTCTAACCCAGCGAAAATGAAGGAACAGTGATATATTTCCAAGTCAGGATAGTGAGTGACTTGGAGGGGAACTTGCAGGTGGTGGTAAACCCATCTATCTGCTGCCCTTGTCCTTCTACAAGGTAGGGTCATGGGTTTGGAAGGTGCTGTCTAAGGAGCCTTGGTGAATTCCTGCAGTGCATCTTATAGATGGTACACACTGCTTCCACTGTGCGTCAGTGTTGGAGGGAGTGAATGTTTGTGGATGTGGTGCCAAACAAGCCGGCTGCTTTGTCCTGGATGGTGTCAAGCATCTTGAGTGTTGTGGGAGCTGCGCTCATCCAGGCAAGTGGGGAGTATTTCATCATGCTTCTGACTTGTGCCTTGTAGATGATGGAGAGGCTTTAGGGAATCAGGAGGTGAGTTACTCATCATAGGATTCCTAGCCTCTGACCTGCTCTTGTAGCCACAGTATTTATATGGCTAGTTCAGCTCAGTTTCTGGTCAATGGTAACCCTCAGGATGTTGATAGAGGGGGATTCAGTGATGGTAATGCCATTGAACATCAAGGGGTGATGGTTAGATTCTCTCTTGTTGGAGATGGTCATTGCCCGGCACTTGTGTGGCACGAACGTTATTTACCACTTGTTAGCCCAAGCCTGGATATTGTGCAGGTCTTGCTGCATTTAGACGTGGACTGCTTCAGTATCTGAGGAGTCGTGAATGGTGCTGGATATTGTGCAACCATCAGCTAACATCCCCATTTATGATCTTATGATGGAAGAAAGGTCATTGATGAAGCAGCTGAAGATGGTTGGGCCAAGGACACTACCTTGAGGAACTCCTGCAGTGATGTCCTGGAGCTGAGATGATTGACTTCCAACAACCACAACCATCTTCCTTTGTGCTAGATATGAATTGAACTAGCGGAGAGTTTTCCTCTTGATTCCCATTGATTCCAGTTTTGCTAGGGCTCCTTGATGCCACACTCAGTCAAATGTGGCCTTGATGACAAGGGCAGTCACTCGGACCTCAACTCTGGAGTTCAGCTCTTTTGTCCGCATTTGAATCAAGGCTGTAATGAGGTCAGGAGCTAAGTGGCCCTGGCAGAAACCAAGCTGGGCATCAGTGAGTAGGTTACTTTTAAGCAAGTGCCACTTGATAGTACTGTTGGTGACCCCTTCTATTACTTTACTGATGATTGAGAGTGGACTGATGGGGCGGTAATTGGCCAGCTTGGATTTGTCCTGCATTTTGTGTAAATGACACACCTGGGCAATTTTCCACATAACCGGGTAGATGCCAGTGTTGTAACTGTACTGGAACAGTTTGGCTAGGGGCATGGAAAGTTCTGGAGCACAAGTCTTCAGTACTATTGCCGGAATATTGTCAGGGCCCATAGCCTTTGCACTATCACATGCCTTCAGCCGTTTCTTGATGTCATGTAGAATGAATTGAATTGGCTGAAGACTGGCATCTGTGATGCTGGGGACCTCCGGAGGAGGCCTGGGTTGATCATCCACTCGGCACTTCTGGCTGAAGATTGTAGCAAATGCTTCAGCCTTATCTTTTGCACTGATGTGCTGGGCTCCTCCATCATTGAGAATGGGGATATTTGTGAAGCCTCCTCCTCCAGTGAGTTGTTTAATTGCCTACCACCATTCACAATTGGATGTGGCAGGACTGCAGAGCTTAGATCAGATCCATTGGTTGTGGGATTGCTTAGCTTTGTCTATCACTTGTAAGCTGTGACACGCAAATAGCCCTGTGTTATAGCTTTACCAGGTTGACACCTCATTTTTAGGTACACCTGGTGCTAGTCCTGGCATGCCCCCCTGCACTCTTCATTGAACCAGAGTTGATCCCCTGGCGTGATGGTAATGGTAGAGTGGGGGATATGCCAGGCCATGAGGCTACAGATTGTGTTTGAATACAATTCTGCTGCTGCTGATGACCCATAATGTCTCATGGATGCCCAGTCTTGAGCTGCTAGATCTGTTAGAAATCTATTCCATTTAACATGGTGGTATGCCACAAACACTTTGGAGGGTATCCTCAATGTGAAGGCGGGACTTCGTCTCCACTACGAATCTACAGTGGTCACTCCTACCGATACTGTCATGGACAGATGCATCTGCAGCAGGCAGGTTGGTGAGGATCTGGTGAAGTATGTTTTTCCCTGTTGTTGGTTCCCTCACCACCTGCCGCTGCAGTCTGGCAGCTATGTCCTTTTAGGACTCGGCCAGCTTGGTCAGTAGTTGTGCTACCGAGTCACTCTTGGTGATGGACATTGAAGTCCCCCACCCAGAGTACATTGAACACCCTTGCCACCCTTAGTGCTTCCTCTAAGTGGTTTTCAACATGGAGAAGCACTGATTCATCAGCTGAGAGAGGGCGGTGCGTGGTAATCGACAGGAAGTTTCCTTGCCCATGTTTGATCGGATGCCATGAGACTTCATGAAGTCTGGAGTTGATGTTGAGGACTCCCAGGACAACTCCCTTCTGACTGTATACCACTGTGCACCACCTCTGCTGTGTCTGACCTGCTGATTGGGCAGGACATACCCAGAGATGGTGATGATGGTGTGTGGAACATTACCTGTGATGTATGATTCCGTGAGGATGACTATGCCAGGCTATTGCTTGACTAGTCTGTGAGACAGCTCTCCAAAATTTGGCACTAGTCCCCAGATGTTTGTATGGAGGACTTTGCAGGGTTGAGTTTGCCGTTGTCTTTTCAGGTGTCTGTAATTGAGGTAATAGCAAGGCATTTGGAACTGGAAGGAGGAGAATGTAATCCATATGGTAATTCAGCTGAATTAGCTAGAATTCAGTTGTAGATGAATTCAGAAGCAGCTTGAGGTAGAAAGAGACACAAAAAATCTTGAACTGGAAAAAGAGAGATGCATAGGTTTGAACTTGAACTTGAGAGAAAGAAATCAAACAGACAGCATGAACTGGCTGAAGAAAAGCTTAGATTATGGGGTGAAAGAGAGTCTGGTGGTTTGGTTGAGGAATCGAGTCTCATTCCGAGCTTTGATATAACCAAGGGTCTTCGCATAATGCCCAATTTCATTGGAGTTGAGAGATATTTTCTCTCATTTGAAAAGGTGGCTACAAAGCTAAAGTGGTCAAAGGACACGTGACAGAATTTTCCATGCCCGTTGGTGGCGGGCATGTTTGGCGGTGTGAATGGACAATATGGCGAAAAGGCCAACGACATTAAATCAGTTTGCAATTGTCCACTCTGCCCGTCAATGGCGGGCCACATTTCCTGCTGTCGGATGTCGGGAACTTCATTGTCATACATCTGAATATCATTATAAACCCAGCTCCTCAGAATCATCCCCCCACGCTGGATCATCCGCATAAGTGATGTGCACCTGGCAATCTGCACTTCACTTGGGACTTGGAGGTTTGTTTGCCGACCTTGCTTCGGGCAGCACTCGCAGTCATCAGTGCCAGGCTTTGCAGACAGCACCACATCACTTTTAGGAGAGCTCACAGGCAGGTCTCTACCAACAGACGAGCCATAAAGTGGGGTGGCTTTCCAACAGCTGCAGGCTTGTTTGGGGAAGGGGGAGAAGTGGCCTCAGGCAAGGGAAGAGGCTGCAGGGCTGTACTGGGGAAAGGAAGGTATACCAGGGCACACGTTAATCTCTGCAAGTGGCCTCAAGATGCTGAGGGCTGAGGAGGCAGTCACCACAGGAGATGAGGCCAGGTGGAGTTGTGAGGGTATGTGTGAGAGAGTGAGTGGTGATGTCCCTTGAACTGGTAGTGAGATGCCAGTGAATGTGTGATGGGCTTGAGTGTGTGAATTTAGTGTGATGAGATGGTTGCCTTACCCTGGCAGGACAGATGAGATCATTCAGCCTCTTTCTGCATTGGATGGCCAACCGCCTTTTTACAGCATTGGCACTGATCGCCACTGCAATCACCTACCAAGCCAGAGTGGTGAGATTGCTGGACCTCCTGCGACCAGAGCAGGAGTACAGGACGTCATGGTGGGCCTCCACGGCATCCAAAAGGCATGCTAGGGATGCCCCACTGAATTGGGGGGCTACAGTCTTCTTGGCTTTCAGGGTCATGTCTTCTGTGCAGTAGTCCTGGGCTGGAAGTGCTGAGGGGTGTGTGCATGGCTGCATTTTAATTATGGCACCCAGCGTGAGGAAGTGGTGACATGGCAGCGGGTGGGCAAATGAGAGCCCCGCCATCAAAATGGCATGTTTCTCAAGAATGAATGATGAAAGAGATGGGTTTGGGATGTTATGACATGAAAAGCCACCATTGTGGCCAACGGGTAAAACATTCTTTTTCCCACCTGCTACTGCACTTAGTTCAAATTTGGGACAATTCTGCCCATGGACTCTCATTTTGTCAAGTGTTTTGGCTCAGAAGATTATGGATATATATTCTAGCTTCCTGGAAAAATAATCCACAGATTATGAGACAATTTAAACTGCAGTACATAATGCTTTCAAGCTTGTCCCTGAAGCCTATCAGTTGAAATTTCAGACTTTAAAGAAAGGACCAAATAAAACATTTGTCAAATTTGCTAGAGAGAAAGAAATGTTGTTTGACAGGTGGTTTCAATCAATGAAGCTGAAACAAACTTTTGAGAATGTGAGGAAGCTAATGATATTGGAAGAATTTTTAAACAGAATCTCAATGGTGATTAGGTCACATCTGGAAAACTGTAGAGTTTCTAAGGTACAGGAAGCAGCAGTTCTAGCAGATGGGTATGATATATCACATAGACGGCTAGCGAGCAGTAGATCTCCATTTGTAAACCCACAGGAAAGCTGAAAGCTGGGTTGTTGCACGTTCTGGACCACCAGCCATTGTGTAGAAGTGAAACGTAAGTGGAAATTTGAACCTGTTTTGTCAGTTAGGAAACTGACAGGATTTGGTGCAATGCAGGTTTTACACCACATCTGACTTTACTCTCCATTGATGTCAATCAGTCATGTCTAAAATATGCAGATAACCCAATCCCTTCAGCTTTCTGCCAGGGTGGGGTGGTCATGACTAACTCTACAAACTCTTGTTCACATAGTACTTCAGTATGAAATAAAAAAGAAAAATAGCTTTAGAGGTATGTTGATGTGTTCTTAAATAAAAATATTTAATCCTACACAATAACTCCCACACCCCAACATGTTATTTTGTGAATGTTTTCTCTTACATTTGTCATGGTTTGCTGGAGAAGCTTACGGGCATGGATCTCCTGTCCTTGACCCATAGAAACACAGCGTGTCTCTATCTTGACTCTTTTGCCCAAAGCTATGATGGAATCTGTGGGATCAGAACCCATCGACAGAAAACAGATAAGAGGAGTATATTTATCTGATTCCTCCCAGGTCATTTCCAAGTTCAGGATGAGTCCTTCTGCATATTTTTCTCCCATTGCATCCATAATGTACTTACGAGCCTAAATAACAAATGGCAAAATTAAAGAACTGTTTGGTAGAGTCCTACTGCAAATCAGCTTCCATTCATCTATGTTTAAGATTAAAACATAGTGTTTATTGTATTAACAAAACTCAATGAAATACACAGCTATTCAATCACTTCCATTTTTAATTAAAAATGTAATTTGTTTTTCTTTTTCATAACATGTAAATTACTATTTTCACTTACATATTTTCAGTTCTTAAAAGCTTCCTAAACCAATAAGCAATTATTATTCAACTGGGAGCCTGATTTAAATATGTTAATGAAATGTCATGCTTGTTCTTGGCAAGACACCAGGACGCCACAAAACCTGCCTCCATAAAAATGTCAATGGGCACGTGAGCATTGGTTTAGGGTTGCATTTTGTGATGGGTTAACATCAAGGCCTTTACTTTCCTTGTATTGTATGCAGAAGGATAAAATGCTGAAAATAAAATGGTAAAGAGTCATGGATACTGCTTTTGGGAATTTTCAACTGGACTCAGTTTCCAACCAGCTCAATTACTTGATTGTGGTTTTTAACTCACTGCTTAGATCAAATCAGGTAGAATGGGAATTAAAATCAACAGCTCCTTTTTTTGCTCTGATACTGCCAACCAACAGTGATTTTAACCTCTGGCAGTTGAGGCTTCTGCCTCAGTCAGGCCGTTGCTCAAAGAGATACAATTATATGGTTCACAGAAAACCAGTGGATTTCCCACCACCCTAATCGGTGAGCTGCTTCAAAAGCATGAGCAGCTCACCAATGCGTATGGTTCTGGGCCTCCAACTGCTTCAATCATGCAGTCAGCAGGCTTCCCTTGCCCACCTTGCACACAATGGAAGTAGCCACTTTGAATTGATTCCAGGGTGTTACAGACAATGGAGGAGAAATAAACAAATTCTCAATTTCCTTCTCTTACTGTCTGCAATCAATGTGTTGTTTTTATAAAGGTAGATACTTGTGTTTCTAAGCCCTCTTTAACGTATGGTCAATTTAAGCAAACAACAACGGACTTTTGGGAGTTTAAAAGTAAAGATTATTTATTCACATACTAACCCTGAGTCTAAACGCTACATCAATCACACACCACGCACTCAAGAAAGATACAAATATAGAAGGTAATGCACCTCTACAAGTGGCAAACCAAAAAGAATAGCTAACAATTCATGTGATTGGCTTGTTGTAGGAAATCAGTCATTGTGGACCCAATAGAGCAAGAAGCAAGTCTTTTTCCACTCTCGGATTATGGTTGAGATGGGTTCAAATAGCTGAAGTCAGATATCCGGATTGTTGCAAGGTTCCCTTGGAAAAATTAATTTTCAGCAGCTCACAAAGGTAGGCACTTGTGGTTTTTGTATCAGGAGGTCAAATTTCTTTATAGATGGCCTTGGAGTTTTGGAATCAGGCTGGGAAGCATTTTAAAGACTTTACAGCCTCCCATTCTTTAAAAGGTAAAGATGGCACAGCCTTTTGCTGCTGCTGTTCTGTACTGCTCAGTGTTCTCTTGCAGACTGCCTAGGTTTCTCTCTGGGTCTTTAGATAAAACTTGTTATCTCAAGCCGGTTTCAGTCACAAGACTGGTATTGTCTAACCAGAATGATTTGGAAGTTCAAAGACGTAAGTACACAATAGAAGACAGATGGTGGTCTTTCACACTTATTCTGCAGATAACTTATCTCTTCAGCTCTCTTTTGTGAGGCATTGATCTTAGAGAGAAGGGCCAGAATTTTTCCGATGGTTAGCTGGGGGCAGGGCCCACTTACCGATGTGAAAATGATGCGGGATGATGTTAGGGGGAACCCCTGACGTCATCCCGCCCCATTTAAATATTCAGAAAAATAAAAAAAACGCTTTCTGTGCGGCGGGGCAGGGATTCCCCAACTGTCAGAGCACACTCTTTCACGCATGTGCACGAAAGAGCGCACATCTCCCTGAGAATAAGTGTTGCCTCAGGGAGATCACTGACAGAGTTTCAAACTTTAAAAATAGAAAAATATAAAAATTATTAACATGTCCCCCTCATGTGACAATGTCAGATGAGATGGGACATGTTAATAAGTAACAGGAAAACTTTATTAAAGTTTTTTAAAACAGACATGAAACCTCATCCCGCCAGTGGATGAGGTTTCATGTTTTTTCAGAAGCCCGCTGGGGCTCTTGGCCTGCCCGCCAGCTTTAAGGTTGGATGGGTAGGGCTTTTAATTGGTTTAATTATCCTGTCAATGGCTTCAATTGGCCATTGACAAGCTGGCGGGCGGACAGCTGATCACGCTGTTCTCCCGCCTTCCTGAATATTTAAATGGGGCAGGATGACATCAGGGGTTCCCCCTGACATCATCCCGCATCATTTTCACATCGGTAATGGGCCCTGCCCCCAGCTAACCATCGGAAAAATTCTGGCCCTTCTCTCCAAGATCAATGCCTCACAAAAGAGAGCTGAAGAGATAAGTTATCTGCAGAATAAGTGTGAAAGACCACCATCTGTCTTCTATTGTGTACTTACGTCTTTGAACTTCCAAATCATTCTGGTTAGACAATACCAGTCTTGTGACTGAAACCGGCTTGAGATAACAAGTTTTATCTAAAGACCCAGAGAGAAACCTAGGCAGTCTGCAAGAGAACACTGAGCAGTACAGAACAGCAGCAGCAAAAGGCTGTGCCATCTTTACCTTTTAAAGAATGGGAGGCTGTAAAGTCTTTAAAACGCTTCCCAGCCTGATTCCAAAACTCCAAGGCCATCTGTAAAATTAAAAAAAAATCCATGTTTGGAGTTATGAATAGGATATGCCTTCAATGGGTATGACAGCGGTGTTTTGTGTATGTTATTTGGCCAGGAAGCAGTGCCTGACAACAAAAATTAATTGAGTGTCATGGAAGAATAAACTATATAGAACTATGGCACCACCGTTGAATTTTCTGAATATCACAAGTTTGATTTGTCATTGAATTAACCCAAAACGCCAAAGGTTTTTCTTCTTATTTCTTTAAAATGTATTCTATTTCATAGAAGTTGTAGTTTCCATTATGTTAGCAGATATGTAGCTCACACAGATTTCAGTTGCTCATTTTGTTGCTGATTCTTGACAGCACTTGTGGGTAATGTTTTTTTGGGAATTTAATGAGGAAAGGGAAATTCCTTCTGGCGGTGATGCACCTGATTGCAACACATGTATCAAAGTCATATTGGTTATTACCATGTTGCCTTTCACAGATGAAACCACACAGTAACTTTCCATACTATCACTAATTATGAAATATACTGCTCATTGAAATTCACATTCAATGTCAGTGCACAAAAACCAAAGTTAACCTGTTTGTTAAAGCAATGTGGAATCTAACAAATAGCTTAATCAAGATTTACATTCTAATGAATACCTGAGCGATGGTTCTATCAGGACACCAAGATCTGATCAAGAGAAGACGTCGGAAACAGTCCAAGGATTGGTCATAAGCATTTGGCAGAACTTCTTCCTCAGGAGCTCCTTTATCGAACCAGTTTTTCCACAGTTTCTCATTTCTCCCGATCTATTCAAATAACATTGTTGTAAGATTGGGTGAACTGAAAGGATTTTCATTGCATTGCAAAAGGAAAATCAACGAGGAAAAAAGACCCCTCAGCCCACCAGCACACATTCAAGTCACGTTGTAACGGTTTCACCACTGAGCTTAAATGTATTTTAAATAATCACCATGTTTATTTAGCATATAAATACTTACCACTCTAACAGGTTTAACCCAATAGCTATTCTAAATTTACTTTTCATTAATTTTCATTTATATTGCACCTTCTGTGGCATACTAAGAAATCTATATGTATACAATTAAGGTGGACCTTGTATATACAATTTTATATTTATGCACTTTGAGGAGGTTTGCCATTAATTACCTTCCTTCTGAGCTGGAAACATGGGCCTGAATTTTCTCGGAGTGGCAATCGGTGCCAGATTGCTGCTCTGTGTCCAATTACTTACCTCAATTTCTTTTTTGATGCTATCTCACCTGACCTTCTGACTCAGGCCTGGCGAGATCCAGGGAGTGCAGCGCGTCCCTAGGGCCCAGCATCGAAATTCAGGAGAGTTGGTGAAGGAAGCCATGCCTTCTGTTTTAATAGCATGAGCTGCCATAAACCAGGTAAGTTCAAAGGTCCATTGAAATTTAAAGGTCCTTGACAGGGCAGGGAGAAGGTAAGCGTCTAGAATAAGTGGATAGGATTTGGGGGATGGGGGGATCAGAGGTCAGAGGGGTAGGAGGAGTTAGCTGTCAGAAGTTGGGAGGGATTGGAGATCGTTGGAGGGGAGATCAGGCTGGGCCTGGGGAAGGGGAAGAGGTTAGGTCTTAGGTCGGGTTGGGTCAAGGGAAGAGGGTGTTGGGCCTCGGGGTGAGGGGTCAGGTCTTGGGTCTGGTCAGACTTTTGGGGGTGGGGGGTGGGCATTGTCCAGGCCTGGGAGGGTGCCGGGCCTCGGAGGGTGGTTGGGCCTGCAGGGGGGTGATGTTGGGTCTCTGGGGTGTTGCGGGGGAGGGTATTGGGTCTAGTTTGGGGTGGGGGTGGGGAGTAATAAGGCCTCGGCTTGTGTCCACCAGACCTGGGGGCGGAGGGGTGGAGATGAGAGTCAGGCCAGCTGGGTTGGACTGGAGTCCCATTTGGGTGGGGGAAATCCCATGTAAGGGCTTTGTCAGGGTAGTGTTGGGTGACTTTGGGGGTCGATGGAATGGGGAGGCCCATGGGAGCGGGTTGTCCAGGAGTGGCAGGGAGTCCCCTGTGGGGTCGGGGGTGTGGGGGTAGGCCTATAGATGGGGTAGCTGGGGAGTGAGGGGAGATGCCTGGGGTTTGGGGAGTCCCCTGGTGGGCCAGTCTGGGTCTGTACAATAGTTACTCAGAAGTTAGAAGTAGTTTTAATCCTTCTAACCTTTTCTGGATAATTATTGGTGTAACCCAGGTGGAACCACCCAAAGTTTGAAATTTAAATTGCATTTTCAGATGGTTTGCAGTGCCCAGGGGGAGTTTGCACTTCTCGGCAGTTGCTGTTCAAACCTTACCTGCGAACCTCCAAAGGGGATTCCCCAGCACATCTTTGGGGTTCGCACTTGCACGCACCCCCACCAATCCGACACTGGGGAACTCAGAAGTTACAGCTGCCAGTAAGTTTCTCTGATCTCTCCTTATAAATTAACTCGTTTTTATGTGGGATTGGTCAAATCGTCCTTTTTTCTGCACCTTTTCAATACATGTGGAATGAATTGAAGAAAACCGAACACAGCATTCAAAAAAATTATTGTAAAGCCTTGAAATAATGTCTGTATACTTGTTCTCCAATACTCTGGATGAATACCTAATACCTGATTCATTCTTGCAATTGCTTCCCTCCTCCACCTCCTCATTATGTAGACATTGAAAAATTATCCCTAACCATTTTTTTAGTTTGTTTTCTAGTCTTTGTACATTAATTCAATTCCATTAATTACAAAACTCATGCCCCATGTTTTTTTCAATTTATTTGTGATCCTTTATATTTATCAATGTTACAGTTCATTTTCCATATATTTGCCCAATTGCATTAACGGTCACAATCAATTTTGAAAATCTTTGTCCACATCGTCTGTATCCACTGTTCTCCCTATTTTTCCATCAAAGATAAATTTGGTTGCAATTGGCTTTAGTAGATGAGAAATTGTAGGGAGCCAAGCACGTTATTTTCTCTATTATCTTTTTCTTCCCATTAATTACTTTTAAGTTTCCATGTACCACTAGGATTTTGTCCCCTTCCTCCACTGTGAAAACAGAGAACTTATTTAACAAGTCTGCTATTTCCTTATTCTCCAGTCCTCATCTGTCTTCAGTGGTCCTACAATCCCATTACCACTATCTTTCTCTTAATTTAAAAACTTCTGCTGTTAACTTTGATATTCCTCTTTTTATTTCCAAGTTCCTTTTTTACTTATTATCTGTTTACTGTTTTTATGGCATTCTCAGACCACTGGGTTTTCACTTTACCTGACATTTGTGTAAGGCTTTTCTTTTAAATTTATATGATCTTTCATGTTGTCCTTTTCCTGATCATGCCCCAACTCATATTTGTATGTGGCCAAGTAAGCACTATGTGAAGCAGTCTCTTAAAACCAGCATTATTTTTATTGACTGATGAATTTTCATCAACCTGGGATTTTAACTCTATGACTGAATATTCAGGGTCACCCAAAGGTAGGAACGGAGGAGCAGGGCCAAAAATACTGGTGCCGGGTTTCAGTCAGTTGCAGGGCATCATTCTCAGGACTGGACATTTTTGATTTTCCAGTCAATCTCCAGTTTCCTGATGCAATGTGGAACAAATCAACTGCCTCAATGTGGAGACCCAGTGGCAGGCCAGTGCTCTTGGATGGCCTTCTGGCCCTCGCTGCCTGCCAAGGTGGGCCACCCCCTGCTAACCCCACCGTGGTGGCTGGCTGCTTTTTCTTTTCTCTCATTAATGTCTTTAAAAAGTGGCTGAGAGGCCACCTTCTTGTTGAGGAGCTTTCCCAGTTATTTACCATTTACTGTAGCCAGGTGCTTCTCTGAAGCTGGAAAGCCTCTGATTGCCACCCACCACCACCCCCCCACTCTACACCCACCTCACCACATCTCCCCCCACCCCACCTAGCTTTGAGAGCCTGTCCACCACCCTTAATTAGCCAGAAAATCTGTCTCTATGCCAATTAGGGGCTCAGCCACTTGAAAATCTCAACTTTAATTCATTTCCTGGGAGATGGGTTTCTAGCCCAAGAACAAATCTTGCTCCCGTTTCCCACTGTCGTGGTGAAAATTCATCCCTATTTTTCTTTGCACAGATGTTGCCAAACCTTCAAACCTGCTGAGTAATTCCAGCAATTTCTGCCTTTATTTCTATTTCTATTGACGTCCTACTCCCATGAGCCCAATCTGACTCTCAAGTTGAAGAGTGAGCACTTCCCAACACCCAGCATCATTTGTTCCATCTGCTGGAATCATCTTCATAGGTACATGCTCTCTAGGAATTTTAGTCAATCAGTTTTAGGAGGCAATGCTGTAAATCAGAGAGCATCTGAGCAGGATCATTAGAGGTGGTCTGGAGAGCAACCATAATAATCCTTTTTATTTGTACTTCAAATCAACTGTATCACACAAAAAACAGCTTTCATCAGTTTTTAACATACTTGGTCCAAAATATCTGCAAATTGCCTGAGTTTACGCAGTTCCACCAGGTTTAGCCAGGTCATATCTAAGATCCATTTTGCAGGTTTTGGAGGACAAGCCTTAAGGTCCAATGAAGCACCACCTGTAGTATATATAAAGAAAGCAAAGTTTCATTTTTATATAAGTTCATTCATATGCTTCACACGTGAAAATCATTTTCTATTCAGTGAGAACAGATAGGGGAGTATACCAAAGCTGGTGGCAGCATAGCCTATTGGGATCAGGCAACAGATTTAAACAGTGTGGGAGAGCTGGCAGCAGTAGAGTTTATTGGGAGCAGAGCAGATGACACCAGAGAAACAGAGGGAAAAACTCAACAAGCCACATCACAATCAACACATAGTGTGGAGTAGTGCAGATATGTTACACATAACTATTAAGAACATAAGAACGTAAGAAATAAGAGCAGGAATAGGCCATTTGGTCCCTTGAGTCTGCTCCCCCAGTCAATAAGATCATGGCTGATCTGTTGTGGCCTTAACTCCACTTCCCTGCCTGTCTCCCATGATCCTGGACTCCCTTGTCAATCAAAAATCTATCTAAGTCATCCTTTAATATATTCAATGGAGTGACTTTAAAGTTATAATCCCACGCATAAATTGTAAAAATATTGCGTTTAGGAAGGAACGTGGATAACATGCACACTTCACGAATTATTGTAATAACTAATGATGAAATTAAGAGAGACCTTGGCATCTTAATACACTCAATGCTCTACATGTCCAATCAATGAAGAACAACAAGCTCCAAGGCAATAAATTGCAGGGTTAGATTGGCGAAACAGTAAATGCAATTACGTTCAAACACTACCTCCACTGCTCGCTGGGGGAGAGAATTCCTAACACTAATGACCCTCTGGGAGAAGAAGTTCTTCCTCATCTTCTTAAATAGGAGGCCCCTTATTTTTAAACTGTACCCCCTAGTTCTAGATTCCCTCATGAAGGGAAAATACCCTTTCAGCATCCGCCCTACATGTTTCAATAAGGTCACCTCTCATTCTTCTAAACTCTAATGAGTATAGACCCAACCAGTTCAACCTTTCTTCATAAGACAACCACTTCATCCCAGGAATCAACCTAGTGAATCTTCTCTGCACTGCCTCCAATGAAGTATGTCCCTTCTTAAGTAAGGTGACCAAAACTGCACAAGTACGTGTGGTGTCACACCTGGTACAGTTGCAGCAAGACTTACCTACTTTTATATTCCATCCTCCTTGCAATGAAGGCCAACATTCCGTTTGTCTTCTTAATTACTTGTTGTACCTGCATGCTAACATTTATGATTCATATACAAGGGCACCCAGGCCCCTATGTACCACAACATTCTGCAGTCTCTCTCCATTTAAATCATTGTTTTTCTATTCTTCCTGCTAAAGTGGACAATCTCACATTTTCCCACATTATACTCCATCTGCTAAATTTTTGCTCACTTACTTAACCTATCTATATCCCTTTGCAGACTTTTTGTACCTTCTTCACAACTTACTTTCCTGCCTATCTTCATATTGTCAGCAAATTTAGCTACAGTACAGTCAGTCCTTTCATCCAAGCCATTGATACAGATCGTAGCTGAAATCCTAGCACTGATCCCTGTGGCACTCGACTAGTTACAATTTGCCAACCTGAACATGACCCATTTATCCTGATTTTCTGTTTCCTGTTAGTTAGCCAGTCCTCTATCCATGCTAATATATTACGCCCAACAGCATATGTTTTTATCTTGTATAGTAACCTTTTATGTGACACCTTACCGAACGCCTTTTGGAAATCCAAATACACTACAATTACTGGTTCCCCTTTATCCACCCTGCTTATTACATCGTCAAAGGATGCTAATAAATTTGTCAATCACAATTTCCCTTTCACAAAACCATGTTGACTCTGCTTAATTGTATTACAATTTTCTTAATCTCCTGCTACTTACTCTTTAATAATGGATTCTAGCTTTTTCCCCTTGATAAACGTTAGAATAACTAGCCTATAGTTTCCTGCTTTCTGTCTCCCTCCTTTCTTGAACAGAGATGTTACAATTGCAGTTTTGCAATCCACTGGGACCTTTCCAGAATCTAGGGAAGTTTGGAAGGTTGGAACCAATGCATCGACTATCTCTGCAGCCACTTCTTTTAAGATCCTAGGATGCAGGACATCCGGTTGAGGGGACTTGTGAGCCTTAAGTCCCATTAGTATTCCCATTACTTTTTCACAGTGATAGTGATCATTCTAAGTTCCTCCCTCCCTTTTGCCTCTTGATTTTCAAGTATTCTTGGGTTGCTTTTTGTGTCTTCTACTGTGAAGATGCATATAAAATACTTGTTCAAAATGTCTACCAATTCCTCACTTTTCCCTTATTAATTCCCCAGTCTCACCCTCCAAGGGACTAATGCTAGCTTTAGCTACTCATTTCCATTTTATATACTTGTAGAAGCTTTTACTGTCTGTTTACTCTCACGCTCCAATTTCTCTCTCTTCATTCGGTTTTTATAGCTTTCCCAATCTTCTGTCCTACCACTAAACTTTGCAGCTTTGTATGCCCTTTCTTTCAAATTGGTACCACCCTTAACTTCCTTAGATAGTCACGGATGGTGCATCCTTCTGGTAGAGATGATTTTCCTCAATGGAATATATCTTTGTTGTGAGTTATGAAATATCTCCTTTAATGTCTGCCACTGCATTTCCACTGTCTTACCTTTTAACCTGTTTTCCCAGTCCACTTTAGCCAATACTGTCTTCATACCCTTGTAATTGCCTTTGTTTAAGTTTAAGGCACTAGTTATAGACCTAGATTTCTCACTCCCAAACTGAAGGTGAAATTGCTCATGTTCTGATAATTTTTGTCTAGAGGATCCTTTACTATGAGGTCCTTAATTAGTCTTGTCTTATTACACATTATCAGGTCCAAAATAGCCTAGTCCCTGGTAGCTTCAAGAACGTATCATTCTAAGAAACTGTCCCAAACACACTTTGCACTTTAAGTTTATTGGTTAGTGTTTTAGTGGTTAGAATTTCTGTTTTGGTGTTAGATAAAAACAGTTAATTAACCTAAAAGCTAAAAATAATCTACCAATAAATATTGACTAAGAGGTAAGGACATCAGGGACAGAGAAAAAAATGCCTAAAGGGAATGAGCTGATTGCTGAGCAGCTAATGAGCTTTTTTTTTATTGTTCAGATCAGTGTCACAAAGTTTTATTTCTGGTAAGGTTAGACAGTGGTCTAATAAATAGAGGCATGGCAGGGATCCTCAGGCCCATAAAATGGGCTTCCTGTGCTATGCAGAAATTCCAGGACACTTTTCATGTCCTGTTCAACTACATGTACAGGAACTACTGTCAGTTGGATGTGTTAGAGCTCTGGGTTACGGAGCTTGGGCAGCAGCTGGAATCACTGCAGTGCATCCAAAAGGCTGAGAGCTGTGTGAATAGCATGTTTCTGGAGGTGGTCACCTCACAGACTAGGAGAGTGCAGGCAAAGAGGGAACCCATAATGCCAGAGAGACCAGGAGGACCAGGCAGGTAATGCAGGAGTTACCTGAATGCAACTCGCTCTCTAACCAGTATTCAGTTCTGAATATTGGTGATGGTGATGGTTCTTCTAAGGAACAAAGCTACAGCCAAGGCCACAGAACGATGGGCGGCTCAGGTGTATGGGTTTGGTGGAGGGAGGGGTGATGATGGTGGTGGTGGTGGTGGTGGTGAGGAAGGAGGTCAGGAAATCATTACTGATAGTAGGTTCTATAGTTAGAGGAACAGACAATTTTTTAAAAATTCATCCTTGGGATGTGAGCATCGCTATTACTCTTGGGTAGGGCCACAGACTTGAGGCAGGATGGCATGTTGCCTCCCTGTTGCCAGGACTAAGGACATCACTGAGCTGCTGCAGTACATTCTGAAGTGGGGAGGATGTTCCCTAGAATGGAGAATTAGAGCTATGATGAAAACATTGATAGGGTGAATTTGGTTTCTTTCGAATACAGGGGGCTAAGGAGAGACTTGACTGAGATGTATCTGAGGGGCCTAGATAGGGTCGATAAGAAAGAACTGTTTTCCTTACCAGAGTGGTCAATAACCATGGGACATAAATGTAAAATCATTTGTAGAAGATTTAGAGAGGAGTTGAGAAGAAATGTTTTCATCCAAAGGGTGGGGGAGGTGGTAGAGTTTCAAACTCACTGCCTGAAAGGGTGGTAGAGGCAGAAACCCTCATCATATTAAAGTAGCTGGATATGCACTTGAAGTGCCAGTGCCTGCAAGGCTACAGGCTAAGAGCTAGAATTAGGCTGGATAGCATTTTTTTTGCGGTTGGACAGACATGATCGGCAGAATGGCTTTCTTCTGTGCTGTAAACTTTCTGTTTTCGATGGATGGAATTTTCCGATCCTGCCAGCAGTGGATTTTGTGGCGGGCGGGAGCGGAAAATTCAGAGAGAGGCCAAAAGTCGGAATTCCGCTGGCAGGAAAACAAATCAGAATTTTCTCTTCAACACTTTCATGGCGGGCCGAGTACGGGTCGAATTTCCCGCTGACCCATGATGGGAACCCCATCTGCACGCATTAACATGTTTTGAATACTCATTAAAAACGCAACTCACTGGAATCACGATCCCCCTCCCAATTATGTGCCATGCCAGTGGGAAATTAGACAGGTCTCATTCAAGTGGCATGCAGCAGTCCACCCTCACTTCACTCGTGACTTTGAGGTGAGTGCAACATTCAGAGCCTACCTGCAACAGTGCTGCTCCAGGTCCTCAGCAATGCCAGTGTTAGCACACACTGCTGGGGGTTTATGCTTGGGCTGCTCATGGTGGGTGCTGCGGGTGTTGAGCTGGGTTGCTCACAGTGGGTGCAGGGCTACTTCAGAATGACAACATTATGTGCTGTGAGCCTCAGGCAGGGCTGCACTCTAAAACAGAGACCAGTATGGCAATCAGGGGTGGGATGGGGGAACGGATGATGGAGACGGGAGGGTAAAGGGGGAATGATAGGGTTGTGGGGGGGTGCAGAGAAGTAGACTAAGACATGAGGGTGATAGGTGGTGTTTTGGGGGGGGTGGGGGTGAGAGGGAATAATGAATATATCATAGATGTGCTAAAGCCTCTTCCAACCTCTCAGAGATTAAGATGTCACATATTTGGGGTGGCATCTTAGTCACACAGATCTGTGAGGTAGCGCCTAAGCTGAAATGCTGGATCAGGGAAAGGCAAGTAGCACAGGTGCAGCTCTAGGGCATGGCAGTGGGTTTCTGGTTGCGACTGAGAGGTTGACTATAGGTGCCCATCATTAATCAATCTGTTGCATCTATCTATCTACAGGGAGAAGGAGGAGTGAATAATGGAGCCTGTGTGTCCCAATTGCAGAGGAGGAGGGGGGCCCGGCACTGCCTAGCACAGCTTTGAGCGGAGACCAGGCCTGAGGTCCGTGGTCCCTGGGAGCCCCACCAATACCCAAAGGATAAGGAGGTCAGATCCATCCCACAGAGGCAACTCGCATGACCAAGGGTCTATTGAAGATGCCTTTCCTATCTGGAGATGAGGGAGAGACAATTCCGCACATGTCTACAATTGTCAAGAGATGTGATCACTCATATCTACCACATTCTGCGGGAGGAACTAATGCTGCTTGGACTGGGAGGACATCCTCTGCAAGTGCCCCTGAAGGTCACAGCCACACTCAATTTTGTTGCCAGAGGGCCATTCAGTGGGACCTAAGCAGCATTTCTCAATCCTCATCACATAAATGTATAAAGGAGGTGACAGATGCCCTCTACAGTAAGGTTCATCATTATGTGAGTTCCATACTGGATGAAGCCAGCCAGAGGCTGCTAGATTCCTGGGCTTCAAGGCTATCTCAGGCTTCCCTAGAGTAGAGGGTGCCATCAATTGCACACCTGGGGCTTTGCGAGCTCCATGGCAACGGCCCCTGATGTTCATTAACAGGAAACAGTTCCACTCACTAAATGTTCAGTTGGTATGCGATTATCAGAAGCACATAATGCAGGCCTGTGCCAGGTACTCTGGTAGTTCCCATGGCTCACATCCTGAGGCACTCCAAGGTGCCTCGGATATTTGAAGAGCTGTAGCACTTAGAGGGATAGCTGCTGGGTGTTAAAGGGTACCCGCTGAAAAGATGTTGTCTTCAAAGTGCCTCTGAGGAGAGATACACCATTGCGCATAACCCGACAAGAGACGCTGTAGAGGAGACCATTGGGATTTTAAAGACATGCTTCTGATGCTTGGACCACACAGGTGGGGCTCTACAGTATTCTCCACAGAGAGTATCCTGCATAAAAAGGGAGATGACTTGCCAGAGGGAGACATGGAGGAGGCTGAGAACATATTGGACAATGAAGACCTGGAAGAGTATGAAGCTGAGGAGGAAGATAATGATGAGCTTCCATGAGAGGATACCATTGAAGCAACTCAATACAGAAGACATACCTGTGAGACAGTGATAACCAGATAGTCCCAGGAGTAAGGTGGAGGCAAGGGGGCCTGAGCACATTTCTCTTGTCCCTTAGTGGCATGCCAGTGATCCGAAAGGCCTTTACAACCACTCACATCGAGAGCAAAGTCAGTGTTCGGCCTTGGACCGCCAACCCTCAGGTTTCACCAGGTCCTATTCTTTAAGAAGATCAGCAGCCAACGCTGCAGTTAGCTGCTCTAGGAAGTGAAAGGCAGCTCACCGGTGCAAACTCTGCGTCAACTGGACTTGATGCAATTGTGACCTCCTGAATGAGACACTTCTTGCAGCCACGGAGATGCACACATGGCTGGAGATACTATCATGGCTTCAGGTCTTGTGCATTGGCTCTAACAATGAAGAAAGCTATTTGAAGATGAGTCGTAATTACTGGTAACGATCGAGGCAATTAATCACACATAACTCCATGGCGTGCTATAAGGAATAAAAGCTCATAATGCAATTTACAGTCACTTTCAATAAAAAGCTGCTGACATTACCCATTGGGCGAGTAATTTAAATGAATCAGCTAGACATCACATGAATGTGAAGCTCACAAAAGGAGGTGATCACAGAATGGGAGCTTAGGTCAACTTCACAATAAGAGGGCAGATAGATGCATAGGAACAACAACATTAAAATGATGAGAGCATTATCGGAAACAACAAATATATTTACAAAGGTGCATGATATAAACAGTGAGTGAACACCCATAAGTGAAAAGTGAGATCAATGGCCGGGATTTTCTGTGCCCGCTAGCATTGGGTGTGTTCGGTGGCGAGAGGACAATATGGTGCAATCGGTTTCGTGACGGCGTGAAACCAGTTTGTAATCGTCCTCGGCCCCATTTCCCATCATCAGACACCCACCCCCATCACTGGATCGTCAGCCCCTGTTGGCAGGAAAACAGGCCGATGTGCTTCACAACAGCACATAAGCAACGTGCACCTGGCAGCCTGCACTTTGCTCGGGACTTCAAAGTTTATTTGCCTACCTTGCTTCGGTCAACACTTGCAGTCATCAGCACCAGCCTTCACAGACAGCACCACATCACTTTTAGGAGGGCTCATGGGTAGATCGCTACCTACCAGATCAGCCATATGTAGGTGATTTTTGAATGGCTGCAGGGCAAGGTCTTGATTTGAGAAAGGGGGAGAACAGGCCTCAGGCAAGGGAAGAGGCTGGAGGATGAGAACTGTACTGAGGAAGGAGGGTATCCCAGGTTGTGTGTGGGGGCCACATGTTAATCTGCGCAAGTGGTCTCAAGGTAGTGAGGGCTAAGGAGGCAGTCTCCAGGGGAGATGAGGCCTGATGGACATATGAAGGTATGTTTGTGAGCATGGGTGGTGATGTTTCTTGAGCTGGCAGTGAGTGAAATGCCAATGAATGTATGATGGGCTTCAGTGTGTGACTTTAGAGTGATGAGGTGGTTGCCTTGCCCTGGCTGCATGGAAGAGATCATTCATCCTGTATCTGCACTGGATGGCCAACCTCTTCTGTGCAGCATTGGCACTGATCAGTACTGCCACCGCCTGCCATGCTGGATTGGTTACGCTGCTGCCCGTCCTGCAGCCAGAGCGGTGGTAGAGGACATCATAGCAAGCCTCCACTGCATCCAAATGGCATTCCAATGACGCGTCATTAAACTGGGGGTTGCAGTTGTTTTGCCTTTCGTGGACATCTTCCCTGCAAAAGTTGTGGGCTGGAAATATTGAAATGTGTGCATGTGGCTGGACTTTAAATATAGCGCCTGTCATGATGATGGGGTAAGGTGGTGGCTTGGCGGACGAATCAGATCCTACCCATCATGAAAATGGCATGTTTCCTAGGAATGCATAAGTAATGCAGCAGATTTGGGACGATATAGCGTGAAAACCTGCCATCGCGACCCTTGAGCTGGCAGTGAGTGAGATGTTTTACGATGTTTTATCTGCCCACGACTATACTTAGTGCAAATCTGGGACGATTCTGCCCAATGTTTCTTAATCTTTCTAACACTACTGTTACAACTTGGTGCATTCCTGACATCTGCTGCAGAGGTGGACACAGCCTGCTGAATGCTAGGCCTTATTGTCTTTGATGACATTGGCAGGTGTCCTCTGGAGGACTGAGACCTGGAATGCCCCGCCCTACACTGGGTGTCCCGCAGTGGGACAAGTACACCCACCTCAGTCTGTGCTGCTGGAGCTGATGGGGTCAGACCGAGGGGTTTGGGATTAGCTGGACACGCTCGGAGTCACCTGAGTGGATGGCCCTGGGATGTCCAGCTGCTGGTTCTCCTTATGGGTGTATCAGACCCCTGCCTCGCTCCTTGAGGGCAAGCGGAACCTGGAGCGAGGTTGAGGTGCCCCACGCCCCTCTCACCAATCCGCTGATGGATCCCACTAATGTCTATAGCAACGGAGTTCACGTTCGAGCACAGTTACGACAGAATCTGCTGGACCAAGGTCTGACTTGGACTCAGCGGGTGCCTGTTTTCCAGTAGCCCTTCGAGTGCCAGAGACCTGGGCTGTCACTGCCTCTGACTGCTGCAGAAACGTGTCAGTGAGGTGTTCCCCGGAATATGACCCTGAGTCTATTCTAGATGTGTGACCCACAGGGGTATGAGTCTCTGTGCTGGTGGAGGGTGCAGGTGGACTCACTGATGGATCTTCATCAAATGGCTCCTCAGCATCCTCCTCTGAGTAGGCCAGGGGCTGGGACTCATGTTGGTCTATCTGGACCTGCTGCTACCTGTAAGAGAGAAGACAGATTTAGTTCATGAACAGGATGAATACAACATAGCATGTCACTCAATGTGAATGTCAGGATGTGATCAACTCATCGAGGGCTCATCCACACTGGATAGCTGTGGCTTCACCACAGGAGTGATCTCTGTCCTCCCCTGCCAACTTGGCAGCATTCTCCTTGAATTTGGAGAGCTCCTGGATGTCAGCCGTCCCTCCTTCAGCCTGGTATCTCTCCCTCTTGTTGTGGGTGAGCTTGACTTTCATGAAGACAAATGAATGAGATGTGATGAGAAGGGATGGAGTAGAGGTTGGGAAGCATGCTTGCCTGCTGTGTGTGCTGAGACTCCCCATTAAGGGCTGAAAATTCTGTTTGTGCAGGATGATGGTTGAGATGCTGGTGAATAGGCTTTCAATGCTGATATCTCCCTCACTAATATTGTGTGAGATCCCTGAGCTGTGTGACACTGAGTGCATAATGTCATGATGAGCGTGAGAGTTTAGAGTGAGCTGAAGGTTGACTTACCCTGGTAAGAGTGGATGTGGTCATTTATTTTCTTCCTGCACTGGATGGTATTTCTTTGGCAGTTGTGGCAGAGCTGATCTCCTTCGCGACCGCCTCCCAGGCCGCTGAGGTGAGATTGGTGGACCTCCTGGATCCATCCCCAGGAAAAAGAACCTTCCGGTGCTGGGGGGATACCTCTAATTAAAGCCTCCAGGGAACTGTGGCTAAACCTTGGTGCAGTCTTTTGTGTCCCTTGGGCCCATCTCTGGAACTTCCGACCACACAGCTGGGCTGCAGAGAGCAATGTGTATGTTCGGGTGGCATTTAAATATAGCACCAAGAACTTTGACCCCATGAGGTGATGGTTTGTGGATGAATCAGTGCCTGTCCCACCACGTGATTTAGCGAGCAGCATGTCTATGCATAACTAACAGGGCTTTTAGTGAATTTAGTTAACTAAATAAATCTGGGCCTGAATTTTCAGGGTGCCAGGGGCTCGCCATCTGAAGAGTTGAGAGGGAACGTATCTCTGGTGGCTCCAGCAGCCCCGGTGTCATATTATGCTCTAATGAGCGTTGGCTGGCATAAGGTGGGACTTCCACCTCTCACTTGGGAGGAAGTCCTGCCTTGGATTGGCCAGCAGCTCTCCAGCCCCACTAGGCACAGCACTGCTGTGGCCGAAAGAGGCACTGCAGGGAGCAGCCTGGCACTGAGTCACAGGAACCGGAGGACAGATAAGTGGCAGAGGTCCCCTGGCAGGGAGGGTAGAGAAGGGGCGGCGGCGATCGGGATCAAGGGGGATAGGCCCGGAAATATATCGCCATTCCTTCACTATCATTGGGTCAAAATCCTGGAACTTCCTTCTGAACAGAACTGTGGGTGTACCTACACCACATGGACTGAAGCGGTTCAGAAGGCAACTCACCACCACCTCTTCAAGGGCAACTAGGGATGGGTAATAAATGCTGGCCTAGTCAACAAAGCCCACATGTCGTGAATGAATAACAAAAAATACACTCTTTATCTGTGGCCGATGTCCCCTGTCCAATTTCCAAGGAACCTTGTTCAAACAGTTACAGTAAGGTTCACTGTTGAAGAGCTTTTGTTACAAAGGCATTGGAGTATAGAATAAAGAAATCTTAGCACTTTTGATAGAGTTGATTAGCAGACACTTCTCAGAAACTTTTAGTTTATTCACAAAGGCACTTAGCAGCAACTACACGTGTGCTTTCACTTCAAACCTTATCACTACACTACTAACTACAGAGGTAGCCCATGCTACTCTCCTACTGGGTACTAAAGATCAAGTGATCTTCCTTAACAAGTATTATTCTTAAAGGTATATTACACACTAAATAAAACTATAATTACCACAGGAGGTCACTGGGCCTGAAGCAGAGGGCACCCCCAGTCAGATGGAGGCGCACCCCCCCACCCAAGATCGACTTACTTTATTTTCACGTTTACCACACCCCCCCCCCCCCCCCCCCCCCGAGATGTGATCCGTCCACCAGCCTAAAAATTGAGGTTGGGCAGGAAGAGGCCCTTAAGTGGCCACTTAAGGGCCTTAATTGCGGCAAGGCCATCCACGGCCCTGTCCATCCCAGGGTACCAAGTCGGGGTGGACGGGAACCCGGAGGGAATCCCATCCAAACAGCTATTCCACCCCCCCCACCCCCCCACACAACTCACCAGGGGATTGGGGGGGGTGTAAAATTTTGGCCTCGGAATCTGGTTCACTACATCCTTTGTGAAAAGAAGTACAACTTCCTTACCCAATCTGTCCTACTCTAGACCCAGAGCAATGTGGTTGACTCTTAACCACTCAACGCTGATCTCAAACAAAGACTCATTGAGAGATCCAGCAAGCTCCACAGTGAGAACTTTACCTGCTCTCTCCACATAGTGGATTATAGCATTCTTTATTGGGCATTCCCAGTGTGAAGCTGCAGTGGTATCAAACTGTTCAAGCAGCCAGTGACATTAAAGAATTTTCACAGATAGCCAAACAGGAAATTAAATTCACTTCTTAAAAATTTTCCAAGAGCTAAATAAAGTTTACGAGATACAAATAAGGTGAAAGTAGAAGCCAAAAGACTGCATTTACATTAAATCCTGGAATTACGATTAGTTTCAGAGGAGTAATGACAGTAAATGTTGACACTTTGTTGACAAAAACTCCCGCAAAAGTCTAAGTCAGTGCGTTGTCAGATGCTGTCACCAAGAGGCAGCATGGATGAGAGTAGGAGAATTGTTGGGTGAGGGATTGATGTTGATCCGAGCATCAAGAGAACTCTCTACATTATTTTGAATCATGCCATTGATCTTTTACACCCACCTGAACAGGAGCTGTGGCCTCAGTTTATCATCTAAAATTCATCAGTGATGCAATATCCTCTCAGGGCTGCACTGAAATGCCAACTATCTTATGTGCTTTAGTCCTGGAGGGGAACTTAAACCTAGAAGCTTCTGATCCAAATACGTAAGTGTAACTGCTGAGCTCAACTGACGAAGTTACACTATTTTAATTGTTTGGTTCCATTTGTGTCTGATGTATATAATTTTACAGCATCAAATAATCATAAATTATTGTTACTTCATGTTGCAATATTTAAGACTAATAAACACACAGCAAAATCAGTAAAAACAATCTCCAATTAAATTATATAAATTGGTTAAAATATTTGCCTTGCAGGTAGATTTTATTACATAAATATTTTAAATTCATAAATAAACCATTTTGTAGTGATGCAATGGGAGTTTAATATTCTTACCTTTAATAAGAGTAAGGAACTCTTCATGTTTCAGTCTATGGCACTGCATGTCAATCTTCAGTGTAAGGAGGAGAGTGAACAGAAACTTATGTTCCTCATACAGGCCACGGACTGCATACTTATATACTTCATACGTCATATGCTCTATGATATTTGCTATTCTCTTACTGGTAATGGGACTCTTGATGGATCTGCAAGATGGGATATATATTCAGATTAAAGACATGACATCCTATTTTGTTCTCAACTCACCAACAAGTTGGAAATTCTGTATACATGGAAGACTAATGAAATAAAGTATACAATGATGTGGTAAGACAATGGGGAGAATTAAGGCCCGCCCAGCATGATGTGCACCTGAAAGCGCTGAGCGCTCCCTGTGTTGCCTGAGTCAGGGCCTCAGGGAGGCACAGAGCTGCCTCACGGAGATTAGTTTAAGTTTAAAAAATTTTAATAAAGGAAAAAAAAATTTAGGACATGTCCCTTCGTGAAACTGTCACACGAGCTGGGAGATGTCTATGAATTTTATTTATAAAATTTTTCAAACCTTTGAAAACCTTCATGAAACTTCATCCCGCCCATGGATGAGGTTCCAAAAAAAAGGTTCCTTAAAGTTGGATAGGCAGCTTAGTTTATTGTTTTAATTGATAGTTAACTGGCCTTAATAGGCCTTTGACAGTTCAGCGGGTGTGCAGCCGACTTGCCCAATGTGACTGCGCATCATTTTATGCATCAGCAACAATCTTCGACCACAACTCCACCTTCCCACACTATGCCTGTATCTTTTGATTCTCATAGTATCCAAAATCTCTTGACCTCTGTCATGAATATACCAATCACTGAGATCCTCAGTACCCTGGGTAGAGAATTCAAAAAATTCACAACACTTTCAATGAAAAGCTTTTCCTCATCCCAGAATGGTGGAATTACCCATCGGCAACCCCTTATTCTGAAAGTGAGGCCCCATGTTTCTGAAGGAACGACGATATATTTCCAAGTCAGGAGGGTGTGTGGCTTGGAAGGGAACTTGCAGGTGGCGATGTTCACAAGCACCAGCTGCCCTTGTCCTTCAAGATGCTACAGTTTCCGGGTTTGGAATGTGCTGCTGAAGGAACCTTGGTGAGTTGTTTCAGTGCATCTTGTAGACTGTACACAGTGCTGCCACTGTGCATCAGTAATGGAGAGAGTGAACATTGAAGGTGATGCATGGCTGCTTTGTCCTGGATGGTGTCGATCTTCTTGAGTGTCATTGGAGCTGCACTCGTCCAGGCAAGTGGGGAGTATTTCATCATACTCCTGACTTGTGCCTTGTAGGTGGTGGACAGGCTTTGGGAAGTCAGGAGGTGAGCTACTTGTCGCAGGATACCTAGCCTCTGACCTGCTCTTGTGGCCACAGTATTTATATGGTAGCTCAGTTCAGTCTTTGGTCAATGGTAACCCCCAGGACATTGATAGTGGGGGATTCAGTGAAGGTAATGCCATTGAACATCAAGGGGCAATGGTTAGATTCTCTCTTGTTAGAGATGGTCATTGCCTAGCACTTGTGTGGTATGAATGTTACTTGACACTTGTCAGCCCAAGCCTGGATATTGTCCAGTTCTTGCATCATTTGGATATAGACTGCTTCAATCTGAGGAGTCACGAATGGTGCTGAACATTATGCAATCATCAGTGAACATCCCCAATTATGACCTTATGATGGAAGGAAGGTCATTGATGAAGCAGCTGAAGATGGTTGCGCCAAGGACACAACCATGAGGCACTCCTGCAGTGATGTCCTGGAGTTGAGATGGCAGACCTCCAGCAACCACAAATGTCTTCCTTTGTGTTAGTATGACTCTAACCAGTGAAGAGTTTCCCCCCGGATTCCCATTGACTCCTGTTGTGCTAGGGGTCCTTGATGCCACACTTGGTCAAATGCTGCCTTGTTGTCAAGGGCAGTCACTCTCACCTCGATTCTGAAATTCAGCTCTTTTGTCCATGTTTGAACCAAGGCTGTAATGAGGTCAGGAGCTGGGTGGTCCTGGCGGAACCCAAACTGTGAGCAGTTTATTGCTAAGCAAGTGCTGCTTGGTAGCAGCACTGTTGATGGCCCTTTTTATTACTTTACTGATGACTGAGGGGAGACTGATGGGGCAGTAATTGGCTGGGTTGGATTTGTCCTGCTTTGTGTGTCCAGGACATTACAGGCAATTTTCTCCATTGGCAGGTAGATGCCAGTGTTGTAGCTGTCCTGGACCAGCTTGGCCAAGGGTGCAACAAGTTCTGGAGCACAAGTCTTCAGTACTATTGCCAGAATATTGTCAGGGCCCATAGACTTTGCACTATCAAGTGCCTTCAGCGGTTTCTTTGTATCACATGGAGTGAATTCAATTGGCTGAAGACTGGCATCTGTGAGTATCCTGGTGTCTCAATAACTAGCTAGATGTTCAGGCAGGAACCCAAGATCTATCTGGTACACAAGACTGTCTTAGAATGAAAGTACCCTGGAAACTACCAATGAAATAGATATTAACTAATATCATGCCATGATGATGGTGACAGGCAATGTAAATACTGATCAATTAGAACCCCTTTTATTTATACATGAAGCTATATCAGTTGTTATGGGTCATAGCAATATTGTTACCATTGATAGCAATGCTGAACCCTAGAAAATCCAGTCATCCTGCCAAAGCCAACAATCCTCTCATACTATGATTCAAACCCATTTATGTGGTCAGAAAGCCTGATGTCCTTTCAAATATTGCATCTGTTACATTCTGTATATCTCCTTGTGGCACTGATATTTGAGTGGAGTTGCGTGCAGGATATCTGGATGGGAACCCCGGAATTACAGGTACTTGGATGTTCTGCTGAACATAACAGCAGGGTGCCTTTTAAATTTTTCTACCAGGTTTCTCATCCATCAGCCAGCCTGATTGAAAGACTGCATGCCTATTGGGCAGGAAAGCCTACAGCACATACCTGAGGCCAGGGAACAGAGAGGAGGGAGGGTGGGAACAAGTGCAAAGGTGAGGGCTCAAGGTTGGGGGAGGAGATCATGGTTGAGGGAGGGTTGAAGATGTGGAGGTAAAGGGAGATTGCCATAAAGTTGGTGATCACATGGTAGGGCAGGCGAGATTGCAGAGCTTGAAGCAGGTAAGCTTATTGGGCTTGGAGGAAACATCTCTGCTCCTTCTGGCTCACAAGCAGTGCTGTACATGCAATTATATTATGGATTCTTCTCATCTCCCTTTAACTGCAGAATTTTGAAGACCTGAGAAACCCAGTGAAGTGAGTAAATGATAAAAAGCTGAGGTTTAAAATATTATAATATTTTGGGAGTGTGTCTTTAAATTTAAGGTAAAAATGAAGGGGGTCATGTGACCTGTTCTGAAATCTGCCTAATAGAAAGACTGGATGGTTTGATTGTTAGAAATTAAAGGCAGCCCAGATTGTTTTACTGGGAAGAAGGCGCAAGGTGTTTATGCTTGGAGACAATGGCAGCAGCCTGTGTGCTAAGGGCGGATAGACTGTGAGTCTCCAAAGTCCCAGAAAAATGTTGAGAATGCCGGGTTGTAAACAGTTGTGCTTTAAACGGTTCATCTAGTTCCTAGATGAAAGAGAATTAGGCTCTCGAGAATAACTAATCAAGATTTCTACCTGGATACAAGCTCCATGTGATTCTCATTGTCATGATGATAGGCTTTGTGATGGCAAGGGTACAGTGGAAGCCATTGTGATATGCAGTTACGTGCTTTCCTAAAATATCACAGTATATCACAGACAGGCTAATCTGCCAGGATCCGGGAGAGAAGGAGCAGCAAGAGGCAAAAAGCCTCTATAGTTTACCATGCCAGAATGCTGGTGGAAGTTTACACTCAGATTGAAAAAAACAAATTCATGAGGAGTTAAAATGATGCTGGAAGGTCCGCCCAACTTGCGCTAGAGGGAGGATCTCCAGGAATACTCTCACTGTGAAGGACAGTTCTGGGGCGAGAAGTTACCAAGCTGAGAAAGGAAAATAACAGAAGTAATCTTCCAGGAGCGAAGAATCATTTTGTACTGATTTTGGGAGAAATTGATGTCTACTAAAGGACAGTGTAATGTATACCTTTGAAGTGTGTTTCCTCAGTTGTGCTAAAAAAAGAAGCGGGGTATTCCATTCCGTGGTTTAAAGTATAAAAGGCATACAAAGATGTTTAGTCAATAGTGCTTTTAATCTTTTGTTTCAGTACATGTGTTAAAACATGAACTAGGGGACATAGTTACAGAATAAGGAGACATTCATTTAAAATTGAGGTGCTTAAGAATTTCTTCTCTCAGAGGGTGGTGAATGTCTGGAATTCTCTACCCCAGAGAGTTGTGGAGGCTAGATCACTGCGAGTATTTAAAGAGGAGGTAGACAGATGTTTGAAATATTGGGGAATTGAGGGCTATGAGGAGCTGGCACAAAATGGAGTTGAGGCCAGGGGCAGATCAACCATGATCTTACTGAATGGCAGGTCAGGCTTGAGGGGCCGAATGACCTACACCTGCTCCTATTTCTTATGTTCTTATGAAATTTTTTTGTGTCATCTTTTCAGTTATTAATTAGAGGTTTGATTTTTTTTCAAGTTATTGGCCTCTATGGAGATCGTAACAAAACTCTTAAAAATGGTGGCATACATTCTTCTTAAAAGATCTTACTGACTGACCTGGCTCCCAAGAGCCATTTGTTCCCACATATCTCTCCTACCCCAACTCTGAAAAAACTAAGAGTGGACGAGTTGAGGTGAAAATTGTAAATTTTCATTCACAATCAACCTATCCATTCTTAGGGGTTCAAATAACCTCCTATATTTCCGGAAGAGGTCCATGGGCCAGAGTGATGTTCAAGCAACTCTTGTACAGTCAGACCTATGCAGCTGCCCTCTGAATCCGCTCCTTCTTGTCCTCTGTGACAACCAGGGATAATTGAACTTCCAGGGAGAAAGTCACAGCTGCCAGGTTTTTAGGTCATTTTACTGGGGGAACTGGGAAGGTCTGGATAAAGTATTATTGACCTTCACAGTTGCTGTGCTGGAACTAGATCCTTTGCGTGACAGACAGTCTCAATAAAAGTGAAATTAATACCATGTAGCATCAACAGACATACTCACAAGCAACAGCCCAACTTTTGGCTTGAGTGCACACCCCTGCCATTCACTGCATCTAGGCAATGATGAACAATGTTTTATATAGGCAAGCACTCTGCTTGATGACCAAATGGTAGGGAGCCATAATTAATTGTTAAAACATGAAAGACTATAAATAAGGGTGAGAAATGAAGTATGCATGTTAATGGTACTGTTCAGGTTTCTCTCTCTGCTATTTTAATAGCAATGATAATACATTTAAAAATAAATGGGAAAACATCAAAGTTCCCTATAATTTTCCTTTGTTGTGCATAGCCTCTTCGTTGCACTGTGTAGCCTCATAAAATTGCTTCACAGCCTCTCATCCAAACAATTGAAAGGGAATGTTGGTTGTGCGTGGCCTGTTTGTTGTATTGTGCAGTATGTTTTGCACTGCTGTACAGAGGAATCATCAGTAAACACCTCTATTAGTACACTGCAGATAGGGAGTTAACTTAAACGCTTTGTTTGTAAGATAACAGTACTCAATAATTCCTGGGCTACGGTAAAATAAATTTGTATTCTTAATCTGTTATTTACAATGATTGTTGAACTCAGTTTAGGATTGCATCAGACAGCTTTCCAAATGATCAATTTTGAACTATTTAGACACTTTCAAGATTAACATTAACTTGATTGATGAACCTGTCCGTCCAACCTTAGGGTTGGCAGGTCGGGAGCCCAGGTGGGCCTCGGAAAAAGCATGAATCCTCATCCGTGGGTGGAAAGAGATTGCATGAGGGCTTTTAAATGTTTTTCAAATGTTTAAATAAAAGTTAAGGACATGTCCCAACTCATGTCACCTGAGGGAACATGTCAGGGAAATTTTTCTATTACCTTTCTGTCAACTGATGCACGCCCGATGTATCCCCACATCATTTGACACATTGGTGAGCGAGCCCCACCCCCCACTCACTGACCAGAAAAACCTGCCCAGAGAGTAAATCAGCAGATAAGGCTAGACACTACAAAAATAATAAAAGGACAAAGCAAAAGGGTGTATCTAAACACACAAAACATTCGAAACAAAACAGATGAACTTATAACACAAATAGAAATAAATAAGTACGATCTGATAGCCATTACAGAGACATCGCTACAGGTTGACAAAGATGGGAACCTGAATATTGAAGGGTATGTGACATTTAGGAAGGACAGGAAGTTAGGAAAAGCTGGAGGGGTAGGTCTGTAACTTAATGATATTAATTAATGGTATCAGCACATTAAGGAGGGATGACCTAAGTTCAGAAAACCAGGGTGTAGAAGTGGTTTGGGTTGAGATGAGGAATGATAAAGGCAAGTCATTTGTGGGAGTGGTGTTCAGGCCCCCTAATTCTCACCACACAGTAGGACAAAGTATAAAAGAAGAGATAATGGGAGCTTGCCAGAAAGGTACAGCAATAATCATGGGGGATTTTAATCTACATAAAAACTGGAAAAGTCAGACGGGCAAAGGTAGCGTAGATGATAAGTTCATAGAATGTTTTCAGGATAGTTTCTTAGAACAGCACGTCCTCGAGCCAACCAGAAAGCAGGCTATACTAGACCTGGTATTGAACAACGAGATAGGGTTCATCGATAACCTCATAGTGAAGGCACCCCTAAGTAGCAGCAATCGTAATATGATTGAATTTTACATTCATTTTGAGGGAGAAATGAGTGCATCCAGAACTAGTACTTTAAACTTAAATAAGGGCAATTATGAGGGCATGAAATTGGAGCTAGCTGAAGTCAACTGGCAAATGAGGTTAAGGGATATGTTAATAGAGGGTCAGTGGCAGACATTTAAAGTGATATTTCAGAATACACAGAATATATGCATTCCAATGAGAAAGGAAAATTCCAAGGGAAGGACCCAGCATCTGTGGTTAGCTAAAAAAGTAAAGACAGCATCAAACTTAAAGAAAAGCATATAATTATGCAAAGACGGTGGCAGGTCAGAAGATTGGAAAAAATATAAATAACAGCAAAGATTGACAAAAAGATTAATAAGGAGGGAAAAATTAGAGTATGAGAGAGAGCTAGCTAGTAATATAAAGACAGGTAGTAAGAGTTTCTATAGGTATTTAAATAAGAAAAGAGTTAACAAAGTGAGCATTGGTCCTTTACAGAGTGCGTTTGGGGAATTGATAATGGAAAGTAGGGATGAGGAGTCGGGAGTTGAAAAGGAGCACAAGAGGGGTCAGGAGTTCAAGAGAAGTGCGAGAGGAGCCGGGAGTTGAAAAGGAGCGTGAGAGGAATCGGGAGTTAAAGAGAAGCGCGAAAGGAGTCAGGAGTTGAAGAGCAGCGCGAGAGGAGTCGGGAGTTAAAGAGAAATGCGAGAGGAGTCAGGATTTGAAGAGGAGCGCGATAGGAGTCGAGAGTTGAAGAGGACCGCGATAGGAGTCGGGAGTTGAAGAGAAGCGTGAAAAGAGTCAGGAGTTGAAGAGCAGCGCGAGAGGAGTCGGGAGTTGCAGAGGAGCATGATAGGAGTCGGGAGTTGAAGAGGAGCGCGATAAGAGCCGGGAGTTGAAGAGAAGCACGAGAGGAGTCGGGAGTTGAGGAGGAGCACGATAGGAGCCGGGAGTTGAAGAGAAACACGAGAGGAGTCGGGAGTTGAAGAGGAGCACGATAGGAGTTGGGAGTTGAAGAGAAACGCGATAGGATTCGGATGTTGAAGAGAAGCTAGGAGAACAGGGGTGACTGAGGGAGTTCAGTGAGGAGGGAACGAGGTGATCCTTTGAGTACCGAGCGTATAGCCGGAGAGGTATTTACTACTTTTATTGCTTATAGGTTTTAAGGTCTTATTTTGTGGTTCATCGTTTGTAGGGGCTTTATTCTGTAACAACGAGAAGCAGGGAAGAAAGGCCCGAGAGTAATTGATATTAATTAACTTCTAAAAGGTTTAATTTAATTTAAAGAGGTAAGTCATGGCAGGAGAGCTAAAAGCCATGGTATGCTCCTCCTGCTCTACGTGGGAAGCCAGGCACTGGCCAGCATGTGTGCAGTAAGTGTCTCCAGCTGCAGCTCCTGGAAGCCCAAGTTTTGGAGCTGGAGTGGTGGCTGGGGACACTATGGAGCATCCGCGAGGTGGAGAGTATTGTGGATAGCATGTGGTCACACCGCAGGCTAAGAGTCCACAGGCAGGAAGGGAATAGGTGACCGCCAGGCAAAGCAAGAAGACTAGGCAGGCAGTGCAGGAATATCCTGTGGCTATTCCCCTGCAAAACAGGCATACTGATTTGGATACTGTTGGGGGGAATGGCCTCTCAGGAGAGAACAGCAACAGCCAAATTCATTGCACTGTCAATGGCTCTGCTGCACAGGGGAGGTGTAATAAGTGTGGGAACGCAATAGTTATAGAGGATTCAATTGTAAGGGGAATAGATAGGCGTTTCTGTGGCTGCAAGCGAGACTCCAGGATGGTGTGTTGCCTCCTTGGTGCTAGGGTCAAGGATGTCTCAGAGCGGCTAGAGGACATTCTGAAGGGGGAGGGTGAACAACCAGTGATCGTGGTACGCATTGGTACAAACAACATAGGTAAAAAAGGGATGAGGTCCTAAAAGCAGAATATAGGGAGTTAGGAAGTAAGTTGAAAAGTAGGGCTTCAAAGGTAGTGATCTCAGGATTACTACCAGTGCCACATGCCAGTCAGAGTAGACATAGCAAGATATATCGGATGAATACGTGGCTGAAGAGATGGTGTGAGGAGGAGGGTTTCAGATTCCTGGGACATTGGGACCAGTTCTGGGGGAGGTGAGACCAGTACAAACTGGACGGGTTACACCTGGGCAGGACCAGGGCTGATGTCCTAGGGGGAACATTTGCTAGAGTGGTTGGGGAGGGTTTAAACTAAAATGGCTGGGGGATGGGAACTATGCAAGGAGTTAGAGGAAGGGGAATCAAAGACAAAAACAAAAGACAGAAAGCGGAATAAGAAAAGTGATAGAGAAATCAAGGGTAAGAATCAAACGTGGCCTCAGTGAAAAATAGTGGGAACGGGACAAGTAATGTTAAAAAGACAAGCCTTAAGACTTTGGACCTTAACGCAAGGAGCATTCACAATAAAGTGGATGAATTAACCATGCAAATAGATGTAACAGGTATGATATAGTCGGGATTACGGAGACATGACTGCAGGGTGACCAGGGATGGGAACTGAACATCCAGGGGTATTCAGTATTTAGGAAGGACAGACAAAAAGGAAAAGGCGGTGGAGTTGTATTGCTGGTTAAAGAGGAAATTAAGGCAATACTGAGGAAAGATATTAGCTCCGACAATGTGGAATCTGTATGGGTAGAGCTGAGAAACACTAAGGGGCAAAAAACATTAGTGGGGTTGTAAAGAGACCCCCAAATTGTAATGGTGATGTTAGGAATGGCATTAAACAGGAAATTAGAGATGCATGCAATAAAGAAACATCTGTAATTATGGGTGACTTTAATATGCATATAGATTGGGCAAATCAAATTAGTAATAATACCATAGAGGGGGAATTCCTGGAGTGTATACGGTATGTTTTTCTGGACCAATACATTGAGGAACCAACGAGGGAACAGGCCATCCTCAACTGGATATTGTGTAATGAGTAAAGGAATAATTGGCAATCTAGTTGTACGAGGCCCCTTGGGGATGAGCATCTATAACATGATAGAATTCTTCATCAAGATGGAGAGTGATGTAGTTGATTCTGAGACTAGGGTCCTGAATCTTAAAGGAAACAACTATTGGCATGAGGCGCAAGCTGGCTGTGATGGATTGGGAAACGTTACTTAAAGGGATGACGGTGGATAGGCAATGGCAAACATTCAAAGAGCGCATGCGTGAACTGCAACAATTGTTTATTCCTGTCAGGCACAAAAGTAAAACAGGAAAGGTGGCCAAACCATGGCTTATAAGGGAAATTAGAGATAGTATTAGATGCAAGGAAGAGGCGTGCAAATTGGCCAGAAAAAACAACAGACCTGAGGATTGGGAGCACTTTAGAATTCAGCAAAGGAGGACCAAGAGATTGATTAAGGGGAAAATAGAGCATGAGAGTAAGCTTGCAGGGAACATAAAAATTGACTGTAAAAGTTTCTATAGGTATGTGAAGAGAAAAAGATTGGTGAAGGCAAATGTCGGTCCCTTACAGTCAGAAACAGGGGAATTTATAATGGGGAACAAAGAAACGGCTGACCAACTAAATACATACTTTTGTTCTATCTTCACTAATAACATACCAGAAATGTTGGGGAACACAGAGTTTAGTGAGAGGGAGGAACTGAAAGAAATCAGTATTAGTGGGGAAATGGTGTTGGGGAAATTGATAGGATTGAAGGCCGATAAATCCCTGATGCCTGATAATCTACATCGCAGAGTACTTAAGGAAATAGCCCTAGAAATAGGGGATACATTGGTGGTCATCTTCCGAGATTCAATAGACTCTGGAACAGTTCTTGGATTGGAGGGTAGTTAATGTAACCCCACTATTTAAAAAGGAAGGCAGAGAGAAAACAGAGAATTATAGACCACTCAGCCTGATGTCGGTAGTGGGGAAATTCTAGAGTCCATTATAAAAGATTTAATAGTTGAGCATGTAGAAAACAGTGGCAGAATCAGACAGAGTCAGCGTGGATTTATGAAAGGGAAATCATGCTTGACAAATCTACTGGAATTTTTCGAGGATGTAACTAGTGGAGTTGATGAGGGGGAGCTAGTGGATGTGGTTTATTTGGACTTTCAGAAGGCTTTCGACAAAGTCCCACATAAGAGATTGGCATGTAAAATTAAAGTGCATGGGACTGGGGGTAGAGTATTGAGATGGATAGAAAACTGGTTGGCAGACAGGAAACAAAGAGTAGGAATAAACGGGTCTTTTTCCAAATGGCAGACAGTGACTAGTGGGGTACTGCAGGGATTGGTGCTGGGACCCCAGTTATTCATAATATATATTAACGATTTAGATGAGGGAATTAAATGTAATATCTCCTAATTTGCATATGACACAAAGCTGAGTGGGAGGATGAGCTGTGAGGAGGATGCAGAAATGCTTCAGTGTGATTTGGACAAGCTGAGTGGGCAAATGCATGGCAGATGCAGTATAATGTGGATAAATGTGAGGTTATCCATTTTGGTAGCAAATACAGGAAGGCAGATTATTATCTGAATGGCTAGAAATTGAGAGAGGGGAATGAGCAACGAGACCTGGGTGTCCTTCTACACCAGTCGCTGAAGGTAAGCATGCAGATGCAACAGGCAGTAAAGAAGGCAAATGGTATGTTGGCCGTCATAGCCAGAGGATTCGAGTACAGGAACAGGGATGTCTTGCTGCAATTGTACAGGGCCTTGGTGAGACCACACCTGGAATATTGTGTGCAGTTTTGGTCTCCTTGTATGAGGAAGGATGTACTTGGTATAGAGGGAGTGCAGCGAAGGTTTACCCGATTGATTCCTGGGATGGCGGGATTGACATATGAGGAGAGATTGATTCGATCAGGATTATATTCGCTGGAGTTCAGAAGAATGAGGGGGGAATCTCATAGGAACCTATAAAATTCTAACAGGACTAGACAGGGTAGATGCAGGAAGGATGTTCCTGGTGGCAGGGGAATCCAGAACCAGGGGTCACAGTCTGAGGATATGGGGTAGACCATTTAGGACTGAGATAAGGAGAAATTTCTTCACCTAGAGAGTGGTGAGCTTGTGGAATTCGTTAGCACAGAAAGTAGTTGAGACCAAAACATCGTATATTTTCAACAAGGAGTTAGATATCGCTCTTGGAGCGAAAGAGATCAAAGGGTATGAGGAGAAAGCAGGAGCAGGCTACTGAGTTGGATGAACAGCCATGATCATAATGAATGACGGAGCAGGCTCGAAGGGCCAAATGGCCTACTCCTGCTCCTAGTTTCTATGTTTCTAATTAAACAGGTATTTTGCTTCTGTCTTCACTATACAGGATACAAGTAACATCCCGGAAATAGCTGTAAATCAGGAAATGGAAGGGAGGGAGGAACTCAGGAAAATTACAATCACCGGGGAAGTGGTAATATGCAAATTGTTGGGTCTGCGAGCTGACAAATCTCCAGGTCCGGATGAACTTCACCCTAAGTTCTTGAAAGAAGTAGCCAATGAGATAGTTGATGCAATGGTTTTAATTTTTAAAAATTACAATTCTAAAATCTAGATTCAGGAAAGGTTCCATTAGATTGGAAAATAGCAAATGTAACTGTTTTTCCTCAGAAAGGGAGTCAGAAAGCAGGAAACTACAGGCCATTATTCTAACATCTGTCAAAGGAAAAATGTTAGAAGTGATTATTAAAGATGTTATAGCAGGGCATTTAGAAAAATTCAAGGCAATCAGGCAGAGTCAACATGGCTTTGTAAAAGGAAAATCATGTTTAACCAATGTAATGGCATTCTTTGAAGAAGTCACGTGTGCTGTGGATAAAGGGGAACTGGTGGATGTACCCTACTTAAATTTCCAAAAGGCATTTGATAAAGTGCCACGTCAAAGGTTATTGCAGAAAATAAAAGCTTATGGTGTTGGGGATAACATTTTGGCATGGATTGAAGACTGGCTAGCTAACAGGAACCAGAGAGTTGGCATAAATGGGTGTATTTCTGGCTGGCTGGATGTAACAAGTAGTGTGCCACAGGGATCAGTGCTGGGGCCTCAACTTTTTACAATTTATATAAATGGCTTGGATGAAGGGATCGAAGGAATGATTGCCAAATTTACTGACAACACAAAGATAGGTAGGAAAGTAAATTATGAAGAGGACGTAAGGAGGCTACAAAGTGACATGGATATGTTATGTGAGTGGGCAAATATCTGGAAAATGGAGTATAATGTGGGAAAATGTGAAATCATTCGTTTTGGAAGGAAGAATAAAATGCTTATTGTCTAAATGGTGAGAGGTTGCAGAGCTCTGAAGTTCAGAGGGATCTGGGTGTCTTAGTGCATGAATCACAAAAGGTTAGTATGCAGATCCAGTAGGCAATTAGGAAAGCTAATAGAATGTTATCATTTATTGTAAGGGGAATTGATTACAAAAGTAGGGATGTTATGCTTCAGTTGTACAGGGCATTGGTGAAACCACATCTCGGGTTTTGCATACAGTGCTGGTCTCCTTATTTAAAGAAAGATGTAAGTGCGTTAGCAGTTCAGAGAAGGTTTACTAGACTAATAGCAGGAATGGGCGGGTTGTCTTATGAGAAAAGGCTAGACAGGTTAGGCTTGTATCCACTGGAATTTAGAAGAGTAATAGGCAACTTAATTAAAACCTTTAAGATTCTGAGGGCTCTTGACAGAGTGGTTATGGAGAGGACATTTCCTCTTGTGGGAAAATCTAGAACTAGGAGTCACTATTTAAAAATAAGGGGTCACTCATTTAAGACAGAGATGGGAGATTTTTTCTCTTGGAGGGTTGAGAGCCTTTGGAACTCTCTTCCTTAAAAGGCAGTGGAAGCAGAGTCTTTGAATATTTTTAATGCAAAGCTAGATAAATTCTTGATTAACAAGGGGGTGACAGGTTATCAGGGGTAGGCAGGAATGTGGGGTTGAGCTTGCATTCAGATCAGCCATGATCTTATTGAATGGCGGAACAGGCTCGAGAGGCTAAGTGGCTCCTGCTCCTGCTCCTAAATTTGTATGTTCGTATTTTTTTTTATATACCGAGATGTGAAGAATTTTTTTCCTCTCAGAGGGTCGTGAATCTTTGGAACTCTCTGCCCCAGTGAGAGTGGTGGAGGCAGGGTCATTGAATATTTTTAAGGCAGAGGTAGGTAGATTTTTGACTAACAAGGGAGGCCAAGATCATCAGGGGTAGGCAGAATGTGGAGTTGAGGCCACAACTGATCAGCCATGACCTTACTGAATGGCAGAGCAAGTTTGATGGGCCAAATGGCCTACTCCTGCTCCTAATTTGTATGTTCATAAAACTAGAAACAATTATGCTAATTTGAAAAACCATTGGGATTTTGTGTGTGTGTGAAATTGAATAAATAGTCTTTCATTAAATAGCTATCATTCACTCATTCACTGATAACATTTGGTAAGATGATTTTCTTCAGTTTTAGAAATAGAGGAAAATTCACCCTAATATAATTTAAAATTCAGTGCACTATCATTAAAAAAAATCCTGCTCATGAAGAGTTTTATTACCTGGCTAATGACAAGTCAAAGAGCCCCAGGAACTGACGTAGAGAGGTTTGATACATCACATTCACCATGCTCATCTCAGTAATCAAAAAATACAGGATACTTCCTCTGGTTGCAACTATGAAAAAATAATAAAGACAATTATATACATGGGGCCAAATATCCAGGGCCTTTCCAATGCATCCTGCACTAACTACAAAAATTATTTCTGGACCAGGGGTGTCCAGGTAATGGTGTTATGGGCACAGTCACTCCAACTGCCCAGAGAAGACCACTGATGCAAGAGGAGGAAAGTGTAGGATGAAAGACTTCAAATGCTTAGATGTTCCTGTGTCTTTGATCTAACAAAAAGCATGGTGGATCGACAGTGGCTGGTGTGTTTACAAAACCAAGGACACTGACCAGCAGATTGGCAGAGTTAGTCCACAGCTGATGGTACACAGTAGTATTGTGGCTTGGGCATTGCAAAGTAAAAAAAATTACATAAAATCCCTTTAAAAAGGAGGCCAATTGGGGGCAGTGTGGACCACTCCCTGGACCAACAGTGAGAGTCAATTTTATGGCCCTAGGGAGAAGACAGGCACATGTCACTGCTTTTTAAATTAATTGCTTCCCTGACCTACTGAACTTTAACTTAAGTCAGGCTGAGCCTCCTATGGATTTTCACCTCCGTATTGTCCAAAATTCCCCGCAAAATACTCAGGTTATAATTAACCTTGAAACTGTAAGAACAAATCATATTTTGTTAATAACTTGTATCTATATAGAAATATTACTTTCAAAATGCTATCACTATTGATATATGAACAAATGTAGAAACCAATTTTATGCACAGAAAGCTCCTGCAATCAATAAATGAAATGAATAACTTATTTTCATAATGATGACCTGACAAAAGGTTACCATCCTGAAATGTTAACTCTGTTTCTCTCTCCACAGATGTTCCCAGACCTGCGGAGTAAATCTGGCGTTTTCTGTTATTTCAAGTTAGAGTTGTTGAGCTGGCATCCAAGGTGCAGACGTTGCAGGGCAAGAGGGAGAGCGTGAGTTACCTGAATACCAAAAGGCGGTCACACCCCTTAGTTTAGGAAATTGTACAGGTCTGGCTAGAGGTCATGAACAGGAATGTGTGCAACTGTTCCAAATGCATTCCATAAACCTGTCCTCCAAACTACCTTTGCCAATTTGATTTTTCCAATAGATATGAAGATTAAAACCCCCATGATTATTACATTGCCTTTGTTACATGCTCCTCTTATTTCTTGATTAATATTTCAACTGGTTCCTCTTGATCTACCTCGCTAGTTACATCCTCAAAAACCGCTAATAGATATGTCAAACATGATTTCCCTTTCATAAAAAACATTTTGGCTGGGATTTTCCATGTCTGCTGGCGCTGGTTTGGTGGCGTGAGCAGACAATATGGCGAGAAGGCCAAAACTTGGCTTCATGACGTTGTGAAACCAGTTTGCGATTGTCCGCCATCGGATGTCAGGAACCTCATTGTAATACATCAACATATGATGTCCGCCAACTTTGGTAGGAAAACACACCGACGTGTTTCACAACAGCATACATGAGGTGGGCTGCACTTCGCTCAGGACTGCAAGGTTTGTTTGCATACCTTGTCAGCACTCACAGTCATCAGCGTCAGGCTTCACAGGGAGCACCACATCACTCTAAAAGGGGCTCACCGGTAGGTCTCTATGCACCAGATCAGCCATATGTAGGTAGCTTTTCAATGGCAATAGGGCAAGGTCTTGCTTGGGGAAGGGGGAGAACTGGGCTCAGGCAAGGGAAGAGGCTGCAGGACGAGAGCTATAATGGGAAAGGAGGGAAACCCAGGGTATGTGTGAGGGCACATGTTGACCTGTGCAAGTGACCTCAAGACGGTGTGGGCTGTGGAGGCAGTCTCCAGAGGAGATGAGGGCATGGACATAAGAGGGTGTGTGTGTGAGAATGGGTGGTGATGTCCCTTGTGTTGGCAGTGAGTGTGATGCTAGTGAACATGTGATGGGCATGAGTGTATGAGTTTAGAATGATGAGATGGTCGCCATACCCTCTGTACAAATGTGATCATTCATTCTCTATCTGCATTGAATGGCCAACCTCTTCTGTGCAGCATTGGCAATGATTGGCACTGTCATTGCCTACTAAGCTGGAGTAGTAATGTAGCTACCCCTCCTGCGGCCAGAGCAGGGGTAGAGAACAACACAATGGGCCTCCATGGCATCCAAAAGGCGCTCAAGGGCTGAGTCTTCTTGCCTTTTGGGGCCATGTCTTCTTTGCTGCAGTCCTAGACTAGAAGCACTGAGCACAGCTGTACTTTAGATGTGGTGTCTGACGTGATGAAGCAGCGAGGTGACAATGTGGCAGGCGAATCGGAGCCCATCCACCATCAAAAAGGCGTGTATCCCAGGAATGCATAATTAATGCAGTAGGTTTTGGATGATACGGCGTGAAAAGCCGCCATTGCAGCCACCGGTTAAAATGTCGTTTTACCCGGCCACTACCACATTTAGTACAAATCTGGGACGATTCTGCCCATTGACTTTGCCTAGTTATACTATGGTTTACTAAGTGCTCTATTATGACTTCCTTAATAATTGATTTTGTCATTATTAGTATTAATAATTATTATATCAAAAAGTATTTGATAAGGTGCTGCTTAAGTTGGGAGTAATATATTAGCATGAATATAGGATTGGTTAAAGAACATAAAACAGAGAGCTAAGAATAAAGCATCATTTTCAAGTTGCAGGCTGTTGCTGGTGGAGTGTCAAAAGGGTCACTTCTGATGCCTTAGCTATTTACAATTTATATTAATCATCCATATGAATAGACCAAGGGTAATGCATCCAAGTTTAGTGATGATACAAAGCTAGGTGGGAAAGTAAACTGTGAGGACACGAGGCGCTGGATTTAGTGGTGGTAGCAGGTATCTTCCCCTTGCCTACTCCATTACGAGGATTTTAGAGCCCTCCACTATTTCTATGGAGTTGGACCTGTTTTGGTAGGAAACTTGGTTGGTGACACCACAGAGGACTCATGAACCATAAGGAAGCCTGGTCTGGAATGAGAAACCTTTTGACAGGTAAGTTCAAAAGGCATTGACAACTTCCATATCATAATGTCATGGTGTATGATAGGTTAAATATGTTTTAAATACTGTGATTAATGATAGGGCTTTGTTTAGAAAAGGTAATTGACCATTAAATTGACCAGTGTTATAAAAGTGTTCAGGTTAAAATAGCTCTTCTGTATTCAACAGTGTTTAGATTCAGATGTTACTGTGTCAATTTCCCCCTGTGAGCTTTACATAGACAGTCCAGCCATCTGTTGAGACTTTGAAGTGGTGGAACTAGTAGTGAAATAGTGAGGAGGTATCGGGGGTGGGTGGCGGTGGTGAGGGGTGAGGACTAGGTTGCCTAACACTCATATACAGAATTAATGTCCCACGGAACCAAGGTGGGCCTTCTGACCTGCCTACCTCAACATTTATGTTAATACATTACCCCCAACCCATGCGGCACCTTATCGAATACTTTTTGATATTATAATAATTACTAATATTATTAATGCCGGAGTCAATTATTAAGGAAGTCAAAATAGAGCACTTAGTAAGCCATAATATAACTAGGCAAAGTCAATGGGTGGAATCGTCCCAGATTTGCACTAAGTATGGTCGTGGGCGGCTGGAGACAGGATCATGATGTCAGAAAATGGCAATTCCCACCTCAAGGATGAAAATCCGGGCCAAAATATTATATTCGTTTTCTCTGCCCTTCCCTTAGTCCCCATGATAATTTCTCCTGTCTCTGTCTTTAAGGGATCAACATACACTTTAGCTACTCTCCTCGTTTTCATATACTTCTAAAAACTCTTACAATCAGTTTTTATATTCCTGGCTAGTTTACATTTTTATTCTATTTTTTTCCCTTCTGATCGACATTTTGGTGGCCCGTTGCTCGTTTCTAAAACACGCCAAAACCTCAGGCTTACTACTATTCTTTGCAATATTATAAGCCCCTCCTTTTACTTCCTTAGGAAGACACAGTTGGATCTTTCTTCCTGAGTTTTTGTTTTTTGTATGTTTCCTGCTGCTTATTTACCACCATCCCTTTAGTCAATCAATCTTAGCTAGCTCTTCCCTCATATCTATGGAATTGACTTAGTTTAAGTTTAAGATTCTTGTTTGCTACTGGAGTATGTTTAAACTTAATATAGAATTCATTTGTATGAATTTTCCCAGTGAATCTTTTATTATGAGATTACTAACTAACCCTGCCTCATTGCACAATACTCAATGGGCTGAATTTTGCTGTCAGGGGGCAGGGCCTGCTCGCTAACGCGTAAAATGACACAGAATGACGTCGGGGGGAACCCCTGACATCATCCCGCCCCATTTAAATCTTCAGGAAGGCGAGCCCGCAGCAAAATCAGCCAATTGAGGCCATTGACAGGATCATTTAAACAAATAAAGGGCCTGCCCATCCAACCTTAATGTTGGCGGGCAGGCCAGGAGCCCCGGTGGAAAATAGAAAATCATGAAACCTCATCCACCGGTGGGATGAGGTTTCATGTAGGGATTTATAAAGTTTAATAAAGTTTTAGTGAAATTTATGAACATGTCCCATCTCATGTGACATTGTCACATGAGAGGGACATGTTAAGGATTTTTTTTCTATTTTTAACATTTTTTAAATTGTCAGCGATCTCCCTGATGCTGCATTTAGCCTCAAGAAGTGTGCGCTCTTTTGTGAGCATGCGCAAAAGACCGCACTCTCGATTTTGGGGAATCTCCCCCCACCCGCACAGGAAGCGCATAGTGCTTCCCACTGGACGTCACACTGGTCGGGCCTTAATTGGCCTGCCCACGTAAAATGGGCCCGCTTCTTCGGCGGGGATCAGCTCCCCACCCACCAGAGATTGGGTCGGGCGCACCCAACATAAAATAGCTTTATCCCTAGTTATTTCCATAACATATTGTTCCAGGAAACTGAGAAAAAAGCATTCTACAAACTTATCTTCCAGATCACCTTTGTCAATTTGTTTGGTCTTGTCTATATGACAATTAAAGTGTCCCACAATTATTACATTGTCTCTGTTACAAGCTCCAATAATTTCTTGCTTGCTTTTCTGCCCAACAGTATAACTACACCCACCAGTATTTTCTGACCCTTGTAATTCCTAACCTCCAACCATACTGATTCTACTTCCTGATCTTCAGAGCCAAGATACTTTCTCACTACTGTCTGTATGTGATCCTTTACTATCAGGGTTTCTATTCCTCTTTTTCCATTCCACTTGTCTTTATGAAACATTGTGTATCCTTGAATATTTATTTTCAAACCTTGTAACCATGGGCTGAATTTTTCCATTGGCGAGCTGGGGGTGGGGCCCACTCGCCGAAGGGAAAATGATGCCAGATGATGTCAGGGGAATCCCCGGCGTCATCCCACCCCATTTAAATATTCAGGAAGGCGGGCAGACAGCGTGATCACCGACCAATTGAAGCCATTGACAGGGTAGTTAAAACAATTAAAGACCCTGCCCGTCCAACCTTAAGGTTGGCGGGCAGGTCAGGAGCCCCAGCGGCAAATAGAGAAAACATGTAACCTCATCCACTGGCGGGATGAGGTTTCATGTCAGTTTTTCAAAAGTTCAATAAAGTTTTTGTGTACTTTATTGTGTGACATTCACACATGAGGGGGACATGTTAATGATTTTTTTATTTCTCTATTTGTAAATTTTGACAACTTTTCAGCGATCTCCCTGAGGCAAAATGCTGCCTCAGGGAGATGTGCGCTCTTTTGTGCACATGTGCGAAAGAGCGCACTCTCGCATTTGGGGAATCCTCCTCCGCCCACACAGGAAGCGAATAGCGCTTCCCGTTGGGTGTCACACTGGGCGGGCCTTAATTAGCCCGCCCACTTAAAATGGCAGCAGGGCCCATTTCGGCGGCGGCGATCGGCTTCCCACCCGCTGCTGAGTCGGTCGGACCCGCTCGTCAAGGGCAAAATTCAGCCCCATGTCTCTGTAATGGCCATTTATCTTTATTTGTGCCACTAGTTCATTTGTCTTATCATGAATGTTTTGAACCTTCAGGTGAAGAGCCTTTAATTTTTTTTTTACTGTTTTTTGCATGGACCTTATTCACTGATATACTGTTACTGTTAAACTCTCTGTCTTTCTTTACCCAAATTGCTACACCATTCTGTTGTTTCCATTTTTCTCTTTAGATTTCTAAATCTCCCTTCATCTGATCTCTGCACTCACCACTCCCCCAGCTTTCTGATTTAAAGCCCTATTCACAGCCCTAGTTAAACTAATCGCCAGGGCACTGAACCCAGCCCAGTTTAAGTGCAAAACAAAAACAGAATTACCTGGAAAAACTCAGCAGGTCTAGTTCTAGACAGAACTAGTTCTGTCGAAGGGTCATGAGGACTCGAAACGTCAACTCTTTTCTTCTCCGCCGATGCTGCCAGACCTGCTGAGTTTTTCCAGGTAATTCTGTTTTTGTTTTGGATTTCCAGCATCCGCAGTTTTTTTGTTTTTATCTCTCAGTTTAAGTGCAGCCCATTCCAATGAATCAGCTCTCTCTTTCTCCAGTACTGGTCCCAATGCACCATGAACTGAAGCCTCTTCTTCCCACAGCACTCTTTAATTCTCTAATGTGCTGGACCCTATGCCAATTGGCACAAAACTCAAATAATAATCCAGAGATTATTACCTTTGAGGTTTTGTGTTTTAATTTGGACCCTCACACTCTCAGCAGAACGTCATTCCTAGTTTTACCTATGCCATTAATTCCTATGTGGACTATAAACAGTATGTGGCACATTTTTGTGAATTGGTCTGACATGTATTTGCAACAATAGATTGGTAAACTGTAAGATGTCACATGACTCTAGAGGCATTCATGGTTTTATTGTAGCGTATAAAAAAGTCTTGGGGATGATTTTCCTCTTTGGTTACACCAACACCTTGGGGAAGTCCAGAAGATGAAGGAAGGAACCATTTTCATCAGCTCTCTCCTGCTTCTGGAATTTCTGCCCAGAGGCAATGGTGGGTGTCTCATGTGTCCAAATATAAATGGTCATGTTACACAGAGATGCAAATGACCAGATTAAACCAAATAACATATTTGTCCAGCTGGATGCTGGAAGCACTGTGTAATCCTGTCAGCAACGTTGTCATGGGGTGGGAAGAAGGGGAATCCTAATTTTTTAAAGGCATTTATGGAGTGTGTTTGGCCACAGGGTACTTGATGGGGAGATAATGGCGTAGCGGTAATGTCTATGGACTAGTGATCCAGAGGCCCAAGCAAATGCTCTGGGGACTGGGTTTAAATCTAATCATGGCAGCTGGTGGCATTTAAATTCAATTAATAAATCTGGAATTGAAAGCTTATCACAGTAATCTGACCATGAAACTGAAATCAATTGTTGTTAAAAACCCAACTGTTTGTCAATGACCTTTATGGAAGGATATCTACCATCCTTACCTGCTCTGGCCTACATGTGACTCCAGTTCCACAGTAATGAGGTTGATTCTTAGCTGCCCTCTGAAATGGTCCAGCAAGCCACTCAGTTTAAGGGCAATTAGGGATGGGCAACAGATCTGGTCTTTCCAGTGATCCACACATGTCAGCAAGTTAGTTAAACATGATTTTCCCTTAACAAATCCATACTGTCTTTCCTTAATTAACCTGCATTTGTCCATGTGACTATTAATTTTGTCCCAAATTATTGTTTCTAGAAGTTTCGCTACTACTGAAGTTAAAATAACTGGCCTGTAGTTGCTGGGCTTATCTTAACACCTTTTTTTGAACAAGGATGTAACATTTGCAATTCTCCAGTCGTCTGGAATCATGCCGAGTCATAAGGGAGAATGGAAAGTTATGGCCAGTGCCTTTGCAATTTCTACTCTTAATTCCCTCAGTATCTTTAGATGCATCTCATCCAGTCCTGGTACTTCATCAACTTGAAGTGCAAACAGCCTACCTAATACCTCTTTCTTATCAATTTTAAATTTTTCTAGTGTCTGAATTACCTCCTCTTTCACTGTGACCTGGGTAGCATCTTCTTCCTTGGTAAAGACAGATGCAAAGTATTAATTTAACACTTCAATTATGCCCCCTGACTCAATGCATAAATCTCCTTTTTGGTCCCGAATCAGCCCAACCCCTTCTTTTACCACCCTTTTACTATTTATATGCCTATAGAAGACTTTGGGATTCCCTTTAATGTGAACTGCCAGTTTCTTTTCATACTCCCTCTTTGCTTCTCTTATTTGCTTTTTCACTTCCCCTCTGAACCTTCTATATTCAGCCTAGTTCTCCATTGTGTTATCCATCTGACAGCTGTCATAAGCATACTTTTCCTTCTTCATCCTAATCTCTAGCTCTTTTGAGATTCAGGGAGCTCTGAATTTGTTTACCCTACATTTCCCTTTTGAGGGAAAATATCTTGATTGTGCCTGAACTCTCTCTTCTTTGAGGGTAGCTCGTTGTTCAGCTACATTTTTCCTGCCAACCTTTGATTCCAATTTATTTGGCCCAGTTCCATTCTTATCCCATTGAAGTTGGCTTTCCCCCAGTTAATTATTCTTATCTAGATTGTTCTTTGTTCTTTTCCAGAGCCAATCTAAACCTCAAGTTCGGTCATTAGTGATGTACAGCTAGACGAAGTCACCAAGGTACTTTATGCCATGGAACAATGTTAGAATCATAAAATGGTTACAGCACAGAAAGAGGGCATTCGGTCCATTGAGACCATGCCGGTTCTCTGCAAGAGCAACTTAGCTAGTTCCCTCCCCTTCCCTTTCCCTGTATCCCTGCAAATCTTTCCTTCAGATGCTCATCTAATATCCTTTTGAAAACCATGATTGAGTCTGATTCCACCACATTCTCAGCAAGTGGGTTCCAGATCATATATATGTTGCCTTTGGTTCTTTCTGCCAATTGCTTTAAATTGGTGTTCTCTAGTTCTTAACTCTTCTGCCAACAGGAACAGTCTCTCTCTATCTACTCTGTCTAGATCCCTCATAATTTTGACCAGTTCTTCAAACCTCCTCTCAACCTCAACCTCTCCTCTAAGGACAGCCCCAGCTTTTCCAATCTATCCACGTAATTGAAGTCCCTTATTCCTGGAACTATTCTTGTAAGTCTTTAAAGCACCGTTTTTAATGCCTTCACTTCCTAAAGCACAGTGCCTGGAACTGGATGCATTGGGTAGAATTTTCCTACTTATTCCCTGCCCAAACAGCAGCACCAATTGCAGGTTAGAAGCTTGAATGGTGCAGGATTGGGCTTTGCCAAAACTCTGAGCTGCAGCATTAGTATCCTGCTCCCAGGTACCCTGACCAATCAAGGAAGGCGACACGTTGCATCTGTGAAAGGTTTTCTAATTAAAGGGACCATGACATGGGTTACAAGGGTTCACCAGCATTTGGTTTTTGAGGCTGCAGCAACTACAGGAATGGAGAGGAGACCTGGGAAGGCTGCCCCCCACCCCCACTGCATCTCTCACTCTTGGCTGGAGTCCTGCTGTGGGTTCTGAGGGGTTGCAGTGAGGTGTGCTCTACCGAGTACAGAAGGAACAGGCCAGCTTCTCTAACCAATTGGGCATGGATAGAAATGACTGGGCAAGTCAGCAGAAATGCAGTTCTTCCAACCTAGAGACAGTGCACTAAGAGGATCCAGGACCTCAGGAGGGTAGGAAAGGCGAGAGGCAGAACATTTTCATGTGCCAAGCTCCACCCTCTGAATTTCCCAGTACAACAATCCTCTTATGCACTTGCAGCTCCACTCCTTCCTCTTTCTCCAGGCACCTCACATCATAATCTCAGAAGCCAACACACACACACACTTATACTCACCCTAAACCTATTGCTCTCTTGCACCCATACCTCACAAGCACCCTTCACAAATGCTTTCCTTTCCTCCTCTCCATACAGGGCATTACGAACACTTACACCTCTCTGCTTTCTCTCTGCTGGAAAAGAGAGAATCTTGGTGACAGGGGTGGGGGGATGGTAGTGGGGGTAGGTGGCCCTCCAGTGGACAAGTTACTGGCAATGAATGCTCACGTGCCCCACTGGGAGGAATGTCTTGTTCCAGGAGGTTGCAGATATCAGCAGCAACCTGATGTGGGAGCCAGAGCTTCCTGAGGCACACATGCATAACATCACCGATCAAGCAGTGACAGCACTCTCAGAGAGAAGAAGTGCTTTAAACCTGGCCAGGGCTGGAGCTCTTCTGTTTCACTGATCAAAGCCCTCCCAGTCTGTCAGCTTCACTGAAGAAAGTCCCCCTGCTGTGCACTTACCTTGGTGACTGTCGAGTTGCTGACAGATCGGGAAACAGGTGCACTGACTGTTAAATCCAGAATTCAGGCTTAAAAACAGTATTCAGTGAGTTATTTGATTATTTCAAATACTTACCTAACAGCTGCATGGGGGCTCCCCACTTGCTTTCAATCCCACCCCAGTAAAACCCAGAAGAGGTCAGGATGAGAGAAAAATCCTGTCCCAACATCACTTTTGCTGGATTTAACTCTCTGCAGCACCCAAACCTACTTCCCCATACCTGGCAAAATTCAACTCGGGTGGAATCTATTTGTTGGAGTGTCAGGAGCCAATAGAGCTTGGTAAGGAAAGTGATAATGGAAAAGTGAGCTTTTGCATGGGTGATGACACTGCATGTTGGATGTGGTTAGTTTGTAAACAAGGAGATCGTAAAAAAAACTCTGGAGAAATTAAACTTCAAAGTAATAAAGGCATGAGCCGGAATTTTCCTGTTGGCATCAGACATCATGGCAGGCTGAGAGGGGACAATATGGCGAGAAGGCCAAAAATCAGTTTCACTCCATCGTGAAACCAGTTTGTGATTGTCCACTCCACCCGTCAATGGTGGGCTGCATTTCCCACTGCCGCATGTCAGGAACCTAATTTCAATACTTTAGCCCTGCTTGCCCGAATCATATCCCATGCTGGATCATCTAGATAAGCATGCCAATGTGTTTCACAACTGTACATAAGCAATGTGCACCTGACGAGCTACACTTTGCTCATGACTTCAGCACTAACAGTCATCAGCATCAGGCTTTGCAGGCAGCACCACATCACTTATATGGGGTCTCACAGGCAGGTCTCTACCTACCAGACTAGCCGTAAGGTAGGGGTAGCTTTTCAATGGCTGCAGGGCTAGGACTTGCTTGGGGAAGGGGGAGAAGTGGCCTCAGGCAAGGGAAGAGGCAGCAGGGAAAGGGCTGTACTCAGGAAAGGGATATTTCAGGGTGTGTATGGGAGCATATGTTGATCTGTGCAAATGACCTGAAGACAGTGAGGGCTGAGGAGGCACTCTCTAGAGGAGATGAGGCCAGATGGGGATGTGAGAGTGTGTTTGAGAGAGTGAGTGTTGATGTCCCTTGAGGTGGCAGCGAGTGAGATGCCAGTGAATGTGTGACGGGCTTGATTGTGTGAGTTTACAGTGATGAGATGGTTGCCATACCCTGGCAGCATGGATGAGATCATTCATCCGTTTTCTGCACTGGATGGCCGACCTCTTGCATGCAGCATTGGCACTGACCACTTCTGCCACTGTCTCCTAAGCCGGAGTGGTGAGACTGATGGGCCTCCTGTGGCCAGAGCAGGGGCAGCGGACATTGCTGCAGGCCTCCACAGTGTCCAGAAGGAATGCCAGGGAAGTGTCACTGAATCGGCGGGGGGGGGGTGGGGTGGAGGTGGTGCTGCACTCTCTTCTTGGCTTTTGGGGCCATGCCTTCACCGGAGCAGTCCTGCAAGCATTGAGAAGTGTGTGTGCAAAAACCCGCCATTGTGGCTGGTGGGTAAAACAACTTTTTTCCCGCCCGCTACCACATTTTATGCAAATCTGGGACAATTCCACCCAAAGATTAAACGGTAATTCTCAGTTTTACTTTACCATCACTAGCGGTCTTTTTGAACCTCCTCTGCCTCCTCCACCCATAACTCTGGCAATTGACTTGCATTCTCTTCTAAACATCACTGGATGTACCTATACCACATGGACTGCAGCAGTTCAAGAAAATAGATCACCACCAGCAAGGATCTCATGGACTTTCATGTTACAAAGATCAAGGCAGTTTTTGTTCAGCTGTCTCTGATGCTTCCCTCCCTTCCCCTTGCTCTAGGACAAACTTCCCCCACTGTACTTACCTTAAACCCATTCATTTCCCGAGGTTCTCTCAGCTCCTACATTGCTCTCTCTGACCTCACCTTATCCAGGAGTTCCACCTCCTACTCCCTCAATCCTATTCTGACCAAGCTGTTGACAACTTAGCTTGCCTTTCTGGGCTCCATGTTGGTTGATATTGTTAATGGGTCCCTCTCCTCACATACTGTCCTTTCCCCCTTCAAAGCTGCTTTCATCATTACTTCTCTCAGAAAATTGATTCTTGACCCCTCAGTTCCTCTAATTCCTATTTCTAACCTCCTTTTCTTCTCCAAAGTCCTTGAACATACTGTCACTTTCCACGTCCGTGCCCATCCATGTTAGAATCCCTCCAATTGGATTTCTAGCCTGGCCACAGTACTGAAATGGCCTTTCTCAGATTCACATATGCATTCTTTGTAACCATGGTAACGTATCCCTTCTCACCCTTCTCAACCTAACTATACAGCCTTTGACACAATTGGCCACATCACCCTTCTCCATTGTTTGGCTAGGTTCCATTATCAGTCTAACCATCACCAAGAAGATCACATGCAATGTCTTTCCTTCTAACTCTCACACTGTTACCTTTGGAATCCCTCAAGCATCTATGCTTGACCCCGATTCTATTTCTTATTTAAATGCTAGCCCTCAGTAATAGCATCCGAAAACACAATGTCAGGTTCCACATCCATGTCGATGATACTCAGCTCTATCTCACCACCACCTTCTCAGACTCTTCCACAGTCTATGATTTGTGAAGCAGTTGGTCTGAGATCCAATACCTAATGAGCAGAAATTTCCTCTAACTAAATGCTGTGATGACTGAGTCATTGTCTTTAGTCACGACCAGGAATTCTGGTTCCTGTTATCACTGGTAAGCCTGAGCAGAACCATTCGTAGCTTTGGTGTTGTATTTGATCCCGAGTTGAGTTTTTGACCACATTTCTGAATTGTTACCAAGACTGCTTATTTCCATCTTTGTTACATTCCTCATTTATGACCCTGCTTCAGCTTACTGTTACTGAAATCATCAGCCTTTTTTTTATTCCTCTTTGGGATATGAAACACTAGATAGGCTAGCATCCATTGTCTGTCACTAATTGTCCTTGAGAAGATGGTGGTGATTTATCTTCTTTAACTGCTGCAATCCATGTGGTGTAGATACATCCAGTGTTGTTTGGAAGGGAATGAAAGTTTTTGACCCAGCGACAGGGAATGAACGGTGATGCAGTTTCAAGTCAGGATGGTGTATGGCTTGGATGGGAATTTGCAGGTGGTGGTGTTTCCATGTGCCTGCTTCCCTTGTCCTTCTAGAAAGTAGAGGTTGTGGGTTTGGAAGGTGCCATTACCTCTAGATTGGACTATCTCAGTGCACTTCTGTCTGGTTCCCAACTTCCACCCTACATAAACTTATGTTCATCCAAAACTCTGCTGCCCATATCTTAATTTGCTTCAAATCTCATTCTCCTATCACCCATGTGCTTGCTAACCTTCACTGGCTCCCCATCAAAACAATATCTCGATTTTAAAATCCTCATCCTTGTTTTCAAATCCTTCCATGGCCTCACCCCTCCCTATCCCTGTAGCCTCCTCCAGCCCTATAAGCTTTCAGGATATCTGTGCTCATCCATTTCTGCCTCTTGTGCTTCCCCGATTTTAATTGCGCTATCATTGAAGGCTATGCTTTCAGCTGTCTTGGTTCTAAGCTTTCTCCTTAATTCCCTCCAGAAACTTCTCTGCCACTCTACCTTTCTCTTCAATTTTAAGATGTTCCTTAAAACCTACCATTTTGATCAAGTTTTTGGCCATCTGTCCTGATAACTTCTCCTGTGGCTTGATGTCAAAAATGATTTTATTGTTATCACCCTTTTGAAGCAACTTGGGCCATTTTATCATGTTAAATCGACTATATGTGAGTTGTTGTTGTTGTTGATAAAGATTTCTGCAGCCAACGAGGAAACGATTGTGGCCAAGGTTATGGGCCAGGATTTTATGGCCCCTCCCACCTGGCGGGATATTATGGTCCTGTCGAATTAAATGGAGATTTAAATAGCTCGTCACATCCACCAGGGTGGGGGGGGCGACAATCTGGGCGGGGCCGTAATGCCCTGGCCATGAAGTTGAAAGAAAATAGTTTTGGTGACAATTAAGTTATCAGAGCTGGGTCGAGTAGCATGATAAATTTTTGCATAAATGTTTATGGGACAGACAGAAAAAACAAGTTTCAAGAGCCTTTGGAGTCAATGGGATAGGTAAGCCGGGCAAAATGTCATTGGTCTGCACCTGAAGGCTAAAGACATTTCACAGTCCCAAAACATCTTCTTGGAATACTTTACAAAAGATGTTATGAAAGTTCATAATTTTCACACATATTGGAAGCACCAGTAGGAATCCGATTCTTAATGAAGATCATTTGAGAAGCTTTGGACAAGATTCCAATAATGTAAACATAAATAAGTTAAGTTTGCCTTCAAATTACTGGGTTGAATTTTGCTGTAGAAATAATTGTGGCTCTGGCAGTGCTCACCATTATTACGTGGATATGGAATATCAACTTTCGCAACCGTTCAAATACAATTTAAAACACAGAATTCCAAAAGCATCTGAGATGCAATATTGCTCCATAAGCTTCCTGAAAGTGGCATCCTGTCATTGGACCCACCATTAAAATACACTGAACAATTAAGGTTTGTTCATTCCAGTGTAAGTGCCCTTTTTAAAAGTGTTGTAAATCTTAATTACAGCCAAACAAACCCTCTGATGTCACAAATTAACTTTTACAAGCACGGAGTCTCATTCCTTCAGATTTTAATGTTGTTGGAGATCTAGAGAAACATAATTTAAATTTTTAAAAATCTTTTTCATTTTGTCACCCTCTCTTAATCCAATCTTACTTTTGTTTTGTTTTCTGTAGTTGATTTGACATTGAATTAAATATTCTAATGGATGTTTCCTGCTTCAGTGTCAATGTTGTTTCATGCTCATTGTTTAAAAAGATAAAAGGTTACTTGCCATGTTCCCCAGATGCTTCGTAGAGGATGCTGTGCTTTTTGGATGGTTAGCTGACAAGAACCTCCATGCAATGGAGCCCAAGGGCAAGGGTGAGTCTGACAAATTGTTGACACTGTTCATTTGCCACATGAACAGAGAAAAATATGGCCCAATATTTCACTGTATTTGTAACAAATTTATCCTCACCTGGCCTGTATTCCTCACGGGCAGCATTAATCTGTAGTTCTGTTTCAGCAGCTATGTATAGTTTCTGTGTGACCTCCTCAGCTGTTTTTTTAGTATTGCCTAGAACAGTGATAAGGCTTTCATCCTCCACAAGGGAACCCTTTGTGCTTGTCAGACGATACAGTAGGTTGTCTTCCAACTCTTTCATCTTCCGCTCATTTGATGTTACATCCTCCATTAGATCTGTTCGCTCCTTTTCCAACTCCTATTTTCCACCAATTATATAAACGTCTTTATTTGAAACAAGAGTTTATCATTCTCTATGTAACTACAAGCATTTCTAAGAAAGTACAATGTATTGTTAAGAAATTGAGATTCACCATGTTGTCTAACAGAATGCAACTTCACCTTCGGGGTTAAAAGTAACATTTATCAGTTGCATCATGTATTCTTTTCAAGGGAGCAAGATTAATGCATGATGGCATGCATAGTGATTATTGCTTTCTTCCTGGAATAGTGTTCATTCATTTATCAACCCGTGAAAAGATGACTGAGTCATGCAAGACTTATGTGAGAAATGCAACTAGATGTTCAACATTGCCAACCAACACCCCACTCCCCAGCATGAGGCTGACTTGATGTCAGAGCACACTGGTATTCATTAGGCCACAACTGGTGAACTGCTTTGAGACCCCTAATTGGTGCCCCCAGCTCACCACTTCCAGTGACATGGGATCCGATGTTGAATTTAGCTCAGGCTTCACAAATTGACGCATTCAGCATTCTGCGGATATCCTACTCATTTCGAGCAAATGTCAAATTTCTCTCCCAAGCATTTCAAGTAGCTGGATAAATATTTGATTTTGAAGTGGTTTGAAAGTCATAAGAAAGCATAGTTGATCCAAAAGTGCATGAAGCACTATGGTGTTGTCTCTGAATGCAAAATTGAGATGGCAATGTTAGACTGATACCCTGCAGTTTTGTTAGCCTATTTTAGGATCACAGAGTGAACTTGCAGTTTAATCTTCCTGGAAACGTTACCCAAGGCATATCATCTTCATCAAAGTATTTCTTAAATTGTGTCCATTATGGGACTGTTATATATTTTGCATTATCACGGATTTTTGCTTCTAGGATGTGCCACACAAGGGTCAGACAATGACCATCTCAAACAAGAGTGAATTTAACCTCTCACCTTTACTTGCAACCACATTACCATCACTGAATCTTGCACCGTCAACATCATTGGCCAGAAACTTAACTGGACCAACCATATATATATACAGTGGGTACAAGAATAGGTCAGATGCTGGGAATTCTGCCGTGAGTAACTCACCTCCTGACTCCCCAAAGCCTGTTTACCATCTACAAAGCACAAGGCAGGAGTGTGATGACATACTCTCCACTTGCCTCAATGAATGCAGCTCCACCAACACTCAAGAAGCTAGACACTATTCAGGACAAAGTAGCCAAGTTGATAAGCACTCCATCTATGACTTTAAACACTCACTCCCTCCACCACTGGCACACAGTGGCAGCAATGAGAACCATCTACAAGATGCAATGCAGCAAATCACCAAGGCTTCTTTGATAGCACCTTCCAAGTCTGCAGCCTCCACCACCTGTAAAATCAAGGGCAGCAGAAACATGGAAACACCAACACCTGCAAGTTCCCCACAAGTCACACACCATCCTAACTTGGAACTATATCATCATTCCTTCACTGTTGCTGCAACAAAACATTGGAACTCCCTCCCTAACTGTACTCTGAGCATACCTACACCACATGGATTGTAAGTGGTTCAAGAACGCAGCTCACCATCACCTTCTCAAGGGCAATAGCCAGTGACATTTATATCCCAAGAATGAATTTTTAAAAAGGATGAAGTTTGGAAGGTGTTGAAGGAGTTTTGGTAAGCTTCATGTAGTGCATCTTATAGATGGTATACACTGCTGCCACTATGCATCAGTAGTGGAGGGAGTGGATGTTTAAGATAGTGGATGGGGCACTGATCAAACAGTTGTTTTGTCCAAGATGGTGTCATGCATCTTGAATGTTATTCAGGCAAGCGGAGAGTATTCCATCATACTTCCGACTTGTGCCTTGCAAATATTGCCAAGCGTTAGGGATCAGGAGATCCGTTACCTGCTGCAGCGCTCCCAGTCTTTGACCTGCTCTTGTAAGTTAAGCCTTGTTAAGTTTCTGGTCAATGGCAAGAGATTGTAATGCTGTTGAATGTCAAGGGGAAATGGTTTGATTCTCTCTTTTAGGGGATAGTGTGTTCAAATCTTATGCCTATGAATGTGTGAGGAAGGTGGACATTTTTACTTTTAAAAAGGAAGCATGAAACATGGACAATTTGGGCTAGAACCTCTGTGGAGTGGCAATCACAGACCAACTGTCACTTCACTCCTTTTTACTTACATTGAAATGGAGCTGCACATTTCTCACCTGGCCTTCAGACTCGGGCTGGGTGAGAACAGAGCAGTGCAATGGGTTCCCAAGGCCTTTAGTTGAGGGCAACAGCATAGGGATAAAGGAAACCACATCCCTTTTTTTTTACAGCACTAGCTACCATAAAGCAGGTAAGTTTAAAGGTTCCAGCTGCTTTGAGCAGCCAGGAAGAAGCTAAGTGTGTAACGTACGTAGGTAGGATAGGGAAGGCTGGGTGGTCAGTTGGTGGTGGATAAGGTAGTCTGTGGTTGGTGGGCTGGGGTGGGGGGCTGCCAGCTAGTCAGTGGGGGGAATTCGGGTGGTTGATCAGTGGGTCAGGTGCTCAGTGTGGAATAGCTGGAAGTCAGGAGGATAGTTATGGGGGAGGATCAGGTGGGTAGTAGGAGTTTGGGAGAGCAGTTGGGGGGTGGGGATGGGTAGTCAGGAGGACAGGGGGCTATTCTGGAGGCCGGGTGTAGTCAGGTGGGAAGGCGAGGGGGAGGCGTAGTGTCGGTACCATAGTTACCAAGAAATCGGATGTGGTTTTAATTCTTCTAACTTTTCCTGGGTAACTATTTTGCTAAAACAGTCGGAACCACCTGAAGTCTCCAACTTAAATCGAAATATCTGATGGTTCCCGGTGCAGGGTAATTACCCATTGGAAGTTTGAACCTCCTGGGCCGTTGCCATGCAGTCATTGTGTTGGGACTCCCATGAAAATGAAATCACATATAAAGACATTCCGGATGCTATTCACGCCTAGCATATTGATAGGATTTCAAATATTCTCCATTGTGTGACAAACTGATTAGCTATCAACCCATTGCGTGGACAATGGAAGCAGCAATACTATTGTCACATGACCGAAAGTGGCTTGTGATAGGATATACCTTATTAATCCACAGCGGCAGCTTGGTGGGCAGTCTGGGACATGGGCCTCATTAGGGGGAGATCTCGCCTTAAAAAGGAAAGAACCCCGCTTTGAAAATTTACCCCAGGCAGAGAAGTGGAGCTTTTTGTACTTTGGATTATAATTTTTACTACAGGGGCTTGACAACAACTTTAGCTGGAAAAACTAGAAATCTACTGTTGCTTGGATTAAACCATTGTGAGTCCATCACCAGAGACTTCAGCCTCCATTTTTCCTTCGGAAACCAAAACAATTTCCATGCCAGCAACACTTCTGATGATCTTCTTGAAAAACCAGTGTAATATTGATTTTTGGGCCTTGAAGTAATCTAAATGCATGTTAAATCTTTAGATGTCATCTTTTCTTATGTGTGCGTGTGTGTGCTTCTTGTAAGAATGAGGAGCGGGATTACACTTTGGACATTGTGAAAATAAACATTTGTCCTTTCTTTTTATTTAAGCTTACAAGAAAGCTTGTTTGTGTCTATTCTTAGAAGTCACAGCACTAAAGGAGGTCAAAACACTCCGGCCTGAATTTTCGCTCTGCATTGGGAGTGCAGAATCAGGAACATCCCGGCTCTGCGATCTTGATTCCTGTAAAACTACCCCAGAGGTTCTGATTTTCATTCCAGGAGTGGGGTGCGATGGAAGTTGGGCATGCACCCACCCACCTCTCCAGAAACAGTTTGGAGGCATCTCAGGGGCTGCTGGGTGTGGAGGTGGACTGGGTGAAAGGCTGACCTCGGTGATCTGGCATTTTGTCCCAGCTGCAAACTAAAAACAGCTCTCTAGCCTTCATCCCCTCAATCCCCATGCCCCATTCATGCCAACCCAAACCACCTCATGCCCCCCACCAACATCCCATGGCTCCTCATACCCTCCCTGCCACACAACCTTTACAGCACCAGTGTTAATCTATGCACCTCTACAAACTCCCCTCCATGGCACTTCATACCCTCAATGCCAAATGATGTGCCCCAGCCAACTTCCATGATCCTTTATAGCCCTTATGACAACTCATGCCAACTCATGCCCCCAACCCATCACTCTTTCCCTTAAATGTTCTATGCCAACTCCCAGTATTTACCATGGGCAGAACTCAGGACTCACGCTGAGAGGAAATAAAATAAAGTTCTAAATATCCACTGATAAATCCACTATTAGAAAAGAACTAACAGATTCGAAAAAAACAATCACTCTATTTAAATTCCATCAACTACTTAATTCCTTAAAACCGCAAGCATTTGTATTCACAGCTCCACATCAAAGGCTTTATAAGCACTTAGAGCTGTCAATCAAACTGTGAACTGACAGGCACCCCACCCAGATAAGGATAGGTTGTGAAATCAGTCATGTAGTACAAATCCTATAGTGACAACTGTCAGGCTTATGTCAACAAAGAGTGAAGTAGCAAGTGCTACTTTAAACTGCAGACTGCTTTTAAAAAAAAAATTAAAGGCCAAGCGACTTAAATCCCTTGACAGCTTGACAATTCCCTTGATAGACTGACGATTCCCGAGTTTAACCACTTTATACACACATTCACGCCTACCTTTAACAATCCCAAACGGCACTTGACCTCTTCCAAAGGTGTCCCTGGGCCTCTCCAAAAGGGTACCTTAACTCTACAAAGAACTCCCCAAATTTTAGACCTTCAACTACCAGGTTTCATGTGCACAAGTTGTATTTCCCACTCCCTCATGTGAAAATCAGACCTGACTAAAGGCAGCTGTAGTTTTATATGTGCAGCTGCCTCCATGAAACAGTCCAAACTGCGACCCACTCCTGTTCCTACCCAACCCACATTGTGAAAATGGTGGTGGCCAAGCTTGGGGTTGGGCTTTCTAGGTTTGGGCCTCCGGTGCTATTTCTGCTATGGTGGAGAGCCTCTTTGTGCAGAAATTCAGGCCTCCTTCTCTAAAATAGGTCTTGATCAGAATTTTTTGTTCCTCTGCTGGCAGGTTTGTAAGGTGAAGGGTGTCCATAAAATTTTTCCAATGGCTTTCTCTTTGGGCTCTTGCCCACCCCAACCTCTCTGCAACTTTATGGTGGGATGCCCAGGACGCCACCCCCCACCCCCCTTGCCACAATTGAGGCCCTTAAATGGCCAATTAATGACCACTTAAGAGCTGCTTCCCACCCAGCCTCAATTTTCAGGCTGAAAGGTGGAGTTCAGGGGCTGTGGGGGGAAACCCGGAAAGTGACCCTGTCCAGGAGTAGGGTGGGAAGGTGGTGGGGAGGGGGGGCACCTCCATCAGCAGTCTCCATCAACATTAGGATTGGCCCCCTGAGGGTGCTTCCTCCCTCTCCCACCTCTCCACCAACACTGCTCCACTTAACCCCTCTCTCACAACCCCATCACTCCTCCCCCGCACCAGCTGTGGCCTAACCTCTCCTCCCCCATCCTACCTTGAGACCCTAAAACTTACCTAGTCCTGGACTCCCGGGATTTAGACTCTGGGGACTGCTGGCAGTCCCAGTTCTGTCCATTGCAGCTTCTGGTATTTCTGGGACTAGAGAGCTGCCAGCCAATCAGGCAGACAGTGGTGGGAGCAGGAATACTAACATCCTGAGAGAGGAGAACAGGTTTTTGCTCCATAGGGGCCACAGACCATCTGCTGGAGTGACGTTTCTGCAATATTACTGATCTGTTGGAGAACGATTGATGTAATTCTGTGGTGCCCTGGAAGCTCCTTTCCTTCCAGTGCAGGACTCAGGCAGTTGATGGAAGCTGTTTGTGCTGCAAGTATGGGGGTTTCTACAGGTGTGCTAAAGGAGATGACTCCCCCATTCTGTGTTGAAAAGGATGGGCTCCCAAGCTTTAAGCAAAGTCTTGTGGAAAGTTGGTGCTGATTTCCTCAATGCTCCATGACATTAAGTGCAAGCTTTCTGGCAGGCTTTCCAGTACGTCAAGAATTTGGTGATGTACACCCGTCAGTATTCTGCTCTCATCAAAGTCCTCATTTGACTCCTCTGCAGCAGAACCACTGTGTACCATGGCCCTACATTGAGCTGGCACCTACACAATCCTCCCCCCACCACCCCTGGCTCCTACATACTTGGGCCCAGTGTAATAACACATGTAGATCCCTCCTCTATCCAAGGCTCTAAAATACAGGCAATGTCATTGTCTAAGCGGGTGAATCTTCATCTTCTCTGTCTTCTTCCACTGACTGGGAAAGCTCTAGTTCTTGGGTATCTAAAATAACAAAGGGTCAAGCGGTTGGGTTGTGGTGAGGGGAGAGGAGAAAGTAATGAGTGCGTGCTTCACCATTTGCAGCTTGAGTCAGAAAAGATTACGGAATGAGAGAGAAGTAGGATGAGAGGAGGATTAGGTATGCAGATACCCTCATCAACAATCCCTCCATTGGCCACAGCCTCTAAAATGCTCCTTCCCATGATGGTAAGCCCTGGTTCGTCCACTGGGGGTGATGCTATGCATATGTACTTCGCTCCTCCAGTTCTTTCCAGCTGCCTGCTGTTAGGCGCCAACTTCTCATGTAAGAAAGAGGGAAGTGGGTAAGTCTCCTGCAATATATTTAGGTGATATGGCTGGCAAGGTTGAATGGTTTATGTGAGCAGTAAATTGTGTAAGTGAGGCTTAGAAAAGTGTTATATGTGTGACAGTCAGATAAATTCCATGAATTGGAAGGTTGAGTCCTAGAGATTGTTCGTCAATAGGTAATGGAGGTGTAGAGTTGAGCAATGAATGAACCTAATGTTGCAGCTTGTGGAATATGCCATTTGAAGATGAATTCACTCAACTTGACATCTTGTCAGATTGTTAAGCTTCTCCCCACACTGCACTGATGCTCTTGGAGCTATATTCTTGGCATTGACCTCTGCCACTATCACTTCCCTCTGCCTCCGAGCATGGGCTGTATTTTATCACCCTTCCTGCCAGCAGGATTTTCCAGTTCCACTGAAGTCAATGGACCTTTGATCAGCTCGCCGCATTTTCTGATCCCGCCCCTGCCATGATGGGGCTGTAAAATTCCGCCCGATGTATCTAAGGGCCTCCTAACCCTGTGGATACTGGATGTCTCTTCTTCTTTCCACCTGTTCTACCAGGATCTTTAGGCTCAATCTCTCATATGTTCAGCCATAAAGAATCTCAGCCCAGAGTCCCTTTTGAAAAAAGTCCCTCCACTTTGTGCAGCCAGCTCCCCTTTAAGAGGCTGCCTTTCAGTAGCATTAGCCACTTGTAATATCGGGCCCCCTGCTGTTGTGTGAAGAACAACATGGGATGTTCTGACTGCCCATAGGAAATATGTAAAAGAACAGGCATCACCAATTTAACGTGGTACCTGCAAAAGAATTAATGGGCAAGAGGTATTGAATGCCAGGTTCCCACCCCCCTCACCCTTTAACGCCTCCCACCAGCCTCAAAATTGACGCCAAAAAGGAAGCCAATAATTAGCCATTTAAAGGCCTCAGAGTTTGGGCAAAGGAGTATGGACCACCCTAGTTCTTACCTGCTCCATGTAAAATTGCTGAGAGGTCAGAGAGGATGGGAGGGTGACAAGAAGGCCACTCTCAGAATTTTACAGGCTACTCCCATCTGCAAACCTACTGACAGGGGACTGTAAATTTTGTCCAATGGATGTGGTTCAATGGAGTACTGTATTCCCCACAACAACAATGTGTATTTATACGGTCCTTTAAGCATAGTAAAACATGCCAAGGAACTTCACGGGATGTTATAAAACAAGATTTGACATCATGCCACACAAGGAGACATTAGGGCAGTTGACCGAAAGCTTGGTTGAAGCTTAAAAGGAGAAATGAACTGCAGGATTGAAGGTTAGAATAGAAGGTAACAAAGGCATGGATGAGGATTTCAGCAGCAGATAAGCTGAAGTGGGGCAAAGTTGGTTTTCATTTTTGGAGCTTGGGCTATCTCTCCCCCATCATCTTTACTACCATACTTCTTTTTCAATAAAGCTTTGAAAACAAAGGATATGAGCCCTTTCACAACCATCATACTGATAGATTTGAACCTTGATCAACTCTGGGAATAATATGCCATTAATATTAAAAACACGCAAAAGTGCTAATAGTGAAGTAAATGTTCAAACACAATTATACAAGATCCACAACTTGAACAGAACAACCATACCTGCTTTTCAGTTAGAATGACTCGCCCAAGTAATTGGTCCTCCAGACCTTTCATAGTGACAGTAAAGTCAATGATAGAAGTTCGAGCACTAATCTCAGGTGTATACACTGGGTTGGGAAGCTTAGTAGTGATGTAGAGTCTGAATCCATTCATTATATCAACCTCTTTATCACCCACTTTCACCTGTTGAGAGAGTCTTCATAAATAAATGCATTTTAATAGAAAGATCTGGATTACATAACAAGCAAAGATTTGGGTCTTCAGTCTGATGATCAACAGGATCTCTGCCATTTTTCCTTTTCTTGCACCTGGGAAACAGAATGCTAATTCTTCAGCTGTAGGTTTGTCATGTTTTCAACCTGTCCCCATGACTCCAACAGACCTTCTGCTCCACAGGGGTCTGAGGACAGGCCGTTGCGGCAGCTTTCAAAAGGCAACCCTCTAATTTGTTGCCCAGTGAGAGAACTGCAGGAGAGAATGGAGCAGCAGACTATAAAATGTGAACCTGAATTTCCCTTCCACTGCCCATGTAGGAGTTGCTCCTTCATCGCTAACCTCATGCATGAGATCTAGCCCATTTCCCTCTCTCTGCCCAGTTCCTGCTGTTCCGTGACAACAAGGAAGTAGGCTCAGATTAACTGCAGGAATGGCCATAAACGGAGGAAAAGACGCTGGTCAAGTCTTCACTCCCTCCATTTCACCACAATGGCTTATTTACTGAAGGTTTTCGGCACAGCCAAAGCCTTCGGTGGATGATGTAAAAGATGTAATCAAGATTTCAGGGCACTGTAATCTCTTTAAATGCTTTTCTGAAGGCTGCAGTGATGGTTGCAGTGCAGCACCATCTGTATCTTCCCGAGGTCACTGCAAGCTCATCTATGCTGGCGGAAATCCTGCCAGGTAGTCGCCATGAATAAATAATGACCACCAGCCCAGGAAACTCCATTGGCTCATAACAGAGTTAGGGTGATGAACGGAAGTCCCATGGGGAGGAATGAGGAAAAATTATCACTGCATGTTATAAATTCCTTGTTTTGTGTTAAAAGCTTCGTGTTTAAATTTAACAAGTATATACTGAATATAATTTCAATAAATATTTTTAGTTATTTATTTTAATTTTAATTTTTTTATATTGGGATATTCCATAGCACATTACAACTATGTGCGGTCTGGTTGGCCAGGGCACTGAGCATGATTCCATGATAAATGGAAGGAACATCATTAACAGCTACCATTGCTATACAAAACTGCAAGGGAAGAAATAAATATGAGGCAAAAATGCCAAGGGAAAACACATGATGTTTGATATTATTGTCTCTATATTTGAACGTTAAAAAAAGTTAATAAATCTTGCCAGATTAATAAAAAGGTAACAACAATACACACATGCGTTATGTAGGCAGATGCACTTCATTGATTCCACTCGTGACTTCCACTAAACAAAATATAACAGTAGCCATAAAAACCTTCAATCATTAATTTCAGTGGGAGCTTGCTGAAATAATTACAAAATCAGTGGAGATCCAGTCTCTGCTTATCCCTATTAGGGACATCCAAGTATGAGAAGACATGACTGAGGATCACCTAGTTAGAAGTTTCTGCCCTATAACTATCAGTTGGGATGAGTATAGCACAGCACAGATCTCACTAGGCATGCCTAGTCAATGCCTGAGTCTAAAGCCCTCTAACTCTAAGGTCTACCAGTGCATCCAAGCTAGATTGGAACCTGAGCTCCTAAAAAGGTGACGGACGTAGCAAGAGTTGGGAAGATCATCAAGTTAGTAGATGTTAGCAGAAACCATAGCCTGCACAACAAGGCAATTGGGATTGGAATCAGGGGAGAGGAGGCAACTACATGGTTCTTTCCAGAGTTCCACTGCCAAGTATTCCATGCTGGCCCCTGGCAGCAGTGGTAAGTGAAGCAGAGAAAAGTAGATCACATAATAATCCAAACACTACCCCTCCCACTATTTGCATGTCACAGATGGGGAAGGAGCAGTCAATAGTGGCCCTGCCAAGGGTGGGATCAGAGTATTTGTGGTCAAGGCAGTGATATGAGGGCAGGACCTCCTACATGTTTTGTTCACTCTTTGTTGCTATCACAAAGAAAATGCCAGGCCATTATATCTGAAACCAATGTCAGCCATTCTCCTAAGTAAAGGAGATTAGCTCAGGGAGAAAATATAATTGTTGTCTTGAGATTTTTATGTATATGGGATAAATAATTAGGCCAGCTTTGCAATCCACTTTTTGTTTCTATTTGTTCTTACTCAAAACCTGTATGTTTGAGAGAATTTAAAACAAGGAAACAAATGCACCTGTGGCAAATACAACTTTCTGTTCCATAGAATGGGTGTGCTGTACATCGTGTAATGAACACACTTTGCTTTTGAACCTTTGCAGTAAAAGCTTTAGAGATTAAGATAAAGCAAGTTACACTTTGTCAGTAAAGTCACATTTGGCCACATTTTAATTCAAAGTTTTAAAGAAAAAGAATAGGGTTTATTAAGTAAGCACCCAAGTTACTTAAAAATAAATTATTTCACTACAAGAGTGACAATTTAATTTTAAAAGTGTTTAATAATATTTGTTGTTCAGTAATAGATTTAAAAAGTTAGCCAATATTATATATATATTTTAAATATTGTGAGTGACTCTGACTTAGATCACTGCTCATTCAGAATTTTCTAACTTTAGATATTTTACCTACAGGAAATGCAAACAACTTAAATTCACAGTTTCAGTTATGGCAAATTACAGTCCTCTAATTTAATTTAGTTATCATTAAATACCGTCTTAGAGGGAATGCTGACACCGATGCTTTTAAAAATCACTTAGTGAGTATGATATACCTTTAAGCCTTATACTTCATTTAACTACAAAGAAAGAACAGCTTTTTTTCACTTCTTAATATTTTCAAATTCAATCAGCTCAAGTCTATCTTTCTAAGTGACATTCACTATTATTGTACTGTGACTAAAATACTTGATTTCATAGAATCATAGAAAGTTCATGGCACAGAAAGAGGCCACTTGGCCCATCAAGTCTGTGCCAGCTGAAAAACGAGCCACCCAGTCTAATCCCACTTTCCAGCATTTGGCCTGCAGGTTACTGCACTTGAAGTGCAAATCCAAACACCTTTTAAATGAGTTAAAGGTTTCTGCTTTAACTACCCTTTCCAGGCAATGAGTTCCAGACTCCCTCAGCCCTATGGGCAGACAATTTTTTCCTCATCTCCCCTCTAATCATTCTACCAATCACTTTAAATCTATGCCCCCTAGTCAATGACCTCTCTGCTAAAGTAAACAGGCCCTTCCCACTCTATCCAGGTCCCTCACTATTTTGTACATCTCAATTAAATCTCCCCTCAGCCTCCTCTGCACCAAAGAGAACAACCTGAACCTATTCCAATCTTTCCTTATAGCTGCAATTTTCCAGTCCTGACAACATACTCATAAATCTCCTCTGTACCCTCTCTAATGCAATTACATCCTTTCTGCACAAAGCATTCAACCAATGTTTTATATAATTCCAGCATAACCTCTCTGCTCTTATATTCTATGCCTTGGCTAATAAATGTAAGGTTTGAAACACAGAAGAGCCTGAGGGCCCTTGAGAGGGTGGATACTTGGAGTTTGTTTCCTCTAGTTTGAGAATAAGAGGTCTCCCTTTTAAGACTAAGATGAGGGTCATTAATATGTGGAATTCTCTTCGTCAAAATGCAGTGGAGGCTGGTTATTGAATTTATTCAAGGCAGAGTTAGATAGATTTTTGATAGACAAGTGAGTTAAGGACTATGGGCCAGGAGAGACAGGATGGTGAAGCTAAGACTACAGCCAGATCAGCCATGATCTTAACGAGTGCTGAAGCAGGTTCGAAAGGCCGAATAGCCCACATCTGCTCCTAAGTCCTATAACCTTAGTAATCCAGGAATGTTTCTGTGTATATACCGTATTTTTCCAAATTGGAGTCCCCGAAGCTTAGAACGTGGTGAGTGGATCACAGGGGCTTGAGATATTTTTAGATTTTGGATTGTCTGTAGTCACATTTCCCCAATTTTCTCTTCCTGTGTACTAATAAGCAATATTTTCTGCAACAATTGCACTGGGTGGAATCTTACTGAGACATAGGGGGCTTGCCTGCCAGCTGAAGAGCTCATGACAGACCCGCAATGCCTCTTTTTGGGAAGGCCCGCCAAACCACATACCAATCAAGCAGTCCCGAGGCCAGTGGCGGGCCGACCCTGGAATCAAGACCCTGGGGATGGATGTCACACTTACAAAGAGCTGCCAGCCAATTACAGGCTCTAGGAAGGCAATGGGAAGGCTGTGGCTACTGCTGGAAAGACAGGCACCCCAGGATCGTGGTGCAACACAGGCCGCAGGTAATTAATGTGTTGGGGCATGGGGGGGGGCCCTGACTCTCAGTGAACCCCACCACTTCCCAATGTCCAGTCCCTCGATCAGGCACTTAAGTGCCTTTTATCAAGAGATGACCCCCCACCCCCTCCCGGAGGCGGCAAGCTGGCAGGAGACTACAGTCTGGGAAAGTAAGATCAACTTTGAGACTCGATCATGAGGATTGGGAGAAAGATGTCAATTTGGAAATCTGAGGTGAGGCTGTTTTACCTGTTGTGCTCACTGCATGGCAACAGGCCCACCTGCAACTGGGTTAATACCAACAGCAGCAGGATGAGTCCCTTAAGTGATCATTAATGGGCTACTTAAGGGCCTTAATTTGTAGTGGGACAGGGAAGTTGACTTTAGACCTTCTCGCTCAGAAGTTAATTCTGGCAGAGGCAGTAAGGCAGCAGGGTTCCAGTACACCACCATCCCACCTAAGTAAATACACTTCTTGCCTCCAAGCTCGCCACCAGTGAGAGCACAAAATTCCACCATTGCTTGTTTAGTAAAGAGAAAGATGGTATCTCTCACATCCTCAAGATGTTCCAATGTGATTTACAACCAATGAATTACTGTTGAAGTATTATTTAATAAGCAAATGCAGCTTGCAATATGCACACAACCGTAACCCACAAACAGCAATGAGACAAATGATCAGATAATCTGTTTTAGGTATTGTTGGTTGAAGGATAAATGTTCACCGGGTCACAGCAAGAATTTCCCTGCTCTTCAATGGTGCTATGGGATCTCATGTCCACCTAAACAGACAAACTTTGTTGAATATCTCATCCCAATGACAGCAAGCACGTCAACAGTGCAGTGCTCCCTTGGTACTGCTAATCTTTCACAACACACCCTACCACAATACAGTTTGACATGTCAGAGACATTGCCACATTACTAAATGTGCACCCATCCCACCTACCCAATTGATATTCTCTGCTGTTGATCCAATATAGGGTTGATGACTCCCCTGCTCCTTGTGGGCCAAGACTGAAGAAGTGCCCAAGGTCCCTCAAGGAAGCCTTTGGCCTCCCCAGCCTTCCTGATCCTTAACCAGCCCCTAGAGCTCTCAATCAACAGCCTCTTCTCCCTCCTGATCGGCAACCTCACCTCAGACCTTCCAATTGACATACGTTTCCCAACCCTCATGATTCTGGCCGCAGTTGATATTGCTTTCCCAGACTATAGTCTCCTGTCAGTAGTTTTCCATACTGTCCACTGGACAGCAACGATCCCTTTAAAATGTAGTTGCCTAGTGCAGGCCTGTCTTAGTATGTGGTCTCTTTAAATGTTTTGCACAGCTGCAGAGACATGTTATTATTCAACAACAAGTCCTGCATGGTGCCTGTCAGGTTGCTGCATGGCCGTGCACCTGTGCAGCTTAGTCAGAACTTTGAAGGCTCGGCTGTCCATTTGACTTGTTGCTGGGTATGAAACAACAGAATGATTTTCCAATGTAGCTATGCTATTAAAATCATTACTGCTGGGTTCTTCAGATGATTTTGGCTTGCCCTGTAGCCTCCTTGGCTGTTACACATAAGAGGAGTATTTTGGGTCCTGGATAGTGGTGTGGAAGAAGTTAGATGGGTAGGTTTTGCATTTTCTATAGCTACATGGAAAAGTGCATGGGAAGAGTGCCTTAAAGTGGGTTCCTGGAATAACATACAAAAGTATGAATGTTTTTAGCTATCTATCACAAAAATCCAAATTTTAGTTCAGGCAGTAATGTTGACCTGAGTAAGAAACTCAATTGCGACTGCATATTTTTTGTCATTTAGGCGTGTCTAAATCCTGGCATTGTGTTCCCTGATCAGTATCATTTTACCTTGTACATGGAACCGGTTTTGATGAAATTTTTCTCTAAGACATTGTCCAGTGCTGGGTCCAGTTCCTCTCCTACATCTTCAATAAGCAGTGGTCTGCCAAGAGATAGGCCATCCTCTAGGTGGTTTTTGAAGTATTTATGATTTAGCGAAGTGATCTGGAAATATAACATCAAAAGGTGTTTTGAACCACATTGCATACATTTTGAATTTAGTTTTCTACTATTTTACATCATCACTTTCCAATATACTGTAACAAATTTCTGTGCATTAATTGCTAACCTAGAGTTAGGTTGTATGTTGCATTCAAAATATTAACTCACTGGGCACATTCACAGACCCATGCTGCAATCATGTACAACAGTATAATCAAGGGGGAATGGTACATTTGGTTTATAAACTTTGTGGGTGCACTTGTGTTAGATAATTCTTACTGTAAAGCGCTATAGACCTTTTTTGAAGGGAAGAAGGTTGATGAATTTATGTACTCAGTAAGGGAAGGACTGTCAATAGTGCAGTCTGCAACACTTCATTACCTATGATGTATATGGAAGATGGTGGCATAGTGGTATTGTCACTGGACTAGTAATTGAGACCCAGGGTAATGCTCTGGGGACCCTGGTTTGAATCCCACCACAGCAGATGGTAGAATTTAAATTCAATAAAAATGACTAATGATGACCATGAAACCATTGTTGATTTTCGTAAAAAAACCTGGTTCAATAAAAAGTGCAGGAGGGCATGCCAGGAGCAACACCAGGAATACCTAAAAATGAGGTGTCAACCTGTTGAAGCTACAACACAGGGCTATTGCATGCCAAACAGCATAAGCAGCAAGTGATAGACACAGATAAGTGAGTCCACAACCAATGGATCAGATCTAAGCTCTGCAGTCCTGCCACATTCAGTCATGAATGGTGGTGGACAATTAAACAACTCACTGGAAGAGGAAGCTCCACAAATATCCCCATCCTCAATGATGGGGGAGCCCAGCACATCGGTGCAAAAGCAAGAAATGATCTTGGATCAGAAGATGTAGAATCCATATGGGTAGAGGTTAGAAATAACAAGGGGAAGGAGACACTGGTGGGAGTAGTTTATAGGCCCCCTAACAGTAACTGTACCATAGGACAGAGAATAAATCAGGAGATAATGAGGGCATGTAAAAAGCCAGCACATTAATCATGGTGATTTTAATATCCATGTTGATTTGGAAAATCAAACTGGCAGAGGTAGCCATGAGCAAGAATTCATAGAGTGTATTCGGGGCAGTTTCTTAGAATAATATGTTGTGGATCCAAACAGAGATCAGGCTGTTTTGGATCTGGTAATGTGTAATGAGGCAGGTTTAATAAATGATCTCAGAGTAAAAGATTCCCTAGGAATCAGTGACTATAACATGGTAGAATTTAGCATTCAGTTTGAGAGTGAGAAACTTGGGTTGGAAACAACAGTGCTAAACTTAAATAAGGGTAATTACAAATGAATGAGGGCAGAGTTGGATGGAATGGACTGGGAAATCAGTTTAGCAGAAAAGACGGTTGATGAACAATAACAGACATTCAAGAAAATAGTTCATGACTCACAGCAAAGATATATCCCAGTGTGTAAGAAGAATTCTAGAAAGGCGATAAACCAACCATGGTTAACCAAGGGAGTTAAAGATAGTATCAAATTGAAAGAAGAAACATACAAAGTGGCAAAGGTTAGTGGTAAGCCAGAGGATTGGGAATGTTTTAGAAACCAACAAAAGATGACCAAAAGAAATAAAGAGGGAGAAAATAAACTTTGAGGGTAAACTAGCAAGTAATATAAGGAAGAATTCCACCCCCCCCCCACCCCCCCCGCCCCTTTGGGGAGAGGTGGGTGGGGGGGGGGGGTTGGAGTTCAGGAGTGGGTGCGTGCAGGCATGCTGTCACTTTATGTGGGTGGGCCAATTAAGGCCCGCCCAGCGTGACATTCGCCAGGAAGCACTGCCTCAGGGAGATCGGCGCCAAATTTAAAAATGGTACATGTATAGAAATGAAATTTCCCTGACATGACATCTCATGTGACACTGTCACATGAGTTGGGGCATGTCCAACACTTTTAAGTAACCTTTTATTAAATTTTTAAAAACCTCCATGGAAACCTCATCCCATCTGTGGATGAGGTTTCATGCTTTTTCTGAAGCCCGCCAGGGCTCCTGGCCTGCCCGCCAACCTTAAGGTTGGATGGGCAGGTCCATTAACAAGTCTAATTACTTTTTAAATGGCCTCAATTGGCCGTTGACAGGTTGGCGGGCACGCAGCTGAGCCCCCGCCAACTTGAAAATTGAAATGACGCGAGGTGACGTCGGGAATTTTGCCCGACGTCATCCTGTGTCATTTACGCATCAGCGAGCGGGCCCCTCCCCCACACTCGCCGACCTCAATATCCTGCCCATAAAAATGGACGGTAAGGGCTTCTTTAAATATATAAAAAGGAAGCGAGAGGCCAAAGTGAACATAGGCCCGTTAGAGAATGAGGCTGGGGAAAAATATTGGGAAACTAGGAAATGGCAGAGGAATTGAATAAATACTTTGCATCAGCCTTCACAGTAGAAGACATTCCAAAATTACTAAATAATCAAGTGACAAAAGGGGTTGAGGAAATAAATACAATAGCTATCACTAGAGAAGAAGTACTAGGGAAATTGATGGGGTTAAATGCTTATAAGTCCCCTGGACCTGATGAGTTGCATCCTAAGATATTAAAGGAAGTAGCTACCCAGATATTGGATGCACTGGTAGCAATCTTTCAAGAATCCTTAGATTCTGGAGAAGTCCCAGAGGATTGGAAAACTGCCAAAGTAACACCCTTATGCAAAACGGAGGGAGACAAAAACAGATAACTATAGGCCAGTTAGTTTAACATCCATCATTGGGAAAACATTTGAATCTATTATAAAGACTGTAATAGCAGAGCATTTAGAAATACGTAATATAATCAAGCTGAGTCAGCTTGGCTTCATGAACGGGAAACCATGCGTGACAATTTATTAGAATGCTTTGAGGAGGTAACAAGCAGGATAGACAAAGGGGAACCAGTAGATGTAATAAAATTGGATTTCCAAAAGGCATTCAATAAAGTACTACACATAAGGCTACTTAATAAGATAAGAACCCATGGTACTGGGGTAGTATATTAGCATGGAAAGAGGATTGGCTAACTAATAGAAGACAAAGAGTTGGGATGAGGGGGACATTTTCAGGATGGCAACCTGTAACTAACAGAGTGCTGCCAGTATCATTGCTGGGGCCACAGTTATTTACACTAGATATTAACGACTTGGATGAGGGAAGTGAATGTACTATCACCAAGTTTGCAGATGATGCAAAAATAGGTGGGAGGGCAAGTGGTGAGGATGACACAAAGAATCTACAGAGGGACGCAGACAGGTTGAGTGAATGGTCAAAAACTTGGCAGATGGAATATAATGTGGGAAAATGGCAGGAAGAATAGAGGAGCTGAATATTATTTAAATGGAGAAAGACTACCGAAAGGGATAGAGAGGGACTGCAGAATCCCTCAGCACAGAGGGATTTGGGGGTCCTTGTGCATGAATCACAAAAAGCTAACATACTAGTTCAGCAGGTAATAGGGAAGGCAAATGGAATGTTGGCTTTAATTTCAAAGGGAATGGAGTATAAAAATAGTCTTGCTAAAACTATACAAGGCACTAGTTAGGCCACACCTAGAGTACTGTGAACAGTTTTGGTCCCCTTATCTAAGGAAAGATATACTGGCATTGGAAGCAGTCCAGAGAAGGTACACTTGATTGATCCCAAGTATCGAGGAATTTTCTTATGAGGAGAGATTGAGAAGGTTGAGCCTGCATTCATTGGAGTTTAGAAGAATGAGAGGCGACCTTATTGAAACATAAGATTCTTAGGGGGTCTTGGCAGGATAGATGCTGACACATTGTTTCCCCTTGTGGGAGAGTCCAGGATCAGAAGGCATAATCTCAGTGTAAGGGGTCACCCATTCAAGACAGAGATGAGGAAGAATTTCTTCTCTGAGGGTAGTGAACCAGTGGAATTCTCTACCATAGAGGGCTGTGGAGGCTGGATCATTAAGTATATTCAAGCTGAGATAGACAGATTTTTAATCAGTAAGGGAATCAAGGATTATGGGGAAAAGGCAGGAAAGTGAAGTTGAGGATTATTAGATCAACCATGATCTCATTGAACGGCGGAGCAGACTTGATGGGCCGAATGGGCTACTTTTGCTCCTAAGCCTTATGGACTTAAAAGGTAAGGCTGAAGCATTAGCAACAATCTTTAGCTAGAAGTGCCTAGTGGATGATACATCGTGGCCTCATCCAGAGGTCCCAGGTATCACAGATGCCAGTCTTTAGCCAATTCCATTCACTCCACATGATATCAAGAAATGGCTGAAGGCACTGGATACTGCAAAAGCTATGGGCCCTGACAATAGTCTGGCAATAGTACTGAAGATTTGTGCTCAGAACTTGCTGCACCCCTAGCCAAGCTGTTTCAGTAAAGCAACAACACAGGCATCTACTTGGCAGTGTGGAAAATTGCCCAGGTATGTTGTGTACACAAAAAGCAGGACAAATCCAACCCGACCAATTACCGCCCCATCAAACTCCTCTCCATTATTAGTAAAGTAAGTGAAGGGGTCATCACCAGCAGTGCTATCAAGTGGCACTTGCTTAGCAATAACCTGCTCACTGAGGCTTAGTTTCTGACCTCATTACAACTTTGGTTCAAACATGAATAAAGGGCTGAACTCCAGGGGTGAGGTGAGAGTGACTGCCCTTGACATCAAGGCAGCATTTGACTGAATGTGGCATCAAGGAGCCCTAGCAAAACTGGGGTCAATGGAAATCAGGGGGAAACATCTCCACTAGTTGGAGTCATACCTAGCACAAAGGAAGATGGTTGTGGTTGTTGGAGGTCAATCATCTCCAGGACATCAGTGCATGAGTTCCTTGGGGTAGTGCCTAGGCCCAACCACCTTCAATTGTTTCATAAATAACCTTACTACCTCCATAAGGTTGGAAGTGGGGATGTTCACTGATGATTGCACAATATTCAGCACCATTCATGACTCCTCAGATACTGAAGTAGTCCATGTCCAAATGCAACAAGACCTGGACATATCCAGGCTTGGGTTGACAAGTGGCAAGTAACATTCATGCCACACTAGTGCCAGGCAATGACCATCTCCAACAAAGAGAATCTAACCATCACCCCTTTACATTCAATGGCATTACCATCACTGAATCCCCCACTATTAACATCCTGAGGGTTACCATTGACCAGACACTGAGCTGGGCTAGCCATATAAATATTGTGGCTTCAAGAGCAGGTCAGAGGCCAGGAATCCTATGGTGAGTAATTCATCTCCTGACTCCCCAAAGCCTGTCCACCATCTACAAGGCACAAGTCAGGAATGTGATGGAATATTCCCCACTTGCTTGGATAAGTGCAACTTCCAAAACACTCAAGAATCTTGACACCATCCAGGACAAAGCAGCCCTCTTGATTGACACCCCTTGCACAAATAATCACTTCCCCACCTCCAACGAACAGTGACAGCAATGTGCACCGTCCACAAGATGCACGGCAGAAACTCACTATGACTCCTTAGGCAGCACCTTCCAAACCCACGACCACTACCATCTAGAAGGATAAAGCCAGCAAGGTACCACCACCACCACCTGGAAGTTCCCCTCCAAGCCACTCACCATCCTGACCTGGGAATATATCGCCAGTCCTTCACTGTCTCTGGGTCTTAGAACTCCTTCCCTACCAGTACTGTGTGTGTACCTACACCACAGGGACTGCAGTGATTCAAGAAGGTTGCTCACCACCACCTTCTCAAGGGAAATTAGGGATGGGTAACAAATGCTGGCCTAGCCAGCGACATCCACATCCAGTAAATGAATTTTAAAAAGGTTTATTTTTTTCTTTTATTCATTCACGGGATGTCGGCTTCACGTGATGGACATTCAAGTCCCCCGCCCAGAGTACATTTTGAGCACTTGCCACCCTTAGTGCTTCCTCCAAGTGGTGTCCCACATGGTGGAGCACTGATTCATCAGCTAAGGGAAGGTAATACATGGTAATCAGCAGGAGGTTTCCTTGCCCATGTTTGACCTGATGTCGTGAGACTTCATGGAGTCTGGAGTCGATGTTGAGGACTCCCAGTGCAACTCTCTCCTGACTGTATACCACTGTGTTGCCACCCCTGCTGGGCCAGTGCTACCAGTGGGACAGGACCTACCCAGGGATGGTGATGGTGGTGTTTGGGACATTATCTGTAAGGTATGATTCAGTGAGGATGACTATGTCAGGCTGTTGCTTGGTTAGTCTGTGAGACAGCTCTCCCAATTTTGGCATTAGCCCCCAGTTGTTAGTAAGGAGGGTTTTGCAGGGTTGAAAGGGCTGAGATTGCCGTTGTCGTTTCTAGTGCCTCGGTCAATGCTGGGTGGTCCATCTGGTTTCTTTCCTTTTTTGTGACTTTGTTACTTCTGAGTGGCTTGCTAGGCATTTAAGAATCAACTACATTGGCCCAAACGACAGCAGATTTCCTTCCCTAAAGGACATTAGTGAACCAGATGGGTTTTTACAACAATCAATGGTTGTCGTTAGACTTTTAATTCCAGGTTTTTATTGAATTCAAATCCCGCCATTTGCCATGGTGGGATTCAAACCCAGGTCCTCAGAGCATTATCCTGGGTCTCTGGATTACTCCCCCTCTGACAATGCCGCTATGCCATCACCTCCCCTGCACCAAATACTCCCACTTTAGGTACAGTCTTGATCAAATGCATCAAAATTGCAGTTTTCAATACAAGAAAGGCATTATAATGCTACAATTCAGTGGCATAGAATCAATATGGACTATAAAAAGTGGTACAAAAATTGCAGTGTTTGAGTGAAATAGTACACATCTGAAGAATTAAAAGGCAATTCATAACCGATGGAAATCTGAACTAAAAACAGAAAATGATGGAAATACACAGATGACTGGTTAAAATTTCAATTAGAAACCTTGTGTCAGAAATGATGAAATGGCTTAATCAAAATATTAAATGCTTTTCAGATGCTGCTGAATTGGCTGAGTATTTGCATCATTTTTTGATTGTATTGCTATAAGTGCAGGAGCTGAATGTTCTGTCCTTGCATCTGGTATCACTGGAGCAATTGATTACAACAAATAAGAGAAATTGCATAGTGTGAACCGCATATCTGTAAGGAAGCCTATTCAATTTTCTGTCCATGTAAATGAATAGACAGAAAATCAAAAGCACTCCTGCAATCCTGCCTGCACAATTCTTATGTATAAGTTGCGTTCAGGCAATGCAATATCCCCAAACCCTGGAACAGGAAAATTAGCCCTTTCTTTTTAAGTTTAATTTCCTTATTAGTCTGACAAATATAGAAATTGAAATACTACATAATTTTCATATGCTTGAATTTCAGAACACCACAAATGCTAAATTTTCTCTCATTACAGGTATTGTGAACTTTGACAGCTGTCAGGGGAATTAGTCTTCATCACTCTGTCATAGATGAGTATAACCTCACTGAAAGGCTTTTTGCCAATGCCCTTGGTTACTTTAATAGCCAGAGAAACTGAATTACGTGGCATAAAATAACTAGACTTATTATTTGATATCATATCATGTTGTTGAAGGACAAAAGCAAAATAAAATAAAAACAATGAAGTAAATGAGATGTGATGCACATGAACCATGTGACCATCTCATATGGGGGAGAATTTTCTCCCTGTCGGGCGGCTGGTTCAGGAGTGGGGGCTGGTGGGCACATAGCTAATCACCACCCGCGATTGGCTCCGCGCCACCATTTTGCATAGGTTGGCCAATTAAGGCCCGCCCACCATGATGCACAGCCAGGAGCACTTAGCGCTACCTGTGCAGGTGGAGGGAGGAGGGAGAGTCAGGACATGCGCGTGAAAGAGCGCAGAAATCTCCCTGAGGCATGGAGCTGCCTCAGGGAGAATAATTTGATTTGGTAAACTTGAAGAAAAGAATTTAAAGGATTATTCAGACATGTTCCCTCATGTGACAGTATCGCATGAGCTGGGACATGTCAATGAATTTTACTGTTAATTTTTATCACAATTATAAGCCCTTCATGAAACCTCATCCCGCCTGTGGCTGAGCTTCCATGAAAAATGTGAAGGCCACCTGGGCTCTTTACCTTCCCGCCAACCTTAAAGTTCTACAGGCAGTCCTGTTAATTATTTAAATTTTTAAAAAATGGCCTTAATAGGCCTTTGACAGATCGGCGGGTGCGCAGCCAACTCTGGTGCGCGCCCACCAAACTGAAGATCAGAATGACGTGCAATGACATCAGGACGCACGCCCAATGTCACCTCGCATCATTTTACGCGTCAGCAAGTGGAGCTCGCCCCCCCGCACACCGACCAGAAGATTCAGACCATGGTTTCTGTATTCTCTCAGTTCTCGATTAGTCATCATTAAACCATCTCTTATCAGATCTCTTATCATTTCCTTATATCACCACCCTACTCCTTTCCAACTCCACTTTCTTGTGCATCTGCCCCTGGAAAAAGCCTTATCCCAAGTCTCTTAAAATTGCAAATCAAACTCCCAACTGCCTACCCATTCACCCTCCATTTGTCATGATACATCTGCAACTACTGGCTGTCCAGAAAGAAATATGCCTTTGTGTGACATCTTTTATTGTGGAGAAACCGTTACATGCCAGCTTCCACGTGTCTTGACAGATTGAAACCTTGATCCAATGGCAAGGAAACCAAGATGACTGGAGCCTTTGTTCTGCTGCAGCCTTCGTCCACCAGACCAGCTGTTGAGATATTCCTTGAATTGCCTTATAATGATTTGTTTGCCAGAGCCCCGTCTGCTGAGTATTTCTAGGGTTACTAAACTGCAACTCTCAATCTGCACAATCACTTTCTCATTTCCACTTTTGATGAACTTACAAAACCTTTACTCTCTCCAATGCCAGCTGTTCACTCCAGTATGACCTGCATCTTGTCTAGACTCAAGTCCAAGAGGTCCAAACTTGAGAGGATCTAGCATACAATTAAGTTAGCCATCGATCACCAGATCTGTTTGGGCCACAGGCACTATTTTGCCTCTCTTCCCTCAGCCAAATTTGTTCACAACTGCAGCATGATTCTGGAAATAAAGATTCCTTTATTCCTTCCACAGCTTCCTTTCTCTGTTACCATCTGTCCCTTTAAACTTTTTTCTACTCTTGTTTTTAACAAGTACAAAGAACTCTTTGTTAACAAGATTGGGACCATATGTTCAGCTGACTCTCTTGCTTCCATCTTTTGACTTGCCCACCAAGCTGAACCTAACTGCTTTGACTATGGCCATGAACCTCATCATTCTCTAGTTTCTCTCCTATTCTCCCTCTGCACTTTGCCATCAGATCCCCATTCACGGTAAACACCTGACTACCCTACTTCTCGGTATAGCTTCTGCTGAGGTTCTGGAGTAGGCCATTCAGCCCCTTGAACCTATTCTACCAGATCATGGCTGATCTGTACCTTAATTCTATTCATCTACCTTGGTTCCGTAACCCTTAATACCTTTGCCTTACAAAAATCTATCAATCTGAGTTTTGAAATGTCCATCTGATCTAGATCAATAACATTTTGGGGAAGAGAGCTCCAGATTTCCAAACCCTTTGTGTGAAGGAGTGCATTCTGATATTAACTCTGAATGGGACAGTTCTAATTTTAAACTTATGTCCACTTGTGGACTCTCCCATCAGAAGAAATAGTTTCTATCTACTCCACCGATTCCTTTAAACATGTAAAAAAAAACTCAGTTATATCATCCCATGATCTCTTATATTCAAGGGAATTAGCCTAGTCTATGCAACCTATATCATAATTTAATCCTTTTAATCCTTATATTTTCCTGGTGGATTGGAGTTACATCTTCTCCAAACTAATATATCCTTCCTGAACGTAGTTCTCAGAACTGAACACAATACTCCAGAAGTGGTCTAACCAGAGCCATGGACAGCTGCAAAATAACTTGCACTCCTTTGTTTTCCAGTCGCTTTGGAGATAATAGCCAACATTCCATTAGCCTTTTAATTTTTTTTGTACCTATCCAGTAGCACTTTCAGGATTTCTGCACTAGGACGCCTAAATCTCTCTGCTCATCTGCAGTTCTTAACTTCTTTCTTTCGTGCAATGTGGATGACCTCACACTTCCCACACTGAACTCCATCTGCCACAGTTTTACCCACTCACAGTCCAACAATGCCTTTTCACAGCTTTCTGGTCTCATCTACATTTTTTACTGTGTCACCTAACTTAGGCCCAGATTTTTGCTATGATGGAGCGCCTCTCCATTGTGGCAAAAATGACGTCCAAGCCCGAAAATTTAAAGGCCTGCCACCAAACATGGCACTTCCTATTTTCAGTGGCGGCGGGGGCTGGGGGGGAGGGGGGGGCGGCAACTGGTTGGAGTCGGGCCAGGATTCATGTATGTGTGGTTTACAGAGGCAGCTGGCCATTTAAATCACCAGTTGCCTCAGCTGAAGTGGGACTTAGGTAGGCCAGGGGTGGGAAACCCGGAACGTGCAGATTAGACCAGGTAAGAGCAGGTCTGAACTTGGTCGATTTATTTGTATATCCAGGGTACCCCTTTGGATACAGTCCCAGGACAACTTTGGAAGAGGTAAGGCCTTTGTGATTGTTAAAAGTAAACATGATTGTGTGTAAAAAGTGCATAAACACATTGGAACTGTCAAAGCTGTTGAAGAATTTCCAAAGCTGTCAAAGGATACTGGGTGAATTGGCATGAAGGGGGTAAGGGTGACATGCTGGGGGGCAGGGCTGAGTTGGCACTAAGTTGGCCTAGGGCTATATAGGGCCCTGGAGATGTGGGTGAATAGGGGGTATGAGGGGCCATGGGGTGTTAGAGGAGCATGGGTTTGCATTGGGGGTATGAGGCGCCATGGATGAGTGCATGGGGGACATGAGATGGCATAGGTTTGCATGGGTGGGCATCGGGGTGAAAGGGTGAGTGAGGTACAGGCTGGAGGGCTGTTTTTTGTTTTAATCTGTTTTTTATTTAATTCATCAAAATACTGGAGCATAGAGGCAGGCCTCCCACCCAGCCTGCCTCCGCACCCCATAACTTTTATACTCGTTCAAGGGTGATGGGCCCAACTTCTCATCCAGCCCAGCGCCCCATAATGAAAGTCAGAACTGCGGGTGGTCATTTGTAAAGTTTGGGTTTGCAGAGCTGGGAGTTCTCCCGCCTCTACACACTTGACCTGGGGACAAAAATTTGGGCCTTCATGTCATCAGAAAATTTAAACATTTGGCTCTCTATTCCTTCAGCCATGTTATTGCTAAATACACTATAACCTCTCCAGAACTCTGAAATCTAGAAACAGCAAGAGCCGAATTTTTGTTTCAATGTAGAGGTACATTTCCATATGTGAGTGGCCACACTTTGAATTTTTGTGGAGGCAATCTGATTTTTCTCCATATTCCTGATTCCGTGCTATTTTCTTCTGGCCTTTTTGAAAGTCTGCTGAGATTGGGTTCCCAATTTTAGGAATCAATATTAGGTACTGTATTGTAATGTGGATGTGTATTTTTAGCATTGTGATTCATCATAGGGATTTGTCCTGCAAAGGCAAATTGACCTTCACATTGACCAGCATTGTGTAATTGTTCACATGCATTTGGTATTTTTCCAATGGAGAAAATACCATAATGCAGTGAAAAATGTTACACATCCTGTCAAGCTGTGCTGTCACCTTTTGCAGTGTGATTTAAATGGAGTTACAGCTCTGGCTGATTTAAAAACATCCTGCTTTTGACACTTGAATAAAATGTAACCACCTGCTTCTGTCCACTGATTGACAGGCACTCTGTTTTGAAATTGAAATGAACACCTTTTGTCTTTTCCATCTCAGAGAGTACTCTATTGTTTGAACAGATATGGAAATTATGAATGCTTGGCTGAGTTTCAGGTGTGAATGGGTTTCAACACAAATGTTCCATTCATCTGAGAATGAATGGCAGTTTTAAGAGGTTGTAATAACAGATTTTGTCTTTGATGTGGTTTCTGGTTTACTGAAACAAGCTAGTGGGATTACAAATATCATAAGGTCTTTTCACATCCCAGAATGCAGTTTTTCTTCTTGGTATTATAAAAGTGTGCTTGAGGGAGTCTTTTATTAGAAGGTGAGAGGTTTATTATTTTCCCAAGGTATGTAAAATATTTTCCATTAATAGTGCATGGAATCTGAGGACTGTATATAGTGGATATTGGGTGAGTGGCTATGGACGATGCATGAGGGTGATGGAGTGTGAATGGGGGATGGAGCGAAGAGGTAAGGGGTAAGGTTTAGAAGGCTTTTAAATAATGTTAGGAACTGTGCAGCTGCTGCTAAGAACTGAGCCAAGCTTTCTCACCAGCTCAATGCCCCGGCACTCCTTCCATATTGGTTCACTGTTTGCCAGCTGCACTGCGAAGCCAAACCCTGCAAGAAACGACAAAAATCCCAGGCAAAGTTGCACCACAGTTGGAAGTGCAGTTTGTAAGCTGTGAAACAGCCTGCCTTGCAAAATGCACTCCCAAGAGGAAAATCCAGTCCCTGTTGTCCAGAATTATTTTTCAGCTAGCACTGTAATTCTCAGACTTGCCACTTCTGGCACTGCAACAGTCAGGACCCACTGAATCAATGCCAGGAGGTCATGTGGTTGAGCCTGGAAGGTGAGTGGCTGCTTCAAACTTTGGCCAGGATTTTCAAGCCCTGTTGTGGCGGGTCCCACCGCAGGAGGTTCGGCAGCCCAGCCAAAAGTCCATTGACTTTCGGTGGGACTGGACAATCCTGGCGACGCGTGAGGCTGGAAAATCTCGCCCTTTATCTTTCTGCCCCTGCCTGCCTGTTGTACAGGCTCCTTATCCTGGGTTGAATACTCTGAATTGCTGGCATTGGCAACTAGACCAAAAGGGGGGCAGGGAGGGGATGGGTGGGTGGAGAGAAAGCTGATTTGTGTGTGTGTGTGTGTGTGTGTGTGGGTGTTAAAATGGGATCCTGTTGAAACCAGTTTGGGAAGCACTGGTAGAAGAAGGCACAAATTAGGTAAGAACTTGAGGTAGCTCCAAGTATTTCCAAATGTATACTATGAATGCATTGGGATTTACAAACCTTAAAAAGCATTTATAAAGGATTGTAATGCTTAACGGTCAACGATGCTCAATTTTATTCTGAAACCCTGTGCATTAGTGGATCAGCCCGTATGTTTTATGTCTCAGGTACATATTTACATCCAGTTCATAAACTTTTGGTTAGGCATTCTAATGTTATTCTATAATCCAGAAAATTATGTAATGCAGTATGGTCCCAAGCATTCTGGACTGGAGAGGCCACAGAGTATAGTGAAAAGCTGAGGCCTCAGTACAGATCTCTGAGTAACACCGCTGGTCACATTCTGCTGCTTGAGTACATACCAATTATTCTTAGTTCTGTCTCCTCCCCTAATCAATTCCATTACATATCTCTCCGTTGACTTCAGAACATAAGAAACAGAAGCAGTGAACCACACAGCCCCTCAAGCCTGTTTCACTATTCAATACAGTGTTAGCTGATCTGCTTCAACTCCTCTTTCCTGCCTGTTTCCCTTATCCCTTGATTTCCTGAGACACCAAAAATCTATCTATCTCAGCTTTAAATATATTCAATGATGAAGCATCCATGACTCTCTGGGGTAGACAATTCCAAAGATTCACAACTCTAAGTGAAGAAACTTTTCCTCATCTCAGTCATAAATAATTGACCCCTTATTTTCAGAATATGACCCACATGTTCTGGATTCCCCAGCCAGTGGAAACAACTTCTCAGGACAGGTTTTCCCGTCGGCGCACTAAGTGCGTGGCAGGTGGGAAAAGCGGCCTTTTTCCTGCTGGTTGCAATGGTGTGTTTTCGCACTGTATTGCCCACTTCCCACCTCACTAAATATGCATCAGCTGGAAACACATCGTATCACGGGCTGACAACTTCTGATTCGTCCGCCCCACCGTGACTTCACTGGGTTGTCGCTCCGGGTACCACACTGTTTTTGCCATATATTAATTTTCTTTACTCTCTTTCATAGACACCTCTGGCAAGCGCCTCAGGGAGACCATGAACCAGCCCATCAGCTCAAGCCCTGAGGACAGCTTGGATGATGATCCTGAATAAAGTAGTGGAGTAGACCTGTCAAAGCGCTCACCCACACGCTCCACCAGCACAGACACACATCCCAGTGGAACCTTGTTCGAGAGCAGGCTTGGGGGCACAATCTGCTGATCACAGCATACAATATGGTCCAGAAGGCAGAGGCAGGGGCTTCCAAGGTCACTGACACTCGGAGGACTGCTGGAGACCAGGATTCTGCTGAGTCTGAGTCAGATGATGAACTCGGTCCTAACTCAGTTGGTGGATCTACATCGGCAATCAGGGAATATCAGGAAGCGTTGTCAGCTGCATTCCAGAGATTGCAATAGACGATGGAGGAGACCTTTGGGTTCAATCTGAGATTATACTGCTGGCATGCCAGCGCACCGAGGTCAACATTGGTATTAGCGGCTGCCACGGAGACCTTGGTCTAGGACATAGCGCCTGAGCTGCTGCAGGAGTTGCACTCCATTGCTGTTGGCATTGCAAGTGCAGTGGCTATGCAAGAGGAGGCCAGGGCACCTCAATCTCACTCCAGCTAATGCCACTTCTCCTCAAGGAGCCAGCCAGGCGCCCTCAGGCACCCATTGGGATGAGGACCAGCAGCTGGTCACCTAAGCACATCCATTCAGGTGACTCTGGGAGTGTCCAGCTGATCCCAACCCCCTCTTCCTGTGACTCCATCGCTTCAAATTCCATAGGCCGAGGAGCCCCACAGCAGGAGACCAAAAGCAGGCAGGAGCCCTCTAGAGGACAAAGTCATCACAGACAGCAGAGCACAGTAGTCAGCAGGCTGCCTCTACCTCCGTTGTGGAAATCGGGGATGCACCAAAATGTAGTGGTAGGGTTCAGAAGAGAAGGAAATATTAGGAGCACAGCAGTGGCACGGGTGTTCACCACTCTTACATACTTCCCTCCACTGTAAATAGAATGGCACCCATTTCACATTTCTGCTTGTGTATGCTTCCCCTTAATGCTAAGTTAGTCAATCAGACGTAGCACCATGGTCCCTTCCTCCACTTATCGCAGATGTCACTATCATGCGCCTCTGTTCAATGTTGTGTGCATCCATCTCACCAGTGTTTGTCCGTGCTCAGCTCAGTGCCAACATTGGTGATGCCTCACCCTTGGTGTAAAGTGTTCTTGTGGAAAGCACCTCGGTCACATACTTTGCAGAGTCATGTCATCATCATACTTGGCTGTGTAAGATTGAGGCTGAGGTGTTCACTCAATTCGTCTGCATTTTTGAAAGGTGGAGGTATATTGTAGAAGGATAGGCGCGGAATTCCATGTTCTCTCTGTCATCCGGCAGCATTTACAATCTATGAGCCCATACTCCTTTCTGCCTTGCATGGCACTCCAGGCGTACATCTGCTAAGCTCACCAAGTGTGAGCACCTTCCCACCTCAATGTGCCGGAGATCTGCTCATTGTAGCCGCATTATTGTCCTGGCCCTTGAAGCTACAACATTGAGCATTTGATTCCCACCTTGTAGTTGTCTGTATTGCATCTACAAGGCTCTTGTCGCAATGTAGGGATGCAGCACTGGACCGAAAGTTCAGCTTAATGTCCCCTCACCTAAACATCCGCTGAAGTCAGCAGTGATAAATCCAAATGGTAATGTGTTACAGTCAATGGAGCCTTTGAGCATGCTCTTGATGTGCTTACGTTAGCTTGATGAGAAGACAACATTGAGGGCAGCAATGGGCTAGGAGCAAGGGTGTAATGAAGTTGATCTGTGCTCTTTATTTTCAATGAAGCATAACCTTGAGGGGTCCATGGTGTGTTTGCTTTTTCAAGTTCGCAAGGGCCAGGGCTGTTCATTAGGGGAGGCTGTTTGTATTCAAGAGGAGGAATTTTGATGTCTGTCAGGCATCAGGCATTTGATGTCTGTCTGTCACCATTAAAATCCATGTTTTTGTGTGTCTTATTTGTGTGTATAGGGATTTAAGAAGGGGTAGAGTTTAGGTTACAGAGTTAGAAATTAGCAGTTCATATTTCTTTCTTTTGCCACTGGTTAAAGACAATTTGTTCAATTAACAATTATTTACTTATTAAGTTTACAAACCTGGTGCTTCTATTCTGTTAACCTAAGTTAAACAATTAGTTGGGTTGATCAAACTTTTTTCACATTTGTGATGGCTTCGGGAGCAGTGGGATTTGATATTTGCAGCACACTATCCCCAGAGAGTCGTGACAAAGTTTGGGGGCTCGGGTCCAGGGTATTTTGGAACAAAAGACAACAACAATTTGGGTGCAGATTTAGTAAGTAATAAAAGCTAAAAGGAAACACCTGGTTTGTACTGTCAAAAATAAGATGGCACTGGAAACTGCTAAAGCAAGTGGAAGAGATGTCTCTGATGATTTTATAAGGGATCCAAAAAGTCAGTTTAATAGAATTGGCATGTAAATTAAGAGTAGGATTGTCTGCCAAAGCTAGGAAGGCAGAGATAATCGAAGAGATGGCACAGCATTTGAAATTGGAAGGAATACCAGAGACTGTGTTCTCCAAAGTGTGGTTCATTGGAATGGGCTCAAACTCAGATGCAAGTGAAAAAATTGGAACTAGAGACAGCACAAAAAGAAACGACATTCCAAAGGGAAAAGGCAGAAAGACAGGAGAGAGAAAGAAAACAAGAAAGCGAATTAGAAATTATGAGGTTAGAAAATGAGGAAAGAGAAAAAGACAGAGACAGAGAATTCCAGCTTAGAATGCTGGCAGTTAAAAACGAGACACCAGTAGGTGATGCAGGGCTTATTTCCAGGTCAGAACCCAATGGGGAGATGTTTATATTTGTACAAGCTCTTCCAAGGTTTGAGGAAATGATGTTGAAGCATTCTTTAGATATAAACATAGAGATAAAAACAAAAAAACTGCGGATGCTGGAAATCCAAAACAAAAACAGAATTACCTGGAAAAACTCAGCTCGAAACGTCAACTCTTTTCTTCTCCGCCGATGCTGCCAGACCTGCTGAGTTTTTCCAGGTAATTCTGTTTTTGTTTTGAAGCATTCTTTGTTTCATTTGAGAAGATATCTAAACAGATGAACTGGCCAAAGGAAAACTGAACATTGCCCATGCAGACCAAATTGATAGGTAGAGCACAGGAAATTTATACTTCACTATCAGAGGTGGTTTCTAGGGATTATGATATGATGTAAAAGGCCATTTTGAGTGCATATGAGTTGATCCCATACAGTCAAATGTTTTGAAATTTAAGGAAACAGCCTGGGCAAACTTACATTGAATTTGAAAGGGTTAAGCAAAGTAGTTTTGACAGGTGGATATGAGAACAAGGAGTTGAAACTACCTATGAAGTTCTCAGAGAAATCATTCTCTTGGAAGAATTTAAAAACTCCCTACCTCCTGTAATAAGAACTCATGTTGAAGACCAAAGGGTTGCAACTGCTAAGCAGGCAGCAGTAATGGCTGATGATTATGAGCTGATCCATAAAACTAATCCTTTTTTCCATCACCCCCATAAATTTGACAAGGATAGAAAGTGGGAGAGTGAATGGAAGGCAAGTAGCCAGGGTAAAGAATGGATAGCTGGGAATACCTTGAGATCTCCTCCCCAGATCAGGAAGGAAGGTACTGAGGGTGGGGGTGAAACTTGAGGGCCTAAGTATTTCCATTGTAATAACGTAGGACATATTCATTCAGAATTCTGGAAATTGCAATGAAATCCATGGGGCTTACTGGAGTTTGTAAGAGTGAGTTTGAAAAGGGAACTCAAAAAGAAAATGCCACTGATCAAACTGTAGCTTTAACTACAAAAAAGGGAATGGAGGTAACCATTGCTGTGAATGCAAGTGAAGTGAATAAGGTATGAGAGATATAAAGGGTTTTTGTCTAAAGGAAAGATCACCCCTTTTTCATCAAGTGATGCATAACTATATTAAGGAACACAGGAGCTACTCAAACTATTTTGCTGGAGGAGGACCTAGTTTTCCCTCCAGAGAGTTCAATGAAAGTTAAAGTATTGGTAAACAGGATAATAGTATAGATAATAGATAAGAGTATATCCTCGTTCAATTGTACAGAGTACAATTGGAGTGTGATTTGTTGTCTGGATCGGTGGCTGTAGGAGTGGTTAAGAAATTACCCATGGATGGAGTTGATTTAGTCCTGGGGAATGATTTAGCAGGAGTGAAGGTTATAGCTTCGCCCATAATTATGGAAAGTCCAAGAGAAGCTAAAAGAAGGAGCAGTTACAAGAACAAGTTCCTGGTATTTTTCCATGATGTGTGGTGACCAGAGCTATGGCTAAACAAAGTCTATCACCAGAGGTCAAAGTAATATCACGAGCAGATGTTAGAGTAGCCAAAACTTTCTTTACCCAGAACGAAAGCAGGACATCAGTAAATCCTTACAATCATGGATATGACAACCCGATTTCCAGAAGCTATTCCTTTAAGGACAATTACAGCTAAGCTTGTAGTGGAAAAGTTAACTCCATTTTTCACTCGTTATGGCCTACCAATTGAAATAGAATCTGACCAAGGTCCGAACTTTATGTCTAAAATTTTCCACAGCATAATCAGCAGTTTGGGTATCAAACAAATAAAGTAAAAACAAATAAACAAACAAATAGCTTTCCTATTTCTACTTAGTTCTGTTGAAGGGTCATGAGGACTCGAAACGTCAATTTTGTTCTTCTCCGCCAATGCTGCCAGACCTGCTGAGTTTTTCCAGGTATTTCTGTTTTTGTTTTGAAACAAATAAAGTCTATTGCCTATCATCTAAAGACAGATGGGAGCTTTAGAGAGATATCATCAGACTCTCAAAACCATGAATAAGACCAATTGCCATGAATACCCAAAGGATTGGGACAAAGGATTAGATTTCTTACTATTTGCTACCAGAAATTCTCCAAATTAATCTACTGGATTTAGTCCATTGGAATTGATCTATGGTCATGAAATAAGAGGTCCATTAAAAGTTCCTAAAGCAGAAAGACGAATCCTCCATGTTGGATTATGTGTCCATGTTTCTAGGAAGATTCACAGGAGCATGTAAAGTAGCACAAGAAATCATGAGATTTTTGGGAATGTGAGGGTTTTATCGGAGGTTTGTGCCTAACTTCAGCGCAATAGCTGTACTTCTCATCAATTTGTTAAGAAAACAGGCAAAAGTGGTATGGTCAGCAGGATGCCAAGCAGCCTTTGAAAAGCTGAAGGCAATCTTAATAAATGAACCAGTGTTGGCCATCCCTGACTTTACCAAATCTTTTAAAATGGCAATTGATGCTATTGACTTGGGGGTAGGTGCAGTACTATTACACGATGATAAATTAGGGATAGAGAAGCCAGTGGGGTACTTTCCAAGAAACTAAATCAATATCAGAGGAAGTACTCTACAGTAGAAAAAGAAACTCTCGCAGTGTTGTTGTCTCTTCAACACTTTGAAGTTTAAGTCCAACACGATAACAAAAGAAACACTAATCTACACTGCCCATAATCCATTGGCATTCATTGAACACTCAAAAGGCAAGACTGTTCAAATGGAGTCTATTGTCTCAACCATTCAATGTAAAGATTGTTCGCATTGCCAGCAAAGATAATGTGATCGCTGATACATTGCCCCAGGTATAAAATACTAAAATAAGTTAAAGGGGTAAGAAATGCTGAAGGTTGTATAAGGGGGAAGGAAAGTTGAATGGAAGTAAGTCTTATGTTTTGTTGTCCATGTGCCACATACCTTATGATGAAACTCATTTTTGAAATGGTGTTTCATTTCTTTCAAGGGTGGAGGCATGTAAAGAACATCTCTTTTTATTTCTGATGGACTGTGGATTAAACTTACAAAGGCAGCAGTTTGAAACACATGCCTACTGGAACAGTGTGAGGGACATTTACAATGTTGCTGGAACAGAGCGTGCCATGAAAGACAGGATGGTGCCAGGGAGGAGTCTGGTCTAATGGGGAACTGCCTGGCAACAATGTTTTAATTGGCGCCTAACCAGGTGACCAGGGTTTGTCTGAGAGCAGTGCAGCAGAATAGCTCCTAGCCTGAAACCAAAAAGATCTAAAACCTGTCTCCTGTGTGTGTCAGATTCCAGTAATTCTACAATAATAGCCAGCTTGCTTTTTCTCCTCATATTTCTATAATCTGCTCTCTCTCTCTGAAAATCCCTGTCAAGAGGCATAGGAAAATCACCATTAGAGACATTGAAAGGCAAGTGCTCAACCAATGAAACAAAGACTTAAAGTGCTGGAAGACTACCTTGTGTCATCAACAAAGGACTGAAAGGAAATTGGAAGATATTAATCAAAATCAATCCATCGAATCCTGCATTCCAGAATTGGTGCTATTGCACTGCTTTATCCCACCCTTAAAATCCATGTTTTTGTGTGCCTTATGTGTCTCTGTGTGTGTATAGGAATTTAAGGAGGGATAGAATTTCGGTTATAGAATTAGTAGTTAGCAGTTCATATTTCTTTCTTTTGCCACTGGTTAAAGACAATGTGTTCAATAAACAGCTATTTACTTATTAAATTTACAAACCTGGTGCTTGTGCTCTGTTAACCTAAATTAAACAATTAGGAGGACTGATCAAACTTTTTTCACATTTGTCACGGCTTGGGGAGCAGTGAGGTTTGATATTGCAGCGCATCCAATGAGTCATAACGCTGTAAGGTAATTTTTTTTTTGTACGATTACTCATTATGACTGTTGTTAATTGTTTTTAAATGAAGAATTAATGAAAAAAAATTGGATATATAACTCTTGGGCTCTTCATCTAAGTCATTAACATAGAGTATTCAAAAACTGAGGCCAAAGCATTGATCCTTGCAGCACTCCACTAATTAGAGCCTGCCAATTTGAAAATGTCCTGTCTATCTCTGCTGTTTACTTCCTATCTGTTAACCAATCTTCCATCCACACTAATATATTATCTCCAACTCCATGAACCCTTATATTGTGTATTAACTTTTTATGTGGCACCTTATCAAATGACTTTTAGTTTTTAGCATTTCATGATGACTGTTATCATGCTAACTGGCCTGTCATTCCCAATATTTTCTCTCCCTCCCTTCTTAAATACCAGTGTTACATTTGCTAACTTGAAATCCATTAGGACTGTTCTATGATATAGAGATTTTTTTAAAAAATCATAACCAGTGTATCCATTATTTCTGTAGCTCAGTCTTTTCAAACCCTAGGTTGTAGGCCTCAGCTCCTAAGGATTTAGTGGCTTTTAGTCCCTTATGTTTCTCCAATACCTTTTACCTGCTGATATTAATTATCTTAAATTTCTAACTCTGATAGCCCTTGGCTACCCTCTAGCTCTGATATGTAATTGTGTCTTGTACTGCGAAGGCTGACACAAAGTGTGTTCAACGTCTCTGCCATTTCCTCATTGCCCATGATAAATTCTTCTTTCTCTGCCCCAAAGGGACTAATGTTTGCTTTAACTACTTTCCTCCTTTTAATATACTTGCAAAAGCTCTTACAATCTGACCTCAATGGAGAGCGATGTACAATGGGTTATCAACTCATCACTGACCACTATTTTACAATATTGCAGTGTCAAAATCTATCCCATCGTACATCATAATCTTGTTTATTTATAATCTAATTTATGTGTTGTGTGTTTGTAATGTTATAAATTTTACTTTTAGTGGTAAATATAGTGGGTGGGTAGATAATCTACATGACCTCAAAATTGTTTTTTAAGGAACATGGCTGGTTTATGAAGAATTGGATTTTTTGGAAGAGTGAATTTTGTTTTTTTTTTAATTTTTAGCTTTAGCGAATTTTCCATTTAAGTTAAGTGACATGATCCACACACTACACTTGTTTAACATGCACCAGATGCAAAATTTTCAATGATATAGATAGATAAAGCACATGTGGTAAACCAACTGTTCTCAGGGAAAAGAGAAAGAACACTAAAATACCTGAAGTTCATTCTTAACCTCTTTATTTTTTATCCATATCTTGCCCTGGTTTTGTGGATCAATCAGCAAGGGGTATCGAGCTGCTTTGGTGACGATGATTCCATTCTGGATGGACAATTCATCATTTGGCAAGCCTTGTAAATTCCATTCACCAGTTGTGGGGATGTCAATTAGCATTTCTGTAAGGTTCAAGTTGCTGGCAAAGGGAATCTTACGAGTTTTCATTTCTTTCTCCCAATCTCTCAGCAGCAAATTACGGAATTCTTGGTTAAAGGGCCCTGAATATGACAAAAAGGCAGTGGCCAATAATACATCACCTGAAACAGAAAACCAAAAACAGAAAAGCATTAGCAGTTCAGGCTCTTAGCTTAATGTCTCAAGCTATATTAAAAGCTTCAGAGTTCTTTTGCACTTCTGAGAGAAGGAAAGCAACAGACTTTGTGAATGTGGAGAGAACTGGGTTTGTGGGGGAGAATGTAAGATAAGCACCAAAGAAAAAAAAGACTTGCATTTATATACCATCTTTCACTACTTCAGGATGTGCCAAAGTGTTTTACAGCCAATGAACTGTAGTAATTGTTGTATTATAGGAAATGTGTAGAAAATCTGTACACAGGCAGAAAAGATGACAAGATAATTTGTTTTTTTTAGTGACGTTAAGAGATAAGTATTGGCCAGGACTCCAGGGATGACTCCATGCTCTTCTTCGAAATAAAGTCATGGGATCTTTTATGTTCACCTGAGAGGGTGGAGGGACCTCAGTTTAACTCCTTTTCCGACAGTTGGACAGAGATGACAACAAACCGGAGAAAAGAATCTGCTCGATACATTCTGACAGTAAAAACATTAATCCAAACTCTGTTCTTAAAAATCTTAAGAGATAATTTCTCCTATGGTACACCTTGTGAAGGGAACTCCCAGTGCAGTCAAGAGGAAATGAGGGCAATTACTTAATGTCACTGCTCCAGAATATCTTGAACTGCCCCAAAATGATGTATATGATCCTGCATCTGCAGTAGTCCAATGTAGGACTGCTGAGGAGGTGAAAGGGGTGATTTTCAAGCTCCCACCTCAGTTTCCTCTGCCTATGGCCATTGGATGCCCAAGCAGAGGGGGAACTGAAGGAACCTGGTGGCAGAGCCTTTGTCAGGGTCCTTTACCTATCAGACAGTTCGTTAGTGACCTCAAGCAGCCCACAGAGTACAAAAGAAAAAGGTTCCTGGTTTCATCAATACTTCTCTGCCTCCCACCCCAGCCTACTCAGAATGATCTGGTGCAATTCAGGCAATACAACTATTCCCCTATCTCCTTACTTACCCTCTCTGCTCCAAGGACAAGAGTCAGTCTGCAGCGAAGTGCCTCCAGGTCAGACAGATAACCCAGGCCAGGAAAATCAGGGGCACTCCCCTTGCTACCCACCCCCTGCCTTGAATCCACCACCACCCAATCCCTGTAAGTGGAAAATCAGCCCTTGCCTATCCTTTTTCTTCTTTTGATTTGTTGACATTGTGCTCAGCAGATAGGGGCAGGATCACATGCTCAGCAGATAGGGCAGGATCACAATTCATAACAGGTTTGAGAACCTTGCCTTAGATGGAATGCAACATTTATTTGCAATTATGTCTGTCTTTGCAATACAAGTACAAACCAGTTTTTGTTCCACACCCGCACTACATTCATAGTGTAAAGACAGCCCAAGTCTGGAATAAAAGCCTGAGCTGATACTGGAGTGAAGCTGCAGACTCTCTTGAAACAGGGAATCTCACTTTGTCTCCAAGACAATTCAGACCTTCACACTTGATTTACATTCAAAGGTTTAATTCCAGTGCAAAGCAGGATGGGCACTGAATCTGCGGTGAGAGTGCACCATTAAACTTAGTACAGTACGCTGAGCTTAAATTTTATTTAAAACTAATTTTACTGTTCATTAAAAAAAAGCTGTTGCATATTGATTACAGAATGCTACTAATTACAGAATCCCCGATATTAATTCATCTTGCATAGCATCAGTTATCCAGACTGGACCCAGTTTCATGATTCCAATCAGATTTAGATATTATCCAATAAAATACTGTTATTCATATTATTTAAGATATTCTGAATGTTGATTCAACCAATTATGTTTTTTTTATGCTGTCCAGTAATGCACTGGGGGGATTGGGGCACTGGGCTCATGCATGTAATATCCCTATTTTTGAAAAGACCGAAAGCACAAGCTGCACTAGCACAAAACATATTGCAGCTATAAGTGGAGTTAGTTCTTACCCACAAGACGTTTGGTCTGTGCTGAGAACTCCTTACTCTGTTTGGTCCATCGTTCCTTTTCACCTGCCAGCCCGCTGATCAAAGTGGAAGCAGTCTGCATCTTGTGTCGGCAACGTCCAGCATCCTCCAACAATGCCTAATAAGAAGAAACAATAGTAGCTGACACCATCAAACATGAGGACATCAGCTCCATAATATTATCAAACAGAGGATGATCTCTTGAAAACAGATTACTCCTCGAGTAATCTTTGATCTTTAGCTATGCATTAAGTAGAGCCGACATCAGAAGCATAAAGTCCAGAGCTAATCTGAAATTGTGCTTTGGATCTCATCTGAATAATTCTGGCAAGCTTTGTACTTCACAAGGTTGAGATATGTTTTTGTAAGGACTATGCAGTGGTCATTTTTACTAATGATATCATGGTACAGCTATGTTTGTGAGAGCTTTGTTCGTAAAGTCAAAGTCAAGTGAGATCTTTCCACACATTGACATAGACCAAATCTGGCAGCTATGTCCTTCTGGAATCAGCCAGCAGTGGTACCAGAAGGCCCTCACCCAGAGTATATTCTGTACTTTGGCTTTCTTCAGAGTTTCACCCGAATGTTACAATCTCTGCAGAGACCAATGATGCTTAAAAAGAAATTCAAACTTCCAGTTAAAAGCCAAAAGGATGATATGACAAAATTTCATATTTTTAGACTTTTACTTAACAAAAGACTAAAAGCAATATTGTCTAAACACTATCTTTGGAGGTAACTATGATGCCCCATATGCCTTTGGGGGAAGAAACTTACATTTTCTGTTGGGGTGATGGTCCCTTTAATAACTAGGTTTCTCTGAAAGATGAATTATTGTAAAAAGAAACGTGCTAACAGTACCTGATCATGTGACTAACCTTCCTGTGAAGTAAACAATAGTAAAGTAAAGGTTAAACTAGAAGTTAAGTACGGGGGTGCGGGAAGTAGAATCATGGGTGTGGTTCTGACTCCAAGCAGTTTTAGTTTAGGACAAGCTGGCTGCAGGGAACATTCCTTTCAAGCACAATTCACTTGAAATTCTGAGTGCTGGCTAAAAAGGTTAAAAACCCTTGCTAACTGAAGGAGTATACTGACAGTGAGCTTGACTTCTGGGATAGCCAAGCTGAGGGGACAGAGAGGGAGAGAGAGAGAGAGAGAGAGAAATTGGATACAAGGCTCCAGTGTTGAACAACATTAGAAGAATAAGAATTTTGACCCAAAGTGGCTACACTTAAGATGTTAGCAACATCTTTGCTGAACTGGGAGTCTACAACCATGGGATGGTTGGAGGAGGTTTGAAGGGACGACCTTGATGGAAGTAAGTGGAAGGCACAAGATATCTCAACCTTACATGAATTTTTTAAACAGCACTCAGACCAAGTGGTTAATCTTCCAAATTCTGATAAGTATCTGCCTTGAGTTTTTGGGGGTATAAGTCAAATGGATGTAGAAGGAAAGTTGAGTTAACAACAGTTTAGAGTATAAGTAACTGAGTTCATTGTACTTTTAATGTCTTGATTGTAACTGACTATTTAAGACAAGGCTTTAGTTATTGTTTAAGTTTATGTTTGATTTTTCTGTAGCAAAATTATTTTGTATTAAACATTAAACCTTGTGGCTTCACTTGTTTAGTAAATATCTGGATTTTCCGATTTCCAAAAAAAATTCAATTAAAACATAATGCAACTTATACTTTAAGCCACAAAACAGAACATTCCCTTTTATCTTTTAGCACAACTGAAAATATACTTAACGATAAACTTTACACTGTCCTTTAAGTAGACATTCAATTCTCCTGGAACCAGTTCAAGGTGATACTTACCTCCCAGGGGTTTACTTTGGTTCTTTTCCATTCTCAGCCAGGGAACTTTTGATCTCAGAACTATCTTTCATTGTGAGGTTTTCCCCAGGGATTATTTCTCTACTACAAGCTAAGTGAATCTTCAATCTTCATTTTAAGTTCTCATGAATTTGGTTTCTTCAATCTGAGTGTGAGCTCCCACTCATATTCCTGTGTAGTGAAACGTAACATCTTGCTGCCTGTAGCTGTTTTCCCCCTCCTGGATCTTAGCAGGCTAACTTGTCTGAGAGTTCCAGGGCTAAATAAGTAACCCTTCCCTTTCAAAGCCCATCTCCATGACAACATGAATCACATGGGTCTTGCATCCAGGTAGAAATGCTGATTAGTAATCTTGTGACCCAAACTCTCTTTTATCTTTGAAGTAAATGGACGGTTTCAAGTGCAACAGTTTACAACTCAACATCCTCGACACTTTTCTTGGACTTTGCAGACTCACAGTCTATCCACTGTTAGCCCCTTTATCAGACAAAATTGGAGTTACTTCAGCCTCAAATATAAAACTCTCTTGATCTTTTATAGTCCGATCTGTACCCATTGTAAATCCATTAGATGGTATCAGTTTGTCTCAAGTTTCACTCTGGTGATATAGCATTTTCTGGAGAAATACTATAGATGCTCCCACAAAAACTACTGGCTTAGCTTCAAATTCCAGAAATCTGCCTTCACATGCCATGTCTTATGGCAAAAGTAACACATTAGTCTCATTGAATCAAATCAGCTCCCACACTGTCTCTCACTATTCTGAGAAGCAACTGCATTTTCATTGCTGCTATCCCACTCAAGGTAGTTAGTGTCCTGTTCCTTATCAATTTATTGAACTCTCCATCTGCTCTGTGGGTTTGCAAACAAAGATTTGCAGTCATCTTTATGGTTGTGGGGTGTTGTGATCTCAGCTGATATTACTACTGGACAACCCAAATCCCAGGGAGGAACCTGGCTTGGTGGATCCTAATTTTTAGTTTTTGTTTAGGTACATGGAGAGTGGCTACTGAACAGAGTCATGGAGTCAGTTGATAAACCTTTACCAAAAGAATGAAACATTTTTTAAACCAGAAAAGATGAATTATATTACAATATTCCTTCAGCCATAATTATGCATTCACAGACATATACTGATTTGTAAGGATAACACACTTTATAAAAGCTATCTTATACTCTAATGTTCACAGTAAGTACACAGTCCATGTAAACCACTAGGCGACCTGTGGTCAGCCACACCACACTCTGAAATCAAGTGACAGATACCACTCCAAAAAGATGCTATGGATCTTTCCTCAGTCCACCCAGGTGGTTGTCATATCATGACACCTTCCATAAGGGCCCATTTCCAGTGTTTCGAACTTTCCTTCCGATGTTCCTCTCCCCTGGGTCACCACACGATTCAAGCTTTCTTCCACACACACTCTCCCACTGATTCAGCCATCAACAGAACACCACTGCTTCACACGCCCATATAGAGTTACAGACCTTCAGCTGTCTTCTTGGACCTTCTGGCTTCTCGCATGCCGATATCGCTTTAAATTCACTTACTGAAACTTTCTTCCTTTAAGCTTGAAAGTTGGAGCCTTCCTCTCTGCTCCTTACTGTTACTTCCACAGAACAGGACCTTTTTTAGATTCCTGTTCTTCCTTTGACTAGAAGGTCTTCTTGGGACCCCTCCTTTCTGCCTCATACCTTGGCCTTGGGACTTTTCGGTTCCTTTGGGAAATCTGCTTTCTCTGCGGTTCCATCTCCCAGTAGACTGCTAACAACTTGGTATCTCCAATGAGATCCAGAACTCACTTGACTTTCACTGTTACTTTAACTTTAGAGTAACTCATCTAAGACTCTTATGCTTGTTTCCCTCAATGGTTTGCTAGTATGTGAGCTAGACATAAGAGTTAAACTAACCAACCGAACTCAAACCGCTTCGGGGAGCAGGGCAGGGGTGTGTGTGTGTGTGTGTGTGTGTGTGTGTGTGTGTGTGTGTGTGTCCTCTCTGGACCCCTGTTACTAGGCAACAGCGCAGTGTTTTTTCCTACTCTTGTTTGCTTTAACTCTCCTTCAAGAGTCATAAAACTCATCAGAAATGCAGATATACAAACAGAGCTTTAGACCTGTTGCCTCCACTCAAAGGTGAAACTAGATCCCAGGTTTCACATTTTAAACCCCAAGTAGGAAATTATATAAATTGAACTTAAACTTAAAGATACACCGTATTCCTAACACACCCAAATATACATATAACTTACTTAAACTATCTCTATTTCTTAACAGGGACGATTTGTAACTATCAGCTGGAGCAGCCGCCACCCTTAATTTACAAACTTTATGATCTTCCAGGTGGGACCTAATTTCAAAAGGAATACTGTTTTAACAACATCTCTAAGGTTTCTAAAATCTTGATCCAATTTCATAGCCCTACACCACTGATCAAACATCATTTCTTTCTCTAGCAAACTCTACAAAAGTCCGATTCTGCCTCTTCCTTGGATTTCTAAGCTTATGTCTATAATCTCCTGGTACTAACTCAAACGCATTAAACACAGAAGTTTTAATTATATCATAAGCTGCAGACTGTTCATCAGAAAGAGCTAAATAAACCTCCAACACTTTTCCTACCAAAACACTAATAACATTCTCCATATTTCTTTTGGCCATTTGTAACTTTGTAGCAATTTTCTCAAATGACAGAAAATGCTTTGCAACTCCTTCCTCACTAAATTTAGGCTCAAGGCAAATATTCCTTGCCAAATCAAAGCCAGGAGTTAAATCTGATCCATTGTCAAGCCTGTCTGATACTCCCTGTTCATGTAATTGAAGCTTTCCTCTATCCAATTCAAATTTTCTGACTTCCCTCTCTCTTTGCAATTCAAGATTTCCTTTCTTTTCACTCTTTGAAACTGTCTAACACTTTCCCTATTCCTTTCCTTCTATTTTTTCCTTTGGATTTCAAGTTCAAGTTTCTGCATTTCTCTATCTTATTGTTTTTCTTCTCTTTCAAGTTCAAACTTTTTCATTCCTCTTTATTTCTCAACTCACATTCTTGCTTTTCTCTCTTTCCAAATCAAGTTGCTTCATTTGTGACTGAATCCTAGCCAACTCAATCTGCATTTTATCTGGCTTATCTTTTCAGTTCTTAATGTTCAACTGTTGAGCAATACCTCAAATATTTCTGATTTCTTAGTGTCTAATTTTAAATCTATTTCTAAATTCTCTGCTTCCACCTTCAAATTAACATTTGTTAACTGTTGCAAGGCACTCCAAGACAGGTCCTTTCTTCGAGTTATGCTTCAGCAATAGACATAGCCATTTTAACTTTTCAATAAATACAGCGAAAATCACTGTGAAATTTTACTTGTTTAAACTCTGACCAAACCCAGAGTACCTGTCTCAACCTGTGGATTTGAAATCCTGCAAGGACCCCCAATTTGTTACAATCTCTGTGGAGAACAATAACTTTGAAGAAGAGAGCCAAGCTTCCAGTTAATAGCTAAAGGGATGACACGATAATATTTCACGTTTTAAGACTTTTATTGTAACAAATGGCTAAAAGCACTATTGACTAATCCTTACAGGAAACTATCTTTGGAGGCAACTTATACTTAAACCACAAAACAGGACATTTCCCTTTTACTTCACAGATATGTTTCAATTGTCCTTTAATTAGACGTTCAATCATTCTGGAACCAATCCAAGGTGATTCCTAGCTCCCAAGGGCTTACTCCTGTTTTCTCCCTTTCTCAGCTAGAGAACTTTTAAGTTCAGAATCGTCTTTCACAATGAGGTTTTCTCCCCTGGAGATTCTTCTCTAGCAAAAGCTGAGCGAATCTTCCAACCTCATTTTAACTCAATGAATTCAGTCTTTTCAATCCAAGTGTGAGCTCTGACCCACATTCCTGCGTGATGCACCACAGCATCTTGCTGTCTAAAGCCGCTCTCCCTCTCCCGGATCCAGGCAAGCTAACTTGCCTGTGAACAGTGCCATCTTCCGAACTCTTCCCCTTTCAAAGCCCATCCCCATGGCAATATGAATCACATGGACCTTATATCCAGGTAGAAATGCTGATTAGGTATCGACATCCCAAATCTCATTTATCTTGGAAGTTTAAAGCACAACTGTTTACAACTCAACATTCTCAATACTTTTCTGGGACTTTGGAGATTCACAGTATATCCAATGTTAGCACATAGGCTGTTGCTATTGTCTCCAAGTGTAAAACCTTGCACCTTCTTCCCAGTAAAACAGTCTGGGCCCCTTTAATCACCAACAATCAAACCACCCAGGCTTGCTGTCAGGCAGACTTCAGAACAGGTCACCTGATCCCCCTTCATTTTACCTTAAATTAAAGACACAGTCCCAAAACATAACATTCTTATAAATCTCATAATTGTAACACAAGTGATGTTCAAAAGTGACCAGTACTGATTCTTTAGTTGAGGATGTGCTGATCAGTAGAAGGTCTCCATGAAGTTTGTTCTGTAACCACAAGAACTCATGAGACCTAGAATGTGAGCACAACTATGCCAGGTCATTGCTTTATTCTTCCATGCGACAGCTTCACAACTTGGGAATCAAACATACATACGAACATAATTAGGAGGAGTAGGCCACTTGGCCCTTCGAGCCTTCTCTGCCATTCTAAAAGATCACAGGTGATCTGAGTGTAACCTCAACTTCACATTCCCACCTACCCTGATAACCTTTCACCCCCTTGCTTATCAAGAGTCTATCTATCACTGCCTTAAAAATAATCAAAGGCTCTGCTTCCACCGCCTTTTCAGGAAGAGTGGAAGAATGTTCCAAAGATCACAACCCTCTGAGAGAAAAAATTTCTCCTCATCTCCATCTGAAATTGATGACCCTTATTTTTAAACAGTGACCTCTAGTTCTAGATTCTCCCACAAGAGGAAGCATCCTCTCCACATCAACTGTGTCAAGATCCCTCAGGATCTTATATGTTTCAATCACGTCACCTCTTACACTTCTAAACTCCAAAGGATACAAGCCTAGCATGTTCAGTCTCTCCTCATAAGAAAACCTGCCCATTCCATGGGACAGTCACATGGACTGAGATGCTTCATACGATAGCTGGATTGCTGCCGACGAATTCATCCACTTTGCTCCTTATTGCTGAACATGATAGAAACTGGGTCAAAATCCTGGAACTCCCTTCCTAACAGCACTGTGGGTGTACCTATACCACATGAACTGTAGAGGTTCAAGGAGGCAACTCACCACCACTTTCTCAAGGGCAACTAGGGTTTGGCAATAAATGCTGGCCCAGCCAGCAAAGCATACATCCCATGAATGGTTAAAAATATAAACTGTTTACCTGAGTGAATGCTAGACCACTTCAGGTGACATTAATAGTCAACCACACACTATAGGGTGGAGTCACACGCTTGTCAGGAAATAGCATACTCCTTTTCTTGAAGTCATTAGTTTTCAGCAAATTGCCACCTCAGAGAAGGTTGCAGGATTAATGTATAAGGCCTTGTTAGGATATTTAAAAATATGAAGGAATTAATAAATTATGGGGAAACATTTGGTTCATATCTGCAGTATATAGCTGATGCATCCTGTGAGCTCTGAATCATTGGTCAATTGATATCTATTTTCTGTAATTCATTGCTTCATAACATGTAAACTCTATATACTAATCAGAACTCAGCATTAATGGATTCTGACAACTCAAAGAATTTGTAGCCAGTGTCCCTAAAAAAAAAGTTTCTATTCAAATGCATTCAGTTGTAGAAATTTCCTACATGTGATTAAGAATTTTTTTTCTCATAGTTAAGCCATTACACATATTTTGAAAACAATAAACAATTTGACTATAATCAATTTATACTCACTTGTTTCTCTGTCATGGCCTTATCATATGCTGCTTGTACAATATCCAGTTCTGCTTGTTTGGCATCCAACTCTGTTTGTGCCTTCTGGAGGTCTAACATTGCTATAGCCAGACGATTTTCTTGGATTGCCAAATTAGCCTAAAATAAATGTATATACATTTTTAAGGTATGATTTCAAATAATAGGTAATAAATGCTGTTGGCTCCTTTTTTCTATAAAATAAGTTGTTGTACAACATGGCATCATCCAAAGGTATGGGGAGAGTTTCTATTTGTTTGCTAATGCCATCGAACATTCCCTCTTCGCCACGTCACTTGACTTCTTAACTGCTTGTTTGATATCAAATCCTAGATGAATTATAGCTTCCTACAGCTTAACAGCAGGTGTCATCTTTGATCTCTGCCACAACTCTGTTCTCTTATGAATGATTCCATCCTGCTGGCATGCCATAGTCTCGAGCTCATTGGGTTATTCACAATCTTGCCATATTGCACAATGCTGAGCTGATCTTAAAACCACACATCCTCTCCATCATTTAGATCACTTACTTCCGCCTCTGTGACTTCACCCATCTCCACTCCTACGTCTGTGCCTCTGCAGCTGAGACATACTTCTGGTACTTCCTCTATCAACCAATCTAACTTTCCTTCCTGATCTCACACCTCCTTCTTTCAACAAACTCCAACTCATTCTGTGTCTTGTTCTGCAATATGCCTTATTTAACTATCACTCCGAAGTTCACTCACTGTCACTCATGTGCTGTCCTCCAACATATATTTAAAATTCTATAATTTTCCTCCACAAGCTCCTCCAGTACTGTAATCACTCCCAAGAATCCCATTCTTTTGATTCCAGCCTTTTATTCATTCCCCCAATCCACTGCCACACGTCCCCCTTACCCTCTATCCCCCACCCTTCCCAACACCTCCAACCCAACTCTTCACTCCAAAATTAATTAAGATTTTCGGAGTCTCGGGCCCAATCTCTAATAAAACATTTCCCATGCACCTCTCGATATTTCCTCCTCTCTCCCCATTTTCAAAAAGCTCTTGAAAAAAACTTATCCTCAGACAGGTATGCCATCACCTGAGCATTCATTTCCACACCCACCTAAGATGTGCCTTGGGACTTCTTGTGTTATTGACGTTCACAAATTCAAAGTGTTCACACGATCAAAGAATTGTTACAGTACAGAAAGAGGCCATTCTGCCCGTCATATCAGTCCCAGCTCTCAGAATGAGGTTGCCTATTCTAATAATTTTTATCTACTATAACACATATGAGCATTATTCATATAAATATATACCATGCATACTGCAAATAGCAATGATTTCATAGGTAGAAGAGTAATGCTGGAAACTGTGCTAAACTTTTTTCTGCTTATTCTTTTATCTATGCTACAATGTACATACAGATCAAACTTTTGTCTTTCTGCCATTTCTCCCATAAAATATTACTGTAGGTGTAGTATTTTAGAGCGAATAATCAAATATTATCACCTTAACATTAAATACGTTCACCAGAATGTACCTTTAGGGGTAAAACTTCCTTGTTAATGGAGAAGAAGGAGGCCATAGCCTTTGTCCAGGAGCAGATTCCTGCTACATTGCCACATACTCTCTTGGCTGTTTCAATATTGTAGTCTGCCATTTCAAAATAGGGCTGAAGGAAATCGACAACTTCCTCATTAATTGTGTCTTTGGGAAATTGCTAGGATGATAAAATAACATGATTAAGCATTTATGAGGAGTAATTTTGATTGTTGTCTCAATTATGCTTGTGCCTTTTTACACAGCTATAGTCTAACTTTAAACTAGAGGCATGGGCCATGATCTTTAGGATGGCAGGGTTTCCTATCCCGTCATTCGTGGAGTCGGGGGATACTGCCTGCCCTGTAGCAATTTCACACTCCAATGAGCATTAATCATCTGCAGACAGGACTTCCACTCCTCATTCAGGAGGAAGTCCCACCTTAGAGAGTTGCCAGCTAATATAATTGGCCGGCAGCTCTCTAGACCCTGCAGCACCAGAAGCTGCAGTGGACAGGACTGGATGTCTGCATGTATACTCTGCAGTCCAAGTCCACGAATTCCAGGAAAAGGCAAGTTTTGGGGGTCTCAGAGCAGGGAGGGTAGGGAAGGCCTGGGGAGGGGGAGGACAGTGGGGAATTGGGGTGTCAGAGAGGCGCTGATTTTGGGGGGGGGGGGGGGTTGTGGGGGGGAAGGTCCAGCAGTTACCGGATCTTAAGGGATGGGGGGAAGGTCCAGCAGTTACTGGATCTTAAGGGGTGGGGCCGCTCCATGTTAAAAGGGGGCTGCTAATGGAGGCGCCCCACCCCCCCTCCACCACACCCTTCCCAGTCCAAGGCCTTGCCCACCTCAGCATAAATTTGCTGAGAGGTTGGAGTGGATAGGAACCCAGCGGGAAGGCCATCCATGCTATTTCATGCTCAACCCCCGCCTATAAACACATCAACAGGGAGTGTAAAATACAGGCCATCGTTTCTTCCAAAATTAAAATATGATTAATTCATCTGTCAGTCTTTCAGTGCAATTTTAGTAACCAGTATAATTTTTTTTAAACATACTTAATAGCTGCTATAATAATATGCTAAATGACAAGCTTAATGTGCAGAAAGGACATTCAAGGCATTGGATTTGTGTCTTTACTCAATTTTCGCTACAATTGCTGCAGGGGCAGTGATGAAACCTTAGTCCTTTCCACTGGCATGTGGAGCCAACAGCTTTAATTCTATGTCAGAAGTGAGTGAAGCATGGATGGGGTGGAGTGTGAGGCGGGGGTGATAGTAGGTAGGGGCAGGGGAGACAGGAAGAGGAGGAAAATACATCTCCTTTTCATTTATATGTCAAAATATCAAGAGTGGTTTTGATGATATCTACTCAGCCTGTCCTGTCCTCCCACCTAAAGGACAATTTAGCGATGAGGGAAATGTTTAAAAGAACACAAGAGAAGAGGCATATTCTCATATTCCTTTACACTATAATAGCCCAAACGGGCAAAGTTAAAGGTAGCAATTATTGCTACGACCAAAATATATTTAAATTTGGATTCATAATTTGCTATTTGAGTAATTAAACCCACAATTTTCTGATAATACACAGCGGGCACCATTGCTAACGAGTGCTCAGAAAATCACACCTATTATGTCCAATTTGTACTTGTACAGAGAAAATACGTGTTTTAGCCACTTAAAGAATAGGGGGCAAATTTCAAGGCCCCTGGATGTGGGTTTGAAGTTTGGAGGTGCCAGGAAAATTAGAAAAAAAATGCAACATGCCATTTTGCTGCTGTGTCCCCTCCTCTGGCAGCTTTCCCCAGAGGGATTTGGAGGGGTAGGTGGGACCCCCAAGGCTGAGGGGAGAAGACAACTGGAGCCATTAAGGAGGCATTTAAAAGAAATCCCTCTTTCCCGCAGAGTGGTCTCACATTACGTTTCCAATCTGGCAGCTAGGAGAAGGCGAGAGCACTATAGGAGGGATGGCCTCAGTGAAACTGATAAATGTGAAGGCTTTGATCAATCGTACCGAGAGCTGCAGAAAAGGCCAGGCTGCTCAAGGGGATAATCAATTTGGCTGGAGCTAAGGAACAAAAAGGGTGCAATTATGTTGCTTGGTGTAGTCTATAGCCTGCCAACTAATAAGGAGGATGCAGAATAGCAAATCTGCAGGGAAATTAGAGAGAGATGCAAGTTTATAGAGTAGTTATAATGGGTGACTTTAATTATCTGCATGTAGATTGGGACAATGGTAGTGTAAGGGTTGGAGAGGGGCAAAAGTTTCCAGATTGTATTCAGGAAAATTTTCTACAGCAGTATGTGTGAAATCCAACAAGAAAAGATGCACTGTTGGACCTGGTTCTTGGAAATGAGGTGGGCCAAGTAGATCAAGTGTCAGTTTTATTGTACATTTTAGGATGATAAAAGAAAAGGACGATAGGAAATCCAGATTAAGAACAACTAACTGGATGAGAGCCGACTTTGATGGGGCAAGAAGAGAGCTGGGCCAGATAGACTGGAACAAAAGATTGTTGGGAAAAACTGCAGCTGAACAATGGGCTACCTCCAGAAAAATAATTGGTTTGGGCAGAGTCAAGGTATATTCCATCGTAAGGGAAAGATAGGGCAAAGAAATCTAGAGCTCCCTGGATGAAAACAGAGATAGAAATTAAGACAAAGAAGAAAAAGTGCATTTATGTCTGGTGTCAGGTAGAAAATACAACTGAGAACCAAAAGGAATACAGAAGGTTCAGAGGGGAGGTGAAAAAGCATATTAGAGAAGCAAAGAGGGATTATGAGAAAAGACTAGCAGCTAACATAAAGGGGAATCTCAAAATCTTCTATAGGCATATAAATAATAAAAAGGTGGTAAAAGGAGTAGGGCTGATTTGGGACCTAAAAGGGAATTTACACATGGATGAGGTATTAAATGGATAAATGAATAACTTTACATCCATTTTACCAAGGAAATAGATGCTACCCAGGCCATGGTGACAGATGAGGAAACTCAGTCACTGGAAAGGTTCAAAATTGATTGGGAGAAAGTGTTGAATAGACTGTCGGTACTTAAAGTTGACAAGGCACCCGGACCGGACGAGATGCATCCAAGGATATTGAAGGAATTGAGTGTAGAAATTTCAGGGGCACTGGCCATAATTTTTCAGTCTTCCCTAGACTCAGGGAAGGTGCCAGAGGACTGGAGAATTGCAAACATTGTGCTCTTGTTCAAAAAAGGTTGTAAGGATAAGCCCAGCAGTTACAGCCCTATCAGTTTAACTTCAGTGGTGGTCAAGATTCTAGAAACAATTATTCAGGCTAGAATTAGTAGTCACATGAAAAAATAAGGGTTCATAAGGAATAGCCAACATGGATTTCTATAGGGGAAATTGTGTTTAACTAACTTGCTGGAGTTTTTTGAAGAGGAAACAGAAGAGGTTGATCGGGGTAATGCTGTTGACGTGGTATACATGGACTTTCAAAAGGCATTTGATACAGTGCCACACGACAAACTTGTGAGAAAAGTTATTACTCATGGAATAAAAGGGACAGTAGCAGCATGGATACAAAATTGGCTGAAAAATAGGAAGCAGAGAGGAATGGTCAATAGATATTTTTGGGCTGGAGGAACATTTGTACTGGAGTTCCCCAGGGGTCAGTATTGGGGCCCTTGCTTTTCCTGATATATATTAATGATCTCGGTCTTGGTGTGCAGGGGACAATTTCAAAGTTTGTGGATGATACGAAACTTGGGAGTGTTGTAAACTGCGAAGAGGACAGTGTAGTACTTCAAAAGGACACAGACAAGTTGATGGAGTGGGCAGACAGGTGGCAGATGAAGTGCAATGTGTAGAAGTGTGAGGTGATGAATTTTGGTCAGAAGAACATGGAGAGACAATATAAAATAAGGGGTGAAATTTTGAAGGGGCTATAGCAGCAGAAAGACCTGGGTATATATGTGCATAGATCATTGAAGTTAATAAAGCATATAGTATCCTGGGCTTTATTAATAGGGGCATAGAGTACAAGAGCAAGGAGGTTTGCTGAATTTGTATAGGACACTCGTTAGACCTCAGCTGGAGTAAGTATTGTGTACTGGTAGCCACATTACAGGAAGGATGTGAATACATTGGAGAGAGTGCAGAAGAGATTTACAAGAAAGGTTTTAGGGATGAGAAACTTCACCTACGAGGAAAAATTGGAGAGCTTGGGACTGTTCTCCTTGGAGAGAAGAAGGCTAAGAGGAGATTTGATAGAGCTGTTCAAAACCATGAAGGGGCTGGATAGAACAGATAGGGAGATGCTGTTCCCACTCATAAAAGGATCAAGAACGAGAGGACAGAGATTTGACGTGATTTGCAAAAGTAGTAAATGTGACGTAAGAAAAATATTTTTCACACAAGTGGTTCGGGTCTGGAACGCACTGCCTGGAAGTGTGGTGGAGGCAGGTTCAACTAAGACATTCAAGAGGGCATCAGATGATTATCTGAATAGAAACAATGTGCAGGGGTATGGGGAAAAGGCAGGGCAATGGCACGAAGTCATAATGCTCATTTGGAGAGCTGGTGTAGACATGATAGGCCGAATGGCCTTTATGCCGTTAAAATCCTGTGATTCTGCGAGGCTGCCTTGCAAAACACTCCTATTACTGACCAACACTTCGCCCACCCTCAGCTTCACTTTTCTTCTGCCAGCCTTCAGAGCAACACAGGAGCAGCTTATGCAGCAGAGGTCAGAGGAAAGGGGCCCCAAGATGCAGGTGGAAGGAGGAGAGGCCCCCCCACCTCAACCCCCAAACACCAGTGCCTCAGGAGGCTTAGGCTCTCACAGCAGGTCACTGCTGATATCTTCACCCTCATGGTGAAAAACTGCAAACCCAATGAACCAGGCAGGCATGCATTGCCAATGTCCAACAAAGTATGTGTCATTGAGGGCCCAGCAGCTTGCTTCCCACAATCTTGTTTCTCTGATTCATACCAAGTTTTGCAATCTCTTCCCCTGTAAGGACAGAGAAAGCAGGGAGGTAGGAGCGCTAACGGCTTCTGTCCAGAGGAGCGAAGGACAACATTTGTGCAAAGTGACTGAGGCATGGGTGTGAGAGGCCAATAAGCTGAGGCTGTGCATGAGTATAGGCTGCTCAGATGGGGATATGAGGTGCTTGCAGAGGGAGGAATGAGTGGAGCTGTAAAGTGTGCTGACCTGAGGAGTGCTGTGCAGGAGAATATTGGGCAAGTCAGAGTGCAGGGCTTGACACCTAATTTTCCTGGCAACCTCCCATCTCCAAACCCATGTCCAAGGGCCTTGAAATTTGCACACCCACCCTCCATCCCCCCAACCAGTCTTTCTTATGTGGATAAAACACCATTTGCTTTTTCTTTCTATTTTTTTTTATACAAGTATAGATTATATATAACAATTGTGATTTTTGGAGCATTCACTGGTGATGGCACATGCTGTGTATTACCAGAAAATTGTGGGTTTAATTACTAAAATTGCAAATTATGAATCCAGATTTAAATATGTTTTGGCCTTAGTTTATTATAGTGTAAAGGAATATGAGAATATGCCTCTTTTTTGTTCTTTTAAATGTTTTTCTCATGGCTAACTTGTCCTTTGGGTGGGAGGACAGGACAGACTGAGCTGTAGATATCACCAAAACCACTCTTGATATTATGATGTATAGAGTAACAGGAGATTTATTCACTTGGCGTGCCCTTCAGAGATTCTGTGCTCTTTTGTTGCTCTATCTCCAGGTGAGAAGGGCCACACTGCTGCTGCTGACTTTCTCAGCCAATTCTATCCATGCCTGGCTGATTGTAGAAACTGTCTTCCTCTTCCTGCTCTTAGGTGACCTCATCCTCCTGCAGCTTCTCAGCTATACCTCCAGATAAGAGTGGATGAGTAAAATACCAAATGGAGACAGTGGGCATGGCGCCATTGCCATTGCACCTGACTTTACAACCCGCACTCCCTGCCTGTCTGTCTGCTACCAAGGGTGGGGTTGTAAAATGCCACCTATTGTGTGTTTCCTTTCATTAGAAATCCTTCCTCTGACAAAATAGCTACAGCATTTCACCTGCACTCCCTAACTGATGAGGAGCCCTGAGGCAACCTCTTAATTGGTTTGGTCTGGCAGCAACCAGGAAGCCCAGTACTTCAAATTGAAAAAGTACCTGGCATCTGAGAAAGAAAAACTAAGGTGAGAAGATTCAGCCCTTGATTTCTATAAGTTATTTGAGTACCTGGAGATTCTGTAGGAAGTTTCCTGCCGTCATGAGCTTTAGAGACTCTTGCCAGGAAGGTGTGGTGCAGCTCCTCTCAACGTCAATTTTCACAGAGTTTACTTTCCTTTGGAATAACAACAGTACACAATCCATGATGCGCATGATGAGGTGAGGTGGTCTACCCAGTGTACGGACAGTGGCTATATCAGCTGGTTTAATAGTCTGTATGCAAGAATACAGGAAAGAAATCAGTGTAACAAAGCAAAATGAAATAGATAAAAGTCTTGCTTCTCCTAATAGCCACGTAACTAAGAAAAGCTCTAACTGAAATTTTGCTTGGTTCCAGGGCTGTCCCATTACCACAAGGCTAAGAAATCCAATTTCTAGAAAGCCAAACTCCTCAACATTTTTAATATGGTGCCGTTTCATTGGCTTGTACTAACCTTTGTATCAATTCCTTCCGAGTTTGTAAGTACGGCAATACACTGCTGGGACCTCTATAAATTATACTGTGAATAACCGTACTGTATGTAGCAACAAAGCAGTGCTCAAATTCCTAGCTCCAGTTACTAAACTAAAAGAGTTTTCCGATTAAAATATTTTCAAGGCAAAAAACAGATACCATCCATTTTGCATTTGCTGGTTAATCATTTTGCATCCAAGACCTGTGGCATATTACAGTTTGTGCTCCCATCATGGTGTTCTGCATAAAAGGAACACATGGTATCTTGAATTCAGTAATGGAGGCCAGCAGGTCCATTAGGTTAGCCATACATTAATTTTGATGGATGGATAATCTTGCCACAAACAAAGCCCCATGTTCAATTTCTGATATGTGTCCCCAAGGGCAGAAGTCTGCAATAGGAGCACAAATTTATAAGATCTAACCCACAGGGTCTACCTATGGCTCAGCTTCCCATAAAACACCCTAATGTTTACCAACCAATGACATCTAAACATTTTTTCCCAGAGAATTGGTAAAATGACTGTCTACTTCAAACTAAATTTAGATTAAACAGAAATTATTGGTTATCTGAGCTATTTTGCTTATATTTGTTGCTATTCTTAATTATATTCTATTCTTTCAAAATAATTTTAATATCAGTTAATGTTATACAAAGTATCTTGCATTACTATGAATTCAAAATTTATTGAATTTGTGGACCGAGTCCTAAAACAAGCAGCTCTCAAATGAACTAAGTTTTCAAAATTTTCTAATGATGAATATTGATTTTCCTAAATCGCAGTGGCTTCATTGAAAGAGCATTGTTAGTACAAAAAAAATGGAAGATGGGAACAAAAGGTGGAAAATTTGTGCAGCATTTTCAACACAATGGACAGCATATTGTGCAATATTAGTGACAATGGCATTAATATGTCCCAATGTAATTCATTTTTGACCACTGTTGTAACAGAGTTGTTAATCCTGCTGAGTTCATGTGCATTTGCGAAATCACTGTGCTATCTCGTCTCAACATAAAACATCACTGATAAAGTTACTAAACGCATCCTGTTGCTAGAAATGGACAGAGGCCTCCTGCCAATTAGTAGACAACTTAGTAGAAAATCATGGGGATTTGCTTATAGGGTTGTCAACCTTCAATCTCCAGGACACTGCAATGCCCAATCCTGGAGCAGTACCCAACCCTGGAACAGTGTCCAACCCTGGAGAAATATCATAGGAACATAAAAAGGATTGTTTTTTTTTTCATTTTCTTTGAACATTTCTCTTTACCAAATATAAAAATATTGAAATGGAAAAAAGGGCTATTTGGCTGACAGTTAAGCATCACCCATTGAGTAATGAGTCTTTTTGCTTTCCAACTGGCGTAGGAAGGCAGCGCATTATAAGGATGGAGGTGTTGGCCAACTAATGGTTGAAGTGGGGGTAAATCCTGCGGTAAAACCTCCAGGATTATATTTAATCACAGTTGGCAATGCTATTTGCTCATAATATTCCATCCAGTGAGATAAATTATAATTTTCCCATAAGCTGCCTGCTGCTTGTGAGACCCCAACAGTGGTGTAGGGTCTCCGATTATAAACAGTTCATGTGGCACCTGAAGTTTAAATGATACTTTTAGCATATTTGTTTCTAATGAACAGAGAATGTATCAACATTTGAACAAATGTCCTTCTTAAACAAATATGCTGAATATCAAAGACCACAGCAACTAGTGATCTTTACTTACCTGCAGAGCTGCTTCAGCTTCCTCCAGGGCAGGTTTTGCAGCTTCCAACTTCTCTTCTGCAATGGCCTTGTCTGCTGATATGCTGTCTACAATTGCTTGAGCTTTGTCCTTTACCTTCTGGACTTCCACCTTTACTTTTTCGGAAGCTTGAGCTTTCACAGTAACCTCTTTTAAAACCTGCAACAGCAATAAAACATACAAGATGAATTCAAAGAGTTATCAAGACTAGTCATAAAACAAGCACAGGTTGCAAACTGAGAGTGACCAGGAATTGGTTCAGACTATCCCTTTCAAATAAAATGCAGTACTCAACCACAAGGATAAACTGAGGAAGGAAGGATAAACTGCATGCCTGCAACTATAGGGAGAATTTCCAATGGTTCATGTAGCAACATTTTGTACACATAACTGAAAAAATTTCTTATGCTCTCCATTTTTTGCAAAATCCTGAATCTATTCCTACTTTAAAAAGGATGTTAATGAAGAGGTAAAAGAAGATTTGCTAACATGCTACTAGAACAGAAAGTTAAAAGGAAATGTGATAGAGTTGTTCAAAATTATGAAGTTTTGATAGGTAAACAGAGAAAAAACTATTTTCACTTGCCAATACATCAGTAATAAGAGGACATATATTTCAGATCATTTTCAAAAGAACAGAAGGAATGGATAGGAGCTACATTAGGACTGATTTTAAATCCAGGCAGGAAATATTACTAAGGCCTCATTAAAGCATCTTATGCCACAATGTAAAATTTAGTTAAAAGCTCACTTAGACTTTAGAGAAACTATAATGCGGATTCATTAGGATGCTAATTATACGAGGAAATTCAAATATTAGGAAAGACCTGAAAAACTGGGGTTTTACAGGATGATCTATTGGAAATATTTAAAATTATGATCGGATGGGAGGTTTTTCCAGAAGTTGAGAGGTAACAGATGTGAGATTAATTGTAAGAGATTTAGAACAAAGAACAAGAAAAACATTATTACATTGAAAGTACTAAATTTGTGGAATGCTCTTCAAGGGGAAGTAGCTGAGGCAAAAACTATACCAAGTTCAAGATTAAGGTAAGAAGAAAAATAAGAACAGAATAATTAAGTGTGTTCTGGATGATTTGCTTGTGTGGGAGGTCTAAGTCTACATTTACGTTAAGTGTTAAGAAGCCCAAACTTACCTTGATGAGCTCAGAGGTCATGAACTTTGGTTCCCAACGGACCGTGAACTTTCTGAGCATGTGCAGGCTGGGGGAGGGCTGCACATGCACCGTTCAAAATTCTTACATTCTTCAGGCCCCCCAGGACAGATCCTGCATGCCTATGCATAGAGAGAAAAGAAAAACAACACGAGAACCCAGGGCAGGTGACTAGGTGTGGAGTGCCATAGCCAGCAAGTGTCCCAGGCAGGGGACAAGGGAGGTGTGCCCCAGGTAAGGGACAAGGGAGAGGGGACAGGGAGAGATCCCAAGAAGAATCCCAGGTAGGGGAGAAAGACAGGAGACAGAAACAGGTGACAGTTAAGTTTGGTTACAAGGAAGGAGCAGAGAAAGAGGGTCCAACTAGAGGAAGGGCTAAGGAGTGCAGGCTTTAAATGAAGTGGGCTTTGAAAAAACCTTGGTATTGGAAGAGGGCTCAGGAGAAGCCCTGAAGATTCAAGAAGGCAGCCGAAGGTTGGTGACTCCATGTTGCAGGCTGCTGAGGCAAAGCTACCCCTTTGGAGCAGTAGTGTTCTGCTTGGCACTGCCCAAGAGCTGAAATTGTGCTTGCGAGTTGATGCTCGAGTGTACTCAGAAATCCAGAGGAATGGAACCTTGGGAGATGAGATTGAAACCCTATGTGCTGGGCCATTGTTGAAACTGTCCGAATTGGAGGGACTTTTGGAGAGAATTCCAAGGTGAGATCTTCAAAGGTGAAGATTGAAAGCTCTTGTGAGAAAGAAAGTGTTTCAGTGAGATTAGTTGACTCACTGTGGTCCTAACGTCGGGGTGAATTATTGAGAAATTCATGGGCCTGCATTTTTCCTATTGCAGGAGCGGGTGGGGGTGGGCGCGGAACTGATCGCTGCCCGTGATTGGCTGCACGCCACCATTTTATGCGGACGGGCCAATTAAGGCTCACCCAGCATAACGCGCAGCTGGTAGCGCTCAGTGCTACCTGTGCGGGAAGGGGGAGGAGGGAGAGTCGGGGCCTGCGCCCTTTCACATTTGCGCACAAGAGTGCAGCGATCCACCTGAAGGGGTTATGAGCATTAATAGAGAATGGATTTAAAAATTTATTCAAACATGTCCCCTCATGTGACTGTGTCACCTGAATTGGGACATGTTTGTAAAGGTGGGAAAATTTATGTATTTATTTTATAAAAGCTTCAGGACTGCCCGTGGATGAGGTTTCCTGAAAACCGTGAATGTTTGGGCTTTTCACCTGTCCGCCAACCTTAAGTTGGACAGGAAGCGTTCTGAACTACTTTAATTACTTCCTTAATGGCTTTAAGAGGCCGCTGACATTTTGGCGGGCGGGCGATTGGGACGCAGGCCCGACATTATTGCACGTCATTTTACGCGTCGGTGTATCGGGCCCACCCCCACACGCCAACCAGAAGATTCAGTCCATGTATTCTGTCTTGGTTGTATGTGCCTCTTATTGCATAGTGTGGTGAGTTTGACCGCAGTTGGCTTGTTTATTCACATGTACCTCATACTCTAACACTCAGGATAAGTATAAGATAGATATTGTAAATTGTTTTCTCTTTCTGACTTTGAGAAGTAAAGTTTATTTTTGTTTGTTCAAGACCCATGAAACCTTATGACTTTCTTCACTGAGCAGGTGTCTTAAATCTCAAACTTTGTCTATTTTAAACAAAATGTTATTGATCCTGAACCAGACCCTACCGACAACTTGGGGGCCTGGCCAAGGATCATAACGTAAGTAAGAATCCATATCCAAGTGGGTATGTCCTTTATTTTTGTCATGTCGTGTGCTCTGCCCAAAGGCAGGTCTTTGGCTTATTGTATGTTGATGCTTCATCCTGGTTTCTCAGCAGTTTTGTCAGTGGTGGTCTGCATTGCGCTCCACTCTAAGGAGCAGGATGAAAAGGTAGGCCCCAAGTCTAGGTCAGCTGGAATGGGAATTGAACCTGTGCGGTTGATATTATTCAGAACCACATTAGCTATCCAGCCAACATAAACTAACCAACACTTTTATTTTTGAAATAGTATGCAAACATCTATTAAACAGAATACACTAAGTGACTTTCATCATACTCAGTGTTGAACATGCTTTGTCTACAGTGAAACTAGACAGATACAATGGAACATACAGTACCTTGCCTATTAATAACTGGGGTTGCCTTCAGAGAAACTAAAGGAGTACATAGGGTTAGAGTTAGTAGCAAATTGGCTGCCCCTTAAACACCCTGCCCAATGTTCCTTTTCATTAACTTCAAAAATTTGGCACGGCATGTAATGGGCATCAATGCCAGTTTTCTGTCCTGTGGTGAAAACTAAATCTGTCCGGACCACAAGAGAATTTTATTGTTACACTCGCAGAACCCTGTACTGTGCTAGCAAACACAAGAAAGTGGAAGTCAACTTCTATAAAGACAAAAGCAGGCGACTAGACAGTTTAAGGGAGCGACTGACAACACTGTAACTAGGGTACCAGCGGTAGAGACAAATTCATAATAAATTGCCTTTACACATACTCTGTACACATACTATGTTATACTCTGTAAACACACTATAATTTTTTTTCATGCTTCTTCACCAGTCATGTGTCTCAATTTTTTTCTGGCTGACAGTCACAGTGCACTTTGTATACTGTAATCCCACTGAGAAATGTGAAAAGGATGATCACCATGATGGACTGTCTCTCTCAAATACCCACCGGGCAGATTCTAATACTATTCCTGGGAGCTGGAAATGAGGCAAGCAGTCATGACCACAGATCCTATCCCCAAATTACTTAAGGACATATTGAACTTTTATGTAAGACATGAGTTTTTTTTTAAAAGCAAAAGCTACCTTATAAAATACTATTTTATACTCTGTAAACACACTATAATTTTTTTTCACAAGGTAATCACTTGCTGGAAAATTCCTATGTGGATTACTTGACCAACTATTCAGAGAGAACAGAAGGTTGCATCTAAAAAGTGTGAAAAGGCCTACTTCAGACAGAGGAACTTCAAAAAAAAAAGATACAATGCAAACTGAACTGTAATCTCCTGTGGTTGCAGAGATAATGGAAAATTATTATTGTCTCAGCCAAAACCACCGACTGTTGAGTTGTATCCTAGACTGTGAACATGAACTGAGTTGAATAGAAAACAGATCTGGGTGAAAGACATATTTGTTTTTTTTCCCTTCCAGAAATACACCAGGAAAGGAGTTTTAAAAAAGTAATCTGTAACCCTAGTTCTGTGTACTAATCTGGTGTTCTTTTATGGTATGTGTGTGTGCTGTGAAAGTGACAGCTGAAGAACACCAACTGGGCATCCCTGCTCTTGTAGGTAAGAAAAACTCTCTCTCTCTGATTGCTGGAAGCAAGTCACAAGTCAGCAGAGCCACAGTTGAAAAGGAATCAGGACAACTCCTTTCAGCTAACCTGCAGAAACAAGAATCTCCAAACCAACTGCTCAACTGGCCAAGTCAGTGCTACTAGAATCACCCCAACTTAATGGCCGCAAACTTTCACCATCAACTCCTCACGGACAAGCCAAAAGATCTGATTCATATATCTTTTTTAACTTTTATTTTTTGGAATCAATTTCTCATTCCTAATTTGTGTGTATGTGTGTTGCATTTTTATTAATTTTTCTTGCATTTCGTAACCAATAAACTCACTCTTTCTTTGACTCAAGACAGCCTGGTTAAATTGGCTCCTTTCAAAACATAAATACATTTGGACTGAGAAAAGGTATTCACAAGGGAAGGGATCCTTTTTAAATTAACCTTGTTGCAACCAACTGAGGGGGTTGAATAAAGAAGGGGAGCCAGTTCATCCCTCCTCAACCGGGAGCATAACAATTTGGGGTACCTCGCCTGAAGATCATAACAAATTTGGGCACTGCCTGGGGGCCGATCGTAACAAAGCACAGAACTTAATAGTTTGGGAAGCGAAAGATCAGTTTCCTGATGGCAAGACTAAAGGTGAGCATTAAATTGGAAGCAGATTGGAGGAGAATCATCTTTATCAATGGCAAGAGGCGGGAACCTATTTGTAATGCTTTAGCATGTCATGAATACACATTAAAACACATGCTCGCCAGATTAAATGGTATATTTGCGATTAAGTCGGCAAGAAGCAAGAAACGTGCCTTCAGATGCACAGCTGGTTAAAGCTGGTTTGCAGCGAGCAAGGTAGTCTTCCTGGTGGACTTGGACTGAGTAGGAGCAGCATTTCTTATATGGTGACCTTTGCTGGACCAGAAGAGAGGATGTTGAGCTGTTGCATTGAGTCGGGTGTCGGCTGACCAGGTAGGTCAGGCTATCGTGGAAGGGAGAGCAGGACAAGGCAGTCCAAAGAACGGGTGTGGGGACAGAACGAGGGAGCTGAATGATACAGGGAAGATCAATCTCTCCCAGATGGAGATCAGGCATGACAGAGGGGAGATCAAGGGTAAGCGATGGCAGATCAAGGGTGATAGAGGGAAGGTTGAGGATGACAGGATGAAGCCAAGGGTGACAGCGGGCAGGTCAAGCATGATGGGCAGCACTCAATGGTGATGGGGGCAGCTCGAGGTTGACAGACGGTTGATCAAGGATTATGGCAGGTGGTTCAAGAGTCACCAAAGGGAGGGAGAGGGTGTTAGGGAGGGATCGGGGTGATGGAGGGAAGGTCAAAGATGACTGCTTGAGGGTGCAGAGTGATGGCTTGCAGCTCCTGTCTCAAAGTGGGAGTGTCCAGGGACTTAGCTGTGACAGCAGGAAGGTGGTTGAGGAGGGAGATAGCCACAATGTTATGGGTGGAGTTCAGAGTGTGGTCAATGAAAAGCAGTGGGATCTCCATTGGTCCACAGTCCTCAAATCAGGTAGAAGACTCAAATAGACTGCGCTGACCAGATCTTTGTTGTGTTCTATCTGCAGTTTATTTCAGATAGACAGGATGGAACTCTTGCACCCAGTGCTTTTTGATGCTGTGACATAGGAGAAGAGAGACCTGCAGAGGAGGGCTCAAGGCCAAGAGCAGCAAAAGCCAGAAGGACAAGAGGCAGCAGCAGAGGGTCAGGCAATTCTGGATAGTAACCAGGGGTTAGTGCAACAATGAGCAATGGCACGTAACCGAATATAACACATGTGGGATAAATACCTGCAAATGTCAGAGAGGCAATGCCAAACATGGCTGAGGATGTCACGGCAGTCAGTCACTGACCTATGTCAGCTCCTGGAGGAAGACCTACAGCCCTGTGGAATGGGAGACAATGCTATACCAGTAGCCTTAAAAGTAACTGAATCCTTGAATTTCTCCACCACCAAGTCGTTCCAGGGATCAACAGTGAGGCTTCTCCCAGTCAGCCACACACAGGTGCACAGGGAGTTCATCAATGCCACCTTCAAAACGATGATTTTCTGAGATTCATCACAGATCCTGAGAGCCAGGCAACCAAAGCTGTTGGATTCAGCTCCAAAGCTGGATTTCCCCAAGCGCCTGGGGTAATTGACCTGCCCACCTGTGGCTGAGAGTTCCCTGGGAACAGCTAGCAGCATTCATAAACTGAGATGGGTTTCATTCCATCAATCAGTTGGCTGTGACCACAGGAAACAGATCCTGCAGGTGTGTGCTCGCCTTCCCAGGGAGTTCCTATGCCTTGTGCATTCTCAGTCACTTTCAGGTGTGTTGAAAATATCTAGTTTATGGTTCAGGTTAATATTTTAGAGGTAATTTTTATTCTGGGAAGATTAAAGTTGTAAAGATAAGGTAAGTAAAATGCTGGGCTTTAGAGATGGCCACAACACCTAGAAAAAGACAGTTCAGAAAGTGACATATTTTTGATGAATAAAGTTAAAATAGAAGAGACAGAGCTACATAACAACAGGTGGGCTTACTTAGCTAAAGAACTTGTGACGTGATGTCTGCAATCCTTACAGCAATGATATTCCAGAGATGTTTTTGTTTGGGTGGTAGAGTTAAATTAATTTAAAAGCATTCAGTGAACTCCAAAAGGTTGAAAAACCTATTTACTTCATCAGATCAAAGAAGAAATTGTAAATGAGGGCAATGAGGTTCAATGAAGAGTGCAGGAGGTCATGCCAGGAACAACACCAGGCATATCTAAAACTGAGGTTTCAACCTTGTGAAACTATAACACAGGACTACTTGCGTGCCAATCAGTGTAAGCAGCAAGTGATAGACAGAGCTAAGCAATTCCACAACCAACGGATCAGACCTGAGCTCTGCCGTCCTGCCACATCCAGGTGTGAATGGAGGTGGACAATTAAACAACTCACTGTAGGAGGAAGCTCCACAAATATCCCCATCCTCACTGATGGGGGAGCCTGGCACATCAATGCAAAAGATAAGGCTGAAGCATTCGCAACAATCTTCAGCCAGAAGTGCCAAATGGATGATCCATCTCGGCCTCCTCCAGGGGCCCACAGCATCACAGATGCCAGTCTTCAGCCAATTCAATTCACTCACATGATATCAAGAAACAACTGAAGGCACTGAGTACTGCAAAAGCTATGGGCCCTGACAATATTCTGGCGATAGTGCTGAAGACTTGTGCTCCAGAACTTGCTGTGCCCCTAGCCAAGCTTTTACTGTACAGTTACAACACAGGCATCTACCTGACAATGTGGAAAATTACCCAGGTATGCCCTGTACACAAAAAGCAGGACAAATCTAACCTGGCCAATTACTGCCCCATCAGTCTACTCTTCATCATCAGTAAAGTGATGGCAGGGGTCATTAACAGCGGCACTTGCTTAGTAATAACCTGCTCACTGACACTCAGTTTGGGTTCCACCAGGGTCATTCAGCTTTTAACCTCATTACAGCCTCGATTCAAATATGGACAAAAGAGCTGAACTCCCAAGGTGAGGTGAGAGTGACTGCCCTTTACATCATGGCATCATTTGACCGAATGTGGCATCAAGGAGCACTAGCAAAACTGGGGTGAATGGATATCAGGGAGAAAACTCTCCGCTGGTTGGAGTCATACCGAGCACAAAGGAAGATGGCTGTGGTTGTTGAAGGTCAATCATCGCAGTTCCAAGAAATCATAGCAGGAGTTCCTCTGGGAAGTGTCCTCGGCCCAACCATCTTCAGCTGCTTCATCAATGATCTTTCTTCCATCATGAGTTCAGAAGTGGGGATGTTCACAGATGATTGCATAATGTTCAGCATTGTTCATGATTTCTCAGACACTGAAGCAGTCCATGTCCAAATGCAGTAAGACCTGGACTATATCCAGGCTTGGGCTGCCAAGTGGCAAGTACCATTTGTGCCACACAAGTGCCAGGTAATGACCATCCCCAACAAGAGAGAATCAAACCATCGCCCCCTGACATTTAATGGCATTACCATTACTAAATCCAACACTTTCAACATCTTGGGGGTTACCATTGACCAGAAACTGAATTGGACTAGCCATATAAATACTGTGACTACAAGACCAGGTCAGAGGCTAGGAATCCTGTGATGAGTAACTCGCCTCCTGACTCCCCAAAGCCTGTCCACCATCTACAAGGCACAAGTCAGGAGTGTGATGGAATACTCTCCATTTGCCTGGATGAGTGCAGGTCCAACAACATTCAAGAAGCTTAACACCATCCAGGACAAAGCAGCCTGCTTGATTGGCATCCCTTCCACAAAGACAGACAGTCGCAGCAGTGTGTACCATCTTCAAGATGCACCACAGAAACCCACTAAGGCTTTTTAGGCAGCACCTTCTCAGTTTGAATGTTGAGGGAACAAAAGCCATAAGACTGCCTAGTTTGAAACTATTGGAAGAATCTACAGTGATCCTCAGAGAGTTGTATGCCAAAGAAAACAACAAGCAGATTAGTTTGGAAGTATTGAAAGTAACCAGAACAGGGGGACTCAGGCATCCACAGTCAAGAGATGGTAAATGAAAGTTTTACCTCTGAAAATAGCTGGACCTGAGGAGAATTCTCCAAAGAACTGTGGCATCCTTATATGTGGTCCTACAGAACTAAATAACTTCAAGATTAATGTGTTTTATAATAAAGTTCTTGGCGTAAGTAAGAAGTAAACCAGATGCATAACATACATAGTCATAAACCATATTATGAAGTTAATAGTGCTCATTTTGTTTAACTCTTTTATACACAATAAAGTTTGTTTTGTTTCAAAGAAAACCTGAGAGTGACCGAGAATGTACAAGACATGAGAACTCCCTGGGAAGTGAGTGCACACCTGCAGGATTTGTTTTTGGTGGTCACAAACCAGCTGAAAACCTGTGACATAATTCTACTGGTTAAAACCAGGTGTTCAAATTTCTCTTTAAATGTGAAGTGTCCTTAACCAGATCATAACAGTGACACTGCTGTTTGCAAACACTCCACCCCACACAGTTGCAGGAATGACTCCTGGGGAACAGGGGCTATCCTTAGAAGGCTTGGCTGATGACACCTGTCCAGAACACACAAAGCCCAGTTGAGGAGAGGTACAATGCCTCCTACACCTCAACAAGGGCAACAATAGAACAGACCAAGGTTCTGCTGCCTGGACCACTCAGGTGCAGCACTGCAGTCTGCACCACAGAGTGTCACCAGGATTACTATGGCCTGCTGCGCCATACAGAAACTCACACAGCAAAGAGGTGAGGAATTGCCATCCAGGGAGATGGAGGAGCCAGATTCATCCTCAGATGAGGATGAAGGGGAAGAATCAGAAGACCCTGAGGTGATGCACGATGTGGCTCCAGCTGCAGATGCCAGGACGAGGGAGCGAGGCGCAAGAGATATCTGTGAATCTGGATTTTAGCTACAGCGAGGTTCCTACAAGATTCCTTGATCCCCAGCTCAAGAAACGTCGCAGTTGAAAAACCACTAGATTGGGCATATTCCCTCCAGCAGCAACCTACAGGGCCCGCGACATCTGGCACCAGCTGCAGGCCCTTTGTATGAACAAGCCAAAATGCATGGTCCCGTCAAAGATGGCCAGCATTTATTGCTCTAGTTGCCCTTGAGAAAGGGGTGGTGAGCTGCCTTCATGAACCCCTGCAGTCCATGTGGTGTAGGTACACCCATATCTGTTAGGGAGGGAGTTCTAGGATTTTGACCCAGCGACAATGAAGGAACGGCGATATATTTCCAAGTCAGGATGGTGAGTGGCTTGGAAGGGAACTTCCAGGTGGTGGTGTTCTCATGTGTCTGCTGCCCTTGTCCTTATGTGCTCTTTTGTCCTCCAGGCAGACAGAAAGATTGAATATCATCTTAATTGTCAGCAAACTCTTTTAAAAACTTGAAGACCTATGACAGCTAATGTCACCTCCCTGATAAGTGTTCCACACATGCACTCTCCTACAATCATTATAACTTTCACCGCCCCAACTCCAACACGTTCTGTCCACATGTTCCATCTAGTGCTGTGGCCGAGAACCCAAACTCCTGCCTAGATACCTCGGCACACACACATTTACATTGTTTGATGCCATCATGAGTGCCACTTTGTAGTGACTACACTGTGCCACTTACTCTTGCAGAACACACAGGGCTATTGACACTTTTGCGACATTGGAACCAGATTTACTTGTAGACCCATGGCTGCTAATCTCTGCTGCAATCTCCACCTAGGCCACCTTGGTCAGGTGGGAGGGTCTCCTACTGCCATCACAGGGAAACAGGACCAACTGCTGTTTCCTGACAGCCTGCAGGAGAAACTGCAGGCAGGCATCGCTAAACCATGGGGTCACTCGTTGCCTGCACTAATCCATTGCTCAAAAGAAGCAGGTGATTGCAGCAGCAGCTGTACTTTCAAAAGATCCACTCACACAGCTAAACTGATGCTGCTGGATTGCAGAGAGTGAATGCCTGTCCGGGTGTCTTTTAATGTGGTGCCTGGACCATCAACCCAGTGAGGTAACAATGGGGTTGTCAAGTTCCTGTCACTCCTGCCGCACAATTGGCCGGGCCCCTTGAATATGAATATCTTATTGGCTGACCACCGCGTGGTTGTGTGTGGTCAGCCATCCTGCCTCCAAGTGGAGGTCCCATGCACTTCTGGCCCCACCATCAGGACACTCAATGCAACTACAAGATTCCAGTCATAGGATTCATTTTTGGCAATGGCAAGATGCACGTTATTGCTATGCGAGATGTTGTAGTTCCACAGCAAAAGGGTGAGAATTACAACTCCGATTATGTGCGTTTCTTACGTGTGCTGAAAGTTTGTCAACAAGAGCTGTAACCAGTTGAAGAACTGAACATACAGGCCGGGATTTTTCGGCCCCGTCAAGGGCGAGACCTGCTGCGGGTCAGCCAGAAATCCATTGACTTGCAGCAGGACCGGAAGATCACGGCAGCGGGCAGGTGCGGAAAACCCTGCCCACAATGTTTAACATTTTTCAGATCAATGTAAATCTTTAATGTATTATTATAGCACATATGAATTTGATCGTATATGTGTGTAAGTAGCAGAACCACTCAATGAACCAAAAATTTGAGCAATTTGGCTGTTTCATTTTACATTTTAGTTTGTGAATGGTAGCATTGAAAAGAATTAACTCATTTGATTGGCTCAATTTGTGAAACTGCCAGTTGTTGATTTGTGTTTTTTTACCTTACGCGGCTGGTTAAAGGAACTGCTTTTAATTGGCTCATGTTTAATCAATTGGATATATGAGCAAATGCTTAAAATTATTCCCCAAAAATTCATGGCCAGTTAGGTGGACTCTTGCAGTAATTTTGGCAGGAACCTGGTTGGAAGCTGTGGGAGGAAGATCTCCAGAGGAGATGAGGTCAGTGACAGTCCTGGACACAATGGCTTGATGTTCAGTGGTGGGGTCATGGTCCAGGGAGAGGTAGGAGGAAGTGTCTGCGAGTTGATGCTCAGCCTCTGTGAGGTAGAGGTCAGTGCGCCAGACAACAACGGCACCACCCTTGTCAGTGGGTTTGATGACAATGTTGAGGTTGGACCTGAGAGAACAGAGTGCAGTAAGTTCAGAGAGAGACAGATTAGAATGGGTGAGAGGAGCAGAGAAATTGAGACGACTAATGTCGTGCCGACAGTTCTCAATGAAAAGATCAAGAGAAGGTAAGAATCCAGAGGGAGGGGTCCAGGTGGAGGGAGAATATTGGTGGTGGGTAAAAGGATCCGTTGAACGGGGAGAGGACTCCGTTGCATCTGTTTCGATGATGCTACCTTCAAAAACAGTTCCTCTGACATATCCTCCTTCTTCCTTAACCGAGGTTTTCCACCCACGGTCGTTGACAGGGCCGTCAACCGTGTCCGGCCCATCTCCCGCGCATCCGCCCTCAAGCCTCCTCCTCCCTCCCAGAAACATGATAGGGTCCCCCTTGTCCTCACTTATCACCCCACCAGCCTCCGCATTCAAAGGATCATCCTCCGCCATTTCCGCCAACTCCAGCATGATGCCACCACCAAACACATCTTCCCTTCACCCCACCCGGCGGCATTCCATAGGGATCATTCCCTCCTGGATACCCTGGTCCACTCCTCCATCACCCCCTACTCCTCAACCCCCACCTATGGCACCTCACCATGCCCACACAAAAGAGGCAACACCTGCCCCTTCACTTCCTCTCTCTTCACCGTCCAAGGGCCCAAACACTCCTTTCAAGTGAAGCAGCATCTCCCCCCACTTAATCTACTGCATACGTTGCTCCCAATGCGTTCTCCTCTACATTGGAGAGACCAAACATAAACTGGGCGACCGCTTTGCAGAACACCTGCGGTCTGTCCGCAAGAATGACCCAAACCTCCCTGTTGCTTGCCATTTTAACACTCCACCCTGCTCTCTTGCCCACATGTCTGTCCTTGGCTTGCTGCATTGTTCCAGTGAAGCCCAACGCAAACTGGAGGAACAGCACCTCATCTTCCGACTAGGCACTTTACAGCCTTCCGGACTGAATATTGAATCCAACAGCTTTAGATCTTGAACTCCCTCCTCCATCCCCACCCCCTTTCTGTTTCTTCCCCCTTCCTTTTGTTTTTTCCAATAATTTATATAGATTTTTTTTCCCACCTATTTCCATTATTTTTAAATCTTTTATGCCCTGCTAGCCTTTCCACCCCACCCCCACTAGAGCTGTACCTTGAGTGCCCTACCATCCATTCTTAATTAGCACATTCGTTTAGATAATATCACCACCTTCAACACCTCTTTGTTCTTTTGTCTGTGACATCTTTTGATTATCTGCTCCTATCACTGTTTGCTTGTCCCTACAACCACACCACACCCCCCACTTCTCTCCCTCCACCCAACCACACACCCCGCGCCGCCCCCCCACCTCAAACCAGCTTATATTTCACCCCTCTCCTTAGATTCACTCTGTTCTGTTGAAGGGTCATAAGGACTCGAAACGTCAACTCTTTTCTTCTCCGCCGATGCTGCCAGACCTGCTGAGTTTTTCCAGGTAATTCTGTTTTTGTTTTGGGTTCCAGCATCCGCAGTTTTTTGTTTTTACCTGTCTGAACAGTTTGAAACCAGGGCCTGGACTTTCACCCAGTCAGGTTATCTTGGGAGCCCTTTAAAAATTGCAGGCGGGTCCAGACTCCAGGGTTCCCAACCCCATTCCCAGGCCGTCCAATTTTCAGGAATGCCGTTAAATGGTGTCGGCTGGTTCCTGTGAAATGCCCATACCTGGCACACCCGACCTGACTGGCTCCATTACAGAGACAAGCAAGTCCTACTCCTCTGCAATTTTCATGGAGGCGGGCCAAGTTTTTAAGAGTTGTAGTTCACAGCCCCTGAGAGGAGTCATGAACCCTAGTGTGCAGGAGGCAACCTTTTAAAAGGTAAGCTCAAAAAGTCCCCCTCGTGCCTCATTGGCCAAGTTATGCCCCCCACCACCCACTATGTCCCCTCATGCCCCCATGCCAAGCTTCGCCTTTTCATGCACCCCTCAGAGAGAAAATGTAAGGAGGTGCAGAAACAGAGAGGCACAGTGTATATGTACATAGGCACAGTGTATATGTACATAACAGAGGCACAGTGTATATGTACATAAGACATTGAAGATGGCAGGACATGTTGAGAGATCATTTAAAAAAGCATATAGTATCTTAGGCTTTATTAATAGGCGCATGGAGTAAGGAGGTCATGTTGAATTCATACAAGACCTTAGTTAGGCCTTATCTGAAGTTCTGCATCCAGTTCTGGGTGCCATACTTGAGGGAGGGTGTAAAGGCATTGGAGAGAGTACAGGTGAGAATGATTCCTGTGATAAAGAACTGTAGCTATGAGGATAGATTGGAAAGGTAGGGACTCTTTTCCTCAGTGCAAAGAAGGCTGAGAGGAGGCTTGATAGAGGTATTCAAGATACTGAAGGGTACGGACAGGGTAAATAGTGAGAAATTGTTCCCACTCAAGAAAGCATCAAGAACTAGAGGGCAAGAATTCAAAATAACTGGCAAAAGGAGTAAGAGTGATGTGAGGAATTTTTCTTTCAACCAGAGGGTGGTTGGAGTCTGGAATGAACTTCCTGAGAGGATGGTGGAGAAAGTTTGATCAAGGTGTTCAAAAGGGAATTGGGTTGCTATCTGAAAAGAATGTGCAAGGTTATATGCATAAGACAGGGGAGTGGGACTAGGTAGAATGCTCTTTCAGACAGCCAATGTAGCTTGATGGGCCAAATAGCCTCCTTCTGCACTGTAAAGATGCTGTCATTCCCACATACCCCCATGCCAAGCTCTGGCCCTTTCTAGAACCAATGAACCCCAAAGGGCAGAATCGTCCCAGATTTGCACAATGCGTGGTAGCCGGCGTGAAAAATGACATTTTACCTGCTGGTCATAAAAGTGCATTTTTGCGCCATATCGTCCCCTCCCAGGTACATCCCACCTCCTTAATAATGCATTCATGGGAAACACGCCGGATCGCTGGCAGGCAGGCTTGGACTTGCCTGCATACCATTACCTCTGCATTTCCTCGCTCTGGGCGCCATGTTTAAAGCATACTAGAGCGCATTGTACGACATGTCTTCAAAGCAGAGGACAGCTTGAGTCAAAAGCAAAGAAGTCGCAACCCCAAATTTAGTGACGCCTCTCTGGTGCGCCTGCTGGATGCAGTTGAAGCCCGCTGCGAACTCCTCTACCCCCGCTCTGGCTGCAGGAGGTCCACCAGAGTCACCAATCCGGCCTGGGAGGTGGTGGCGACAGCAGTTAGTGCCACCGGAACACAGGGGAGGTCAGCTATCCAGTGCAGAGGAGGGTGAATGGTCTCATCCATTCCACCAAGGTAATTTAGTCACCTCATCGCTTTCAATGCACACTCCCAAACACATCACACATCCACAGGGAACTCACACTTCAAGGGACAACACAATTAAGTCTCACACACACCCTCAAATCTCCATCCGGCTCATACTCTCGCATGCTCATCCCATCCATGGCTCCACTCACCACACAAACCTTCCAGGTAGTGGCATGCGTCCTGTTCACACACTCGCCATCCATTTTTATGCAGGAGAAGCTGGCTCAAAAGAGGAGGGAGAGGTATCAGACCGGGGGATGCACTGGCCCACATTCGGCCTCTCACTCACTTTGAGGAGCATGTCATTGTGCTGACTGGTGAGGACATGGAACGTGCCTGTGGCAAATACCCTCGTTAGGATCCTGCACCATATCATCCTCTCTCAACACAATGGTGGGTGCTCTCTCTCCTGTTTTTGACTCTGCTGCCATGCACTAATCATCTCTACTTTGGTTCACAGGGAGCTCTGCCAAGTGACTGACACCCTCAGCCAGCCAGTCCCTCAGCTCTATCCAGGTCCTCACCTCCAGCGAAGAGGATACCTCCTCCATTGAAGAGCTGGACATAAGCAGCCTGAAAGACCCTTCACAGCACTTACTCACACCCTCCACTAGCGTGGAGCACATACCTTGGTGAGACCTAGATCTATAGCAGGCTTGGGTTCACAATTTGGTGGCCACCGCGTGGAGACAGCAAAAGGAGGCAAGTTCAGCCGAGCTCCCCGGCATTCGGAGGACTGCTGGGAAGGAGGCATCTGTGAGGTCTGACACAGATGACAAGCCCCTGGATTTGGCCTTCCAACTCATTGTGGAGAGTCAGCAGGGGGACATCACGCAGGGCTGCTGGAAGCCAGGGACAGCATAAAAGCTAAAGAGAAAGCATACAATGCAGCGAAGAGCAGTGGGAAACCAGGGGATTGGGAAGCTTACAAAGACCAACAGAGGACAACCAGAAAAGAAATAAGGAGGGAGAAGATTAAATATGAGGGTAAACTAGCCAGTAATATAAAAGAAGATTGCAAGAGGTTTTTTAGATATATGAAGGGTAAGAGAGGCAAAAGTGTACATTGGGCCGCTGGAAAATGAAGCTGGAGAAGTAGTAGTGGGGAACAAAGAAATGGCGGAGGAACTGAATAGGTACTTTGCGTCAGTCTTCATGGTGGAAGATGAGTAACATCCCCAAAGTTCAAAAGAGTCGGGGGGCAGAGGTGAGTATGGTGGCTATTACCAAGAAGAAGGTGCTAGGAAAACTGAAAGGTCTGAAGGTGGATAAATCACCTGGAACAGATGGATTACACCCCAGAGTTCTGAAGGAGATAGCTGAAAAGATAGTGGAGGCGTTAGTGGTGATCTTTCAGGAATCACCGGAGTCAGGGAGGGTCCCAGAGGACTGGAAAATTGCTAATGTAACCCCACTGTTTAAGAAGGGAGTGAGGCAAAAGACAGGAAATTACAGGCCGATTAGCCTGACCTAGGTCGTTGGTAAGATTTTAGAGTCCATTATTAAGGATGAGATTTCAGAATTCTTGGAAGTGCATGGTAAAATAAGGCAATGTCAGCATGGTTTCATCAAGGGGAGGTCATGCCTGACAAATCTGTTAGAATTCTTTGAAGAGGTAACAAGTAGGTTAGACAAAGGAGAGCCAATGGATGTTACCTACTTGGACTTCCAGAAGGCCTTTGACAAGGTGCCACACAGGAGGCTGCTCAGTAAGATAAGAGCCCATGGTGTTAGAGGCAAGGTACTAGCATGGATAGAAGATTGGCTGTCTGGCAGGAGGCAGAGAGTGGGGATAAGGGAGTCCTTCTCAGGAAGGCGGCTGGTGACTAGTGGAGTTCCGCAGGGGTCAGTGTTGGGACCACAACTTTTCACTTTATACATTAATGATCTAGATGAAGGAACTGAGGGCATCCTGGCTAAGTTTGCAGATGATACAAAGATAGGTGGAGGGACAGGTAGTATTAAGGAGGTGGGGAGGCTGCAGAAGGATTTGGACAGGTTAAGAGAATGGGCAAAGAAGTGGCAGATGGAATACAAAGTGGGCAAATGTGAGGTCATGCACTTGGTAGGAAGAATAGAGGCATAGACTATTTTCCAAATGGGGAGAGAATTCAGAAATCTGGAGTGCAAAGAGACTTGGGAGTCCTAGTCCAGGATTCTCTTAAGGTTAACTTGCAGGTTGAGTTGGTAGTTAAGAAGGCAAATGCAACGTTGGCATTTATTTCAAGAGGACTAGAATATAAAAGCAGAGATGTGCTGCTGAGGCTTTATAAGGCTCTGGTCAGACCACATTTAGAATATTGTGAGCAATTTGGGGCCCCATATCTCAGGAAGGATGTTCTGGCCCTGGAGAGGGTCCAGAGGAGGTTCATGAGAATGATTCCAGGAATGAAAGGCTTAACGTATGAGGAACATTTGAGAATTCTGGGTCTATACTCGAAGGAGTTTAGAAGGATGAGGGAGGATCTGACTGAAACTTACAGAATACTGAAAGGCCTGGATAGAGTGGACGTGGGGAAGATGCTTCCATTAGTAGGAGAGACTAAGACTCGAGGGCACAGCCTCAGAGTAAAGGAAAGACCTTTCAGAACAGAGATGAGGAGAAACTTCTTTAGCCAGAGAGTGGTGAATCTATGGAATTCATTGCCACAGAAGGCTGTGGAGGCCAGGTCATTGAGTGTATTTAAGACCGAGATAGATAGGTTCTTGATTGGTAAGGGGATCAAAGGTTATGGGGAGAAGGCAGGAGAATGGGGTTGAGAAACCTATCAGCCACGATTGAATGGTGGGGCAGACTTGATGGGCCAAATGGCCTAATTTCTGCTCCTATGTCTTATGGTCTAAGCCCTCAGAGTGACCCAGGTGTTAGAGGAGTGCATTCGCCTACTCTTTGATGAAGTGGTGCCCACATGTGCATGCATGGAGGTTTCGCTGGGAAGGATGGCAGATACCACAGAGACCCTGATCCAGCAGAACCCGGCGATGCTTGCAGACCTGCACTGCATCGAGGTAGCCATGGGTGAGTTCCTGCAGTGGCAACATGAGGAGGAAATGGGGCACCTCGACCTCCCTCCAGGCACTCCTTCCCCCTCAAGGAATCAGGCTGGAACCCTTGAGCACCCGAAGGGAGGGGCAGCAGCAGCTAAACAGCCCTGGATCATCCACTCAGGAATCTCCGAGGCTGTCTGCTCCCTCTGAGTCCCCTTTGCCTGTGACCCCCTCAATCTCGCCCTCTGTCACCACAGAGGAAGCAGCTGGCCCACAGGAAGACAGCCAAAGCAAGCCAGGGCCCTCAAGGCCTCGACTCTCCAGAGGAAGCACACCAAAGTCATCAAAAGCAACAAGGCCAACCATTGCAGTCTCCACCCCTGCTGCAGATGTCAGGGAAGTAGCTAGAAGAAGCGGTAGGCCTAGAAAAATTAAGAAATTCCAATCACAAGTGGTTGCACGAGTGAATACATTCTGTCACTTTATAATCTGAAAATATATTCACTTTCACTGAATAATGTGTAATGCTGTCTTTCAGCTTCATTGACAGGCTTCGCGAGTCCTCCCACTGCATCCCCCCTCCACCAGCAGAGTTCAGCTGCATGTAGCCGGATGACGTTTTATTCTGGAGGGAGAAGTGTGTGTGTGGCAGGGCCTTTCGAAGCCTCACGCAAGCACTCTCCCATGCACGCGAAGCCTTCATCCATCACACACATCTCACTGTCCCAAGCATTTCCAACGCACCTGCTGAGGTTCTCTTTCAATTGTCCATCTGAGCTGACCTGCATCTCCGCCCACCCACTGACTGCAGTCCCATGCAGCACCTATACACACCTAACATGAGGCTCTGCTCATTTCAATTTGAAAAATATGGTTGTGGTCAAGTTTCTCATAAGCTCCCCCATTGTTTCCCCTCCCCCAGTCACCCATGCCCTTTCCCCCATCATAGTTGACCCCCCGGCATCACCTTCCACCTCCACACCACTATCCTATAGCCCGAACCCTTCTCCTTCACGAATGTCCAGGTGAAGGTGCACGTTCCCTACCTTAATGAAAATCCCACCCCGATCCACATTGACCTCCACGATCTCTTCCTTCCCACCCCAGGATCCGTGTTTGGCTCCGTTACCCCACCATCCAGCCTTGCCATCCTTTTTACCAGTACTGACTCACCCTCATCCTCCCACCCTGCAGGCTCACTCTGCCCCCTCTCACATTCATCATTCCATCCTACCACGCACACCCTAAGTTCAGTCCCCAGGATGCAGTCATTGACTCCAAGGACCCTTCTCTTGCACGTTCACCTGGACATTCCACTGCCCCCTTACTTCTTCCTCCACCCACAATGCTTCTTCCACCCACACTCACTCCCCGCGGACACCTTCCCCCCTCCGAATTCTCTCCTTTCCCCAGACACCTTCCCCCCTCCGAATTCTCTCCTTCCCCTAGATACCTTCCACCCTCTGAAATACCTCCTCCCTCCCCCCCCCCCCCCCACTCCCCTCCACCTCCTCCCTCCACACACACACACACCCCCACCCCCCCCACCACCCCGGAGGAAGGGAAAAGAATATTTTTAGTATTTTGTTTGATAAATCCAGTTTGCACTGGTGCATTAGACATTTGTGCCCAAAGAAAGTAAAGTGACTTTGTCTGTCTAACACATCCCAGCAAAGGAAACAAAAGATGTACTAAACATGTATTAAATTAAATTGCAAAAATTCAAACTTTTTCCTTCCCCTCTATTATAATCTACCAAGAGGGAAACAATATTGGGAAACACTGATCTTTATTTGACTAATTCATGCGCATGTAACTCCATAAAAACTCAAGTTATTGCTTTCAAATCATTAGAAATTGTGCATGTTCTATTAGCATAAAAACTGTTCATTTATTAATACAACTCCAAGACCCTTTAGATGTACATCGAAACCCAACTCTAATCGTCTTTAAGGCACTTTTACTGTCCACCAGTACCCCTGCCTCAAGTTTCAGCAAATAACAAAATTCCCACAAATCAACTGCAAGTCACAGCAATCCAGAGAGCCGATGTGATAAAATGTACACACACCAGATTTGTTCACTGGATAGTTTTACAGTTCACGTAAACTAGTAAGAAAAATGTTAATAACCAAGAGGAAACATTTAACATATATTTTATTGTAAATTCTCGACATTGTTTCAATGAATGATTTCTTTTAAAGTTGTAAATTATCTTTTTTCATGTAACTTTAGATGAGTGATGTTTCCCCATGGTGTGATTGAATGTATAGTCATAATACATTGTAACATTTTCAAAAAATGATGTTTTTGAAACTGGCATAATCCAGGTAGACCAAGAAAATTTATTAGCAGAAAAGAGGGATCAACTTATATGCCAAATGTAGCCTAAACATGAATTTTGGTGCCAAAAAGTGGAGTCATCTTATATGCCGAGGTGACTTACACGCCACGATTTACAGTAATTATGATTAATTTGCCCTGAGGACGTGATGCTGTAGTCATTAGATGCAAGTCTTTTAACTACATAGACAATGAAACAAAGGCACAAAAGTGGTGACAAATTCTAGGAATATCACTTTATAAGAAGTACATACCATATCAGCCTTTTCATTGGCTACTTGTAGTTCTCTCTCTTTCAACTCTAGTTCTTTACTTAGTGCGGCCACTGAATCTGAAGCCTCCTTCAATTTTTCTAGGCCAGTATTCATTCTGTAGAAAAAATAAATCACTATTTAAAAAACAGTTTGGCAAAGCATTTTGCTTTAATACTTCATGAAATAAGATGAATAAACTTCAATCTATGTTTGAATTAATTATTTCTGCTTTCTGTTTTAATATTTTGAGTTTTATATGTAATTTAGGAATTTACTTATTTTAGGAATACTGTTTACAACTTGTTATTTTGTTAATAACATTGTTCAATAGCCTACAAATGCTTATGTGAATTAGAACCATATAGCTTCCTCTTGTTTTTAATGTCAATAATTTAATAGTAGGATGGTTGATAATTTTAGAATGAAAAAAATAGTAGAATAAGACACAGTAGTATTTTGGATGTGCATTTAAATAGCAAAAGGGTGGTAAAAGGAGTAAGGCTGATTGGGGACCAGAAAAAGGATTTATGCATGGAGGCAAGGGGAATAGCTGAGGATTAAATGAATACTTTGCATCTGTCTTTACCAAGGAAGAAAATGCTAGTCAGGCCAGGGTGAAAGAGCAGAAAATTAGTACACAAGGATTTAAAATTGATAAGAAGGAGGTATTAGATAGGCTGTCTATACTTAAAGTTGATAAAGCACCAGGACTGGATGAGATGCATCCAAGGATACTGAGGGAAGTGAGAGTGGAAATTTCAGAGCATTGACCATAATTTTCCAGTGTTCCTTAGACTCAGGGGTGGTTCCAGAAAACTGGAGAATTGCAAAAGTTGCAAAGCCCAGCAATCTCAGGCCAGTCAGGTTAACTTCAGTGGTGGAGAAACTTTTAAAACAATGGGCAGAATCATTCCAGATTTGCACTAAGTGCAGTAACAGGCAGGAAAAAGAACGTTTTACCCACCGGCCGCAATGGCGGCTTTTCATGCCATATAGTCCCAATCTCGCCTCTTTGATCACGCATTCCCGGGAAGCACGCCATTTCAATGGCAGGCGGGTGGGCTCTCAGTCACCTGCCACACTGTCACCTCGTCGTTTCCTCATACCAGGCACCACATTTAAAGTGCAGCCATGCGTACACCTCTCAGTGTTTCCAGCCCAGGACTGCTGCAAAGAAGACTGCAGCCACCCGGTTTTGTGACAGGTCCCTCAAGCGCCCTTTGGATGCCGGAGAGTCCCGCCGTGATGTCCTCTACCCCCGCTCTGGCTGCAGGAGGGGCAGCAATATCTACAATCCAGCATGGGAGGCAGTGGCGGCGGTGGTCAGGGCCAATGCTGAGCAAAAGCCATTGAGTGCCGGAACAGGATGAATGGTCTCATCCGTTACGCCAGGGTAACTCACTCTTCTCGTCACTCTCAACTCACAAACCCATCACACGTCCACAGGGATATCACATCTCAAGGGACAACATCACTAACTCTCACACACACCCCTCACATCTTCCTCAGGTTCATATCTTCTTAAGCGCACGTCCTCATCCCATCCATAGCTTCTCACCACACAAACATTCTATACGGTGCCATGTGTACTACTCACACTCTCTCCATCTGTTTTTATGCAGGAGAAGCTGGCTCAAAGCAGCAGGAAGAGGTCCCAGACCAGGGGTGGAGTGGCCCACATTAGGCCCCTCACCCACTTTGAGAAGCGTGCTGACTGGTGAGGACATGGACTGTGCCTGTGGTGATGCTGAAGTTGACGGTGAGCACCCTCATGAGGATCCTGCACCACATCATCCCACTCTCAATGCAAATGTGAGTGCTCGCTCTCCTGCTTTTGACTCTGCTGCCATGCATTAACTATCTCTACTGAGGTTCACAGGAAGCTCTGCCAAGTGACTAACACCCTCAGCCAGCCAGTCCCTCAGCTCCGTCCACATCCTCACCTCCAGCCAAAAGCACTCCTCCTCCACTGAAGAGCTGGAAATGAGTAGCCTTGAAGACCTGTCACAATGCTTATCCATACCCTCCACAAGCGCAGAGACATTCAGTGGGACCTAGATCTACAGAAGGCTTGGGTTTACAATCTGGTGGTCACCACATGGACATGTGTCCGCAGCAGGAGGAGGCAAGTTCAACCAAGCTCCACCACATTCGGTGCCTGCTGTGAAAGAGGCATCTGTGAGGTCCGAGTCAGATGACGACCCTCTGCATTCGGCCTTCCAACTCATCCTGGAGAGTTAGCAGAAGGCAGGAGAACATCACACAGAGCTGTTGGAAGACCTTAACAGAGTGGCATATGAGTCAGAGGAGTGCGTCGGTCTGCTCTCTGATGACGTGGTGCCCACATGTGGGTATGGAAGTCTCCATAGGAAGGATGGCAGAAGCCATGGAGACCCTGGTCCGCAGAATGCGAAGATGCGCACAGATCTGCACTCCATCACGGGAGCCATAGGTGAATTCCGACAGTGGCAATGCGAGAAAGAAATGGGGCACCTCGATGTCCCTCCATGTGCTCCTTCCCCTCATGGAGTCAGGATGGGGCCTTCGGGCATCCTAACGGAGGAGGAGGAGTGGCAGCTGGATGCCCCTGGGTCATCCGCTCAGGAATCTCAAAGGCTGTCCTCCCTCTCAAAGTCCCCTTTGCCTGTGACCCCCTCAACCTTGGCCTCTGTCACTGGCCTCTGTTACTGCAGAGGGAGCAGCTGGCCCACAGGAAGACAACCAAAGAAAGCCGGAACCCCCAAGGTCTCAGCTCTCCAGAGGATCCATACCAAAGTCATCAGAGGCAACAGGGCCAATCATTGCACAAGCTGTCTCCACCTCTGCTGCAGATGTCAGGGCAGCATCTAGAAGTCTAAGGTGTAGAAAAGTTTAGAAATTCTGTTCACAGTTGGTTGCACAGGTGAATACATTTTGTCACTTTACGATTTGAAAATATATTCACTTTGACTGAATAGTATGTAAAGGTATGTTTCAGCTTCATTTAGAGGCTTCACGAGTCACCTCCCTGCATCCCACCAACCCTCCTCCTCCCCCCTGCACACAGTGATTCTGGAGGGAGAGGTGTGTGTGTGGCAGGACCTTTCGGAGTCTCTTGCAAGTATTCTCCCATCCATGCGGATCCTTACTCCATCCCGCTCATTTCAATGTCCTGAGCATTTTCAATGCTGTCTGCTGGGGTTCACTTTCAGTCATTCATCTGAACTTACCTGTATCTCCACCCACCCACTGATCACACTCCCATGCAGCACCTGTTCTCACCCAACGCGTCTCTCGTTTCACTTTCGATTTAACAAGCATGATAGTGCTACAGTTTTTCTTCAGGTCCCCCAGTCATCCATTTCCCTTCCCTCATCACTGTCAACCCCCCAGTATCAACTTCCATCTCCCCACCGTCACCTACCAGCCACCAGCCCTTTTTTTCAGGATGTCCAGGTGAATGTGCACGTTCCCTACCTTCCCAAAAATCCCACTCCCATCCACATCAACCTCCCCGAACTCCTCTTTCCCACTCCCAGCGTCTGTATCTGCCTCTGAGTCCTCACCATCCACCCTCGCCTTACTTTCTACTGATATTGTTGCATCTTCACCCTCCCATCCTGCGGCTCCCTCTGCCCTCAGTCATTCTCACCATTCCCTCCTACCACATCCCTCAGTTTGCTCCCCAGAAGGCAGTCATCAACTCCACAGACTCCTCCCTTGCACGTTCACCTGGACATCACCCCTATTGCTGCAGTCAGGAGGTTGCAGGAGGTAGGGACCTGGGTGTATATGTGCATTAGTTATTGAAGGTGGCAGGACAGGTTGAGAGAGTGATTAATAAAGCATACAGTATCCTAGGCATTATTAATTAGTGCATAGAGTAGAAGAGCAAGGAGGTTATGTTGAATTTGTACAAGACACTATTTTGGCCTCAGCTGCAGTATTGCATCCAGTTCTGGGCATTGTACTTTGGTAAAGATATGAAGGCATTGAAGGTAGGTTCTGGGAATGAGGGACTTCAGTTATGTAGATAGATTGGAAAAGTTGGAACTGTTTTCCTTGGAGGAGAAGGCTAAGAGCAGATTTGATAGAGGTATTCAAAATCATTAGGGTTCTGGACAGAGTGGAAAGGGAGAAATTGCTCCCACCTATGAAAGGATCGAGAATGACAGGGCACAGATTTAAAGTAATTGGCAAAAGAAGCAATAGCAAAAGGAGGGAAAACTTTGCATCCAGAGAGCGTTTGTGATCTGAAATGCGCTCTCTGACTGTGTGCTGGAGGCAGGTTCAACTGAGGCATTCAAAAGGGAATTAGACTGTTATCTGAAAAGGAAGAATGTGCAGGGTTACATGGAAAAGGTGGGGGGATGGTACTCGGTGAAGTGGTAATTCGGAGAGCAGGTGCAGATACGACGGGCTGAATGACCTCCTCCTGTGCTGTAACAATTCACTGTAACAATTATCAGTAACTTAAACAAATGTGGAGATATTAAGGAAAACCAACAAGGAGTTGTCAAAAAGCAAATCGTAATTAACTAACTTGATTGAATTTTTTGATGGGGCGACAGAGGTCGTTATCAGGCTACTATGATTGATGTAGCGTACATGGCATTCCAAAAGGTATTTGGCAAAGTGACACATCATAGACTTGCCAGCAAAGTTAGTCCGTGGGATAAAAGGGACAGTGGCAGCATAGATATGAAGATGGCTGACAGGAAACAGAATAGTGGTTGTTTTTCTGACTGGAGGCAGGTATACAGTGGGGTTCCCCAGGGGTTGGGACTAATGCTACTAGAGCTACTGCTTTTCTTGATCTATGTTCAAGTGTGCAGATCACAATTCCAATATTTGTTGATGATACAAAACTTTGAAATATTGTGAACTATGAGGAGGATAATTAGGTACTTCAAGAGGGTATAGGCAGGCTGGTGGAATGGTGGATAGGTGGCAGATTAAATTTAATGCAGAGAAGTGTGAAGTTGTACATTCTGGTAGTAAGAAAGAGGAGAAGCAATATAAATAAAGGATACAATTCTAAAATGGATGTAGGATCAATGAGATCTTGGTGAATATGTGCACAAATTGTTGAAGATGGCAGGGCATGTTGAGAAAGTGGTCAATGAGGCATAAGGGATCCTGGGTTTGAATAATAGAGGCATAGAACACAAAAACAAGGGAGTTATTATGATCCTTTATGAAACTCTGGTTTAGCCTTAACTGGACTGCTGTGTCTAATTCTATCACCATACTTTATGAAGGATGTGAAGGCTTTAGAGAAGTTGCAGGAAGATTTACGAGAATGGTTCCAGGGATGAGGAAATCAGGGATGAGATCAGGGATGATAGAGGTGTTCAAAATCATGGTCTAGAGAGGGTAGATGGAGAGAAAGGCTTGGAATTTCAGGCCTCACTCCAAGTTGGGAAGGTGGCGGAAAAGCTTTAAAAGTGGCAGGCAGGATCCAATTCTGGGATTCCTGCCCCCATTGTAGTTTTCAGCTATTTTTGCCAGCACTGGATAAGGGTGCATATAGTGAGCCTACAGGCAGCACCCCTGGCCTTGCTGGTTCCATTGCAGGGATGGCCACTTCAAACCACCTCACAATTTTGAAGGAGTTGGTCTCCTTTTGTTAGGAAAAGTGGTTTGTAGCACCTCAGGAGGGTTGTGAATCATGGGGGAACCCTTGTCTCAAATCAGGAACCAAGAAAAAATAAGCGTTCACATTCCCTTTGAAATACATTGTCCCTCTTACCTTTTCATAAAGCAGTCAATCACACAAAGCCATTTTTGCAGCAATGAAAAAAGACTTTAATCTACTTCACACCTCTTCATCTTGTATAAATAAACACACATGCATGAAAAAACACTTCAAAGAAAGATCAAGTTATCACAAGGTAACAAAGATGGTAATCAAACAAAGCTTTCAGTCACTTGAAAGCTGTGTAAACAAATCCCTGCTGAGCTGAGTCCATTAACCATCCTTGGAGCTGAACCAAGTATTCATATTGAAGCCATCTGGCTTGCCAGATGGCCTCATTATGAATGCTTGGCTGAGCTCCAAGAATGGACTTAACCCCATCAGCAATGTTGACATAGCTTGAGATACAAGGGGGCACTGAGGATGCATTTGGGGCATGGATGGGTCATGGGAGATATGAAGGAGCATGGGGGTCTGACACACCACTAAACAGAGGTGGGCCTTCTAATCTGCCAGCCTCACCATCTATCTGGCTCTATTGCCACCTCGGGCTCGCATCCAGAAGGGGTGAGACAGTCTCTAGCCCCTGCTTGCCTCCCCAACAAAAATAGGATGTACGGGCTTCTCCAGGACCAAGACGGGATTGTGGCGATGAGAAAATTCCCAACTCCCAATACCGATCTGACAAAAATCCAGCCAAAACCGTTCGCATTGGTGGAAGCCAAGAATCAGAGGACACTGATTTAAGGGAAAAGGACCAGCAGCACACAAGGAAAACATTCTTTTACACAGCGAATGGTTAGGATCTGGAACACACAACCTGAGAGTGTGGTGGAGGCAAATACAGTTGGGGCTTTCAAAGGAGAGTTGGATAAGCAACTGAAGAGAAAGAACTATCAGGGCTCGAGGGCAAGGCTGGGGTGGTGGAACCATTTTAGTTGGTCCTCCCTTGTTCCTTCTTTTTTCATCTACCCTCTGACAACTAACTGACAAATAATGAACCTAAAGGAAATTCAGGTGTAAAGGTCAGCTCAAACAGGAATATCTCATGGTACAAGTTAATTCATTTCTGTGAAGAAGTTTAAATGCACTAAATTCCTACCTATTAGCTAAAGTTTGGACCTCAGAATGTTTCTCTTTGTAGATTGCTTTATATCCCTGAATGAAGGAGAGATAGGATTTTGGTGTTACATGGGTAGATCGACGATATCTTTGGAAATAGTCCACACATTTCTCAGCCACTCCATCTTGGAAGGATCCCATGCACTGAACCACTTCTCTTTTTATCTCAACGGTGCAGTCAATTCCAAATGAAGATAAGAAATGGTCAGATACTGTGAAAAAGCAATAAAAAGTTCTAATTTATTAGAACACAAATTGACTTCTCCTTGGATAATTCAGAAAGATGAACTAAGACAATGCACTTTATAAGTTTTATCAATTTTTTACTGCAAAAGAGTTCCAAAATTGGCCCTTTCCACACTAGAGAAGTTAACCAGCCATTTTCCACTTTCTGCTCATGTTACTGTTGAGAAAGTAACATTTCTATTTATGCATGCATGCATGACATGCCACTCATTGACCTCTGACTGCCAATGTCTGTTTTAATGATTAGCTCAGTTGGCTGGATGGCTGATTTGTGATGCAGAGTGACACCAACAGCACAGGTTCAACTCCCCTTACCAGCTGAGTTCATCCATGAAGGCCCCGCCTTCTCAACCTCACCCTCACCGCAGAGGTGTGGTGACACTCAGGTTAAACTCACCACCAGTCATCTCTCTCTGTTGAGAGAGCAGTCTATGGTCCTCTGGGATTATGGCAACTTTCATTTCATTTTCGATTAAGACTACCTACCTGCAATGCACCAATGGACATTTGACTGTTGACCAGCACATGTAAGCCAACTTAGAAAACTAAGCAAAAGCTGACCAACAACATTAAAAAAAAATGTCTAAAAAGATGGCAAGTCAAGGTTAGTCCATATTATAGCTTATGACAATGGAAACCAGAGGTTGCTCAGGTTTGTAACTTAAGCAGAGAGTACATGTCACTTGTTTAGAGGAAAAAAATATTTTAAATATATCAGAGCCTCAATGGGAAATACAAACATTCTCTATGTTTTTGCATAAATATTGTGCTGTATCTTTTTGGGGGACAAGGGCATCCTCCCCCAGGAAACTTTGAATTTTTACATCAAAACTGTTTTTGGTTAATTTTAAGTAATTCCTTTCACTTTATAATGGTCAGATTTTTTTATCCAGTGATGGAAAAACAAAGTGACATTTGGATATTAAATAGACTAACAAGAGTATAATTTATCTAGAAGGAAAAAACAGTAAAAACTGGGAAATGAGAATACTGGTCCGAGCTAGTCTTGTATACCTTAAAATGGAACACCAGTAAAAAGTAGGGAATAAGAGTACTGGTCTGAACTGTTTTTCCCTTCTCGCCAGAACTAAGTCTCTCAACAATTCCTTGTTTGATAGCACTGGGACAGTGCCTAAGATGTTAAGACAACTATATAAAAAAATGCATTAAAATGTGTTATGAAAGTACATACTGAGCTAATGATAAAGCATAACCTTGCTCTGCAATAAAATTACATTTTTCATTGCAGCAGCATTCAACTGAATTGACTGAATTAAGCTCTTGACAGTACTGAAAGATTCTGGAGTAGACTGGTGGGATAGACGAATCATAAGAAATCTGTACATGGGACAAACAGCAACAGTGAGAGCAGCCAACGGGGAGTCAGAAACATGTGTAATTGGAAGAGGAGTTTGACAAGGGTGTTGTTTATCACTAGTCCTCTTCAATGTCTATGTAGAAGCAATGATTCAAGAAACATTTGAAGGCAGAATCTAGCATTTAAACTGGGGGGGACAAATGATAACATTGGTTAGATTTGCAGATGACAAAGCAGTTGTTGCAAGCAGAGAAGAATGATTACAAGAACCAGTTGATAGACTAGTAACAGCAGGCACGAACTTTCGGATGAAAGTGAATGTTGGCAAAACCAAAATGATGCATATCTCAAAATCATCAAGAAATATTCACATATCCATAGAAGGCAAAGAACTAGAACAGGTGCAAGAATTCAAGTACTTAGGAAGCATAATATCTGCAAGGCACAACAAATAAATAAGAACAAAGAAAGCAATGGGAAAGGACCTATTTGGTAAGAAGAGACGGATGCTAACCAGAAAGCTCAATAAACAACCCAAGAAGTGACTTGTAACAAGCATGATTTGGAGTGTTGTTTTGCATGGATGAGAGACTTGGTCTTTATGGAAAGAGGAGAACAATTTGCTAAACAGCTTTGGAATGTGGTTTGGAGGAGAATGGAAAGGATCAGATGAACAGAAAATGTAACAAGTGATGAAATGCTGTTGAGGATGAACAAACCACGAAATTTGCTGAACGTAATTAGGAACAGATAGAGTCTGGGTGGGGCATATTATAAAAGGAAAGGAGCTTGTAAAATACATTGTGGAAGGAAGATTTCAAGGAAAAGAGGAGGGAAGAGCATATCAATGCTGGATGTCTTGGAAATTGAAGGAAGTTATTGGAAAATGAAATGACTGGCACAGGATAGAGAGACATAGAAAGACGACTGTGAGCCAAAGACCTCCCTTCAAGCAAAGCACACATAATGATGATGATGATGATTAGAGCAGCACATAGTGAGAAGGAGAGTAAGCATAAAAGTGTAGACCGGAAAAATGAATTCCTTTAAATGCTGTTGAAGCCACAGTCCAAATTCCTGCTTGCATTAATTTATAGCAGGCATCATCACAATTAAAGCCTGCTTTAAAATAAATTAATCACCTTCAATTCTCTTCTAAAGCCTCTCCATCAAAAAATTTCCTCTCCTGTTCTACATTGCTCACTTAATAGTTACCTGGAGTAATCTTCCTGAATTTTAACCAAATAAAATTCTGGCAAAATATTAATTTTTTAGATCTGCTGCACTGTGCCCAGACTCACCAGCAATGAGAGCATCTTTGGGCCAACGACTGAACCAGTCCATGGTGCAGCCAGAAATGAGTGCTGGAAACTTCAGCGCTCGATTTCGGAATTTCTCTCCCACTGGTGAAAAACAGAGTACTACGTGAAGATTCTGACGAACTCTACTCATAAAATAGTCATACAGGTTTTCACCGGTTGGTGGTCTGCGAGGATATTCCTTCTTCATTACAGGCACTAGGTCACTAGTAACCTCATCCAATTCATCTCGAGCAAACAGATTAGAGACCTAAGATCAAAATAACAAATATGAAGCTAATATTAACACAATAACATCAAATGTTAATTAAGAAATAGGAACAGGAGTGCATCGTATAGCTCCTCGAACTTGTTGTGCAATACAAGATCATAGCTGTGCTTTGACCTCAAATCCACTTCCTCACCCAATCCCTATGTCCCTTAATTTCCTTGGGCCAGGATTTTACAGTCAGCACGCGGAGGCGGGCTCAACATACCGGCACATAAAATGACACGTGATGATGTCGGGCATATGTCCCGACGTCATCGTACTATTTCGCGATGTTTCGTTCGGCGGGCGGGTGCCAGAGTCAGCTGTGCACTCGCTGATAATTAAAAAGCCTATTAAGGCCATTAACGAAGTAATTAATTTCAAATTTATGCTGCCCATCCAAGCTAACGGTTGGCGGGCAGGTGAAAAGGCCAAGGGGCCTTTACGTTTTTTAGGAAATCTGATCTATGAGAGGGATGACATTTCCTAAAACTTTTACAAATTGAATAAAAACTTCTTTTGAAAAATAAAAACATGTCCCATCTCATGTAACACAGTCAGATGAGGGGAAAATATTTCATTAGATTTTTATTGCATGTATTTATTTTTTTCCAAAGCGCTTCAATATCCCTGAGGTAGCTCCGTGCCTCAGGGATATTGAAGCGCTCTTTCGTGCATATGTGCAAAAGAGTGCCGGACCTGACTCTCCATCCTCCCCCCGCCTACACAGGTAGCGAGCACTACTGCTTGTGTATCATGCTGGGCAGGCCTTAATTGGCCGAGCCCACCCAAAGCAGGAAAAATTCAGGCCTTGGAGTTCAAAAATCTATTGATCTCAAGGATAGAGAATTCCAAAGATTCACAACACTTTGAGTGAAGAAATTGCTCCTCGTCTCAGTGCCAAATGGCTGATACCTTACTCTGTGACTATGCTATTTCTAAACTCTCCATCCAAGGGGGAAAAAACCTTTTAATGTCTACTCTGCCAAGCCCACTCAGAATCTTATATATTTTGATGCGATCACTTTTCATCCTTCGAAACACCAGAGTATAGGCCCAATCTACTCAATATCTCATAGAACAAGTCTCTCATCCTAGCAATAAATTTAATGAACCTTTTTCACTCCAAGGCAAATATATCCTTCCTTTGGTAAATGAAGACCAAAACTGTACACAGTATTTCAGGTATTGTCTCACCAAAGTAATGTACAATTGCAGCAAGACTCCCTTATACTTGTACTTCAACGCTTTGAAATAAAGGTTAGCATAAAATTTACCCCATTATAAAAACAAAATACTGTGGATGCTGGAAATCTGAAATAAAATGGAAAAATGCTGAAAATTGTCAACAGGTCTGGCAGCATCTGTGGAGAGAACTTTTCAGGTTAATGACTTATCATCCAAATACAATTTGCCTTCATCATTGCTTTCTTTAGCTGCATGTTAACTAAACGTGTTTCATGTACAAAACCACCCAACACTCTCTGAACACCAACTTTTAATAATTTCTCACTATTTAAAAATATTCTGCTTTTCTATCCTACCCACCAAAGTGAATTGCCTCTTATTTCCCCACATTATACTCCATCTGCCAACCTCTTATCCACTCACTTAATCTAATTCCCTCTGAAGATTCTGTAGGCAAGAAATTCAGTTGTGTACCTTTTAGTGCCTACCTTTCCAGGATCAGGATGCTTTCTATTTTCTATTGTAAGGTTTTCTATTGCAAAGCCTCTGAAAGTACTCTGGAGTGGTGTAGGAGGTGTTTTGGTGTCTTCCTGCATTTGCCAGAGGTTGTTGCCTTCTCCTTATAGGGATGACAGAGGAGTAGGTGACTTATGCAAAGGCTGCAACAGGTATGGGGTAACAGTGGTTGTGTCTCTGGGTCTACCGAATGGCCAGGAGATGGAGAAGAGGCTGTGGAGAGCAAGTTCAGGAAGGCACTACAAATTTGAAAATGCTGTCAAAAATTCTAAGCTTTTGTCCTTCCCGACATCATTCCCACCTCCAGCACCAGACAAAAGTTCAGCCCCATGTGTGTTCTCACCAAAACCTTAATCAACTGCAGCAAGGTACTCCAACCCCTTTACAACAATGGCCAAAGTACTATTTGCATTCCTACGTGTTTCCTGTACCTGCACATTATTTTTATGTGATTCGTGTACACGGACCCCCAAATATCTTTGCATACTAATATTTACTAGATCCTCACTAAAAAAAATTCTGCTGTACCATTCTTCCTACCAAACTGGGTGATTTCATACTTTCCTACATTATTCTCCATTTGCCAAACTCTTGCCCAATAACTTCATCGGTCCATATCCCTTTGCTGAATATTTTCACCTTCCTCACAGATTACTTTTCCTCCTACTTTCTTCCTGCTTTACAACATTAGCAAACATGAAAACATTACACTCAGTTACCTCAGCTAAATCATTGACAGAGGTTGTAAATAGCTCAGGGCGAGGCACTGAGGCTTAAAGTGGCAACAGGAAGCCCAAAACCTTTTTAAAGGAACATGGTACCACACAGCAAGTTCCCTCAAATAATAATCAAATAAATAACCAGATAATCTCTTTTGGTATGTCAGCCAATGGATAAATATTGGTCAATGTTCCCATGAGCAGATGCACAAGCCTCCTTCCATGATAAATAAATAATAAATAAATAGCTGAGTAAAAATTTCCTGAAGGGACTGCACACTGAAAAATCTGGCTGCACACAACAGAGGAATTTTAAAGGGAACATTGGCTAGCACACCAAAAAAGCTCACCTACTTGGGAGTACTGCTAATGGAATATCTACAGCCTGTGAGCAGACAGACTGGTGAAAAGCTCGGACATCCACATCAGAAATATTACTCATCTGTTTTCTCTATAGATGACTGGCATTTTTTATGTTTCAGGCAGACAGGGTCTCAATTTAACATCTCAGCTGAAAGAGTGCCCGGCATGGCAGTGCTCCCTCCACCAGCCCAATGGAAATTTCTGAATAAAGACAGGAAGGGGTGGAAATGTAGAGCAATTTACCCTCTACCCACAAACAGCTTACACTGGTGTTTCACTAAAAACTGCACAGAATTTCTAGGCTGATCTGTCCATACAAGGAGGTTATTTTGATATAAATTTGGACAAGAACAAGACCTACTTGTTAATAAGTATTGATATTGAAGAAATTGTAATATATAAGGTCTACTCCATGAACAATACACCTAGTATCCCCCACTGCAAGGCTCATTAAGTGTGGAATTACTTAAATTAGGGAGCCTGTGTCATGAAGCTATTAATGTATATAATATTTTGGAAACTATTTTTCTTTTAAAATAGAGGTTTAGTCTTTGGGTATGTCTTAACTGGATTGAAGCCAGTTAGTCTGGGTGCTTTGATGGGTACTAGTTTTGATATGTAAGGCAGATAGCATGCATTTGCATTTTTTGAAGAGAGCATTCAAGAAGTGGGATGAAAACTTGACACCTTTCTAGCAGCTACCAAGCAATATGTTTATATTACTAATAAAATTGGTAGAATGGATGGGGTTTCATTGTTAAATGGTGAAGTTCAAAGAGGTTGTTGATACAATGAGAATTGACGTTCAATGGGGTTGGTAGGTATAACTTCAGTGCTTTTTGGGTGTACAGAGCAGAGGCAATGTAAGATCAAAAGGCACCGGCAAGCCTCCAACTGGCTCCACAGTGAAAAGAACCTCATTTTGAATTTGTAAGGTGAAAACACTTTGGCCAGAATTTTCCTGTCGGCGATTTGGGGGTGGGGCCCACTCACCAACAGGAAAATAATGCAGGATGACATCAGGAGGAACCCCCAACGTCATCCCGGTCCCTTTAAATTTTTAGGAAGGTGGGCGGACAGCGAAATCAGCTGTCTGCCTGCCGACCTGCCAATGGCCAATTGAGGCCATTGACAGGGTCATTAAGAATTAAAGATAAAAGCAAAAAACTACGGATACTGGAAACCCAAAACCAAAACAAAAATACCTGGAAAAACTCAGCAGGTCTAACAGCATCTGCGGAGAGGAGCACAGTTAACGTATTGTTGAAGGGTCATTCGGACTCGAAACGTTAACTGTGCTCCTCTGCGCAGATGCTGCCAGATCTGCTAGTTTTTCCAGGTATTTTTGTTTTTGGTACAGTTAACTTTTCAAGTCCGAATGACTCTTCATCAGAACTAAGGAAAAATAGAACAGAGGTAAAATATAAGCCGGTTTAAGGGGGGTTGGCACAGGTAGAGCTGGATAGAGGGCCAGTGATAGGTGGAGATTGCCAAAAGATGTCATAGACAAAAGGACAAAAAGGTGTTGAAGGTGGTGATATTAGCTAAGAAATGTGCTAATAGGTGACATTAAGGGTAGAAAGCAGGACGAGCAAGGTACAGAAAGCCCTAGTGGGATTGGGGGTGGGGGGGGGGGGGGGGGGGGGGGGGGGGGGGGGGGGTGCGCGGAAGGGATCGAAATAGGCTAAAAGGTAGAGATAAAACAATGGATGGAAATACATTTAAAAATAACGGAAATAGGTGGGAAAAGAAAAATATATATAAATTATTGGAGAAAGGGGGATCGGAAAGGGGGTGGGGAATCCCTCCACCCCTTGCACAGGAAGCGCTATGCACTTTCTGTCGGGCAGACCACTGTGCGGGCCAAAATGGCAGCGGGCCCTGTTTCGGCGACAGAGTTCGGCTGCCCGCCTGCCACTGAGCCAGTGGGGCCCGCCCACTAACCCAGGGCAAAATTCTGCCCTTTGTCTGGTGTTTTGGTTAAGTTTATGGGTTGCTGTTGCCTTAATGGAAATTAATTTGGGAATTTGTTAAAAGTTATGGCAGTAGTAATTTATAGCCATGTGTACATATATTTTAACCTGTGTAAATTAATAAAATGTTTCATTTAGTTGATGTAAAACCTTGAGAACTGATGGTCTGATTCCTGAATTTAGAGTCGCATCTCAAACATAACGCTTAAAATTATTGGTTATGACAGCTGTTTAAAGTTTCCCTCTGGGATTTTTAAATAACTCCGCTTTACCAACTGCATCGGTCATAACAGCCTGTCCATTGGAAGGCACTAGTAGTACTTCAGTTGTTGAGCACCCATTTGGATTAGATGCTTTGGGTGTCTGATTCAAATATTAGAATTTTAGTTGTGTATGACCTTTTCCTGATTAGAGGGCTAGCTGTTGCCATCCAATATTGCAGTCCAAGTCTCACATAGCACATCTTAGACAAAAACAATAAGCTGATCTAGTATAAAGAGGTGAAGTGGGATAACTGAAATGATTTCACATTTGTTGATATTGAAGCATGCATTAATAGCTTTAGAATAGACAAATGTAGTTATGACAATTCTAAAGATGATTGGAAATGTAGCCAATACTGTAGGCATGATAGGCTATGTAGCCAGTACTGTAGGAAACTAGCTAAGCATACAATTTGTAAAATTTGATGACTTTTACAGGCTGGAGAAACCACCATTAGAGCGATAAGATAACAGACAGGGGGTTGATGTTAGACCCGAAATGCTAGCAAACCTCCAGGGTTAAAGCTGAGATGAAGGGAACATGTGGAGCTTGAATCGTCCAGATCATTAATTAGGTTTTGTGATGTATGTGTTAACATATTGAAGGTTATATCAAGCTTTATAGTGAAATATGATACCTAAAGGCTATAAATTGGTTACAATGACTTTGTATCAGAGAGAGACCCTGGAAACAACCAGGACACATCTCTCCCAGCATATGTTAGAATTAAAATCTTTACTGACTTGAAGCTCACAGACTCAGAGTGGTTGGTTTATTTTTTTAGCACAACCAAGGTAAAGGTTAGCACATTTTCAGGCAGGGGCAGAAATCAGCTTCTCAACAGTAGCAGTCTGTGCAATAAAGCTGGAATCAGATTATCTGTCCCATTGTATGTAGAAGAGCAGCAGGTTCCCAATTTCATTTTGTTCTAGACACACCTGTGTACAAAGTATGCCTTTGTGACAAGAGTTAAATATCATGTCACATATCGGTTTTGAAATTAGAAGTTTTTGACCTGCACCGTGAGTGAATTACCTGCAGACTAGATACTAAAGAGCAATATTATGGAAAGTATATCATATTGTCTTGTACAACAGTACCATACACTTTGTGTTTATTCCTTTATGGTCTAATGATCAATTAACTTACCTCTCCAGATGATAAAACATTGTTCATGTATTCAAGGAAAGACTCATCTTTGATCTCATTATCTGTAAAGATAAAGGTAGTTCCCTTGCCTTGATGACCTGCAGTTTTGTACAAAACCTTCAAATCTTCCATCAAGTTAGAGCTGTTGTATGATCTGAGAGAAGTTTGAATGGAACAATTACTTTATTTTAAAGGCAAACTACATTCTGAAAGATCTAAGTAATAAGCTAAAATAATCCCTCAATCACCAAAAGAATGCACGATAGGATTATTAACATCATTGTACCTCCGTTTTCAGGGCTAAAATATTTCAGGTTAATATATGTTCCGTACAGTGCGATTTGTATAAAAATTACATACATATTAAAATTTTAAATTTAAAAACATATTTGATGAAATTACCACTTAATATGAAGTTCCACTCAGCTATATTACCACTGGGTGAAGTGAGTTAAAATCCACCATTAAGTGTAACTAGCAAGACAAAAAGGCTAATGCTCTGTCCAAGTCCACAATAAACTCACTATGCAGTTTTAAGACAGCAAAATCAGAACAGATTATAAAGCTGTTTGAATATTACAGTCTATTTTCAAAAATATTTTGTCCTGTTATGACACGGCAGATGATGTGCCAGGCAAATCAAATCCACAAGGAAAACTTGATCGCGCGGTCATAATGATTTTGCAATTTATATTTTATATCATGATGCGCCCTGAATTCAGTAGTAATAAGTCCACCAAGACTCAATATTTTACAAAACTAAATTAAACATTTAAAAACAAAAGAAATGATTTCAAGCACATACATAGGTCTATAAATTACTATAACAACTCCTAAAATCCCTAATTAATGTGGCTTCCAGTTACAGCCCCGTTAAGGCAACAGTAAAAATACAAATAGATTTTAAACAGATTCCAGCCATTTAACACATAGAATTCAAAGTGGCTTTTCCCAGCTACGGTTTCTGTAGACGGCAAGCTTGATGCACAACTACTGGAGGTTTTTCACACTTCTGGAGGGTCTTCCAATGCCTTCCCTAACACATAGCCTCCATTCTCCTTTGTACATGTTTCTCCCTTTTAATGTAAATCCCATTGTTCTCGTATGTCTTTGGAACTTAACTTTTCTACTTTAAATCATTGCATGGTGCGAATATTATCAGTAACCTTTGGGAAAAATAAACACACTGCTTGGCCTAGCTTCTCTGGCTAGGTGTAACATCTTATCATCTCTTTGAAATTAAATCTACTCTGATTTATCTAAAAATGCAAATTCTCCTCACCCCACATTCAAAAACTTCAGCCATATTTACTTGTTTAGCATTTTAAACCTAACTTCTTTTGATGAGTCAAAGCCTCCAGGCCAGCTGTTTCCAACTCAATTAAATCCTACACACACACACAGAAACTATCTAAACCGCACTATTAACCTACTTTTATAATGAATCACAATAATATTATGGAGAATTATTATATTTTTGTGACAGTCCTCACTCATCATTGGTGCTTCATGACAGATTCTATCCCTTTAAGGGGTAAATATTCAAATCAATGATGTAAGGGCAATGAGAAATACTTGTAGCTTACCTTGTTAGTGTGATTTGGAATGTCTTGTATCCAGCAATGAAGGATGCCAGTTTAGTCAAACTTTGCTTGCCTGACCCACCTACACCAACGAGCAATGCATTCCCACGAGGTGTGCGAATGATACGTGAAATCTAGTGATAAAATAAATAATTTACATAACTTTGTTTTATGAATGAGTTCAGCAACAGCACATTTCTCCTGGACAGAAAAAGGTAAGCTTTGTGAGCTCTACTTTCTGTCTCAGAGGGTTGTTAAGATCTGGAATACACTATTTGAAAGAATGGTGGAAGCAGATTTCAAAAGAACTCTCAAAAGGGTATGTACATAAAGAAGGCTAATTTTCAGGGTAATGGGAACAAAGCAGGGGTGTGGATCTAAATTGGGTAGCTCTTTCAAGAAGCCAGCAGAGGCACAACAGGCTGAATGGCCTCCTTCTGTGCAGTAAGATTCTATGATTCTATGCATAGGGACAAGGATCAAAGAACTAATCACAGAGCGATTCCTGGTGCTCCCACTGTCAGGATCTCTTGTATTTATATGAGATCTTTTACATCCATCTGAGAGAGCGCTTTGGATTAACATCTTATTCAAATGGTGATACCTATGACAGTACAACATTCCCTCAGTAGTGTACTGAAGTATCAGCCAAGACTATGCACTTAAGTCTCTGGATTAGGAATTGACCCCACAAACTATTGGCTCAGAGAAAAATTGTTACCACTGAGCAAAGATTGGAAACTGGAAACATGACAGTGATCTACTTTCATCAATACCAAACCAGCTTATACATTGAATTGCCTTTGCCTTTTGATTCAAACAATGACCTTATTGTACTTGATTTTGCTTGTGATAGTCACAAGCAGGTGACAGTATCTCCTCCTGCTGATTTTCACAAAAAAAAATTCGACAAAACATATTAAAGCAGTAGTTAGTTTGTTTTATTAAACAGATGGCACTAAACAATAAGAAGATCATATTTTCAGTGCTCAAAGGATTTAAATAATTATAGCTTCAATAGTCTGGCTTTAATACTACTGAATATTTGAACATTTAAACATTGGGAAATAGGCTTTACACTGAAAATTGGCACAAAGCTTGCCACAAATTGGACCTTGGGCCACATCTATATAATACTGATGACCTGTGGAAACCAATTAGACATTCAGATACAGCTAGCCAGTCAGGGTCCTGGAAAATTCCTCCAGTTCCAACGTAGTTGCATCTTGGAAGAAGCGAACCGAATGGGAAGGTGCGTTATCATAGGTTGGCAGTGGTCTGCAGCATTGTTGTGGGGGCCAGAAGAAGCACATTTGCTCCACCTGGTTCCACATTGAGGTAAGTAAACATTAGCAAAATCTTTTCTTTGACATCCTCCAATGACCCCTTTAAGGACTGCTGGTTAAGCCACCGGATATTTGGACATTGCCAGCAATCGGTTTGGCTGCAGCTGCTGTTGCAGGTTGGTTCTCCCACTGCATAAAATTTCCCCAAGTGCTTTCAATATCATCTGTTGAAGCCCAGAAAAGAGTGGGATAATGACAGGATCCATGGAAACAAGGTATGAGACTAAGGACAGTGAAGTCAAAGTGGGAGTGAGATGGAGAATTAAAGTGCCAACCAACCAGAGTTTGATCCAAGCTGTCTGCCTCAAGTGCAGCATTTCAACTTTCTGCAGTGACCAACTGCCATTTTGGTAAACCTTAATTACTTGATTCTAAATAATTTTACCTTCACTAAGTGAGTCATGGCATCCTTAAAAAATACCATGTCCAATCCTGCTCCTCGAATACTTTCATTATACTGCTGCAAAAACATATTCAGTCGATCCTTCAGGTGATCAAAACTTCCAATAGGCTCATACGTCTTTGGCATATCAAAGTTAGTGTCCTCTGGTTCATCTCCTGAAGCAAAAGATTTAATTTTATGAATGTGCATACTTAAACCCATTTACTTCTTTAACTGCCCAGATCAAGGTCTGACAGCTATATTAAATACAATGAGGGTTTCTGTCTCTAACATTCTTTCAGGCTGTGAGTTCCAATCCCCCAACACCTGCTGGTGAACAAATTTCCCATCAACTGCTCGATAATCCTTCTGCCAATTATTGTACATCGATAACCCAGATTATTGACCTCTCTACTATACGAAATTGATCTTCTCTATCCATTCTAGCTAGGCCCCTCATAATTTTATATACCTCAATAAAATCTCCCCTCAGCCTCCTCTGTTCCAAAGAAAACAACATCAGCCTATCCAATTTTCCATCATAGTAAAAATTCTCCATTCTTGGCAACATCCTTGTAAATTTCCTCTCCACTCTCTCTAGTGCAATCACATCCCTTCTGTAATGTAATGACCAGAACTCTAGCTGTGGCCTAATTAGAGACTTATACGGTTTTACAGTTTTAGCATCACCTTACCGGACTTACAATCTATGTCTCAAATAATAAAGGAAAGTAGCCCATACGTCTTCTTACTCACCTTGGGCTGGATTTAATGCAGCCCATCGCAGCAGGATTCATGGTGGCTAGGCCCTCATCAGTCTCGTGGCAGTGGCAAAACCTCCCTCATTATGTCAGAGGGCTGAAGGGGCTGACATGGGATTCTTGGCCGCCGATGACAAGATGTCAATTAGGCTCACCAATGAGCCAACTGACATCCATCATCCCTGATTCCATCTCAATTCAGTGGTGGCTCAGGGGTTAAATGGGAGCTACACAGCTTTCCCATGTGCCTGATCAAGGGAACTGGCATTGGAAGGGGGGAGATGCTTAAAGCTATTCCCCTGTCCTTGTCTCTGACCCCGTGCTCTCCCCTCTCCCGTGACCCCTACCCCATGATCCCCATTCAGGCCTCATTTGCCTTTGGCCTGGTGTCCTGGTGATCCTTGGCTTCTTGTGCATGTATTGCTGGCAGCTACCACTGCTCCTGGTGGCACTGATATGCAATGGATAGCTGCCACCTTCTGATTGGCCAGTATCTCTCAGCAGGCAAGACTTTAGCCATCAGGGTCCTGAATCACTGGGAAGGCCCAACAATTGGCCGCTTAAGTGCCTGAATACCATTAGGCATCCTCCGTGGAACTGACGGGGGTACCCCGCCAATTCTCCAACTGGTGGGCAAGTGCCCCACTAGGCCGACTAAATCCAGCCCCTTATTTCTCTGTCACACTTGCTTCAGGAATCTGTGGACATGCGGGTCTCTTTGTTCCTCTACACTTCTTAGTATCTACAGTTTATTGTGTGTTCCCTTGCCTTGTTTCCCTCCTCAAGATCATGACCTCACACTTCTCCAGACTGAATTCTATTTACAGCCTTTCTTTCCACCTGCCCAGTCTATTGATATATTTCTGTAGGTGACTATTTTCTTCCTCATTATCAACTGCACAGCCATTTTTTTTTAAATCATATGCAACAAGTGCCATCACCCCCTACACCTCAACCCCCTCCCATGGCACCTTCCCATACAACCGCAGAAGGTGCAACACCTGCTCCTTTACTTCCCCCCTCCTCACCGTCCAAGGGCCCAAACACTCCTTTCAAGTGAAGCAGCATTTCACTTGCACTTCACTCAATTTAGTCTACTGCATTCGCTGCTCCCAATGCGGTCTCCTCTACATTGGAGAGACCAAACGCAGACTGGGTGACTGCTTTGCGGAACACCTCCGGTCTGTCCGCAAGCATGACGCAGACCTCCCTGTCGCTTGCCATTTCAACACACCACCCTGCTCTCACGCCCACATGTCTGTCCTTGGCCGGCTGCAATGTTCCAGTGAAGCCCAGTGCAAACTGGAGGAACAGCACCTCATCTTCCGACTAGGCACTTTACAGCCTTCCGGACCTAATATTGAGTTCAACAACTTTAGATCATGAACTCTCTCCTCCATCCCCAACTTCTTTCTGATCCCCCTTTTTCCAATAGTTTATATATTTTCTTATATATATAATATATATATATTTTTTTTTTTCTTTTCCCACCTATTTCCACTATTTTTAAATGTATTTCCATCCATTGTTTTATATCTGCCTTTTAGCCTATTTCGATCCCTTCCCCCCACCCCACACCCCACCCCACCCCCATTAGGGCTATCTGTCATTTGCTTGCCCTGCTTTCTACCCTTAATGTCATCATTAGCACATTCCTCAACTAATATCACCACCTTCAACACCTATTTGTCCTTTTGTCTATGACATCTTTGGCAGTATCTTCTTTGCCTCCACCTATCACTGGCCCTCTATCCAGCTCTACCTGTCCCACCCCCCTTCAACCAGCTTATATTCCAGCTCATTTCTATATTTCTTAATTCAGATGAAGAGTCATACGGACTCGAAATGTCAATTGTATTCCTCTCTGCAGATGTTGTCAGACTTGCTGTGTTTTTCTAGGTATTTTTGTTTTTGTTTCAGGTTTCCAGCATCCACAGTATTTTGCTTTAATGAAAAACATGGGACCTGGTACTGAGCCCTGAAAATCCCTGGAAACAGCCTTCCAGTCCCATAAACATCCATCGACCATTCCTACTTGCTTCCTGACACTGAGTCAATTTTGGATCCAACTAGCCTCTTGCCCTTGGATCCCATAGGCTCTTACTTTTTTGACTAGTCTGCTATATGAGGCCTTGCTAAAACCATGCACACTAAATAAAACACCTCAAACACATCATTAACTCTCCTTGTTACTATCTCAAAAAATTCAATCAAGTTAATCAGATATGAGCTTCCCTTAACAAATCCATGCTAACTGTTTTATATTAATCCATGCCTTTCTAAATGACAAATTATGCTGCCCCTGTGATTTTTTTTCCAATAATTTGCCCACCATCTAGGTTAGGCGAGCTGGCCTGTCATTATGCAGTTTGACCCTTCCCCCTTTTTTAAACAATGGTATAACAGTAACAGTCCTCCAGTATAAGGCCTCTAGCAAGAGAGAAATAGGAAATTATGGTTAGAATTCCTGTTATTTCCTCCCTTGCTCATTCTAGTAGCTGGGATACATTTCAACCAGACCTGGCGATTTTGTGAAGACAGACACAAAATATTCATAAAGAATCATGCCTACGTCTTCTGCATCTAAACTCAAGTTATCTTCTGTGTTTCTACTTGGCTCAATCTTTCCTTCACTTTGTTCTTGCTCTTTATGTATTAATAAAATATCTTTAGCTTCCCCTTGACTTTACATGCCAAACCTTTTTTTGCTCTCCTAATTACCATTTTAATTTGACCCTTGCATTTTCTATTCTCTTTTAGGTTTTCTGCAGTATCGAGATTTCACTGTTTGCCTTTTCATACTCTGTATGCATTTTGACATCCAGGGAAATCTAGACTTGTGAATCCGACACCTTTTCTTTGTAGCAGCCCTATCTCCTCTCTGAATTGTTCCCACCACACTGAACTGCATTACCTACAAGGACCTGTTTACAGTCAATTTTGCCAAATCACATCTCAGTTTAGTAAAATTAGCCTTTCCACAAATTTATAACTTTTGCTTGTGGTCCATTTTTGTCCTTTCACATAAATACACTAAATCTAACTGAATTATGACCACTACCACCAAAACTTTCTCCCATTGATGTCCCTTCCACCTACCCAGCTTGGTTTCCACAAACTAAATCCAGAACTAATTCACCTTTTATTGGGCTTGCTATGTACTGGCAGGAGGTACCGCAGAGGCGATCTTACATGTAGGAGGTTGTCCGAGCCCTTCAAAAAGATAATATTGCCCATTGGTCTCCTTGATTCTGAAAAATATTTTTTGGAAACCTGGGCCATGATTTTCTGGCCCCACCACAGCTGGCTCCCCGCAGCAGATGCAGTGATCCATTTAAATAGAATTCAACAGGACCAGAAGAAGGAGGGACCCGACAATCCTGGCCCTCGTGTTTTTGAAAAAAACCTTTGTGGATACCTCCACCAGCCAGATGCTGGGATTCCTTGAGGTCCTGTGACATAGAAAATCTGCTCTGACACCTGGGCCCATTGCACTCAAGCCTTGCTTAGAGTTAAGGCAGAAGTATAATGGAACAGATACAGCTTTTCAGGGTCTTTTTCGTTCCTGTAAATTGCACTTTTCAGTTGCTGTATATATGGCCATGATTTTCCCGTCGGAGAGCGGGGGTGAGTGGGACTCGTCGCCGATGTGTAAAATGACGCGTGGTGATGTCGGGCAGAACTCCCGACATCACTGCGCCCCATTTAAATTTTCAGGTAGGGGGCTCAGCAAAATCAGCTGTGCGCCCGCCAACCTGTCAATGGCCAATTGAGGCCATTGACAGAGTCCTTAAAGTAATTAATGGATCTGCCCGTCCAACCTTAAGGTTGGCGGGCAGGCCAGGAGCCCTGGTGGGCATTAGAAAAAGCATGAAACTTCATCCATGGGCGGGATAAGGTTTCATGTAGGTTTCTAAAAATGCAATTAAAGTGTTTTTAAAAGTTATGGACATGTCCCAATTCATGTGACAGTGTCATATCAGGGGACATGTCAGGGAATTTTTTTTTCTCTATTTTTAATATTTTTTAATATACAGCCAATCTCCCTGAGGCAGCACTTTACCCCAGGGAGATGAGTGTGTTTTTTTGTGCACATGCGCGAAAGAGCGCACTCTTGGCTCAGGGAATCCCTCTCCCCACTCACACAGGGAGCGCATAGCGCTTCCGTGCAGACATCATGCTGGGCCAGCCTTAATTGGCCCACCCACATAAAATGGTGGCTGACCCCCAGTCGGGGGCGCCAGTCAGAAGCGTGCCTCCATGCACCCGCTCTTCAACTTTCCTCCCAACAGGGGGAAAATTCTGCTCTATATTTTTCAACCATGCTGTTTAGAAAATATTTGCAGAAGTAAATACACGTTACCAGGATAAAACAAGTTTGGTTCCATCTTATGCTAGATGATATTGAGGTCCTGGATAAGATTCAGAGGACTAGAATGATACGTGGCTTATAAGCATTAGAGTTAGTTACCATGATAGACTTAGAGACCTGGGTGTTTTTACTCTGCAAAGTTTAGGCTTCAAGGAAATGTAATGAAGTTTTTTAAAATAATGACAAGATTAGATTTGGTCCGGGTGACTAGGCTATTTCAGTTAGGTAGGTTAGGGAGGGCCTGGGGCATAAATATAAGTTATGTGAGTATAGATTAGACGTCAGGAGGTATTTTCAAATGAAGTCATCAATCTACGGCACAATTTGTTGGCTCATGTAGTGAGTGCCAATTCACTGCAAACGTTCATAAAGGAGCTGGCTGAGTTGCTGAGTATAGTCAACATAAATATCTATAGTTAGATGAGTATTGGGAGGTGTGTGTCTCCCAGTCACCATGCTCTCTAGTTTGATTGTTTGATTGCTGGAAAGCATTTTTCTAAATTGGCATTGGCTTTTTTCCACAGTGCTTTTGTCTCCCCAAGGAGATTGTGTGGCTGGTTGATAGTGTACTGGGTAGGTGGGGTTTGATGGGAGTCAGGGTGAGCTTATATTGAACTATGATATTGTGGCAGAGGCCTCGATGAATCCGTTTTTGTATGTTTCATATCTTCGTTACCTGTGAAGTCGGGTGCATCTCGTAAGAAGTCTACAAAATAAGCATTGACTCCAACATTGACTGTAGCCAGAGCTTTCTCCTCAAGTTCCTTCTCAACTACTTCAGCTAAAGTTTTGTCAAACCAAGCTACATCCTCTGGGGTGGTAAATCGATCAGCTATAACGCATTTACATTCATGCTTCCACAGCTTTAGAGTCACCTAAAGATATAATAGAAAGCAAATATTTTATTAGCAGCTAGATTTAAATTGATAAATTAAAAATTTGGTTTCAATGATCTCCACTTGTAGTGATCCACTTGTAGCTTGAATTAAAGATCTCTCCTTGCCAAAACCATAATGCATATATAAGTGTATGGCTATGTTTGTGTTTATTAATCAGTAAGGTTAGGCTGTGTTAAGATTAGTACTACTGTACTTCTGTTCTATTCTATTATTTCAGAATGGAAGACTGTAATCTGCACTTGAAGCACTATCTGCATTCATGTCCTGCCAGTGCTGATGGGATAACAGAACAAGTGTGCAGTATCGTTTTTTAAAATTTATTCTTTCATGGGGTGTCGACATCACTGGCTAGGCCAGCGTTCTTATTACCCATCCCTAATTTCCCTTGAGAAAGTGGTGGTGAGCTGCCTCCTCGAACTGCTACAGTCCACGTGGTATAGGTATACCCACAATACTATTATGAAGGGACTTCTAGGGTTTTGACCTAGCAACAGTGAAGGAACGGCAATATATTTCCAAGTCAGGATGGTGTGCGGCTTGGAGGGAAACTTGCAGGTGGTGGTGTTCCTATATGTCTGCTGCCCTTGTCTTTCGAGGTGGTAGAGGACGTGGGTTTGGAAGGTGCTGTCGAAGGAGCCTTGATGAGTTGATTCAGTGCATCTTGCAGACGGTACACACTACTGCCACTGTGTGTCAATGGTGGGGGAAGTGAATGTTGCAAACATACAAAATAGGAACAAAACTGGGCTATTTGGCCCATAAATCCTGCTCTGCCATTCAACAGGATCATGGCTGATCAGTTTGTGTTTCGAATTCGACATTCCCATCCACCTCTGATAACCTTTGATTCCCTTGCCTAACAAGAATCTATCTACCTGTGCCTTAAAAATATTCAGTGACCCTGCCTCCTTTGGAGGCAGTTTTGCAAAGTCTCGTAACCGCCCAAGAGAAGAAAAAAATCTCCTCGTCTATGTCCCAAAAGTGCACCCCCTAGTTCTGGACTCAGCCACAAGAGGAAACATGCTTTCAACGTCCACCTTGTCAATACCTTTCAGGATCTTTTATATTTCCATCAAGTCACCCCTCATTCTTTTAAACTCCAGTGGAAACGAGCCCAGTTTATCTCACCTTTCCTCATAAGACAACCCGCTTATTCCAGCTTTAAATCTAATAAACCTCTCTGAACCGCCGCCAATGCATTTACATCCTTCCTTAAATAAGGAGGTCAAAACTGCACACAATATTCATGATGTGGTCTCATCAATGCCCTGTGTAACTGAAGCGTAACATCCTTACTTATATGTTCAATTCCTCTTGTTAGAAGGGATAATTACTTGTTGTACCTGCATACTAACTTTTTGTGACTCATGCACTAGAACACCTAGATACCTCTCCAACTCAAACATTATGCTCCATCTATCAGATTTATTACCAATGATTATTATCTTTGAGGTTCTGCTTCTTAATTTGGCAACTCGACTCTCATACTGACTATGCAGAAACTCTTGTCTCGCCCTGCCTATGTCGTTGGTGCCTACATGGACCATGACGACTGGATCCTCCCCCTCCCACTGCAAGTTACTCTCCAGCCCTGAACATCTGTCCCAAACTCTAGAAACAGGCAGGCAACACAACCATCCGGACTCTCTTTCTTTGCCACAAAGAACAGTGTCAATCTCCCTCACTATACTGTACCCCACTACATTCTGAAGAACTCTCACAGCAATGTCCCGGGACTGAGATGATTGACCTCCAACTGCCACAACTATCTTCCTTCACGCTAGGTATGACTCCTGTCAGTGGAGAGTTTTCCCCCGATTCCCATTGACTCCAGTTTTGCTAGGGCTCCTTGATGCTACACTGGGTCAAATGCTGTCTTGATGTCATGAGCAGGCACTCTCACCTCAGCTGGTTCCAGCTACTCCACTTTCTCTATGCAAGTGTGGAATTGCATGGTGGGATCTATCATTACACATATCTAATAGAATAGAACTGACAGTTCAAAATCACGTAGGGAACAGAAGAGATTTGTGGTACAAAATATTGCAGTTTACAGTACTTGACTACAACTGCTGCATTTTCTCTATACCAATGTAAAGCTTTGAATCAGAGTACAATAATAATATTCCAATCAAACTCTTCTTGGAGAACATGGTAAATCACAACTAATTTCCAGCGGAATATCTAATGATACATTTATTCTCTAAATCTATGCTTCATAGAGCAAGTGGAATGTTTTAAAATCCATTTGCTTCAAATGTAGTTATCAATTAACGACAGAGACCAAAGATGAAGCTTTTCAATTCAATTACTAGAACCAAAGTCCACAGTAGCTTATATATGTTGAACGATGCACAAAGAATGTCTTTCTTTATAACAGGAAAATACTTATTTTTGTTATATTAGCATATTCATTAAAAAAAATTAGCTCCTCCGTGGAACATTACAGCTTCAGAACTCCCAGTGCCTATCACAAAATTGCATTTTATCAGGTTTATGGTTTTCTGCCCATTCATTTCAGGAGGCAGAAAATCAAAGTCTGGAGATGCAAGACTTCCAAGAATGTACTCCTGGCCAAAATGTAAATAAGTGTATAGAAGAAGCCATACTTACACGTTCATCGCTGACAACCTCCGAGACAGTATTCAACATTCCCTGCCAAATCCGTGAGAGGTCTCTCAGGTTAAAGATATAATGAAACTTGGCTGGTGTGGGCAACATTTTTACCTTGGTCATCTGCCAAAGTTTGCGGGTCATTGGTACCAGTTTGGTTACCAGAGTTCTCACTTCTGTACAGAAACCCTGCTCAGTGCAATAATGGCCAGTCCCAATAACACCTAAGAACAGAAACAGAAAAACGAGAAATTTTTGCTCATTCGGTTTGATTATGTTTCAGACTTTAAGATATATTTTTCTCGATTTATAAACCAATTAAAATGCGAGATAATTCCTTTGCCCTTCTTACCAAAAATTTTATCGATTGAGGAGTTTGAAGGCAACGTGCAGTTAAAAATTGAGAAATGCCTCTTCAAGCGTTGGGGTATGTCGTTTCTGCCTCCTCCAGCATGGATCATTGCAGCAAGGAACTGGATATCAGCAATGTTTGTGAATTCGCCTGGTTTTTCAAGATTATAGAAACCATTCTGTTCCATCAGCTGTCGTACAATCTCATTGGTGATCTAAAATAAGAGCAACGTTAAGTGTCCTAGGGATTTACTGGAAGGCAGAGCAATGCAACTCTATTCAGAGTAGACTGAAACTTAGAATTGACTGTAACTTATGGAAGACTTTCTTTTATGAATTCTCCTACACAACACAGTAAGGAATATAAATGTTGGGGAATGGAATATTTTTAGATACCCATTATCAAACAACTTCTATGTCCCTGACTCTGAAGATTGCAGGTTCAATTACCTCTTCAAGCCTTGAGAACACAAGAGTAAATTTTACAAATTTGCACAAAGCTTTGCCTGCCAACAGCCTGCAGGGTTATGTCACTTCATCTCAAAGCACTGATCTCCATGCATGAATTCTTAATATGCACTCCCAATAAATAAAGTTCTACTTTGGGAGTGTGATCAACAACAACTTATATTTATATAGCTCCTTTAAAATAATGAAATGTCCCAAGACACTTCCCAGGAGCATTATAAAACAAAATATGACAATGCCATATGAAATATGAGGTCAGATGACCAAAATCTTGGTCAAAGAGGTAAGTTTTAAGGAGCATCTTAAAGGAAGAAAGTGAGGTAGAACTCGGCAGAAGTGTAGACAGGGAATTCCTGAGCTAGGGGCCTAGACAACTGAAGGTTTGGCCACCAAAATTGAAGCATTTAGAATCAGGGATGCTCAAGAGGCCAGAACTAGAGAAACACAGGCATCTTGGAGGGTTGCGACTGGAGGAGATTACAGAGAAAGGGAGGGGCAAAGTGATGAAGACATTTGAAAACAAAGGTAAGAATTTTAAAACCAAGGTGTTGCTCAACCAGAAGACAATATAGATCAGAGAGCACAGGGGTGATAGGTGAACAAGACTTGATGCAAGTTATGACTTCACATGCCATAGTCTTATAAATGAACCACTAACCTCACACTGATTTATTCACCAAACGCCCTTCATTCACTTTCACCCCGTCAAGCACCACTCACACCCAACATTCATTGCTTCAACTCATCCTCACACAATTAGCACTTCTACAAGCCTCACACTCAAAGCTTGCACACACTACTAGCTGTTCAACAGGCACATCACCCAAACACATTGCATTACACTAACTGACAAAGTTCCCTCTCTTCTGAAGGACAGGTTGGTCATAACTAGAGGGAGAAGCACCTAACCAGTTGGGACAGGCACAGCTGCATGCCCTCACCGCCAGGTGATGGTGCTGGCATCATGCCACGACCTAGGTTGTGGCCAGTGGTGGGGCTGAAACCAGAGAGGATGATGGTACGTTCCTACCTCATCGACCTTCGCACATCCCAAACCAGCCTGATACCACAATTTCTTCTGATATACAAGCTATGGATGGTGAAAACATGCACCTTTTGCTTTCTCCACTTCCTTCACCAAGCCCTACACTTGTACCTTTATCCTTTCAGATATTGAAGAACTGCCACCTGATCAAGAACTGGTACAGCAGCCTCAAGTCTCAAAGGAACAGCAGACTGATTTTAAAAAACACCGTTATGCAATTGCACAGACACAGTCACCAGCTGTGAAACCGGCACTGTGCATGCTTTACAGGATGGCATAGGGCCAGGTCCTGCACATGATGAGTCACCAAGCTCCAACTTCATACAGGACATCGCACAGAGCTTAGAGTCCACCCTTTCCAGCGTGGAAGTGGTGGTGGACCATGCTTGTGGACTGGACCACAATGCAGTGCTGATACCTCAACTTCCATTGCAGCACAAGCAGAAGCCATTCAAGGCCAGAGTACTTATGTGGAAGTTCAGATCGAATCCATGCAATTAACTTTTTGCCATGCAAGCTCAGCTTTGTGCCAAATTGGTTCAGACTGCTATCATGGCTGTGCGTGCCAGTGCTCAAAGGTGCTTGCAGGGTCTCACAGCAGTTGAGCACTCTGGTCCAGCAGATTACAAGGATTTCTGAGACACTGCCCTGTGGGAGTGGCAGTTGTTTTGTGGATCACAAACCTGCTGTCCTCTCTTCCAATGACAGCATTCATGCTCTCACCCCTGCCACTCTGCCCATGTCCCTGTGCCACCTAACAGCCAGCCAGCCCAGACTGCTTCTGCCTATGCTGAGATGATACAGTCCAGAGTCGGTTCTTCTGAGTGACAGCTGCTCGAGGCCATCCAGCAAGGTCATATACAGCCTCACTCAGTGAAAGCCAGCAGCCTTCCAACAACCCTGCTACAGCCACTGGGATAGCACTATATAGGAACTCAAGGCCAGGAAAAGGCACTCGCAAGGCCTTAAGAGAATCAAAAAGGGTGATTCACTGACTTTCTCATGGAAAATTGGATGGTTTGTTGGGTAAAGTTAGTTTGGAATCATTGAGCTGAATTTTGCCGTCGGCGAGCAGGGGGCGGGGCCCGCTCACCGATACGCAAAATGACATGGGATGATGTAGGGGGAAACCCCCGACATCATCCTGCCCCATTTAAATCTTCAGGAAGTTGGGGGCTCAGCAAAATCAGCTGCTGGCTCGCCGACCTGTCAATGGTCAATTGAGGCCATTGACGGGATCATTAAAACAATTAAAGGATCTGCCTTTCCAACCTTAATGTTGGCGGGCAGGCCAGGAGCCCCGGCAGGGAATAGAAAAAACATGAAACCTCATTCACCGGTGGGATGAGGTTTCATGTAGGGATTTTAAAAGTTCAATAAAGTTTTAGTGAAATTTATGAACATGTTCCATCTCATGTGACATTGTTACATGAGGGAGACATGTTAAGGATTTTTTTTTCTATTTTTATTGTTTTTACAACCGTCAGCGATCTCCCTGAGGCAGCACTTAGCCTCAGGGAGATGTGCGCATGCACAAAAGAGCGCACTCTCGCTTTTGGGGAATCCACACCCCCCCCACCCCTGCGCACACAGGAAGCGCATTGTGCTTCCCAGCGGACATCACGCTGAGCGGGCCTTAATTGGCCCTCACACTTAAAATGGCGGCGGGGCCCACTTCTCCGGCAGGGATCGGCTCCCCGCCCGCCGGAGATTGGTCGGGCCCGGCCGCTCGGAAGGCAGAAAATTCTGCCCATTATTTTATGGTGACTTTCATTTCAACATTGGCCTGAATCTTTAGGATGGTGAGAGCTCAATCCCCACTGTCCAAAGATTCAGCAGGGAACACATCCCCGCCAACTCTGACCCCCTGACTGCCATTTTACACTCTGAGTGTTGATTAGCATAAGCAGGGCTCCTCCCCCTCACTCAGGAGGAAGTCCTGCCTTGGAGAGCTGTTGGCCAGTTTGCCAGACTAGTTGGCAGCCCTCCAGTAACACTGCTGCACTGACTGGGGGAGGGAGGTCCAGAGGTCACTGGGCCTTAAGGAAGGGGAGAGTCCCCCCAGTAAGAAGAGGGCTTCTGATGGAGGTGCCCCTGGTGGGGACCGGAGGGAATTCTGTGGCTGCAATTTCATCCTACACCTCCTTCCACCCCAGCCTCTGAACCCGCTGGGGCTGGGGAGTGTAAAATGCTAGCCAATGTGGTCATGGGGATGCTGTCTTGTTCTGTAAGAAGAGGATGGTAAGGTGTGTGTCTAATGTAGAATTGGGATTCTGGATTATGTTCATTGGAACCTCAGTTGAATGAGGCAATCAAGGACAGCCTGACAGAAAGGAGATGTGTTGCTTGCCTCCACACTTCCTGCTTCTCCTTGTCTTTCACCTCCCAAGCTGCTCATCATATCCCTGGGCTAGTAGTAAGGCCTATTCCTTCATGATAGCTAGGTTATGGGGGATACAGAAGACTATCACTAATTGCGACACATATACTGTACAGGAGAGTTCAGCTTGCAAGGCAACAGTGGACTGGCGCAGAATGAAACATCATGACTGCTGACAAGATGACGGGCATTCACCAGCCTGATGTTCTGACTGTGGGGCCGTGTGTTAATTGCATCAATTAAGGTTAAGTACATACAGGTGGAGGGCATTGATTGGATCATTATTTGGGCACATATAAAGAGATGCTACTGACAGGAGGGGGTTGAATCAGGAGATATACACCTAAAATATTTCCCTTTGTGAATATACCTATTTTAAGTAAAAATTGGTTCTGGTTTCTTCCTTCACCAACTGACAACCAGGGGTATAACATGGGAAACTTGAAAAGGGCAGCACTGGTGCCAGTCAGTATCATGATCTGCCCACCCTGCAGACTTTCAGGGCACACTCCTAACATCTGCACTAGTATCCTCATCAAGGTGGCACATGGTGCAAGTTTTGCCAGCTATGTATAAAAGCTAATTTGGTACCAATACAGCAACCACAGCACTAAAACTACATATGCCATGGAGCCCAATTTTGCGGCCACAACCTGTGATGTGCATTCTTTAATTTGAAATCTAGGGGGTAATTTAAACTTGCTCACACCCCCAACTATCGGTGGAAGAGGTTTGAGAGATAAACCAAATCCCAACCCATCTATTCTAACCCTGGTAGGCTTAGGGGCATCCAAGTAACCAGCTCTGAGGAGGCAGGTCATTTTCTAATACATAAATGAGACTCCATTCCTCAGAATTTGGAACCCATCTGAATTTAAAGGCTGTGGGCCTGGTTTCCCAGGGCTCAGGAATCCTGGCAGCTAAAGGGAGAAGGAAGCTGCTGACTGCAGCAGCTAAGTCCTTTTTAGAGCACTGCATATGGGCTCAGAGGAACAAGGTTGCATTGCCCCACCCCGCAAGCAAAGATGCTGCAGAATTTGCCTCCTTCTCCACAATCTTCAGTCCCTTCCAAATTCTTCAGACCTCAATCCTATTTTCCATCACAGACATTATCTAATCACCGCCTCACTATGCCCCAATTGGTTCCTTCCTCCTCGCTACTGTGTTTGAGGTTTCCAACTGTCAAGGGTCACCCCAGCAGGACCTCCAAGTGCCTGCTATTTCCTAGCTTTCCAGGCACAGTGTCCACTCCCCTCACCCACCTCCACTGATGCCTTCCATAACTATGAGAACCATAGCCTCTCTTGGCTGATGCACAGTCTTTTTATGTTTAAGATCAACAACAATAAATTTTAATTAATTACCTGATCTCCCCATTCATTAATCACAGGCATATTAATGTCATCAATGAAGACAGTCATCTTCTTCCCAGCAGGCGGACCATATGTTGTACCCATACGTTTATCAACATAACTCTCAATTGTGCGCTATAACACAAAGTCAACAGGCAATTATCCATAACCTTAAATATGCTTTATGGAATTGTAATTGATACTTGGTCATGAATTTTCATTTTAGGAAGGATATTGTATATTTTCAATTAGTTTTGTCAACATTAATTCTTAAGTTTCTTTGCAGATAGAAATTAAGAACAAACTTCACTCATTCTGATAAAATACCTGTTTAAACTGCAGCATCATTTTCTTCACCTATACCACACCAGGGGAATAGTTAGCTACACTTACTTGTTATTTTGTAAAATAAATGTGTATGTCATATGCAGTTAACACTGCCTGATCCAATATTGCATCAGATATACTTCTGCAATCATTCGGGCACAGGACATAGCCCCACAAAATTAGTTCCACCTGGGTGCCAACAATAATGCCATGAAATAATGCTGAGGAATACCACCACTTGGAAAATGCACAGCACTCTCTCATGCTGTAGCAAATATAAATGGATTATAAGTGCATGCAAGCTGACTGATGTTACTGATATCCCATAGGACATCCTAGAATGAGCCTGAGCCATAAAAGTCAAGTGCCGTTGTGATTTTCACAAGCCCCAAGCTGTGCAATGAAGGCCAGGCTCCAAATGCAGCACAATTCTGTCTATGAAGACAGGGCTTTCAGAAAAGTCCAGTTAAGTGCACTTCAATTTGTACATCTGGGTTCTAAGCTAACAAAGTGCTACAACCTCCATGCCTACTATCGGTGCCTTGATGGCCACATGAGAGCAGTCGATGGCACCTTGGATGCAGGGAAACCCAGCAATCGCAGCAAAGCCCCTGGCTCACTCAGCCTGGCTGGCTTCGTCCATCTGGTAATGAACAAATGCCATGACCACCTGAGCAGAGCATCAGTGACCAGCTTGATGAAACTGTGGACAACTGATTGGGAAACTTCACACAAATCCCCCACCTGACCCCTGGAAACAGCCAAAGGCATTGAAGTTGAGGGCTGCTGTGACCTTCAGAGCCACTGGCATGGGGTGGCCAACCACACAGTTAGAGGTGATCTCCAGCCCAATCATCTGACAGATGGAGTTCACAGTCTCCCTGAAGAGGCAGAGACTCCTTCGGCACTGCACCTCTGACGTGTTGAGGTAGTTGCATCGCTGCCTGTACACACTGACATCAGGATCTTCTGCGGCCCCTTCCGCCTTTGACGTCCTGCTGGCCCAGTGCCTGCTACTCTCCTTCCACAGCTCGCTCCCTTGGATGCTGCCTGCAGACACCGACCTCCTCTTCCTTCTGCCGCTCTCTTTCTTCTCAGAGGAGATAGCACCAGTGGAGTATACAATCCCCAGAGGAACAGAGAACTGTCTAGTGACCTGAAGGGTTCACATGGTATAAGTCCTTCAGGGGCCTTGGAGGCACCAATGAGCCTTGAACTGAAGGGTAGCAATGCAAAGACTGAAACTCAAAACAGAGATAAAGCTTTCAAGTCTTACTAAGCATCCAGCAGCAAACTATCTCTTAAATGCCTCACTACTCACAATGGCAATGCTCCAGACCCATTTTATCCAATCCTTGAATGACAATTTGATAAAAACGTGCTGCCCACCTGCCCATGTTGCCCATGCGATGAGCACAAAATTGCACGGGCAACATGAAATCTCGATCAACAGGCTTTTTCATGGCCTTAATTGGCCCTTTAATTGTTGGCGAGCATGGCTCCAACTCATTCGCACACCCACCAACCTCAACAATACTGCACACTTGTGCGATGACTTCAGGATGCATGCCCAACCTCGGAAGGCAAAATTCAGGGCTCAGACTCTGGGGACTGCTGAGAGTCCCAGTAATGGCCATCACTTCTGGTGGTGCTGCTGAGCCTACAGAGCTGCCAGCCAATCTGATTGGTCAGCAGCTCTCTGGAGTGGGACATCATCGAAAGTGAGGGATGGAAATCCCGCCTCCAGCCAATCAACACCCTTCAGAGGTGCGGGAAACCCGTAACATTCTGCCCATAGAGTTGATTGCACCACTGTCACATCTTCCAGAGATCTGTAATGATTATCTGACTCCATTGGGTAACATGCACATCATATGGGAAAGAGTCTCAATGTAGAAAACAATAACATGGAATAATTTACTGAAAAGTAAAAAAAAGCAGCACAATATAAAATTATACTGCATCATCTCTGCATACAATTACAACAAATTCTAAAATGTTCCCAATCCTTGGTTCATTAACATTGTTGCTTAAGTTATTTACATAATGATTTTCTGTTATTTGCAGCACAAGGCAACCAAATATGAAATTATATCTGACCTGAAACATTAGTGGAGTAGTTGCTGATGAAAAGTTGAGACTTTTGGTCATATGGGACTCAGGGTCATATTTTGACAGGTATCCTTTGATGATCACTGTTTTGGCTGTACCTTGTTCACCAATCAGCAACACAGCCTATGATAAAAACGTATGGAAATGTTGTTGAAACATCAGCAGAATTTTAAGCAATATTTTTAATGCACAAGTGAAGCTTGTCTGCAGTCATTATTTGGAATATTTGATTTGCAGTGCTCAGCAGCATTTGCAATTCCTTAAACTGAAGCAGCCTGTGCTCAAATGTAGCAAAAATCTGGACTACATCTAGGCTTGGACTGATGAGTGGCAAGCAGCATTTGTACCACAAAAGTGTTGAATAATGACCATATCCAACAAGACAGTCCAACAGTCTCCCTTTGACATTCAGTGGTTACCCATTGCTGAGTACCTATCATTAGGATTCTGGGGCTGCCATTGACTGGAAATTCATCTGGGTAGTCATATAAATGGTGTGACTCCAAGGGCAGATCAGCTCTGCGGCAAGTAGCTCAGGATAAAAAGGTGACTTATTATTTAAATGGAGAGAAACTTCAGAATGCTTCAGTGCAGGGGGATCTGGGTGTCCTCGTGCATGAATCACTGAAAGCTAGTATGCAGGTACAGCAGGTAATAAGGAAGACAAATGGAATTTTGGCATTTATTGCTAAAGGAGTAGAGTATAAAAATAGGGAAGTGTTGTTGCAATTGTACAAGGCATTGGTGAGACCACACCTGGAGTACTGTGCACAATTTTGGTCCCCTTACTTGAGGAAGGATGTGGTTGCACTGGAGGCGGTTCAGCAGAGGTTCACTAGATTGATTCCAGAGATGCGGGGCTTGTCTTATGAGGAGAGATTGAGCAGTTTAGGCCTGTACTCGCTAGAGTTTAGAAGGAAGGGAGGAGATCTAATTGAGGTATATAAGATGCTAAAAGGGATAGACAAAGTAGGCGTGGAGCGGATGTTTCCCCTTCAGGCGCATTCTAGAATGAGAGGCCATAATTTTAGAGGAAGGGGTGGTAGATTTAAATCAGAGATGAGGAGGAATTACTTTTCTTGAAGGGTCATGAATCTGTGGAATTCACTACCTCGGAGTGCAGTGGATGCCGGGACGCTAAATAAATTTAAGGAGGAGATAGACAGATTTTTAATTAGTAATGGGTTGAAAGGTTATGGGGAAAGGTTGGGAAATTGGAGTTGAGGCCGAAATTAGATCAGCCATGATCGTAATGAACGGCGGGGCAATCGAGGGGCTGAATTGCCTTCTCCTGCTTCTTGTTCTTATGTTATGTTCACCTTGTGACTCCCCAGAGCTTCTCCATCATCTACAAGGCAAAGTTAGGAGTATGATGAAATAACCTCCCCTGCCTAGATGGGTGCAGCTGCAATGCTCAAGAAGCTTAACATCATCCAGGACAAAGCAATAGATTGACAGCCCATCCATCTCCTTAAACATGCACTTTCCCCAATCATGGTTGCAGGGTATACTAACTACAGGATGCACTGCAATAACTTATCAAGGCTTCTTCGACACCAACTCCTAAACCGACAACCTCTACCACTGAGAAGGACATGAACAGGAGGTATATGAGAACACCATCACCTTGAAATTCCCATCCAAGTTACACATCAACTTCGTCATTTACGACTATTCCTTCAGTCAAAATTCTGACACTTCCTTTCCAACAGAACTGTAGAAGTGCATACACCACAAAGACTATAGTAAAGCAAGACCAAAGCACACCTTGTCCTTCTCAAGGGCAGCCAGGGATGTGCAATAAATGCTGATTTCTCTATAATCTTTAAAATTATTAACAATCTTGTGCAACTACTTTGACAAAATTTGCAAGGATAGGATCATGAAGGGAACAAACATTTATAAAAATGGTGGCTATTCCAATTTGTATCTGCCTATTTACTGGCCAGAAGATATAACATAGAACTGTACAGAGTAAATTATTCTGAGATGAAATTATCCTACCTTTCCCTGCTTGGCTATTGTATGTATGAGAAAATTTGTCCTCACGTTGTCTACATTAGGCACAAGGATAGAGCCATATTCTGGACTGCTGTCAGTGGGATAAATGTATTCTTCAATATTGGTATTCCAATGTAACCATTTTCCTGTTTAGAACATATATAGAGTTAATTTTTATTCACTGAATATTTCAAAGCATTCTTTGGAATTGAACATTTTTAGCAATTTTAATCATTTTATTGCAATCTTTTCCAGTCAACCAATTATCAGGTAAACATTGCTCTAGAGACATATACTTTCCACTGATCAGCTACATTTCATAAAAAAAACCTTGAACATTGAAAAGGTATTCAGTCTCAGAAATTAATTACCCAATCCAAAGCATTCTCTGCTATGGTTAATAGAGTAACCTCATTCAATAATAATCCTCAAATTCCAGGGCAAAAGTGTTTGCATTTATTATATGCCACAGAAAGATATTAGTCCAAGTTTACACAAGCAGAAACATAAGAAGGTAACTAAATAATAGTCATTTTACGTGTCAAGCTTAATAGATTTACTCACAAACAACATCAAGGATGAGTAATTAAACCGCCAACTAACGTGTCTCCTGCTCTAACAACATGTTAACAAATTTTTGAGAGTACTTACGAAGAATAATTACCAGCTGTTTTCACAAATTGTTATGTTGAACAACTAGAATAACTTTTTGTGAACTAAAGAAGTGAAAAGAGATGAGCATTTCAAATGAATTATAGGGCAGAATCATCCCAGATTCCACTAAGTGTGGTAGCAGACGGCCAGCCACGATGGCAGATTTTCACGCCATATCGTCCCAAACCCACCACATGATTTATGCATTCCCAGGAAACACACTATTTCCATGGCAGGCGGGCTCCAATTTGCCTGCCAAGCCATCACCTTGCTGCTTCATCATGCGAGGCACCACATTTAAAGAACAACCACTCTCGGTGCTTCCAGCCCAGGACTGCAGCAAAAAAGACATGCCCCAAAAAACAAGACTGCAGCCCTTGAGCGCTCTTTGGATACCGTGGAGGCCCACTGTGATGTCCTCTAATCCCCACTCTGGCCTCAGGAGGGACAGCAACATTATCACTATGGCTTGGTAGGCGATGGCAGTGGTGATCAATGCCAATGCTGCACAGAAGAGGTTGGCCATCCAGTAAATGATCTCATCCATGCAGCCAGGATAAGACAACCATCTCAGTACTCCAAACTCTCACACTCAAATCCATCACACATTCACTGGCATCTCACTCACTGCCAGCGCAAGGGGCATCACCAGCCATTCTCACACACATACCCTCACATCTCCATCTTGCCTCATCTCCTCTGGAGACTGCTTCCTCAGGCATCACTATCTTGTGGCCACTTTCACAGATCAACATTTGCCCCCACACACACCCTGCGTTACCCTCCTTCCCCTGTACAGCCCTCATTCTGCAGCCTCTTCCCTTGCCTGAGGCCATTTCTCTCCCTTTGCCAAGCAAGCCCGAGCCCTGCAGCCTTTGAAAAGCCACCCACATATGGCTGCTCTGGTAGGTAGAGACCTACCCACAAGCCCCCCTAAAAGTGATGTGGTGCTGACTGTGAAGCCTGGCGCTGATGACTCTGAGTGCTGTCCGAAGCAAGAAGCAAGGTAGGCAAATAAACCTTGAGGTCCGGAGCAAAGTGCAGCCCCTAAGTGCACGTCGCTTATGCGTTGTTGTGAAACACATTGGCGTATTTTCCCGTCGACATGGGTGTATGATCCAGCTGGGGGGGGGAATGGGGTGGAGTCTGGTGGGTGGGCCCAACAATGATATGCTGATGTATTACGATGAGGTTCCCAATGTCTGATGGTGGAGGAAGCAGCCCGCCATTGATGGGCATAGCAATCAATTGCAAACTAGTTTCATAATGTCATGAAACTGTTTTTTGGCCTTCTCGCCATATTAACCACTCACACCGCCAAACACGCACAATGTCAGCTGGCATGGAAAATACCACCCAAAGCCTCTGCTGCTTGGGCTACAGGAGCCCTGCAATATTTGGAAGACTGGTTGTCAAGATTCATAGTAGATTGCTGTATGCTGCACAACCTCATCATTATGGGCTTGCTACCAGCAATACAACAAGCAGTTGAGGAGGGGGAGGAAAAGGAACATGAAAAAGGAAGATGGAACCCAGGCAGTCCTGTTGAGGTTGAGCTATCTGCAGCAAATTCATCCAACTGCGAAACCAATAAATGCAACTTCAATTCCCCATTCAACTACACTCCCATACCTTGTCTTCCCTTTGTCGCTGACCATCACAGTGTCCATTTGGCCAGAATGCAATAATAAAAATCACCACAAAATAAGCATTTCAAACCAATTTTATAAATGAATCCATACTATATAGGATATAAATGTGAATTAATTACCCTTGTGCATTCCCTTAGAGCCTGTCTTTCATGTGCCCTTGCCTGGCCTCATGCTACTAGGCAAGGCTACCCAACTGGTTATGAATGGCTGGTGGAAAGCAGCTGGCTTTCAGCAGGGGAGAGTGCTCTGAGCCTGGAAGACAGGCTGCACATTCTCTGCATGGGAGGCAGCAGTCTGGGCTGGCTGACAAACAAACAGCACCAAGGGTAAACAGGGTGCAGCTGACTAACTAAGTGAAGACTTGGAGCTTAGTGAGAGGGGAATTGGGAGAAGGAGCTGTTCATTTTCTCTTTCTAAAAATTGGTTCTTGCTCTACAACAGGGAAAGGAACTAGCTGTCTGGTGAGTTTCTAGTAAGTGGGTGTTCTATTCTATCCCCAAGGTTTAAAATAGTACACAATTTGGTGGTAACGTTAATAAAATATATAAGAAAGCAACATAATTAAGTGATTAATATAATTAAGTAATTATTTAAAACACGATAAGGGTGGCAGGGCAGGTGATGTGTCAAGGCTGCAGCATGTGGAGACTCCTGGATAACATTGTTAACCAAGGCAAACACACCTGCAGTGTTTGCGGCTTGAGGAACTTTGACTCATAGTCATTGAGCTAGAGGCTGAGCTGCAGATTCTGCGACACATGAGGGAGGGGGAAAGTTACCTCGATGCTTTATACTAGGAGGCAGTCAATCACACCACTTAGGACAGGGCCTTCTCATTTGGTCAGTGGCCAGGGACAGGAGGGTGTAACTGCAAGTGAGGCAGGCAAGGGGACCCAAAGCCTCTGCAACTGACCAATAGGTTTGAGGTTCTCTCAGCTTGTTTCGATGAGAGTGGGGGCTGCAGGGAGGATGAGCAAATCTCCATGGCACCATGATACAGGAAGCCATCCAAAGGGGGGAGCAAAAAGGAACACAATGGTAGTAGGGGACAGTATACAAAGGGGGATTGACACTGTTCTCTGTCGTAAAGAATGAGAATCCAGATGGCTTCGCTGCGTGCCCGGTGCCAGGGTTTGGGATATCTGCTCAGGGCTGAGAGGAACCTGCAGTGGGAGGGCAAGGATCCAATGGTCGTTGTCCATGTAGGTACGAAAAGCATAGGCAGGATGAGGAAGGAAGCTCTGCATAGTCAGCATAAGTTTAGGTACCAAATTAAGAAGCAGAACCTCAAAGGCAATAGAGTCATAGAGTAATAGAGGTCTACAGCACAGAAAAAGGCCCTTCAGCCCATTGAGTCTGTGCCAGTCAATCAAGAACACAACTATTCTAATCCCATGTTCCAGCACTAGGCCCATAGCCTTGTATGCCATGGCATCTTAAGTGCACATCCAAATACTTATTAAATGTTATGAGGGTTTCTGCCTCTACCACCCTTTCAGGCAATGAGTTCCAGATTCCCACCACCCTCTGGGTGAAAAAATTCTTCCTCACATCCTCTCTGAATCTCCTGCCCCTTACCATAAATCTATGCCCCCTGGTTACTGATCCCTCAACCAAGGGAAAAAGTTCCTTCCTGTTACCCTATCTATGCCCCTCATATTCTTTGACATCTCAATAATCTCCCCCCTCAATCTCCTCTGCTCCAGGGAACATAACCCTACTCTATCCAATCTGTCCTCATAACTAAAGCTCTCCAGCCCAGGCAACATCCTGGTAAATCTCCTCTGCACTCTCTCTAGTGCAATCACATCCTTTCTATAATGTGGATTCCAGGACCGCGCGCAATACTCTAGCTGTGGCCTAACCAGCATTTTATACAGTTCCAGTATAACCTCCCTGCTCTTATATTCTATGCCTCGGCTAATAAAGGCAAGTATTCCATATGCCTTCTTAACCACCTTATCTACCTGTCTCGCTACCTTACGGGACCGGTGGACATGTACACCAAGGCCCCTCTGATCCTTGGTACTTCCCAGGGTCCTATCATTCATCGTGTATTCCCGAGCGTTGTTTGTCCTGCCCAAGTGCATCACCTCACACTTAGCCGGATTAAATTCCATTTGCCACTGATCATCCCATCTGACCAGCCTGTCTACATCCTCCTGTAATCTAAGGCTATCCTCCTCAATATTTACCACCCCACCAATTTTCATGTCATCTGCAAACTTACTGATCAACACGCCTACATTCAAGTCTAAATCGCTTATATATACCACAAACAACAAGGGACCCAACACCGATCCCTGTGGAATGTTGTGGAACCCCACTGGACACAGGCATCCAATCACAAAAACACCCCTCGACCATTACCCTCTGCTTCCTGCCACTCAGCCAATTCTGGATCCAATTTGCCAAAATGTCTTGGATCCTGTAGGCTCTTACCTTCATTATCAGTCTCCCATGCGGGATCTTATCAAAAGCCTTGATAGAGTCCAAGTACACTACGTCAAATGCATTGCCCTCATCTACACACCTGATAACCTCTGAAAAATTCCATCAAATTGTCAGACATGAGCCCTTAACAAAACCATGCTGGCTGTCCTTGATTAATCCCTGCCTCTCTAAGTGTAGATTAATTCTGTCCCTCAGAATTGCTTCCAATAGTTTCCCCGCCACTGAGGTTAGACTGATTGGCCTGTAGTTCCCTGGTTTATCCCTTCCTCTCTTCTTGAATAACGGTACCACATTGGCTGTCCTCCAGTCCTCTGGTACCTCTCCTGTGGCCAGAGAGGTATTGAAAATTATTGGCCACACCCCTGCTATCTCTTCCCTTGTCTCACTCAACAGCCCGGGATACATTTCATCTGGGCCTGGAGATTTATCTACTTTTAAGCCTGCCAAACCACTTAGAACCTCCTCCCTTTCTATGCTAATTTCTTTAGTTATATCACAGTCCTTCTCCCTGATTTCCGTACCCATGTCGTCCCTCTCACTTGTGAACACTGACACAAAGTGTTCATTTAGAACCCTACCTCCATCTTCTGATTCCACACACAAATTACAACTATGATCCTTAATGGGCCCTACTCTTTCCCTAGTTATCGTCTTACTCTTAATGTACTTGTAAAATAACTTTGGGCTTTCCTTTATTTTACCTGCCAATGTTTTTTCATACCCCCCTTTTTTCTCTCCTAATTTCCTTTTTAAGTTCCCCCCTACACATTCTATACTCCTCTAGGGCTTCCACTGTTTTGAGCACTCGGTATCTGCCATAAGCCTCCCTTTTTCTCCTTATCCAATCCTGTATATCCCTTGACATCCAGGGTTCCCTGGACTTGTTGGTCCCACTCTTTGTCTTTGCTGGAATATGTTGGCCCTGTACTCTCCCCTATTTCCTTCTTGACTGAGTCCCACTGCTCTGACACAGATTTACCTAAAAGTAGCTGCTCCCAGTCCACTCTGGCCAAATCATATCTGATCTTATTAAAATCGGCCTTCCCACAATTTAGAACTCTGATTTCAGGTCCATCCTCATCCTTTTCCATAACAACTTTGAATCTAACTGAGTTATGATCAACATCTGCAAAATGTTCCCCCACTGATACCTCTACCACTTGCCTGGCTTCATTCTCTAAAATTGTCCAGGACTGCCCCCTCTCTTGTAGGACCTTCTATGTACTGGCTTAAAATGCTCTCCTGGATGTATTTTAAGAATTCTGCTCCCTCTAAGCCTATCACACTATGACTAACCCAGTTAATGTTGGGGAAGTTGAAATCTCCCACTATTACTACCCTATTATCTTTACACTTCTCTGAAATTTGCCTACATATCTGCTCTTCTATTTCTCTCTGACTGTTGGGGGCCTATAGTACACTCCCAGCAACGTGATTGCTCCTTTTTTGTTTTTCAGTTCTACCCATGTGGCTTCATTTGAGGAGCCTTCTAAGATGTCATCCCTCCTTACTGCAGTAATTGATTCCTTGAACAATATTGCAATACCGCCTCCTCTTTTACCTCCTTCTCTGTCTCACCTGAAGACCCCATATCCTGGAATATTGAGCTGCCAATCCTGCCCCTTTCTCAACCATGTCTCTGTGACAGCAATGACATCATACTTCCATGTGTTAATTTGTACCCTCAACTCAGCTGCCTTATTTGCCAGACTCCATGTATTAAAATAAATACCATCCAACTTTGCCAAACTCCCTTGTGCCTTAACTGGCCTATAATATCTATGCCTTCCAAACTCATTTGCTCTCTCTTCTCATTTTAGCTGTGCATCTCCCCCACTGAACCTCCTCTCAGGATCCCAGCCCCCTGTCAAGTTAGTTTAAACCCTCCCCAACAGCACTAGTAAACCTCCCCGCAAGGATGTTGGGCCCATTCCAGTTCAGGTGCTACCCATCCGCCTTGTACAGGTCCCATCGCCCCAAGAAATGATCCCAATGTCCCAGAAATCTAAAGCCCTCCCTCCTGCACCACCTCTCCAGCCACGTATTCACCTGGACTAACCTCCTATTTCTACATTCACTCGCGTATGACACCGGAAGTAATCCAGTGAGTACTATCTTTGAGGTCCTGTTTTTTAATCTGTTTCCTAGCTCCCTAAATTCTGCTTGAGGGGACCTCATCCAACTTTCTACCTATGTCGTGGTACCAATATGTACCACGATCTCTGTCTGTTTGCCCTCCCCCTTTAATTTCTGGATTATTACCTGAGCCACATGCAAATTGACATATGGCAAATAAGATTAGAGTAATGAATGTGTGGCTTAAAGATTGGCGTGGGAGAAGTGGGTTCTGGTTTGTGAGGCACTGGCACAAGTATTGGAGAAAGTGGGATCTGTACCATTGGGACGGTCTACACCTGAACCGTGCTGGGGCTGGTGTCCTCATGAGCCGCCTAACTAGGGAAGTAGAGAGAGTTTTAAACTGAATAGTGGGGGCAAGGGATCAAATTTGGGAAGATGTGGTAAACCAAAGAGTAGAGACAAGGCAAGAGAGAGACAGGTATTAAAATGGGAAATGATAAAGAGGCTGTAACAGGAAAGGACAGAGAGTACAAGTCTAAAAGTAAATCAGCAGATAAAGCCAGGTGCTACATAAATAATAAAAGATCAAAAACAAAAGGATCTGTATCTAAATGCACATAGCGTTCAAAATAAAACAGATGAACTGATAGCGCAAATAAAAATAAATAAGTACGATGTGAGAGCCATTATAGAGACATGGTAACAGGATGACATAGACTGGAACCTGAATATTGAAGGATATTTAGGAAGGACAGGAAGTTAGGAGAAGCTGGAGGCGTGGCTCTGTTAATTAATGATGGTATTAGCACATTAGAGAGGGGTAACCTAAGTTCAGGAAACCAAAATGTAGAAGCCATTTGGGTTGAGATGAGGAATGATAAAGGCAAGAAGTCATTGGTGGGAGTCATGTACAGGCCCCCTAATTGCAACTACACAGTAGGACAGAGTATAAAAGAAGAGATAATGGGAGCTTGTCAGAAAGGTACAGCAATAATCATGGGGGATCTTAATCTACATACCTGCTGGAAAAATCAGATGGGCAAAGGTAAGGTAGATGAAAAGTTCATTGAATGTTTTCAGGATTGTTTCTTAGAACAGCAGATTCTGGAGCCAACCAGACAGCAGGCTATACTAGACCTAGTATTGACCAATGAGGTAGAATTAACTGATCTCACAGTGAAGGCACCCCTAGGTAGCAGGGATCATAATATGATTGAACTTTACATTCATTTTGAGGGAGAAACGAGCGCAGCCAAGACTAGTATTTTAAACTTAAATAAAGGCAATTATGAGGGCATGAAAGCAGAGCTAGCTAAAGTGAACTGGCAAATGAGGTTAAGGGAAATGTCAATATAAGTTCAGTGGCAGACATTTTAAGGGATATTTCAGAATACACAGAATATATACATTCCAATGAGAAAGAAAAGTTCAAAAGCCCATCATCCGTGGTTAACTAAAGAAGATAACGACAGCATCAAAACTAAAGAAAAAGCATATAATTACGTAAAGCCAGATGACAGATCAGAAGATTGGAAAGAATATAAAGAACAGAAAAGAATGACAAAAAGGTTAATATGGAGGGAAAAATAAGAGTATGAGAGAAAGCTAGCTAGTAATATAAAGACGGATAGTAAGATTTTCTATAGATATTTTAATAGGAAGAGTTAACAAAGTGAACGTTGGTCTTATAGAAAGTGCACCTGGGGAATTGATAACGGAAAGAAGGGAGATGGCAGATGAATTAAACAAGTATTTTGCTTCGGTTTTCACTGTAGTGGAAACAAGTAACATCCCAGAAATAGCTGTTAATCAGGAAATGGATGGGGGTTAGGAACTTGAGAAAATTACAGTCACCAGGGAAATGGTACTGAGCAAATTGTTGGGTCTGTGGGCTGGTAAATCCCCAGGTCCAATGGACTTCACTCTAAAGTCTTGAAAGAAGTGGCCAGTGAGATAGTTGATGCACTGGTTTTAATTTTCCAAAATTCCCTAAAATTTGGGGAAGACTCCATTACATTAAAAAACAGCAAATATAATTCCTCTATTCAAAAAGGGGGTCAGAAAACAGGAAACTACTGGCCAATTAGCCTAACATCTGTCATAAGGACAATGTTAGAAGCTAATAAGATGTTATAACAGGGCACTTAGAAAAAGCAATCAGGCAGAATCAACACGATTTTGTAAAAGGAAAATCGTGTTTAACCAATTTAATGGAGTTATTTGAAGGAGTCACATGTGCTGTGGATGAAGGGGAATTGGTTGATGTACCGTACTTAGATTTCCAGAAGACATTTGATAATGTGCCACATCAAAGGTTATTGCAGAAAATAAATGCTCCTGGTGTAGGGGGGTAACATATTGGCATGGATGGAAGATTGGCTAGCTAACAGGAAACAGGGAGTTGGCATAAATGGGCCTTTTTCTAGTTGGCAGGATGTAATTAGTGGTGTGCTTACATAAATGGCTTAGATGAAGGGACCGAAGGAATGATAACTAAATTTGCTGATGACACAAAGTTTGGTTGGAAATTAAATTGTGAAGAGGATGTAAAGAGACTACAAGGTGACAAAGATTGTTTAAGTGAGTGGGCAAAGGTCTATCAAATGGAGTATAATGTGGACAAATGTGAAACTGTTCCTTTTGGCAGGAAGAATAAAAAAGAAAATTATCGAAATGGTGAGAGATTCAGCCAGCAGGTACTGCATTACGATTGGGTCCAAAAGTGTGCCAATGGAGTTGGCTGCCTCTTCCATACTTCAAGCTCTGCTCAAAGCCCTGGCAAAGTTGGTGCCCGACCCATCCATGCACCTTGACATTGCATGTGGGCTTTCTGACCAGCATTTAATCATGCATATTAATCCAACTTCTTCTGTACCCAGTTCCATCAAATTGCTCATGTGAGTTTTCTGCAGTGGAACTTGTATTTGAGAACTCAAGTTCACCCTCGAGTGCATTAGCATCTGCCCCACTCTTTCTCGCTGCCTTCGCTGCAAGCCACTCATGCGTGATGAGTCAGCACATGCAAATCCCATCACCAAACTATTCACTAAAGTGCATACAGTGTCATTATTGAAGTTGGTAGCTGTGAGTGTGGTATGCAGTGATACCGCTTATACATTATCACTGTTTTCCACATGTTGCTCCTCCAGCACTGCCTAACCAGGTTACAATTCTTGAGTATCCAAAAGGAGAAAGGCACAAGGATAGAACTGTGGTAGGAGGAGGCGGATGAAAGTAAGAAGTTTATGCATACATCATCTGTACCTTCTGAATCAAAAGAGATTCTGAGATGAGGTAGAAATGGGATGTGAGGAGAATTAAGCATGAGGATATTATTACCTTTGATATTTCCAGCCCTGACCCTGGCCTCAGTAATAGCCACCCCAATGGTGGCTGTTGCAGGGTGGATACAGTTCGGTGGGTCTGCACAAGTCTTTGTAGTCATACGTAGGTTAACTGTAAGTTTTTATTGACTCTTAGAACTATTTGTAAATATACAATAAAGGGTACAAGCTAGGAGCTGTCTCCACACTTGCTGGTACACACAGGCCTATCCAACACTCGCCTGACCCTGGATGTAGGTCATGTGCTCTCTTATGTCACTGTGTGGGCGGTGCTGTACCCAGTCCCATATTAACTCTATATGTGCCAGACCCTTATACTAAAAGGGCAAGCACCATCTTCTCCATTGTAGGTAAGGTCATACAGTCATGCTTGTCTCCTGCCAGTTAGCACATACTGCCTCTGGTTATTTTGCAAGAGAGTTGAAAGTGTGTCAGTGAATGTGGTGCAAAGTATTTCAGTGATGTGGCTGTCATGGTTGAATAGCTGGTAGTGAGACATGAGTGGTGAGGCTAGCAGCAGTGCTAAGTGTGTTAGAGCGAGGTGAAGGTATGAATGTTAGGTATGAGTCCTGTTTGAGAGATTGTTAGAAGGTGGCAATTTGATGCATTGAGGAGTGTCTGAGAGTAATGGTGCAGCTAGTGAGAATTGACATTTGAATATGTATTCATTGACATTGACCAATTGCATGAGAACATTGAGCTTTTTGTGATCCAGGTTCTCAGGGCATGACTCCTGGTATTGGCTGCCACAGTTCTGGTCCCACTGCCTTCTGAGGGTTTGTCTGGAGGGCCTCCTGGCCTCTCTAGATAAAACACATCTCTCCTCCTTCTTCGACCAAGGTTTCCAAAGCCCATTTGAAAAATCTTGGAGCCCAATCTCCCCCATTCTGTGCCATTATTGTCATTGAGTATTTCCCAGGTCAGTATCAGTTGTAGAATGACTTCCAGCACCTGCTCCAACCAGCAAGTACCCTTAAGTAGTAGAGGCTTGCTTTAACTGGGTGCTAGTCTTTCATGATTTTGGATTCCCTCTGAGGTAACTAGTAACAGCGCTGGCTGCATGGTACAATCATCTTAATTAACAGGCAGCATGAAGTTGGCATGTTGCCTGCATCAGAATCACAGAAATGGGTAAATGCCACATCTTGTTTTCCCTTTTTTGGGGGCGATCTATTTTAAGGCATACAACTTCTGAAAAAAGTGATAATACATTACATCTAAATGGTGAGAGATCACAGAGCTCTGAGATGCAGAGGGATCTGGGTGTCATGGTGCATGAATTACCAAAGGCTAATATGTAGGTAAGTAGAGCCAGTAATTAGGAAAGCTAATAGAATGTTATCTTTTATAACAAGGGGGTTGATTATAGAAGTAGGGAGGTTATGCTACAGAGGTACAGGGCACTGATAAGGTCACATGTGGAGTACTGAGTACAGTATTGGTTTCCTTATGATGCAAATGCATTAGAAGCAGTTCAAAGAAGGTTTATTAAACAATACCAGGAGTGGGTGGGTTGCCTTATGAGGAAAGATTGGACAGACTAAACCAGTATCCACTGGAGTTTAGAAGAGTAAGAGAAAACTTGATTGAAATATATAAGATCCTGAGGGGTCTTGTCAGCAAGGATGTGGAATGAATGTTTCCCCTTGTGAGAGAATCGAGAACTAGGGGTCACTGTTTAAAATAAGGGGTCGCCTACTTAAAACCGAGATGAGCAGAATATTTTTTTCTTTCAGAGAGTGAGAGTCCTTGGAACTCTCTTCCTCAAAAGGCAGTGGAAGCAGAGTATTTCAATGTTTTCAAGGCCGAGATGGATAGATTCTCGATAAACAAGGGGGGGGGGTAGGGTTATTGGGGGGGAAGGCAGGAGGTTGCAGTCAGATCAGCCATGATCTTATTGAATGGCGGAGTAAGCTCGAAGAGCTGAATGCCCTACTCCTGCTCCTAACTCTTATGCTCGTATGTACGTATTATTCAATAGATAAACTATTAACTATAACATGAGTAAAAGATGCAAAACAGCAATCTTTGTAGGTTTACATTCCAATTTTAACAGACACTAACAGGTCAATTTTAACCCATCAGAGGCAAGTAGGGGGAAGCCTCACAAAAATTTTAATGCTGGGACCTGATGTCATCATTCCGACCCCAACTTGATTTTAACTGATGATGGGAACAGTGATATCTATTGTCAGATCTGCCAAAAAAAAGTGGGATACAGCATTAACTTCAGAAGTGATCCTGCTAAGTGTCTTTTTTAAAAACAAAATTTAAAGGTTTCTTTACAGTTCCCAGTAAGAGCGAGAGTTCTCCTCTGGGTCCCACAATAAAATCATCAGGCATCCCCTGACTCAGACTTTTCTCCTATTCTGACTGTAATCGCCTCCAGAAACCCCATCACCCTCAAAACTTATCTCATGCTGGCAATATCATTCCTTACCCTCCCTGGCAGTGGTCTCCTGCTACGAGAATGACCTCTCCTGCCTGTCCCCTCAGTATTCACAGCAGGTTTGTAGAACATGACATTGAGGTCCAATAGTTAAAATTTCTTGTATTTTCTACCCACTAGCTCATCCTCAGCAGATTACATGTCTATCCCAAGCTTAAAACTCACCTGGCCTTTGCATTTTTTATATGGTAATTTTCAGCTACATTTTGGTTCAGATAAGTCCATCACTTGTTATCTTTGATGGAATATTGTTGATGGCAATCCTGAAGAAACTTAGGCCTCAGAATGTCAAATGTGACATCACTACATTGTTGTGGTCTACTCAAAAAGTTGCTTCATGGATGGAAAGTATATTAAAAAAAAATTCCAAAATAAACCCATTCAGTGTTTGCTGCAGAATACAGTTAAATAATTGACCAGTTTATCTAGTTACTGACCATCAAAATGTACAACATAGTCAAACATTGTGTCCTCACTCCCTGCTGGGATGCATGGCAGATCTAGCTGAATAGTCTCATGTGTTCGCAGCCAGTGTTCCATCTTCCTTCTGTCCTCTAATTCCAGTAAGGCCCCCATACTCCACATCAGAGAGAAAACATACAGTCTTTCCAAGTGTTCTCTAGTCACTTCTCCACTTTGTTCCTAAAAAAGCAATTATAAATACGTTACTATATTGGATACAAAACATTTTACTAGAACATATTTTCTATACAATTCATAAACCTGCGACATTTACAAGTGATCTCTTACTCAATAACAAAATAAACATTTGCAAGTCTGCTAAATACAGCAAGATTCCTGATGCACACACAATGGGCAGAATTTAATGCTCCCCCAGGGGGTGATGGGGTGGGATGGAGGAGGACTGCATAATGGGGTGGGAAGGCTCAGGTAGAGAGAACATTGCCTTCCCAACTCCCCCCAATGAAATCAAAGATGGGAAGGGTTAAGAACAGCCTTCTCACTCTGAGGCCAATGGAGACCATTATCAACAGCAGGCATAGTCTTGTCTTTGGTAGGCATATTGAATATATAAATTCAGACCACAAATGAGGCTACAAACAAATAAATAATTTTGCTTGGTACAAAAAATATACTTAAAATAGTTACCGTCTCTACAAGTCATCTTGAAATATCAAAATGACAAAGGCGATTCTCCTGTGCGATGTCTCATCATAAAATTGGTCTTTGGAATATGGCTGCTGACTTTTTACAAACTGAAATACTACCACAGAGTTACTGAACTAGCTCAGTATCCCTGCTGGTTGACTGATTAGAGAACTGAGCAAAAGCTATCAAACATAAGCTCTAGGCTGCAGAGCTATCCATCAGAGATGACAAGGTTTCATTGATCCTGTTCTCTCATAGGTCTGACCACATCTTCACCATGGCCACAGCTGGCAAGCAAAACTATTAGTTCAGGATGTCAATTATCTAAGATGCTTGGGAATTAAATGGCTGGCTTGGTTTTTTGGTCTGTGTCAAATACATAAAATTACTTATACAAAAGTAAAATACTGTGCATTATGAAAATCTGAAATCAAATCAGAAAATGTAGGTCAGGTAGCATATAAAGCAAGAGAAACAGAATTAAAATCTCAGGTCAATGACCTTTCATCAGAACTGGAAAATTTAGGGGTGTAACAGGTTTAAACAAGGAAGGAGATAGGGAATGGGACGGGGGAGGAAAAGAACAAAAGGAAGGACCTGTGATAATGTGGAAGACAGGAATGATTAAATGACAAAAGAGATGATGACGCAAGGCAAAAGGGGATAGTAATAGATGGTGAACAAAGAAAAGTTGTGTCCAGAGAAGGTGTTAAAGGGAAAATCAGAATCATTACCAATGCCTGCCAATCAATCAAACAAGAAAAAAACAAAAACAAAAATGGGGTCAGTGATTATGATCTGAAATTGTTGAACTAATTGTTGAGCCTGGAAGGCTGCAAAGTGCCTAATCAAAAGATGCGGTGTTGTTCCTCAAGCTTACATTGAGCTTCATTGGAACAGTGTTGTAGTCGAAGTCAGAGGTCAGAGTGAAAGGGAAGTGGAAAATTAAAATGACAGGAGACCGGCATGCTTATGAAATGAACTTTCTGCTAAACGGTCACCCTATCTATGTTTCGTTGCTCCAATGTGGAGGAGATCACATCAGGAGCAGCAAATACAGTATACTTAATTCAAACAATGTCAAGAAAATTGCTGGTTTACCTGGAAGGAGTAACAGAGCCTTGGGTCATCAGAAGAGAGGAGGTAAAAGATCAGATATTGCACTTCATTTGCTTCCACAGAAAGGCGTCATGGGGTGGCACTGTGTTGGGGTGAATTGAGGAGTGGACAAGGGTGTTGCGAAGGCATGTTTACACCAAACATTAAAGTATGCTGGATGACTTACAATGGCCTGGGTTTTGCAGTGGTAACGATTGTGAAACTGTCAATGTTCACTCTCATTACTCCTCTTAAACTGAGAGCAACTTCTGGAATCCGCATATATATAGAATTAAAGATAAACTTAAATTTAAAAACTAAAATTAAAGCCAGATGTAGCTGAATTTGAACTTTTTTCTGGCCTGAATTTTCCGGTTGGCTGCTTGGGGGGCGGGGGGAGGGGGAGGAGGTCCACGCCACCATTTTACGCGGGCAGGCCAATTAAGGCCCGCCCAGCGTATTTCTCGGCTCCCAAGGACAGCAGGAGCAGGCAGGCAGCAGCAGGCGTGCACAGACCACCAGGTCCAATGACGACCCGGCAGCCTGTTTAAATGAAGGCCTGGCAGACTTTTCTAGGCTGCTCGCAATGGCAAGTGCAAAGCCACAGCAGAGGGCTTCTAGTGAGCAGGCCAATGTGGAGGGTAGGCCAGCGGAGCAGGCCAGGCAGGAGGGTGGGTCAGCAGGACAGGCCAGGCAGGAGGGTAGGGTAGGGGGGCCAATGTTCCCCTGGTTTTTTGGATGACTGCCTTGCTGCCCTCCTGGAGGAGGTGGCAGCATGGCAGGAGGTGCTGATCCCCCAGGATGGGAGAAGGAGGCACCCCCACATGATGAAACATGCTTGGGAGGAGGTGGTGGAGGAGGTGAGCTCCCGCAATGTGGTGCGGCGCACCTGGATCCAGTGTCACAAGCGTTTCAACGACTTGTTGCGCTCTGGCAGAGTGAATACCATGTTGGCATTGGTCATGTAACTCAGCAGGTAGGCAGGTAGGCTTTTCCCCCCAGGTGCCCAACCCCCCAAGTCTGAGTGTAATGACTGCATGAGTCATTGATGGCATTTGCCCTTTGCCGGGTGGGCCAGCAGATACTGCCCATGCTGAGGTCAGCCTGAGAGGGTGATGAGGAGATGTGTTTTTCCCCCACAGCATGTGTCACACTGAGTCCCACATGACTGATTTGGGGCAATCTGGAGGAGCTGCACCTAGGCGCAGACTCAGAACACCAGGACATGTCCTAGTCAGGGTGATGAGATAGTGGGAGGGTAGCTTCAAGGTGGCGTGGCAACAAACCATCTGCTGCCCTTTGCGATCCACATGCTTGCGCCTCCTTGCTATGGAAGGATATACCGTGTGGTGTCTGATGTGATGTAGGCAGCATGTGGCCAAGGAGCAGGTGGGGGTGGGGAACAGGCCTAGCATCTTTGTGTGAGTGTTCGGCAGCAGCGGGGTGAGGAGGCACTGGAGCCCTGATATGTCCTACTCTGGTTGGGGTTGGCTGTGTGTGAACAGAGTCCATGTGCATTTTGGACATCAATGCTCTTCTCTCATTTTCAGAAGAAGAATGCTCATAACACAGCAAAGCGTGCTCACAATGTGGCCAGGCGCAGATCGCCATTCTAAGCCGCTTTGAGCAGGAGGCCCTGGGTCTGGAGAGGCATCATGCACCCAGGTCCACTGGTGTCGGTGAGGCTGGAGTGCCATGGCCAGGTATTTATACCCAACAGTGAGGTCAGCATGGTCCTCCCAACAGCCATAGCACTGCTGAATGTTAAATAGTTTAATTTTGCAACATGGCTTGACAGTCGGTTATGGAAGGATGAGCACATAATGATTCGGAGACAGGGATGGACTTTGTCATTGCCTCCACGCTAAGTGATCCACTTCCTTGTTCTTCCTTTCAGCATCATCGGAGCAGGGCCAGGAGGAGGAGCAGCAGAGGCCCCCTCTCACACATGAGGGGCCTGAAGTCTCACCAGCGTCACACAATTTCTGCGAGGCAGGCACCAGCGCAGATATTAGCTCCTCGGTGGGAATTCGAACAATAGCTACTGTCCTGGGGCACAGCGGTGAGGGCACTTCACAGTCACTAGAGGAGCTGGCAGAGACAGACAGTGCCCATGGCGCCAGCAGTTGGAGGACTGCAGGAGACCAGGTACGTGCTCAGTCGATACCTGATGTGCCTCTGGAGTCGTCCACAATGCAGCAGGTGCAGGGAATGCAGCCGGGTATGCGGGAGCATCTGGGGGAGGTACATGGGGCTATGCTTGGCTTGGTCTCCATGGTGGAGGAGTCGACGCGAATGCTTGCCGAAACAATGAGCCACATGTCTGAACGCCATGTGTCCTCCATGGAAAGAATGGCAGATCTCCTGGACAGCCTACTTCAGGTGACCCATCAGGGCTTCCTGTGGATGCGCTCTGACCAGAAAGCTCTCACATCGGCACTGACCTCAGATGGCAAGTGCCAGTGTGGGGGATGGTGTGGGCATCAAGTTTCCCAGCTCAGTGCCCATCCATCCATGGTGAGCAGAGAAGTCCGAACCAACCTCACATCAGTGCAGCAGCTGCCTGGCGTCTCTGCAGGCACCTCTCAGGGTGCTCAAGGTGAGGGCAGCAGCTCCTCCACCCCTCTCCCAGTGACTATATCATCCGGTGAAGCTGCGACGACGGTGGAGATGCCGGCTGTGGAACTGGCAGCTCCCTTCCAGGCAGAACCAGCACAGGTTCCACAGGCCAGAGGATGACCGCTGAGGTCATCAAGGCCAACAGGATAGCACAGACAGCAGGCTGGCTCAGATGCCACTCCGAGTGATGGGGCAGCACCAAGACAAAACACCTGGAAATGAAAGCATAAGGCACCTTAGGCACACCACGGATTTTTCACTAGTGCTTTTGTGTTGGCCTGAGATGAGGTCCTTATGATTTTATTTGATTTGTAACACTGTTTCTTTGTCTTTTTTTTTGTAATAAGCTGCTTTGTTTGACACATTAAATTCAGATATGTCACCATGGCTGAGGGTTTCTCTTTTCTTCTGCATGTGTATGGTTTCCAAAACTGTAATGAGTGCTTTGTTGGACATTCAGCTTTATTAACAATGCCCTTAGTGACTGTTCCTAACCTGGCAGATTTTGCACTTTGGTGTCGAGTGTTGAGCTGACACCCCAGGCTTGTCCTGGTGGACCATATGTGGTGTGATAACTGAAGGTTCATTGGATTAAAGCCTCCCTGGTGCCCCTGTCTCCCTGGAGTATGCCCGCGTCAGCATCTATTCCCTCAGTATTTCCCTGTGCATGCTCATCCTCGGACTCACTGCGGGACTCACGGTGTGCAGCCACAGACACAGCATCGACGTCTTCATCGTCCACTGCATCCCCCCTTTCCAATGCAAGATTGTGAAGTGCGCAGCATGCAACCGCTATCACCGACACACAATCTGGGGGGTATTGGACTGTGCCCCGAGTGGTCCAGGCATCGGAAGTGCATCTTGAGAAGACCGATGGTTCTCTCCACCACAGCCCTTGTGGAGGCATGGCTCCTATTGTAACGCTGCTCAGCTCCTGTTCTTGGATGGTGGAGAGGCATCATGAGCCACCTTCTGAGGGGATAGCCCTTGTCACCCAGCAGCCATCCATCCAGCCAGGCTGGGGCACTGAAGAGTCCTGACACTGGGTATGTCTGAGGATGTAGGCATCATGGGCGCTACCTGGGTATCTTGCACAGACTTGCAGAATCTGCATCCTGTGGTCACACACTATCTGCATGTTCATGGAGTGGAAGCCCTTCCTGTTGACTAAGGCACCGGGCTCACCTGCTGGCGCCTTGATGGCCGCATGTGTACAGTCTATTGCACCTTGGACGCGGGGGAAGCCAGCAATTGCTGTGAAGCCTCTGGCTCACTGTGTCTGGCTTGCCTGGTCGCAGCGGAAGTGGATGAAGGTCAATGCATGCCTGAACAGAGCATCTGAAACAGAGATAAAAACAAAAAAACTGCGGATGCTGGAAATCCAAAACAAAAACAGAATTACCTGGAAAAACTCAGCAGGTCTGGCAGCATCGGCGGAGAAGAAAAGAGTCAAACTCAAGTTCTGTCGAAGGGTCATGAGGACTCGAAACGTCAACTCTTTTCTTCTCCGCCGATGCTGCCAGATCTGCTGAGTTTTTCCAGGTAATTCTGTTTTTGCATCTGAAACATGCTTGACACAAGTGTGGACAGCTGATTGGGTGATCTTTGTGGTGTCTCCCAACGAGCCCTGGAAGGAGCCAGAGGCATAGAAGTTGAGGGCAGCTGTGACCTTCAGAGCCACTGGCATGGGGTGTCCACCCACACAATTATGGGAGATCTCAGGGCCAATCATCTGACAGATATAGTTGACTATCTCCCTTGAGAGACGGAGCCTCCTTCGGCACTGCGCCTCAGACATATTGAGGTAGCTGCTTCGCCGCCTGTATACCCTGGCAGCAGGATAGTGGCGTCTTCTGCGGCCCCTTCTGCCTTAGGGACTACTTCTTGGCCCTGCGACCCTTGTGCCTCCGCCTGTCCTCCCAAAGGTGGTTCCCCGGAAGCTGAATGTGCCATCAAGCATATTAATGCACTGTGTGATAATAAAAGCTTCCAACATTTCCATCTTATATTCCAGCGACTGGATACTAAAACGATACAGTTCAGCAAAGGATTCTGAAAATAACTTCCGTAGAATGGGAATGTCTGAGGATGTAGGCATCATAGGAGCTTCCTGGGTATCTTGCACAGACTTGTAGAATCTGCATCTTGTGATCACACACTATCTGCACGTTCATGGAGTGGAAGCCCTCCTCCCCCTTCTAGCCCTCCCTTCCTCCTCAGAGGAGCTTCCTCCAGTGGACAGTTCAGCTCCCATGCCCAGGCTAAAGGAAGGCTTCCCAGAACCTGCAGGCCCAGAAAAAATTACTCACTGCAGAGTGCTGACCTGAAGCTTAAGAGTCCAGAAAAAGCAGCTGGTATGCGTTTTTAAGTACTACAGGTCACACAGACAAGTTTGAAAAACTTTCAAAAATAAATAGTTGACTGTGCACATTCATGACCCCAGTGAGCCCTCTTATCCCGTGGGTGAGGTTAATACAAATGTGTCCTACCCACCTGCCCGTTGAGCCCGTGCGCCAACCCGAAGATTGCACAGGCACAGAAAAACCGGTGTCGATTGAACACTCAAGGGCCTTAAGTGGCCCGTTAATTAATGGCAGGCGAGCATCGGATATTATTGCGCGTGCGCCCAGTGAAATATCGTGATAGCACGTGGTGACATCGGGACGCTTGCCCGATGTCACCGCGTGTCATTTTAAGTGCAGACGTGCAGGGCCTGCCCCCACATGACAACGGGAAAATTCTGCCCTATGGACAATTATCTCACTAACAGTGAAAATGAAGATTGTTGTTCAAAAGAGGTTTTGTAGAATCTTAGTGGACAAGTATATCATTATGATGTAGTCTGATTTCATTTACTCACCTTTGGGGGAATAAGGCCATCAAGCATGTTAATGCACTGTGTGATAATAAAAGCTTCCAACATTTCCATCTTATATTCCAGCGACTGGATACTAAAACGATACAGTTCAGCAAATGATTCTGAAAATAACTTCCATAGAATCTCAGCTGCCTGTTGTGACCGTTTCTTCAGCCAACCCTAAGTCAAACCAAACAAAGATTAATATTTCCATAATTGACTGGGCATGCAATTTAGATTTTTATATATAAACATATGGACTTTAACTATGAGAAAGACAAAACATGTCACAATTCACCATAGTTGATATCTTATGAATACAGACTTTGCCATGATATATTAGGTGAAATTTCTAACTTCAGCAGAGGGATAAAATGTCCAGTACCTGATCAGTCACCCCAATTGGTCAAGATGTGTAACCACTGCCTGATCTATTAGCCTAGATTTTTGGAGTGTCATGGAGACTCAGTGAACCTTTAAAAATGGCGGGTGGGACTTGGATCTGGAAGTCCTTCCCTGATTCCCAACAGATCCCATTTTCACCGGTGGGACAAAAGGGATGGAGCATAACTCACATAGGACGGAAACCCTAGCTCAGCCGGATCATTTGAACTTAGTACTGAGTTCAAACAAACCTCATAATTTTGTTTTAGCAAGGGTTTTACCCCGCAGTGTGGGAATCTTTAGAGCAGTCATCAATGCTCACGAGGGGTGGATAAGGTATAGAACTGTCAAACTGTGAAGTTATTTAATTCCCCAGCCCTTTAATAATTACGAAGGCTGCCTGTAGCAGTATAGGTTGAAAGAAGTTCCTGAAGTTACAATAGCTGTTGGCTGACATTACCTAAATGGCAATCTAAAGTCATTTTTAATGCTTAGCTGCTTTCCACAAACTTATATTATCTCAAGAGGGAATCTTTAAATTACAGTGAGATTAACAGCTCAAAGACTTTATGAAAGGATTAGTTATCTTTGATGTGGAGTTATGAATACAAGTTTGTTTTTATGATGGATTGAGTACTTGAGGAGGTTTAAATATTTTGAATGGGCTTTCATAAATAGGGTGTTTTTAGTATGATAGTAAAGGCTGTAATAGATAATTAGACCTTTATTTTATTTCATTCCTACATGGGTACTGAGGTCTACCCATAGTGAATATTGGGTGAGTTGGCATGGATGGTGCAAGGACAAAGGATGGCAGGTGGGTTGGCATGGATGCTATAAGTGACCAAAGGGGATGGGTGTGGGTGCATGTGTTGGCATGAAGGGTATGAGAGGCTATTGGGGGTGCATGGGGAGATGAGTCGGCATCCACAGCTGCCCCCCCCAACCCCGCGCCACGCATCCCCCCTCCCCCCCCATCACGCCCCCAGAACGAAGGTCCCGCCATTCGGTTGAGTTTCTCCCAAGGTGGGTGCAACAAGCTGGGAGATTTCTGACTCATGCTACCCAACTGGGAATGAAAATCCACCCCATTATCTCCTGTTTTACACTCCTGCCACAGTTCAAAGTTCCAGTGAATGATTTCTATAATATCACTTAATTTGTTTGCAGATATGCCATTGATTTCAAATTTCAATGCTAGCTGTGTCCAAACACCATGCAGGGGATCTCCCAATAGGTTGCTGTAATTTCAACAGAAAATACATGGAAAACCTGAAGAAAGGGCATTAAAAGCATTTCCACTGTTTCTCTAAATCTTGTGACTGTGTAACAGCTGTGGAAATTCAACATCACATGTTATAACGAAAACAGTTTAAATTAAATAAAGGATTGATGAAGTTTTAATCCCTGTCCCGGAAATTAAAAATTTAGATATGACTTAAATACCTCAAGGATGGGGCTGAAACTCAAGACTGACGAACTCATGAAGACCATGCCATTTCGAGAAACAGTTGCAGGTGACGCATTGTCTATGTTGTGTGGCTCAAACACAATTTTACAGTTTGGAGCCATGGGAATGCGATCACCATTTGCCAGAGTAAGCGTTCTGTTATCATCAAGCACTGAGTTTAAATTTTCAATCCAGATGGCATCAACAGGACCATCCAATACAATCCAGACGTGTTCTCCTGCATAACAAACAGTGTTTGTTAACACACAGAAATAAGACACTATTGTCTTATTTAAATTCACTCAGCAACGATGAAGTGACAGCAAAAATGTCCAAGCCAGAACGGTGGGTTGCATGGAGGGGAATTTAGAAAGGTTGGTGTCCCCACTGTTGCCCTTCTCCATCTAGCTGGAGAAGGTTGCAGTTTTTGGGAGTTTTGCCAAAGAAGATTTGGCAACTTGCTGTAGGGCATCCTATTGATAGTACACACTGCAGACACTAATCAGCAAACTGTAAACTGGATGTTTAAGATAGTTGTTGCTGATAGAGACAGAAAACGCTGGACATACTCAGCAGATCTGGCAGCATCAGAACCATTCTGATGAAAGGTTATTGACCTGAAACATTAACTTCTATTTCCTGCCCCAAAAAAGCTGCCAGATCAGCTGAGTGTTTCCAGGATTTTCTTTTTTTTAATTTCAGATTTCCAGCATCCACAGTATTTTGCTTTGTGTTGCAAACTGAAGTATACCATAGACACTTCCTTGGATTCAGTTGTCCATTTGGCCCCATAAACAGACGCAACTGCCTTATATCTACTTGCATGATAGTGTTAACACAAGAGTGTAACAACAGCACCTCTTTGCGACTTGAACAGAATATTCATGTCTTTATTGCATATGCACTTACTAAATCTCTTGGATAAAGGATCAATGAAAACTTAAAGTTAGGCAAGACTAGATACAAATAAATAACCTTGATTATTTTGTTGTAATATGAACATTTCATACACCAGTTAAGATTGGTTCCCTCAATTCAGAAAGCACAAATTATCTTTGTGTTATAATGCTAACTACATAAATGTTGCATTTTTCTGCATCAATGGACTGTCAGGTTGAGAGTAACCAAGTAAATTTTATCCATTCTCTCGTCTCAGTCTTTACTGTTGACTGTCTCACATCATTCTGTTCCTAATAAAACTTTGGTCTGTAACTCTGTTTTTACCTCATGCTGTTCACAGATAGAAATTGAAATCAAGGACTTTTAAACACAACAAGTTAAAACTTTGTCTTCAGCCATTTTCAGGCATGGGAGTTACAATTTGTGATCTGCTGGTGTCCAAACCCATTGAGGCAGGCAGCAGGCAAACTTTGTGCTGCCTCCTCACTTCCATGACCGCTGTGTGCAAGTGGATTCCACTTTCCTCCTCCTGCAGCTCCATTCCTCTCTGCAGTGCCATATTGTGCAAAGGAGACCATAACTATTCTGGAGATCCTTGCTGATGCATCCCCAGATCTGTCCAGGAATCCAAGCTGCACCTTCAGCAACCTAACAGCTTGCTCAATGATTGTCTTTGTCTCTTCTTGTGTCTCTCCTCTGCATCAGTGGTAGGGTTCTTCACAGGGGTCATGGGTCAGGGCCTCAAAGGGTAGCCCTTGTCTCCAGTGAACTACCTGCTCACTGTGTGGAGGTGAGAAAACCATTGTAAGGTGTGACTGTCACAGAATGAAGGAATCATGGTGGCTTCCAGAGTGTCTTGCATAATCATGCAGGAAACCTTCTGTTGCTCACATATCAGCTGAGTATTCAGGGATTGGAATCCCTTCCGATGGATAAATATTCCAGGTTGATAGAGGGTGCCTTGATTACCACATGTGTGCAGTCACTGTTGTAGCTGTGAGAATCCAACTACTGCAGCAAATGCCAGAGTCCTCCATGTCTGACTGTCCTCATCAGTATCAAAGTGGCCCTAAGTGATGTCCATGGCAAACATGGCATTGGACACCTGGGAGATACACTTATGGGCAGCAGATTGTGAAATCCCGCAGATGTCACCAGCAGATCCTTGGAAGGAGTCAGAGGTGAAGAAATTCTGGGTTGCAGTGGCATTGATGGCCACTGGCAATGCATGCTCAGCTAGTCTTCTTGGAAGGAGGTCTTGTTCCTCAAGGCTGCAGATGTGAGCAACAATCTGTCATGAAGCTTGACAGCAAGAAAGTTCAGATCAAGGTGAGTAAAGTACAAGGTAGGTTAAATGATTTCCAAAAAGTTGGAAATTATCTGCGAAGCAGTGAAATCATACTCTCAGAACAAGGGCTGGGAGTACAAGCCTTCACATATGCAGGCCAACAGCAATGCTGTTTTACTATTTAAAGGCTTTCTAAGCTACCGGTTTCATTGATTAATGAATCCCCTCTATGCCTTCACCGTGTTGAAGCTTGTGATTAATAATGATGTTACTAATGATTTCGCCTGTTTTAATGGATTTTCAATTCCTAAGTATAAATAAAATTTGGTAGGATCTTTGTCAAATCTTTAAAAAGTACGAAGACTTGGGGAGAAAAATAAAGCATTTGTTTTTTTAATGGGGAAAGTCCTATGAAAATAATATGTAAAATGATGCAGTTGATTGCTTCTGACAATATCTCACTCTGTATTCTGTTCAATTAGGGGTCAAAACATCTGACAATGTTGTACTGATGAATTAGAAAAAAGACACAAACTGAGAAACTATAGCAAGAGCAACAAACTAGAGTGTTAAAAGAGTAAGAGGCCTTCACACCTGAAGTAAGCAGCAGCGTCAACTGTCTCATATTGGCTTCTGGCATCAAAGATAGAAGCACTTTTAGAAGATAAGCACCCATATCTCTAGCTATCTTCAGAGAATATAAAACTGTAATTATAGAGAAATGTAATTCTATACACCTTGGCACCATTAATGGTGTTCTGGATCTTATTATTATCTTATTATGGTTGTTTCTTTACCCTTCTTTGCTCTGAGAGTTTTTCTCCACAGAGTTGAAAAAATACCATCTGTCCAGTCATTTGTAGCTACATCTAGTCGGCCAAACATCTGAGGTGCTGTAATGGCTTTTGGATTCATCCTCATCTCACGGTGCGGTTGGCCACAATCTGTAAAATGAAGAGATAATGAGATAATGTAAATAATATTACACATCCATATACTGTTTTGCAATTTGTTCTTTATATATGTACTTTAATTTGGGGGTAGATATAATAAATTGACTCTCCAGGCACAGAGCTTCGTGTAACAAAAGTATATATTCAGAATTCATGCTTGGAGTCCTGCTGCTTGTCTGGTTTTCCACCCATTAATTTTAATGGATAGAAAATCATAAGGGGCTTACCCTCCTCTGTGCTTGAATTCCACATATGCACTTCACAAAACTTTTAAACGATACAAGTAAGATCTCACATACTATTGTCAAAATCTGAAATGAATTGCAATTAAAATAATAATGGGCTGTAGAGTTTGGTTGATTCCTCCTGATTCTATAGCTGGCTCATCAAAGAATATTTCATCACATGAAGCAGCAAAACATGCTGTTTGATAAGGATACAATGATACAGTTTTCTATTCCCTTCTTCTTCTGCTTCCTATCCCCTTGTAATGCATTCTTCCAGTCGAAACACACTCTCTCGCTTGCTCACTTTCAGAATCTTGCTATCAATATCCCATCTTCCCATCCTCTTAGGGAAAAACATAGGAGAAATAGAAAATCTATGACACGGGAGGCCATTTAGACCATCACTTCTTTGCTGGCAAAAAACAGCTAATCACACTTCCCAGCTCTTGGTCTGTAGTCCTATACATTATAGCATTTCAACAAGTATTTTTAAAATATCATGCACACTTCTGCCTCTACCACATTTCAGATATTGGCTGGGAAGCCAAATAGTTCATATCTATGCACCCTGCTTATTGACTTCTCTGAAAAAAAAGTCCTTTATATCCAGTCCATTTAGGCTCCTCAATTTTATACACATCAATTAAATCTCCTGTCAGACTTCTCTTTTCCAAAGACCCCTCTACAATTCTCCCTCATAGCTACACTTATCTGAATTTTTATATACGTTCTCCTAATTCAGTGGCGGGCAAACCTTTCAGCTGGAGGGCCACATCTGTGTATGAAAATTATATGGGGGTGGGGGGGGCCATAAATGGTCAATGAACAATGATAATGGAGATAAATTTTGGCAAAATAAACATGAAACCTTTATGATAATTATACTGTTATGAATGTGAGGTTTTATAAAACAGTTATATTTTAAGCTGTCCCTTTATCTTAAGATAAAATGGAGTATTGAAGAGAGGCCTGTGTGGCCTGGTTATCATGGGGACCAGAGTCCCTGCTCTATTGAGGTGCACATGCCAGGTTCAACACCTGAACACAAAGGGAAAGACTCACTGGGCAGAATTGTCCCACATTTACACTAAATGCGCTACTGGGTGAGTAAAACGACGCTCTACCCATCAACCACAATGGCATCTTTTCACGCTGTATCGTCCCAAACTCGCTGCATTAATTATGCATTCCGGGAAACACATCGTTTCCATGGCGGGCAGGCTCTCATTCACCTGCCATGCCATCACCTCGCCGCTTCATCCCACCAGATGCTATATTTAAAGTCCAGCCACGTGCACACCTCTCAGTGCTTCCAGCCCATGTCTGCTGAAAGAAGCCATGTCCCTGAAAGGCAAAAGGACTGCAGACCCAGGTTGAATGACGCATCCCTCGAGCGCCTGTTGGATGCAGTGGAGGCTCGCCATGATGTCCTATACCCCCGCTCTGGCCGTAGAATGGGGAGCAACTGCACAAATCCAGCTTGACAGGTGGTGGCAGTGGTGGTCAGCACCAATGCCCTGCAAAAGAGGGCAGCCGCCCAGTGCCGGAAGAGGATGAAGGATCTCCTCTGTCCTGCCAGGGTAAGTCAATTGTTTTTGTTCAAGTCAATCTTCTCATTACTCTCAACTTACACACTCACAAACCCTTACACATCCATAAGGCCCACACTCAGTTCAAGGGATATCACCATTCACACTCTCACACACACCTTCATTGTCCTCATCCTGTCCATGGGACCACTTAGCACCCACACATGCCAGGCATACTTATCATCTGGCCTGGCAGGCATCCTGCTTCCACCCTCTCCATTTCTATCCATGCAGGACAAGCTGGCACACAACAAGAGGGAGAGGTTGCTTGCCGGTGGAGGAATGCCTGAAATCAAGGACCTCATGGGCTTTGAAAACAGAGCCATCCAGCTGGCCAGCAAGGATCTGGACCTTTCCTGTGCTGACAGTGAGTTAGGTGTTGTTCTACCAAGTGATGTGTGTGATGTGACCTGTTTCACAGGCCACTGCCATGCATTAGTTATCTCTCCTTGCTTTCGCAGACACATCTGCCAAACATCTGACAGAGTCCATGACCCAGGGCCTCCAATCAAGCCCCGAAGAAACCTCTGAAGAGGAACCTGAAGGCACTGTCCTTGAAGTCCCATCACAGCTCACCCACACCCTCCACCAGCACAGAGACACACACCTTGGTGGGACCTAGCTTTAGAGTAGCCTTAGGATCACAATCTGGTGAGCACATCTCAATTTCTGATCCACAACAGGTGGAGGCAGAAACTTCCCAGGTGCCTGCACTCGGGGGACTGCTGGAGGCCAGAAATTTGCTGAGTCTGAGTCAGATGATGAGCCTCTGGACTCAAACATGTCACAGTTGCTGGAGCTGCAAAGACAAGTTCGGGAACATCAGGAAGGGATGTCCGCTGCAGTCCTCAGATTGCAAGGCACGATGGAGGAGTCCATCTGCCTTCACTCTGAGGTGATAGTGCCAGCTTGCCTCGATCTCAGTCCAGCTACCCCTTCTCCTCAAGGAGTCAGCCAGTGTCCGTTGGCGCACACATAAAGAGGAGGATTAGCAGGTGCACACCCCAAAGCCATAAACCCAGGTGACTCCAGGCCTGTATAGCCCATCCAAATCCCCTCTTCCTGTGACCCCAGCAGCTCCAGCTCCACAGCTCGAGGAAGGTGCCACTGCCACACAGCAGATCCCCAAAAGCAGGCTGGGGTCCTTCGGGTCTCGGCCCTCCAGTGGACACCTGTCAAGATCATCACAGACAGGGCGTAGCAGTCAGCAGGCTGCCCCTACCCCCGCATTTTATATGGTGTTGTGAAACACGTCTGCATGGTTGGGTGGATGATCCAGCAGTTGGGGGGGGGGGGGGGGTGCAGTGAGTGTGTCCAGCAGGCAACCCTTATGCAGATGTATTACAATGGGGATCCCAATGTCCAATGGTGGGAAATGCAGCCCGCCATCGATGGGCTCAGTGGACAATAGCAAACTGATTTCGCGACGTCGTGAAACTGTGTTTTGGCCTTCTAGCCATACTGTCCTTTGATGCCACTTAGGATGCCTGATGCCACCAGGCATGGATGATTCTGCCCATTGTTTGAGCCTTGGAACAGAGAGCGAGAGTGTCCTGGAGAGAGAGAGAGAGAGAGAGAGAGAGAAGAAGAAAACAAGAGAGAGAGAGCAGTTTTTGCAGTTTTCACTGTTGACTAGCAGACAGAATTCAGGTTGGTAGACATTCTCTAGTCAAAGAGATGGAACCCATGGAAATTTAAGGATTCTGGTAGATATGTCCTAGTGGGACTGGGGGAAGGAATCATTGGAGTAAGCTGTGCCACTGGAGGCTCAGGATTTCTTGGAAGACTGAGGAAAAGGACCTTTGAAGGTCACTGGCCGTGACCACTCAGTGAAACGGGGAGAAGTGAGCCTATTGGAAGCTGTGGTAACTTTGTAACTGGTAACTTTGTAACTGGTAACCGGTAACTGTGGTAACTAGAGACTGTAATCCTACAAAGAGATTGCTGTAATGTATAAATGTGACATGGACTTATTGGTCATGTTGAGAAACTGTTAAGAGATATCTTTTTTATGATATAGCATATTAGTTACCTACTAAGTAATGTTTAGTAAATATTATTTTTAGTTTATTTGCTACAGTAAAAGTCTTAAAACTTAAAACCTTGTTGTGCGATTTCTTTAAGTCGGTCACTGGGAATTCAAATATCTTCTTAAAAATTATCGATCCCTACAGGAATCGTAACAATATGGTCATAATGATGCACAACAAAAAATAATGAAACCAAATGTATCCTCTCTTTCATGCCCTCTTGGCTTAATGTGAACAATGCAGTTGGTCACCTCTTTTTATATCTTTTGAATGTCATCAAAATCCTGTGTCACTCTTTTTTTCACTTCACAGATACCGCCTGATCTACTGAGGTCTGGCATCTGCAGTATTTGGCCTTTGTTTTGCCAATATAAATGTTGTTTTACTGTAATTTACAATTTGGTGTTGCAAAAACCAACCAAGGGAAAAAATGGTAAAAGAGATAGAAAATGTGGAGAGACCAAAAGGCATCTCAGAAGCAACACCTTATGGAAACTATAATGATCTGTATTCTCTCTCTAACTCTTGCTCCTGGAGCTGGGATTTAATAACCTCACAGCACATTTTTAAAAAAGGTGTGACCAAGTGCATTAGTAATCTTTTCTGCACCTGTTAGGGAACATGTTCCAAATTTTCAACTTTCACAAAACCTAACCTAAACCACAAACTTTCCACTTTCTATGACATTCATTATCCTTCTAAAAATTTAACCCTTAGCTGCACCTCAACTCTTATTTTTGGAAGTACATAAACAATGAATCACTGAGATGCCCATCTCAAAACGTTAAACTAGGGTTGCTTGTGGAGACCCTCAGTCATACATATTTTGGGACCTTTGGCCTTGAAGTACATCAGTTGAAGCTCACTGGGAACAGCATTTGTTTTCACAGCACCGATTGGCTAGGTGGAAGGAGCAGTTGCACTGGTGCTGCAGCTGCAGGTCGGTTTAGAAGCTCCTGCGGGCCGACTATGTTCACAAATGCCCTAATTCCTCTTTCATTGCAGCCACCTTAGCGGACGACACAAAGATTGGCCGGGTTAACAGTGAGGTTGAGTATCTTGGGCTACAGGAAGATTTGGACGGGATGGTCAAATGGGCAGATAAGTGGCAGATGGAATTTAACCCTGAAAAGTGTGAGGTGATACACTTTGGAAATTTGACAAGGAAGTATTCAATGAATGGCATGATACTAGGAAGTTCTGAGGAACAAAGGGACCTTGGTGTGTGTGTCCATAGATCTCTGAAGGGCATGTTAGTGGGGTGGTGAAAAAGGCATATGGGACACTTGCCTTTATCAATAGAGGCATAGATTACAAAAGATCTTAATAGATCTTTTGGATGCTTCATCACCTCCGATTATATGAACAATTGAATCAAAAATGTTAGAGGAAGGCCCTGACATTTACTGCGACAGAGCTTTGGAGAAATGGGGAGCAGTTATGTTTGATAAACGTAGAAGGCTGGATTCCCTTGGGCGCTGTGGAGTTTGCAGTGAAGTCAGCCTAATTGACAGGCTCAGCTGCCTGTCGAGTGGTGAACACTCAGAAAAGGCCCCAGTTGAGCCATCAAGTATGTTTTATGGTAGCTAAAGGTAGAGATCAGAGTGGGGATTGTTGTAGAACATAGTTGGGGGCGGCAGGGAAAATTGCAAGGCTCCTTAAAAGATTTCAATGATGGACTTGCTTCCCGAGAGCAGGTTGGTTGCCTTGCCTCACTCCAGCTCTGTTAAAACCAGAAGTGGGTTGGTGTTGAAAGGGTTGAGTTCCTGTTTCAGATTTTTAACATTCCACCCATCCCACATCCACCTGCTTTTGAGGATTAAGACTGCCCCCAAAGCCTGTGAGGTTTTGATCATTGATGGGGGAAGAATGTGTGCAAATTGGATTATCTTCTAGAACTTATGGTAGGTCAAAACAGTATCTTAAAATTGTACCATTAACAAGTTGTTATACTGCAACACAGTAATAATTTAAGCAATGACATGTACATATAAAGCTTTTTGGTAATAGCTTTGTTAAAGTAGCTTATTTATATTAGGATGCTTTGACTGTCTTCTGTAAAAGTGAATTATGTTTGATCTATTATTGTCAATTAACTTTTTTTTAAAACAGAGTGAATATTGACATAATCGGCAGGCCATTGAGTGAGAATAAAATAAATGCCGTATTTCTCACTCTGTACCTAAAGGGTTCCTTAGCAACGCCTTCCACTGAGATGCTAAGTGCCAATTAAATGGCAGAGAATTGTATATGGAACATCCCCAGAGTTAGGACCCCTCTATAGTCCCACTCGATCATACTAAATTAAATTACTCATTCCGGACAAAACGTTGGGTGACTGTTGGATTATTATAACCTGTTTTTTTGAGAACACGTCACATCGTCCATGGCCAGGAAGTCCAGGCCCAGGATTCGAACCCTGAACCTCTAGCTCAGAGGTGGTGGCACTATGCCTGCACCACAGGCGGACAGAACACATGATTTTGGGGAAATTTTGATCATAAACAGGAAATTGAGAGGATTATGCTCACTATTTCCTAGTGTGCACACTTGGTGAATGAGGCTCTAATGGGAGCACATATTTGGAAAATCGTCCCTTCTATTCCAAAATTTACCTCATCAATGAAATGCACAAGCTTAAAAAAAACTTGTTTGAATTAATCAATATAATTGAGATGGATCCCTATGGAATTTTGTTCATCTTATATCCTTAGTGTTCTCCAGTTCTTGGGCGAAATTTTGTCACCCTGACGTGGGTCCCAAAGGTGGAACTGAAAGTGGGTGGCAATTCCGCTCGTGGTGGGAACGGCTGGCTGACTGTGATTACACGGCAGCTGTCTAATAAATGAGGTGGAGGTGCATGGTCTGGGCAATTATATGGCAGGTGTGGGCAGTAAGCCACAAACCTGGCATCAGCTGACAGGGACATGTTAAGCAGTAGACAGGCATATCTCCATTGCCTACAAGCCAACAGCGCCTGTTTTTCAGAGTCTGCTACAGAACCCCAGGACCACCATTTTCACCTCCGGTATCAGGCAGCACATGGCTCAGAACAGACAAACAATGTGTGGCTCCATGGTTCAGCAATGCCTTCCTGCTGCCCTGGAAAGTCAAGAAATGCTCTTTCCCACCGACAGCATCACGAGAGCCTACTGCCTGACTAAGGAAGCCTGAATGGAGATTGCAGCGGAGGTTAGCAGTCATGGGATCAAGCCTCCTGCCTGACCAAGGAAACCTGAATGATGATTGCAGCAAAGGTTGGTAGTCATGGGATCCACAGGTACATGTCTAATGCAGGAAGAGTCAATGACTTACTCTGCAATGACAGGGTAAGTACTACTCCGTCATTAGATCATTATGAATCTCGTGAGGGCAGCATGTAATTAGTGTGGGAGGAAGCAGGCAGGCAACAGAACCTCACTTTTAGCAATCCATTGGTCTTCTCAACCGTCGCCCTTGTGAAACCGAGATTCATTGTAGCTGGAGTTTGAGGGATTCTGACCAGTGTCATCAGCCAGGTCTTGAGGGGATAACCCTCATCGCCCAGAATCCATCCTTGCAGGCTTTTGCAGGCCTCGAAGGGCTCTGACATCTGGGAGTGACAAATAATGTATATATCATGAGATATATCATGCACACACCTGGAGAGTACAACTCCTGTGGTCACAGGCCTATTGTACATTAACGGGGTGGAACACTTGTCTGTTGATAAACATTGCAGGTTGATCCCAGGGAGCCTTGATCGCCACATGCATTATCATGCGTTATATGTGTCTTATCCTCTAGTTGATAAACTCCTGTAATTACAGGAAGTCCGCAATGGACCCCAAGCCCACAGATCTTTCGGCCTGGCTCTCTGGGTCTGTTCTGAAGCACACAAACTCCTAGGCCTCTTAAGCAGGTCATTCATCACCTCTTCAATGCAGCGATGTGTGGCTGCCTGTGAGATACCACAGATGGCTCCTATGGATCCCTGGAAGGAGCTACTGGCATAGAAGTTTAATGCTGCAGTAATTTGTAAAGCCACCAGCACTGGGTTCACTCACAGTCCAATCAGACGCAGGTCATCCTGAAGGAGAGCACACAGGATTGTGACTGCCTCTCTAGACATTCAACTGTCGTTGACACTGCCTCTCCGACACCTGCAGGCAGTTGAGGCAGGAGTGGTAGACTCTGGGATGCACCATAGCTCTGCACCAGTCAGGCCCCTTTTGTTGTCTCCCTTCTGACCACACTCCATATCTGGTCCTGCCACAGACGATGTTCTTTTTTGGCCTTCAGGTGGCTCTCTGATTATTTCCAGTTCCATCCTTCCTCTGCACCGTCCCTCCTCCATCCAAGGCCACAGGAAAACTGGGTGTACAAGCCCCATTTTGCCTGCAGAAGATCACAAGAGGATAGAACCTTGGCAAAGGTGTGTCCTCCAATACTGACCTGGTCTTCAAGAAACAACTTGCACCTGTGGCTGAATAACACTCACCCTTGTCTTGCACAAGCTCACCTTGGTCTTGGCAGAGCCCTTGACCCTTGACCTCCCCTCAGTCACATTCAACCCTCCTTTGGTGACCCTCAGCCTTCCCTTGATTGTACTCAACCTCCCCTCAGTGACCCTTGACCAGCCCTCAATGACCCTCCCACCTCCCCTGCAATATTCTCAGGCTCCTCTCCCGTCTTCCAAAAAAATCTCCAAGTGGTGACGGGCAGCTACAACTTACTCACCTTCCACCTCATACAAAAATGAATTGCATGCAAAACCATTAACATTACCTTCCCACCACGTACTGTTAGCATTGCCACCCTGCTTCCTCCCCACCACCAGCATAATTTGATGATTCTATCTCAACATCGGGGACTTGACATTGCACTTCCCATGTTCCCTCAGTCCCAATTAAATTCTGTCCCTTATCTCAAATTTGCACCTGGAACAATTCAGGATTCAAATCTTATCCTCTGGTTTAAAATTGTCACCACAGGATTCCCAATATCTTCAATGCTCCAATTAAAACAATTCTTATGCAAAGATAAGAGTGACTCAAAGACTTCTTTAACTTTTGATCCATTTCCTCCTCACCTGTCATGGCTTTCATCAATGTGTGAATACAGGTGGTTTTACCAGCTCCACTGGGTCCCAAAGTCATCATACCATGCCTAACTCTTTGTGTCTCAAACAGCTGAATAACTTTGAGTTTCCAAGGGGGATGACTAACAAGTCCTGCTTCTTCAACCTAAATAAAATAAAATATGTTCTCAGAATATTGTAGATTTACAACAGTAGTTAAAGTACTGTTTGCACATTTATTCCCCTGGTCAGCATTTCAGCAGTTAAGGGATCATGGTCATTTTAAATTTATACTTCAACAGAGGTCCATAATGTGGAGTTAACATAAAACTACAGCCATACAGACTAACAAATACGCATAACATATATGCGATAAAAGTAAAATCCATGACTAAGACAAGGGTCAATATTGTGAAGTTGCCATGCACCAAAATTTTCAACTTCACGTCATTTGACATCCACAGAGCCTTTCTCTCTGTTCTCTCTCATTCCAACCACAGCAATTCTATCAGCTGTAACCTTCATTGTTTTATTTAAAAGATAACACTTTCTCTCAACATCAATCCTAGCCATCACTGCTAGTGTTAGATCTCCTCTCTCTTTATCTGTCACTGCTGGACAATCTCCAAATTTAAGCATGCAGCGGAGGTTTTGAATAAAGTTATCAATCAATATATAAAGTTGTCAGTTAATTGCTTCTTCATAAATAAAAGCAAAATTACATTTATGTAGTACTTTTCATGACTACCAGATGTCTCAAAATGCTTTATAGCCAATTAAGTACATTTGAAGTCATGTTGTTGCAATGTAGAAAACATAGTAGCCAATTTATACACAGGAAGCTCCTACAAACAGCAATGTGATAATAACCAAATAATCTGTTTTGTAATACTGATTGAATTTTAATATTAGGCAGAATACTGGGGATACCTCCCCTCATATTCTGCAAAATAGTGCCAAAGATTCTTTTACATCCACCTGGAAGCACAGACAGGGCCTTGGTTTAACATCTCATCTAAAAGACAGCAGTCCAACAGTACAGCACTCCCTCAGTACACTGGAACATCAGCCTTGATCTTTATGCTCAAGTCCTACAATTGGATTTACAAAATCTTGTAACTCAGAGGCAAGAAAGCTACCAACTGAGCCATGGCTGAGGAAGACATAAGCCAGAGAGAAATCTGAAGGAACATATGAGCAACTTGCACAACAATTTGAATTTTTATAATGCTATTAATAGAAAGAATGCCCAAACACACTTAACAGAAAGGTATTTGGAAAACAGAAGGTGACCAGTCAGAAGAGATTAGGAGACAATTCTCCCCATCACTATCATCCTCACTTTATCCTAAGACAATATCATACATTTCTACTTTTAAATGCGAGTTTGCACAAAAACTACCATTCTAATAGTAATAGTAATTGTGTCATTGCTAGAATCATGGTAATTTTTAACATTATGTTATTAGTGAAAGGATATGCAGTTAACCGTATCAATAGCAACTATCTTTGGTTCCACTGGTATTTTCTTTCTCTCCTTCCCCTCCCTGCCCCTTTATCCAGCCAATACAAAACAAATTACGCTCAGGAGCTAATAGCCAGGTCGCAAAGTAGTTTAAGTTAAGGGGATGAAAATGAAGATGAATGTGAAGTTATAGATATGTTAGCTGAATTTTTGGAATTAATCCTAAACTCATATACAAGGACATCTCATCAGATAGTGAATGAATAAAAGAAAACAATTACAGGAGTTCAGGGGATATGGGCACCACAGCAAACTCCAGTCAAAAGGATAGTCACTACAATCCACACATTTTAAGACTAAATTATGGGTGCATCATTAAGGATAAATCATACATGACACATCCATGCTCCAGCAAAATAAAGCAATTTAGGCCATACTACAGTTGGTATCAAAATGACCTCCTTATTTTGTGAAAGGGCTCAACCACCCACTAAATAGGATAAAGTTGTAAACTTCATTGAGAAAGATTTTGTAAATATAATGTTTCTTCAGAAGGAGCACATCAATTATTCTGTCAAAGTGTCTGTGTGCCAAGGTCTAGGAGCCCCCTTTTAATCTTAAAAATGAATGATAATTTTTAATCAGCAAACTGACCCCCTTCATTCAAAATAATTTCCCCAAAAGGCAATGTGCTCACTGATCTTCATTGGTACCCGGTCCAACAATGCCTTGATTAAAAAATTCTTGTCTTTGTTTTCAAACCCTCTCCATCTCTATAACCTGCTCAAGCCCTACAATCCTCTGAGATAGTTGAGATCTGTGCTCCTCCAATTCTGACATCTTCGGCATCCCTGATTTTAATCATCCCACCAGCTATCGATACCTTTAGCCATCTAGGCAAAGTTCTGGAATTCCCTCCCTAAACCTCTAAGCTGGAGTGCTGTGTTTGGCTGCAGTAGAGAGCTTCAGTTGGAAATTGGTGACTGAGGGAGTTTAAGGGTTAAATTAAGGGCTAACCTCTGTCTAAAGTCTAATCATTCTTTAATTTAGCAATTAATTAAAAATTGATGTTAGGGTTGGAAAAAGGTGAGTTTTAGAACAGAGAGGAGAGGCCAGTGAGAGTGGTATAAAAGGGCGCAAAAAAGCAGAGGCCAAGACTGGAGAGGAGAGGCGTATCCTCAGAACCTTCAGGCAGTGGAGTTCGAAGTGACATCATGATTCAAAATGTGACGCGACGCAGGGGAGGCAGCTAATTGGTAAGTAGGGTCAAGTGAGTATTTCTGCTTCTATTTTTCCTAGTAATTAAACTGCTGCAGTCCATTAGCTTAAACAAAACAAGGTGAGGACTTTGGACTGTAGTGGGAGTGTTTAGAGTGGAATAATGCTCCTAACGTAGTTAGTATTCTTTAAAGAGAGTAACTAATGAGCTTAATCTAAAGGGAAGTCATGGCAGCACAGCTTGCTCCCATAACATGCTCCTCCTGCATTATGTGGGAAGTTACTGACGCTTCCAATGTCCCTGGTGACCATGTGTGCAGAAAGTGTGTCCAGTTGAAGCTGCTGGCTAACCATATTTCAGAGCTGGAGCTGCGGATGGATTCACCGTGGAGCATCTGTGATGCTGAAATTGTCATGGACAGCACATTCAGTGAGGTGGTCACACAGCAGGTAAAGAATGAACAGGCAGAAAGAGGATGGTTGACCACCAGAGTAGAGGAAGGCAGGTAGTACAGGAATCCCCTGTTGCCTGGTTGGGGGAGACAAGCCCATGGTGTCATGGGTGGCTTTGCTGCACAAGGGAGGAGGAAGAAGAGTGGCAGGGCTATAGTGATAGGGGATTCAATAGCAAGGGGAACAGACAGGCGTTTCTGTGGCCGCAAAAGAGACTCCAGGATGGTGTGTTGCCTCCCTGGTGCCAGGGTCAAGGATATCTCGGAGAGGCTGCAGGGCATTCTGAAGGGGGAGGACAAACAGCCAGTGGTCATGGTACATATTGGTACCAACAAAGTAGGTAAAAAAAAAAGGTATGAGGTCTTACAAGCTGAATATAGGGAGCTAGGACGTAAATTATAAAGTAGGATCTCAAAGGTAGTAATCTCAGGATTAGTTCGTGCCACGTGCTATCGAAAGTAGAAATAACAGTATATATCAGATGAGTACGTAGCTGACGAAATGGTGTAGAGGGGAGGGATTCCGATTCCTGGGATATTGGGACCGGTCCTGGGGAAGGTGGGACCAGTACAAACTGGACGGGTTGCGTCTGGGCAGGACCAGGACCAATGTCCTCGGGGCAGGGAGTATTTGCTAGTGCTGTCAGGGAGGGTTTAAACTAGAATGGCAGGGGATGGCAACCTGAGCAGGGAGACAGAGGAGGGGGAAACAAGGATAGAAACAAAAGATAGAAAAGTAAGAAGCAAAAGTGGAAGTTAGAAAAAACAAGGGCAAAAAATAAATGGGGTCATGGTGCAAAATAAAGCTAAGATGACTAACAAGGTTAAAAATACGTCTAAAGGCATTGTATCTTAATGCGTGGAGCATTCGCAATGAAGTAGATGAATTAACAGAGCAAATAGATATAAATGATTATGATATAGTTGCAATTACGGAGACATGGCTGCAGGGTGACTAAGGATGGGAACTGAACATCCAGGGGTATTCAATACTTAGGAAGGACAGACAAATAGAGAAAGGAGGTGGGGTAGCATTGTTAGTAAAGGAGGAAATCAATGTACTGGCTCGGAAAATCATAATATGGAATCTGTTTGGATGGAGATAAGAAACACCAAGGGACAGAAAAAGTTGGTGGCTGTTGTCTATAGGCCCCTAAACAGTAACCGAGATGTAAAGAAATGCAATAAACAGGAAATTAGAGACACATGCAATAAAGGTACAACTGTAATCATGGGTGACTTTAATCTACATATAGATTGGACAAACCAAACTAATAATACTGTAGAGGAGGATTTCCTGGAGTGTGTACATGATGTTTTTTTAGACTGATACATTGAGGAACCAACTAGAGAGCAGGCTATCCTAGACTGGGTATTGCGCAATGGGAAGGGATTAATTAACAATCTTGTTGTGCGGGGTCCCTTGGGAAAGAGCGACCATAAAATGATATAATTGTTCATTAGAATGGAGAGTGAAGAAGTTGAATCCGAAACTAGGGTCCTGAATCTAAATAAAGGGAACTACAAGGGTATGAGGCACGAGGTGGCAATAATGGATTGGGGAACCTTATTAAAAGGGTTGACACCGGATAGGCAATGGCTAATATTTAAAGGAACATATGCATGAATGACAACAATTATTCATTCCTGTCTGGCGCAAAAACAAAACAGGAAAGGTGGCTCAACCATGGATTACAAAATAAATTAGGGATAGTATTAGGTCCAAAGAAGAAACATATAAAATTGCCAGAAAAAGCAGCAAGGCTGAGGATTGAGAGCAGTTCAACAAAAGTGGACAAAAAGATTGATCAAGAAGGGGAAAATGGAGTACGAGAGTAAACTTGAAGGGAACATAAAAACTGACTGTAAAAGCTTCTATAAATATGTGAAGAGAAAAAGATTAGCAAAGACAAATGTAGGTCCCTTACAGTCAGAAATGGGGGGAATTATAATGGGGAACAAAGAAATGGCAGAAGAACTGAACACATATTTTGGTTCTGTCTTCGCAAAAGAGGACACAAATAATTTCCCATAAATGTTAGGGAACCAAAGTGATAGGGAGGAATTGAAGAAAATCAGTGTTAGTAAAAAAAAAATGGTGCTGGAGAAGTTAATACGGTTAAAAGCTGAAAAGTCCCCTGGGCCTGATAGTCTACATCCCAGAGTACTAAAGGAAGTGGCCTTGGAAATATTGGATGCATTAGTGGTCATTTTTCAAAATTCTATAGACTCTGGAGCAGTTCCTACAGATTGGGAGGGCGGTGGCAAATGTAACCCCACTATTTAAAAAAGGAGGCAGAGAAAAAACAGAGAATTACAGACCAGTTAGCCTAACATCAATAGTGGGGAAAATGCTAGAGTCTATTATAAAAGATGTAGTAACAGAACACTTAGAAAGCATTACTGGGATTAGACAAAGTCAGCTTGGGTTTATGAAAGGGAAATCATGCTTAAGTAATCTACTGGAGTTTTTTGAGGACGTAACTAGTAGAATAGATAAGGGAGAACCAGTGTACTTGGACTTCAAGAAGGCTTTTGATAAGGTCCCACATAAGAGGCTAGTGGGAATGGGATTGGGGGTAATATATCGGCATGGACTGAGAATTGGTTGACAGACTGGAAACAGAGTGTGGGAATAAATGGGTCATTTTCCCGATGGCAGGCGGTGACTAGTGGTGTACCACAGGTATCAGTGCTTGGGCCCCAGCTATTCACAATGTATATAAATGACTTGGATGAGGAAAACAAATGAAATATTTCCAAGTTTGCTGACGACACAAAACTAGCAGGGTTGTGAGGAGGATGCAAGGAGGCTTCAGGGCGATTTAGACAAGTTGTGTGTGTGGATGCAGTGTAATGTGGATAAATGTGAAGTTATATGCTTCAGTGTGAAAAACAGAAAGGCAGAGTATTATTTAAATGGTGATAGATTGGGAAATGTGGATGTAAAAAGGGATCTGGGTGTCCTTATACACCAGTCAATGAAAGTAAACAGGCAGGTACAGCAAGCAGTTAGGAAGGCAGATGGTATGTTGACCTTCATTGCAAGAGGATTTGAGTTCAGAAGTAGGGATGTCTTACTGCAGTTATACAGGGCCTTGGTGAGACCACACCCAGAGTATTGCATGCAATTTTGGTCTCCCTACCTAAGAAAGGATATACTTGACATAAAGGGAATGCAGCGAAGGTTTACTAGGCTGATGCCGGAGATGGCAAGACTGTCATACGAGGAGAGATTGGTTCAACTGGGCCTGTATTCACAAGATTTTAGAAGAATGAGAGGGGATCTGATTGAAACGTATAAAACTCTAACAGGCTAACAGGGCGAGACAGACTAGATGCAGGGAGGATGTTTCCCCTGGTTGGAGAGTATAGAACCAGGGGCCATAGTCTCAGGGTATGGGGAAGGCCATTTAGGACTGAGATGGGGAAAAATTTCTTCACTCAGAGGATGGTCAACCTGTGGAATTCTCTACCACAGAAGGCTGTGGAGGCCGGGTCACTGAGTATATTCAAGGAAGAAATTGATAATTTTTTAGATATTAGAGGCATCTAGGGGTATTGAGAGAAAGCAGGAATATGGCGTTGAGATAGAGGATCAGCCATGATCATATTGAATGGCAGAGCAGGCTCGAAGGGCCGAATGGCCTACTCCTGCTCCTCTATGTTTCTATCTCTTTAACTCTCACAACTCCTTCAAGATGTTCTTTAAAACCTACGTCTTTGATCAAGCTTTTGGTCATCTGTCTTAAAATTTCCTAATGTGGCTCTGTATCAAATTTTATTTGTTAATGCCCACGTGAATTACCTTTGCATGTTTCACAAACCTAAAGGCATAATATTAAAAAAATATTATTGTTGCATCCTGAAAAACAGGAGAATGGATTTCAATGCTCAAAGTCTAGACTGCTAATATCTACTGCCATGCCTTTTCCGTGGCTGTCTCCTTACGATATGGAGCCTTATGACGGGAGAAAGAGAGAGATAATAGTGAGAGAAATCAAGCACAGAAAACAGTGCTGGATAATGAGTAGCAAAAATGCAAAGAAAACAGTAGCAAGGAGAAACAAGAGCAGCAGCAAAAGAGAACATAAACTATAAATATTGTATACTACTAAGCAAGAATACAAGAAATATGTTTATCTTTGTGCATTCAAATTTATGCATATGCAGAAAAAAAGAAAAAAGAAAAAATGCATGGCACAGAGGAAAAGCTTAATTGGTATGGAAATGAATCAAATAGGGTAAATTCCACAAATTAATGTTTGTGGCTTTGTCAATTAGTAGCACATATCAGCAATTTATAAACGTTAGCTAACCACACAGGGTTTTGCAATCTTGCAAGCCCCTCTCCCCACTTGACCAGCAAGGTGCCTCCTGGGTGAGTAGTGCTTGCAGCTTTCTTGCACTATCTCAGCCAGACCAGTGGACCAATTCACCATGATACTGCTGCTTCATTAGGCATGCACACAGTAGGCTGCACCAGGATCATATCCCATCTTGACTGCAATCCAATTTCTAGGGAACTCTTCTCAACAATTCCAATTGTGCAACTCTGAAAGAAAAGTCACCAACAGTCGCCAAATGTAATCATCGTAATTAGCATAAAGACTCTTATCATCCTCGCACCCCAATTAGCTTCTACATTTTCGTATTTGTAAATACCATAGAATTAGGCAATAGTTTTGCCAATTGACAGCTATTATAGTTTTGAGAGAAACAGTTGAAAATAAGTTTCACATCTGATGTTGACCAAACAGCAAGGACTATTTATTCTTTACTTGTTTGTCTATGGCAGCTTCCAGTTGTGGATACCCAGCTTTGTCCAGCTGAATATCAGGAAACAGATCCTCAATTAGACTCAGGAAAAGTGGTTCATCCTCATCAATCTGGGAAAAAATTAGATCCATATATTGTCAGTAAATGTATGAAAATGTCAACATTTATCCACATTGTACATTATTTTTACAATGGCATTTACAGAAAGCAGTTAAACTCTGGCAAACGCAAATATAGTGAAGGTCAGTTTTGGACTGAGCTTAAAATATATTTCTGCTATGTTTTGTAGCATGCCAAACAGAAAAGCAACATGACTTACCAGTTTAGAGAGGTTCATGTCACGAAGCACGCGCATGACAATGGTAGACTCTGAATCATTGGGGTTGGCTCGTTTTGCAGCTCCAAGTGTCCGCAAGACTGACAAAATGTTGCGTAGGCCAAAATCATAATGCACCTAGTGAGGGCACATTATGTAATGTTTTACTTATAAGTTATATTTAAGGGTAAATTCACCAATCCTACATTCATATAGAGGAGCTGCACTCGCGTGGGAAGCAGGCTACAATGCTATACTGCAGATTCTCTAATCTGTACTTCATTCAGATGCAAATAGGTGCAGGCCAAATCTACCCATTAGGACTCAAAGATAATGTAAAACCTAATTTATGCATTTACTCCAACAATTCCCTGCAGCTCCCAATAACGAGCTCTTATTGCAGATTTCAAAATTAACAGATTTTTGTCTAATGAGCTTCAAAGGTGTTTCCTGCAGTTTTTAAATGCTGGACAGGCTGGGGCTCTTTTAACAACAAAAGAAAATGCTGAAGGCTGACTTGATAGAGGACTTTCAGATTATGAAAGGGTTTGAAAGGACAGTAAATATAGGTGGAATTTTACATTGTGCTGGGGTTCCAGCATGTCCCCACCCTGGCGGAAATGTCAGCTCTAGCACTTTGCCCACAGCAATTTAACAGTCGGCGGACAATTAATCGGCTCAAGCCGGACCTTCCATCCCACCTGGGCAGGGAGTCCCGCCACTGAGAGCTGCTGGCCAATCAAATGGCTGGCAACTCTCTGGTCCCAGCCGCACCACTAGATACAGTGGCCACTACTGGGACTGCATCTAGTCTCCAATGGTGATCAGTGCTGGAGCCAGACACCGAGGTAAGTGGGGGTGGTGGTTTCACCAGGACCAAGCAGGCCATGAGAAAGAGAGAGACAACTGTGGGTGCGCAGGGCATCCCAGTTGCCCACCCTTGCCCACCATCAGTCCATGTAATGAAAGTTGCTGGGCTTCCACTTGATGCCAGCGTCCACCTGCCATGGGAAAAATTGCAGCAGAGGTGGGGAGAGGCTCTTAAGTGGCCATTAATTGGCTGCTTATGGGCCACAAATGGCCTTTGAATGGAAGGGCTAACTGATGCCTTCTCCGCTGTGTAAAATTTATGGTCGGGGCAGGGGTTGTAAGTGCAGGAAATGGCACATAGGCTATTGTGCCCAATTTTATGCCCTCCATCTGCCTCCCTGGGGAACATAATATTCAGACTATGTTTCCACTTGCACATGAGACCAGAACTACGGACCATAAATATAAGATAGTCACTAACAAATTGTGTAGGGAATTCAGGAGAAACTTCTTTACCAAGGGATGTTCAGAAAGTGGAACTTACTACCACAAGAAGTAGATGAGGCGAAATGTATGCATTCATTTACTGGGAAGTTAAATAAGCAAGTGAAGCAGAAAGAAACAGAAGAGTATGTTCATAGGGTTAGCTAAAAGGTGTGAGGAGCCTCACCTAGAGCATAAACACCAGCATAGATATATTGGGTTGAATGGCCTGTTTCTGTAAATATCTTGCATCTTGGTGATGTATTGTGAAGCAGCTTTACACAAAGACATAGGTTCAAATACTAGTTTCAGAATGAAACAATATTTTTACTCCAAGGGTGCAAGTGCTGAACAAAGTGTACATATCTCTCCAAGGGTGGAGGTAGAATCAAAAAGATGCTGGAAATCTAGAACAAAAACAAAAATACCTGGAAAAACTCAGCAGGTCTACCTTTACGGCTGTCGGACCTGCTGAGTTTTTTCAGGTATTAGAATCAAAAAGAAACTCATCATCAAGCAACTCTTGCATACTTTTATTGGCAAGCTCAGAGCAGCACAAGGGGGCTGCTTAAAAACAGGTCATAAAAGTACTGTAGAAGCTGCTCCTCCCACATGGCAAGAAAAGGTGGGCAACAAATTAGATACATATACACATATGCACGCCACAGTATACTGTAATAAACTGCCACCTTACCCTTTTATTTTGATAAAAATGGCATGCAGCAGGTGCTCGGGGTTAGATTTACAATGCACAAACCTGTTTGGACAGCTGTTCCTCACACAATTTGTATAGAGTGAAAAACTTCCTGGCCAGAGTTATGTTGTCAATAAATCCACAGCTGGCAAGCTTAACACGAATAATAATTTGACGATCTGGTACCATCATAGCAACAGAACGGAAGTTGATCTTCAGGTTCTCAGGTAGCTCTTGGCGTCCAGCATAGCCAGGGTTCTACAGATTTAGAGGCACAAACAAAAGAGTATTTCATAAAAAAATGGCAACACAGCTATGAAAGGCTTTTTACTTATTGTACTTAGTATTTATATGATCAAACAGCTACATGAATACCAGGCAAGTTAGGTCAGTTAGCTGAATGACAACTGAAAATATATAAGACCCATTGAACATAAAAAGAAAGAATCTACCTCAAATTATTCCCTCCAAACCATGGATATCTGTTGCCTATGGACAGATGTCTTTCTGTGCCAGGTCTGGAGGTCATAGAATGGATAAAGGAGCAGTTAAAAAATAGTGCAAGCACAAGCAGGGAAGCATTCCAGTCTGGGAGTGTGGCAAAATATTCCAGATCAAAATAGGGACATTGAGCTGGGGTGGAGGGTGTGTGCTGAGACTACAATCAAGACATTGTGTATTCTGGTGTGGTAAGAAAAAGCTCATACTATGGACAAGGTTTAGGGTGATGCCAGATAGAAAAACACTTCAAATAAAAACAAAAAATGCTGGAAAACCTCAGCAGGTCTGGCAGCACCTGTGGAAAGAGAAACACAGTTAATGTTTCGAGTCCATATGACTCTTCTTCAGAACTGAAAACCACCTGAGGTTGGTATGAGAGTGTGGCACACCAGAATTAGTCTTGGCTCAGGTTGCACTGGGCCAAAAGTCATCTATGATAGACTCCAGCATTTTGAATAAAACTTAGAGATTAAACTTGCATTACAAGTAGGGCATGGTGAGCACTTTCATGATGGTTGCAGGTCAAGACATTATTTTGGGCCACTGGATCATTAATTCGTGAAAAGGACCAATCACAATTAGAAATTACACTATGGTCATAGTTCTGGGATTTGATTATTCCCAGAATACATAGTTACATAGCTCAAAGAATTGCTAGCAAAAGGAACAGTGGCTCCTTGGTTCTGGGATCTGATTAATCCAATGAATACTTTAATCATACATTCTTGTAGACAGAAAACTTTTAACAATGTATACCAGCAAAGTTTAAGGTTCAATGTGATAACACTTGTGTTTAATGTGCCACAATTTTAATAGGGGGGAGTTTTAACTTGCAGGAGGGCATGGGTTTAAGAATGGATGGGGGATTTAAAGGCATAGAAATTGACAGAGCATCAGAGGATGCTGTGGTCAACCATGTCAAAGGATGTGGGCAGATCAAGGAGGACAAGGGGGGATAGTTTACCTTTGTCATAATTACACAGGATGTCATTTGTGGCTTTGATAAGAGCAGTTTCAATACTGTGACAGGGGTGGAAGCCTGATCCTTCTCCACAGCTTCTCCACAGTCATCCACATAGGTAGGACTACAATATGCTGATGCCAACCAGCTCCACATCACCCTGACCTTTCCTGACTCCATCACTGTTTCTCAGTTATCAGGCTGCTTGTCTGACATCCTAACTGAAAGAGTAGAAGATTCTTCAAATTAAATATTGGAAAAACTGATGCTATTGTCTTTGGCCCAACGACAAACTCCGTTCTTTAGACACTGACTCCATCCCTATTTCTGACAATGATCTGGGACTGAACCAGACTGTTCATAACCTCGGTGTCACATTTGACCCCCAGATGAGCTTCTGACCATATAATGGGTCCATCACTTAGATCAGCTATTTCCACTGCCATAACATTGCCGAACACTACCCTTGCTTCAGCTCATCTGCTACTGAAACCGATACCCATCTCTTTATTAACTTTGGACTTGAGTATTCCAATGCACTCCTGGCTAACCTCCCACTTTCTAACCTTATAAACTTGAGGTCATTCAAATTCTGTTGCATGTGCCCTTACCAGCACCAAGTCTTGTTCACTCATTGCCTCTGCGCTTGCTATCCTACACTGACTCCCGGTCAAGCAACATTTTGTTTTTAAAATTCTCAGCCTTGCCCCTCCAAATCTCTGTAATCACCTCCAGCCCACAGCTCTCCAAGACATTTGCACTCCTCTAGTTCTGGCCTCTTGGGCATCCCCAATTTTAACTGCTCCTATTGGCAGCCATGTCATAAGTTGCTTAAGCTCTAGGCTCTGTAATTCTCTCCCTAAACCTCTTCATCTCTCCACCTCCCTTTCCTCCTTTATGAGGTTTTAAGGAACATATCTCTGCTGTGCTAATATGTTCTTATGCTTTTCGGTGTCAAATCTTGCTTTACAATGTTCCTGTGAAGCACCTTGGGCCATTTTATTATGTTAAAGGTGCTTTATAAATACAAGTTGTTGTTGTCATTCCTTAGGTAAGGAAACCAAAATAGTGCTCCAGGGGTGGCCTCACCAATTGCAGTGAGACTTCTTTACTCTGATTATCCAATTCTTTTGTTATAAAGATTAACATACTATTTGTTTTCTTAACTGCTTGCTGTACCTGCATGTTATCTTTGTTATTTGTGTGCAAGGACATCGGGTCCCTCTGAATACCAACATTTCCCAGTCTTGCGCCATTTAAAAATAATCTGCTTTTCTCTTTTTCATACCAAAGTGGATAAATTCACAATTCTCTACATTACTTACATCTGCCATATTCTTGTCCATTCAGTTAATCTGTCCATACCCTTTCACAGCCTCTTTTTGTCCTTCTTATAGCTTACTTCCCCACCTAACTCTATATCATTAGCAAAGTTGGATAGATTACACTCAGTCCCCTCATCTAAGTCATTGTATTTACATTTCTGGCCCTGCTTAAACCGTTAAACCAATTTTGGTTTTGAATCCATGTGTGCAGTACCACACTGCTACTGCTGACCTCCTCCACCACCTGCATAACCGTGCTGCCTTTGTTTCACTGGCATGCTTCATCCTCCCATCAGTTGTCCAGAATATCTCCCTGAAGGCCCTTACAATCTCCAGCATCACATACACTAAAATGAGGCACAGCCTTTGATCACATGCACCCAATTCTAACACTTCTTTATGTTCTGTTCCCTATTCGTGAATTCATGTTTGCAATGTCCCTTTAAATACTTGAGCCAAAATTGACTAATGCAGTCATCAGCATGCCTGATCAAGCTAATTGGAAGCCTGGAAGTAAAAAGGGTTAGAAATGGCTGCATTTAATAGTCACTGGTAGACCCAATGCGCTTACTTCTGGATTTGCTATGCACTACCAGACGCCCCCAGGCCCATTATGTCAGCGATTTAAAATCCAACTCAATGCTTTGGAACTAAATTAAAAAAGGAACTGGTCAAAGTTTATTCCTAAATGCCACAAATTTTCATGTGACTCTGTGTAGAGGGCTGAGTTATTGGATATATTCAAATTAGTATCCTGGGAGGCAATGAACAACATATACGATGTGGTATGCTAACTAATTACACCCGGTGTTAAAATGAGCCAGTTGCACTTTGATAAGTTGCATTAGCACAGTTTTCTTCATTTTACATACTTAATAACTTGGATTTACCATAGTGAGGAAAATTCCGAATTCAGCATTCATTTCTACAGAATCTCCATCTGTGAAGATGAAACTCTTTTTACGTTCCTTTTTGCATGTCAGCACTATGGCAATCTGCTGAGCAGCAACTGACAGAACTGGTAGATCAATACGATTGAATTCATCAAAGCAACCCCAGGATCCAGACTGTCCTAGGCCTATTAATGATAAATAATAAATTATTATATTCTGTAACGTATGTTGAACAAAGCAGACAGACATTGCCAATATATCCACTAACTTTCATAATACAAGCCACCTACAGCCAAAAGCCTAATCTAAACAAGGGCTTAGTAAGCATTATGCTAACTTTTCAGGCCACAAAAATAAATTAAAGTTCCTTAATTACAAATTAAAATCAATACAGACAAAATTGCTGCAATTTCATAAAGGCAAATTGCGTACTCCAAGGAAACTTAGGGCAGAATTTTCCCGTTGGCGTGTGGGGGCGGGTCCCGCATGCATGTGCGTGAAATGATGCGTGGTGACATCAGGCAAGCGTCTTAACATCACCACGTGCCATCGCAATATTTCGTTGGGCGAGCATGGAATGATATCCGATGCGTGCTCGCCATTAATTAATTACTTAAGGCCCTTGAGGCACCAATTGACAGTGATTTTTCAGTGCCCATGCAATCTTCGGGTCGGCGCACGGGCGCAACGGGCAGGCGGGAAGGACACATTTGTATAAACTTCATCCATGGGTGGAATAAGAGGGCTGAGTGGGGTCGCGAGTGTGCTCTGTCAAATATTGTTTTTTCAAAGTTACTAATACTGATCTGCAATACTTCAAAACACATGCCAGCTGCTTGGCCTGGACTCTCATCCTTCAGGTCAGCACTCTGCAGTGAGGAATCTCTTTTGGGCCTGCAGGTTTCCCTTAGCCTGGGAACAGGAGCTGAACTCTCCACTGGAGGCACCTCCTCTAAGAAGGAAGGGAGGACTAGAAGGGGGAGGAGGCCAGGAGTGCACATTCAGCCTCCAGGGGAGCCACCTTTGGGAGGTCAGGCGCAGTCACATGGGTGCAGGGCCAAGAGGTAGTCCAAGGCAGGAGGGGCCACACCTGTGATAAACCAAAGGTGCCTTATGTTTACGTTAACCTGCTGCCAGGGTATACAGGTGGCAAAGCAGCTACCTCAATATGTCTGAGGTGCAGTGCCAGAGGAGGCTCTGTCTCTCAAGGGAGACTGTCAACTATATCTGTCAGATGATTGGGCCTGAGATCCCCACTAACTGTGTGGGTGGACACCCCATGCCAGTGGCTCTAAAGGTCACAGCTGCCCTCAACTTCTATGCCTCTGGTTCCTTCCAGGGCTCAGTGGGTCGTCTTTGCAGTGTCTCCCAATCAGCTGTCCACACTTGTTTCAAACAGGTCACAGACGCTCTGTTCAGGCATGCATTGACCTTCATCTTCTGCTATTGGAACCAGGCAAGTGAGGCACAGTGAGCCAGAGGCTTTGCGGCCATTGCTGGCTTTCCCCGTGTCCAGGGTGCAATAGACTGCACACATGTGGCCATCAAGGCGCCTGCAGGTGAGCCCGGTTCCTTCGTCAACAGGAAGGGCTTCCACTCCATGAATGTGCAGATAGTGTGTGATCACAGGATGCTGATTCTACAAGTCTGTACAAGGTACCCAGGCAGCTCCCACGACGCCTACATTCTCAGACATTCGCAGGTGCCGAGGCTCTTCAGTGTTCCAGCCCAGCTGGATGGATGGCTGTTGGGTGACAAAATATCCCCTCAGAAGGTGGCTCATGACGCTTCTCTTCCATCCAAGAACAGAAGCTGAGAAGCGGTACAATAGGAGCCATGCCTCCACAAGGGCTGTGGTGGAGCGAGCCATTGGTCTTCTCAAGATCCGTTTCCAATGCCTGGACCGCTCAGGGGGTGCACTCCAGTACCCCCCAGATCGTGTCTTGGTGATAGTGGTTGCATGCTGCACTCTCCACAATCTTGCGCTGGAAAGAGGGGATGCTGTAGACGATGAAGACAGTGGCTACGGCTGCACAAGTGAAGTCCAGCAGCGAGTCGGAGGATAAACATGCACAGGGAAATGCTGAGGGGGTAGGCGCTGACCCAGGCATTCTCCATGGAGGCAGGGACATCCGGGAGGTTTTAATCCAACAAACCTTCAGCTGACACGCCACATATGGACCTCCAGGAAAGCTTGGGCTGTCCATATTCGAGACCTAAGTGCGAAATCTGCCTGGTTAGGAACATTAACTAAGGTCCTCAAATAATTAATAAAGCTGAATGTCCCATAAAATACTCATTACATTATTGGAATCCAACCACCTGCAGAAGAAAAGAGGCATCCTCAGCCATGGTGACATGTCTGAATTTAATATTGCAACCAAAGAAATTTAATGAAACAAAATGAAAAAGGTGTTTAAAAATCACACCAACTCGTAAAGACTTCATTGTGGGCCAACACAAAAGCACCAGTGATAAACCTAAGGTGCCTTATGTTTAAGTTTCCATGTGATACGTCTTGGTGCTGACCTCTCGCTGGGAATGGCATCCGAGACAGCCTGCTGACTCTGCTGTCCTGTTGGCCTCGATGACCTTGGCGGTCGTCCTCTGGACCGTGGAGCCTGTGCTGGCCCCGCCTGGGAGGGAGTGGCCAGTTCCACAGCTGGCATCTCCCCAATTGTCGCAGCCTCACTGGATGCAACGGTCACTGTCAGAGGGGCGGAGGAGCGGCCGCCCTCATCTGGAGTGACCTGACAGGAGCCCGCAGAGACGACAGGCAGCTGCTGTGCTGACAAGAGGTCGCTTTGGACCTCCCTGCTCACCGTGGATGGATGGGCACCGAGCTGGGAATCTTGGTGCCCAGGCCATCTCCCCACACTAGCACTGACCAGCTGAGGTCAATGCCGATGTGAGGATTTGCTGGTCTGAGCGCATCCACAGGAAGCCTTGACAGGTCTTCTGGAGTAGCCTCTCCAAGAGAGACACCACTCTCACCGTGGAGGATGCATGGCGCTTAGACTTGAGGCTCATTGCTTCAGCGATAATCCGTGTGGACTCCTCCACCACGGATACCAAGCTAAGCATAGCCTCATGTATCTCCGCCAGGTGCTCCCGCACACCCAGCAGCATTTCCTGCGCTTGTTGCGTTGCGGACTACTCCAGAGGCACATCATCAGGCACCGACTGAGCATGTGCCAGGTCCCCTGCAGTCCTCTGACTGCTGGCGCCATGGGCACTCTGTCTCTGCCATCTCCTCCAGTGACTGTGAAGTGCCCTCATCGCTGTGCCCCGGGGCACTAGCCAATGTTGTAATTCCCACCGAGGTGCTAATATCTACGCTGGTGCCTGTCGGGCAGAGATGGTGTGACACTGGTGAGACTTCAGTTCACTCAGGTGTGAGAGGGGGGCCTCTGCTGCACCTCCTCCCGGCCCTGCTCCACTGATGCTGAAAGGAAGAACAAGGACATTGGATCAGTTAATGTGGAGACAATGTCAATGTGCACCCCTGTCCCCTGGCCAAACCATGTTGCAAACTTCAATCACTGAACATTCAGCACTGCCATGGCTGCTGGAAGAACAATGGTGACCTCATCGCTGGGCAAACATACCTGCCTGTGGCACCCCAGCCTCACTGACACTGGTGGACCTGGGCGCATGGCGCCTCTCCAAAACTAGGGCCTCCTGCTCGAAGCGGCTGAGAAACGCTAACTGTGCCGGGCCGGCACCAGTCCTCACCCACTCAGCGGCATTCTGTGCACTCTTGCCGGGTCATAAGGAGTTGAGTTACAGGGAAAGATTAAACAGGTTAGGACTTTATTCCTTGGAGCGTAGAAGAATGAGGGGAGATATGATAGAAGCTTACAAAATTATGAGGGGTATAGACAGAGTAAACACGAGTAGGATCTTTCCACTTAGATTAGGAGAAATAAACACGAGAGGACATGGCTTTAGGGTGAAAGGGGAAAGGTTTAGGGGGACCATTAGGGGGAACTTCTTCACTCAGAGAGTGGTGAGAGAGTGGAATGAGCTACCATCTGATGTGGTAAATGCGGGCTCACTCTTAAGTTTTAAGAATAAATTACATAGATACATGGATGGGAGAGGTCTGGAGGGTTATGGACTAGGTGCAGGTCAATAGGACTAGCGGAATAATATTTCGGCACAGACTAGAAGGGCCGAATGGTCTGTTTTCTGTGCTGTATGGTTCTATGGTTCTTCTCCTGAAAAGGAGAGAAGAGCATTGATTAGTGCTACTTGTACCTGGATTCTCTTCACGGACGGCCCACCCCAACCAGAGTGGGACATATCAGGGCTCCATTGTCTTCTCACCCTGCTGCTGCTGAACACTCAAAGATGCTAGGCCCATTCCTCCCACCCTTTGCCCCACCCCCATGGCCAAATGCTGCTGACATCATATTAGGCACCACACGGTCTAACCTTCCATAGCAAGGAGGCGCAAGTGCGTGGAGCTGAGAGGGCAACAGATCGATTGTTGCCCTGCCACCTTGAAGCTCCCCTCCCAGCATGTTATCACCCTGACTTTGACATGTCCTTGAGTTCCAGCACTGCGCCTAGGTGCAGCTCCTCCAGGTGGTCCCCAAAACAGTCATGTGGGTCTCAGTGTACCACATGCTGCGGGGGCAGAACCCATCTCTTCACCATCCTCTCAGGGTGACCTCGGCATGGGCAACATCTGCTGGCCCACCCAGCGAGGGACACATACCATCAATGATTCAATGCAGTCACCACACTCAGACTTAAGGGGAGGTAGTGGCGCTAGTGGGGAAGTCCACCTGTTGGGTTAAGTGACCAATGCCAACATGGTACTCACCCTTCCTGAATGCAACAAGTCGTTGAAGCGCTTGCAGCTCTGGATCCAGGTGCACCACACCACGTTGTGGGAGCTCACCACCTCCACCACCTCCTCCCAGGCACCTTTGGTAATGTTGGGGGGGGGGGGGCCTCTTCCTCATGTCCTGGGGTACGAGGACCTCCCGCCATCTCCTGGAGGAGGGCAGCAAGACAATCATTGGAGAAACAAGGGGCCCTGTGCCCCCCTGCCCTACTCTCCTGCCTGGCCTGCTCACCAGTAGCGCTCTGGGGAGCCCTGCCGCTGGCCATGATTCACAGCCTTTGAAAGGCTGCAGCAGCTTTTTAAAACAGGTTTTTAAAACTGGCTGCAGGGTCGCCATTGGACCAGGCAGTCATTGCCGTCCCACTGCTGCCCGCCCACTGCTTAGGTCCTCGGGAGCCGCGATTCACGCTGGGCGGGCCTTAATTGGCCTGCCCGCGTAAAATGGCGGCGCAGACCTGATCACGGGCAGCAATCAGGTCCGCGCCTGCCCACTCCCGCTGCCCCACCCCCGGCCAGCCAGAAAATTCTGCCCTTGTATAATATTACCCTAACATAAAACATGTGTAACACTAACTATTTTCTTCTACACAGGAATAATATATTTCAAAATGAATGTTATCTACTTACTGTGCAGAGATTGCTAGAACATGCATTTGACTATTTGAAGGTTACGGTAGTATTTTGTGCTAAAATATAGTTAGATTCACAGCATTTTAACCTATCAAAGAATACTACACCATCAAAAAGTCATCTGCATTATAAAATCAACCAAATTAACCCTTAAAAGTGAACAGAAATATAGACTGCAGCAGTGATAAAGCTAAACAATGGCTAGGTGGGGTTATAAAAAGGTTTATATGACAGACGAAGCTTTGTGATGTTCATCTAAGCAGAAGTTAGTTGCTTGTACACCATCTAGAGGTCAATTTGAGAAAAACATATATATAGATATATAGATTTTTCTTTTCCCACCTATTTCCATTATTTTTAAATCTATACCTTTTATGCCCTGTTAATCTTATTTCACCCCACCCCAACTAGAGCTATCTGTACCTTGCATGTCCTGCCATCCATTCCTAATTAGCACATTCTTTTAGATAATACCACCACCTTCAACACCTCTTTGTTCTTTTGTCTGTGACATCTTTTGATTATCTGCTCCTATCACTGTCTGCTTGTCCCTACAACCGCCCCCCACCACCACCACCGCCCCCCACCACCACCACCGCCCCCCCCCCCCCCCCCCCCCCCCCGCCGCCCCCCCACCCCCCCCACTTTAAACTAGTTTATATTTCACCCCTCTCCTATTTTTACTTAGTTCTGATGAAGGGTCATGAGGACTCGAAACGTCAACTTTGTTCTTCTCTGCCGATGCTGCCAGACCTGCTGAGTTTTTCCTGGTATTTCTGTTTTTGTTGAGAAATACATGACCAGAGGCCTTACAGAGAAACATCACATGCTTACCTTCTTCACTGTAAATAGTGTCTGTATTATACAGGGAGACAAAGAAGGCAATACAGAGAAAAATATGGAATAATTCTCTTAACATACTATCAGAAAAATTGAGTGCATTTAAAATTGTAAAATTTGCCAATGTTTTCTTCAATTTAAGTAGACAAAGCTAAACAAAGCTAGTATTAATACTGTAGCAATTCTCTAAACTGGTCACCTTTAAAAATTCTCCCAAGTCCTCTGAAGTCCATTTGATCTGAGCAGTTAAATACCACCACGTACTTTCCAAGGCACCTCCCCATGTCTTTGGTAGTTTCAGTCTTTCCTGTCCCTGCTGGTCCTGCAGGAGCTCCTCCCATGTTCATTCCAAGTGCCTGAGCTAGAGTGATGTAACATCTGAGATAAACAGAATAATGTATGTGATCATATTTTGTTTAAATAAATAATCAGCTTGTTGAATGCTAAATGTTCAATCTCCTGCATCAGAGGCAAGAAGCATACCAATTGAGCAACTTGCCAATTTCACCTCAGAGCCAGAAAATTGTGGGATCCAGTCCCAGATCAGGACTTGAGTAAATGATCTTGTGTGACAATTTAGTGGAACGTTGAGGGAGTGTTGCACCAATAGAGGTGCATCTTCCAGATGGATGTTCAAGTGGATGTTAAAAGTTCTATGAAACTATTGAAAGTGTTCTGTACAACTGTGCTCCCTCAACCACCCATAAAAAGGGCTAAAAGGACATTCATTGCATTGCTATTTATGGAATCCTATTGTGTGCAAAATGTATATTTCACTTGCTTACATAACAATAAGCATGTATAAAAGCTATTCTTGGTATGGCATGCAATATTGCTGAGGGGCAGCTAAAGTGCTACTTAAATACAAATCTCAACTCACATTCAGAGTGTGGCTGGCATACCTTGTCCAGACAGATTAAAAGGAGTTTCTGGCTCTGTTATACTTGACTGAGTGGTATTTGAACCTAACTGCTAAGACTGGAAGTACACAACTTTCCCAAGTATATGATGAATACACAAAAAAATTCTCCTTGATGAGTGCAAAGAAAGGAAAATATAACTTAATAAAAGGATTGCTAGCAGCATGAACTTGCTCTATGACACCATGGTGGGAGCACGTTGCTCAGATCATGCATTAAGTCAATGTGATTATTATTTTACACTTTACATACTGACAAATGAGGTTTTACGATGCCTCACAAAGGGAATCATTTTCACATTTGCAACCTGGGCAGATCATCATCCTTTAGGGAACCCTAACATCTCATTCTATTGACATCAATGGAACGATAATCAGTTGGCTTCTACCAAAGGGCAGATGATCCTCTGCGCCAAATGGTGAAGCTTAAAATTATTCCCAAGATTTTTGGTGGCTTATACTCAATGGTACCAATTATTTTGTATGAAGTATGGAAGAGGGAAGACTGATTGGACTGTCAGCACAACAATTTTTATTTATATAGCACCTTTAACAAAATAAAACACCTCCACGCTCTTCCCAGGAGCATTACAAAGCAAAGCATGGCACCAAGCCACTTAAGGAAATATTTGGTCAGATACCCAAAAGCTTGGTCAAAGTAGGTTTTAAGGAGTGTCTAAAAGGAAGGAAGAAAGGTAGAGGGGTAGAGACGTGTAGGGATACAGTTCCAGAGCTTAGGAACTAGGCAACTGAAGGGGCAGCAACCAAAGGTGGAGTGATTAAAATCAAGGATGCTCAAGAGTCCAGAACTACGGGAGCGCAGCTATCTCAGAGGGTTGAAAGGCTGGAGGAGATTACAGAGAAAGGGAAGGACGAGACTGCAGAGGGATTTGAAAACAAAGATAAGAATTTTTTTAAAAAGCATTTTAAATTGGGAGCCACTGTAGGTCATTGAACACAGGGACGAGTTAAGAAATAGGCAGCAGAATTTTGGATGAGCTCAAGTTTACAGAGCGTAGAATGTGGGAGACCAGCCAGAAGTGCATTGGAATAGTTAAGTCTAGAGGTAACAAAGTCATGAATGAGGGTTTCATCAGCAGATGAGCTGAGATGGGTGAAGTTTGGTGATGTTATGGAGTAGAAATGGGTGGTCTTCTAAAAAGCACATTAAAAACTCAATTAAAATTGTGCCTTAAACAAATGATCGCCACCATTGGATAAAACTCAGATGAGGATTATCCACTTACTCCAGTGAAAAGCAGTCATGAAGCTATGTGCACAAGGAATTTGTAGAGTAAGGGGTTAACATCAGGAGTGACTGATGCTGATGTAATTACTGATATAACTATGATGCAATGTCATATGATTAAGTAACAGATCTGGAGGGAAGTAGATGTACAAAGTCGTGTAGAGTTATCTGTAAATAAACAAGAATGTTTTTTACGAATTACAGACCAAAGTAGCTTTCATAGGGAAACTGGCAAATCCTAAATAAACTCCATCTTGACCCTGAATTCAAGACAAAACATGGTGGCAGCAGACAGAGTATAAAAGGCCCAGAAAAACTACAAATGAATACAGCAGACTGAAAGACTGCAAGTCCTTGGGAAAAGTACAAGAAGAAAAGAAATTGAAGACTCACCAAAGAAAGAAGCATCGTAGGTGCAGCAGATGCAAGCTGACACACAGACCCAGAGTTCAGACAGCAGTAAGTGCAGATCATAATCTACAAGCCAAACTACTGAAGCAGCAACAGATCCAGAGCTTAGGATAAGCATGGGGTCTACATTACCACTCCCAGAACCTTTCTGACGCGCTGAAGGCTTCCAACAGGCTCAACACTGGAATAATTGGAGAAAGAGATTCTCCAGATACCATAGAGCTTGCATAAGAAGGAACAAAAGCACCAAGTCAGTGCTTTACGCTATGCTCTAGGGGCTAATACAGATGATGTAATAGCAAGACAAGTGGTGGAATCATCCCAGATTTGCACTAAGTGCGGTAGCAGACAGGAAAAGAACCTTCCAGTTGCAATGACGCTTTTCACACTGTACCATCCCAATCCTGTCTCATTAATCAAGCATTATCGGGAAACATGCCGTTTCAACGGTGGGCGGGCTCTCATTCACCCGTCATGTCATCACCTCTCCACTTCCTCACACCAGATGCCATGGTTTAAAATGCGTCTGTGCACACACCTCTAAATGTTTTCGCACAGAATTGCCCTAAAAGGCGAGGAGAGTGCAGTCCCCCCACAGATTCGATGACGTGTCCCTGGAATGCCTTTTGGATGCCATGGAGGCCCGCTGTAATGTCCTCTACCCCAGCTCTAGCAGCAGAAGGGACAGCAAAATGACCAATCCAGCTTGGGAGGTGGTGGCAGCTGTGGTTAGTGCCAACGCCCTGCAAAAGAGGACATCCACCCAGTGCCGAAACAGGATGAATGATCTCCTCTGTTCTGCCACAGTAAGTCGCTCTTCTCATCACTCTCAAATCAAACACTTACAAACCCATCACACATTTACAGGGATCTCACTCACTGCCAGTTCAAGAGATATCACTATTCACTCTCTCACACACACCTTCAGGTCCTCATCCTGTCCATGGCACCATTCACCACCCACACATGCCAGGCATCCTTCTCATCTGGCCTGGCAGGCATCCGGCTTACACTCTATCTGTAGTCATGCAGGACAAGCTGGCACACAAGTGGGAGGGGTCACTGACTGGTGGAGGATTGCACAACATCAAGGTTCTGACAGACTGTGGAAATAGAGCCAACCAGCTGGCCGGCGAAGATCTGGACCATTCCTGTGCTGATGGTGAGATCGGCAATGCTCTGCCAAGTGAGGATCCAGCAGTGCAACATCCATCAGACAACCATGCTGTGAGTGATGTGTCCTGTTTCACAGGCCACTGCCATGCACTAATTATCTCCCTTTACTTTCGCAGGCACATCTGGGAAACAGCCGAGGGGGCCCACGACCCAGGTCTTCGACTCAAGCCCTGAAGACACCTCAGAACAGGAATCTGCTGAAATCCCAACTGAAGAACCGTCACAGCACTCACCCATACCCTCCATCAGCGCAGAGACACGTACCTCGGTAGGACCTAGTTCTAGTTGGCTGCATCTCCATGACTGGAGCCTTATCACAGAGGGTTTGCCATCAGCCAGACTGGAGTCAAACATTCACCTTTAAACCAAAGTGATGGTCCAGCTTCACACTCAGGGTCACCATCTGGTGAGCACATTGCACTGTCTGATCCACAACAGTCAGTGGCACGATCGTCCCAGGTCCTGGTACTCGGAGAACTGCTGGAGGCCAAAAATCTGCCGAGTCTGAGTCAGATGATGAGCCTCTGGATACGGTCATAACTCAATTGCTGGAGCTGCAAAGGCAAGCCCGAGAACATCAGGAAAGGATGCCCACTGCACTCTTCAGATTGTAAGGCATGATGGAGGAATCCATCCACGTTCAGTCTGAGGTGATAGCGCCGGCATGCCAATGCACCAAGGTCAACACTGGTAGGATGGCAGCCGCCATGGTCCAGGACATTGGTCCTGCACTGCTGCGTGGGCTGAACTCCATCGCTGATGCCATAGTTGGCCTCCAACAGTGTCAACGTGAGACAGGTGCGAGGCAGCACAATCTCATTCCAGCTTCCCTTTCTTCTCAAGGAGTCAGCCACAGGCCCTCAGGCACCCAAGGGGAGGAGGATCAGCAAGTGCACACTCCGGGGTCATCAGCCCAGGTGACTCCGGGAGTGTCCAGCCCATCTGAATCCCCTCTTCCTGTGACCCCAGCAGCTCCAGCTCAATAAGCCAAGGAGGGTACCACTGCCAGCAAGACCCTGAAAGCAAGCCTGAACCCTCCAGGTCCTGGCCCTCCAGAGGACACCAATCAAGGTCATCACAGACAGGGCATCACAGTCAGCAGGCTGTCTGCATCTCTGCTGTGAATGTAGGGGGCGCACCAGACATAGCGGCAGGGTGAAGAGGGTGAAGAAGACGTAGTTGAACAGCCTGGGCACGGGTGTTAATCAATTGTACATAGTGTTCCCTACTGTAAATAAACTCCCAAGAATGGCTCCTTGCCCATGGCTCCTTGTTATGATAAGCAGTGTTCGTGTCACTCAGATGTGAAACCTCAGTTTCTGCACAAGATAAAGGCAGGTGTCTCAGTCCAGGGCCTCTTCCCTGCGCAGTGTGTATCCTGCAGACCAAATAATGATCCAGCCTTACACTCACTTGGCACATTAGAGACGCCTGCACCTCGATGGTGCTTGTCCTTGCTGCCAGAATGTTGTAGGCAGGCGTCACAGAGTTCCATCATTCTCTCTGTGTGCTCTCAGTGCCTTTAAGCTGGGGCTGACCCCTCATTTCTTCAGCATCTGTGACCAGAGACGCTGCACTCTTGAATGGGTCAGGTGCATTTAAAGTTTTACAGCTGCAATTCCATGTTATGACACTGATCAGAGTGTGAGTGAGCTGCCCTTGGCCAGAAAGGAATCAGACATTCTCAGAGGCTATGTGAAATCTTTGGAGTATCCTCACTGTATGCCGTCATCATCCTCCTGCAATCGAGCAACCATTAGGGTCTCCACTGCATGGGCTTCATGACAGGAGCATTATCACAGAAGGTATGTATGCTGCTATCAGCCAAACTGGTGTCAAATGTTCACAGATGCATTGTGAGGATCCATGGATTGTCCTCGCTGCATGTCATCATCATCCTCTGCGAACCTAGCTGCGATGAGGGTCTGCCGAGCATGCCTGCCTCATTTGGCAAATGTGAAGGCCTCATCGCCATCATCCTAGCCTTTGATGACATCCTCACCCTCATTTTCGTCAATGTCCTCCTCATCAGAGGAGACCTCCAGCTCCTCCTCAGCCAGCTCCTCTCCCCATTGCAGCGCCAGGTTGCAAAGGGCACAGCAGATGATGACGATGTGTGACACCCTCTGCGGAATGTATTGCAGGGCTCCACCAGACCAGTCCAAGTACCAGAACCTCATCCTCAGCATCCCGATGGTCTGCTCCACCAAGTTGCGAGTTGCAGCATGAGCCTCATTGTACCTTCTGTCTGCTGCAGCCTGAGGTCACCGCACGGGTGTCATCAGCCACGGCCTCTGTGGGTAGCTCTTCTCCCTGAGGAGCCAACCTTGCTGCCTCTGTGGACCCTGGAAGACATCAGGGATCTGAGACCTACTGAGAATGTAGGAGTCATGGACGCTTCCTGGGAGCCATGGGCAGACCTGCAGGATGCGGTTGATGTGGTCACATACCTGCTGAACATTCAGCAGGCTGAAGCCCTTGCGGTTGACACAGTTGACCACTTGTTGCCACGGAGATCTGAGAGCCACATAAGTGCAGTAAATGACATTCTGAACCTGTGGGAAACCCAAGATCTGGGCAAATCCAATCCCTGTTGCATCCTGGCTTTCCTGGTCCCAGGCTAAATGCATAAAGTTGTGTGACTTTGCGAAGATGGCATCTGTGACCGTGAACTTTGTGGGTGGAGGCTTGTGATATCCCACAGAAGTCACCTGTGCAGCCCTGAAAGGAGACACTGGCATAGAAATTGAGTGATAGCAGTCACTTTCACAGCCACTGGCAGTGGATGTCCTCCATGGCCCTGTGGCGCCAAATCCTGCAGCAGGTGGCAGTTCCCTAAACATGCACAGTCTTTGGTGACACAGCGCCTTCTTGGTCATCTAAAGGAATGAAAGGCAGCATCTACAGACCCTTGGTCTAGCTAGGTGCCAACTAGCGACAGCTCGCTGTGGCTTTTCAGCAGCGAGTGCAGGAGCCCTAGCTGCCTCTTCTGCCTGAGGGTGCTGCTCCTGCCTTTGCGTAGCCAGGCACCTCCATCGCACTCTTCTCCATTGTCTCCGCTCTCTGTACACTATGAGGCATACAGCTAGGTCACCAGGCTCCATGCTCCTGATGTACTCCTCCTGTAGGATGGGAGAGAGAGATGCATGGGCTAGCATTAGTGTCCTAAGAACCTCTGTTGGTTAAGTCTGAAGGCCCCTTAATGCATCCCGGAGAGTGCTGGTCACTTGGATGGCCAAAATTTAGTGTGCTGCATGGCTGCCCGAAACGCTACCCACCTCCGCCCCACTGGTTGGCGGCAGCTTCAGCCACTGGACTGTGTGATGTGCTCTCAGCTCAGGCACGGACATTCTCCTAACCTGCACTGAAAGGCTGCGCTGTTACCTTGAACCATGGGGTAGACTGGTCCAAACCTGAATGATGACATTGGGATGGGCTGTGAGTGCCTCCACCAGTGACTGCTCCATGGCCAGTTCTAGTAAGGAGACTGATCAACATGCCCAGTCGTCCAATTGTTTTGCAGTTCACTAAAACTCACTAGTTTGCAATCTATGCCCAAGGAGTGAAAAGCTCTGGAGCATTTGGTGGCACTTTCAGACCTCTGCGTTGCTTGAGTGGGCAGATAAGCTAGAGGCCTGACTCCAAGCATGTCAACAAACAGAAAATGCTGGAAAAGCTCAGCAGGTCTGACAGCATCTGTGGAGAGAGAAACAGAGTTAATGTTTCAAGTCCATATGACCCTTCTTCAGAGCCAAAGAGAAGTGGAAATGTGATCAAATTTATACTGTTTAATGGGGGTGGAGCACGTGAAGCGGGATAGAAGGCCAGCATTAGGTGGGGGCTAAGAGGAGACTGACAAAGATGTCATGGACAAAAAGACAAATGGAGTGTTAATGGTAGTGGTAAGCGATAAAGAAGGTGCTGATAGTGGTATAAAGGTAGGAAAGCAGAATGTGTTAATGGTAGAACAAAGGCCAGCATTGTGTGAAAGAACAACATGGAACAAGAAACAGATGGCCCTTTTGAGGATGGAGGGAGGGGGCAGTGGTTGGAGAATAAAGGATAGAAAAAGGGGGATGAAAAAGGAGATGCTAAGCCTATATGTCTCTCCACGGCGAGGAGGGTCCCTCACCCACCCTTAGATAAAATCAAGAGCAAGACTGAATACGTGTTAGAACAAAGAGTTCTCTCTCCAGTAACCACACTGGCAAAGTGGTGTTCTGGAATGGTCACAGTACCATAGCCTAAAGGTTCAATTAGATCCTGTGTGGACTTGACTAAACTAAACATGTCAGTAGAGCGCAAGATCCACCCAATGGCATTTGTGGGTGAAAGTCTCTCTAAGTTAGCAAAAGCATCCTCTTCACAAAATTGGATGCTAACTATGGCTTTTGGTAGCTGCCTCTGGACAAAGAATCCAGATTGCTAACTACTTTTATCACCCCAATTAGTCATTATTGTCTTAGCAGATTAACATTCAAAATTACTTTTGCACCCCAGATATCCCAAAGAATGATGTCTCATCCCCCTGGAAGGCATGGACGCAGTAATATGCCATATGGATGACAATCTCGTACACGATTCATCAAGGGAAGAACATAACTGTCGAGTGAGAGCAATCATCAAAGTTCTACAAGAAGCAGGTTCAACAATAAACGACGTGTGAATTTACAAAGCATATGATAAAATTTTTAACCAACATTGTGCAAGCTTTGGAAATTACTTTCAATCCACAGAACACCAAGGTGATTAGAGAGTTCCCACAGCCTAAAAACATCACAGAATTACAGATTCCTTGGGATGGTCAAATCAAAAAGACATGTTCCTACCAAACTTGGCAGAAATTAATGAACCAGCTATTGAGACAAGGTCAACAGTGGCGTTGGAACATGGACCAGCAAAAATACTTTTGACAAAACCAAGAATCTGCTAATTTCACCACAAATTTTAGCGGGCTATGACCCAGAACTGCCAACAATTGTAGCAGCAGATGCATCATCTACAGGCTTGGATGCAGTGCTGTTTAAAGTTCAAAAAGATGGACAAAGATGACTAGTTTATTATGTTTCAAGATCTCTCATGGACACGGAGAAAAGGTATTTCTCAACAATTGAGAAAGAAGCATTAGCAGCGACATGGGCCTGTCAGAAGTTATCTGATCATGTCATCGGGTTAAGGTTTAAAATTGAAAACGATGACAAGGTTTTCCCAAGATCATGGCTGCAGTACAGGAGAAGGATCAATGACTTCCTTCAATCTGCCTGCCTGCTTCATCAATGACCTTCCTTCCATCATATCAGTTGTGGGGATGTTCATTGATGATTGCACAATGTTCAGCACCATTTGCAATTCCTCAGATACTGAAGCAGTCCATGTCCAAATGCAGCAAGGCCTGGACAATATGCAGGCTTGGGTTGACAAGTGACAAGTAACATTCATGCCACACAAGTGCCAGGCAATGACCATCTCCAACAAGAAAGAATCTAACTGTTGCCCCTTGACATTTAACAGCATTATCATCGCTGAATCCCCCACTATCAACATCCTAGGGGTTACTGTTGACCAGAAACTGAATTCGGTAACCAACATAAATATTGTGGCTACAAGAGCAGGTCAGAGGTTGGGAATCCTGGACCAAGTAACTCACCTCCTGATTCCCCAAAGCCTGTCCACCATCTACAAGACACATGTCAGGAGTGTGGAATACTCTCTATTTGCCTGGAAGAGTGCAGCTCCAACAACACTCAAAAAGCTTATCATCCAAGACAAAGAAGACCACTTGATTGGCACCCTTTCCACAAACATTCACTCCCTCCCACACTGACGAACAGTGGCAGCAGTGTGTACCGTCTACAAGATGCACTGCAGAAACTCCCCAGGGCTCCTTAGGCAGCACCTTCCAAACCCATGACCACTATCATCTAGAAGGACAAGGGGAGCAGATACATGGGAACACCACGATCTGGAAGTTCCCCTCCAAGTCACTCACCATCCTGACTTGGAAATATATTGCCGTTCCTTCACTGTCACTGGGTCAAAATCCTGGAACTCCCTTCTTAACAGCACTGTGGGTGTACCTATACCACAAGGACTGTAACGGTTCAAGAAGGCAGCTCACCATCACCTTCTCAAGGGCAATTAGGGATGGGCAATAAATGCTGGCCTAGCCAGCGATACCCAAATCCCATAAATGAATTTTTTAAAAAAATTAAATTGGCACATTGGCATGGGATTGTCCCTTGTGGGCATGTATTTGTGCAAGCATGCAGCTAGGATAGTCAAGTGAATGCATGATCAGCCTTAGGATTGCATGGCATTTGAGACCAAAGCTGTGACAGTTTGCTTGAGTGATTGGATACAAACTAACACATCAGCAGTCCAGTATGTATGATGGGGATCTGTACAGACAATGGAGTCAGTTAGCATTTATCTAGTAACTAAATCTCTACTTTCTCCTGCAGGACTTGCAGACTCATGGTCAAAAGGAAAGGGCAAAGGCAGGTGGAGTGATGCCTGACCTTGAGTGCTCACCCCTGCTGGGGAAGAAGCCCTCCAGATTGCTCAAGGAAGAGGGAGGCTGATCTATTGCTGATACAGGGGCTGGAGTGGCAAGGCAGCAGAGTGATAGCGCATCCAACCTATTGCTGCCATAATGAGCACTTGGGACCACATGAAGAATTGTGCTGCACTCATAGAGCTCTGAGTAAATTTAATATGTTTCATTTTGTTCTCCTTTACAGGTGCCCACAATTCAGAACCAGGCCTCAGCCACTGGAGACCGAAAACTCCACCTCTGGGCACGATGACACCAGTGACCCAGAGGATGAACCATCATCTGCCACTCCTGCACCCTCCACCAGCTCAGCTACACCCACCCAGGTGGCGAAGGGGTAGAATTTGTAATCGGGACCATATTCTGGTGAGCACAGCACAGGCATGCCAAAGCAGCTGTCACGGCTGTGACAGCCAAGGTCCCAGGCACACAGAGGACTGCTGGGAATCAGGCCTACGCTGCTGACGGGCCTCTGGTCGCGGCCACGTGAAGCCTGCTGGAAATGCAGCAGAATTAGGGGAACATATGGAGAAATGACAGAATCTATGCATATCTTTATGTGAATAAATAATAAATTTTTTAAAAAACACACACGCGCTCAGCTCTTCAGTCTCCTCACCTGTCGGTAAGGGGCGTTATGACCAATCTGTCTGTGCAACCCAGGAACTCATTCTGATACGTGAATCGAACATCTGTAATGTTGATTAGCATCCTATCTAAGTCCTCATTGAAGTAAAATCTGCATTGTTTCAGCCATTCAAAATCTGTACGACTTTTAATGTGCAAGCGACACTACAAAACAAAGTTTTCACATTGTTTACAGACCACAATTATCTCATGCTGACCTCAGTTATTCAGCTTAATTTGAAAAGAGGAAATGATGGCTTTGTACATCTAGTTTAACTTGAATGATCAGGAAATGCAACAACAACTTGTATTTATAAAGCACCTTTAACATAGTAAACACTGTGCTTCACAGCAGCGTTATTAAACTAAATATGACACCAAGCCATATAAGGGTATATTAGAATTAGGTCTTAATGAGCATCTTAAAGGAAGAAAGGTTCAGGGAGGAAATGTCAGTATGTAGGGCTTTGCCAGCTGAAGGCACAGCTGTCAATGGTGCAACGATTAAAATTGGGGATGCTCAAGAATCCAGAATTGAAAGAAGTGGGGCTGGAAGAAATTACAGATATAGGGAGAGGAAAGACTTGGAGGGATTTGAAAACAAGAATGAGGATTTTAAAACTGAGGCATGGCTAAACCTAGTGCCAATGTAGTTCAGCAAGTACTGTGGTGATGGATGAACAGGTGCGAGTTAGGACACTTGCAGCATGGTTTTGGATAACCTTAGGTTTACAGAGGGTAGAACGTGAGAAGCTGGCCAAGAGCGTGTTGGAATGTCAAACCTAGAGGTAACAAAGGCATGGATGGGGGTTTCAGCAGCAGATGAGCAGAGGTACCAATATGGCACCAGGGTTGCAAGCAGTCTGTTTTAGCCTCAGAGAGGAATGGAGTCAGTGGCTTGGGAACAGAATTTGTGTTGGGGATGGAAAGTAATGCTTTTGGTCTTCCCAATATTTTGGCTACCTGTATGAAAAAATATTGGGAAGACCAAAAGCATTACTTTCCATCCCCAACCTAACAAGTTGTGCACGCTGGCTCAATTAAGATTCTCACGATTGAGATCAATAGATTTTTGCTAAGTAAGGTTGCGTTAGGCATGGGTGAAGGGCAGGCCAAATGGAGTTGGGGTACAGATCTCCTGTGATTTGACTGAACAGCAGAACAGGTTTGAGGAATTGAATGACCTGTTGTGTAGTCCTACCCACAGGGAAAACAAGCCTGGCCTGTAGGAGATTAGGATGTACTTGCACTGAAAGTAACATTCTCTCAAAAAGTCTTACGCAGTCTTTAACCAAATTTATCATAGTGGTGAAAAACATGATATTGGAATCATTGAATAATCCTAGTGGCAAACAAAACATGTATGGTAATGGTAAAAATATACAGAGGCAAAAATATTTTGTATTCCATCAAATATTGTCTTTATAGGTTAGAAGTTGTGCTTAGGAGTTATAAGTATTAACTTTCTCCAAATTTTCTTCTTCAAAATTTTTTAAAGCTATGTTCAGTCTTTTTGTTCAACAAATAAAGACACCTGTCCACATTAAATTTTGCTTGTTCTAAAACAGAATAATAAAAAATAATTAGACTGGGTATCTTTGTTATCATTATACTTTATTGCAATATCACGGTCAATGTCTCACCAAACAATATGTGAGGTTTCAAACCTTTTTTTCAAAACTTTCCATCAGTCAAATAATTCCTTTATTCTGCTTTAATAAAGAGACAAGCTATTCATCTTTAATTCTTACCAGGTCGTCAAAGATATCTCGCTGGTGCACATGGATAGTGATAAGAGTCTCATATTTCACACGGTCCACTGCACTCAAGTCTTTTGTTGTCATGCTGATTAGGGTATTGAGCAAGTCTAAGAACGATTGATTGGTCTTTTGCATCACTTTTCGGTCATACTTGGCATTCGTTAATGCTTCCTCTGAATCCCTTGTCCAGATCATTTGAATTCCAAGTAATCCGACCTTTTAAAAGTAAAAGTGAAGTTTGAAACAATCTGAAATTGAGTATGTTTTAAAGAAAAGTCTGTTTCATGTTGAACATTGAGGTCTGGATATAAAAATTCTGTAATCAAGTGAAAAAATGCCACGTTTCAGCAAATTTACTTCTGATATTTTTCATTTAAATAAATAAGTCTGACCCATTAGGCTCTCATTTTTATTTTGAGTGAAATCCGCCTTTAGTGCATAAAAGATTGATTCTGTCATGGGATGCGATATAGTCCAGAAGTTTACATTTGACGTGCGAGTGCGTGCCTGATACGCCTGAGCGTAATATGACGTCGGGACGCATCGCGCACTCGCATGATATTTAGTTTGGCGAGCACGTGCCAAAGTCGGTTGCATGCCCGCTGATAATTGAAAGGCCTATTAAGGCCATTAACAAGGTAATTAACTTGAAATTTACGTTGCCCGTCCAACCTAACGGTTGGCGGGCAGGCAAAAAGGCCAAGCGGCCTTTACATTTTCTAGGAAACTTCATCCATAAGCGGGATGAGGTTTCCTAAAGCTAACACACATTAAATAAAAACTTTATTTTGAGATTAAAAACATGTCCCATCTCATGTGACAGTCACATGAGGGGACATGTTTTATTAAATTTTTATTGCCCTTAATTTTTTTAAAAAGCGCTTCAATCTCTCTAAGGCAGCTCCATGCCTCAGGGAGATAGAAGTGCTCTTTCACTCACATGCGCGAACCCCACACCAGGCTCAGTTCTCCCTCCTCCCCACCCCCCACGCCCGCACAGGTAGCGCTGAGTGCTGTCGCTCGCGATCCATGCAGGTCGGGCCTTAATTGGCCCGTCCACGGGAAATCGCGGAGCGGAGCTGATCACGGGCAGCATTCGGCTTCCCGACCACCCCCGCCCAATGAGGGAAAAATTCTGGCCATAGAAAAGATCCAATTTCCAGCACAGCCAGCACCTTAAATTAAACAAGTTTGTGAAGCAATTGTATATTAAGAATTTATCTTAAAATATTTCTAGCTACATCTTAAGAGAAGGATTGTGAAAGAAAACAAACAACAGGTAAACTGTAACTCACTGCATCCTCATAAAATAAAAACTAATTGTTATTTTTCAAAGGGTAATTTTACAGAGATTGAAAGAAGATGAAATTCCAACAAAATCGTCTTCTTCACAATGAAATGAGCTTGGCATAAAATATTGAGGTTTCTGCGAATAAATCAAGAGCATATTGTAATCTTTCAATCAGAGACATACCTGTGCTGGATAATAATTAAGAAACTCAACAAGTTGGAAGGTGCTGTCCTGAATGCTCATAGATGCAGAACGAATGATCAGATGGAGTGATTTTTGAGATTCCACAAGTAAAGCATTTAGCCAGACTTCTACATTTCCTTCTGCCATGACAGGCTTATCCAATTCAATAACTTCGCCCTCACGTGAAGAAATAGCCAAAATACGGTCATATACCTGTTAATGTACATATAGTAACTCTGTGATGTCTCCTAGTTGTTATATACCCATATTACAGTATTAACTGTTACAAATACAAAGTTTATAAGATAATGGCAACTTGGGGCTGTCTCTTTAACTTAGGGTAAAATGGAGGAATAAAGGGGGTCATGTGACTTATTCTGAATTCTTCCTGACAAGAAGCTTGGGTGGCTTGGCTGTTGAAGGTTAAAGGGAGGGCCTAAAGTTGTTTTACTGGGAAGAAGGTACAAAATGTTCACAATGGCATGAGCATCTGTAATGACTGTGGGTGGATTATTAGGGCCAGATTTTCACAGTCATGGAGGCGCCACAGAACTTTAAAAATGGCGGAAGGGGCCCAGACCATCACTCTCCCCATTTCTGACAGGACCCATTTTCACTGGTAGGGGAAAGGGGTGAGGCATGACTCACACATGAGGGAAACCCGAACTCAGCAGGGCCATTAGAACTCCGTGCTGAGCTCAAACAGACCCTTTTTTCGCTATGGCAATGGCTTTATCCTGCAGTGTGGGGGTTACAAAGTTGAAGAATAGATAAGCTATGTAGAACTGTCAAGCTGGAAAGCTATTTAAATCACCAGTCCTTTAAAAATTTGAAAAAAAGCTTGCCTGAGTCAGCAAGAATCGAAAAAATCTGTTCTAGCAGTTACAATGGGGGGGCAGTTGGTGGTGGATATGAGTTGACAGGGATAGGGCATGATAATTGGATGATGGGGCATGAGAGGTGAGGGCTTGTGGGCCCAATATTTAACAAAACAATTCAGATCTACATCTGGGGACAGCGAGCCCAACACCATCCTGCACCCACATCCCCCTAACCCCAGGGCAAATATTGGGGTACATTTGGGGCACGTTTCCTGAGGCAGTGCATTGACCATGAAAATTTCCTGACTCAAGCTACCCATCTTGGGAGCAAAAGTCTGGCCCTTAGTCCGCAAGTCTCATAGGGAGATGTTATGAATGTTAGCTTTTCTAATTGGTCATACTTTAAATTGTCTATTTAAATCTAAGATAGAATAAAGTTGGAGAGTCTAAAGAATAGAAAATTAGCATTTCTACCTCGATACAAGGCCCATGCAATTTACGTTGCCATGGAGCTGGACTTTGAGGGGGGGGGAAGAGTCCATAGCAAGCCATTGTAGTATTGGCTTGCAGGATTTTCTAAGATATCCCTGAAACTCAATGATAGGGGGGTCTGCAGGATTCTGAGAGAGAAAGACAGCAGAGAGATGGTGGCAACCAGTCCTGCACCTGAAGCGGAAAAAATGCTGTCTTTATTGTTCACCATGCAGAAGGCAAATGGGACCTCATGCTCAGATTGAAAAGACCAAATTTGTTAGGATTTAAACAAGGCTGGAAGATTTACCTAGCTTTGGCTAGAGGCAGGAATTTCCAGGGTAACCCTCACAGTGAAAGTCAGTTCAGGGATTAGAAGTTACCCAGCTCATATAGGTAAAAGGTAGCAGGCCATTGGGAGCAGAGAATAACTTTGGACTGCTCCTGAGGATAAAGTGTCCACTTGAGGGACATAGTAAAGTTAACTGTGGTGTGGGATTGTTGGTCATGTTAGAAGTCACATTTGGGATCTTTTCTGTAGTTTAAACTATAAGTTCCTTACAATGTTGCTTTAAGTTTGTTTATTATAGTAAAAGTCTTAAAACTTGAAATCTTGTGTGATCTTTTCCGTCAGTCACGGGAATTCAAATATCTTTTTAAAAGTTATTGGTGTCTAAGGGGATTGCAACATAACTTCCAATCAAAATAATTGTTCTCAGCAGCTCTGTAATCTAATGAATTCAATTATTAATTTCAATTTGTGTTGATCACTGGAGTTTTGCTCTTGCCCTGGGGCAGATTTCCCATTTTTCAGTCGTGATATAGGGTTCAATTTTCGGAGGCACTGGCTGCACATGTTTGCTTCAGGCGGCTCGATTTTCAGTTCATTTGAATGAATGGACAGAAATTTAGCAGGTTCCATTAAACACCAGTTGTCTCCCTTGCTCGATTTTCCTTTATGCACTGCTCAGGTGATCATTTGTGCTGAAGCAAAATAAAAGAAAAATCTGCCCTCTATTGTGCTAGTTCAAATAAAATGGGGTATTAAACTCAACTTTTTAAATATTGAAGATAAAAAGCATGAATCAACTAACTCCCTTGTTCTTTACCTTACCCGATCATGGAAGTGGGCAGTTTTGAGGTTATCAAAAACATTCAACAGGTGTGCCTGAATAGTGTGAGAATCTGAAGCCTGACCAAGAATTTCGAGAAGTGCTGGGTCAGATACAAAAAAGAACCGGGGAAAAGACAGCCGTTTCTTTTCGAGGTACCTGGAATACAACAAGATAAACAAAGTAAAAATAATGAGAATTCACATCCAACCTCGTAGAAGGTCAAATGGCGTACAACCATACAAGACGGACCCTCCTAGCATCACTGCAGGTGTCCCAAACTTTGCAGTATTTGGATTTCTGCAGGGATCCCATTGACTACATTGTACAAGTTGTGATTTGATTAAAAGCTTAAACAAAGTTATAATGGCTATTCCGATGTAAAATTACAGACAATTTACAAATGTGCCCAACCTCATTAAAATTTGGCAGTTTTATTAAAATCAGGTAAAGTGGGAATGGAGCAGAAATTCATCTTTGACAGTAGCTCAAATGGATGGTATCACATTGATTGCCTATTGTACATCCCACCTGATATTCAATGCAATGAAACTGACTTTCTTGCAGGTTGCATAACAGGTGTCTGAGACTATAGCATTGCTTCGCACTATCACCCAGAGGAATTCTGCACCAACGTTAGTTGTCACAAGCTGGATGTTCATGACTACACACAGCACATCTCTTTTAAAATGAAATTCAGCGTCTAGCAGTACGACATTTCAAGATTTCAAAAATACAAAAGAAGAATCAGTGTTCAATAGGGAGATGAACATGCAAGATAAGGACAGGTAGACAAGGCCAACCATAACATTTAACTTCTGCTTCTCATAATATGAAGATTAAAATGAATAGTTATGAGGCTTTAGTTCAACTAGAGAAAACTAATAGAAATGTTTTGCAGTACAATGTATTTCTATTGCTTAACATTTTAAATTTAAAGAAACTCATTTTACAGATAACATTGCAAAAACTAAACTATGGACTCAAAAATTAAGCTACATTCACAAGGTTCCAAACAAAAAATTAACTAAACTAAGCACATTTTAAAGAACTGAGTCGGATTTCAAAATTCAAAATCTGACCCCAATCAGTTTGACTGAAACAGATCTGCCTATGCCAGTGCAGCTAACAGCAGCTCTTTGGGTTAAAGTCTTACCCAGTCAAAGACTTCTGACAGATTTCCAACTGTTCTAGTAAATGTGGTAAAAGCTGCCCCATGGTTTCATCACCCACACAGCAGTGCACTACATTCGGAGTCTCATGTGCCCGAGTCATGATCTTCACCCAAGATTTGTCAATGTTTGAAAAACGTTTGGCTTCCTGTAGTCAAAAACAGTGAAAAAATCAATCGTAAAATAAAGGTTTAGTAATTCTGCCATTTCCACATCCCTACATAATATTCTCGTCATCACAAATAAACCAGCTAAGGTTCTTTGACACCCAGCTTCCAAAGAAAGTGGAATTTCATTCTGACAAGAGAAAGCCTGGGATTTTGTTCCAACCTAGGGAACCTGATCGATTTTATTAAAGCAAAACTTCATCCAACCATTTCCATACCTTTGGGAGCTGCTTAGCAATGTCTCCACCTACAAAAACAGCTTCCAAATAAATCCATAGGTTCTGTACAGTCATCCAGTTTTCAACAATATCAGTCGTGTTAGATAGATTATGGACCCATTTCTGAATCTGTGTCTTGAAAGGGGTATTATACCTGACATAAAACAAAGCACAACACAATCAAAAGGAATGCATCAAAAGGAACTACATTTGTACAATTGCCCCAATCCTACGACATCCATTTTATCAACAATCTTTCAAAATATGCATATTAAAAGACAAGGATTAACATACAATGGCGCAAATCTTCCATTCTCCAGACCATTGGAGACCAGACACATGACCCAAGATGCGCACCAGGACCCTGTGGAAGCCCGGAAGCACTGACATAGTGGGAACAGGCAGGGAAATTTCAACTTCCGATGGGCAATTCCCTTGCTCCCCAGGACTCTCTGCAAATGTCTCCAATTCTGAGTTAGAGTTGGAGACTTCAGACAGTTCCGATGTACTTGCCTGGATAGTTACCCAGGAAATGCTAGACAGATTAAAACTAGTCTAACACATGCGTAACTCCAGAACTGACACCCCAACCACTCACACTGACCCTCCGACTTCCCCTTCAACCCCAACTACCCCCGCAATCCAACCTGACTAACCCTCCCAACCACCCAACTACTCCCTGGCCCCACCCCTCGACCCAACCCTTCCCACCTATGCTACCAGCCCGACCACCTGACTACCCCCCACCTCCAACCAAACCTGCTACTCCCCATCAACCAGCTACTCCTCCCAACCAGCCTGACTATTCCCTGGCCCACCTACCCAATCACGCACCTGCCACTTCACCATCTGCCACCTGACTAACCTGCCACCCTACCGATTTACTCATTCACCCACTCACCCGTTCAATAACATTCTCACCAGACAGGAGCTAGTGCCATATAAAAGGGGCAGTCCTGTCCGCCACCCCAACTCTACAGTGCTGTAAAGGAGCTCTTGGAGGAACGTTGTGTTCCGCATTTCTGGGAAAGCTGGGCTCTGAAGACCCTGCAAGAAATGTGGAGAATCGTCGAAGCGGGGTAAAGATCGAGTGGAGTGGCAATTGGACAATGACTGCCGCTCTTCAGAAGATCCTGGTCATTATGTAACGGTTTGAAAAAACATCTAAATCAAGACATGAAAATCTGTTTTTATAATGGACAGCCAACTCATTTGAGACAAAATTATGAATAAGATGTCCGTGCCCTGCTAACCTGTTACTCATCAGTGAGCCCAAGACCATCAAACTGTCCTCCATACTGGTAATGATTTCTGATGTACTGTCCCCTCTCAGCAGAAGTTCACCACGTGTTTTGAAACTGGCAAAAGTGAATGTTTTGCTATCCCATTCTGCTATAACCTGCTTCAATTTCTGCTCAATGTCTTTTTCTTTCACTGCACTAATGCAAATATCCTGCAATGAATAAACAAAACAGACAACTCCTGTCATGATGTTTTAACTGAAGGATCTTGCTTGTAGGTGAGGAATTTTAAATAAAAACAATATGCAAATGTTTGAAACAACCATCATGAAATCAAATATTATTCAAGTATTATAATAAAATGTATAAACATAATTATGTTTTCAGCTTATATTTTCAATTTAAAAAACATATATTTGAAAAGAATGACAATTAAGTGTATATGGGGCTTTACATATAGTTGATGCTTGTAGGTATTGTACTGTAGGTTAGAAATTGCTCAAATTTTTATATTTATCAAATATATTTTCAGGTTAGCATTCTGGTCTGTCCAGACCACAAACCACCTGCGGCTAATGAAGAAATAACATAATCCCAGGGCTTTTGCTACTGCAAACCAGGATTAATGTGCAGACAACAGCATCTGGGAAATGTCCTTCCAAATATCTCCCTGAAGTGAGAAGCCTGGCTTCCACATGCCAACAGCAACACAGCAGATAACTGGCAATTCTGCAGGGGAAAAGTCAAGCCTAAATTTTCCTTATCCCCATTTACCAGCGATAACATTGAGCAATGAAGTCCTGATGCACAAGTCACCATCCCACCTACCCAGTAACTTTCTTTTAAAAAAACGTCTTTCACAAAAAAAGCAGCAGTGAAATTGTTATTTCAAAATATAGTAGTATGATAAATCAGAAACATCTGATTTGATTCTTAAACATTATTCTTTATGGATCAGGTACTTTTGTGACAATAAAACCTTTTAGCTGGACATTGGTCAAACTCATGACCACAAGAGGGTTAGGAGTGCATTATGGAAAATTTAATGTTTAGGCATTGTGGATCAGAATGCAATTCAAAATTCAGAATATGCTGCTTCTAGATTTTGACTAAATGGTGTCAGGGATAATTTATCGTTTTTTTAAAACAAGTAAATATGTAAATATTTATATTTTTCCTGTTTAATTAACTTTAGGTTGTCAATGAAGTTTCCTGCAGGTTGATTCTACAATTTGCAAAAACCTGATTGGTTCATGAAAATAAGTTCCTATAAAGATATTTGGAAAATTAATGGAAAAAAGGTGGGCTTCCAACACGCCCTATTTCAAAAACTGTAAAGTATAATGAAAGGAAGTTGTGTATGTTAATTTTTTAAAGATACCTCCAACTAAAGGTCTCAAAAGTGTGTAAATTTGGGTGAAATGCCAGTAATGTTTATTGTTGCGCCAGACAAGATATTATGGTATTCAACAACAAAATTAGATATTCATATCATTCTCTTAAGACTGTGCATCCTACAAAATCATTCCATATTTTAAACATAGAACACCTACCTCAATTTCCTCTTTGTATTTCAGTATTGAGGCTTCCATTATGTTTCTCAGCTTGAAAGTTTCACTTTCCACATCAAAGTTGTGCCCCGTGGTTTCTGCAATTCGCTTCCAATGCCGTAACATCATAGCTTTGTTTGACATGTGCTCCAGGAGTGGGCAGCACTCATTGAAATCATCAATGGTTTGCTTCAGGTCCAGGAACGCTTGCCATTCTTTCAAAGCACGAGGAAGCTTGCGACATCTGAAGTATAATAAAAATAATAGAAATACAAATAGTAAGGTCAGTAAAATATAATTCTATTTTTAGATTGCAAGATCACAGCCATCACCTATGTGATGGCAGTGATCTTGCAATCTACATATATATACACATTATTTTTTAGATGATCAAGGCAAAGGAGGTTAATGTTGGGTGAGGGAATAATCAAGTTTTGCATCAAGTGGTATTGTTAAGTACTTTGTGGTCAGGTTTAGCTGTAGAATAAAAGGGGAAAAATTTATAGATTCCCATGAGCTCATTTCAGAAATCTGGATATCCACCCGCATGATTTTCCAACATTATGTGCATTCATCCCAAATATGGAGAGGCAAATTATCATGCCAAGGGCTCAAATATAAAAAATTACCTTAAAGCTTACTCTCAGCTATCCCATCAATGTACCTGACAGGAGTTTATTTTCAAAATAACCTAAGGAATTTTTTAACTGAAATAACAATTGAAATGATTATCCTTGCATTTTCTAGAGAATGTCACTTTATTTTATTTTAAAATACATTACAAGATGTAGTTGAAACTGTGCCCTAAGACAAAATATAGCACTATTGGCCTGATTGATGAGAATGACTATGGCAATAATTTTACATGTTGGCCAATGGGATGTTTATATTTCTTGCAGCTGCAGCAGCCTGAAAAACATCATCAAGAAGAAAAGAATTGTAACAGCATGGGGATAATGCAGCTATATTTTAAAAATATAACACTTTTGAGGTCCTGGTGAGCGGGATGACGTCGGGAGGAACCCCCGACATCACCCCGGTCCATTTAAATATTCAGGAAGGCGGGCGGATAGCAAAATCAGCTGTCCGCCTGCTGACCTGTCAAAGGCCAACTGAGGCCATTGACAGGCTAATTAAGGTAGTTAAAGGGCCTGCCCGTCCAATAATAAGGCTGGCGGGCAGACCAAGAGCCCCAGCGGGCAATAAAAAAAACATAAAATCTCATCCACTGGCAGGATGAGGTTTCATGTCCGCTTTAAAAATGTTTAATAAATTTTATGTCATATTTATTAACATGTCCCATCTCGTGTGACATGTTAATAATTTTTTTATTTTTCCATTTTTTAAGTTTGTAAACCTTTCAGCGCTCTCCCTGAGACAGCACTTAGTCTCAGGGAGCAGTGCGCTCTTTCGTGCGCATGTGTGAAAGAGCGCACTTTGACAGTTGGGGAATCTCTCCCCACACCCCCGCATAGGAAGCGCATAGCACTTCCTGTCGGGCAGGCCGCTGGGCGGGCTTTAATTGGCCCACCCACTTATAATGGCGGCAGGGACTGCTCACCAACCTAGGGCAAAATTCTGCCCATAAATGCAGCCAGGTTGGCCCATTACTCAGCTATATTGTTAAATGCATAGGAGCATTATCCTGTTACCAAGCTACACATTAAATAAGAGGTAAAACAAGCATTTCTGACGCTCTCCAAATTGTTCATTTATTTACTATTATGGCTGCCAATTAGAGGACAAGGTATGCCTGTCGTTAAAGTATAGTGCTGCACGTTCTATCTATAATTTATTTTGAAAATAAAGCTATATCATGGAGATTCTCAGAAGATACACTAATGTACTAACATTGCATCTTAATTGCCACACCAGCCATCTTAATTATCTCTCAATAATGATATTTTACATTTTATGGTCCTTTCAAAGTAAGCATATGTCAGGTACTGGGACACAGCAGAAAATGGCCAGCAAGCCAATGAAAGATTATTATGAGCTTGTTCCAAGAAGAGGGTGTTAAGGAGGACTTGACAGAGAAAAGAGACAAAAAAAAACTGTGGATGCTGGAAATCCAAAACAAAAACAGAATTACCTGGAAAAACTCAGCAGGTCTGGCAGCATCGGCGGAGAAGAAAAGAGTTGACGTTTCGAGTCCTCATGACCCTTCGACAGAACTGAAAAGAGACGCTGTGAAGAGATATTTTTGTAGGGAATTCCAAAGAGTAGAACGTGTGCTGCTGAAGGCTGCCAGCAATTATAAGTCAAAGTGTAGTGTGGATGCAAAATAGGGTGGAGTTAGTTCAACAGAGAGCTCAGTATGGGCTGTAGAGCTGAAAAGAGAATACAGAAATAGAGAGGAGTTGGATAACAAAAGGATTTGACTATATATATATATATAAAATGTGAAATGTTAAGTAATGGTAAGCCATTGCAGGTCAGTAAAAATGGGGGTGAATGACAAGAATGTCGACACAGGCAGCTAGAATTTATGAAGGGTGGAGGAGGGCAGATACTTAGACAGCATTTAAGTAATTCAGTCTTGAGGTGACAAAAGCATGCATAAGGGTTTCCGCAATAGATCGCGAGAGGTAAGGGGAGATCTTATTCTGACCTCAACTCTTCAGGCATAGACCTTGCTAGGGTGCCCAGTTTTCCTGGGCAGCAGCACAGCCTGGATGTTGGGCAGGGCCCCACCCTGGGCTATGGTGACCCCTCCCAGCAACTTGTTGAGCTCCTTGTCGTTATCAATGGCAGGCTGCAGGTGGCGGGGATGATGCAGGTCTTCTTGTTGTCCCGGGCCGCGTTGCCGGCCAGCTCGAGGATCTCGGCTGGCAGGTACTCAAGAATAGCTGTCAAGTAGACGGGGGCTCTGGCCCCGACCCGCTCGGCATAGTGGCCCTTGTACAGTTGCCAGTGGATATGGCCAACGGGGAACTGGAGACCAGCTCTGAAGGAGCAAGTCTTGGCCTTGGCGCGCCCTATGTCTCCAGTTTTACTGTGACCAGACATCTTTCAGGGTTAGCACTGGTGGACAATATTATGCAAATAGAATTAGGCAGTCCATGTGATGAAAAGGATATGAAGTTGGAAGCAAAAATAAGGTAATTTTTGTTCTTAAGCTTCCGGACAATGAAAAAAATAAAGAATATTTGTAGCTAAGGAAATAACTAGTTTAATAATAATTGAAGGGGCCCCATGTACATGTGCAGAAGCCTACAACTTGAAAATAACAGCACAATGACAATTTTCAATCGACAAAAATATGTTAATAATTAACTTCTTCGCCAAAACCTAACAGTTACCTGGTCTGAAATTCCATAAGCTCATTGTTGATTTTTTCAATGTTGACCTCTGACCACAGGATGTCATAGTAACTGCTGACTGTATTGATCACATTGTTGTACAACCCATATAGCTTCTGAAGTAACGTCAACTGTTTTTTTATTTCCAGTAGCTGAGGATATTCAGTGACAGACAAGCCAAACAGTTCTTCACCACCTGTGTATGTGATGTACTTACGAAACAGGTTGTCAAATTGATTCTGGCAGCAAAACAAAGTAAAACATATACAATCTCTCTCTGTAAACCACACAAATAGTAAATATTAGTGGTCTGATGAGCAGTAGAGTGAAGTGGTAGAAAATGATTTCCCTATTATGAGTCAGAAATACTGAGGCTGTAGGCAAAGACCATTGTTGCAAAATTGGGTTGCTCCTGTAAGCTGTTTTGGTACCAAAATGGCACATGCACATTTCTGGTGCAGATTGCAGCTGAAGCCATTTTGAGTAGCACAGATGCAGAGAGTATGCAGAGAAAGGAAATGACATGGTTCAGCGCATAATGCCGATTTGATCTCAGTGGTGCCATTTTCAAGCTCAGTGCTCTAGCTAACAGTCTCTTAACTTCACCCAGCTGAACATGCATTCAGCCACAGGAAGGATTCCCCCTGCCAATGCTACGTAAAGGCATTACCAACTACTCTCAGGTTAGTTGCTGATATGTAGGCATTTGTGACAGTTATTCAAAGTTGCTGAAATTTAGAGAAAGTGATGTTGGAAATGGTGAAATCCTTGGTTCTGACTTCAAGGGTTCCTTACAGTGGCTGTGAACGTGACCAAGGAGATGAATTTATTTGCATTGGGTTACTTCCAGTCTGGAGCAGGTGATATTTCAAACATGTTTCAGTTTGCCTTCCACTGTTGTGTGAGGAAGGTCACTGAGGCTCTATTTGCAAATAAAAAGTAGGTAGAGCAAGGAAGTGGCTTGTTCAGGATAGCAGGCTTCCCCATGGTGCACAAATCTGCTGAGCCACGCAGCCACTCAACACACATTTAGCACTGGCAGCACAATAGAATTATGGCAATAAACAGGCTGTATGAAGTTTTCATGCTGCCTGCGTTGGAAGGAACTGGCACAGGTTAATCACATGTTGTGATCCCCCAAACTGTTTTGGGGATGAGCCAATTTTGCCTCATGTATTTCTCCGGAATGAGGTAAGGAAAATGTAAAATGTAATGCTCCTTAGCATCTATTATCCTTCGGTTATTCTATGAACTCAGTTATCAGTATGATGATTGCAGGGCTGGTCCGGCAACTGAGAGGGTTCAGTTCAAAACACTCCATAATGATTTATGAAACTGAATTCAATACAATCTAGGAAGTTGTAGGCGATGCTCAGCAAAATGTTCATAAAATCTGTGTCCATAACAAGAGCAACATACCTGAAAAATTATGAGTCTATCACTGGCATCCTGTGGTGCCAAGCCTATAACCATTGGTCCTTCCTATAGTAAATAAAAACACAGCTTACTTGTGATCCATTGTAAACAGTTAAGTATTTACAAAATTTTCTAATAGGTAGAGTCTCAAAATGCTTATCGAGAAATTATCAGATAACATTTGCAGATTTAGAGCTATTGTCATAGAAAAATGTTTCGAAATAAATCACTCCATGGGTGCGATTTTCCACACCCACCCCACCCCACCCAGCCCCCGCTGCCAGGATTGTCCTGTCTCGCTGCAAGTCAATGAACTTCTGGCTGAGGCGCAGCGTTGTCTGCGGCCCATATTTCGGGCGTTACAAACAATAACACAGTTAACAATTTTCATTGTATATTTCTCGGACCAGGATTTCCCGGTTGGCGAGTGGTGGGCAGGGCCTGCTTGCCGACGTGTAACATGATGTGGGATGGCTTCGGATGGAAATCCCGACATCACCCCGCCCCATTTCAATTTTCAGGTCGGCGGGGGCTCAGCAGAATCAACTGTCATCTGCTGACTGTCAATGGCCTATTGGGCCTTTGACAAACTCATTAAAGTAATTAGTGGACCTATCTGTCCAACCTTAAGGTTGGCGGCCAGGCCAGGAGCCCTGGTGGGCATTAGAGAAAGCATGAAACCTCATCCACAGGCGGGATGAGGTTTCATTTAGGCTTTTAAAAATGTTATAGGAATGTCTTTGAAAGTGATGGACATGTCCCAACTCATGTGACAGTGTCACATGAGGGGACATGACAGGGAAATTTTTTATTTCTATTTTTAAGATTTTTAGTGTGGAGCTGATCTACCTGAGGCAGCACTTAACCACGGGGAGATGCGTGCACTCTTTTGTGCGCACTCTTGGCTCACGGAATTCCACCCCGCCCGCACAGGAAGCACATAGCTCTTCATGGTGGATGTCACGCTGGGCGGGCCTTAATTGGCCCGCCCATGTAAAATGGTGGCACGCCCGCAATCTGGGGTGCCAATTGGAGGCGTGCCTCCACGCGCCCACTCCTAAAATTCTCCCCAACGGGGGGGAAATTCTGCCCTTGGAAAATAAAACAAAAATGATTTTTAAATAAAGAATATATTCGTTTCAGTCAGCAAAACATAAATATTCAATTGACTCATTCTAATTTTTGTATCAGCTTACCTTTTCATAATCCACATAAAACTCATTGCAGTCATCAATGAAGATCTGCACATTATTGATCAGTTCTCCTCTGAAATTTGGCTGCAAGGCAACTAGTTCATTCTGAATCTCACTTGCACGCACCAGCAGTTTTTCCCAAGTGTAGCGAAGAGTGTCTACCTTCTCTATCTCTTCCTTGGCCACAAGCAATTCAAATTTGTTTAACATCGCATAAGATTCCTATTAAAATGGCAAAAAATAGTTTACATGGCACAGTTCAATCTAAAATAATGGCTGTAACATGCCACAGGGCAAAAAAAAATTAAAATAGTAATACTCTGGCAAACGTTTAATAGAAGAGTTCATTTATACTCCCTTTACTCCACATAAAACTGCACTACCAACATTCGGCAGTGGTGTGAAGCACAAGTCACTGCTCATGTGCATCAGTACACATTTTCCTAAATGGAAAAGAATTATGCTTACAGTCTGGTCTCATCAAATGGTGCAAACAAGGAGGATTGAAATATGCTTTTCACCAGCCACTGAAACAGTCTAAAGGCTTCATCTTGTAATATCTTATATTTCCTCCAATGCTATCCTGAACCAACAGCTATGCATTGCACTTTTATTGCTGTTACACCAAAATTGCAACATGGCACTGGTTTTAGTGTCATGAGTCATAGAGGTCTACAGCACAGAAAAAGCCCCTTCGGACCATCGAGTCTACGCCGGTCAAACAAGTACCTAACTATTTTAATCCCACTTTCCAGCACTAGGCCCATAGCCTTGTATGCCATAGCATCACAAGTGCACATCCAAATACTTCTTAAATATTATGAAGGTATCTGCCTCTACCACCCTTTCAGGCAATGAGTTTCAGATTCCCACCACCCTCTGGGTGAAAATATTCCTCCTCACGTCCTTTCTAAACCTCCTACCCCTTACCTTAAATCTATGCTCCCTGGTTATTATTCCCTCCACCAAGGGGAAAAGTTCCTTCCTGTCTACGCTATCCATACCGCTCATAATTTTATGCACCTCAATTATGTCCCCTCTCAACCTCCTTTATTCCAGGGAAAATAATCCCAGTCTATCCAAACTCTCCTCATAACGAAAACTCTCCAGCCCAGGCAACATTCTGGTAAATCTCATCTGCACTCTCTCTAGTGCAATCACATCCTTCCTATAATGTGGATTCCAGAACTGCATGCAATACACTAGCTGTGGCCTAACCAGCATTTTATACAGTTCCAGTATAACCTCCCTGTTCTTATATTCTATGCCTTGGCTAATAAAGGCACGTATCCCATATGCCTTCTTAACCACCTTATCTACCTGTCCCGCTACCTTAGGGGACCAGTGGACATGCACACCAAGGTCCCTCTGGTCTTCGGTACTTCCCAGGGTCCTACCATTCATTGTGTATTCCTGTGCCATGTTTGTCCTGCCCAAGTGCATCACCTCATACTTATCCAGATTAAATTCCATTTGCCACTAATCAGCCCATTTGATCAGCCCGTCTTTTTCCTCCTTAAATCTAAAGCTATCCTCCTCACTATTTACCACCCCACCAATTTCCATGTCATCCGCAAACTTCCTGATCAACCCGGCTACATTTAAGTCTAATATGTTTATATATACCACAAACAGCAAGGGACCCAACACCGATCCCTGTGGATCCCCGCCGGACACAGGCATCCAGTCACAAAAACACCCCTCAACCATCACCCTCTGCTTCCTGCCACTCAGCCAATTCTGGATCCAATTTGCCAAAATGCCTTGGATCCCATTGGCTCTTACCTTCATTATCAGTCTCCCATGTGGGACCTTATCAAAGGCCTTGCTGAAGTCCAAGTAGACTAGATCAAAGGCATTGTCTTCATCGATAAACCTGGTTACCTCTTCGAAAAATTAATTCAAATTGGTCAGACATGACCTCCCCTTAACAAAACCATGCTGACTGTCCTTGATTAATCCCTGCCTCTCTAAGTGTAGATTAATTCTGTACCTCAGATAGTTTCCAATAGTTTCCCCACCACTGAGGTTAGACTGACTGGCCTGTAGTTCCCTGGTTTATCCCTTCCTCCCTGCTTGAATAACGGGACCACATTAGCTGTCCTCCAGTCCTCTGGCGCCTCTCCTGTGGCCAGAGAGACATTGAAAATTATTGGCCACACCCCTGCTATCTCTTCCCTTGTCTCACTCAACAGCCCAAGATACAGTTCATCCAGGCCTGGAGATTTATCTACTGTTAAGCCTGCCAGACCACTTAGAACTCCTTCTTTTCTATGCTAATTTCTTTAATTATATCACAGTCCTTCTGCCTGATTTCCATACCCACGTTGTCCCTCTCACTTGTGAACTCCGACACAAAGTATTCATTTAGAACCCTACCTACAGCTTCTGGCTCCACACACAAATTCAACTATGGTTCTTAATGGGCCCTACTCTTTCCCTAGTTATCCTCTTACTCTTAACGCACTTGTAAAATAACTTTGGATTTTCCTTTATTTTACCTGCCAATGTTTTTTCATGCCTCCTTTTCGCTCTTCTAATTTCCTTTTTAAGTTCCCCCTACACATTTTATACTCCTCCAGGGCTTCTGCTGTTTTGAGCCCTCGGTATCTGCCATAAGCTTCCCTTTTTCTCTTTGTCCAATTCTGTATATCCCTCGACATCCAGGGTTCCCTGGATTTGATGGTCCCACCTTTTATCTTTACTGGAATACATTGGCCCTGTACTCTCCCCATTTCCTTTTTGAATGAGTCCCACTGCTCTGACGCAGATTTACCTAAAAGTAGCTGCTCCCAGTCCACTCTAGCCAAATCATATCTGATCTTATTCAAATCAGCCTTCCTCCAATTTAGAACTCTGATTTCTGGCCCATCCTTGTCCTTTTCCATAACAACCTTGAATCTAACGGAGTTATGATCACTATATGCAAAATACTCCCCCACTGAACCTCCACCACTTGCCGGCTTCGTTGCCTAAAATTAAGTCCAGGACTGCCCCCTCTCTTGTAGAGCCTTCTACATTCTGGCTTAAAAAGCTCTCCTGGTTGCACTTTAAGAGTTCTGCTCCCTCTAAACCTATCACATTATGACTAACCCAGTTAATGTTAGAGAAGTTGAAATCTCCCACTATCACTACCCTATTAGTTTTACACTTCTATGAAATGTGCCTACATATCTGTTCTTCTATTTCTCTCTGACTGTTGGGGGCCTATAGTACACTCCCAGCAATGTGATTGCTCCTTTTTTGTTTTTCAGTTCTACCCATATGGCTTCATTTGAAGAACCCTCTAAGATGTCATCCCTCCTTACTGCTGCAATTGATTCCTTGATCAATATTGCGATACCCCCTCCTCTTTTACCTCTGTCTCACCTGAAGAACCTATATCCTGGAATATTGAGCTACCAACCCTGCCCCTTTCTCAACCATGTCTCTGTGACAGCAACGACATCATACTTCCATGTGTTAATTTGTACCCTCAACTCGTATGCATTATTTGCCAGACTCCTTGCATTAAAATAAATACCATCCAACCTTGCCAAACTCCTTGTGCCTTAACTGGCCTATAATTTCTATGCCTTCCAGACTCAGTTGCTCTCTCTTTTAATTTTGGCTGTGCATCTCTCCTGCTGAACCTCCTCTCAGGAACCAGCCCCCTGTCAAGTTAAACCCTCCCCAACAGCACTAGCAAACCTCCCCGCAAGGATTTTGGTCCCATTCTGGTTCAGGTACAATCTATCACCCTTGTACAGGTCCCACCGCCCCCAGAAACGGTCCCAATGTCCCAGAAATCTAAAGCCCTCCCTCCTGCACTATCTCTCCAGCCACGCATTCATCTGGACTAACCTCCTCTTTCTATATTCACTAGAGCATGGCACCGTAAGTAATCCAGAGATTACTACCTTTAAGGTCCTGTTTTTCAATCTACTTCCCAGTTCCCTAAATTCTGCATGCAGGGCCTCATCCCTCTTTCTACATATGTCGTTGGTACCAATATGTACTCTGTCTGTTTGCCCTCCCCCTTTAGAATACCCTGCAGCCATTCAATGACACCCTTGACCCTGGTACCAGGGGGGGCAACATACCATTCTCTAGTCATTTCTACGGCCGCAGAAATGCCTATCTGTTCCCCTTACAAGTCTCCTACCACTATTGCTCTTCCGCTCTTTTTCCTCCCCCCTGTGCAGCTGAACCACTCACAGTGCCATGAGGATGGCTGCACTCCCCAGAGGAACCATCTCTCTCACTGTTTTCCAACACAGAAAAATGGTTCTCGAGCAAGATGCGCCCAGGGGATTTCATGACCACCTGCCTGACACGTTTCTTCTAATTGATGGTCACCCATTCCCTCTCTCTCTGCACTTCCATAAGCTGTGGGATGACCATGCCTAAAAACGTGCTATCCATGAAACTCTCAGCCTCTCCGATGCACCTCAGTGCCTCCAGCTGCCGCTCAAGCTCTGAAAATCGGAGCTCAAGTAGCTGCAGCTGTTGGCACTTCCTGCACATGTGGTCGGTCAGAGCGCAAGGAGAGTCTAGGACTTGCCACATGTTGCAGGCGGTGCATAACACAGGACTGAGCTGCCCTGCCATGCCTTTACTTTAAGTAAAATACAGTAAAAAAAGGTTAAATTATTTATGTACTTTAAATAAAAACTAGAACATAAACTTTCCTTAGCTTAATCCATTTTAAACTGGAGAAAAACACTTACCCACTACTCACCAATCAGCCCTCACCATTGTGCTGATGTCACTTTTTGAAGCTTCCCCACACTTGCGCTGGTTGAGATCTCTCTGCCGTTCTCCTGTTATTTTCAACAAGAACTGACTGCAGGGCACTCTTCCCAGACTGCTTCACCGTGACGCTTCCTGATGTTTTAATTATACATTGTACATTAAGAACGGAATCATCCCAGATTTGCACTAAGTGCTGTAGCAGGCAGGTAAAACGACATTTTAGCCATCAGCTGCAATGGTGACTTTTCACACCTTATCATCCCAAACCTGCTGCGTTAATTATGCATTCCAGGGGAACACACCGCTTCCATAGTGGGCAGGCTCTCATTCGCTCGCCAAGCCAGCACCTTGCCGCTTCAATATGTCAGGCACATTATTTAAAGTCCAGCTGCTCACACATCTCTCAGTGCTTCCAACCTAGGGCTGCTGCAAAGAAGACATGGCCCTGAAAATGAAAAAAGACTACTGCCCCCAGGTTCAGTGAGCGCCTCTTGAACGGATTGGAGGCTTGCTGTGATGTCCTCTACCCTCGGTCTGGCTGCAGGATGGGCATCAACCTCACTATTTGGCTTGGGAGGCTGTGGCAGTCGTGGTCAGCATCACCATCCTTCAAAAGATGACAGCCACCAAGTGCCACAAGAGGATGAATGATCTCCTCCATTCCGTAGGGTAAGTCACTCTTCTCAATACTCTCATCTCATACACTCACAAACCCATCACACATCCACAGGGCCCTCACTCACTGCCAGTTCCAGGGATATCATCATTCACTCTCTCACACACACCTTCATTGTCCTCATCCTGTCCATGGGGCCACTCATCACACACAGTTGCCAGGCATACTTATCATCTGGCCAGACAGGCGTCCTGCTTACACTCTCTCCACCTCTATTTATGCAGGACAAGCTGGCACACAACAAGAGGGAGGTCGCAGACTGATGCAGGAATGCCTGAAATCAAGATCCTCATGGACTTTGAAAACAGAGCCATCCAGCTGGTCGCTGAGGATCTGGGCCATTCCTGTGCTGATGGCGAGGTCGGCGATCCTTTACCAAGTGAGGATCCAGCAGTGCAACATCCATCGGATAACCATGCTGTGACTAATGTGTCCTGTTTCACAGGGCACTGCCAAGCACTAATTATCTCCCCTTGCATCCACAGGCACTTGTGGGAAACAGCTGATAGAGTCCACGACCCAGGCCCTCCAATCAAGTCCCGAAGAAATCTCTGAAGAGGAATCTGGAGGTCCCATTACAGCACTCACCCACACCTTCCACCAGCACAGAGACACACACCTCAGGGGACTTAACTGTACAGTAGCCTCTGGATCACAATCTGGTGAGCATATCACACTGTCTGATCTGCAGCAAGCAGTAGCAGGGACTTTGCAGATGTCTAGCATTCGGAGGACTGCTGGAGTCCACATATTTGCTGAGTCCAAGTCAAATGATGAGCCTCTGGACTCAGTCATGTCACAGTTGCTGGAGCTGAAACGGCAAGCTCGGGAACATCAGGAAGGGATGTCCAATGCACTCCTTGGATTGCAAGGTATGTTAGAGGAGTCCATCCGCCTTCAGCCTGAAGTGATAGCACCGACATGCCAACACATCAAGGTCAACACTGGTAGGATGGTGGCTGCCATGGACACCTTCATCCAGGACTTTGCTCCTGCACTGCTGTGCAGGCTCAACTACATCACAAATGCCATAGTTGGCCTCCAACAATGTGTACACTAGAAGGGTTTAGGGCAGCTCGATCTCACTCCAGCTACCCCTTCTCCTCAAGCAGGCAGCCAGGAGCCCTTCGACACCCTTAGGGAGGAGGATCAGCAAGTGCGCCCCCAAGGGCCATCCCTCCAGGTGATTCCAGGAGTGTCCAGCCCTTCCAAATCCTCTCTTCCTGTGACCTCAGCAGCTCCAGCTCCAAAGGCCGAGCAGGGTGCCACTGCCACACAGCAGGTCCCCAAAAGAAGGCCGGGGCCCTCCAGGTCTTGGCACTCCAGGGGATGCCTGTCAGGGTCTTCATGGACAGGGCATAGCAGTCAGCAGGCTGCCTCCTCCTCTGCTGTGGATAGCCATGGAGCATCAAGATCTAGCGACAGGGTTAGAAAAGTTAAGAAGTTGAAGTTGCACCACCTGGGCATGGGTGTTAAACACTTGTACATGCTGTTTGTACATCGTCAATAAATGAAAGAAAGAGATGTGTGGGTTAACATTGGTGTACTAAGAACCTGTCTTGGTTAAGTCTGAAGGCCCTTAATGCATCCCGGAGAGTGCTGGCCACAGGTTGGATGGCCAGATTTTAGTGCGCTGCATGGCTGCCCGGAACCGTACCCACCTCCGCCCCACTCCACCTGATCAATTGGCAGCAACTTTGCCTATTGGACCGCATGCTGTGCTCTCAGCTCAGGCATTCTCCTAACCCACACTGCAAGGCTGCACTGTTAGCTTGAACCATGGGGGAGACTGGTCCAAACCGGGATGCTGACATTGCAAGGGGCTGTGAGTGCCTCCACCAGTGACTGCTTCATGGCCAGCTTTAGCAAGGAGATTGTACAATGTGCCCAGTCGTCCAACAGTTCTGCAGTCCACTAAAATGCTCATTAGTTTGCAGTCTATGCCCGAGGGGTGGAAAGCTCTGGAGCATTGGTGGCCCTTTGATGCCTCTGCGTTGCTTGAGTGGGCAGAGAAGCTAGAGGCCCGACTCCAATCATATTAATGTGGCTACGTCTAAACTGTCTCAGCTGCAGATGAATGGTCACTTTATACAAGGTTTTCCTAATGTGTGGCCATTTCCCTTGCCCACCCTCCTCCCCCACACCACAGGTGCTTGGGCGCTACCTTCAACCAGAGAGCAGCCCTTGCCCCCCTCCCCAATGCACCAATACCGCAGGGCAGTCCTTGCCCACCCCCCTCCCCCCCACAATGTGCCTCAAACTTGAAGTCCAATAGGCAACCCAGGCGAGAGCTCCGCAATGTTACTATGTACTCACCTCCAATTGCCCCTCAAAGTGCAGCCCGCCAAGTGCACGCTGTTGCAAAACACGTCGGCGTGATGGGTGGGTGATCCAGCGGTGGGTGGGGTGGGGGATGTGGTGGCGGGGGGGAACGATTCTGGAAGGCTGGGCTTATAATAACATGCTGATGTATTACAAAGAGATTCCTGATGTCTGATGGCGGAAAACGCAGCCCGCCATCGGCAGATGGAGCAGACAGTTGCAAACTGGTTTCACGACATCGTGAAACCAATTTTTGGCCTTCTCGCCATATTGTCTGTTCAAGCTGTCAATCATGCCCAATGCCAGTGGGCACGGCAAATTCCGCCCATTACTTATGTGAGGAAAACAATCAGTTGAAGAGAACTAAGCAATTCCAAACGGAAACAAAGATTTACCTCAATGGGTCCTACTTGAAAGTCAATGGAAATTTGTTGTTCTCTTATTTCTTTGAGTGCAGCCATGGCTATTCTAATATCATCCAGATCCTTGATAGGGCGATTCAATTTTTTGCTGATTTCCTCTATAAATGCAAAAATGTTCTCCATCTCAGTTTGATACTTTTTATTGCAGTGTCGCCCCAAATCAGTCATCCAAGCTTTGGTTTCTGAAGTTAATGCCATTTTGAGATCAGCTGAAAAATACAACAACCTTGTAATGTTCTGCTTATAATGTTTGTATTATGCTATCGCCCTCAGATGATTAGGAATACTTACTAATCAATTAAATGCATATGCCTTCCTATGGGGAGAATTTTCTCCCAATCGGGTGAGCTGGTTGGGAGCGGGCGCAGGCGGGCATGGAACTGATTGCCGCCCGCGATCGGCTGCACGCCGGCATTTTACATGGGTGGGCCAATTAAGGCTCACCCAGCGTGACGCGCACCCGTAATTGCTCAACGCTACCTGTGTGGGCGGGGGAAGGAGGGAGAGTCAGGGCCTGCACTCTTTCACGCAGTTCCATGCCTCAGGGAGATTAAGTTCAGTGCAAAAGATGTTAAAAATAAAATTATTCAGACATGTCCCCTCATGTGACAGTGTCACATGACAGTGTCACATGAGCTGGGACATGTTTATGAATTTTAATTAAAAATTTTATTCAATTAATAAACCCTTCATGAAACCTCATCTGCCTATGGATGAGTTTTCATTAAATATGCGAAGGCTGCCTGGGCTCTTTGCCTGCCCATCAACCTTAAGGTTGGACAGGCAGCCCTGACAATTGCTTTAATTAGTTTATTAATGGCCTTAGCAGGCCTTTCACAGTTCGGCACTAAAAAAAAAATCAGAAGGTAGGTTGATGTTGTGTAATATTTTACAAAAGCAACATGTCACTCCCAAGAACAAGGGAAACACAATAATCTGATTGTCCATATGTACCCTTTATCAAACTTTAAGATGTTTTTTCTTATTCATTTAGTAGTTCTCAGAGTTCAGAATATAAATATGACTTTTCCATGCCTGGGATATTCCTTAAGGAAAAAGTAGAGGAGAGGGTTTTTTGCAAAAGTCCTCACTCATGCGTACTGAAAAAAAAAATTTGCCATAAAAATATTGATTGAACTTTATTCAGTTTTGGGATATGGGCATCGCTGGCAAGGCCATCATTTATTGCCCATCCCTAACGGCCCTCGAGAAGGTGATGGTGAGCTGTCTTCTTGAATTGTTACAGTCCATCTCGTGTTGTTAGGGAGGCAGTTACAGGATTTTCACTCAGTGACAGTGAAGGAATAATGGTAACTATGATCAGTGACTTGGGGCAGATTTTGCAGATCATGGTGTTCCCATGCATCTGCTGCCCTTGTCCTTTCAGGTGGTAGGGCTCGTGTGCTGTTCAAGGTGCCTTGACAAGTTGTTGCAGTGCATCCTGTAGATAGCACAGACTGCTCCTACTGTGTGCCAATAGCGAAGGCAGTGATGGATGGTATGCCAATCAAGCCCCCTGCTTTTTCTTGGAAGGTGTCAAGCTTCTTGAGTGCTGTTCAGACTGTACGCAGCCAGGCAAGTGGAGACTATTCCATCACATTCCTGATTTGTGCCTTTGAGGAATCAGGAAGTGAATTACTTTGCCACAGAATTCATTCCCAGCCTCTTGTGGACAAATTATTTATAATTTGTATATATTTTATTTATTCATGGCGTGTGGGGACAAGGCAAGCATTTATTGTCCCTCCCTAATTGCCCTTGTTCAGAGGGCATTTAAGAGTCAACCACATTGCTGTGAGTCACATGTAGGCCACACCAGGTAAGGATGGCAGATTTCCTTCTCTAAAGGGCAAATGGATTTTTCTGACAATCGATCATCATCGGACTTCTGTTGAATTCAAATTTCACCACATACCATGGTGGGATTTGAACCCAGGTCCCCAGAGGATTACCCTGAGCCTTTAGAAGATTAGTCCAGTAACAATACCACAATGCCACCGCTTCCCCTTGGTTGGTCCAGTTAAGTTCCTGATTAATGATAACTTCCCAGAATGTTGATGGTTGGGGATTCAGCTCTGGTAATGACATTGATATTGAATTAAAAATGTTAAATTCTTTAACCTAACAATGATCTAATAATTTGAGTTCCTTTGCCACTGAACAATATGAGTGAAATTTCAAACAGGAAAGAACCTCGGGCAAACCAGGGAAGCTCCACTGATTGGAATTTTTTGCCAAGAACCGCTACCTCAGAAATGGGACACTTAAAAACATCCATTCCCAGTGACTATCCGCATATGAAGAAAGTACACAATCTCAGGGCCAGGATTTTTCAGTTGGCATGCGGAGGCAGGCCCGACACACTGGCGCATAAAATGATGCACAATGACATCGGACGTGTGTCCCGACATCATCGCGCTCACGATGTTTCGTTCAGCAGGTGTGCACTGGAGTCGGCTGCACACCCGCTGATAACTGACAGGCCTATTAAGACCATTAACAAATTAATTAATGTCATTGTTTATGCTGCCCATCCGGCCTTAAGTTTGGCGGGCAGGCAAAAAGGCCAAGTGGCCTTCACGCGTTTTAGAAAACCTCATCCACGAACAGAATGAGGTTTCCTAAAGCTTTTACTAATTAAATTAAAATTTTATATGAAAAATAAAAATATGTCCCATCTCCTGTGACACAGTCACATGAGGGGACATGTCTCATTAAATTTTTAATTTCTGTAAAAATGTCTTTACAAACTGCTTCAATCTCCCTGAGGCACAGAACGGTCTCAGGGTGATTGAAGCGCTCTTTGTGCGCATGCACAAACTGCACACTGGATCTGACTCTCCCCCTGTCCGCACAGCGCTACTGCTCACTTATTACGTGGGGGGGGGGGGGGGGCCTTAATTGGCCTGTCTGTGTAAAATGGCAGTGCAGAGCCGATTCCGGGCAGTGATCCGATGCGGGAAAAATGCAGGCCCAGATTTATCATGAGGACCAATTCATAGAGTCATACAAATTCATAAGGTTTTCTCTTATAAAAAAAAACTATGATGTTTGTTGCGTTAAAATGGATTAATATTAAACTATAATGCTTTGAAAAACTTTACCAGTGTAAAGTGCCAACGCTCCAACACAAATATATTCCAGCTCAGAATTGATCTTGGATTCCAAATCCCGATAGTAAAGAATCTGTGACTCAAATTCAGATAGCAGAGGGCTCCTTTTCACAAAGTCTTGAATGGTCTCTTCCCTCTCTCTTTGCCAGATGTGGTGGTAACAGTTGAACTGTTCTAGAGCAGTAAGAACCTCCTTAAGAAAAGGTGAGAAATATGGTTAGCAAACAAGGGCTGAGGAAATACTGCTACTGTGTTTGCAAGATACTTGATGCACCACAATGCTCACATAAAAGTTGTTTGAGGCTATTTAGCTTGCTCAGGTAGACGTTGAAGATCACATGGCACTACTCAAAGATGAGCTGGTGAGTTCTCCTGATGTACTGGCCAACATTTATCCCTCAATCAACAACATTTTAATTACTCATTTTCACCTTTTCTGGGATCCTGCTGGGACTATTTGCATACAAAACAACTGAGACTACTCTTCAAAATAATTACTGGTTGTGAAGTGTTTTGGAACATCCTTAAGAAGGGAAAGACACAGCATAAACATGTTCCTCAATCCTGGCTTTGCATGGGTAAATTCAGCAGCTCACTTTATTAAACCATATTGAGCAAGTACACCCTAATTTGATGTACCTATTACGCTCCATGTGGGAGGTCAGTTAGCCCAGTTGGCTAAATGGCTAGTGTGAGATGCAGAATGATGCCCACAGCATGGGTTCAATCCCCACGCTGGCTGTGGTATTTCATTCTCCTTACATTGCCCTGTGCTTGCTGAGTGGTGTCCCTCAAGCTATGAGTTGCCAAACTTGGCTCCCTCTAATGGATTCCTTTAGGACTGTGGCTAGATGAATTATCCTTCATACATTTCAAGCCATTATCATGATTTAAAATATCAAATTATTAAGTAAGACATGTTTTGAAACATTCTGTTATAACAAGCAATTGATACTGAATTTCTCAAACCTAGATCAAATATTTAGCAGCAGCTAGGGTTATGAATATTTGATCTAGGTTTGAGAAATTCAGTATCAATTGCTTGTTATAACAGAATGTTTCAAAACATGTTGTAAACAGAAAGATAGCAGAAACAACAACATTTATAATGTAATAAAATGTCCCAAGTCGCTTCACAGGAGTGTTATAAAGCAAACACCTAGCTTTGACTAAAAAAAATTAGGCAACAAGGCTGTGTGTCAGCAGCTCACTTTATTAAACCATATTGAGCAAGTACACCCTAATTTGATCAGCTGTGATGCAATTGGTAGCACTCTTGCCCCGAGTTACAAGGTTCTGGGTTCAAGTCTTATTCCAGGGTTTGAGCACAAAAACCTAGGGTGGGATTTTGGCGGAACCAGAAATATCCACCCAAAGTCAATGGATGTTTGACTGGCTCTCTGACTTTTTCGTCCACCCGCAATGGGTCCTGCCCAGAAAACCCCAGCCCTAGTTTGACACTCCAGTGAAGTACTGAGGGAGTGCGGTATTGTCTTTTGGATGAGATGTTAAATTGAGGCCCCATCTGTCTGCTTGGGTAGATGTAACACTATTTTGGAGAATTGCAGTGGAGCTATCCCCAGCGTACTGGCCAATACTTACCGCTCAGTCAACATCGCAAAAACATGTTACCCTGTCATTTCCACATTACTGTTTCTGGGAGCTAGTCGTGTGCAAACTGGCTGCTGCAGTTCCTACAAAGCAGTGGCTACACTTCAAAAACTATTTCATTGGCCCTAATGCACATTGAGGTGGCTGGTGCTTGTGAAAAGCACAACATAAATACAAACCTTCCTTTCTTTTTAAGGAGCATCTTAAATGAGGATAGAGAAATAAAGCAATGGTAAGGTTTGGGAGAAAATTTCAGAACTTAGGGCCTACGCAGGTGGAGGTGCTGCTCATGCAATGGTCTTGTAATTAAAATTGGGGATGCTCAAGAGGCTAGAATTGGAGCAGTGCAGGTATCTAGGAGGGTTATGGAGTTGGAGGAGATAGGGAGGTGCAAGGCCAGGAAGAGATCTGAATTTTAAAATTGAGGTGTTGCTTAACCGGGAGCCAGCATAGGTCAGCAAGCGCAGAGGTGATGGCTGAACGGGACTTAATGCAAGTAAGGACATGGACAGTGGAGTTTTCGATATCCTCATGATTGTAGGAACAGCCACGTCTAAAGGTAGCATAGGTATGGATGACGGTTTCAACAGCAGATTAGCTAAGGCACAGATTGAATGGACAACATTACAGTTGTGGAAATAGGTGATTTTATTGATGGTGGGAAAGTTCATCTTAGGTGCCAAGACTGCAAACAGTCTAGTTCAGGAAATTGCCAGAGAGAGGGATGGAGTGAGTGCCTAGGGAATGTAGTTTGCAGCAAAGTTTGAAGACAACGGTTATATTCTTCTCATATTTAACTGGAGGAATTTCTGCACATCTCCTGGAATTTCGGCAAGTAGTCTGATAATTTGGAGACAGTGGAGGAGTCGAGTGAGGTAGCATTGGTGTCATCATTGCACCATTGCATCATTGAAACTAATGGGTTTTTAGATGATGTTGCCAAGGGGCAGCATGTAGACCAGAAATAGGAGAGGGCCAAGAATAGAATCTTGGGTGACCCCAGAAATAACCTTGCAGGAGTGGGTAGAGAAACCATTGTGGGTGATTCCATGGATAGATTTGATAAATAAGAATGGAACCAAGTGAGTGCAGTCCCACTGGGATGGATAATGGTGGCAAGGCATTGGAGGAGGAAGATGAAGTGGTCAACCATATCAAAGGCTATAGACAGATTTGAAAGGATGAGGAGGGATAAGTTTACCTATGTCAGTCACATAGGATGACATTTGTGACTTGGATAACAGCCGTTTGGGTAACGGCACAGTGGCAAAACCCTGATTAGAGGGATTCAAACATGGTGCTCCAGAACTGTGCGCCACTTATGCTCTCTTTTTATCCCAGGTCCCACATGATAAAATAAAATTTCTACGATTTTACAGGCTCAGCTGACCCTCACTTCTATACATTGTAAAGGACATTGTCTAAATCACTCTCAGTGGGGATAATTGAAATGTTTGAGACCATATGACCATAAGACAAAGGAGCAGAAATTAGGCCAATTGGCCCATCGAGTCTGCTCCGCCATTCAATCATGGCTGATAAGTTTCTCAACCCCATTCTCCCGCCTTCTCCCCGTAACCTTTGATCCCCTTACCAATCAAGAACCTATCTATCTCGGTTTTAAATATACTCAATGACCTGGCCTCCACAGCCTTCTGTGGCAATGAATTCCATAGATTCACCACTCTCTGGCTAAAGAAGTTTCTCCTCATCTCTGTTCTAAAAGGTCTTCCCTTTACTCTGAGGCTGTGCCCTTGGGTCCTAGCCTCTCCTACTAATGGAAACATCTTCCCCACGTCCACTCTATCCAGGCCTTTCAGTATTCTGTAAGCTTCAACCAGATCCCCCCTCATCCTTCTAAACTCCATCGAGTATAGACCCAGAGTCCTCAAACAGTCCTCATATGTTAAGCCTTTCATTCCTGGGATCATTCTCATGAACTTCCTCTGGACCCAATCCAGGGCCAGAACATCCTTCCTGAGATATGGGGCCCAAAATTGCTCACAATATTCTAAATGTGGTCTGACCAGAGCCTTATAAAGCCTCAGCAGCACATCCCTGCTTTTATATTCTAATCCTCTCAAAATAAATGCCAACATTGCATTTGCCTTCCTAACTACCGACTCAACCTGCAAGTTAACCTTAAGAGAATCCTGGACTAGGACTCCCTAGTCCCTTTGCACTCCAGATTTCAAGGTAAGGACTCTATCAGCAAACACCCTGGGATAGACACACATGTGAACAGCCCTGACACTGCCCTTAGGCCCCTCATTTTCTTACCTTGACCTCCATCATCTATCCTCCACTGGATCCCTCTTCTACTCCTCCATGCTCCGACCCCTGCTCCACACCCACCCACCTCACCACTGATTCACCCTTGCCAGTCCCGAGTCTCCATGCAAGCTGCAATTCTCCTGCTTCCTCCCTTGTGCTGTAGAGTTAAACAAGGAAAACCACTGACCATACACAAAACTGCACAAAGCTGAGTGGAGCATGACACCTTTAAACGGTTCTGAACTGGATTATGAGATTCTTTATTCCAAGAGTAGAACTTTATTAAAACCTGTTTCACACTAATAAGTATTCATGATATGCAAATGCATTACAATTATGAACCCGCCACATGCCAGCCTATTGCTCAACATGCCACAAACACGCTGCTAACTTCTGCATCTCAGTTTGCCATTGGGAGATCGAAATTTCACATCCCACCTAATTAGATCACCCTGCACATCACGTTTCCCACTCGTGTGGGTTCCTTGAAATACTCCTCAGTGTAGGAATAGAAGCTCTCATCAGATCAATGATTTCTAATTGATTACATTCTGGGAGGACCTCAACAATATACATCTGGAGAAGCATAGAATAACTGATAGTGATCTCTGATTTCCACACTTAACTACATGCATGCAAAATCCATAAGTTGATGTCAGTTTCAGAGGAGTAATGACAGTGATTGCTCCCAATTTCACTGTCATTAATACCTCAAAAATCCAGGCCTATACATTTTGTGAATCTTCCCTCAAGTGCAGTGAAACCTCAATTACCATCCATAATCAGCCAATCAGAAGTTTATTTATTAATTTATAATGTATGTAACCTTCTTGCAGACAAAGCAGCTTAAAGCCACAGTACCATAAGCTTGAAAACTTGCAACTGCAACTGTTTTATTCATGTCCTTGGCTATATTAACCTAAAAAAACTAAACAGAGAAATGACTACAGTGGAAGTTTCCAGTATTATAATCACATTTTCTAACCAGTGTCATCAGCGGATCACACAGAAAACCTTGATGCATCAACAACTAAACTCATCTTCAATAATGTTGTTATTATAAACAACTATATAGGTAATAATAGTTGCACTGAATGGGTTGGAATACAAGAAAAGAAAGGTGAGCAAAGACTGTCAGGTCTTTCACTACTCGTTTTATCTGTGAGACTGTGAAACCTTATACATAGCATTCTAGGACAGGCAAAAATAGAGAATTGTGGTATATTTCAGAACATTCCTGACAATTTCTTACAAACTCTAAGGGGGTCAAGAAAACTCCAGGAGAATATGGTTATCCATGACACATCACTATAGATACTTAAATAACATCAGATATATTCCAATACACCATTTCCCCTTGGGTGTTCTTTTTCTGTCCTAGCTGTGGGCTGACCTTGCTTTGCTACATTTTCTCCAGAAACCTTACCCCTCACATATCATGTAAAATGTCTCCAACTATCTCTTTAGCTCAGTAGGTTCAATTCAGCTGATTTTATCTGAAGACATTTGTTGCAGCTTTGCCTGTCCTGGTCACTGTTAGTTTCCAGGGGCACCCACATCATAGATCATACAAGTTCACACAATACTGATTTCTACTGTCCTGCCATCCTAAATGTATTCCAAAACTAAAAATAGCAGCTTTAAAACAGCTATGTTTCCTTGTTAACCTCCAATTCAAGTCAAGCCATATCGAATTACTTTGCTGCTTTTTTAATTCACCTAATTCAAACACAATTACCATTTAAGATCAGTCAACTAAACACATCCAGCCAATATCTTCATGCTTATTTTATGGTTCACTTCTCAGTTGAAGCAGAACACCTACTGTCTTCTCACTCTAAAATCTGTCAGCTATAATTAACTAGAAATTATAAATAATTTTATAAGGAAATCTAACGCATTCTACAGTTATCACCAAGATGGTCCCAGAGTAAACACTGATTTAATTCTACAGGTTTAATGTTACCATATAATTCTTCCATTACAGAGCTTCTGAAAGTGGAAAATCAAGACAAGGAACATTATTCATCAAGCACGTTGACCTCCATCCTTAACTTCCTGATGTGGTAAAATTTATCATTTTCTACGAGCATATATCTGTTAAGTTTGACATAAATCAAATTCTCCCACTTTACCCAGCTCTTTCAAGAGTTACCTTTTTAGTGGAATTAATGGCTGTACTTAGCACAGATCCTAGTTTAATGATTTCTTTGTTCTCTGAAACACATTTGTAGTAGTTCTTCATTTGGACAGGGATCAGCAAGTTCACAGATGCAGAGGTATCGGAGATGCTGCCATCTAAAAGAGTGGGCAACCAATAAAAGGAAATTACAATGTGGCAGTTAGCTCTTATTCATTTGTAGCTTAGTGTATCTTCCTGAAATGTATATAAGGCCAGGATTTTTGCCACAACAGACAGCCTTTCCGTCATGGCGAAAATCCCAGAAATAGGTGAAATTTCTAAGTCCTGCCCCCAAGCTGAGCATTTCCCATCTTCACGGGGTGAGACTGAAGTCAGGCCAAGGTTTGCGCATGTCATTTAAATCACCAGCTATCTCCACCGAAGTGGGATTTTGGGAGAACAGGAGTGGGGAATCCACAGTGTGCGGATTAGATCAGGTAAGAGGAGGTCTGAACTTGGGAGATTCTTATGGATATCAAGGGTACCCCTTTGGAGAGGTAAGGTGCTCCTTTGGATAGGGTTCTAGAATTCCTTTGGGAAAGGTAAGGTACCTTTTGGGAGAGTTAACATCCACCCACTCCCCTCATTGGGACAGTTAAAAGTGAACATGATTGTGTACTTCTTACTCACAAACTCATTTGTACTGTCAAACTCTAAAAGAGATGTCCAGTTGCCCAGGAGATTTCAGCTGTCAAGGAGATGTCCAGTTGTCCAGGAGATATCCAACGGTTCAATGAAATGTTAAGAAGCTGTCCAGCTGTCAAAGCTTTTAAAGCTATCCAGGAATTATCAAACCTGCCAAATCTATCAAAGCTATCCAGGAAATGTCAAAACTGTAAAGGAGCTGTCCAAGGATACAAGGTTAATAGGTGAGGATGGGATAAGAGCAAAGGTTGAAGGGGGCATGGGTTGACACTGTTGGCATGGGGCTATGGGGTGGTAGAAGAGCATTAAGATGGCATAGGGTATGAGGGGCCATGGGAGTAGGTAGAGGGGCATGGGTGGCATAAGTTGGCATGGATTGGGCATAGGGAGTTGTTAAGGGGTTGAGGTCTGGAGGGATGTTATTTATTTGTTTTACTAAACATAGTGCCAGGGCACAGAGGGAGGCCTTGCACCAGCCCGGCTCCATGCCCAGCAGCCTGCAGATTCGTTCTGGGATTGCCTGACCCCAGCCCCCGAACGAAATTCCAACCTGTGGGCAGCCATTTATAAAGGTTGGCTTCATTCAGCCGGGAAATAAATTCTGTGGTCCCAACCTGGGGATGAAAATTTGGGCCTAAATGTGCCACAAAGACAATTACTAAGTAATGTGATATAGGTATCACAAAATAAATAAGGTTTAATAAAGAGACACATTGCCGCATTTCAAGTATCCTGCTCCGACCATCAACTTGATTTTGACACAACATACTGGAAGAAATTTTACTCTTGATTGTACCATCTGGTGCAGATATGTGAAAACAGCTAATGACTTTATGAGAGTGTGGACAAATGCAGAACTGTAAAGATGTCAATGCTCTCTATTTCTGTGTAGCTGCCCAATGAATGACCTGCACTGACAAGGCTGATTGCCTGGATTTTCAGGCTCAAAATATTGGGTCTGCATGGGACTGCAGTTATCAATATTCTCCAACACATGTTTCTAAAGTTATGATAATTTGAAAAACATCCATTTATGGGGAAAGGACAAGGAAGCTGGACTCAGTGAATAGCTTTTTTGGACTTCTTTCTGTGCTGTTATGATAAAAAATTCAATAATTGCATGCATTTTGTAATAATTTGGAGCACTTGAAATATGCATTACCAAGAACACTTCTGATTCTAATTTCTGGGGCTCCATCTTCAGAATCACTGTCTCTGCTGCCATGCCTCATTGCTGCAATTTTTCTTTCATTCATTTTTCTCTACACATGTGAGAAGAAGCAAATGTTAATACAAAATGGACAATGAATTATAATACTTATTTAAACTGGCAAAAGATAAAATCATTAAAGATCAAAATAAACCTTTGAAATTCTTTCTTTGCTCCACTGGCCAACTCCTTTAGGGACACTGATGATATACTCTACTGTTCTATTCAAAGCCTGTTGTACTTCATCCAGTGCAGGTATCATGGTTATATTGGGAATAGACAGTGTAATGTTAGTTCTGAAGATAGGATGGCTTGACTGCTTCTGTTTGCTGGAGAGGTCATTTTCTATTTGAAAAATTGAAATGCACATTGAACAATGAATTGTTAAAAGAGGCTGATATCTTCCCTATGAATTTCCAAAACTCCTTTGAAAAGTGGTGTTATTATTTTCCCAATAAAACTGCACTTTATCATTGTTGCTGCTTCTGATTTTGATGAAAGCAAGAGTGCCAGGAGGCACAGAGGTGGTCTCACATTACTTTGTCTTTTGTCTGTAAATTTTGGAAGTCAATAATCTAAAATGAATATATTTTTTCTTTAAGCAAAGCACTACCTTCTGTAGCAAAGCAAATTACTACAGATGCTGGAAATCTGAAATTACAAGCAGAAAATGCTGGATATACTCAGCAAGTCTGAAAGCATCTACGAAGAAAGAAAAAGAATTAACATTTCAGATCATTGGCCTTTTGTCAGTTCTTTCACCAGTTCCGACAAAAAGTCATCAACCTGAAACATTAACTCTGTTTCTCTCTCCAACGATGCTGCCAAACTTTGAGTATTTCCAGCATTTTCTGCTTTTACTACGCCCTTCTATACCATTGTTCTATTTTTAATTTACTGTCAGGTATTTTTAATTGCAAAGTTATATAAACCAGTGACTGGTCCTCTAGAAGTATTTGAGTGCATGTTTAAAAATCTGTCAGCACTTGCTATGCAAGCAGCTGCTGAATCTGTGGTATCACACTTGAACTCCTAATTGGGTGCTGTTTCATTCTATATTCTGTTTTTACTTATACTTGTGCAGGCAGACCACAATAATCAGTCCAGGTGGTGCCTGAGATTGCTTTGCAATCTGCATCAGAATTAAGATTGTTTATGGTGAAGATGACAGACAACATACCTATAAAATAGAGCAGTGATGATGAATGAATACGTTTGCGAATAGCCTCTAGAGTGTTGCGGGTGACCTTCAATAATGCATCCACATTGCGGTGGCTGAAATGGGACAACAATTCCTGTGCTTCTTCTTCAAGTGTCTCCATCAAGTCTTTCTTTTTCCTTTTTGTTACTGGAGATGGGGGGCCACTGCTTATCTGGCTGGCATTATAGGTGAAAGAGCGTTTCTCAGATTTTCTTCCTTCTGCTGCAATAGGTATTTGTTGCATTATAGTTTCTCCTCTTACTTCACTGATCATGTATTTGCACAAATATCAGGTTACAAATTATTGTCTATTTCGTGCTTTCTTGTTAGTTAAAAAGAAACTTAGAAAATTGTTTACAATAAACTGTTAATAAGAACTATACCTATAATACCTCTTCTGTAATTTCTATACAACTGAACTATGAAAAATAAAACAAAAACAATCCTGCTGCCTGACCCTAATTTATGCAGGATTTACTCCCAATCTATAATTCCTTTGCATTTTCATTTCTTACCTTCAAGTTTGTTTTGATGCCCATTTCCACCAATATCTTTAGATTTTTCTTCATCCTCTTTACCCAGAGGCTCCAAATCCAGTAACATGTTTATAAGTTCATTAGCAGCTTCCTCCACCAAAGAACTTTTACAATGTAGCGTTTGGGCAGCCTTCACACACAAATCCTGTCACAAAATGACATACTAAAATCACTGAAGTGTAAAGGGTACTGAATCAAGCAACTGCTGCTCATGGTCAACTATTACTATACTTGCACACTTTAATCAGCTATTTTATGCCTAAAAGTAGAAGCAGCATTTTAACACTATATTTGCACACCTGGCATGTGCCTAATAGGGGTGGAGTGTATTAACTCTATGGCCTGAATTTTCCACCAGCCAGAGAGGTTCCTCGTCTGCATGAAAGTGACGGCAAATGCCTGAATCCAGAAGTCACATTCCCAAACCCGGCCTCCGCCATTTTTGCACAGGGGGCGGGTCAGGTTCATTGAGACAGCTGCCCATATAAATTAGCAGCTGCCTCAACTCTTGTGTAATTTTGGTGGAGTAGGTGTCTGAAACTTGAAGTGTGCAGATTAGACCTAGTAGGAGCAGGTCTGAACCTTGTAAATTCAGTTGGATAGCCAGGGTACCCTTTTGAAGTGGCAAAGTATTCCTTTGAATATGGCCCTAGGACACCTTTGGAAGAGGTAAGGCATCCTTTGGAAAAAGTAATGCGCCCTTTAGGAGAGGTCAGGTGCTCTTTGGGATTGTCAAACTTAGACATGATTGTGCATAAACTCATTGGAACCATCAAGCTGTCAAAGAATTGTCAAAGTTGTCAAAGAATTGTTACAGCTGTCAAAAAAACTGCCAAGATGTCAAATATCTGTCAAGCTTTGAAAGAATTGCCAAAACTCATTGGAACTATTAAAGTTGTCAAGGGATTTAACTCTGCTGTGCTTTAATTTTTTTAAGAATGTGGAGTTTTAAATAAAATCAGTGCCTTCTGCTTCACTCTGTTTGTTGGCATTATTCTGAAGGTTATCATTAAAGGATTTATGCTGCATGACTGGTTTTAAAACCTAACATTATCACAGTGGGGTGCTTGTTAAGTGAACTGTTTGACAGCTCCAAGTGGTTATAGAATAGAAATGTTTGTTTTCATAAGAGATTAAGTACTTAAATTAAATGTTTGTTTCCATAAGAGGTTAGTTGAAGGAATTTCGAAGTGTTGAATCATTTTTTATCAGTGTTTTTTTTTAAATAGTGATGTCATCAATTGGCACATAACTTTATTTTGTGTCAGCATGGCTCCTGAGGTTTGCTCATGGTAGATATGAGGTGAGTTGGCATGGAAGGGGTAAGGGCAACCATGCCATCACCTTGCCACTTCATCACACCAGGCACCACATTTAAAGTGCAGCTGCACACGTGCCTCTCAGTGCTTCCAACCCCGAAAGGCAAGAATACTGCAGTCCCCTGGTTTAGTAATGCACCCCTCAAGTGCCTTTTGGATGCCGTGGAGGCCCGCCGTGATGTCCTTTACCCCAGCTCTGGCCACAGGAGGGGGAGCAACATTAACACTCCAGCCTGGCAGGCGATGGCAGTGGTGATCAGTACCAATGCTGCACAGAAGAGGCTGGCCATCCAATGCAGATAGAGGAGGAATGATCTCATCTGTGCCACCAGGGTAGGGCAACCATCTCAGCATTCTAAACTCACACACATTCACTGGCATCTCACTCACTGCCAGCTCAAGATACATCACCACTCACTCTCTCTCACACGCCCTCAGATCTCCATCTGGCCTCATCTCCTTTGAAGACTGCCTCCTCAGCCCTCTTGAAGCCACTTACACAGGTCAACTTGTAGCCCCCCACACACACCCTGGGATACCCCCTTCTCTATATAGCCCTAGCCATGCAGCCGTTGTGAAGCCATCCCCTTATGGTTGGTCTGGTAGGTAGAGACCAGACCCAGGGTTCCCCTAAAAAAGTGGTGTGGTGCTGCCTGCAAAGCCTGGCACTGATGACGGAGTACTGCGCAAAGCAAAGTAGGCAAACAAACCTTGAAGTCCCGAGTGAAGTGTATCTCGCCAAGTGCACATGGCTTATGTATAGTTATGGAATACATTGGCGTGCAATCACGCTGACGTGCTCGAATGATCCAGCGTGGGAGATGATTCCAGCAAGCTGAACTGATAATGAAATGCGGATGTATTACAATGAGGTTCCCGATGTCCGATGGCAGGAAGCGCAGTCCACCACTGACGGGTAGATCGGATGATTGCAAACTGGTTTCACGACATCATAAAACTGACTTTTGGCCTTCTCACCATATTATCCGCTCCTGCTGCCAAACATATCCAATGCCAGCGGGCACAGAAAATTCTGCCCATTGTCTTTCTCACCACGGGTATGTTTTCCAACTTACAAATTGTACGTATAAGCATTTAACAAACTTACTAACATTCCTCTGTGTATGATTAGTAATCAGGCATTAACCTGTCACTTCAAGCTAATCCCTGTCACATATAAGCACAAAGAGAAATGCAGTGTGAGCACACGAAGTGCCCCCCATTGTAAATTGGAAAATATATCCTAATTCCATTTGTCTTTAAAAAATGCATCCAATTGTTCTTGAACCAATCTATATCAGTCATTTCACTAGCTTTCCTCTGGTAATTAACACTCCACATTTATTACCTTTTGGTTAAAAAGTTTTCCCTCTCTCATATCTAATCTCCCACTTTTAATCCGCAATCACTGATTTTATTAATTTTTAAATTTATGGAACAATTTGGCTGGATCCATTTTGTCATTCCCTTTCACATTATTGAAAACACCGATGAAATAACTTTGAAGTATCCCCTTAGCCTTTCAGGGGGTGGGATGGGTGAGGCGGGGTGATGTCACAGTTCAGATCACTTGCCTGTGCTGAGTTTGATTACTTCAGCCAGGACAGCAGAAATATAGTTGGCCTCAACATCCTTGGACAAGAGTTGGAGAGTAGTTAAGATTTCCATTCCTGACTACTACATTACTTGCCTTTTTTGTTTGCTGCAACTATGGACTAGAGTAACAGCTCCCCCTATCTGTCAGTTGTGGCATGGTTTGTAGCATGCTTGCCTCTACGTCAGGAGGTTGTGAGTTCAAATCCCACTTTAGAGGCTTAAACACAAAAATCAAGGCTGATATTCTAATGCAGTCGTGTTGGAAGTACATTATTTCAGACAAAATGTTAAGCTGAGGGCTTGTCTCTGCTCACTCAGGCAGATGCAAAAGATTCCACAACATTATTTTGAAGAAAAGCAGGGGAGTCCTCCCCAGTGTTCTGTGGCAGAATTGTCCGTGCCCACGGGCATCGGGCATGTTTGGTAGTATGAGCGGACAACATGGCGAGAAGGCCAAAAATTGGTTTCACGACATTGTGAAACTAGTTTGTGATCATCCAATCGGATATCAGGAACCTCACTGTAATACATTTGCATCATTATAAGCCCATCCAGGCTGAATGGTCCCCGTCCCACTGGATCACCCCCCCATGTCGGCATGATTGTACTCCAATGTGTTTCAGAACAGCTTATAGAAGGCGTGCACTTGGCAGGCCGCACTCTGAGGGGAACTGGGAGGTGAGTGTGCAGTGACACTGCAGAGTGCTCACCCAGGTGGCCTGTTGGACTTCAAGGTTGAGACGCAGGCGCGTTGAGGGGAGAAGGGATGCACTGTACTTGAGGACACCTGGGAGGGGTGGACAGGTAAGGGTTGCCCTGTAGTTGTGATAGGTTGGGGGTGGACAAGAGCTGCCCTGTGGTTGAGGCACATTAGTGGGGATGGGGCAGAGCCTGCCCTGCGGTTGAGGCAACTTGGAGAGGGGGGGGCAAGGGCTGCTCTGCAGTTGAGGCGACTTGGGAGAGGGGAGCAATAGCTGCCTTGCAGTTGAGGCACATTGAGGTGGGGGGGCGGAGGAAGCCAAGGGCTGCCCTGCGGTTGAAGGTAGTGCATAAGCACATGTGGGGTGTGGGTGGGTGACAGAAGTGTCAACAAATTAGGGAAATCTTGCATAAAGTGACCATTCCTCTGCAGCTGAGACAGTTCAGGCGTAATACTGATATGATTGGAGTCGGTCTCTAACATCTCTGCCCACTCAAGCAGCGCGGAGGCATCAAAGTACCACCAAATGCTCCAGAGCTTTTCACCCCTTGGGCACAGGTTGCAAAGTAATGAGCATTTTGGTGGACTGCAGAACAGGACATGTTGTACAATCTCCTTGCTAAAGCTGGTCATGGAACAGTCACTGGTGGAGGCACTCACAGCCTCTTGTAATGTCATCATCCTGGTTTGAACCAATTTCCTCCTTGGTTCAAGCTAACAGTGCAGCCTTGCAGCATGGATTAGGAGGATGCCTGTACCTGAGCTAAGAGCACAACATGCAGTCCAATGGGCAAAGCTGCTTCCAATCGGTCAGGTGGAGTGGGGCGGAAGTGGGTGGGGTTTTTGGCAGTCATGCAGCGCACTAATCTCTGGCCATCTGACTGGTGGGCAGCGCTCTCTGGGATGTGTTAAGGGGCCTTACCCTTAACCAACACAGGCTCTTAGTACACCCATGCTAACCATATGTCTCTTTCATTCTGCAGGAGGACTGCATCAGGATCATGGAGCCTGGTGACCTAGCTGTATGCCTTGCGGATTACAGACAGTGAAAACGAAAGAGAAGAGAGTGATAGAAGTGCCTGCCTGTGCAAAGGGAGGAGCAGCATCCCCTAGAAGAAGGGGTGGATGGGGCTCCCGCACACACCACCAAAGAGCCACAGTGAGCCATCGCTGGTTGACGCCTAGCTAGCTGAGGATCTATTGACGCTGCCTTTCATTCCTGCAGATGACTGAGAACCAGTGTCCCCCAAGACTGTACATGTCTAGGGAACTAGTTGGTCATATCTTCCAGCTGTTGCAGGATTTGGCGCCACAGGGACATGGATGGCGTCCTTGCCAGTGGCCGTGAAAATCACCCCGGTGTTCAATTTCTACGCCAGTGGCTCTTTTCAGGGCTCCACAGGTGACCTCTGTGGGATATCAGAAGACTCCATCCACAAATGCAGCCATGAGGTCACGGATGTCATTTTCACAAGAGCACACAACTTTATGCATTTCACCCAGGATCAGAACAGCCAGAGTACAAGAGTGATTGGATTCGCCCAGATCTTGGGTTTCCCACAGGTGTAGGGTGCCATTGACTGCACTCACATGGTACTCAGATCTCCATTGCAACAAGTGGTCAACTATGTCAACCGCAAGGGATTCCATTGACTGAATGTGCAGCTGGTGTGTGACCATTACAAACGCATCCTGCAGGTCTGTGCACGGTTTGCAAGGAATGTCCACAACTCCTACATTCTCAGTCGGTCTCAGATCCCTCATGTTTTCCAGGGTCCAGAAAGGCTGCAGGGATGGCTCCTCAGGGACAAGGACTACCTGCAGAGGCCGTGGCTGATGACACCCATGTGGTGGCCTCAGACTGCAGCAGAGCGAAGGTATAATGAGGCTCATGATGCAACTCGCACCTTGATGGAGCAGACCATTGGGATGCAGAAAATGAGGTTCTGCTGTCTGGACTGGTCCAGTGGAGCCCTGCAATACATTCCACAGCAGGTGTCATGCATCGTCATCATCTACTGCGCCTTTTACAACCCGCTGCAATGGGGAGAGAATCTGGCTCAGGAGGAGATGGACGTTTCCTCCGATGAGGAAAATGCCGACGAGGATGAGGTTGAGGAGGTCCTCAAAGGTGACGATGTCAGGGATGAGGCCCTCGCACTGGCTGGATGTGGCAAGCGCACTCGGGAGGCCCTCATAGCTGCTAGATTTGTGGAGGATGATGACAACATGCAGTGAGGAGACACCATTGATCCTCACATCACATCTATGAACATTTGCCTCCAGTCTGGCTTGTGGCAACACACATACCCTCTGTGATAATGCTCCTGTAATGGAGACCCTAATAATCGCTCGATTGCTGGAGGATGATAACAGCATGAAGTAAGGACACTCCATAGATCTTCATATAGCCTCTGAGAATATCTGACTCCTGTCTGGCCGAGGGCAGCTCGCTCGCACTCTGTGATCAGGGTCACATCATAGAGACGCAGCCATGAAACTTTAAAAGCATCGGATCCTTTGTTGCCTTCAGCACCTGAGCCCTTCAGGAGCACAGTGTCACTGGACACAGATGGGGAAGAGATGGGGGGCCAGCCCCTCCTTAAAGCTGCTGAGATCACACAGAAAGAATGACGGTACTCTGTGGCCTTTGCCCATGACATTCTGGCAGGTGCAGGCATCAGTAATGTGTCCAGGGAGTGTGAGGCCGGACCATCACTTTGTTCTGAAGGTTGAACAAAGCAACAGGGAAAAGGCCCTGGCCTGCAGAAAGTTTTCACATCTGAGTGACACAAACACTGCCATCAGAACAAGGAGTCAAAGACAGGAAGAATTCTTGGGAGTTCATTGACAATAGTGAACAGTATGTACAAGATAGATGCACAGCCTGTGCATCTATCTCTTCTTAACCTTCCTAACCTAGCCGCTACTTCTTGGTGCTCCCCAGCTATCCACAGTGGAGGTGGAGGCAGCCTCCTGACTGCTACACCCTGTCTGCAATGGCCTTGGCAGGTATCCTCTGGAGGGCCAAACCTGGCAGGTCCTGGCCTGCTTTCTGGGTCCAGCTGGGTGACAGTGGCCTGTGGAGCTGGAGCTGCTGAGGTCACAAGAAGAAGGGATTCGGGTAGGCCAGGCACTCCTGCATGGGTGGCCCCGGGGGAGGGATACATCTGCTGATTCTCCCATGGGTGTCCAAGGGCCCCTGGCTGACTCCTTGAGGAGGGGTAGCTGGAGTGAGATCCAGCTGCCCCGCACCCCTTTCGCATACGCATTGTTGGAGGCCAACTATGATGTCAACGGTGGAGCTCAGCCCGTGCAGCAGTGCAGAAGCGATATCCTGGACCAAGGTCTGCATGGCGGCCACCATCCTACCAGTGTTGACCTTGGTGTGTTATCATGCTGGTGCTATCACCTCAGCCTGAAGGCAAACGGACTCTTCCATCATGCCTTGCAATCTGAGGAGTGCATTGGACATCCCTTCCTGGTGTTCCCGAGCTTGCCTATGCAGCTCCAGCAACTGTGACATGACCGAGTATAGAAGCTCGTCATCTGACTTGGACTCGGAAAATTTCCGGCCTCCAACAGTCCTCCGAGTGACGGGGACCTGGGAACTCCCTATCACCGCCTGCTGTGGATCAGATAATGTGATGTGCTCACCAGATTGTGATCCTGAGGCTACTCTAAAGCTCGCTCCCACCGAGGTGTGTGTTGCTGTGCTGATGGAAGGTGTGGGTGAGCTCTGCGATGGGGCTTCAAGGAGGGTGCCTCCAGATTCCTCTTCAGAGGTTTCTTCAGGGCTTGATTGGAGGCCTTGGGTCATGAACTCCGTCAGTTGCTTCCCATATGTGCCTGTAGAAGCAAGGGGAGGTAATTAGTGTATGACAGTGCCCTGTGAAACAGGACAGATCAGTCACAGCATGGTTGTCTGATGGATGATACACTGCTGGATCTTTGTTTGGTCGAGCACTGCCAACCTCACCGACAGCACAGGAACAGTCTAGATCCTCGCCGTCCAGCTGGATGGCTCTGTTTTCAAAGCCCATGAGGAACTTGATCTCATGCATTCCTCCACCAGTCTGCAACCTCTCCCCCTTGTTGTGTGCCAGCTTGTACTGCATGAGTTGAGATGAAGTGTGTGTAATCAGGACACCCGCCAGACCAGATGATAAGTATGCAGCATGTGTAGGTTCTGAATGGTCCCATGGATGGGACGTGGACAATGAATGTGTGAGTGAAAGAGTGAATGGTGAAGTCCCTTGAACCAGCAATGAGTGAGGGCCCCGTAGATGTATGATGAATTTGAGAGTATGTGAGTTGAGAGTGATGAGAAGAGTGACTTACCCTGGCGGAATGGAAGAGATCAGTCATCCTCTTTCGGCACTGGGTGGCTGTCCTATTTTGAAGGGCATTGGCGCCGACCATTGTTGCCACCGCCTCCCAAGCCGGATTAGTGAGGTTGCTGCCCACAATTTGGCCAGAGTGGGGGGTAGAGGACATCACAGTAAGCCTCCACTGTGTCCAAAGGGCGCTCAAGGGATGCATCATTGAACCTGTGGGCTGCAGTCTTTTTGCCTTTTAGGGCCATGTCTTCTTTGCAGTAGCCGTGGGTTGGAAGCACTGAAATGTGTACATGCAGCTGGACTTTAAATATGGCGCCCGGCATGCTGATGGTGTGGCAGGCGAATGAGAGCCTGCCTGCCAAAGAAATGCCATGTTTCCCAGGAATGCATAATTAACACGGTGGGTTTGGGATACATGGTGTGAAAAGCCGCCATTGTGGCCAGCAGGTAAAACATTATTTTATCCGCCTCTACCGTATTTAGTACAAATCTGGGACAATTCCAGCCCTGGTCAAGATTATCTGGTCTTTGTCACATTGCTGTTTGTGGGAGCTTGCTGCGTACAATTTGGCTGCCATCTTTCTTACAACAGTCACTGCATTTCAAATTTCTTTCCAGCCTAAAAAGTTTATATTAATGACAACTGTCTTTCTTTTTGATTTTAAAGCCAATTATCAGCTGAACTTTCTACATTACTTCTACTCCCAATTCCTTGCCCTAGCTATTATTAGGTGTTAAACCTTGTTAGAATCTGAAAAACTATATGTGTAATATTAACACAATTGGTCCTGTTCCCACGTTAATTTTATCTTCAAAACTTCCATAATCCCGAATCCTCATGCCTATCTGTATAAATTTCTAACAATGCACTGAACAGATCTCAGATTGTTGACAAGCACTTTCCCTATGGTATTAGGTTGGCTCAGTTGGTAGTGGTCTTGCTTCTAAGCCTAAAAGTTCGGAGTTAAAACATCACTTCAGGACATAAGCACAAAACCCAAGCTGACAATCTGGTACACTAATCACCAGACCTGCTGCTGTTGGGTGAAATGTTAAACCCACACACCATGTTTCAGATGGAAATTAAAGACCTGATAGCACAATTTGAATAACAACAATTTTTGGACCAGCATTTCACACAACCAATATTACAATCAGTTTAACTGATAATTCATTTGATTACTGTTTGTGCAGTTTTATTGCACACAAAATAACTGCTGTATGTTCTTTCACAACAAGGGATGGCCAGTGATGCCTGCATCACATGAACGAATAAAAAAAAAATCACTATCCTTTAGTGTAATTCACTGCTGTAAAGTAATTTAAAGATATTTCTGAGACATAATAAGATGCTACATAAAAAGAAATATTTCTACTTTCTTTATAACAGATATCAGTTACTGCTATTAAAGTTCCGAAGATGAGTCATATTGGACTCAAAGGGTGGAATTTTACAACAGCTGGATTTTACGTTCCCACTGAAATCAATGGGGTTTATAATGTCTCGCCGCATTTTACAGCCCTGTCCCCACCGAAACAGGGCCATAAAATTCAGCCCAAAATGTTAACTCTGTTTCTCTCTCCACAGTTGCCAGGCCTGCTGAGTTTTTCCAGCACATTCTGCTCTTATTTCCATCTATTCTTGAGTGCAATGTTTGACAATGGCATCTGTAAATGATTGATGGTTATTTTACCCAATCACTCTCCAACAATTGGTTTTTCACCAGAAAAAGAGATGGGATCATTTTAGGGATTTTTTTAAAAAAACAAATATTAATTATATGTATCGCCAGCTGTCCCTTGATTCGAGGATGATGGCTAGTCAGGGTCACGCTTATGCCATGGGGCCTTCGTGTGACTGAACTAGCTTATTCCTGGCCCACAGATCTTTGAGCACCTGAGTCAGGATGCCTCACAAAGAAATGGGATCCAAAGTGCATGATTTGCTTTCTTTTCTTTCCTTCTCTGCAGCCACTCTGCCTCATCATGAAGAGGTTGGAACTCAAAGCATGATGCAGCTTGATGGACAAGTTGCCGCCATTTTGGACAATTGGTAGCAAGCTCCTCAAAGACATTAATGTCAATGCTGCCGCACTTCAAGGAGAGTTCCAGAGTGTCTTTGAAGTGTTTTCTTTGTCCTCTCTTGGAACAGGGTATTTGAGAGTGGAGAAAACATGACCTGGCAAGGGAAAATGCGTTTTGGCCATCTGGATGTAGTGTCCAGCCCATCAAATTGATTTTGCAAGCATTTTGCCTGAATGTTTGTGGAGCTGGCTTCAAGAAGGACACTAGCTTTTGTTTGACGGTCTTCCCATTGAATGTGGAGGATGCAGCAGAAGCATTGCTAGTGAAATTTTTCTAGCTTTCTTATGTGTTGCTGATACGCAGTCCAGGTCCAGCCCATCAAAGTTGACTTTGCAGAAGTTTTGCCTGAATGGCTGTGGATTCACTGTTGGATCCCCCTGTCAATGGTGACCTTTGAGAGAGGTGGCTGCCAAGGTATGGGAAGTGCTCAATGTATTCTAGAGTTTCTCCTTCAACTTTTTTGGGAGGTGGAATATCTGGCTGATCAAATGTGGGTTGACATATGAGTTATATGGACAAGCCAAATTTCTTGTATACAGAATTGAAGAGATTGAGAGTGGCTTGCAAATTTGGTGCATGGTGAGAAACAACACTGCTGTCACTTGCAAACTGTAGATCATTTATGTCTATGTGGTCAGCTTAGTTTTGGCATGGAGGTGACTGAGGTTAAAGAGTTTTCCATCTTTTTGTATTTAATACTCATTTGACTCCCCTGCCAGGTCTTGGTTCCTCAACTTTCTGTGCATGTATATGTATTTGTATATTACAAAGAGTAAAAATCAATTATAGATAGATGCACTCGAGCTGTTTCCATTGGTTAAAATCTAAGCCTTTAAAAATACAATTCTTATTTTTCCTCTCCACAAACTGTGCCATGTGATTCGTGCTTCATTGAACGAGAAAAATCGTGAATCTTCATTCTTATCTGGAACTTTCCAACCAATCAGTGCACAGAGAGGGGGTGTTTATCGATGTTATCATTTAATTTATTGCTTTTTAAGTGACCTCCAGTTAGAAACATTTTGATATCAATATCTTTCATACAAAATTTGTGATGGAGGCAGTTTAGTTCATGGACACCCAGGAAAGTCTGTACGCATCCCCACTTTGTGAACTGCTAACATAATACTTCAGCACACCACAAGTGCAGTTGGCAAGTGCAATCACTTGCAAATTGTAATTATGAGGCTTTAGAGGAGACTCAGTCAAGTGAATGAAGCCAAGAAAGTGGGAAAGTAGCCTGCTCCCAAACCTCCATCAATTCTCTCTAGGGTCTCAAAACTGTAATCTATAGATGTGCTATAATTGTTTGGCCTGGCCATCAACCATCAGACCAAGGCTAATTACTTCAAACAGTATTGCAGCTTCCTCACCATGAGCAAGTCCAAGATCTACCACTTTGGATCATTCCACACAAAGTTCCACACATTTATCACTCCTGTCCTTGTAAATTCCACTGGGTTCCTGTGCTCCAACCTGTCAATCTCAAAATCTGTGCCTTGTTCTCAAATCTCTCAACAGCTTTACCTCATCTTATTGCGGTTATATGTCACAACTCACACTATTTGCTCCTCCAACACTGCATTTATTCTCATTACTCAGTCTTTCATCAAAGGTTGATCTTTTAGCAACTAAGACCTGCTCTTCATATCATGCTGCCAAACCCACTTTGTCTTGTTATCTCTCTTTTTTCTTCAAAGTTTTCTTAAAAACCTACCTCTTGGGCTGTGCTTTTGGCTCCCCTGCCCCACCTAATCTGCTCCCAAACATTCAGGTCTGGATATTCACCCCTGAGGCTGGGCCCTGAGTCAGGAAATCCCATGGTTGCTGCACCCATCCGAGGAAAAGCAATTGGCGGGATCTTCATTCCTGGGGCAGCTGGTGCAGGGTGGAATCAGGCCTGTCATCCCCGGATGCAGATTGGAGACAACCACAGGGGCTGCTGTTCAAGAAGGCCTGTCTCAGTTTTCTGGGACTTTGTCCCAATTGTTTTGTTAGATATTAGGCTCTTTAGGACTCCCCACTCATCAAACCCCCACCCATTCCCCATGTCAACTCATGCCAATCCATGATCCTGACTCACCCCTATGGCCCCTTATAGCCCCAAGCCAACTTAGGGCCCCTTCATGCAAATTCATGCCCCCCACCCTTTGCCCTTACACCTCCATGCCAACTCACCCAGTATTCACCATGGGCAGAACTCAGGAGACATGCTTAGATGAAAATATAGTTCTAAATATATTTTACAAACTTCACTATATACAAACAACTCTCATTCATGAAAATCTATTCAAAACATTTAAATCCTCTCAAGTACTTAATCCCTTATAAAATTAAACATTTGTATTCAGAGCCCCACATCAAAGACAGCTAATTGTTTAATAAGCTCTTGGAGTTGTCATTCAAACTGTGAATGTACAGTACCATGATAATGATAGCTTGTGGAAGCAGTCAAGAAGTAATAATGCTGTAATGATGGCACTTAGGGCTATGTCAACAAACAGCTATTGAAAGTGCAGTCAGACACAGACAGGCTGTTTTTTTTATTTTAAAGGGCAGGTTACTTAAATAACTTGACAGCTTGACAGTTCCACAGGCCTTATCCACCTTTTATGAACATTTACGTCTACTCTAAAAATATGTAACTTACAGACTGCGGGATAAGGCCCTTTCTCCAGCAAAAATTGGGTCTGTTTGGATTCCATACTGAGTAAAAATGGCCCTGCTGAATTCAAGTTTCCCTCATGTGAGAATCATGTCCTGCCCCCTTTACCCCCCGACAAAAATAGGGTCTGTCGGAAATTGAGGCGGGACTTCTGGATCAGGGTTCACAGGGCTATTGTGGATATGCCTCTGAGTCTCCATGACTCCGCAAAAATATAGGCCTCAGTTTCCTGCTTGGCCCTCGTCTCTCCTTTGTGAAATGTTCAAAGGTATTTTTCTACATGAGAAGAGCAATATAAATGTGTACTGTTGTATGGCCACTCAAAGATACAAGTCGCCAAGGACTACCCGGTCACGTTTTCCTTCTGTGTTTTGTCTCCATTTAATTGCAAAGCATTATTGTTGCTGGAAACAATTTTAATTACATTTTTTTTTACCTTGATTAAACAGAGTAACAATGTCTTTAGGTAAAATAAGAAGGAATTTCTTCTTTTAGAGATATTTTGTGAGCAAAGTCCATAACTTTGTTTAGACCCCAATACCATGAATAAAGTGGTTGCAACAGGAAATTGCCCACTCTTTAATGATTAAAAAAATGGTAGTATTGATGTGATTGCATCAGTCTTTAAATCCTGATCAGACACCAAGAACATAAATTTTCTCAGAGTTGCTCCTGTTCTGCTGTTGTAACTTCACCTGAAATGCAGAAGAAATCACTTTTACACGTATTCATGTGTGATCCCCCATGGTGCCCATGCCTTCAGTTACCTAAGCCCTAAGCTCTGGAAGTCCTTCTCTAAACCTCTCCACTTCTACATCCTTTTTACCTCCTTTAAGAGCTACGTCTTTGATGAAGCTTTTGGTCATCTGACCTAATAGCTCCTTATATGGTTCGGTGTTATATTCTGTTTTATAGTGTCTCTGTGAAACACTTTGGGATATTTTACTCTGTTAATACAAAGTAAATACAAGTTATTGGTACTGCACACAGAGGCTAGAATTTTACTGGCAAAAGTGAAGTCCCGCCATTGAGAAGAAATGTGTGGCCCAAGCCTGCACTATTTTACTGGTGGCAGCCAAAAAAGGCACCACCATCAGGAATGCCCTCTCTGAGCAGTTGGATCAATCAGAGGACTGGCAGCTGGCAGCGCCACCGATAGAATGGCCACTAATGCGGCTGCAGGGAGAAGAAGAGGTGACTTCTTAATGAGGTGCCCTCGAAGGCCGGGTAAGCTTTCTTTTGGGTAGGCAGTGGCATAGTGGTATCGTCACTGGACTAGTGGCATTTTCACTGGGCTAGTACTCCAGCAACCCAGGGTAATTCTCTGGGGACCACCGCAGATGGTGAAATTTGAATTCAATAAAAATCTGGAATTAAAAGCCGCATGATGACCATGAAACCATTGTCGATTGTTGTAAAAATCTGCCATCCTTATCTGGCCTGGCCTACACGTGACTTCAGACCCACAGCAATGTGGTTGACTCTTAAATGCCCTCTGAAATGGCCTAACAAGCCACTCAGTTCTCAAAGGCAATTAGGGATGGGCAATAAATACTGGTCTAGCCAGCAATGCCAACATCCCATGAACAAATTTTTTAAAAAATTTCATGTGCCAGGTAGTTAGCAGCAACAGAACCAATAGGGTGGCCATTAATGCCACTGGGCCCCTTCATGGGCCATGGGGTAGCCAGAAATAAAGGCCTCTTCCCAGGAAGCCACTGTGAGGCTGCCTTAATGTACTTGGCAGTTAACCCATGTAGCAGGGGCTCTCCTCATGACAATAAAATGGCAGGGGAACATGAGAAGGCCATTAACAGCCCTGTTAATTGGATTAATTCACTGCCCACCTCCAGTCAGCTGAGCCACTGCTGTTCCCACTTCTGCAAATATCCTTTGGCAGTGGGAAGAAATCTGGCTTCCCTCCTCTGATGCCTTTCACTGGGTATTTTATGAGCCCTCCCAACTCACAGCTCATCTCTGACGGCTGGTAAAATTCCAGCCAGGGTATCCACTGCGCTTCTAGTTAGGTTACATCAGTAACTCGGAAGAAATTCTTGGCCCAGGAGAAATTAACCAAACCATTATGCAACTCCTTCAATTTGACAATGGATAATCCACAAGTGCATTATACAGACCTTAGTCACTTGTACAAATTCTTCACATGTAATAGGCTCCTCCTCTGGGAGTTTGCATAACTGTGTTGTGCTCATGTCTTGAAGTACAGCATCAATGCGAAATTCTATCAAATCATTCACACGATTCAACCAAAGTTCAAGTTCATCTGCAGGTTGTCACAGACAGTTAAACCAAAAGCAATTCTTATCAAAAGACTGTTTAAAAATTCCATAATTGTTCAAACTAAAGTAAGCACCATTGATGTGGTGTATGACACGGCATGTAGGTAGTCCAACATGCCACAGAATGGCAAGTTAAACTACTGTGATCTCTTTGTAAGATTGCCTTGGATCTGTGCTCAATCATGTTTGCATTGGGTGTTTAATTTCTATTATTTGTAGGGTATATGTGATCACAGGTGAACAGCTAATTCTGCGCTCCTACTTCTGGCTTGGTAAGGACTGTGAAGGTCTTGACAAAGATCTTTTCTGAGAAAACTGGTCAAGGGGCCATGTGAATACAAACTAACTCTTTTAATGAAACTGTATTCTGATTGTGAATTTAGCAAAGGAAAGGAATTAAAATTTTTAAATAATTTATAAACACTTTACAATATAGAGAGATGCTCATCAAATGTTACTCTTTTCTCTGTTGGCTCCAGGATTGCAAAGCCATTAATCATTTGGTAGAATGCTCATTAACCCATGCATGCGACAGTTGATGGACCTCCAAACTTTAAAGAACTCACTCCTTATGCAGAAGATATGGCTTGTTTGTTTGAGAGGCACAATTTTGAAGATGAGTTAATGAATAATGGACCAATAGAACTAGTGGAAAGTGCCATTCTAATCAGAGATTTAATGATTTGCATGATACATTACATGCATCCATACACATTGATTGGGCACAAATGCATAATAGTGAATATAATGCATATCTCAATGGATAAGCATGCTTATGAACAAATGATTACTATTTTTCTCTCTACGCAAAGCGAAATGAACCCAGTGAATCACCAGCAGTGCCCAAGCAGACTATCTGTTACCACCTTCAGTTGAAGCAGGGGCCAACACAATACAATCAAATTGAGCATGGATGAAGAAGGGTAGAAGTGACGGTAAATGATAAGAGACCAGCTGGTACAGAGTAGTTGGCAGCATGCTGAGTTACCCTCCTGAGTTGTATGGTACAGGTATGATGAAGGTAGGGGTCTACATTGTAATGGAGGGTGCAACAGCAGCAGGAACATATTGAACAGTCATTTGGCTTCTTGTGCATACACTGAAAAGTGACTGAGTATTAAAGGGTTTAACATGTGATGTAATCTTCCATGAGTGATACCATGTAGTAGTGGGTTTTTGCACTGAAGTCTCTGGTTAAGCACACAGCAACATTGGTGGCATGTGAAGTACGTGTCGTCTTTGTAAACCGCGGGCACAGTAGAAATATCTATTATGAATGTTCCTACTATTGACATGCAGGTTTTTGAGTCTCAATTCTAAGATGCAATTATGGTCTAAATCATTTGATGGTTTCTGACAGGTAATTATGGCGAAGAAATTATGTAACTCTGTAGATGTCTACAGATGTGTGATAGATGGAGAGACATTGTGAAGAGATGCCCTCCACCAATGAATTGGTTTGGATAAGACTTCCTCTATACACTGCAACAAAATGGGCTAGATAAAAGAGCTTACAATTTCGCCAGACAAAGCACATTTATAAAATCGGCCTTATTTTTTGACCATATGAACGTTACAAACACAAAATAAACTCACCTAAAGCTTCAGAAATCCTATTCAGGTATTTGTCAATGTTCAGTGAGGTCCAATTGAGAGAAGTCAAGCCTGGCTGTATTGCATTATCTACCTTGACTAAATGAGGGCCCATCAGTTGCACAAAAGAATTTTGAATTTTTGATCTTATTCTTTTGTTTTCTGATAAAGTCATCTAAATATATGTAGAAAGGAAAGAATAATTTAGCCTTCAAAGTACAGATAGCTTGCATTAATACGGTTAAGCAAGGTGATATAAACAAACCACAAAATCAAAAGACAAAACAAAATGCTTTATAGAGGCTCAATGATAAGAAGTTGGAACACAATTTATATTGTAAGAGTGGACTGACTGGCATGCAAAGAAATCTATGTTTCGTTCACAAGTTAGGTAGGTTATTAGCATTGAGGTGATAAAAATCAGATCTAAATTTTCATGTTAAACACAAACTCTTAGTTTGATTGTAAAATTTGGTAATAAACCATTTCAAATTTTTATGAAGCTGGGTTTTATGCTCCACCACCAGCCGGTTTGAAGGCAGGGGGTCTGGGTGTGTGGGCGCATGTAAAATGCATCAGGTGGTCTTCCTGTAGCCTATACACCCACCCCTGACCTGCCTGAACCTTTACAGATGGCAGGAGAGGCATCCAACAACTCACCTTCCCATAGGTCTCTTGAAGCCCTTAAGTGGCAAATTAATGGCCAGTTAAGGGCCTCATCCTGCAGGCATTTTACATGCAGCAGCAGGAGGCCCACAATATGCAGGAAGCCAAGCAACTTTAGCCGCACCAGGTGGTGCTGGGCAAGGTTGAGGTGTGGATCTCCATTGTGGACCCCCTGGGCCCATCAGAGGCAGCCTGCATGGTCATCCCCCACTTTAACCCTGTCCTCTGGCCTCTTGAAGCTGGCCCATGCCTGCCCCCAACTTCGCCAAGGCCCCTGACCCCAGACTTACTCAAGCTCCTGGTCATGGTGGGACTGCCTGTAGATTGGCACAACTCTCAAAGGTGGACTTCCTCCAGAAAAAGGGGTAGGGTTGGAAATCTTGCCTTAAAGTAATTAATGCTGCTCCTAGCACTAAATTGCTGCAGGGCAGCCATTGGGATCGTGAATTTTTAACTGGGAGAATTGGAACGTGACACTACATGAAATCCAGCCTATGATAGCAAGCAACTGGGGAGAAAGGGGAATTCAGCTTAAGTTTTAAAAGTGTGTAATAACAAATTGTGGTGATGAACTTTTTCACTTCAATTTGCTTGGAGTGCATTTGTAGATATATTTATACATTAGATGAAGGAAATTTTTTCTGAATGATTACAGTGAAATTAATTGGATTTGAAGTCACTAAAGGTTAACTTCATTAAAAGAAAAATTATTACATATTCTCTCATATGTGCAATATTTTGAATAACACATGATTAACACTATTATCAGATATGAAAAGCTGTACAAAGACAATGGTATCAACATCCTTATTTTTATTCACTTTTTGGAAAAAACTTTTGTTTAAAATGAAAACGCCAAAGATACCATAAGTAGCATTTTCATCCTGGAATGCCAAGATTGGCAGTGTGACTCATAGGGCAATTAAAACCATTTTGGAGATATTTTTCATCCTTGCCCCAGGGGAACAGATGTCCCCATTGCACTGCTCTGGAATTTCCTGAGGTTTTCCCAACCTTTGTAAATAAGCTTGCAGCTGTAGGCAAAGGCTTAGTGTCTGTATGATAGTAAGCCGGGAACATTACTGGGTTCCTGGATCATTTTACAATTTATTCAGCCATTGAGCAGTTGAAAGCCAGGACAATAGCCTGCCCCCAGGCTGTAGGTGTGCAGGGATCCTGGAAGTAGGCTGAAGTGCATACATACGAGTTTTAAAATGTGCTTTTACACAGCATTCCATCATCCTGACCATCCATACCCCACCCCTATTATCATCACCAGAACCAGAATGCTCTGACCTCGGCATCCTGGAAGGCTTCTTCTGTGCTTGCATTCCCCTCTTTTTTTAAAGCATGTACCCAATCATACATGGAGCCTGCAGTTTCCCCAATGGCATTGGCTATAATAGCAAAAACAAAGGAAGCTACTTCCTCAAACATAATGCACTTCAGGTATACAGTGACTTTCACGTACCCACAGAGCAAGACTTTCCCTCATGGAAGCAATAGAGTAAGCTGTTAATTTTAATTTTCCTGCTAGACTTTAAGAAATTACCTGGAGTTTGTTATAATTCTTTTTAAAGATATCTTGTTTCTGCTGAAATACTTTGGCAAATGGTGGAATTTCAAGTCCCATCTTAGCCATGCATTCTGTTTCACGTATTAAAGTTAAAATTTGAGGATCAAAGTTCACAAACAGTTCTCCTGTCTCTGGGGCTTTCACCAACAATGATGCCTGCAATCCTGCTTTTGCTATTTCAATCTAAAGGAAAAGGTGAAAGTAAACATGTTCAAGCAAAAAGCATCTTTCACCTTTGGCAACATTTCTACACAAAGTTCATTACATCGCTTCAGCAAAGCCTTTTAAAGGCAATTATCAGCATTTTATATTTGTGCTGAAATGAATTTGGTAATAATTTCTTTTCCAACTTAAAGTTTAATTCAATTATCAGGCTAAGATGATCACTGTAACAATTCCTTTAATTTATGCAGTATGTTGTATTCATAACAGCAATTTATGCCACCCTGGAACTGTTGCTGGGCCTTTTTTGTAAGGTTCCTTAATGGTTCAGTGGGATTAGCCATAAAAAGTACCAAGGTCCCAGGTTCAAATAACAATCTACACTGAGCTAGTTGATCCATGCAGAGGTATCAGTGGAGACACTAGAATTATTTCCAGCATCACTGGATTCTGGCTCCTTGCCAAGGGCAAAGTTTTGCCCCATATTTTCTACATAATTTTCATTGTTATCATTATTTAGTGTTTGAAAAGGCACACAGATTTTATGGTGTTAATTTATTGTTGTCTAACTTTCGTTACCTGTCTCAGCCAGCCTCGGTGATACAACACCTCGAACTCTAGCAAAACCTTTGCCACTTTGTTATAGTTGCGAACAATGCGCTTGGCATCTGCTGTCTGCAAAATTTCTGGTTGCTGCTGAAAAAGCTCCATTGGTTCCTGAATCTTATTAAAGAGTTGACGTGCCCACACAATCTTCCCAGCTATTGGTGGCATGTCTCGTGGAATAGGCGGATCACTTTTCTGTCTGGTGTAAAGCTTGGATATCATCTCAATGTCTCGCCCATAGTTCTGAAGTATCTTCTGGTATTTTTCGTCTGTACCAAGATCTGGTATTCCAAGCCTGGACAGATAGCATTTTAAAAATTATTAACCATCAAACAAAGTTCCTTTTTTAATTAAATATAATGCTCTTACCTCTGCTCAAGGGATTTAAAAAGCTGTTACCTAAATAAGGTTAAATATTACAGTCGCATAACAGGACAAATGGGCTGAATTTTAACCTGCCAGAATGGGCGGATTTCTGTGGGGGCAGTAGAATAAAACACCAGAAACTGGCAGTGTGTTTGGAAGCTGGCAGGAGCTGATCAAATTCCACATTTAACAAGAGCACCTTTATTAGTACATGGAAAACTCCTTTAATGTTAAAAGATAATTAAGTGGAAATTTTAATCCTGGATCCTCTCCTTAACCCTGAGCGCATGGGTTTCCCAGGCTTACTGAAACTCACCAGGGTGAGCAAGGCAAGAGGATAGCAGGGACTGACAGGGCTGAGCAGTCGACAGGCCAAGAAGGTTTTAAATACTAAGGGCCGGATTTTAGCGAAGTCAGATCAATTCCAGAGGCTTCTCAAAATAGTGGGTGGAATCTGATTCTGGGACTCCCGCCCCCATTTCAGGCACCAGCAATTCTTACCGGCACAGGATAAGGGTGTAGGCAGGAAGCCGCACCCAGCACTCCCAACCTAACCAGCTCCACTGAGGGGTTAGGCATCTCATACCTCCACACCCCAACACCACCCCACAATTTCCATGGAGTTGGGCCAGCTTCACAAGGTCATGTGATTCACAGCCCCTCAGAGGATTTGTGAACAATACTCAAGTTCAGCAAGCTTTTGGAAGGTATGTTTAAAATGTCTTACCCATGCACCTTACATGGCCCCCATCTCCTTTCCATGCACCCACACCCTCCGCATCCTCCACGCCCCCATGCCTTTTCCATGCACATCATGCCCACTTCATGCCACCCATTTACTTACATGTCACATATTATGAATGCTTGGCTGAACTTGTAAGAAATTGGGGTATTTAATATAAAGGTATTTTCTGCATAATATAAAATTCCCTAAAAAGCTTTTTAAAAAGGCAACAATTTTTCAACAGTCTTTGGAAACAGGCAAGATCATTTAGTTCAACATTCCTAAGCTGTTCAGATGGCGTTTGTGCACCCCCTTATCTATGCAAGTGTTTAGAATATGAGGCCAGGATATGACCTTTAGCATGATGTAAACTAAAAAGTCAACCTCGAGCAGAGTGACGCACAAGGTGGGTGGTAACCACCCTGACAGTTTGCATACATGTCCTGCATCCATTGGTCAGAAGGGCTTGTAAAGGTGATTGACATGGGGTGAGTTACCAGGCCCCAGAAAAAGGGTATATTAACAAGTGCTCAGGCACAGGGGCCATGCCCTAGTGGGGTTGTATACTGGTATGGTCTTGGTGAGGGTTACTTGTGAGGTTGCAGGGCTCTTCAGATGGACAATGAGGCGCAGAAAAACCAAGGGAAGTGTTAGGCGGCTCTTCGATGAGAGAGCAGAATGCTGCTATCACAAGCTACTAAGATCAACATAATCTGTGCCAAAACAAAAACAGAATTACCTGGAAAAACTCAGCAGGTCTGGCAGCATCGGCGGAGAAGAAAAGAGTTGACGTTTCGAGTCCTCATGACCCTTCGACAGAACTTGAGTTCGAGTCCAGGAAAGAGCTGAAATATAAGCTGGTTTAAGGTGTGTGTGTGGGGGGCGGAGAGATAGAGAGACAGAGAGGTGGAGGGGGTTGGTGTGGTTGTAGCGACAAACAAGCAGTGATAGAAGCAGATCATCAAAAGATGTCAACAACAATAGTACAATAGAACACATAGGTGTTAAAGTTAAAGTTGGTGATATTATCTAAACGAATGTGCTAATTAAGAATGGATGGTAGGGCACTCAAGGTATAGCTCTAGTGGGTTTTTTTTTATTTTATATAATGGAAATAGGTGGGAAAAGGAAAATCTTTATAATTTATTGGGAAAAAAAAGAAGGGGGAAACAGAAAGGGGGTGGGGATGGGGGAGGGGACTCACGACCTAAAGTTGTTGAATTCAATATTCAGTCCGGAAGGCTGTAAAGTCCCTAGTCGGAAGATGAGGTGTTGTTCCTCCAGTTTGCGTTGGGCTTCACTGGAACAATGCAGCAAGCCAAGGACAGACATGTGGGCAAGAGAGCAGGGTGGAGTGTTAAAATGGCAAGCGACAGGGAGGTTTGGGTCATTCTTGCGGACAGACCGCAGGTGTTCTGCAAAGCGGTCGCCCAGTTTACGTTTGGTCTCTCCAATGTAGAGGAGACCACATTGGGAGCAACGAATGCAGTAGACTAAGTTGGGGGAAATGCAAGTGAAATGCTGCTTCACTTGAAAGGAGTGTTTGGGTCCTTGGACGGTGAGGAGAGAGGAAGTGAAGGGGCAGGTGTTGCATCTTTTGCGTGGGCAAGGGGTTGTGCCATAGGAGGGGGTTGAGGAGTAGGGGGTGATGGAGGAGTGGACCAGGGTGTCCCGGAGGGAGCGATCCCTACGGAATGCCGATAAGGGGGGTGAAGGGAAGATGTGTTTGGTAGTGGCATCATGCTGGAGTTGGCGGAAATGGCGGAGGATGATCCTTTGAATGCGGAGGCTGGTGGGGTGATAAGTGAGGACAAGGGGGACCCTATCATGATTCTGGGAGGGAGGAGAAGGAGTGAGGGCGGATGCGCGGGAGATGGGCCGGACACGGTTGAGGGCCCTGTCAACGACCGTGGGTGGAAAACCTCGGTTAAGGAAGAAGGAGGACATGTCAGAGGAACTGTTTTTGAATGTAGCATCATCGGAACAGATGCGACGGAGGCGAAGGAACTGAGAGAATGGGATGGAGTCCTTACAGGAAGTGGGGTGTGAGGAGCTGTAGTCGAGATAGCTGTGGGTGTCGGTGGGTTTGTAATGGATATTGGTGGACAGTCTATCACCAGAGATTGAGACAGAGAGGTCAAGGAAGGGAAGGGAAGTGTCAGAGATGGACCACGTGAAAATGATGGAGGGGTGGAGATTGGAAGCAAAATTAATAAATTTTTCCAAGTCCTGAAAAATTGGAAAAATTTATTAATTTTGCTTCCAATCTCCACCCCTCCATCATTTTCACGTGGTCCATCTCTGACACTTCCCTTCCCTTCCTTGACCTCTCTGTCTCAATCTCTGGTGATAGACTGTCCACCAATATCCATTACAAACCCACCGACACCCACAGCTATCTCGACTACAGCTCCTCACACCCCACTTCCTGTAAGGACTCCATCCCATTCTCTCAGTTCCTTCGCCTCCGTCGCATCTGTTCCGATGATGCTACATTCAAAAACAGTTCCTCTGACATGTCCTCCTTCTTCCTTAACCGAGGTTTTCCACCCACGGTCGTTGACAGGGCCCTCAACCGTGTCCGGCCCATCTCCCGCGCATCCGCCCTCACTCCTTCTCCTCCCTCCCAGAAACATGATAGGGTCCCCCTTGTCCTCACTTATCACCCCACCAGCCTCCGCATTCAAAGGATCATCCTCCGCCATTTCCGCCAACTCCAGCATGATGCCACTACCAAACACATCTTCCCTTCACCCCCCTTATCGGCATTCCGTAGGGATCGCTCCCTCCGGGACACCCTGGTCCACTCCTCCATCACCCCCTACTCCTCAACCCCCTCCTATGGCACAACCCCTTGCCCACGCAAAAGATGCAACACCTGCCCCTTCACTTCCTCTCTCCTCACCGTCCAAGGACCCAAACACTCCTTTCAAGTGAAGCAGCATTTCACTTGCATTTCCCCCAACTTAGTCTACTGCATTCGTTGCTCCCAATGTGGTCTCCTCTACATTGGAGAGACCAAACGTAAACTGGGCGACCGCTTTGCAGAACACCTGCGGTCTGTCCGCAAGAATGACCCAAACCTCCCTGTCGCTTGCCATTTTAACACTCCACCCTGCTCTCTTGCCCACATGTCTGTCCTTGGCTTGCTGCATTGTTCCAGTGAAGCCCAACGCAAACTGGAGGAACAACACCTCATCTTCCGACTAGGGACTTTACAGCCTTCCGGACTGAATATTGAATTCAACAACTTTAGGTCGTGAGTCCCCTCCCCCATCCCCACCCCCTTTCTGTTTCCCCCTTCTTTTTTTTCCCAATAAATTATAAAGATTTTCCTTTTCCCACCTATTTCCATTATATAAAATAAAAAAAAAAACCCACTAGAGCTATACCTTGAGTGCCCTACCATCCATTCTTAATTAGCACATTCGTTTAGATAATATCACCAACTTTAACTTTAACACCTATGTGTTCTATTGTACTATTGTTGTTGACATCTTTTGATGATCTGCTTCTATCACTGCTTGTTTGTCGCTACAACCACACCAACCCCCTCCACCTCTCTGTCTCTCTATCTCTCCGCCCCCCACACACACACCTTAAACCAGCTTATATTTCAGCTCTTTCCTGGACTCGAACTCAAGTTCTGTCGAAGGGTCATGAGGACTCGAAACGTCAACTCTTTTCTTCTCCGCCGATGCTGCCAGACCTGCTGAGTTTTTCCAGGTAATTCTGTTTTTGTTTTGGATTTCCAGCATCCGCAGTTTTTTTGTTTTTATAATCTGTGCCAACTGTCCTTCCGTCATCTGGGATCAGTGAACTGCTCTCAGCTTTTACGGGTTTTATACTTTTTCTGTCTAATTAGTTAATGCATCATTTCTAAACTGTTGCTTCTTAATAAACTTGATAAACCGCCTTAAAATTACATATGACTAGTCGACTGCCTATTTAGGTATCTGCGGCCCTGAACCCCAGAATCGTACAAACTCCAAGACTCACTCACTATTGGATCAGCTCAGCAGGGTTCTGTTTACACAGGTTAAACTGGGTTGTATGCTTTGATTGATGAATATCTTTATGAGGTTCTAATAAGTTTTTCCTTCTTTGAACTGTTTCTTTCAATCTCTGTATGTTTATTTGGACATGATTAAGAGGTGTAGAGTGAGGTAAAGCTTCCATTATTGATCTTATAACGACTTAATTTAGCTGACACTTTTATAGGGTTGTAAGAGCAGCAGCTTTCTCAAAACAGATTTTTGAATCAGTGTTTTTTTTAAAAATGTATTTCAGGACTTGCCATTGTTTAATATGCCTTATTGGTTCTTTTATGCATACTGCGTGAGCGGGCATGGAGGGAGCAAGGGGGCCATGGAAGGGGAATGGGGGGCATGGAGAGTGGGTGAGGAGGTGAGGGTGTGTGAAGGGTGAAAGCCAGAGGGCCTAACTGCCTTTAATATAACTGGGATGACGTTTCAGAGAACTGAGGCGGGCCTTCTAACAAGCCCCCTCAGACACTCCTGTGGACACTGTCGAACTGCCCTCAGAGGTGGCAGGGCTGATTCCATCCCGCCCCACTTGCCCAAAATGAAATATGGAGGGGAAGGGGCCCTTTTAAAAGAGACGGGTCTGCCAAGTTGAGAAATTTCCAAACCTGAGCTTCCCACCTTCTTGGCAAACATCTGGCCCTAAGATACAAAAGCTGCAAAATTGTCTAAGTGGAAGGTATTGCTCACAGGACTTGTCCCTAAGAGTATGTTTTCATTGCTTTGAAGGTTATTTCCAATACTTTGGAGATCATTTCTGCTACCTTGGAGCTTTATTTCCCCCCTTGAAACTGCATTTTCTTGATGTCAGCCTTCAAAGCAACACGGGAGCCACTTATACAGCTAGCTCTAATTTGGACCCCTGATAAGGGACAGGAGGAGCAACGCCAACATCACCAGCAGCAATAGAAACAGCATCAGTAGGAACAGATGCAGCTCTCTTCTCAATCTGCCCACAGAACAGAAAGAACAAGCACAGAGTTCAAGCGCCAGGAGGCAACACCTGAACACAGGGGGCAGAATTTTCTGCCTGTTGGGTGGGCGGGTATGACCCAATCTCCGGCAGGCGGGGAGCCGATCCCCGCCAGAGAAGCGGGCCCTACCACCATTTTACATGGGCGGGCCAATTAAGGCTCACCCAGCATGACATCCTGCGGGAAGCGCTATGAGCTTCCTTTGCGGCAGGGCAGGGGGGTTGGATTCCCCAAAAGCGAGACTGCGCTCTTTCGCACATGTGCACGAAAGAGCGCACATCTCCCTGAGGCTAAGTGCTGCATCAGGGAGATCGCTTACACTTTGAAAAATATGAAAAAAAGAAAAAAAAATTCCCTAACATGTCCCCCTCATGTGACAATGTCACATGAGATAGGACATGTTCATAATAACTTTATTAAACTTTTTAAAACCCTACATGAAACCTCATCTCGCCGGTTTTATCTATTTGTAGCTGGGGCTCCTGGCCTGCCTGCCAACCTTAAGGTTGGATGGGCAGGTCCTTTAACTGTATAATTGATCTTGTCAATGGCCTCAATTGGCCAGTGACAGGTCGACGGACCCACAGCTGATTTTACTGCGCTCCCACCTTCCTGAAAATTTAAATGGGATGGGATGACGTTGGGAGTTCCACCCGACGTCATCTCGCATCATTTTACGCATTGGCGTGTGGGCCCCACCCCCCTGCTCACCAACGGCAAAATTCTGTCCAGGGTATACTAGCAGAGGCTTAGGTTTCTGGACATAACTGAGCACCAGGGCCTTAGGAGGCTCAGACTTTCCCATCAGGTGGTTGTCGACATTTGCAGCCTCCTAGAAGACCTCATGCCAAGTGGACAGTGAGAGGCACACATTGCAAATGGCAGTCAAGATCACCATAGCACTTAATGGCTTCACTTCAAACTCCTTTCTTCTAAGGATCTGCAGGTGATATTTGTAGAATTTCATAATCTGCTGCTCCCAGACGATGAATGGCCAGGAATTCTGTGTACTTAACCAGAGATGAGGACGCTCGGATTTGCAGCACAGGAAGGATTCATGCAGGTTCAGGGAGTCATAAATTGCCCACATGTGGTAATTAAGGGAACATTGGATCATCCGTCAGAATTCATCAACCAAAAGGTGATACACAAACATCGAAAGGTCATCATGCATGCCTCTGCAAGATACCAAAGGGGCGACATGATGCCTTCATCCTAGACAGTCAAGTCTTGCAACTGGTCACTTGGTAGTACAGAGCTTGAGAATTGCTTAAAAAAGAGACACGCTGTCAAAGCTTCTCATCTTGCACTCATCAGGACAGATGCATGAATGCTAAATTTCAAAGGGTAAAACAATTCATACCATATAAGAACCTGTGCTTGCCAAACTCAGAACATAATGTCTAACATTAGGTGTGAATCAGCGATTGGGCAGCATTTTCTGAACAATCCCGAATGTGCAAAGAATTACACCAACAATTAACTTGAGATTAGCATTCAGGCTCATAATGTGGCTCACTTACCCTTGCTAGGAGCTAAAGATATTCATATGCAGAGACCTATCCTCTGCAGGCAAAAGGAATATTTTCAGGCATTGCACCTTTTTTCAATAAAAAAGCATGAGGACAATAGCTCCGTAGTGCATTCGCCATGGCAACATCTCGACCAATCACAGCCAATTTGCCAACAAATCAGCACTCATTTTCTCATGCAGTATAAACTGTTGTTCCCTTTAAAATTTGGCATTCATGCATCTGACCTGATGAGTGCAAGATGAAAAGCTTCAACAGCATGTCTCTTTTTTTCAGCAATATTCTCAGGTCCCGCAAAGATATTCACATAACCAAGCAGTCAGTGGATGATTACCTGGGGATAAGGCTACCTTCTTCCCTTAATATTCCACAGCATTACCATTGCTGAATCTCTCACCATCAACATCCTGGGTTCACCATTACCATAAATTTAACTTGATCAACCTATAAATACTGTGACAAGAACAAGTCAGAGGCTGGGAATTCTTCAGTGAACAACTCATTTCCTGACTCCCCAAAGCCTGCCTACCATCTACAAAGCACAAGTCATGAGCGTGATGGAATATTCTACACATTCCTGGATGAGTGCAGCTCCAACAACATTCAAGAAGCATGATACCATCCAGGAAAAACAGCTTGCTTGATCAGTGCCCTAACCATTACATTAAAAATTCATTCCCTTCTCATTGGCACACAGGTTACAAGATGCACTGAAGCAACTCACTAGGACTCCTCCGACAGCAGCTTCCAAACCTGTGACTCTACCACTTAGAAGAACAAGGGCAGCAGATGCATTGGAACACCGGCATTTGCAAGTTCCCCTTCAAGTCACACACCATCCTGAATTAGAATTATGTTGACGTTCCTTCACCATCACTGGATCAAAATCCTGGAACTCAATCCCTAACAATACTATGGGTGCAACTACACCGCATGGAATGCAATGGTAAGAAGGCAGCTCATCATCGCCTTCTCAAGGACAACTAAGGATGGGCAATAAATGCACATCTTGCCACAACTCTCGCATCCCAAGACTGAATAAATCCACACACCAACCATTCCATGACAACTTCCTCCTCCTTCTGGGATTACTTTCAGCCTGCAGAAGCCCAATATCCATTTTCATAAACTGGCCAAGCTGGCTGTGGATACAGAGCAGACGTTACTAGCTCGTCCAATTAATTTTAATGCAGCTCAAAGCTAACTTACTGTCTATGCATGGCATCAATATCAGGCCCAACAATAAGGCAAATGTTGTGTCTCCTTACTTTTGAAAGGGCATGAGTCAGGCATATCCACATGAAGATCTACAGTATCACATCACTTTACCTTTCAAACTTCTTCAGTAATGCCAGAGCTCGCTCTGTATTCTGTATTTTTTCAATGCTGTTTTCAATAAATATCCTTAGCTGGGACTGTGTAATAAGAATATTGAAATTCATGTTTTAATACTGTATGTGAAAAATTTGAAAACAGTCAAAACCTGTTACTTATTGATGGAAAGTAATGAAACTATAGCATGTGTACCTATAAACACAATAAAGCCTTAGAAACATAGAAAAATAGAAACATAGAAAATAGGAGCAGGAATAGGTCATTCAGCCCTTCGAGCCTGCTCCACATGAGCAGATATGAGCATTTAATTTAATATGATCATGGCTGATCCACTATCTCAACGCTGTACTCCAGCTCTCTCCACATACCCCTTGACGCCTTTAGAGTCTAAAAATCTTTCTAATTTCTTTCTTAAATATATTCAATGACTTGGCCTCCGCAGCCTTCTGTGGTAAAGAATTCCACAGGTTCACCACCCCTGAGTGAAGATGTTTCTCCTCATTTCAGTGCTAAATGGCTTACCCCATATCCTGAGACTGTGACCCCTTGTTCTAGATCCCCCCAGCCAGAGGAAACATCATCATCCTTGCAGTCAGTTTTTCCTGTCAGAATTTTATACGTTTCAACGAGATCCCCACTCATTCTTCTAAACTCCAGCGAATACAGGCCTAGTTGAACCAAACTCTCCACACACCACAATCCTGCCATCCCAGGAGTCAGTCTGGTGAACCTTCGCTGCACTCCCTCTATGGCAAGTATATCCTTTCTTAGGTAAGGAGACCAAAGCTGCACATAATACTCCAGGTGTGGTCACGCTAAGGCTGCAATGAGACACTCTTGCTCCTGTACTCAAGTCCTCTTGCAATGAAGGCCATTATGCCATTTTCCATCTTGACTGCTTGCTGCACCTGCATGCTTGTTTTCAGTGACTGGTGTACAAGGACACCCAGGTCCCTTTGTACATCAACATTTCCCAATCTATTACCATTTAAATCGTACTCTGCCATTCTGTTTTTCCTGCCAAAGTGGATAACTTCACACTGATCCACATTATACTGCATCTGCCATGTATTTGCCCACTCACTCAACTTGACTAAATTGCCTTGAAGTCTCTTAGCATCTTCCTCACCACTTACATCCCCACCAAGTTTCGTATCATCCACAAACTTGGAAATATTACATTTGGTTCCTTTATCCCAATCATTGACATATATTGTGAATAGCTGGGGGCCAAGCACTGATCCCTGCAGTACCCCACTACTCACCGCCTGCCACTCCGAAAAAGACCTATTTATTCCTACTCTCTTCTTCCTGTCTATAACCAATTCTCAATCCATGCCAGTATATCACCCCCAATCCTATGTGCTTTAATTTTTCACTCTAACCTTTCATGTGGGACTTTATCAAAAGTTTTCTGAAAATCCAAATATGCCAAATCCACTGGTTCTCCCTTATGTATTCTGCTAGCTACATCCTCAAAGAACACCAGTAGGTTTGTCAAACATGATTTCCCTTTCATAAATCCATGTTGGCTTTGTCTGATCCCATTGGTATTTTCTAAGTGTCCTGTTATCACATCCTTTATAATAGACTCTAGCATTTTCCCATACCACTGATGTTAAGCTAACCAGTTTGTAATTTGGTTTTTTTCCCCCTCCCTCCTTTCTTAAATAGTGGGGTTACATTTGCCACCCTCCAATATGCCTGGAATGTTCCAGAATTGACGAATTTTGGAAGATGATACCAACGCATCCACTATTTCCATGGCCACCTCCCTTAGTAACCTGGGATGTAGATTATCAGGCCCTAGGGATTTATCGGCTTTCAGTTCATTAGTTTCTCCAGCACTATTTTTTTCAGTGTAACTAATTTCCTTCAATTCCTCCTTCTCACTAGACCCTTTGTTCCCTAGCATTTGTGGGAAACTATTTGTGTCTTCCTCAGTGAAGACAGAGCTAAAGTACTTGTTTAATTGCTCTGCCATTCCTTGTTCTCAATTATAAATTCTCCCGTTTCGGACTGTAAGGGACCTACATTTGTCTTCACTAATCTTTTTCTTCTTACATACGTACAGAAGCTTTCACAGTCTTTTTTTATGTTCCTTGCAAATGTACTCTCATTCTCTATTTTCCCCCTCTTAATTAATCTCTTGGTCCCCTTTTGCTGAATTCTAAACTGCTCCCAATCTTCCAGCTTGCTACTTATTCTAGCAACTTTATATGATTCCTCTTTGGATCTAATGCTATCCTTAATTTCTTTGGTTAGCCATAGTTGGGCTGTTTTTCCTGTAGTGTGTTTGTGCTAGAAAGGAATGTGTAACTGTTGCAATTCATACATTCATTCCTTAAATGTTAGCCATTGCCTATCTACCATCACACTTTTTAATCAATTTCCCCAACCTATCTTACCCAATTCACATCTCATACCTTCACAGATTCCTTTCCTTAGATTTAGGACCTTAATTTTGGATCAGACTACTTCACTTTCCATCCTATTGAAGAATTCTATGGTCACTGTTCCCTAAAGGACCCGCACAACAAGGTAATTAATTAACCCCTTCTCATTGCACAATATCAAATCTAGGATAACCTGTTTCCTAGTTGGTTCCTCAATGTACTGGTCTAAAAGAACATCTTATACACTCTCCAGGAATTCACCGCCACAGTATCATTGCTAATTTGGTTTTCCCAGTCACCCATGATTATTGTAGCACCTCTTCTAACAAGCATCGCTAATTTCCTCTTTAATGCCATCCCCCACCTTACAACTACTGTTTGGAGGCCTATAGACAACTCCCACTAATGTCTTCTGCCTCTTGTTGCTTCTTAGCTCCATCCAGACTGATTCTAAATCATAGTATGTGCATCTATATGTCTCCAAATAAATAAGTTATAGATGTACCAGCATTACTTCAACAAATTTAATGATCAGCATTCTTTGTTTTTTCCTCTGAACTCCATTTTGAAAATATATCCAACATCACCAAGCACAGATGTGAAAAATATTTGTGTCTTATAGCCGAATGTTACAGCATACCACTTCACTAACAAAATTTATAACTAATCAACTCCTAATCTAAATGCATACTTAAATTTTCATTTCAACAAAAACAGGGATTGTCTTTGGTCTAAGAAGCAACAAGAAATCTCACTAAGAACTAAGATGGCAAGTATAATTAGGTTAATTTCAAGTAGGACTAGTTTGAACACAAGTATTTTCCTTTGCAATCTATGTTAGTAATGGTTGGACTATGATGAAAAGTACGAAAAAACTATTGGACCTTTTTAGTTCCAAATATACTGAATAATCCTAAGCATTGATTGCCCTAATAATTATCTGATATACGAATATTATTGGGGGAGTGCCAATTTACTGAGGGCATAGTTACAGGGCATATTGCTGAAGAAAAAACTGGAGTGGCTCAAATGTGACAATATGGTTTTAAAAATAAGTGATCTGACTTATAAGACAAAAGGCAAATAATACACAGTAAATTTAAAGAGCAAGAAAAATAGAAAGCTCTGGTAGCAGACCTTTGAGGAACTTCTGTCCAATTTAAACAAATCTATGAGAGAAATATGCATCTTTTTATTACTACCTAGGGCACTCTATTTTGGAGTCTATAACTATAGAAAAAGTTAATTGTTTCCTACATAATACACTTGGTATTAACGATGTAAATTATGGACGCTTACATGTACATCATAAGTTTGCTTACAAAACTCCTCATAATCTGGGTCAAAATCAGTTTTCCTCTGATCTAGGAAGTTGTACTGCTTTTTCTTCAAAGTAATCACAATACTCTGAAACAATATCAAACAATGAACATTATTAAAGGCATGTGTGGTAGCAGACTCATTCAACCCTCCAACAAAAATATTTCTGTATCTTACCTATTTTTTCATGTGAGCTCAGTTAAGCACAATACCGTGAATTTAAGGTGCACCTCAATTAATTGTACTTTCATAGCATTCCTCTGTCTTTTGAGAAGGCAAAGCTAACGTATAAATAATATCAACAGATATCTATACTTCCAAGGACCTATCTGGTGCAGTTAGTTTCTTGCAAGAACGCTTTGACATGTACTCATTGGTTACATATGTCAGAAAACCCCCTTTTTTATATATTCATGTATGCTGGCCAGCAAAGTCAAATTAGAACCATACTGACTCCAGTAAAACACGTGAGCTGTTCAATAGAGCAAGATTAAGAGTGACATAAAAAGAACATCTGAAAGTAACAAAATACTTGGTCTTTTTGTTTCTTTTAAAGAGCTGCTTTGTATTTTTTTCCTCTTCCATAACAACCTAGCAATGCATTATTCTTTGACTGGGAAATTGAATGGTTTCAAGATCCCTAGTAATGTTATCTTGTGATTGGAACATAAAAGCAAACAGATACCCTTCCAACTGTGGGAGGTGTCTGACTACTTACAGCTACCCACACCCCATACCCCACCTGTCTTACGCTATATGATTAAAACTGGTAACTCACTGTAAGGAATCAGAGACACTGTATACTCTTCACTGCATTTTGAAAATGGAAATAATAATTTCATTGTCATAACAAAAGTATTTTCTGAAAGTCTCTCTTTATCTACACCTAGCTTCAACACAGTACCTGAAAATTAGCAGCTAATGCTTCCAATCCTTCAATCTTGGAGTCCTGGAGAGCAGAGTACGCAGTTATGGTGCTAAACATAGCAATAATTTTGTTCAGACGTCTTTGAAATGTATCAAATTTGCCGAAGATATACATCTCACTGAAATCAAACTGTCTCTCCACTGGGTTTTGTTCAAGTTTCTGCTTTGTTTTATGAAAACAATGTTGATATTCCTTAAAAATGCAAAATATAATAACTTTAAATAGATTGAATTTTAAAATACAGATTATCTTTACTATTTGAATATAAATAAGTAAATGACTTTATTTGCTGGGTACAGAGATATCTAGAATGGAATCATCCTATCTTGTGATTATGGTTTGGGCATCTAACAAAATTGGAATAATGCAAACACTTAATCCTACAAGTAAGAAGAGCCTCCAGTAAATCAGGCATGTGAAGTGGTGGTAGGTTTTCTGGTTTTGCATGCATAGCGTGCAGAATTCGGCACCATAACACCTGCAGCTTTGGCATTATGGGTGCTATTTTTGTTCCAAAATGGCATCTGTGCCATGCATGCACACAAACTTCCAGCGCAGTTCATGCAGGATGCAATTTTGGGAAGATCAGTTGCACGGCCACTGGGAGCATGTGCAGAAGTAATGCAGAGTAGGTAGATCGTGACCTCAGTCAGCATCTAATTTTGATTTGAAGCCAACCCTGCCATTTTTGACCTTGCCAATCCAGCTAAAGCCCCTCTTAACATCACACAGCTGAACATGTGTTCAACAGCAGGAAGAACCCTCACACCAGTCCAAAAGGGATCATCAACCACTCTCAGATTATTTGCTGATTAATTTCTACTGGTTCTGTCCAAGTTTGTAGTGTGTTACAGGTTTGCTTAGAGTTAAAGAAGGCAACAGGAAATGGCACTACACATGAAATAGCTTTGGTTTTGACTTCAGGAGTCCTGGGCAAATTGCTCGCTCCCAGTGGTGAGAACTGTAGTTATCATCCCCCGTGACCTGCAGCTTGAGAGGGAGATCAGGTAGAAGCAGCACAGAAAAGGACAACCTATGGAGAGAGAGTCAGGGAGGGAGGGAATAAGGGCACTCAACAGGAATACTAGAATCTTTCAGAAGAGTTTCTCTTGTCATCTAAGCGAGAAACAATGGGTAGAATCGTCCATGCCCGCTGGCATTGGGCGTGTTTGGTGGCATGAAAGGACAATATGGCAAAAAGGCCAAAAATTGGTTTCAAAACGTCATGACACCAATTTATGATCATCTCAGCCTGTCGATGGCGGGCCGTGTTTCCTGCCATTGGATGTCAGGAACTTCATTGTAATACATTAGCATATTATTAAAAGGCTAGCCTGCCAGACTCATCCCCCCACCCGCTGGATCATCCACTCAAGTCGACGTGATCCACAACACTATATAAAAGGCTGCATTTGGTGGGCTGCGCTTTGAGGGGAGCTCGGAGATGAGTGCGCAGTAACTTTGTGGAGCGCTCACAAGGGATGCCTGTTGAACTTCAAAGTTGAGGTGTGTGGGGTGGGGAAAAGGCTGCCCTGCATTTCAGATGCATTGGAGGGAGGTGGGGGACAAAGGCTGCCCTGCGGTTGAGGTGGCTTTGGGGGGTGGCAAAGGTTAAAGGTAGTGCACAGGCACATGTGGAATGTGGGGGCGAGCAAAGCAATCACACATGAGGGACACCTTGTATGAAGTGACCAATCCTCTGCAGCTGAGACAGTTCTAAGCAGCCACATTCATATGATTGGAGTTGAGCCTCTAGCTTATCTGCCCACTCAAGCAACACAGAGGCACCAAAGTGCTGCCAAGCGTTCCAGAGCTTTTCACCCCTCGGGCACAAACTGCAACTAATGAGCATTTTAGTGGACTGCAGAACAGTTGGATGACATGACACATTGTACAATCTCCTTGCTAAAGCTGGCCTTGGAGCAGTCAATGGAGGAGGTGCTCACAACCCCCTGCAATGTCATCATCCCAGTTTGAACCAGTCTCCCCCATGGTTCAAGCTAACAGTGCAGCTTTGCAGCGTGGGTTGGAATGCCTGCGCCTGAGTTGAAAGCACAGCATGCAGTCCAGTGGGCAAAGCTGCCGCCAATCAGTCGGGTGGAGTGGGGAGAAGGAAGGTAGATTTTCGGGCAGCCATGAAGCGCCCTAATCTCTGGCTATCCAAGTGGTGGCTGGCATGCTCCAGGGTGCATTAAGGGGCTCTGATGTTTGTGTTTAACATTTATGCTTGTTTGTAAGAGGACATTTTAGTTAAAAAGAAATGCTACGTAACAAAGCCTGCCAGTAGGGTGTGCTAAGTCCCGGATGTGTTTCCTTCTGGTCTAGAAAAAGAATAAAGGAACCTTCCGGTTTTACACAGGAAGCCAGTGTTCAGAGGCAGGTGTACGTGTGCTTGTTTCCTAAATTTTTAAGAAGTGACAAAACACTTCAAATGGTGACAAGGATGAGATCATCGTTATTAGGGGCGTTAGAGGCTTTTAATCCAACTACTGTGGACTTTATAGTTTATGTTGAGCAAATGGAACAGTTTTTTATTGCGAATGAGATTGAAGGGGAAAAGCAGGCTTCAGTATCTCTTACAATCAACGGAATGAAAAATTTCACTTTACTGAGAAATCTCATTGCTCCTGACAAGCCAGCAGATAGAAACTTTAAAGAGCTTATGAACGTTTTGAAAAAGCACCTCGATCCCAGACCAACAATTATCAGGTTTCACCGGAGAAAACAGTATGAGCATCAGTTTCCCAGTTCCTGGCTGAGTTGAGAAAATTATCGGAACGTTGTGACCTTAAATGTTACCTGGAGGAAGCTTTGCGTGATCACTTGGCTTGTGGACTAAGAAATGATTCAGCCTAAATTGTTAGCAGAGCAAGAGTTGACACTGAAGAAAGTCTTAAAGATTGCAAGAAGCATAGAAATAGCAGAGAAACAAGCTGGAGATTTGAAAGTGCATTCTAACAATGCTAAAGTTAAAATAGTAAGTCAGGGAATACTCATTTCCAAACATGTTACCACTGTAATGGAAAAGGGCATAATGCAGAGGCCTGTAAGTGGAAAACCGCTGATTGTCACTACTGTGGAGAAAAAGGACACATACAGCATGCATGTAGATCAAAGACTGATCACAGTACAGCAGTACTGCCAAGGAGAGAACACACAGACAAGTCATGCTTGAAAATAAATAGACAGTTTAAAAAGACGCATTACTTGGAAAAACAAACGTAGAGTCCAGACAAGACAGAAAGTGAATCTAACAGCGACAATGCAGAAGAGCAATTGTACTGCATTCAGTCTGATCTGAAACTAGATGAAACTAGTTGGCATTGCCTTAAATGGTAAAATGGTTGAAATGGAGGTTGACACAGGAGCATCTGTTTCTATTGCTCCAGAGAAGACATGGGAGAAAATTTTCAAGAAATGACCATTGGAGAAAACCCTCCTCCAGCTTAGCACCCACGCTGGTGAGCCTGTAAATATACATGGAAAAATGTCAGTTCAAGCTAAATATGGAGATCAAATAGCAAAGTTGCCACATATCATTGTGAAAGGGGATCGTCCATTGCTTATGGGCAGGGACTGACTAAAAGAAATTCGGCTAGGCTGGAATAAAATAAATAAAGTGCGTTGCAACCCCATATTGCAGTCCTTGTTAGACAAGCATACTGATGTCTTCACAGGTCTTGGAGTTATTAAAGACATTGAAGCCAAACTTGCTGTGAAGGCCGAAGCTTCTCCAAGGTTCTTCAAACCATGTCCAGTTCCCTACTCAACTTGACAGAAAATCGAGCAAGAACTACAACGACTTGAAAGTTTTCAGAAAATTGAGAAAGTTGATTATGCAGAGTAGGCAGCTCCAATAGTCCCAGTAATGAAGAATGATGGGACTATATACGCGGTGACTATAAAATCACCATTAATCCTTTCCTGGAAGTGCATCAGTATCTGCTACTGAAAATTGAGGACCTGTTCACTGCTCTGAATAGAGGCGAATTATTCGCAAAGCTTGACCTATCACAGGCATTTTTGTAAATACAGTTGCGTGAAGATTCCAGGAAGTATACAACCATCAGCACACACACAGGTCTGTATCAATACAAAAGACGACCACTTGGAATCACATCGTCACCAGCCTTATTCCAGCAGGCCATGGATAAAATATTGCAGGGCCTCCCTGGTGTAAACTGCTTCCAAGGCTCATCACCAGGAAAAACCTCTCAACTCATTTAGAGAACCTAGGCAGGGTCCTGTGTAGACTGAAAAAATATGCCATCCGCATATTCAATTCAAATCAATTCAAATGCTCATTCCTGAAGCCCTCAGTGGAGTACCTGGGAGAAGTGATCGATGAAACTGGACTCTCAACCTCACCCAGCGTGTCCTGCATAAATAGAGACAGGGAGAGTGTAAGTAAGACAGCTGCCAGGCCAGATGATAAGTATGCCTGGCATGTGTGGGTGGTGAGTGGTCCCATGGACAGGATGAAGACAATGAAGGTGTGTGTGAGGGAGCGAATGGTGATGTCCCTTGAAACTGGCAGTGAGTGAGGGCCCTGTGTACCCTGTGGATGTGCGATGGGTTTGTGACTGTGTGAGTTGAGAGTGATTAGAAGAGTGACTTACCCTGGCAGAACGGAGGAGATCCTTCATCTTCGTGTGGCACTGGGTAGCTATCCTTTTTTGGAGTGTTCTGGCGCTGACCACCACTGCCATCACCTCCCAAACCAGATTAGTGAGGTTGCTGCCCATCTTGTGACATTGTTTTACCCGCCGGCCACAATGGTAGCTTTTCTCGCCATGTTGTCATAAACTGGCCACATTGATTATGCATTCCTGGGAAACACACCGTTTCTATGGCGGGTAGGCTCTCATTTGCCCGCCTTGTCATCACTTCATCACGCCGGGTGCCAACGTTGTTTTACCCGCCCATTACCACACTTAGTGCAAATCTGGGACGATTCCACCAAAAGTGAGCGCTATCTCTGTTTTATGAGGGAATCTCTCATAGAAATCTGCCACATCTTGCAGGCAGGCCTGCAGCCTCAAAGCAGGGCAAAGGCATTGTGAGTGACAGTGAGGGTGACTGTGGCATTGAATTTCTTTGCATTGGGATCCTGCCAGGCAAGAGCAGATGACATTAGTAACATCTCCCAGTTTGCCACTTAAGGGAGATTACTGATGCTTTTTGTGCTGGGAGAAGGGAATACATTGTGTTCTCTCTAACCAAGCAGGCAGGGCATGCAGATGGCTTTGTCAGGATAACAGGCTTTTCCATGGTGCAGGGTGTCACTGATTGCTCACATACAACTTTGCTGGCATCACATCTAAATGCTGAGATCCACCACAACTACAAAGTGAAAGTGCAGTTGGTGATTGGGTGATTGCCTGCTATCTTGGCAGCACTCACAATACATTTATTGTGCACTGCTCTGCTGTTCCCTCAATATTTGAACAACCATGTCAAATCAGAAGTGGCTGCTAGGCGACAAGTACTTAACACATGGCCCATGATTCTAGTTCTTAACCCAACCATGTGTGGCCAGCATGGGTATCATGAGAGCCATGTTGCCACATGAAACGTCATGGAGCAACTTATTAGGATGCACAAACAATGATTCCACCGCCTGGACAGCTCTGCAGGAGGCGTGTAGTACTCAACGGACTATGTGTCCCCATTCATTGTGGTCTTCTGCGTCTTGCTCAACATTGCCATCCTGAGGGCACAGCCCTTGTCACCAGGGATACAGTGACCAGCTCTGCAGCAGGAGGAAGATGAGGAAGAGAAGAAGGCAGAAAGGAAGAGGGAACCAATACTTCCCTTTTCCAGTCAGACTGTCTGTAAATGCCTCATTTAACTACAGTTCCACTGAACAAAACCCCAAATCCCCATTCTGCATCAGTCATGAATGTCTTACTATCACTCTTTCACTGGCCATCACAGTGTCATCTTGACCACAATGCTCACATAAAAACAACCTCAAAACAACCACTGCAAACAAATTTTATTCAACAACACATCTAATGCTACATAAGATATTCAACTAATTAACCTTGTGCATTTTGCTTCGTGCTTGCCTTGTGGCTGCCTTTGCCTGGTCTTATGCTCCTATGCTCTGAAACCCAAGCAGCTGCAGCATGGTGGAACACTACGGAGTTTGAGTGGGGCAGTGGTCTTGCAGGACAACCTCCAGCAGCTCTGGCCCTAAAAGGCCCAGCTTTGCAACATCTCAGTAAGGGTGATAGCAGTCTGGGCTGGCTGGCTCAAAGGCAGTTGCCTTAGTGGCAGTGGTGGAAGGGTGAACGTTCTCAACCTGAGAAAGGACAGCAGGATTCTGGCCCAAAGAGCCACTACCATTCTAGTACAAAAGCAAAATACTGCGGATGCTGGAAATCTGAAATAAAAACAGAAAATGCTGGTAAAACTCAGCAGGTATGACAGCATCTGTGGAGAGAGAAACAGAGTTAACAGAGTCTGTTTGACTCTTCTTCAGAGTTAAAAAAAACTACTACCATTCTCCTGGGGCAACCCCTCAGTTATCCCCGTAATCTATTGAAGGACAGATTACTGAACTACTGTGACACCTTGCAAGCCCCTTTTCAGCACTGGTATCTGCTGACATGATGGCAACAGTCTGAATCTGCACGGACACAAATTGCACTTGCATAGCAATAAGCTGACATTTCATGGCCTCAGTCCGAACTTCCACTGCAGTATTCAGAAATTGGTGGCTTCTACTTGTGCAAGGGAGCATTGTATGAGGGAAGGGGCAGGAAAAGAAATAGATGCAAGTTTACATCAGGTTATATATCAGGAGGTATTGTGGGATGAAGCAAAGTGAAATGTGAGAAGGTGGACTAGGTAGAAACACACCATCATATTCAATGGTTTCAGACTTGGCATTGCCACAGCCTCAATCATGGCCAGCACTGTCTCCTCCATGGGGGTGAGGATGTGCAGCTACGCTTGTCCATGGATATGTGTCGCCTTGTCCTGCAAGTGAGAGGAAAGTGTATCAGTGAGGGTGGTGCAATGTGTTTAGGTGATGTGCCTATCATGGTAAACCAGCTGGTAGTATGTGCAAGATGAGAGTTGTGGGTATGAAGTTTGCAGCCATGCTAAGTGTGTGCAAGCAGGTGGTGAGACTATCAACATGAAGTATGAGTCATGATTGATAAAGATTGTTGGTAGTCTTGGTGAGGCAGGGAGGTGTTTTGGTGAATAGAACACTGTGAATGGAGCAGTGTGTGAGGCTAGTGATTCACTTGTAAGAATATGTTATGTGAAGGTGAACTCACTAGCCTCGACCACACGTGCGAGGTCATTGAACTTGTACTGCACCCAAAATCTCAGAGCTAGACTTCTTGCATTCACAGCAATGGCAATCTGCCCCAAATGTCTTCTCAGTGTCTGTCTCTTCTGGCCTCTTGAGGTTATTGGATTCATCTCCTCCTGTCCACCGTCTGCATCAAGGCCTCCCAGGCTACATGAGAGAACTTGGAACACACACACTGCCCTGTTGTGCCATTTTCACGCTTCTTCCTGGCAGCATTTTATGAACCAATGAAACCCATCAGGTGGGTGGCCCATAAAATTCCCTGGGTGGCCTTCCCACCGCCTACCCATCCGCCCCCAATGTTTCTGCAATTTTACAAGTGGGAGGGCAGGCAAGGCCTAGGACAGCTCATCAGCTCTTGCCGCAATTGACGCGCTTGTGTGGACAATTTATGGCCACTTAAGGGCTATTTCCTGCCCAGTCATAAATCTGAGGCTGGCAGGAGGAAATCATTGGGGGGGAGGTGTAGGAAGCCCAACAGATTACTCAGGCAGGTGCCTCCCTCAAGGGCCCCATTTCCAAATCGGGGGCCATGACCAAGGTCTGGACCCCCAACCCCGAGTGCTCCCTACACCACTGACCTTTCTAACCACCCACGCCCCCCCCCAGCCCAGCCGTGAGACACCCACACATTGACCCAATCCTGGGGCTCCTGACATTTAGACTCATGGACTGCATGTAGTTCCAGCAGCAGCTACCAGTCCCGGGTCTACAGAGCTACCAGCCATTTAGATGGCCAGCAGCTCACTGAGGCGAAACTTCCTCTACAGAGCTTCAAATAGTCGCAGGGCAGCCGATACCAACAGGGATGTGTGCTCCACCGACATTTTCCATAGCGGGGTGGTAACCCGCCAACTAAAAATCCTGCTTCCTGTTCAGAGACTCTTACCCAGCTACATCCAGTACCTGCTCCAGCCTGAATGCACCTCCCCTTTAAGAGCTGCGGACTAGCTTTAAGTAGTATAGGTTTTTTTTAAGTAATGTTCGCCCTGCAAAACTTGGCCTCTGCTGAGGTGTGCAGCAGTGCGCTGAGTCCTGGGCTGCATGCTATTATCATTTAAATTGGCAGGCAGTACAAAGTTTGTTTGTTGCATCAAAAACAAATGGGCGCAAGTTAATCGCACATCGTGATCCCCCTGCCATTTGCAAACCTTCCACTTATGGTGTTAACACATACATTTAAACATAAATATCTACTTACCAGACAATACAGATGCCATTAAATGCCCTACCTAACACACTCCCACATGGAGCTTCACCTACTAAAAGCACACAGAGGCCCAGATCATCTGGTCAGTGGCGGGGCAGGTAGGCTAAAGTCTTTACACCTTCTGGTGCTGGCTCCAGTTTAAATCAGTGACAAACAGAGTTGGGTGTTCAAGGAGCAAGTACAATTCCAGCGAAGCCATACCACGCTTATCATCATGAACTTGAAGGCACCTATCTTAAGATCTATCTTCAGCTCATTGACTTACACAGTTTTTAAATGGACCCGTCAACCTCTGAAATTGCATATCCCCACCCCCCGACAATGTTTAACATCCCCTCATCTCCAAACAATGTCCACCCCCTCAACCCCTGACAATGCTCATCCCTCCTTCAACTACCGACAATGCTCATCCTCCATCACACCCACACAGTACTCAAAACCGCTCCCCTAACATTGTTCATGCCCCTCCCTCACTACCAAAATATTTCATTCCCTCACCTTACCCCTCACTCCTCCAACATTGTTCAGCACCCTCCCTCATCCCTGAGAGTGCTCAACCCCTCCCCTGACATTATACACTTCCTCCCTCACTCCCAACATTGTTCATCCTTCACCCCCTCATCCCCCAACATCATTCACCATCCTCCCTCACTCCTAACAGTGCTCATCCCCTGCCCCGGTATTGTTCACCCCTTACCCCCTCACCTCCTGACATTGTTCATTGCCCTCCCTCATCTCCGACAATGCACTCCCCCCACAACCAATAATCCTATCTCCTCCTTCGCCATTGACATTGATTACCCCTTTCCTCACCTCGATATTGTTTACTCCCTCCCTCATTCCCCGTCACCACTCATCGCCTAGCTATGCTGACTTTTCAGACATAAGCCAGACAGGAGCCAGGGATTCCAGAAGGTGAGTCGAGAGGGGGGGGGGGGGGGAGTGCTGTTGGGAGAGGGGGCGGAGTGCAGTCGGGAGAGGAGGGCAGAGCGCTGTCAGGAGAGGGGGCGGAACACTGTCGGGAGAGGGGGCAGAGCGGTGTCAGTAGAAGGAGGGCAATGCTGTCGGGAGAGGGAGGGCAACACTGTTGGGAGAGGGAGGGGAACACTCTTGGCTAAGGGGTGAGCACTCTCAACATTGTCAGGAAGTGTCTGATCATTGTCTGGCAGTGGGGGCGGAGTGTTCAATATTGCCAGAAGAGGGTGAACATTGTCGGGTGGGAAGCTGAGCATTGTCAGGAGGCAGAGGGCTAAACATTGTGGGGAGGAGAGGGTGAACATTGTCGGGTGGAGGGGGGGTGGAGGTGGAGGTGGGGGTGGGGTTTCGGGGGTGGGTAGTTCAACATTGACAGAGTTGCCATCATACTAATGTACGATACTTCAGCTGACTTACTTCAAGCCGCACTCCTCAGCAAGCTTTACGTCTGTGAGTAAAAGCTCTAAGTAAAACTAGAGTTAAGTAAGGGCAAACAGCCCAAGTCTACGAGTTTCTGGCCATCTGATCCCACTGTCATTGGGAATCATGCAGCTGACCTGGCAGGGTAAAACCACAATAAGAAGTTTAAACTTCCCGCATAAACACCACGCATGTACATGCACTAGGACTTCCTCAGGGTTCCAAAGCCCATCAGTGACATAAGTTGAGTCATTTGGCGCTCCCTATATCAAAAGATTCAGGCTAATAAAACTGGTGGATGGAAAATCTGTTGAACCCATGGGTTCATGCAACCAAATTTCCAGTACGCACTCCTGGTGTTCCATACCAGAGATGCAAATTTATGAAACAAGTCCAAGTGCTAACCCACCACTATCTAATAGCAATGTTTATTTTGTTATAAACAGTTAAAAGTGCTTTAGGATAGCATTTTTACCTGGTTTAACTGAATGGCAGACTTCAGTTTTTTAACCACCATTTCCTGCGGTTGATCCCAAATTGTAGCTGTCCCATTATTTGATATGTATGCTTTACATGCTGTTATCATCTGATTGGTCACCTGGAAATCAACAAACCAATGTACCATAATTGTACTGTATTCAGTAGGAAAGCAATCAATCAGCCTCACTTATCTAAGTGTTCACATTTCCATATTTTCATGTTTAAGAACAAATCATGCATTGTTTAAAAAAACTATGTGGTATCAATAATGACCACTGGAGTGTTGTTTTATTTATTTTCCCTCTGTATTCTCATTTAAGGAAACTTTAATAATTAAATTATTTTAAAAATTATAATGTTGGCATCATACCTTCACAAACAAAGAAGTAATCTTCTCTGAAGTATTGTAGTAACGGGAGATGCTATGAACCATTCGAATTGCATTGATTAGCCCTGGGATTGCTTCCACCATAGAAACCTGCATTAAAGTTTAATACATAAATTGGTTTAAAACCTTTATATGATCATCAGAATTCCTCTCATTTTGCTTTATAACAGGCTGGATCTTGCTGGAAAAATAATCACATGACAACAATACACACCCTTATTAATTTTAAATGCACAATTATTGCACAAATTCAGACAGCAAGTTCAAGGCAATAAGAGATATGCCATAAATTACAAAACTTCAGAACCTATTTGCATGGTACAAACGACATCTCACTCTTAGATTCCTCAATATTTTTAAGAATTTGCTGGGTTTGCACATTCATTGTCCATTAAACTTTCCACAGAAACTTAGGGCTGATTCTTAGTGCAAATATGTTTGCAACGTGCTTGTCATTAATGCATTGCCAATCAAGCTCTGGGCCAAGAAGGGATTAATTTAAACTGTTCAATCTCATTCCTGCATACAGTAAATTGTTGTTAGAGATTTAAAAAAATGTTAGATTTAAAATTTATAAATTGTTTCCTTATTTTTACTTTCTTAATCCAGAGACAGTAAGTAAAAGAATGATATGGAAAACATAGAAAACCTATGATACTAGGATGATACAGTGAGGTTCCTGACGACTGGTACTAGGACCACTGCTTTTTGCGATATATATATTAACGACCTATGTTAATTGTAACAATTGAGATTAAGTATATACAGATGGAGGGCATTGTTTAGATGGTTAATTGAGCACATATAAGGAGTACTTACTGACACAGGGGGGTGGAAGGGGGCCAGAGCCAGAAAATGCAGGATGTTGTTCAAAACTCCATTGACTTTGGCAGGGCCAGAAGATTCTGCTGGTGAGAGTGGTGTAAAATTCCACCCAGGGTCTGAGTCAAGCTAGGATGTATCTGCCTGTAATAATTCACCCTGTGAGTACATCTATAAAGATTGACCCCAGTTTCTTCATTCATCGATTAGCCACCAGAAGAATAACAGCCAAGACTTTGTGCACGTGGCATAATTTCAAAATATGCAGATGACACAAAACTTGGAAGTATTGTGAACTGAGGAGGATGGTTGAGAGACTTCAAGAGGACATTGACAGGCTGGTGGAATAGGTGGACATGTGGCAGTTGAAATTTAATTCAGTGTTGTGCAAAGTGATGATTTTGATATGAAGAATGAGGAGAGGCTATATAAAATAAAGGTGCATTTCTAAATGAGGTGCAGGAACAGGCAGAATTGGAAATTTGTGTGTAGAATCATTGAAGGTGGTAGGACAGGTTGAGAAAAAGGCATGGGGAAATTGTGGGTTTGTAAATAGAAACATCGGGTAGTAATTTGCAATCCTAGCGCAGGGCCAAAGTGGGTCAGGTGGGAGAATAAAATGGCAGCCGAAGCATGGATCCGGGATTTCTGCACCCATTTCCGATGCAAACCATTTTCATCAATGCAAGAAAGGGGGTGGGTCAGGAGCCCACAAGCAGCAGAGGGACATCAGGTGCACGGTTACATTGATTGCTGAACTAGTAACTCGGCATTTTGATGGCATTGGGTGGGTTTCAGAAGGCTTTCTAAATCATGGCAGTAAGTGGAGTCAGGAAAAGAATGGGAAGGGCGGAAAAGTCTGGCAGGTGTGCAAATAAGTGGAACTTTGCTGTAAAGCGAGTAGAAAAGGCCCGGGAAAGGCGCTGGAGTAGCATGGGTTTGGTGGGGGGGGAGCGATTGGTGTGGAGCAGGCAGGGGGTGTTTCGAGCCAACTCAGGGTTTGCTCAAAAATCTGCCATCAAAGGAGCATCAGGACATTTAAACAGGCGTGCAGAAGTTCTACCCCAAGTAAGGAAGTCTGCCACATGACATGGGTGCAGCTCCCTCCCATCTATAGCGATTGAGGCATTGCAGTGGCAGTATTGCATGCCATAAGGAAGAGTCACCAGGCAGTAATAGGTCGAACATCAAAAGCCAAGGACAAATAATAGGACTCAAGAATACCCTGAGCACAGGGTCTACCTGAATAGGCTTTAAATGTCTAAGTGCCAGTGCAGAAGGAGTCTTTAACCATCCACGGAAATACTGACTGACAACTGTCATGATGAAAAGTCAATTACGGCCATGAATTACTCACATGCCTATTGAATTTTTTAAAGGAAGACCTGTGTGTTTTTAAAGGAATACAAGCAAGGACAAGATGGCCGATAATGTAAATTGACCACTTTTTGGAAAAATTCCACATGGATTATACCGATAGACCTGTCCTGGGAGAATATGGCACGTGGCACCTGTAAAGGTGTCATGGCCTTCTTCAAGCAGAGGCTCTTAAAAGGGAGATGGGAAAGATGCAAAAGACTGAACTTTAATCTCCGATGGTTGCAGTGACAAAAGACCAATTACCAATCTCAGCAGTCATCTAAAATCCATTTCCTGCTGATTCATATCTCAGAATGTGTAAAATGGTTGGAGATCAAAGAAAACAGAGTCTGGGCACAAGACATCGTTTTTTCCCCCATACAGGGAAAATGGGTTAAAAGGCTAGCTTCATCACAGTGCAGTGTGTGCTAGTATGTTGGTGTGCTCTGTGTGTGACAGGAAGAAGATGGCCAACTAGTCACTCCTGCAGATGCAGGCAAAGTCTGTCTCTTTCTCTCTTTGTTGCTGGAGACAAGGCTCAGCAAAAGCCACAATCAAAAAGGAAATCTTCAGCTAACCTGCAGAACCAAATATCTCCAAACCCACAGCAAAACTGCCAAAGTTAGCTCTATCCAATTTAACAGCCACAACATATCACCATCTACGTCTCATGGACAAGCCAAAGGCTGATTTGTATATCTTTTTTAACTTTTATTTGGACTCTTAATTTCTCATTTCTGATCTGCGTATATGTGCTATGTATTTTTATTGGGTTTTGAATAACTAATAAACTTATTCTTTCTTTGACTCAAGAAAGCCTGGTTAAATTAGCTTCTTCTAAAATAATAAATACATTTGGAGTGGGAAAAGGTAACGGCTGGGGAAGGAATCCCTTTCAAATTAATCTTGTTGTGACCAACCAAGAGGGTTGAATAAAGAAGGGGAGCCAGCTCATTCCTCCTCACTTGGGAGCATAACAAAATTAGGGTCCCATTCAGGAAGTTAGCAAATTGGGGGACCTTGCCTGGGGACTGGTCATAACACAGCTGTGCCCTCCTTAATGATGAGTTGCCTCCTAGATCATCTCATCAACAGGCCCTACTGGTTGCACTGAAGGTGGTGCTGGCCTTCAACTTCTGCATCTCAGGTTCATTTTAAGGCATGGCTGATGACTTCTGTGGGATCTCTCTGTAGGGTGCTTACTGCTACATTTACACCATCACAGGTGCCCTCTTCATAAGGGTGATTGACTTCACAAGTATCCCCATGGATTCAGTCTCTCATGCACAGAGGACAATGGGTTTTGTTTCAATATCTAGCTTTCCCAAGCCTATGGTGTCATTGACAACACCCATGTGGCCATCAAGGTCCCCATGGACAGCACTGACAGGTTCATAAACAGGAAGGGTTAGCATTCCATCAATGTGTATCGTTATGTGACCATAGAAAGAACTTTCTGCGTGTCTGTATGCTTTCCAGTCTTCTGCCAGAGTACTATTTTACTCAGAGAGTAAACCCTGCCTCAGTGTTTCCACTCCATCCCCTAAGCACATGGGTGAATTCTGGGCAACAAGGATTACCCTCTAAGATGGTGGCTCCTAACACGCACCGAGATGCTCAAACAGAACCCCAGCAGTGGTGCAGCAAGAGTCACCTGTTTACCAACACCTTGACTGAGAAGGCTATCAGCCTGCTCAAGATGAGATTTTGATCTGGGATCTGGGTGTCCTGGTACATGAATCGCAAAAGGTTAGTATGCAAGTAGAGCAAGTGATTCGGAAAGCTAATAGAATTTTATTGTTTATTGCAAGGGGAATTGAATACAAAAATAGGGAGGTTATGCTTCAGTTATACAGGACATTGGTGAGACCACATCTGGAGTATTATGTACAGTATTGGTCTCCTTATTTAAGATATAAATGCGCTAGAAGCAGTTCAGAGAAGGTTTACTAGAGTAATACATGTTTTATGAGGAAAGGTTGGACAGACTAGGCTTATATCCACTGGAGTTTAGAAGAGTAAGAGGTGACTTGATTGAAACATATATGATCATGAGAGTTCCTGACAGAGTAGATATGGAAAGGATGTTTCCTCTTGTAGGAGGATCTAGGACTATGGTTATTGTTTAAAAATAAGGGGTTGCCCATTTAAGACAGAGATGAGAAGAATTTTTTTTTCTGAGGGCACTCTCGTCCTCAAAAGGCAGTAGAAGCAGAGTCTTTGACAATTTTTAAGGTAGAGTGAGATAGATTCTTGATAAGCAACAGGGTGAAAGGTTATGAGGGTAGGTGGGAATGTGGAGTTGAGGTCACAATCAAATAAGCCATGATCTTATTGAATGGCAGAGCAGGGGGGGGGCTGAGTGGCCTGCTCCTGCTTGTAAGTCCTTTGTTTGTAAGTTCGTATGATTCCTTGACCACTCTTTGGAGCCCTACAATAAATGCTTGCCAGGGTCTCCGGAATGGTAGTCATGGCATCCTGCACATGGAACAGCAAAGGGGAGTGGTGATTTAGAAGACAAAGCACATGGAAGGCCTTCCATGACATCAGAAATAACATTGGCTACTCACATTTCAAAATTCCAGCGATAATGATAACTCTCAGTGGAGACCTGGGATTTCCTGCGGAACAAAGTGGTGGCAGAGGCAGGCATTTTATTGGTCCCGAGACAGGTTGCCTGCCTCTGTTTACACCACCATGTGCTTCCATGCTGGTGCAGTAGGTCCAATTCCAGCCCATTCTCACCTCCTTAAAATGAAAATCACGCAGGCCAGCACCGCTGGGTCGGAGGCATGATTGCAAAGTCTGGAAATTTCCCTACAGCCAATTCCTGCCTCAGCGATGAAAATCCCGTCCATAGAATATAAAAGTAAGGAAGTTATGATGTTACGATCTGGCATCTGTCAATCTTGGGAAATGATGGACTGCTCCTGGGGCTTATATCACTTCTGGATGAACATCGTCTGTTGTGGCTGGAGACACCGATTCGCGAATGGCAGTCCCTTTTGTAGCTGATACATATGAATGGCATTGCCCCAAGGTCAACTCATGTTTTTTTCTTTCCAGTGGGCTCCCTTTTCTGCCATCTGGTCATTTTTGTCCTCTGCTTTTTCCACACCCTTCTTGACTGCTCGTCTCCAGGCACTCCAGCCAGCGGCAAGAACTTCCCAAGCACTGACTCTGATCCAGGACAACTTAAGGTCTCACTCACCGATGTCCTTGTATCACAGATGTGGACGAGCTGCTGGTGTCATGCGAATAGCAAGCTTGCCATAGAACATATCTTTGGGGACGTGGCCATCATCCATTCGGCACACATGACCCAGATGATGAACCTTTTAAAAAAACCAGTTCCCCCTCAACTGGAGGATTGTGTCCAATTCTGAGCATCTCACTTTAGGGAGGACGTACAGGCTTTAGAGAGGGTGCAGAAAAGATTTATACAAATGGTACCAGGGATGAGGTGCTTCAGTTATATGGCTAGATTGGAGAAGCTGTGGTTTGTCCCCCTTAGGGAAGATTAAGAGGAGATTTGATAAAGGTATTCAAAAGAGAATTGGATAAGCACGGAAGAGAAAAAATTTGCAGGGCGGCTACAGGGAAAGGGCTGGGGAGAGTCCCACTGAGAAACTCTTGCAGAGAGCTGGCATGGACATGGCGAGTCAAATGGCCTCCTTCTGTGCTGTAACCAGTTTATAATTCTACTCTGATTCTATCCATTTACGGTAAGCAGTAGGAGATTGTAAATACTTACAGGATCACTGTTGTATAACGGATCACAGAATTTCTCTAGTGTGTAGAGGTACTTCACATTATCTTTGGCCTCATTACCTGCATCAGTAATTCGAATGTCCAATTCTCGCCAGCTCTGGAAGGACAACAGACCATAAATAATTATTTTGACTAAGCAAGACAGCCAAATAACTGTGATTTGCACTAAGGTAAATCCTTCTCTAGTATTTGGAAAAAAATAACCTGATGAGTAAATCTCATTTAGCCTGATTCTGGTTACCTCTCTTTAAAAGGGTACTCCAAACAACAAGCAAATTGATGTAGTTTACTGAAGCAAATTATATGACCTGGACCTTCAAATACCTCTTAAAATTTTGTGATCAAAGTTTTAGTAAAGGAAAATAGGTAAAATGAATTAAATAAAATGTGGTATGAAATTTAGAAATCAATAAATTAACTTAATAAACATACAAGTTTCAGGAGAAAAAAGCAGCCTTTCATGGACTAGGGTAAAACTATAAGAAAGGCATAAAAAGGCAGGTAAGTAATGCAGCTTTGCAAAGATTTAGGTGAAATTAATTAAATAAATGGGGCATAAAGTCAACAAAAATGGAGCTTAACTAAATTAAGGACATAAACTTCATGAATTCAAAGTAGCATTACACAGAACCAAGATTGGAAAAAATAAAATTAAATAAACTGCACCGCAGTTGGAAACGAATAAATGAATTAAATACAAATAAAATGTTGCAACATTTATGAAAAAGACACAAATGTCATGAATTTATAATGGCATTATACAGAATTGGAAGAAATAGCAATAATTAAACTGAACAGGGTCACCAATAGCATGGATAAGATGAACATAACTGCAGTTGACTGGCATAGCAGCTGCATCAGATGGTTTTCACACACTTTGAAAAGCATCAAAAAACATAGGCATGCAACACTGAAGAACTTGATACCAAAGACGTATATTGAAAGGATAACACACGCCATCAGGAGCTGTGAATTTCAATGAGTTTTAAAAAGGATAATACAAGCAAAAGCAAACTTAGACAAACCAGAGTCTAAGAGAACGTGGAGGAAAGCTAAATCAAAAAGAAAGCCTCTGTAACAATTGGAAGTTAAAGGAACTACCAAGTTCAGAGGGAACAAAAGAATGAAGGGATATCATAAAGTGAGTACTTAGTGAATTTAAAATATAGTTGGACAAACAAGAAATAAAGGGCAGTAGTAGAGGCAAAGGACAAAATTAAATTGTAAAATGGATCAGAAGAAAAAGCCGAAGTAACACGGAGCTGTGTGTTCAATTTATGATGTTTGCAATGGGAAAACTAAGCTTTGCTTAACAGATGAGTGAGGAAACGCAACAATTGTTTACTGATAACTAAGCTAAAATTGAGAGCTATGACTTTAGACCAGAAGTTACAGGAATTTACAACGCAGGCAGAATTAGCTGATTTTCACATGTGATGGATATTATTAGGTTCAGTAGGTGAAGTCTGTGAAATAGCCAAGCTTAGACCAGACTATGAGGGTAAACGGTGAGAGATCAGATCTGGAAAACAGCATAACCAGGGACAAAATAGCCATGAAACAGAGACAAGTGCTGTTGGAAATGGATGATTAAAGTTAGTAAAAAAAATTATGAGGACTGCGAAAGTCTATGAAGGCTATCAAATAGTTTACACTAAAAAACCAATATCACTCCAACAATGCATAAGGAACCAAGGCGGAGTGGGGTGGGGGGGGTAGAGTTTAAAGTTGAGGTGCGTCATGAGGATGCCAACCCATTGATGCCCAAGGCCCATTTGATCTAATAGTCAGGTAGAGCTCCAAATGGACTCGCCTGTTCATTGGTAGGAGGTTGTATACATACATTAGAATTCTACCCCAGATGTCAGACCCCAATTACAACTTTGCTATTGTACATACATTGATTGGCCTAACCAATGTTCCTTATAGTGACTGCTGGAGGCCAGTCAAAAACAGCTAAAGAAACTTTTTGTTTCTCCTTAAAATTAAAAATCTGCAGATAACATATAATGGGCATACTATCTGATGTATTCAGTCATTGCAACTAAGTTGCTCCAATTATTTCTTTATTATTATGTAGCAATACTGTTATAAAACAGCATTATCTTCACATTGCTCAGCAATATCATGGAAACAGCATCGATATTATAGATATACATCTGTGAATTTCTGTTCTGAAAAATAGAACATTTCACATTTTTATATAAACACTGGAAAAAATTACTTTGTGCCAGAACATAGTCAAAATATTAACCAGAGCAAGCTACATTAAATTCTTCCAGATCAAATGTAGCATAGGTCAGAAGCAGTAAAAGCTCAGTCTAGATCAACACTTTCACTATAATAGCCTGTATTTAATTCATATAGGTGCAAAGGGGGTTGCTGATAGAATTCTAACCCCTATGTCACCCACGTCCTAATTTTTTGTGAAGTTCAATCAAAGAAAAAGACAGGAGGAAGCACCTTAAGAAGCTTAGATTTTGCTGTTGTAAGAACTCCAAGTACTGCCTTCACATTTTGACCCTTTAGTTGATCTAGTAGATAATTGAACCTTGACATTCTTTTCTTCCAGTGATCCAACTCTGCACGTGGACCTAGATCGTCAGCTTCCTTACGCAATTGTTCACTTTCAGCAAGAACCTAGAATTGGCAAACTAATGTTAAATGGAACAGGTCCGATTCAGTATTATATTGACAATACTCATACAATGACACATTTTACCAAAATGCTGAGGAAACTTCTTTTATCAAAGTCTTAAATGCCATCCTATGTGGCTGTGACATAGGTAAACTTTTGACACAGTTGGCCACACCATCTTCCTCCAGCGTCTCTCCATTACCATCCAGCTGGGTGGAATGCCACGCACCTGGTTCCATTGTTATCTATCTAATCATAGCCAGAGGATCACTTAAAATAGCTTCTCTTATCATTCTCGTGCTGTTACCTCTGGTGTCACCCAATAATCTATCCTTAGACCCCTCCTATTTCTTATCTACATGCTGCCCCTCAGCTACATCATCCAAAAACATAAAGCAGGTTTCACATGTATGCTACTGACACCCAGCTTTACCTCACCACCATCTCTCTTAATTCCATCACAGTTGTTAACTTATCAGGCTGCATGTTGGACATCGACTACTGGATGAACCAAAATTTCCTCCACACAAACATTGGGAAGACCAAAGTCATTGGCCAGGATTTTCTGATCCCATCGCAGGTGGGATCTATCGCAGGTGGGATGGAGAATCTGGTGAGCCAGTCAACAGTCCATTGGCTTTTGGTGGGACTTTGTGGTCCTACCCAAATCCCGGCCATCATCTTCAGCTTCTGGTTAAAAACTCCATTCCCTAGCTACTGATTTCATCCCTCTCCCTGGCAACTATGAGAGGCTTAAATAGACTGTTCACAATCTTGGTGTCATATTCGACCTCAAAATAAACTTCATGCCACATAACTATGTTCTCAATAAGACCGCCTATTTACACCTCTGTAACATTGCCCGACTTCATTCCTGTCTTAGCTCACCTGCTGCTGAAAATCTTATCCATTCCTTTGTCATCTCTAGACTTAACTATTCCAACATGGCTGGTTTCCCTGATTCTACCATCTGTAAATTCGAGGTCAACCAAAACATTGTTGTCCATACCCTTATGTGTCCCAAGACCTGTTCACCCATCAACCCCGTGCTGCTGACCTGCATTGGCTCCCAGTTAAGTAATGTCAATCTTAAAACTATCATCCTTGTTTTCAAGTCCCTCCTTGGCCATGCTCCTCTCTATCTCTGTAATCTTCCCCAGCCCAACAATCATCTGAGATATCAGCACTCATCTAATTCTGGCCTCTTGTGCATCCCTGATTTTAATTCCTCCATCATTGGAGTTTGCGCCTTCAGCTGCCCAGGGCCTAAGCTCTAGAATTCCCTCCCTTCACCTCTCCACCTCTCTTTCCTCCTCCAAGACAATTCTTAAAACATATCTGACCAAGCTTTTCGACTTCTGCCCAAATAACGCCTGCAACTTGGTGTGGCTTTGTTCATGGCACTACATAAATATACATTGCTGTTGTTGTTTATTCCGCTCACCGTGCAACCATCATTGAAACCTTGTGTTATTTAATCCAAATACTATAATATTTCAAGGTAGTCCTGACCAAGTTTCTGGGCACAATGCAAATGCGCTATCTAACAAAACAAACAAAACTTTTGAATCCATTCCAGCAGTGGACTCCAAATTATTCACTATACTTTTATTGATGTTAACTTCAACAGACATTTAACCATATTGTATGTGGAATAAAAAATTGTTGCTTGGATGAAGTACAGTAGAGGGGCCTGGAACTATACTACCGTTTCACGGCAAAGAGTGAATGCTTTCAGGAGAGACAGTGGAAGGCGTTTAACATACATTTTAAAGAAATAGAAGGAAAATGCAGAGTTCAGAGTCCTTATTTAAAAGTATTTTTAATCTGTGTTGAAAATGCAAATTGTTTCAAAATTGCTTTATTGGTAAAGTTGGTCGGTGTATCTGTTTAATTATTTTGACAGGAAATCCCATTCACACAGCATATGCTTGTAGGCTGTAATGTAGATCATCTTAGTCCCTCTGTGGTGAGTACTTGATCTCACCTAGAGAGATGAGAAGAAGCCTTCTTAGAAGAAAAACTGGAATTCACATTTAGTTAGCATAATATATACACATCCACAATCATACCAAGGCAGGACAGCATTGGCGAGGCCTGAAGACAGATGGCTTCCTCTCATTAAAAGTAAGCTCATGCTAGGGAATCAAATTGGGGAAGAAAGCTCAAAAATGAAATGCTATTTTTAAAAATAGAATTTTTGATCTTAGTCAGTCATATCCACCCACCTATATTCTTACATGTAAACCATTATTTATTTCAGCAAAATAAGCTATAGCGGAAAATAAACCACAAATAGTGTTATCCAAAAATACCTGAGCTCACGAAACACTTAATTCATTTTCATATAAAGACTGCTATGAAGTATAAGGTTATAATTTGTTCAAAAAACATTCAAAATCTACAGCAGTTCCTTTCTGTTCAGGACTTATGGTAACAGCAACCATTTATCATTCATTTAGCATTGTTTTTTTGAGTCACATGGAAATATACCCCATTGTATTGGCTAGTTTTGGATAAGATCCTTAACTTGCCAAAAATTTTCTCCAGAACAGATAAAGAACATGTTAACACTACCTGGTCAATTTGTTAACAGATAAAGAACATGTTAACACTACCTGCTCAATTTGTTTTATCCACTCTTTAATACAGGCTTCAATCTTTTCTAAGGCTTCAGTGCTATTGGCTACGGACAAATAATCTGAAGGGCCTTTGAGGAGCCTCAAATCAAAAGTCTTACATTCTTTCAAGTTCACCTATAATCAAACAAAATAATAATATTACAATTACATAAAAAGACATGTTATTGTACAGCTGTTGAACTTAATCAGTGCAAAGTGTACAAACATTTAATACATACACATTAAGAGGTATATTTCCAATTAACAATGGTCATGTATGAAAGCTAAATGTTCTTTCTGAATTCTTTTGGTCACTGATTTAACACAAGCTTTACCAAAAACAATTTGATAAAAATAACAGCAGTAATTTAATATAATATCAGCAGTAATTTAATAAAAATGTCAATATTTGTGTGCGAATCTTCACACAGTGTAAATTCAAGCCATAATTGGATGGAGTTAATAAGTTACAAATAATAAGTAAAATAAAGTTTTGATGACTAATTCGGATCTGACCTCAACCAAGCCCTTCACATCCAAGCCTCATATAACCTCATATGACTGTGCTGCAAGCTCAGCCTCCAGGCCATTAGCAATGTGAAGCACTTGCTCAATGCCCTTAAATTTACTTCCACACAGTCAGGGGTGAAATGTTCTAATGGCTCTTCCCTATGACCAAACAAAAATCAAGAAAATCTTTTTTTAAAGATTACATTAGTTGAATGGATTTTGTTTGGGTTTTTTTGAGAGTGTATAAGTTGATATTGTGCAAAAGTCTCACCAGAGGAATCCAAACTGATGAACTCGTGACTGGAGACACTTAATGCTGTGGGTTGACAGCAGGAGAAACTGCAAGTTCTTGTAGGGGGCCAGGACACACTCAAGGACCACCCTCAGAAGGTACTGAGAACAGGTTGCCAGGAAGGTCAACTACAGAATCTGGACCTGAGGATCTGGCAGCAGTGCCACAGAGGTCTGACAATCTTATGCGCTCGCACAAGATCAGAGAATACATCTTCATGTCATCTCCGACCCACTACAGCAGCCTCTCACGCTGCTCACAGTAGCACACCCCAGGACTCCTTGATACTCAGGACTCAGCCCATCCAGATACGCCACCTCATCCTCACACACAGTTCAATGCTTCGATCTTATACCTATCCCTTGCTGCTTCCACATATCTCCTGCTATTTAGCTATGACAGGTACATCACCCAAACACAGTGCTACAAGATCACTGACATTCTGCCCTTTCCCTTGCAGTATAAGATAGCAGTCAATAGAAGGGAGCAGAGCAGAACTGGATAAGGATGGCCTGCATCTCCTTAAGCTTACAGAGGAGATGATTATCAGCATCATGGGGTTGGTTGTAACAGGGCCCACAGCATACAATATCCCTGAGAACATTGAAGAAAATTGTACTTTCCTGCCTTATGTCCCTCTACTCTGAGCACATTCTCAGCCTGCTACCTAGCATGATGAGCAAGCTGTTGATGGCGAGACCATAGGCTCCCAACCCCACAGCCTATCCTTCACACCAATCTTCCCCTTCTGAGTTCCTGCTTTTGGGCCCCCAACAACTGCTGTCTGTACAGCCATAGCAGCCCAAGGAGGAAGGGAAGGAGCAACAGCATCATTTGATGTGACACTCACAGCTACCAGCTCAGATACTGGCACTGGACATACTTTGGAGACTAGCACAGAGTTGCAATCAGAACATGCTTAGCCACTGGACATGGGTGGGCTGCAACCAGGTCAAGTTTATTTTCCAGCTCACTGAAAGTTGAGGTCACCAATAAGGTCAGAAGACTCACATGAGGACCTTGATGGTGACGCAAGTAGGAGAGCATTGTAGTATTGGGATGCACACTGAGATGCTGGGCGCGTTGGTAGGTTTACCAAATAACCTCCCATTACTGTCAGTAGCATGGAGGACTGTGGTTCCAAATTAGCAGAAGGCATGGCACAGGGTTTGCTGTCTCTGCAACCGCAGCTCCAATTCCCTGTTGTGTTACATACAGAGAGGCACTGCAGCTGCAGCCTCCTTAATTTTTGCAGCCATTGTATGGACAGGTCACTTGCTCCTCTACCATTCATGTAAGAATGCAGCAATACTCTCTGGCAAATGCACCAAAACACCTCCAAAATTACTCCAGAGTACTTACAGAGAAGAAGCAACACCACACAAAAGAACTTCTCAGCCAAGGTTTTTCTTCAAAAGTAACATTTTTTTCTGTTTTTTTGGTCTGTAAATTATAATTCTAGCAGAACATGAAATGTTTTTCCAGCGAGTACAGAGAGAAAACCAACCCATCTAGGGGGTGAACTCAGCTAAACCCTGAAAATGTGGGTGGGGATTGTGGCACGTGATTAACCCACACCTGTTCATTGAGTTGCTGATGGCATGATAACCTCATACCATCAATTGTTTTACATGGGTACTGCATGCAGCCTGCACTAAGCACACCAATAATTGGCTGCCACATTTGCAGAATGCTTGATATCACAATTGCCTAGTGCGCTGTAGATGCAAGAATTGGTGGGAGGCATTTGAAAACTGATTCTTATCCTCTGATACTTTGAGCAATTGCTGAACATACAAGATAATGTGCACCAAGGTTTTCAGACACTGCACTTGGAGGTGTTGGTGGAAAAGGTGCAAAGAGGAGTGATATCCTGTATCTGCAGGGAGGCAGGAGCACTCCAGAAAAATGCTCAGGAGGCAGAGTGTTGCTCCAAGAATACAGATGCAATGCAGGAAGAAGTTGTCTAACAATAATGTATGTGTTGTCCAGATCAGGGTTCATCTTCAAATGGCATACCTATCCAATTGCACCACTAGTCTCATCTACTACACGATTTTTTTTTAATTCACTCAGGGGATCTGGGCTTCACTGGCCAGGCCAGCATTTATTGCCCATCCCTAATTTTCTTTGAGAAGGTGGTGGGGAGCTGCCTTCTTGAACCACTGCAGTCCATGTGGTGTAGGTATACCCAGAGTGCTATTAGGGAGGGAATTACAGGATTTTGACCCAGCGACAGTGATGGAACGCGATATATTTCCAAGTCAGGATGGTGAGTGACTCGGAGGGAAACTTCCCATCTATCTGCTGCCCTTGTCCTTATGGATGGTAATGGTCATGTGTTTGGAAGGTGCTGTTGCCCTGGTGAATTCCTGCATGCCCATCCTCCATCTACCAAAAACTGGAGTACACAATAAAATGCATGGTGCACTGAGAAAGTAGAATCACTTTTGGTTCAGAAAAATATCAGTTCACATTAGATATGCAATGTATGTGCAGACAATAGCACCCTGCAAAATGGAGATGTCTGTAATCTGTGCAAACCCTCATGCTCATCCATCTTTGTGTTTGAAATGAGGTGAAGCTTTTTCTTGATGTATGTTGTAGTGCACTGCAAATTGTGAGATGCTGCTTATATCTCCAGCAGTTGCCTGGAAAGAGCAGGTGTATAAAAGTTAAGAGCCAATGTTACCTTGAGAGTCAGGGGCAATGCAATACTTGTTCTGCTTTGCAATTTCAGTTGTCGCTGCAAAAGTTGGCAGATTTCAGTCATGACCTCTTTAGTGAAGCAAAGAAATCTCAAGCATTGGTCCTCACTGTCACTGAATTGCACCCTAAAGACCCTCTCCGGATCTGGTCTCCTGTTAAGGACTCTTCTTCTCCTCCTCCCTCTTCCAGCAGATTGTCCTGCTCCATGTGACCTCTCTCATTCTCCCAGTCTAAAGGAGACCTACCAGGCCACCCATGTCTAGAAGCACATTGTTTAAAAGCTTGTGCTAAAACAAATAAAAATGTATTTCAGCCCCAGCCAGACGATTCCCTGTAAACTATTCAAACTTTACATAATTATAGAACAGCATCAAAAACACATGCAATTGCACCAGCAGCCAGAAAATATAAGCCAGAAACTAACCTGTAAGTAGTTCATTATCACTTTAAAAGCAACAATAGGGGGTTTTCCATGCCGTTTAATGCATGTTCAGCTGTGTGGGGTTAAGACAGGGTGTAAAAGCTAGATAGAGTATGGTATTCAAAAACAGCAGCGTTGACATTAAATCAGTGTGGCGTACTGATTGACATCATAATCTTCCTGCTCTGCATGTTGCTGGCAGCTGTTCAATCAGTGTGCCAAACACTTTTACCATTATGGCATCCAGAGCACTTCCTGTAGGAAATGTGCATGCACACTGCAGATATCCTTTTGAACTTCAGGAGGTCTTGTAGCAAAGAAAAAAAATAGGTGCTACAGAGCCCAAAATCTCCATCTTTCTTATCTCGCTCTTTCTCTTAGATGTGGATAAGTGTTATTCCACAAGTGTACAAACTTCATTGAGTTGCAAAGCTGATTAAGCTTTACTTAAAAGATGTTCTCACCCTGCTGTCATGCAGAAATGGAATCAAAATTATCTTACTCTTAGGTGAAAGTTAACTTCACCTGTTCTTATTCAATGGAGGTATAGGGCTGAATTTCCTTTGGGCTTCAGGACACTAATGTTGGGACCAAATGGGGGTCCCAAGCCTAAATTTGTTGGCAGCGAGAACGGCACAACGATATCCCAGAGGCAGCCTCCTAATTGGCTGCCTCCAAACTCAGCGAACAATTAAGGATGGTGGACAGGTTCCTAATACTGCCAACTCAATCAGAGGGCCAGCAGCTCTGAAGACTTGGCACCCCATCGGCAGAAATGGGCACTGCTAAAGCAGCTTGGGAATCAAGAGGGAACCTCAATATGGAGGTGCCCTCACAGGAGTAAGTTCAAAATAAAAATTCAGAGGGGTCAAAAAGGCAAGCCCCTTGGATCCAGGTGGAAAGCTCTCCGGATGAATCGTTGGCTACAGAGGGTGCCTTTCCTCTTTGCGGACCCTCTTTGGGGCATGGAGCCTCTGGTGCCAATTGTTTTGTTGAGGTTTTCCTTACTCTATGAGTGACTTGAAGGTAGTCAGTATATAGTTTTTCTTGAAACTATTTTTAAAAGAACTATTTACAAAGACCTCATTGTAAGTAGATTATTTCCCAGACGTAGGCTTTTCGATGTCTTGCTCTCTTGGAGCTTCTTGGTCATCTGACCCCAAAGTTATGTTTACATCATTATTAACATAATTGTCTAATTATCAAAACCATTAAGCCTTCACTCTATATCTCCTCCCAGTTATAATCTCAAAACTATTACATTATTTTGGTAAACTATTTACATTACATTTCCACCATCTGTTAACCTCGTGGACTGTTTACAGTTTCCATCCAGCTCCCATCTCCCCCACACCACCTCTAAGTCACTGACGCCAAAGGCATTAATCCCCAACAGTGTTCTCGTCTCTCTCAGAGGACGTGTAAGATACAAGTGTTCCCTTATCTTCTCCACGGAAAGCAAACACATTGGTGAAGTGGGATAGCAGCTTCTCAAGACCGCTGGAAGCTGGGCTGTGACTCATACAATGACCTAAATGCAAAAGTAGTGAAAAGCAATCAAGGAAAAATGGATTCAAGAGGAAAACCTCCAAGACTCAAAAAATCACAAACCCTTGAAAAGGAGGACAACAATCTGAAAATCTCTCTGTTATCTTCTTCTGCGTTGCACATTGGACCAACTTGAGAAAATTAAACTCTTTCATCTCCTATGAAGAACTTTGCAGCTGTATTATTCATTGCTGCTCTGATGACAAAAGACGTATTCAAAACCTGAGACAGGAATGAATTGGATAAAGGAAAAGAAGGATGAGGAACATCCTGAAGACACTGCAGGACATGAGGAAAGGAAGACTTTCCTACTACTCCTCGGGTAAACGTTTCACTTGCTGCAGGTTTGCTTGGCTTGCTTCAGCATGAGGCTGCTCCAATGCAGACAATGTGATCGCGGGGTTAAGATGAGAAAGTAGGATTGCAACATCAACATATCAACCACATATTGGAAATATCCATGACTTCCTTAAGTGGAACATTGGAAAATAGGCTAGCAATGTCAAATAAGCACATGTACACAGCATTGCTATCGATATGCAAGTCCTGTATGGACTTCACAAACGTGAAGGAGCCCTTCACCTTCACTTTATGTGGAAAACTGGTTGCAACAATTTGCCCAACCATTTGGCCAATTCATGCTGTGCAGAACCGGTCATAGATAAGATAGGGCGTAAAGGGACATCACTTTATTGTGTCTTGGGCAGCCCATACATACATGGACGTAGCGAACCATGAGGGCGAACCCTGTCATATATATCACGCGGTAGCGCATCGCTCTTACACAAGTCCAGCAAGCGCTGCTGAATATCATGGCGATCAAGACGCACCACCACTGCATGAATCAGCATTCATTGAGCTTATGAACTTGGCAACTCACGCAGTTGAATTCAGTTTTAATAACACCATGTATGCCCAAATAGATGGTGTTGCCATGGGATCCCCACTCGGCCCAGCTCTCACAAACTTCTTTGTTGAGTTCCATGAGAAACATGTCTTCGATGGAATGGCACCTAGCCTCCTATCTGTCCACCATATTTAAATCCACAGATGCATGTAATCATTTCCTCACGTCTTAATGGGCTCCATCCTGCCCTCAAATTCACCTTTGAAATGGAGCAGTCAAAAGAACTCCCCTTCCTTCATGTGCTAGATGAGAAATCTGCCGGGGGATTCTCGACCACGGTCTACTGCATGTCTACATTCTCTGGCCAATATACCAATTGGGATTCTTACAGTTCCACAAGCTATAACATTGTAAATAAAGCCCAAGCCATTTGCTCACCATGCAAGCTTGATGCTGAAATAGGGCGCATCAAAGGCATCCTGCAGGATAATAGCTACCCTGATCAGATCATTTTGCACTGTATATCACGCAAACTCACAAACAGGCCATCACTTTCAGCCCTGAAAAGTGCCCAGTCTACCTCAGATTGCCCTGGAAGGGCAAGGTATCTCAAAAAGTTGAGCAACAAGTTAAGCTAGCTGTTTCATGCTGCTACTATGCAGTAGTAATACGAGTGATATTCGCCACTAACAGGATGCTGCTATCAAGCCAAAAAGACATTCTGCCAATCACACAAATGAGGAATGTGGTATATGAATTTCAGTGCCAGTGTGATGCTAGGTATGTAGACCAAAGACTGGAGGATCCTATCAAACAGCATATTGCAGCCGCTGTTTGCAATGGACAAGGTAAAGACTACACCCTACCAGTCCATGCATGCAAAAATCAAAAGAGTGTCCAATATTACATGTGATTCTGCAATTGGACCACATTTGCTAAATAATCCTCAGTGTGATAAGAATTAAGCTGTCAACTAAGTGGTGTATTTGCATGCACTTGAAACTACATATATTAATACACAGGTCCCTTTGCTGACAGAAAGAACATGTATACACATTGTGCCTGTTTCAGTTCAACAAAATAAGTGACAATCATTTGCTGACTCATTCCTCAGGGAAATGCCTTGACCAATCAGGATCAAGCTGCCTGGTTTAAATTTCAAACAATGATTGGCAGTTAACTGTCAGTCACCATCACTGTTAAATCTCCATGGCAATGCCGCTACCAATCAGAGGCCACTTGCCAACCAGTCAGCACTCTCTTCACATACAGTATAAATTGTTGTTTTCCTCTTATATTGGTATTCTTACGAATTTCATGATGAGTGCAAGATGGAAAGCTTCAACATGTTTCCTTATTCAGCAATATAAAGTTTCTCTTTAAACAATTTATTATGAACCATTTGCAAAGGCCTCATGGTAAGTACATTATTTTCTGGACACAGGCTACTTGTGGCTTGCTCCCTTGGAGCCATTTGGTCATCTGGCGCTGATATCATACTTACATCATTGTCCTATTAACATAACTATTAACCCTTGATTCTACACCGATTTTCCCTCAGAATGCTGCAGGAGCTGGCAGCCTCTGCGCAAGGCTTGAGGGAGGTGGGTAACTGGTAACCAGTCTGTCACCGGCAAAATACTGACGGTCCATCTAAATCGTCCCTAATTGTGGTCTTAAGTTTGCTAATCCTAACTTTGCCTCAGTTCACCTGATCTCTCTCCCCACCCACCACTGCAAACCTCCCCGATGGCAGGAATGCATTGGGGAGCTGCTATTTTCTCTGTGGCCTAGAAAATTCTGTCCATAACTCTGGAAGAAATTGTAATGGAGGGAACACGGAGGGATGAGGTAGGAACAAATAGCTTCACTTATATGTACATATTTTTCTGCATGCACCATTTAATTGTTAAGGCATGTAGCCAAAGAAGGGCATACTAAACTTTTTACTATGAAAATAAAACGCATTTTTGTAGAAATTGCTTACTTTTTCCATCAGGCTTTCCTGAGCACTAGCCAGAATGCTCACAAACCCATCCAAAGAGCTTAGGAAATCTTGGCGTACAGCGCTGGCCTGAGGACTGCTCAGCTCTCCCCAACCACCATTCATCTTCTTCAAAGCAGGAACAAACACTTCTGACAGGAGGTGTTCTACAGCTTTCAGCAACCCAGCATCAGATGTATCAAGGACATTGAAATTTACCTCCTAGGAATTTTTTTAGCAAAAAAAAAATGCCATAATCGTCAGAATTTAAACAGATTCAGTACTTAGAACATTCCCTTAAATATAATACGTAGTACAAAATTGTGTCAATTTCCCACATATAACCTAGTGTAACAATGGGCAGGATATTGCGCTCGGCATGCAGGCGCATGTCCGATACAGCCAAGCGTAAAATGATACGTGATGACATCGGGCAAGTGTCCTGATGTCATCGCACAGTCTTGTGATATTTTGCAAGATAAAAGGCCTGTTAAGGCCATTAAGATGCTAATTAAAGTAAAATTTACGCTGCCCGTCCAACCTAACGATTGGCAGGCAGACAAAAAGGCCAAGCGGCCTTCATATTTTCTAGGAAACCTCACCCACAGGCATGATGGGGTTTCCTAGAGCAAATAAACATCAAATAAAAATTTGCCTTTTGAATTAAAAACATGTCCCAGTTTATGTGACAGAGTCACATGAGGGGACATGTTTCATGACATTTTTATTTCTTTTATTATTTTTCTTAAACAGTGCTTCATCTCCCTGAGGCAGCTCCATTCCTCAGGGAGATTGAAGCGTTCTTTCCCGCAAGAGCGAACCGTGTGTTAACCCACTCTCCCTCCTTCCCCCACCCGCACAGGCAGTGCTCAGCGCTGCCGCTTGCATTCCACGCTGGGCGAGCCTCAATTGGCCCACCTGCGAGAAATCGTGGTGTGGAGCCAATCGCAGGTGGCAGTCAGCATCCCAACCGCCTTGTCCACCCCCACCAAGAGCAAAATCCTGCCCAACGTATGGGCATACCTCCTCCTTCAGGTACCATGCCCTAAGAGGACATTGACAACTATGGATTTCCATTGGATTAGTCCATGGTTATGCTTGGCCAAGTATTACAATGGTTTGCCGTCGCCATCTGCAGTATGGCTGACCAGGAAACTCTCTCACTCTTACAATCTGCCATCACACATATTGGAAGGATTTACAGACTGAGAATCAACCTGTTTGGCCATGTTATGATGCACCTTCTGTGACTAAAGCAGCTTTTCGCTTCATCTGATGTACATTACAGGAATTTCTGGCAGGAGTATAGTTATGAATGGCAGAATTCAATTGAACCAACATGGCAACTGAGCTGGAGTATCTGCCCCAGAGGTAGAGACACTACCAGTGCACCACAGGACATTCATGGGATTACCACAATCCAAAGCACATCCTTTCTCCTATTAGAGAAAAGTTATACAAATTTATGCAGGCACAGGCTATTTTGACAACAGTGGCCCATTATTTATTTGCTTTAAGACTTTTTAAATTGTTATGATACGGCAGGTGGTATTTGGCCGGGCTGAACAAATCCACAAGGGATACTTGGCCACGCTATCACAACAGTTTTGCAATTTGTATTTATTACGAGGAGTTTTGTGCACTGAATTCATAAGCAATGAGTCCACTAACACCTTTAGAGATTTTAAAAATTAAATTAAATTAAAACATTTATTAACAAATGAAAAAAAAACACATACACAAGATTACATCTACATAGTTACTTATTATAACAATTCCAAATATTTCCTAATTAACTGGATCCCCTTTAAGGCAACAGTCCAAAATAGGTTTTAAATTTATTGAGACAATCAGCAAGGTTACCACAAGCACCCATTCGACAGTAGAATTCCAAAGACTTTTAACAGAACTTTGGTTACTGGAACAGCAGACTTCTGCAAAGTGGCTAGAGGCTTTTCCCCAAGTCTGTTTCACACGGTGTACTTTTAAGGTCTCACATGGCCAGACCCCACACAGCCTTCCATCCTTATTTAAATATGTTTCTCCTTCTTTGATTTGTAAATCCCATTGTTCCCCCATGTCTTTGGAATTTACTTTTCCCATAATATAAAAATCTTTTGTGTTGTCATTATGTTCAGCACTTTTGAGAAAAATCAATGTAATAACTTTGCCCTATTTATATTGCCAGTTGTAAAAACTTTATCATGTCTCTTTGAAAATCCAACAACTTTTCCCCTTTTCTAAAAATGTGAGTTTCATTCACACCCTATCTCCTGACTTTACCCTAGTTCACTTATTGGCATTTCAAATGCCTTTTTGGACCTAACTCTTTTGATAATTTCAACCATGCAGTCTACCTGTCTCTAATTTAATTAAATCAGCTACACACACACACACACACACACACACACACACACACACACACACACATTTAAAATGTGATAGTTTCATGACAAAATTAAAGATATGCTTTTTTACAAAGTGCCGTAATGTTTTGATTTAATTCCAATCAATTGCCATCTTCATTCGACAAAATGTTTCAATTGAATTCTGCATTCACAACTATAGCCCTACCAGAAATTCCTGTAATGTACATCAGATCACGCCAAAATCTGCTTTAATGCATAAATCAATAAGACACGCTGGCCCAGATGTGTGGAAATCAATACCTCTGGACATACAAATCTGCTGGACAAAACATTTGTTCAAGTCTATAGTGAAAACATTTCTCTTTGATAGATATTTTTATGATAATATAATAGCAAATATCTGGTCACTAGGTCTCTTACATCATTCATGTTTTTATGCTCTTGAGGTAATCTCAAGTACTGCTGTCAATACTCATTCTTCTTCTTCTTTTTATATCAGCATTTTAAATGTGTAAACTTACTTATGGTAACCAGCTGTAATTATCTCAGTGAATAACATGAGGATTCAGCTTTCTGGTTTTCTTTCCTAGCAATATGTCATGATTCACATCTCTCTCTCTCTCTCTCTCCCTTTTCACTTCCCCAAGGGGAGTCAACCTTCAAGCTCATGCTTATGACATCCTCCTCCCATACAAAATTATAACAACTATCCATAAGTACTGATGATATTTGAATCTCACAATCATCATAAATGCCATGATCATAATCATTTGTATCGTGTGTGGATTGTATGGAAATTAATTAATTAATAGTCATTATTTGCATTATTCCAGGAATCACATAATCTCATGTACCGATAGGGTTGGAAAAATGTTCTGCAATGGTAAATGACACCTGAAAAGATCACCAGGAATGCAAAAGTTCATGAAAACACCCTTAAATGATTCAGTGGAAAAACACATACATCCTGTGATGTGGTACTGGCATATACAGACCAGAAAATCAGTTTTAGTGATATTGGTTGAGAGGTAAATATTGGCCAAGGTACCAGAAGAACACCCCTGTTCTTCTTCAAATAGTGCCATGGGATCTTCTACATCCACCAAATACAGCAGACAGGGCCTCAGTTTAACTTCGCAAAAACACAGCACCTCTAAAGTGGCAGCCTAAGTGACATGTTCAAGTCTCTGGGGCAGAGCTTGAACCCACAACCTTCTGATTTAGAGGTGAAGGGGCTACCATTGAGCCAAGGTTGACAATTTACACACATGAAAAAATAGTCATGCCTGTGTTGTTGAAAAGCTGGTCCCATTCAGAGCCATAGCTTAGCATAATTCACTATCTTTTAAGAGAGGAAGGGAGAAAAGTGACATGAATTGCAAAGGTAAAGAAAGGAAGGTCTGAATTAGTCATGTCTAGACAGAAAATTATCATCTAAAGCATTTTTTCCCAAATTCTAAATAAAGACTAAAATTCCATGGGCTTTTAATGAGATTATTCAGCTTTTTTTGGACCATGTCAGAGACGCTTCTGTGAATTCTCAATGTAATTGCTTTGAAATTAATTCTTATTGGCCCCTAAAGGATACATTACTATTATGTGGCAGAAGATTAAGAAATAAATGCATAACAGATGAGGAATGCCTTCGGGCATCAGTAGCAGCGCCAGAATCTCTATGAAGTGCAATGAAAGGTTTGCCTTAGCCAGATCACTATCACAAAAGCACGCTTTTGTTTTCAAAAGAAGTAATAACTTTCCCTGAAAACCACCATCTTACTGCTTTCAAACTAACTCCAACTTTGGAGGACATTTTTTTGATGCTTACAATCTCCTATGCAGAGTTACCAATCATTGTTCCCTCATCTCAAGGAGGCAAAGTCACGTAAATTGCTTTCCATAGGCTATTCTTAAGAACCTCCAAGTAGTTGATCTGAAAACAGCATTAATCAAGGCCAGTGAACAATTTGGCTGCCTTAATAATTGTAATTTGTGGTTTGTGAAATTGATTCAATTACTTACCTTGTGTACATTGTCTATAGTGGTTGCTTTGGAGGTGCTGGATCTTAGAAAAATAATACAAACACCAATGAGTGCCACATCTTTCCCCTCAGTCACAAATATTTTTGGTTTCTTGCTTCGCCCTGTATTAGGATTTGTTCCTGCTCCAAGAAGGCCTATGTGCACTGGAAAATAAATTAATAATAAATTTATCAAAATATTCACCGACAAGTCACTTTTCAGTGTTTAGGTTTTGCTTGGAATTAGCCCCAAATATGGGCCCCATATTAAAATGGGAGCCTTCCAGACCAAAGGTTTCCTTATCTCTGATCTGAGAATCAGTTTACTGATACAAGAAAAGCCCATCTAAGCCTAAATTTTAGCCTGGACCCTAAAAGACTACAAAACTTTTGAATTAGCCTGGATCCTAAAAGACTACAAAACTTTTGGGGGGGAAGGTGTGTCAGGTGGTCAGTGGGAGGGGGTTGGTGGTGTCGGGTAGTTGGTAGGTCATTGGGGTGATGGTCAGGTGGCTGGGAGGAGGCCTTTGGGGGGTTGGGGATGTCTTTGAGTGAAGGGAGTACAGTGGGAGGAGCCCCGGGGCTTCAGTGCTGTAGTTACCCAGGGGTTAGAAGTGATTTTAATTCTTCTAGCTTTTTCTGGATAACTATTCTAGTAAGAAAGTAAGAACCATCCGAAGTTTGCAATTTATATCGTACTATCAGTTAGTTCCTAGTGCAGGACAACTGCCCAATCGAAGTTTCAACTTCCCAGGCAATTGCTGTGCAATCCTTATCTGGGTCCTCCAGGGGTTCTTCAGTGCATCTTTGAGTTACCGCCCAGTTACAATGCCCTGCAGCTTGGAAGTTATGAGCCAATGTCTTCAGTGGCTCTGGTAAATCCCCATTCTAAGGTGAGCACCCTATAGCCCAGGATTCCCAGCCTCCCCTAAATGGCAAACCCCTGAAATGCATCCATCATGACAAGGTCATCAACCAGAATCATTTGGGTGTAGTGACCTCCCATGATTTCACAAACCTAAGCAGAGTCAGGAACAAAGTTTTCAATTTTCACGGCAAATATAAAGCTTCTAATTATCACCTTATTGTATTTTTGACAGTTAGAAAACAGGAATGTTCGAATTCCTGACAACTGTGAGAGACAGAACCTGAAATAAGAGAGACAAAGAGGCAGACAGAGATAGCTTGCAAGACCCAATGAAAAACAGCAAACTTAATATTTCCCAAGATTTTTGAGAAAGTTACACACCAGTGTCATTAACTTTCGTTAGGTGACTTTCTTTTACTGTTAACAATCATACCAGGGGCCTATTTTCATGGCTAAGCAGAACCGAAGCAGTTGTGTTATGAAAATTGCAAGGCTGACCTTACCGTCCCGCTCACACTCTCGATCCACCCATTGCTAGTGTCCAGACCCTTCACATGGGTGCCTAGGTGCCGGCCTGTTTCAGACTTATTTTCTTTATACTTCCATGGAATCTGGGCACCTCTGGAAAGGCCAACATTTGTTGCCCATCCCTAACAACCCTTGAGAAGGTGGTGGTGAGCTGTCTTGCCAACTGAGTGGCAAAGCCATTTCAGTTAATTGCTGTGGGTCTGGATTCACATGTAGACTGAACCAGATAAGGACAGCAGATTTCCTTCCAAAAAGGGGATTAGTGAACCAGTTTTTTTTTTAATGACAAGCTTCATGTTCGCTATTACTGAGACTAGCTTTCATTTCCAGGTTTATTAATTGGATTTAAATTCCACCAGCTGCTATGATGGGATGTGGGAATTTTGGACACCCTGCAGATGTGTTCGTCATGGATCGCCTTTAAGTGCAAGCAGCTTAAGGAACATCAAATCAGGGTTATTGACCTGGAAGCCAAAATGCAGACACTGAGCAACTTAAGGGAGAGGGAGAAATACCTGGATATTTTGTTCCAGAAGACAGCCACACCTCTTAGAGGAGGGTCATCTGTTTTAGTCAGTAGTGAGGGACAGGAGGATGTGACTGTTGGTGAGGCAGGTGATGAGACCGAACAGACAGTAGTGGAGGAGCCTCAGAATTTGCAATTGTCAAATAGGTTTGAGATGCTCACAATCTATGTGGATGAAAGCGAAGTCTGCAAGGTGAATGAGCTGGCTGGCAATGGCACTGTGGTACAGGAAGCCGTCAAGTGGGGGGAGCGAAAAGGATGTAGTGGTAGTAGGGGTAGCATAGTGAGGGGGATTGACACCGTTCTCTGCAGCAAAGAGCATGAGTCCAGATGGCTATGTTGCCTGCCCTTTGCCAGGGTTTAGGACATCTGCTCAGGGCTGGAGAGGAACTTGCAGTGGGAGGAGGAGGATCCAGTTGTTGTGGTCCATGTAGGTACCAATGACATAGCTAGAACTAGAAAAGTGGTTCTGCAAAGTAGTATGAGGAGCTATGTACCAAATAAAGAAGCAGAACCTCAAAGGTAATAATCTCTTGATTATTACCTCTGCCACATGCAAATTGGTGTAGGCAAATAAGATTAGAGACACAAATGCATGGCTCAAAGACTGGTGTGGGAGAAGTGTGTTCTGGTTTGTGGGGCACTGGCATCAGTACTGAAGAAGTGGGGGATGTACCGTTGGGACAGTTTACACCTATAACATGCTGGGATGAGTGTCCTCGCAAATCGCATAACTAGGGAAGTAGAGAGGACTTCAAACAAAACAGGACAGGTGAAGTATCAAGCTTGGTAAAGGTAGAAATTCAGGGCATAGAGTCAATACAGGAGATCAAAACAGGAATATGAGAAATGAGGGTCAGAGAATGGCAGGAAGGGACAGACAGAAAAAAATCTAAGAGTACAACAACAGTCAAGATTAGATGTTACAAAGGTAACAAAAAGACAAAACTGAAGGCTGTCTATCTGAATGCATATTGCATTCATAACAAAGTAAATGAATTGATGGCCCACATTGAAGTGAATAAATATGATCTGATAGCAATTACGGAGATGTGGCTGCAGGACAGCAAAGATTGGGTCCTTAATGTTGAGAGATACATGGCCTTCAAGAAGAATAAGCAGCTAGGAAACGGTGGAGGGATAGCACTGTTAATCAAAGAGGGCATCAGTGCAATAGTTAGAGATGACCTTGGTTCAGGAGATCAGGATTAGAATCGGTTTGGGTGGAGATGATGAATAGTAGGTAGAAAAAGTCATTAGTGGGAGTGGTCTACAGGCTCCCTAACAATAGCCACAGTGTAGGACAAAGTATTTAAGCAAAAATATTGTGTGCTTGTGATACAGGGACAGCAATAATCAAGGGTAATTTTAATCTACACACAAACTGGAAAAATCAGATTGGCAGTAGTAGCCTGAATGAAATGCTCAAGATAGTTTCTTAGAGCAGCATGCTCTGGAACCAACCAGAGATGAAGGTTATATTAGACTTGGTTTTGTGTAATGTGACAGGATTAATTAATGACCTCAGAGTAAAGGCACCCCTAGGTGGCAGTGACCACAACATCCAGTTTGAAAGGGAGAAGAGTGAGTCTAAGATGAGTATCTTAAACTTACATGAGGACAACTATGTGAGGATGAAAGCTGAACTAGCTGAAGTGAACTGGGAACTAGGCTAGAGCATAGATGAATAGAGAAGTAGTGAAATACATTTAAGGGGATATTTCAGAGTATTCAGAATAAGTACATTCCTATTATAAAGAAAAACTCTAAGGGGAGGACCCACTATCCATGGTTAACTAGAGAAGTTAAGGAAATCACCAACTTTAAGGAAAAAGCATACAACTCCACAAAGAGGACAGATGATTGGACAGAATATAAAGAACAGCAGAGAGTGACTAAAGGGTTAATCAGAAGAAAGTAATTAGAGTATGAGAGGAAGCTAGCTAAGAAATGTAAAAATGGATAGCAAAAGTTCCTACAGGTATTTAAAAAGAAAAAAAGTAAAATGAGTCTTGGTCCTTTGGAGAGTGACGGTGGGGAGTTAATAGTAGGCGATAAGGAAATGGCGGAAGAAATTAACAAATATTTCGCTTCTATGTTCACTATAGAGGATACAAAAAACACTCAAGTAACAGCTATAAATCAGGAGGTGAATGGGAGAAAGGAACTTGGTGAAATTGAAATCACTAGGGAAGTGGTAGAGCAAACTGATGGAGCTGCGGACTGGCAAGTCTCCAGGTCCCAATGGACTACAACCAAAGGTCTCAAAAGAGGTGACTAATGAGGTAGTTGATGCACTGATGTTAATTTTCCAAAATTCGCTAGATTCTGGAAAAGTTCTATCAGATTGGAAAGTAGCAAATATAATCCCTCTATTCAAGAAGGGAGGGAGACAGGAAACAGGAAACTATAGGCAGTTAGCTTGATGTCTGTCGTGGAGAAGTTACTAGAATTGATTATTCAGGCGGTTATAGCTGGACACGTAGAAGAGCTTAAGGCAATTGGGAAGAGTCAACATGGTTTTGTGAAAGGAAAATCCTGAATAACCAATCTATTGGAGTTTTTTGAAGGAGTAACGTGTGCAGTAAATAAGGAGAGCCTGTAGACATACTGTACTTGGATTTCCAGAAGGCAGTTGATAAGATGCCACATCAAAGGTTATTACAGAAAATAAAAGCACATGGTATAAGGGATAACAAATTAGCATGTATAGAACATTGGCTGGCTGGTAGGAAGCAGGGAGTATGCCATAAATGGGTCTTTTTTGGATTGGCAGGATGTGACGAGTGGAGTCCCACTGTGCTGGGGCCTGAACTTATTATGATTCACATCAATGGCTTAGATGAGGGGAGTGAAGACATGGTAGCTAAATTTGATAATAACACAAAGGTAGGTCGGAAAGTATGTTGTGAAGAGGACATTAGGAGGTTGTGGATGGATATAGAAAGATTGAGTGAGTGTACAAAGATCTGGCAAATGGAGTTTAATATAGGAAAATGTGAAGTTGTTCACTTTGGCAGGAAGAAAAAAAAAGCAGAGTATGACTTAAATGGAGAATGGCTGCATAATTCTGATCTGCAGAGGGATCTAGGTGTTCTAGTACATGAGACACAAAAAGTTAGTATGCAAGTACAGCAAGCAATCAAGAAGGCTAATGAAATGCTTTCCTTTATTATGAGAGGGATTGAACATAAAAGTTAGGATGTTATGCTTCAGTTATACAGGGCATTGATGAGACCACATCTTGCATACTATTTGCAGTTTTGGTCTCCTTATTTAAGGAAGGATGTAAATGCATTGGAGGCGGTTCAAAGGAGGTTTACTAGATTGATACCTGGAATGAGTGGATTGTCTTATGAAGATAGGTTAGACAGGCTAAGCTTGTTTCCACTGGAGTTTAGAACAGTGAGGGGTGACCTGATTGAATTATATATGATGCTGAATGGTCTTGACAAGTCGAAAGGATGTTTCCTCTTGTGGGTGAATCCAGAACAAGGGGCACTGTTTCAAAATTAGAGGTCACCGTTTAAGACAGAGATGAGGGGAAATGTTTTCTCTGAGGGTTGTGCGACTTTGGAACGCTCTGCCTCAGAAGTGGTAGAGGCGGAGTGATTGAATATTTTTAAGGCAGAGGTAGATAGATTCTTGTTAGGCAAGGGAATCAAAGGTTATGAGGGTTAGATGGGAATGTGGAAATTGAAACACAAGAAGATCAGCCATGATGGTGGAGCAAGCTCAAGGGGCCTAATGCCTATTTCTTATGTTCTTATGAACTCGTGTCCCCAGAGTATTAAGGCTGGGCCTCTAGGTTGCTAGTCCAGTGACATTACCATTCTGCCACCATCTCCCCATGTGAATCTTCATGAATGTATATATCAGGGTTTTGTGGTAACATAGCACCTCCTGTGCCCAATCTCTTCTAAGGTAACAATGTATGGGCAGAATACGCAGAGCAGATATTCCTTTCTGTGGTAATGGGAAGAGAACCAATCCAAAAGGATCACAGCAAGCCATTGACAAAAATGAAAGTTGAAATAAAGAATTTTTTTGGGCGATGAGGAGCATGAATTTTCACCCAAAGCAACTATCTTTCCCCTTTTAATTACCACTTCCACGCCAACCTACATTGATGCTGTCAGATTGCCTGCCCCCACCCCTACCTTCCCTTCTGACAATAAATTGCTTGTGAGCTAACTTTTTTTTATTCATTCATGTGATGTGATGTCCAAAGCAAGCATTTGTTGCTCATTTCTATTTTCCCTTGAGAAGGTGGTGGTGAGCTGCCTTTTTGAACCCTGCAGCCCATCTGGGCTTGTGGGGAGGGAATTGCCAGTTTTTGACACAGCAACAAAGAAATGGTGATATAGTTCCAACTCAGAATGGTATGAAACTTGGGAGGGGGTTTTGCATGGTATTCCTATGCATTTGCTGCCCTTGTCCCTCTAGTTGGTAGAGGTTGTAGGTTGGAAAGAAGCTGAGCAAGTTACTGCAGGACATCTTGCAGGCTGTCATAAAAACCCATCTGGTTCACTAATGTCCTTTGTCTTTACCTGATCTGGCCTACACGTGACTCCAGGCCCACAGCAATGTGGTTTACTCTTAAATGCCCTGTGAACAAGGGCAATTAGGGATGGACAACAAATGCTGGCCTAGCCAGAGAAAGATGAACGAATATAAAAAAAGAGGTACGTACTACAGTCACCGTTTGCTGGGGTTGGAGGGAGTGAATGTTTCGGGTGGTGGATGGTGTGCAAATCAAGTGGCTGTTTTGTCTTGGATGGTGTTGAGCATCTTGGTGCTGTTGGAGCTGCGCTCATGAGGCAAGTGGAGAGTATTACATCACATTCCTGACCTTTGCCTTGTAGATGGTGAACAAATTTTTGGCAGCCAAGTGGCGTGTTACTTGCTGCAGAATTCTCAGCCTCTGAGCTGCTCTTGTAGCCACAGTATTTATATGACTGGTCCAACTAAACTTCTGGTTAATTGGGAAGGTGGTGGCATAGTGGTATTATCACCAGACTGATAATTGAGCAACCCAGGGTAATGTTCTGGAGACCCATATTTGAATCCCACCACAACAGATGGTGGAATTTAAATTGATAGCCATTATCAATCGATGCAAAAACCCATCTGGTTAGCTAATGTCGTTTAGAGAAGGAAAGCAGTTGTCCTTACCTGGTCTGCCCTACATGTGACTCCAGACCCACAGCAATGTGGTTGTTTCATAAGTACCCTTGAAATTAGAGATGAGCACATCCTGTGAACAATTTTTTTTTAAAATGGTAATAATAAAAAGGTAATTCAGCGATAGTCAAAGGAAGATGGTTAGATTTTCCCTTGTTGGAGGTGGTCATTGCCTGGTATTTACGTGGCATGAATTTTACTTGTCACTTATCAGCCCAAGTCTGAATCTTGTCTAGTTCTTGCTACAGGAACCAGTTCAATATCAAAGAAGTCATGAATGGTAATGAACATTGTGTTGTCATCAACAAACATCCCCACTTCTGACCATATGATGGATGAAAGGTCATTGATGAAGCAGCTGAAGCTGGGTGGGCCTAGGATACTACTCTGAGGAACTCCTGCAGCAATGTCCTTGGGTTTAGATGATTGGCCTCCAACAACCATCTTCCTTTCTGCTCAAACCAGTCACCAGTTTTCACCCTGATTCCCAGTGACTTCAATTTTGTGAGGCTTCCTTGATGTCACACTCAGTCAAATGCTGCCTTGATATCGTGGGAGTGATTCTCATCTTAGCTCTGGAATTCAGCTCTTTTGTCCATATTTGGACAAGGCTGTAATAAGATCTGCAACCTGTAGGTCCTGGCCCTTGCTGAACTCAAACTGAGCATCCATGAGCAGGATATTTCTGACTAAGTGCCACTAAGTGTCAATGACACCTTTCATCACCCTGCTGATGATTGAAAGTAGACTAATCAGGCAGTAATTGATCAGTTTGAATTCATCCTATTTCTTGTGGAGAGGACATACCTAGAAAATTTTCTACATTGTCAAGTAGATACTAGTGCTTTAGCTTCACGGGAACAACTTGGCTTGGAGTGCAGCTAGATCTGGATCACAAGTCTTCAATACTACAGCCAGGATGTTATCAACTCAAACATCTTGTGTATCTGCATCTTTAAAACTACTAAAGGAATGAAAATTACTTAATTAAAGCAAAATAAGTAAAGATCACTCATTTACAATTTTCACAGAATAATGGACAGAATCATGGGATCTCATTCCCAAAGCAGCAGGAGTTTGACTAATTTTGTCACTGTAACTCTGGAGCCCTGAAATTATTCTCTACATTTTTGTAATGCCATGTATTTTCTGATTCACCGTGAGAAATACCATGGGAGATCTGCTAATAGTTATTTGTTTTTGTTTGTTTATTTGTCCTGGGGTGTTGTGAGATGTTGATTTCTCCTTGGTCACCAATGACATTATTTGTTTTGCAGATATGCTTTAGTTATATGGCTCTGGCCTTGATCGCTTTTTCTCCCTGTATGGAAGCACTCCAATACCGTGAAGTGTTTTAAAACACCAGAAAGGGACAGCTTGAATACCGGTTGAGACTGAAATTGTAACTTGTGCACTTCAAGAAACATTTCTGTTGCTGTGGCAGTTGTGTTCATTCTACATGTTAAATTCTGATGATATGATGGTCAGAATGCATAAAACTTTTTCTATACAAATAATTCATTTTAAGAAACAGTGAAAAGTTTTTGGGGTTGAACGTAATGAAAATTGAACAGTGTATATAACAGGCTATCAATTTGCTATTACCCATTTTGTGCTTCAACAAAGGCAAGTTTTAGTCGCACTGATCCTAATATCAAAATTGTACAATAAGCTATATTGTTACGATCCCAGCTGATGTTAATACAGGACGACTATCCTTTATCCGTAAAGCTGAAAAGTGAACACACCCAAAAACCACACTTTTTTTGAACCTCATTGACCTTTAGTGCAGGAAGTCCCTGATCCGCGCTGACATGACCAGAGCCAACACAATCCTCGCCTACCTCACCCGACCTTTAGCATGAGAAGTCTAGTTGTTTGTCTGCACTGTTTGCCTTGCGATTTTTGTGGTGAACATGTCCAAAAGACCACCAGATAGCCTTATGGCTAGCAATGAGAAGGAAAAGGAAGCATAATTCTTTATCAATTGCTAAAGAAGTAGAGCTGTTGTAGAAACTTGACCATGGTGCATCTGTGAGGGAATTAAGTGAGGAGTATGGGGTAGGTATCAACACCGTGTACGATTTAAAGAAACAGAAAGGCAAACTGTTCAAATGTTATATTGAAAGTGATTCACAAAAGTTAATGAATAATAGGAAAACCATGCATAGGTTGAAAAGTTATGAATATGATCATGTTATGATGGCGTAGATTCATCAGTGCAGGAGTGAAAGGTTTCCATTGACTGGGACATAGATTATGCAGCAAGCCAAGATTTACCATGAAGAACTGAGGCTTGAAGGTGCATATGAATACATGACAGATTGGTTGCAGAAATTCAAGAAGCATCATGGTATCAAGGTTTTGAACCTTTGTGGTGATAAAGCATCTGCAGACCACGATGCTGCTGAAAAATCTACTGATGAGTTTGCTATGCTAATTTCAGATGAAAACCTTTCGCCTGAACAAATTTAAAATGCTGAAACGAGTCTGTTCTAACGGTACATCTCGAGGAAAATGCTAGCAATGGCTGAGGAGAGTGCACCATCTGGTGATAAGAATGCTAAGGATAGGTTGCATGTACTTGGTTGTGCCAGTGCAGCTGGCACACACAAACATAAATTGGCAGCAATTGCCCTAGGGTCTTCTAGGGTATTTGGACATTGCCTGTTCACTACTATGCCAATAAGCCAGGGACACATTTTCTGATTGATTTCAGAACTGTTTTGTACCGGGGCATATCCCCTGCTGAGCTGTTGGTGAAGAACAATGTTTTTGCTGTTTATTTTCCCCCACAAGATAACGTCATTAATTCAGTCAATAGAACAAGGGATTCTACAGAAGGACTCCTTCTTGAGTGGTATGTTTGGTGCTGTGAGCAAAGGCCTGGGAGTGGAAGGCTTCCAAAAGGAGTTTACAGTTAAGGATGCCATTTATGTATCTGCTAATGCCTGGAGCCTTGTTAATAAAGACACCTTGACCAACCGTTGACACAACCTTTGGCGCGCAACAACATTCATCGAAGGCGATAACATTGATGATGACTTTGAAAGTTTCTGTGCGATCAGGGGGAAAAAAATCTTGTAAACCAGCTCCTGTAGTATGTAAAAGGTATACCAATGGAATGTGTGAATACACTGGAGGCCGAGGATATCGAGGTAGTGTTAACATTGATAACAATGCTCCCGTCGTGCATTCTTTGACTGACTGGGAGATTGCAGGAATTGTGTTATGTCAAGATCAACCTGATAAAAACATTGATGAGCATGACATAGTGAATACGGTAGAGAAAGTGCCCATAGACAATATTTTTAAGATGTATGACGGGTTGATAGATGCACTCGAACAACATGCATTTATAAGTGAACAAAAAATAATGTTAATCTATAAAATAAAAGACAAACTTATGAAACAAAACCCAATGTTGATGAGGCAGATGAAGCTGGAAGAGCTATTCAAGGATGCCTCCCAGCAGCTTACATCAACACTCTGACCCTTCCCATACAAGCAGAACCGCAGATGGCGTCACAGGTAGGAACTTATTACAGGTACCCTGTATTTATTATTCAGTGATACGTCTTACTTTACTAGTCATTTTATTTACTTTAGACTATAGCTAGCCTAAGCTTAGGCTACATCCTTAGGGATGTAAGTAGGTCTAGTCCATAAACTGAAATTATCTGAAATCCGAAACACGATCGATCCCAAGGATTTTGGATAATGGATACGCAACCTATACTGGACAAGTCGGATTCCGGAGTGAAACCTGCCTTGATAGATTCTAACTTTTTTTTTAAACTGTGGGGGGAAAGTTACTGAACAAATTCACAGGAGTCTGCTGATAAACTTTAAACACAAAGAATAAACATTTGTTTCACAAAAAAAATTAACTATATTACACCAGGCATAAAGGTTGGAAAGACCTCAATACAAACACAACAAAATGATTAAAATATTCACTATTACTTCACCTCTGCTATATCTTTATAGACACGTGCAAATTCAGAAAAATAAAACCATTTACCATATCTATCTTGTACTCTAAGATTCAGGGAATTATGTAGTGCATGTGAACCAACTGGCGAACTATGGTCAGGCACACCGCACTCCAAAGTAAATGACAGATTCAACCAAAGCAGATTCTATGGATTTCTCAATAGCCGACCCACACCATGAACCAAACGGTCTCACTGAAACTCTGTCTTTCTCATGGGGGTTTCTAATCTCCACGTTTGAAAATCTCATCTTGGAATTCTCTTCAAATGTCACTCCCACTTGGGTGGCTTCAACCAGGATCCACCTCACAGGGCTTCAAACTTGCCTTCCGAGACATGTTTCCCCTGGATCTCCACATACACTCAAGCTTCACCTTCCAAGCACACTTTCAGATCTTCAACCAAGCCAAGCAGAACACCACTGTTCCTTTACAGCCCGCAGTACAGAGTCACCAAACTTCAGCTACCCTCAGATCTTCTGGGCTTCTCTTAAGCCCACTTTATATCAAGTCTGCTCCACGCAGCTCTTTCTTTAATTTGGAGCTGTTTGTCCTGCTCCTGTCATTTATCTTGACCCAATGGGATCCATCTCTGATCTGTCTTTGTCCCTACCTGGGACTTTCTTCTGGGACCTTTTATTGTCCACTCCCTGGTTTGGGACCACGTTCTTGGCTTGGGACCTTCTCCCTGTCCCCCTCCCCGGAGCACCTTCTCTCTAATGGTGCTCTGGTTCCAGGTCACATGGCCTGCTTTTCACACTGTTTCACTTATTTTCTTCTTTTTCTTTCTGTGCATGTGTGCAGGGCCAGTTCCCAGCCTAAAGACGATGAAATCAATGAACTGTGCACGTGCAGCCATTTCCCTGCCGGCGCATACGCAGCGGTCCTGAGGCCCGCTGTGAACTGTAGTTTCCGAAAGGTGACTGCTGATTAAGGTAAGTATTTTGAGTTTTGTAACAATATCAAACAGTTAATTAAGCCAACACATGGTATTAAATCAAAAGAATGGACAGGATTTTCCAGGAAGTAAGTTTTAAAATGTGACGAGTCTTCATACTCCATCAGCCTTAGCTAACAGTTATGGGCAGAAATTTGAGGTAACATGCCCAGATGGACAAGATGTCAGGGTGAAAATGGCTTGAGCACAATTTTATCTAGACTAGCAGCCAGCTTGGCAGCTGCTTCCTTCCATTAACGCCAAATAAGGGATAGTTTTAATAACTTAAAAAATGAATTATTTCTTTTTCAAAATTCAAGTTTTCTATACCAGCATAGCGAGCAATTTCAGTTTGACAATGACAATCAAGCAACCACCAGGGTTAATCTTTCTGGTACCAATTCAATTTGACAACTGACCAAGGTGAGATTTGAACTCCTAACCTTTAGTTTGCTACTCCAGCACAATAAACATAAAACTATTTCAATATTGCATGGTGCAGCTCCACAGAACATTTATAAAGGCTGGAACAAAATACTGAGCAGGCCAACAAGGAACTGCCAATTTAAATAAAGGTTGATGGGCTGTTTTAAAATGGCTCACGTAAAAGCTACACTTCTCAGCAGTTCTAAAAACTTCTCAACTACAATCACAGTTTCTTAACAAGTACAAGCTCACATAAACTTGGCATGTTTATCTCAAAAGCAGCTGAACCATACAGGTCAAAATCACAAATTTGACTTCCAGTCTGTGTTGACTTAGCTCATCTCAGCAGGGCTGGAGCCTCAGCACCTCTGGCTTTGGAAGAGAAAAATTGGTCAGTGTTGCTGCTCCTGGCCAGTATTAAATCACAATGTTAACATAGATGGAATCTGAGCAAAGACAGGATCAGGTTCAACTGTAGTAATGCCTCCATGGACAGGATGAGGACACGAGCTTGAGAGGATATGGGCCCGGTGGAGATGTGAGGGTCTGTGTCTGTGTGAGTTAGTGGTGTTGTCCCTTGACGTGTGAGATCCCTGTGGATGTGTGATGGATTTGTGAGTGTGAGGGTTGAGAGTGAATGAGAAGAGTGACTTACCCTGGCAAAATAGATGAGACCAGTCATCCTGCTGCGGCACTGGATGGCTGACCGCCTATGTGCTCCTGTGGCGCTGACCGTCACTGCCACCACCGCTCACCACACACAAACATTCCACACAGTGCCATGTGTCCTGCTCACACTCTCTCCATCTGTTTTCCTACAGAAGATGCTGGCTCAGAACAGCAGGGAGAGGTCCATGACCGGGGGAGGATTGACCCATATTAGACCCCTCACTCAAATTGAGGAGCATGCCATTGTACTGACTGGTGAGGATGTGGACCATGCCTGCAGCAGCAATGAGGTCGACAGCGAACACCCACGTGAGGATCCTGCACCACAGCATCCCTCTCTCAACGCAACAGTGGGTGCTCTCTCTCCTGCCTTTGACTCTGCTGCCATGCACTAATTATCTCGACTTTGATTCAGAGGGAGCTCTGCCAAGCGATCTATACCCTCAGCCAATCAATCCCGCAGCTCCATGTAGGTCCTCATCTCCAGCCAAGAGGACACCTCCTCAATTGAAGAGCTGGAAATAAGCAACCTGGAAGACCCGTCACAGCACTTACCCACACCCTCCACCAGCACAGAGATGCATACCTCAGTGGGACCAAGATCATGTCCTGAATGGTGTCAAGCTTCTTGACTATTTTGGAGCTGCGCTCAACTAGGCAAGTGAAGAGCATTCCATACACTCCTGAATTGTGCCTTGTAGATGGTGAACAGGACTTGGGGAATCAGGAATTGAGTTACTCACCGCCGGATTCCTAGCCTCTGACCTGCTCTTGTAGCCACAGTATTTATATGGCTAGTCCAGCTCAGTTTCTGGTCAATGGAAACCCGCAGGATGTTGACATTGGGGGAGTCAGCAAAGGTAATGCCACTGAATGACAATGGACGATGGTTAAATTCTCTCTTGTTGGAGATGGTCATTGCCTGGTACTTGTGTGGCGCGAGTGTTACATGCTACTTACTACCTCCTCCACCCTCCGGACTCTTTTCCCCACACCAGACTCTTCCCCTCCCCCAAACAGACCCGATCCCCCCCACCAAATGGACTTCTTCACACACACCCCTCCCAGTATAACTTCCTCTTCCAGCCATAACTAGACCTTCCCCTCCAACCCCACCACCCCCTCCCGGTACACCTTCCTCTCCCACTCATAGCTGAACTGTCCTCTCCTGGCCCCAATGGCCAAGACCATGATTTTCCAAAAGCAGACCCCAGGTATCAACGGAGACTTCCCATCTTCCTTGAGCTGCTTTGCGGCGGAACTATCTCCATGAGAATCCATCCAGCATGCATTGCACATGTTCCTCCAGGGTCTGGTAGCTGTGGGGCTCCAGCATCATCTTCTCCTTGGGTATCCGCGATGTGAGCAAGGCCCTAGCGGTAAGTCCGGACTTCTGCACGTCACACTTGTCAAGATGTGTTCTGGGTTGGCATGTTTTCCCACTGGCATAATGGTAAATCTGGCTTGGGGGATGATTCTGGTTGGATCTTACTTTGCATCCCATTAGCGGGATGCATGTGGGTTCATGCCAGCCTCCGCCATGGCATTCTGCCATGGCAGACACCATAAAATGATCCTGCTGTGCTTTCACACCCGCATGAAAACGATTTTGGCTTTCTTGCCACATTGTTCTCCTGCCCACCCACCCGTGATGACACCCAACGCCAACGGGGGTGGAAAATTCCAACCAAGGTGTCACAGGGTAACCAATGCACTTCGAACTGTACTAGTGATAGTTTCTACTGAATCATTATGTTGGAGTCTTTCAGTCAATTGTATCCAGCTATGAAGCTGTATAATGACAATGACTTCTTATTGAACATGAGAACACTAAGTATCAAACCTCTGTGCTAGGCAACAGCTGATCAACAGTGTCACTTAGATAACTTCTTAAGATAATGCATCGTATTATCAGCAATACAAAGAAATAGAGTACATAAAAATGCTTAATGTTAACGGTTAAATCACTACACAAAGTTATTTAGGGACAGGATTAGTTCACTTAATCTTTTATTAACTTTCTTTACCTGTTTCAGTTGGTTCCACTTCTTGATAATAAAACATAAGATGAGGAAGTCCTCCTGCGGCAAAAAATGAATCCATGCGTTCAATCTGTAAAATTAAAAGAAACCATAGAGGCCAAAAATTGTAGCTTTAAATGAATGTGTAGAAGCATTTTCTGAGCTAGGTTTTCTCAAACACAATTTCAATGAATGGAAAATCATGTTAACTACAAAAACCAAGGGCACTTTTAAGAAATTGAAAGTAATGTTTATTCCATTAGTGATGAAAACCACAGCAGTTCCCCTTCACTCATGTCAAGAAACAAAGAAAGACTTGCATTTATATTGCACCTTTCACAACCTCATGACGTCTCACAGTGCTTTTCAACAAATGAAGTACTTTGAAATGTAGTTGTAGTGTAGTTGTGCTGTAGGAAATATGGCAATCAATTCAAACAAAACAACATCCTATAAACAGCAACAAAATAAATTACCACATAACCTGTTTTAGCGAAGTTGATTGAGGGGTAAATATTTGCCAAGATATTGGGGAAAACTGCCCTGCTCATGTTTAAATAGCGGCTTGGGATTTTTTTTAACCTGGGAGAGCAGATGGAACAATGGATTAACATCTCAGACAAGAGACAGCACCTCCAATAGTGCATTATTCCCTCAGTACTGCACTGCATGCCAGCCTGGGTTATGTCCTCAGGTTTCTGGGATATAGCTTGAATCGTCCACTGTCTGACTTACAGGCGAGAGTGCAGTCCACTGAGCCAAAGTTGACACCTTTGTAGTAGTTGTTAATGGGGAGCATTTTTAACTTTGTACTCTGGGCAATAACTTAGCAGAGCAGATCATCTGCACTTTATGTTCCAATTTGTGTTTCTTCCTGCTGTCCCCAATAGCAGGCAGCAGTAGCACAGTAATTCAGCCCACAATGTGCACATTTGACTGACCACAAGAAAATTAATAATAAAGATAAAAAAAAAACTGTGGATGCTGGAAATCCAAAACAAAAACAGAATTACCTGGAAAAGCTCAGCAGATCTGGCAGCATCGACGGAGAAGAACAAAGTTGACGTTTCGAGTCCTCATGACCCTTCAACAGAACTGAGTAAAAATAGGAGAGGGGTGAAATATAAACTGGTTTAAGGTGGGGGGTTAGAGGGAGAGAAGTGTGGGGGGTTGGTTGTAGGGACAAGCAAGCAGTGATAGGAGCACATAATCAAAAGATGTCACAGACAAAAGAACAAAGAGGTGTTGAAGGTGGTGATATTATCTAAGAGAATGTGAGAATTAAGAACAGATGGCAGGACACACAAGGTACAGCTCTTGTGGGGGTGGGGTGAAATAAGACTAACAGGGCATAAAAGGTATAGATTTAAAAATAATGGAAATAGGTGGGAAAAGAAAAATCTATATAAATTATTGGAAAAAACAAAAGGGAGGGGGAAGAAACGGAAAGGGGATGGGGATGGAGGAGGGAGTTCAAGACCTAAAGTTGTTGAATTCAATATTCAGTCCAGAAGGCTGTAAAGTGCCTAGTCGGAAGATGAGGTGCTGTTCCTCCAGTTTGCGTTGGGCTTCACTGGAACAATGCAGCAAGCCAAGGACTGACATGTCAGCAAGAGACCAGGGTGGAGTGTTAAAATGGGAAGTGACAGGGAGGTTTGGGTCATTCTTGTGGAGACCCCAGGTGTTCTGTAAAGCGGTCGCCCAGTTTGCATTTGGTCTCTCCTATGTAGAGGAGACCGCATTGGGAGCAACGAATGCAGTAGACTAAGTTGGGGGAAATGCAAGTGAATTGCTGCTTGACTTGAAAGGACTGTTTGGGCCCTTGGATGGTGAGGAGAGAGGAAGTGAAGGTGCAGGTGTTGCATCTTTTGCGTATGCATGGGGAGGTGCCACAGGTGGGGGTTGAGGAGTAGGGGTGATGGAGGAGTGGACCAGGGGTGTCCCAGAGGGAACGATCCCTATGGAATGCCGCGGGGGGGTGAAGGGAAGATGTGTTTGGTGGTGGCATCATGCTGGAGGTGGCGGAAATAGCGGAGGATGATCCTTTGAATGCGGAGACTGGTGGGGTGATAAGTGAGAACAAGGGGGACCCTATCATGTTTCTGGGAGGGAGGAGAAGGCGTGAGGGCAGATGCACGGGAGATGGGCCGATAGAGGTGTAGAGGGATTGGACGTCCATTGTGAAGAGGAGGTGGTTGGGACCAGGGAACTGGAAATTGTTGATGTGACGTAACGTATCAGAGGAATCACGGATGTAGGTAGGAAGGGACTGGACAAGGGGAGAGAGAAGGGAGTCAAGATAACGAGAAATGAGTTCCATGGGGCAGGAACCGTCTGACACAATCGGTCTGCCTGGACAGTCTTGTTTGTGGATTTTGGGTAGGAGGTAGAAGCGGGCCGTCCAAGGTTGGGCGACTATCAGGTTGGAAGTGTGGGAGGAAGATCTCCAGAGGAGATGAGGTCAGTGACAGTCCTGGAAACAATGGCTTGATGTTCAGTGGTGGGGTCATGGTCCAGGGAGAGGTAGGAGGAAGTGTCCGTGAGTTGACGCTCAGCCTCCACGAGATAGAGTCAGTGAGCCAGACAACAACAGCAACACCCTTGTCAGCGGGTTTAATGACAATGTTAGGGTTGGACCTGAGAGAACGGAGTGCAGTAATTTCAGAGAGAGACAGATTAGAATGGGTGAGAGGAGCAGAGAAATTGAGACGACTAATGTCACGCCGATAGTTGTCAATGAAAAGATCAAGAGAAGGTAAAAATCAAGAGGGAGGGGTCCAGGTGGAGGGAGAATATTGGAGGTGGGTAAAAGGATCCATTGAACGGGGAAAGGATTCCTGCACAAAGAAGTGAGCACGGAGACGAAGGCGGCAGAAGAAGGGTTCAGCATCGTGCCGAGCCCGAAATTCATTGAGATGAGGGCGTAACGGTATGAAGGTATCTCTGGGACATAAAACGTTTCTCGGACTGCTGTTCCCGTCGCATTCTGAGATCCACACTCAGTGCCATGCGCCGCCATATGAACACACTCGAGCTCTCCCTCCAGCAGCACTGCCGCACCCTTTTTCAAAGCTGTGCATGCCCCCAGTTTCATTTTATTCTTCGACTCATCCGAATCCTCAATAAGAAACTTTTTCTCTTTTTCTCAAGTGCTAAGGAACGCAAGCTCCAACAACTCATCGACACCAACACCCATCTAGGACCCTCCACCTCTGCCTGTCCCTCCGTCCCCACCCCATCTTCCAATCCCAGCCCCAGCCGTGTATTCACTATACCCCCTGACCTTCCCCTCTCTGACGCTAAACGTTCAGTGCTCAGCAAAGGACTTAGTTTCATACCCTTACGCCCTCATCTCAATGAATTTTGGGCTCGGCACGATGCTGAACTCTTCTTCTGCCGTCTTCATCTCCGTGCTCACTTCTTTGGGCAGGAGTCCTCTCCCCATCCAACTGATCCTTTTACCCACCTCCAATATTCTCCCTCCACCTGGACCCCTCCCTCTGGATTCTTACCTTCTCTTGATCTTTTCATTGAGAACTGTCGGCGTGACATTAGTCGTCTCAATTTCTCTGCTCCTCTCACCCATGCTAATCTGTCTCTCTCTGAACTTACTGCACTCCGTTCTTTCAGGTCCAGCCCTAACATTGTCATCAAACCGGCTGACAAGGGTGGTGCTGTTGTTGTCTGGTGCACTGACCTCTATCTTGCGGAGGCTGAGCGTCAACTCGCGGACACTTCCTCCTACCTCTCCCTGGACCATGACCCCACCACTGAACATCAAGCCATTGTTTCCATAACTGTCACTGACCTCATCTCCTCTGGAGATCTTCCTTCCACAGCTTCCAACCTGAGAGTCGCCCAACCTCGGACGGCCCGCTTCTACCTCCTACCCAAAATCCACAAACAGGACTGTCCAGGCAGACCGATCGTGCCCCACGGAACTCATTTCTCGTTATCTTGACTCCCTTCTTTCTCTCCTTGTCCGGTCCCTTCCCACTTACATTCATGATTCCTCTGACACCTTTACGTCAGATCAACAATTTCCAGTTCCCTGGTCCCAACCGCCTCCTCTTCACCATGGACGTCCAATCCCTCTACACCTCCATCCCCCACTAGAATGGTCTGAGGGCCCTTAGCTTCCTCCTCGAACAGAGGCCCGAACAATCCCCATCCACCACTACTCTCCTCCGTCTGGCTGAACTTGTTCTCACATTGAATAATTTCTCCTTTAACTCCTCTCACTTCCTCCAAATAAAAGGTGTGGCTATGGGTACCCGCATGGGCCCCAGCTATGCCTGTCTCTTTATGGGGTACGTGGAACATTCCTTGTTCCAGTCCTACTCCGGCCCCCTCCCACAACTCTTTCTCCGGTACATTAATGATTACTTCGGTGCTGCTTCATGCTCTCGTCGGGACCTGGAAAAATTTATTAATTTTGCTTCCAATCTCCACCCCTCCATCATTTTCACATGGTCCGTCTCTGACACTTCCCTTTCCGTCCTTGACCTCTCTGTCTCAATTTCTGGTGATAGATTGTCCACCAATATCCATTACAAGCCTACCGACTCCCACAGCCACCTTGACTACAGCTCCTCACACCCCGCTTCCTGTAAGGACTCCATCCCATTCTCTCAGTTCTTCACCTCCGTCGCATCTGTTCTGATGATGCTACCTTCAAAAACAGTTCCTCTGACATGTCCTCCTTCTTCCTTAACCAAGGATTTCCACCCACGGTCGTCGACAGGGCCCTCAACCGTGTCCGGCCCATCTCCCGCGCATCCGCCCTCACGTCTTCTCCTCCCTCCCAGAAACATGATAGGGTCCCCCTTGTCCTCACTTATCACCCCACCAGCCTCCGCATTCAAAGGATCATCCTCCGCCATTTCCACCAACTCCAGCATGATGCCACCACCAAACATATCTTCCCTTCACCCCCCCCCCAGCGGCATTCCATAGGGATCGTTCCCTCTGGACACCCTGGTCCACTCCTCTATCACCCCATATTCCTCAACCCCACCTACGGCACCTCCCCATGCATACGCAAAAGATGCAACACCTGCCCCTTTACTTCCTCTCTCCTCACTATCCAAGGGCCCAAAGCAGCAATTCACTTGTATTTCCCCCAACTTAGTCTACTGCATTCGTTGCTCTCAATGTGGTCTCCTTTACATTGGAGAGAACAAATGCAAACTGGGTGACCGCTTTGCAGAACACCTGGGGTCTGTCCGCAAGAATGACCCAAACCTCCCTGTCGCTTGCCATTTTAACACTCCACCCTGCTCTCTTGCCCACATGTCTCTCCTTGGCTTGCTGCATTGTTCCAGTGAAGCCTAACGCAAACCAGAGGAACAGCACCTCATCTTCCAACTAGGCACTTTACAGCCATCCGGACTGAATATTGAATTCAACAACTTTAGATCTTGAACTCCCTCCTCCATCCCCACCCCCTTTCCGTTTCTTCCCCCTCCCTTTTGTTTTTTCCAATAATTTATATAGATTTTTCTTTTCCCACCTATTTCCATTATTTTTAAATCTATACCTTTTACACCCTGTTAGTCTTATTTCACCCCACCCCCACTAGAGCTGTACCTTGTGTGTCCTGCCATCCATTCTTAATTAGCACATTCCCTTAGATAATATCACCACCTTCAACACCTCCTTGTTCTTTTGTCTGTGACATCTTTTGATTATTTGCTCCTATCACTGCTTGCTTGCCCCTACAACCAGCCCCCCACCCCATTTCTCTCCCCCCAGCCCCCAAACCTTAAACCAGCTTATATTTCACCCCTCTCCTATTTTTACTCAGTTCTGTTGAAGGGTCATGAGGACTCGAAACATCAACTTTTTTCTTCTCCGTCGATGCTGCCAGATCTGCTGAGTTTTTCCAGGTAATTCTGTTTTTGTCACAAGAAAATTAAGCTGCTTTGACTCTTGAGTCACAAGAATGGGTGGAAGGCACATATAGCTACCAAAGTGCTGCCAAATCAGAAACTCCAACCCCTTGCCAAAGTGTTACCAGACTGCTCAGCAACTTGCCATGTAGGAAACCCACAGCAAACTAGAATCTGAACAATAGGCAAGCTGCAAAGGGACTTTCAATTGTGTTTAAACATTTATACATTTCAGTTATGAAGAATTACAATTATCATTCATTTTCTGTGCAGCTACTGTGAGAATGGATTTTATTTATATTTTGGGGGAATATTCTTATATTCTGTAAAGAAGGCTGGGTGTCTGTGTGTGATTTAATTAAGCTGGGCAAGAGTTTGATAGGAGTCAGGTTAACTGGGGGGTTGGAAACCTGAAAAGGATAAAGGTGTTAAGTTTGAGGTACAAGTAAATAGGTTAGATCCAACATTTGCATTTTTATAATAAGTTGAGGTTGTTTGAATTTCAAAGGCGAGTCAAAGGTTAAGGAAAATGTTTGCATCTTGCAGGAGCTCATAGGTAAACAAGTATTGGGAAAACGATGGTCAGGATTTTACATTGGTCAGGCAGGCTCGGCGGGAGCAGTCGCAGATCCCACAGCCGCCCACGATCAGCTCCGCACCACGATTTCACGCGGGCGGGCCGATTAAGGCCCACCCTGCATGGATTGTGAGCAGTAGCGCTGAGTGCTAACTCTGTGGGCACGGGGAGGAGGGAGAGTCAGGTCCAGCGTTCTTTTGCGCATGCGTGCGAAAGAGCGCTTCAATCTCTCTGAGGCAACTTCATGCCTCAGGGAGATTGAAACGCTTTTTTAAAAAAAATAAGGACAGTAAAAATTTAATGAAACATGTCCTCTCATGTGACTGTATCATATGGAATGGGACATGTTTTTATTTTCAAAATAAAGTTTTTATATAATCAGTATTAGCTTTAGGAAACCTCATCCCGCTCGTGGATTTGGTTTCCTAAAAAATGTAAAGGCTACTTGGCCTTGTCGCCTACCCGCCAACTGTTAGGTTGGATGAGCAGTGTAAATTTGAAGTTAATTAGTTCATTAATGCTCTTAATAGGCCTTTCAATTATCGGTGGGTGTGCAGCCGACTCTGGCCACGTGCCCGCTGAACAAAATATCGCGAGATAGCACGATGACATTGGGACGCACGACCTCATCGCGCATTATTTTACGTTGGCCGAATGTAAAATTCTGCCCAATTGTTTGTTGACCCAAAAGTAAATTCAAGACGGAAAATGAAAGCTTTTATAGTTGCAAGGGTTTGAGCTTCAAAGTGGTGTGTGAGAACAATGAAACAAAGATGAAAGGGAAAAAAGGTATATTAACGTTACTGTGGATAGCTATTTAGATAGAGATGGTTATATCGCTGTTAAGCTGGAGATAGCTAGAGACTGTTGGAGCTGTTTGAACTATTGGGAAGTCTTGGGCTGCAGCAAGCAGTTTTATTCTGAAGTAAATTACACTGCAAAAGGAAAGAGGGTAAAGGTCATATTGGTACACCTTTACTGAAGCTATAGTAGTTTGTCTTGTTTTATATTACTGGAATTCACATTTAACTGTCTGAAGGGAGTATTGCCTAGAAAATGTTTACTTGTGGGTTTGACTAAGTGGAGAGTTTTTCGCGGAATGTTTTGTAAGACTAACCATAATTGTGTATCTGTAATCTTGTGTATTTAAGTTTTCTTTTCTTCCTTGTTAATAAAACATTTAATTTTAATTTTTAAAACCCAAAAGTGTTACTGGCCCTCTTGCTGCTGAGGTTGGTACATCCTCTTCTTGCTATCAATACAAAATGCAAAAAAAAGGTTGTGGCCCATAAGCCAAGTTTCGCTCTGGATTTGGTTTGCACAGCAATTAACACTGGCTGTAGTCATAACACTACAATACCCAGAATATACCATGACAGCAACATCAAGGCAGCCAGGCAAACTGCAAGGAATATCGTAAACATTATAAGGTTTAATTATTAACTTTTTTTAAACATTTTTACTGTAAAATAAAAAAGTTAAACAAACAATGTTGTTTATCTGAAACATTCACTCCGTTTCTCTACACAGATGCTGCCTGACCTGCTGAGCATTGCCAGCACTTTTTGCTTTTATTTCAGATTTTCAGCGTCTGCAGTATTTTACTTTTGTATAAGAGGAGTTTTATTGCTGGTGTAAACTACTGTAACAAAGTTGCAGTCAGTCAAGTCTTGAACATGTCAAATGACCAACTGTCTGCAGTGTAGGTCACTCAAAACTGGAGAGTCAATAAAAAGTTCCTTGGCTCAGAGTTATATCAACAGCAGATTCAGCAAGAATACAAATCCACCATGCAATTGTGGAGAAAAGTATCTTAAAACCATAAAGACTGAGAAAATGTCAAAACATTTTGGGAAGGAGAAGAAAAAGATTAATAAACAAAATACTACAAATCTACAATGGACACTGGAGCAAAAATGATGATATATCTAGAACTGAAATAAGCCTTTGTGGATGTATTGTATCTTAAGCAAAATTTGTAAAAGTATAGATAAGTAATACTGCAAATATTATAGGCCAGAAATTTGATGGCTGTGTTCAGTAAAATATTGCCTAACTAATTTGCAAACTAACCAATTGCTCTTCATGACTCCCCTGCAACTCTGAAGACCATTAACAGCTCCCATTTAATCCTGATTGCTCCTCATCCACTCTCCCAGGACTTCAATCAACACAATGACTAAAAATTGAATTCCTCTTTCTCTGGTGAGATGCCAGTAAAAGAGGGCTAGGGTCAATATCGGGTGGACTTTTGACTGTTAGATCTCTTATCTTTCATTAAGAATAAGTTGTATACTAGTATTATCTTGTGCTGACTGTGAGATATATTATTTAGCATTGCTGAAAAAAAGAGACATGTCTAAGCATTTCATCTTGCACTCATCAGTGCACTAACCAGCTCTGGAAGCTACATATATTAATACACAGGGCCCTGTTCTTTGCTGATAAAAAGAGCATGTACACACATTGCACCTGTTTCAGCTAAACAAAGTAAGTGACAGCCATTCACTGACTCATTCCTCAGGGCAATGCCTTGACCAATCAGGGTCAAGCTACCTGATTCAAATTTCAAACAATGCTTGGCAGTTAATGGTCAGTCATCATCAATGGTGCATTCACCAAGGCAACGCCACTTGGCAACCAATCAGTCCTCTCTGCACATATAGTATAAATTGTCTTCCGCTTACATGGTATTCTTGTGAGTGTCCCTATGAGTGCAAGACAAAAAGCTTAGACGTGTCTCTTTTTTAGCAATACTTAAGTTCTGTACTACCAAACAATTATATATTATTATTTAGATACATTTGCTGCATTGGTGATAAAGAAAAGTACATTGAAACTTTGGCTGCAACAAGACTGTGGCAAATATCTGCAATCATATTCCAGGTCTTGAACTTTATTCTTCTTGTTAGCCTAAAACATTTCAATAATGCTTAAGTTTACCTGGGAACCTTCCAGAATGGCATCTTCCACCTCAGCTTTCTCCAGTCCAAGACATGAAGCCACAACCTCCAAAATGTAGTCATGTCTACTGTCCAACTGAGCCCTTTTGGCTTCTCTTTCCTCTTTTAGCTTTTGCTGTAAGAGATATAGTTTTACAGTTACAAAACTTGAAAAAAACCAAGAAGGTTCTTACAAACTTAATGTTATTCCTTCTCCTTATTTAAAATTGCATGATTACAAATGATTGTTTTGATACCTATTCTCATTCTAATACACCTACTACACAAGCTGCATATGATAATTCAAAAGTACAGTAAAATTGCACATCTCTTGATTTAGTTAAACCACAAACATCTTTCTGGATTTCAAACATTGACTTTTTACATAAGTGATTACTCATTGGTGTGTAAATGGATGCTCCTCATTACTAACTACTGAAAAAGCAATAAAATTACTAACTTCTAAAATATACAGAGTTATAAATTCTTACTTTAGAATTAAAGGTGCACCTATACATAGCGTTAAAGTAAACTTATCCAGCATGAAGACAAAATCACCATAACTATATATTGTAGTATGTCCAACTGGTCGATTTGATGCATCTAGTGTGTGGATGAAGAGAGTTAGTGTGATTTCCACTCGTGTGCTAGTTTGAGTCTCATTTTCAAGCTATACTGCTGGCTAGCAGCAATGTCAAAAAAAAAGAGCCAAATGCATAAGTCCCTCACTGTTAATCCACTGTCTCTCCATTAGAAAGTTCTCAGCTGAGCTTCCTTGTGGCAACACATGGAAAATTGGTCCCTGTGGCCCTAGGCTAAAGCTTCAGAGGAACTCTGGCCCCTAGACAAGCATGTGGGCATGCCCTGGCACTCATGAAACAAACTCCAAACTTTGGGTGAATAGTTCCACTATCTTGTGGTTATCTCAGGAGAATTGAAGGCTAAGGGAGTAAACTCTGACAAAAAATGTGGAATGGAACCCAAAGATGGACTGGTCTTTCCAGCAACTCCTGTAACCAAGCCAGTGTCAAAAGTGCTTTGCATTCCTTTGGACTCATGCAGGTGGAGGGGGGCATTGAGAGGAGGATCCTGACATTTGGGTATCCCGGGGCCTCCATAAATTTTGCCCAGACTCTTGCCCTGGAGAGGACACTCCACTTTCACTGCAGAACAATCATACAATGAGTAACAGCAGCTAAAAGTGATAAGCCCAACTCAATTGGAACAAAGGGCGGGTGTTACAGGCTGTCTTCAATGGTGGGAGAGACCATAGCGTCCCACTGGTCAGCCACCACCCCCTTAAGTCAGGCAGCCTTGTGGGTGCTGAGGTGCCACAGACCATCTGCTTCAATGGGTGCTTGGAGCTTGAGTCTCTGCTCAACAAGTTGACGGAATGCATTGCACCACACAAACAAGCAAAATGAAAGAAGATGCCAGCTCTTCAACTGGCAAGCTGAAAGGTCAGGATCATGGGTATAGGATTGACAGATGACATGCAGCTGGTTGATAATGCATGCCTGACAGCTGTGATCGACATGGAACTTGGCAAGCTGAACAATGACATAGCTTCCCTCCAAGAGGCCAGGCTCGCCAAGAGCGGGTCACTGAAAGAGAAACATTATACATTCATCTGACAGAGGATGAGTTCAGAGGAAACATGTGAGCAATGTGTAAGCTTCGCTGCAAGGAACTCTCTACTCTCAATGATACAAATGGTTCAGAACATGATCCCTCCATCCGTCTCCCAACTCAAATAGCACCAGTTAACCTCAAGAGTATCCATGCTCCAACCAGTGCTCCACTACAGAGGTGAAAGGCCAGTTCTTTGGGGAATTTGAAACTGCTATCAGCAGAATCCCCAAGATAGAACATCTTTACCTACTGAGGCATTTCAAAACAAGAGTGGGCGCGAGTGAACTCTTTGGCCCTCCTGCCTTGGATATCATGGCCTGGGAAAGATACATGAGAATGAGCAGAGATTACCTGAACTTTGCTACTATCATAAGCTTTGTGTAATTAACACCTTTCAGAACAAACAATGTCACAAGGCATCCTGGAGACACCTAAAATCAGGGCACTGGCACCAGTTAATTCTGATCATCACCAAACGCATCTGTGAACAGCATTCTGAACACATGTAGCTACTGCAGCGCTAGCTATGATACAGATCACCCCCCTGGTGTGCTACTTTTTTAGGAGCAACCCTTGAGCCAGAATCTTCAGGTCGGTAAGCAGGGGCGGGGCCCACTTGCTGACACGTAAAATGACGCGCGGTGAAATCGGGCATGCATCCCAATGTCACCACGCATCATTCAGATCTTGAGTTCAGCGGGCGTGCACCGGAGTTGGGTGCATGCCCGCCGAACTGTCAAAGGCCTATTAAGGCCACTTAAATAGTAATTAAACTAATTAACTGAGCAGCCCGTCCAACCTTAAGGTCGGCGGGCAGACAAAGAGCTCAGGTGGCCTTCGCATTTATGATGAAACCGGGATGATGTTTCAGGAAGGTTTTTAAAGTTTAATAAAAATTTTAAATAAAATTCATTGACATGTCCCAGCTGATGTGACACTGTCATATGAGGGGACATGTCTTAAAAAAAATTTTTTCTTTATTAAAATTTTCAAAAATCAGAATAATCACCCTGAGGCAGCTCTGTGCCTCAGGGAGATTTCTGCACTCTTTCACATGCATGCTCGAAAGAGCACAGGCCCTGACTCAGCCTACTCCCCCGCCCGCATAAGGAGTACACAGCGCTTCCAGGTGAGCGTCATGCTGGGCGGGCTTTAATTGGCCCGCCCACGGAAAATGGTGGCACGCAGCCGATCACGGGCGGCGATCAGCTATGCGCCCGTCTGCACCTGCTCCCGTCCAACCACCCCGACGAGGAGAAAACTTTCCCCTTGGAGTGTTTCATTCAAACCACAAATGCTTCCCTCATATCAACATCAGCCATACTGCCTACATTAAAAAAGTTTCAGCTCAATTGAGCAGACGTTCTTCAGCATTCCCACACAGAGTACAAAAGTGAAATGGAACATACTTTGAGACACCTTCTACAATTTCACACCCTCAGCTCATGGGAAGCAAGAGCAGAAAAATGCTTACTGGTTCGAGGCTGACATCACTGTGATGGAAACTGTCATTGAAGCCAAGCAACTCAATCTCAATAATTACAAGAGAGATCCAAGTCAGAAGACTCTGATGCACTAAGAGCTGCTCAAAGTAAAGTCCAACAGACTGCTAGGCAGTGCACCAATGACTACTGGATATAACTTTGTCAGAATATCCAGGCCTCCATTGACATAGGGAATGCTAGAGGCATCTATGAAGGGATTTAAAAAGGCAACAAGTTCATCAGTAAAGAGAACAGCTCCATTGAAAACAAAGGTGTGAGGGTCATCACCGACTGCAATAAATAGTTGGAGAGGCAGCCGCAACATCAGGTGACCCCACCAGAGATGCTGATACATTTTTAAAGAGCTGCCAACACTCTGGGAACACAGCTGAGCACAGCCCATTGGACCCACCCTGCCCTGCCAGTGTGAGAAGGCCTATTGGTCAGCGAAGCAGGCATTCTGAAGGCTGCAGGAATGAGGCACTTGATAACATGGCAGAATGAAAATCTCACTTGGGCCCACAGTTCAGGGATGACTCCCTGCAGGTTCTCCTCCAAGCTAATTAGTAAAGGCAGGAGGGTCCACTTCCCCAGGGATAGGAGGAGGAGTCCTTCCCACCTAAGTCAGGATGGAAGTCACAGAAGAGGTCAACCAGCCATGGGGTCAGCCAGAGAACCTGGCTGCAGTACTGCAGGTCAGTCGATGGACTTCTCTGTTCTGCCAAGGTGAGTACCCCACACCTCAGTTCCCTTAGGGTTTAAAAATGGCTACATGCAAGGGTGCATTGTTGAGGAGGGAAAGCCTATCCCATCAATGGCAATGGGTTCAGGCTGCAGCAGCTCCTCTAAAATGAATGGATGTAGCTCAGTCACGGATGCCCATCAGTCAGTGGTGAACCTTGCAAAGGTCATTCTAGAGTGTCCAAAAGCAGTACTGGTATGAGTGCCTCCAAGATGAACAGCTAAACTGCCATCCATTTAGGCACTGTACATATTCTTGTTCGTGCTTGAAGATCTGATGGAGATTCCAAAGCGTATACACACCCTGCTTCAGACAGTGGAGGAATCTATCCAGGCCATCCTCCCCTTATCTGTGGCCTCCTCCATCAAGATGCAGGTGACTCATTGAGAACCACATCCGCAGATTGGTTACTGTGTGCTGGAGTTGATGGCAGACTTCTATGTGATCACCTTGTCCCTGTGGTCAAAGCACTATCATCAAAATGGAAGGGGACTAGGCACCTGGAGTCTCCACCAGTTCCTCATCCATCTCAAATCAGCAGGGAGGTACAAGTGTGCCTTGAGAGGGAGGTGGAGCAACTATATTCCACATCTGAGGGCACCTCTCAGGGTGCTTCAGAGTGTGGGCATTAGTCCCTCAGTCCCTCTGCCAGTGACACCAGAGCCTCAAGTTGTTATGATCTCAGAGGAGGCTCCTGCAGCTGTGTATGAGCACCTTAGCCTGCCAAGGCCCTCCAGGCCTCAGGCAGCCAGAGTAAGGCCACCAAGGTCATCCCAAGCCACAAGGTAGCAAGGTCAGTGGCCTGCCTCCATCACAGCTAGCAGGTGAAAGGTGAGCACCATGTAGGAGCACTCATAAAAGATGCACTTGGGCATCACAGGTGAAGGAGTTACTGCTTGTCTCTAGTTAAGTTCATAATAAAGGTATTCTACATTACGGTAAGATTTCCATCCATTACTGGTGGCCCTTGGAAATATAGGAGTATGGCTCCAATGCAGGTTATCAAGGGCTGATTGGGAGAGACCACAGCGCATACGGTCATCGAATTACCTATAGAAAAGTGCAAGGTGTCATTGCGCGCAGGAGCCTAAGCTTGCAACCAAGGTAAGTAACAACCATGGAGGGTGAAGGTGGACTGTTATTTGATTCGAAGGTTGAGGTATGAGGGTCATCTGAAACATGTTTGTATAAGTGCCTCCCATGTCTCCCCAGCACCTTTATCATTGCACCCTCCATTATGCCTCTCATGATGTTCCAGATGCAGTGCTGGACATCAGCTTCCTCATCATCTTGTTCATCTGAAGGTGCCTTGTGTTCCGCTACATTCCCATAGGCCTGGACCTCCTCCTCTGTAGCACCAGGTAAAACACAGCCAATCATGATCCAGGAGAACCTCACTGGGGATACTGAAGTGCCACACCAAATGATCCAGGCAACTGAATTTCATCTTGAGCAGTTCTATTGTCTGTTCGATGGTGGCTCGGGTCACCACTTGGCTGGTTGTATTTCTCCTCTGCCTCCATCCTAAGGGCTCCACACTGGAGTCAGTAGCTATCTCTTTAGTGAGTTGCTAATTCTGTCAAGAATCCAACATTGAGGGCACTCAGTGGGTGTGAAAAACTCAAGATACCTAGGAGTGCCTGAGAATGCAGGCATCATGGCTGTTTCCAATGTTCTGAGAACACACCCACAGTATCCATTGTTGGTGGCTGCAAACCATTTGCACATTGATGGAATGAATGCCCTTTCTATTAAAGAAGGTCACTGGCTGGCCTGGGTACACTTGTTAGCCACAAGAGTACCTGAGTTCCAGCGGTAGTGCCGAATCCCCTGGCTTTCTCAGTGTGACTGCTCGGAGCAATCCAATAATGGATGTATTGGCTAGCCTTCCTGAAGAGGGCATTGGTCACTGTCTTGATGCAATGATGTGCTGCTGACTGGGAGATGCCACACATCTCCAGTGGACATCTGGAATGAGCTGGAAGTGTAGAAAGGGCCACAGTGACCTTAACTGGCACTGGCATTAGGTGACCAGAAATATCAAAGGGGCAACGACTTGTAACGGCCTCTCGGGTGAGGCACAGTCTTCGGTGACATTGGTGCTCTAACATTTGGAGATAGTATGTCCTCCATCTGTACATCCTTGCTAGTGGTACCTTCTTTGTGCTGGAGCCTGTTTGCGGTTCCCTCTGCAGACTTCTGCCGCTTCTCCATCCCAAAGTTGCCCCTGCAGTTGGACATGAGGTTGCTCCCGTATTGAATTCTGTGGCTACAGCTCCTTCCCTCTCAGGTTCTCCTTCTTGCTGGAGGACCTGCCTCATGAGTGGACAATGACCATGGCATGTGTGCACTCCCAGCTCAAAGGCCTCTCTCCCTATTGCCATACCCCATTATTTGTGCATTTTCTATCTTCCCTTCTAGCATTCCAACAAATTGGGGAGAATTTTCTCCCCGTCAGGTGGGCTGGTCAGGAGCAGGCGCGGAGTCAATCGCCACCCACGATCAGCTGTACGCCATCATTTTAAATGGGGGTCCAATAAGGGCCCACCCAGTGTAACGCACACCCGGAAGCGCTCAGCGCTACCTGTGTGGGCGGGGGGAGGAGGGAGAGTCGGGGCCTGCGCTGTGCGCAAAAGAGCACAGAAATCTCCCTGAGGCACGGAGCTGCCTCAGGGAGATTAATTTCATTCTGAAAAATTGAATAGAAGAATAAAAAAAATTCAGACATGTCCCCTCATGTGACAGTGTCACGAGCTGGGACATGTTTATGAATTTTCATTAAAAATTTTATTTAATTAATAAACCCTTCATGAAACCTCATCCGCCTGTGGATGAGGTTTCATAAAAAATGCAAAGATTGGACAGGCAGCCCTGATAATTACTTTAGTTAGATTATTAACGACCTTAATAGGCCTTTGACAGTTCTGCGGGCACACTGCAGACTCTGGTGTACACCCGCCAAACAGAAGATCAGCATGACGCGCGGTTACATCGGAACGCACACCCGTCATTTTACACGTCGGCGTGTGGGGCCCACCCTCGCATGCCAAACAGAAGATTCTGGCCATTAGGTATCTAGATTATATAACTTTCCCTTCTGTTTCTGCGTATAGAATTTTTGTAATTGGAATTTTGTCATTTTTTAAGCTAACTACTGCTTTCTTTCGCTTTTAACCAAATTTTTCCCAATAATTGTGTTGTTTATTTTCATCCTTCCAGTATCTAGTAGTCTGTGTCTTTGTTAATGTGGTGTCTAAGATACCATTGTTTTTTTTAATATTTAATAGACTTATAATTCTATGTTCTGGCTATCAATATAAGATTCAAGGTTTGCTACCATTCCTGCCAACCGTCTTTTATAACACTTGGGAGGTTTCTAGCTTAATTTTCATTGTTCCCTTTCTGCTTACTTTGGTTGATGTGCATTGCAGTTGATGTGGAAACATATGCTCATTAAAGGATCAACTGTTGCAACATAATAACCTGCATGGTGATTAGTCAAATCTAGATCATCCGAAAATAAAGATACATTAAAATGCTGTTTTAAGCACCATGCAGCAATGTTTATTTTGCAGATGAATAATCATATGCTTCTTACTTTTACCACCAGTTCAAATTACTGGTATGAAATTCTAGCTTACAGTGCTTAACCATGTGCTTTCAAAGCTGTTACATGGGTGTTTGATATAAGTGTAAACTGTGACTCACCAACCCCCTCCCTACTGTGTTCTTTTGTTTCTTTGCTTCAGACATTTTCATATAACCAATAATTTAGCAATCACTTTTAACAGCCTTTGATATCCACTGTGTGGTACCACATAAGACTCAAAAGGTAGCTGTTGCTGAAGAAGTCTTGTGATTGATCATTCCTCATTGTACTCCATGTTGTGAAAAAAGCATGCAAGCAGCAGAAAAGCTTGCCCATATTGTGGGTTCCATACAAAACACCTGTTAAGCTCTAAATTCTACAGCACTTAGGTGATTTACTATTGCTGCAGGACTACATTTTCAATAATTAAACTATTTCTGGCTATTTGTGGCAGGGCAAATGAATAGCAGCTGTCAAATGGTTGTCATTTTGTGACAATTTGTTAAATTCAGTTCCTTTTTTCCTTGCTCAACAGAGTTTACAAATAACAGTTGTAGTGGAAGCAACCACTCCCAACTTGATAGATGCACTGTCTGACCCACATTGGATTGTGTTCTGTCCAGTATCAAACAGCTAATATAATTTGAGTTACTGATTCAATCAAAATCACAAATAATGTAATTAGAACTCAGTAAATGGGTTCAAGACCAAAATAGACATGCGAAGATTCAAAGCTTCACAAATCAACAGCACATAATTGAACCTTTTAAAAACAACAGGATAGTGTGCTGCAATAACATTGCTGCTTCATAACACAGAGGAGCCAATACATTATCAGAAACAAAGCCTCAGACAAATAACTAATCCTTATCCCCGAGGCACTGCTTGTCAAGATAACATTTCTAAAAACAAAAAACTGCGGATGCTGGAAATCCAAAATAAAAACAGAATTACCTGGAAAAACTCAGCAGGTCTGGCAGCATCGGCGGAGAAGAAAAGAGTTGACGTTTCGAGTCCTCATGACCCTTCCACAGAACTGAGTGAATATAAGGGGGGTGAAATATAAGCTGGTTTAAGGTGGGGGAGGGGAAGAAGTGGGGGGGGATGTGTGGTTGTAGGGACAAGCAAGCAGTGATAGGAGCAGATAATCAAAAGATGTCACAGACAAAAGAACACAGAGGTGTTGAAGGTGGTGATATTATCTAAACGAATGTGCTAATTAAGAATGGATGGTAGGGCACTCAAGGTACAGCTCTAGTGGGGTGGAAAAACTAGCACGGCATAAAAGATTTAAAAATAATGGAAATAGGTGGGAAAAGAAAAATTCTATATAAATTATTGGAAAAAACAAAAGGAAGGGGGAAGAAACGGAAAGGGGGTGGGGATGGAGGAGGGAGTTCAAGATCTAAAGTTGTTGAATTCAATATTCAGTCCAGAAGGCTGTAAAATGCCTAGTCGGAAGATGAGGTGCTGTTCCTCCAGTTTGCGTTGGGCTTCACTGGAACAATGCAGCAAGCCAAGGACAGACATGTGGGCAAGAGAGCAGGGTGGAGTGTTAAAATGGCAAGCGACAGGGAGGTTTGGGTCATTCTTGCGGACAGACCGCAGGTGTTCTGCAAAGCGGTCGCCCAGTTTACGTTTGGCCTCTCCAATGTAGAGGAGACCGCATTGGGAGCAACGAATGCAGTAGACTAAGTTGGGGGAAATGCAAGTGAAATGCTGCTTCTCTTGAAAGGAGTGTTTGGGCCCTTGGACGGTGAGGAGAGAGGAAGTGAAGGAGCAGGTATTGCATCTTTTGCGTGGGCATAGGGAGGTGCCATAGGTGGGGGTTGAGGAGTAGCGGGTGATGGAGGAGTGGACCAGGGTGTCCATTCTGTTAGCTGTGAGAAACGACAAGTTGGAAAAAATGTAACAACACTAAAGTTGAATTTTAGGCAGATTTGTAAAAAAAAAAGGCCAATGCTATAAACAGCAATCCAGTCATTACCATCAAATTGAATTTAGAAATACTTGGAGACAATAATCGCATTAGTGTTTCATAGTCTGATGCTGATTACCTGGCTAACATTTATCCTTGAATCAATCATATGAAAAACAGATTATCTGGTTACCAAACAGCTATAAGGAAATTCTAAAGCAATTTCTAAAGCAATTTCTAAACCTGAATTCAAATTACATCAATATGAAGCTTAGGATATTTCTTTATCCATACCAGAATATCTAGCAAAAAAAAAATCAACCATGCCATTCAAAACGTTGCTCCAATCGCTTATTGTTTTCCTCTCCCCACTGAACCATTTATTATTCACCTATGAATCAAGCTACTAAGGTCTGAATCTTCGGTTTGGTGAGCGGGGGCAGGGCCCGCTCCCCGAGGCATAAAATGACGCGGAGTGACATCGGGTGTGCGTCCCGACGTCACCGTGTGTCATTTAGATTTTCAGTTCGGCGGGCGCACAGCCAAATCAGCTGCATGCCCATTGAACTGTCAAAGGCCTATTAAAGCCACTTAAAAAGGCAATTAAGCAATTACCTGAGCTGCCTGTCCAACCTTAAGGTTAGCGGGCAGGCAAAGAGCCCATGCGGCCTTCGCTTTTTTCATGGAGCCTCATCCACTGGCAGGATGAGGTTTCATGAATTATTTTAAATTTTCACACAAATTTTTAATGAAATTAATGCACATGTCCTAGCTCATGTGGCAGTTTCACATGAGGGGACATGTCATAAAAATTATTTCTCCACTTTATTAACCTTTCAAACTTAAAACTTTTCTCCCTGAGGCACAGATTTCTGCACTCTTTCACACGCACACATGAAGGAACGCACTTCCAGCTGAGGGAAGCCCCCCAGCCGTACAGGGAACGCACAGCAGTTCTGGATGCGCATCACACTGGGCGGACCTTAATCGGCCCACCCAAATAAAATGGCGGCGCGGACCCGATTGGGGGCGCCAATCGGGTCCGTGCCCGCCCCCACACAACCCCCCAGCGGGGGGAAAATTCTACCTTAAGTGTTGATAAATTATTCAACTTCAGGAGCATTACAATTGAGCCCAAAACTGCATACCTCTGATATTCATGACAACCAGAGATCACAGGACAGTGATAAGGGGTGGGGACCTCATCTAATCTTCCTTTACAAATTGGGAGATGATGAAGTCAATTGTAATGCAACTGTTGCACCAAATAAAATCAGACAACTCAGTACAGACTACAAACCAATCTGGAATGCTCTTGGTCCTTAAAATTTTATCTACTTACTGACTTAGATAGCTGAGCAACCGGGAAACAGTTCATCCTCTTTTCCTACACTGCTATGCATTAGAAATTGCCCCAATATAGCCAAAGGTAATCGTCAACATTTGAATTAATAAACATTAAAAAGGAAAGAGGCAGTTAAAGCATAACTTGTTCAAAGTAGAGCTCATCTCCAAAATTAAATGGAACCTGGGTAAGAAAAAAAGGTGATAGCCGAATATTTTAAAGATTTTTTAAAACAGAAAAGGGTTACAGAAATAATTCATTAGATTCAATTAGCACGGGAATACAAAGTAAAATTTAATTTTAAATTAAAAAAGCTGTCTTATGGGTAGACTGTTGGTCTCAAAGTCTCACAGGGAGATGTTAGAAATGTTAGGTTTTATAAATGGAGAGAGAGGAGACACAAGTGGGAGCTCATGCTCAATTGATGAGACCAGATTCGTGAGGATTTAAGGGACATTGGAAGATTTGCCTAGCTTGGGCTAGAGAGAAAGCAGCTCTAGTGTAACTCTCACAGTGAAACTCAGTTCTGGAATCAGAAAGGAATCTGGCTGGGAAAGGAAAAAGGAAGCAGGTCAATGGGAGTGGAGAATAGCTTTGGACTGGTTCTGAAAGAATAAAGTGTCTGCTTAAGGGACAGCGTAAAGCATAACCATGGTGGGGAATTGTCAATCATGTTAAAAGTCATATGGGGCAATATCTTCCATTGTTTAAAGTATAAGTTGTCTGCTAAATAGTGGTTAGTCAATGTTGCTTTTAGTTTGTTTGTTGGAGTAAAAGTCTTAAAGCTTGAAATCTTGTCATGTGATCCTTCCAGTCAGTCACTGGAAATTCAAATATCTTTTTAACTTCATCAATCTCTACACAGATTGTAACATTTTAATCTATCAAGTGTTAAAAGTAGCAAACCCAGCAACACGGAAGCAATGTAGCTTGTTTCATCCTGTTCAGAGATAACACTAACCAAACATCTGATTACCGTCTCCAATCAGAAGACCTAAATATAGGTCATTCTTCAGCATAAATAGACAATAAAAAGATATTTTTTTAAAAAGACTGCATTGATGACATAACTATCCAGTGAACACCAATAATGGTTGAGTAAATTATTACTACAAGCTATAAATGTTACTCAGCAAATAGCAAATAGTCATAGAAGAAATGCTCACATCTAATTATCGCCTTCCACAACCTCAAGAAGTCCCAAAGCACTTTATCACAATGAAGTACTGTATTTTGAACTGTGGCATCTGTTGTAATGTAGGAAACATGGCAGCCAATATGCACATAGCAAGCTCCCACAACAATAACGTGATAATGACTAGAATGTTTTTGTGATGTTGACAATGGGAATAACTCCCCTGCCCTTCTTCAAAATAGTACCGTGGGACCTTTTAAGTCCACCTGGGGTTTGGGGAGGGAATTCGCAATTGGATCCAACTGCTCTACACTAACATCAGTAGTGCAGTCTCAATCAATGGGTGGGAATCAGATAGCTTTCCTATTAAATCTGGAGTCAGGCAGGGCTGCCCTCTCTCGCCTGTTCTTTTCGTGTGTTGCATAGAACCCTTTGCTGAGTCCATCAGGAAGGATCCGGGCATAAGAGGAGTGACGATCCCAGGTAGTGGAGGCACTCAGATCAAAGTCTCCCTGTACATGGACGATGTCGCCGTCTTCTGCTCGGATCCGCTGTCGGTGCACAGACTTATCCACATCTGCGACCGTTTCGAACTGGCCTCGGGAGCCAAGGTAAATCGTGGGAAGATTGAGGCCATATTCTTTGGGAACTGGGCTGACCGATCCTTTGTCCCCTTCACTGTCAGGGCTGATGGCCTGAAGGTGCTGGGGATATGGTTCGGAGGGACCAGGGCACGCATTAGAAACCGGAAGGAGTGAGTGTCTATGGTGAAAAGGAAACTGGGCTTGTGGGAGGGACGCTCCCTCTCCATTGCAGGTAAGAACCTGGTCATCAGGTGTGAGGCACTCTCGCTGTTGCTGTACGTGGCACAGGTCTGCCCCATTCCACACACCTGTGTGGTGGCGATCACCCGAGCCATCTTCCGCTTTATCTGGAGGTCGAAAATGGATCATGTCCGCAGGGACACGATGTACAAGCCTCTAGATAAAGGGGGAAAAAACGTGCCCAACATCGCCCTCATACTGATGGCCACCTTTGTGTGTGGCTGCATCAAGCAGTGCGTAGATCCTCAGTACGCAAACACCAAGTGTCACTACATGCTGAGGTTCTACCTGTCCCCGGTGTTGCGAAGGATGGGTCTGGTCACGCTGCCGCGGAACGCTCCAAGTAGTTGGACTGTGCCGTACCAGCTGTCCCTCGTGGGAAAATTTATGCAGAAAAACACCTTCGACCACAAGTCCGTCAGGCAGTGGTCGGCACGTAACGTCTTAAAGGCCCTGAGGGAAAAGGAAAGGGTGGATCCTGTGGGATGGTTCCCTGAGCAAACTGACAAAGTCACTTGGCAGAATGCCTCATCACCAGAACTTTCCAACAAACACCAAGATGTAGCTTGGCTGGTGGTGAGAAAGGCCCTCCCTGTAAGATCCTTCCTACACGCTAGGAGTCTCACCCCCTCTGCACGTTGCCCTCGAGGTGGCTGTGGTGGGGAAGAGACTGTTGTTCACCTCCTTGTAGATTGTGTCTTTGCAAAGAAGGTCTGGAGAGAGATGCAGTGGTTGCTGTCGAGGTTCATCCCGAGCAGTTCTGTGACAGAGGACTCTGTGCTCTACGGGCTGTTCCCAGGGACACACACCGAGACAAACATCAACTGCAGCTGGAGGATCATCAACTCGGTGAAAGACGCTCTTTGGTCTGCCCGAAACTTGTTGGTTTTCCAGCGCAAAGAGTTGTCCCCGACCGAGTGTTGCAGACTGGCACTTTCCAAGGTCCAGGACTACGTGCTGAGGGACACAGTTAAGCTTGGGGCAGCCGCCACAAAGGCGCAATGGGGAAGGGTCGCTACCTAAGATCTTTTTGCCACAGTGCACTGGGGGGCTGGGAACTGTAAAGAGCCCCTCAGGCTGTACAGATTAAAATATATGTCTGCCAATGATTGAAATATTCATTGATTTTTCTGATACACCTTGTGTTTCATGTTGTAAAAGTTGAACCTGTTTGTAATGGTGATTTGAAATGTTTCGAAATGTTTTTGAAGATTTATGAATAAAGTATATTTTTGCAAAAAAAAAACCTTTTAAGTCCACCTGTGAAAGCAGATGTGGCTTCAATTTAGCACCTCATCTAAAAGACAGCACCTCCAACAGTGCAGCAATTCCTCAGGATAACGCAGGAGTGTCAGCCTGGAGTGAGACTTAAACCCACAACATTCTGATTCAGAGGCAGCATATCATCAACTGAACCACAGCTGACACTCTACGTTGAACAGATACAATAGAATCATATAATTCAGTTAGCCCCACTCTTCCTACCCTTTCTCCATAGCCCTGCACTTTTTTCCCACTTCAAGTATTCATCCAATTCCCTTTTGAACAATACAATTCATTCAATCTGTTTCCATCACCTTTTCAGGCAGTGCATTCCGGATCATAGCAACTTGCTGCATAAAATAAATTCTGTTTATCTTGCCTCGGATTCTTTTGCAAATTACTTTAATTGTGTTCTCTGCTATTTGACCTTTCTGCCACAGCAGTGTCTCCTAATTTACTCTATTAAAATCCTTCCTGAATTTTAACATTTCTATTACATCTCACTTTAACGCCAGTGCAGTACTGAGGAAATGTTGCACTGTCAGTTGTGCCATTTTCTGGGTGAGACATTAAACCGATGCTTGGTTGGATGTAAAAGATCTCATGGCACATCCCACAGTGTCCTGGCCAATACTTATCCCACAATCAACACCACAAAAACAGATTATCTGGTCATTGTCACATTGCTGTTTGCAATTTGGCTGCTGCGTTTCCTACATTACAACAGTGACTACACTTCAAAAGTACTGCATTGCCTCTGAAGCATTTTGAGATGTCTAGTAGTCATGAAAAATGCTATATAAATGCAAGTCGTTTATTTTTTTGCTTTCTTCTCTGTTCCAAAGAGAAAAAAATCCAGTTTCTCTGATTGCTTCATGTAACCAATTCCCACACCCCTGCTAACAGTCTAACAAGTCTTCTCTACACTTTCTCTGATGCCTTTCCATCTTTCCTAAGTTCTGGTGCCCAGAATGGACTCAATTCTCCAGCTAGGGTCAGTAATTTATAAAGGTTTAGCATGATGTATTGGCTTTTGTACTCGATGCTGCCATTCACAGAACAAAGGATCCTGTAAGGAAAACAAGAAAATGCTGGAAAAACTCAGCAGCTTTGGCAGCATCTGTGGAGAGAGAAACAGAGTTAATGTTTCAAGTCCAATATAACTCTTCTTTGGAACCCCTGTAAGCTTTTCAACAGTTTCCTCAACTTGTCGTGCCACATTCAAAGATTTGTGCACATACATTCCCAGGTCTCTTGGGTCCTGTACCACTTTTAAAATTTACCATTTAGTTTACACGGGAAGATAGGGTTGGGGGAAATCAGGAATAGGGTCCATAAGAATACAATGGTAATTAATAAGTCCAGTCGGGAAATAGGGAGAAGCTTCTTTATCCAGAAAGTGGTTAGAATATGGAGTAGCCAACTAGCATAGATTAATTTAAGGATAAACTAGAAAAACAAGTGAGGGGGAAATGAGTAAAGAGTATGTTAATAGGACTGAAGAAAGTTGAGAGAATGTTTGCGCAGAACATAAACGCCAGCATAGATCTATTGGGCTGAATGGCCTGTTCCTGTAAATATTATGTACGACTCTATATATGGCCTCTCCTCAACCTTCTTTCCAACATACATCATACATCTCCCTCCATTAAATTTTATCTGCAATGTATCTGCCCACATCACCAAAAATAAAGGCAAAATACTGCAGGTGCTGGAAATCTGAAACGAAATCAAAATATGCTGGAAAATCTCAGCAGGTCTGACAGCATCTGTGGAGGGAGAGACAGAGATCTAAAGGGGGGTAGAAATGTCAAATATATACTGATTAAGGAGGGTGGAACCAGTGTAGCTGGATAGAAGGCCAGCAACAGGTGGAAGCAAAGGAGAGATGGCAAAAGATAGCATAAACAAAATGTCAAAGAGTTTTTATTGGGGTGATACTGGCTAAAGGAGGTGCTAATGGTGACATTAAGGAAGCAAGATATGATAATGGCCGGACCAGGGTAAGCACTCTGGAAAGTGACAGATGGCCCTAGTAGGGGTGGGGTGGGGGAAGAAAGATCGAAAAAAGGCTAAAAGCTGGGGATAAAATAATGAATGACAATGGAAATAAATGTAAAAAATAATGAAAATAAGTGGGAACAGAAAAAAAATTAATGAATTTTTTAAAAATTAAAATAAAATAAATTAAAATAAAATAATGAATATTGTAAAAAGGGCGGATGAAAAAAGGGGGTGGGGATGGAGAAGAGAGTTCATGGTCTGAAGTTGTTGAACTCAATGTTAAGTCCGGAAGGTTGTAAAGCGACTAATCAGAAGACGAGGTGCTGTTCCTACAGTTTGCATGGAGCTTCACTGGGACATTACAGCAGGCCAAGGACAGACATGTGGGCATGAGAGCAGGATGGGGTGTTGAAATGGCAAGCGACAGGGAGGTCTGGGTCATGTTTGCCGACAGACCGAAGGTGTTCTTCAAAGCGGTCACCCAGTCTGCATTTGGTCTCTCCAATGTAGAGGAGACCGCATTGAGAGCAACGAATGCAGTAGACTAAATTGAGGGAAGTGCAAGTGAAGAGCTGCTTCACTTGAAAGGAGTGTTTGGGCCCTTGGACGGTGAGGAGAGGGGAAGTAAAGGGGAAAGTGTTGCACCTTCTGCGATTGTATGGGAAGGTACCGTGAGAAGGGGATGAGGTGTTGGGGGTGATGGAGGAGTGGACCAGGGTGTCCCAGAGGGAATGGTCCCTACGGAATGCTGACGGGGGGGTGAAGGGAAGATGTGTTTGGTGGTGGCATCATGCTGGAGTTGGCGGAAATGGCAGAGGATGATCCTCTGAATGCGGAGGCTGATGGGGTGAAAAGTGAAGACAAGGGGGACCCTATCATGTGTTTCTGGGAGGGAGAGGAAGGTGTGAGGGCAAAGCTGCGGGAGATGGGCCGGACACGGTTGAGGGCCCTGTCAACAACCGTGGGTGGGAAACCTCGGTTAAGGAAGAAGGAAGATATGTGAGAAGCACTGTTTTGGAAAGTGGCATCATCAGAACAGATGTGACGGAGGTGAAGAAACTGAGAGAATGGAATGGAGTCCTTACAGTAGTCAGGATGTGAGGAGCTGTAGTCGAGGTAGCTGCAGGAGTCGATGGGCTTGTAATGAATATTGGTAGACAGCTTATCACCAGAAATTGAGACTGAGAGGTCAAGGAAGGGAAGGGAAATGTCGGAGATGGACCATGTAAAAGTGATGGAGGGTGGAAATTGAAAGCAAAATTGATAAATTTTTCAAGGCCCAGGCGAGAGAACGAAGCGGCACCGAAACAGTCATCAATGTACTGAAAGAAGAGTTGTGGGAGGGGGCCCGAGTTGGACTGGAACAAGGAATGTTCCACATACCCCATAAAGAGACAGGCATAACTGGGGCCCATGTAGGTACCCATAGCCACATCTTTTATTTGGAGAAAGTGAGACAAGTTTAAGGAGAAATTGTCCAGTGAGAGAACAAGTTCAGCCAGACGGAGGAGAGCAGTAGTAGATAGGGATTGTTCGGGCCTCTGTTCAAGGAAGAACCCTCAGACCATTCTGGAAAGGGATCCTCAATTTGGCCTACTGCATTCATTGATCCCAATGCAGTGTCCTCTACATTGGAGAGACCAAACACAGACTGGGTGACCACTTTGTGGAACACCATCGGTCTGTCCGCAATCATGACCCAGACCTTCCTGTCGCTTGCCATTTCAACATACCATTCTGCTCTTATGCCCACATATCCGTCCTTGGTCTGCTGCAATGTTCCAGTGAAGGTCAATGCAAACTGGAGGAACAGCACCTCATCTTCTGATTAGGCACTTTACAGCCTTCCGGACTTAACATTGAGTTCAACAACTTCAGACCACGAGCTCTCTCCTCCATCCCCACCCCTCTTTTTCATATATTCATTTTTATTTATTTTAATTAATTTTTAAGTTTTCATTAATTTTTTTTCTTTTCCCATTTATTTTCATTATTTTTTTTACATTTATTTCCACTGTCATTCATTGTTTTATCCCCAGCTTTTGGCCTATTTTTGATCTTTCTTCCCCCACCCCAACTCCACTTGGGCCATCTGTCACTTTCCAGAGTGCCTACCCTGGTCCGGCCATTATCATATCTTGCTTCCTTAATGTCACCATTAGCACCTCCTTTAGCTAGTCTCACCACCATTAACGACTCTTTGAACTTTTGTTAATGCTATTTTTTGCCATCTCTCCTTTGCCTCCACCTATTGCTGGCCTTCTATCCAACTACAGCGGTTCCACCCCACTTAATCAATTTATATTTGACCATATCTCTACCTCCCTATAGATCTGAAGAAGAGTCATGCGACTTGAAACGTTATCTCTGTCTCTCCCTCCACAGATGCTGTCAGACCTGCAGAGTTTTTCCAGCTTATTTTGTTTTTGTTGCCCATATCACTAGTTTGGCTATGCCGTCCTGAAGTCTGTTACTATCTGCATCACTGTTTATGACATCTCCAAGTTTCAAGTTACCAGCAAACTTTGAAATTATGCCCTGTCCACCTACATCCAAGCCATTAACATAGATATTTTAAAAAACAGTGGCTCCCAAAACAGCCCCCGAGGAACACTATTGTATATTTCCCTCCTGGCTGAAAATCATTACTCCCTGTTTCCTGTACCATAGCCAAATTTGCATCCATGCAGCCACTTTCCTTTTAATCCTATTGACTTAATTTTGCTAACAAGGCTATTATTTGGTGCCTTGTCAAATACGTTTTAAAAGCCCATATAGACACCAACTGCACTACGCTCATCAAACCTTTCCATTACTTCATCAAAAAACTCAATCAAGTTTGTCAAACATAATTTGCCTTTAAATAGTCTTAACTTCATCATTTATTAACCCATATTCTTCTAAGTGTCCATTAATTTTGTTTTGGATTATTTTCCCTAAATTTTTCCCCAACACCGATGTTAGGCTGGCTGACCTGTAATCAAACTTTAAAATATACACTCTATATAGCACTCAAAAGTGAAATAGTGGAGCTTCCACCTGCAGAGTAAATTCTGCTACCACTTATCATGGAGAACAGTGTGCCCTACAGCTTCAATTACAGGGAAGTGCTGAGTGTTATTCATCAACTTTGAAACATATTCTAAAGTCAGGCTTGTCATCAACAATGAGGCATACAAAAAATCAAACAAGCCTAGACTTGCTGGTTGGAGAAACTGTGACAAAAGAAGTAAATAATCACCATATGCCATCAGCACTTTGGATTAGGTTCAATCATAATTGGCAATATGCCTGAGTTAAGAGGGATAACTTATGATTTACAGGAAACTGTTTTCATATTGAAGTTTTAGTTTAACTTTTGTTTTTCTACTTCTACTATAACATTGAATCCAATGATTTATAATCATATGCTAGCCCAGCCACTGCCACATTCAGATAAACCAGAGAAACAGAATCATTAGAGAAACAGAAAATCAATGCTAGGCATTATGCCTAATTTTCTCCAGCAACGATCCTGATGAACACCAATGATTACAGCCATACAGAAAAACAATTGCAGAATGCAAAACTTTGAGGAGGAGCCTCTTATACTGAGGTGCTGGGCTGAAAGAACACCATTTTGCAATAAAGGCAGAAAATGCTGGAAATACTCAGCAGGTCTGGCTGAAACATTAACTTTGTTTCTTTCCTGCCCCTCAAGCTATCAAACCACATATCTCTTTCTAACAGAGAGAGATGTCTATGGAACCTTGTGGACTGTGGCTAATTACAATTACAAATTACATTATCCATTAAGGAAAATGCCACTTAAAAGAGTGGTAAATATTCAGAATAATTATTTTTTCAAGAATTCAGAAGGGAAAGATGCCCTCTAAAAAAAAAGATACCAAGGGAAAACAGAGGACTTTCTTAGAATTGTGATGGAAGACTTTAACTGGCTTAAATCAAATATATTCTTAGAGTTAAAATAATATTTATGATAGAGTGTATTGTAAAGTTGATCTTTTGACAAATTTTCTTAGTGGAAACATTTAACTTTATTTACTGGACAGAGCAGCAACTACACAGGTGCATCAAACTCCATAACTAAATTAGAACTCTCTCTCTGTAGAGGTTCCCCGCGCTGCTAACACATTGGCTTACACAGATCATGTGATCTTACAATACAGGATTATTCTTAAAGCTGCAGTCCTAAGATTCCCAAAACTATAATTACTACATTCCTCCCCCCTTAACTTTTCTGTAATTTTGTATTTACAAGGATATTTATCTCATGACATTACAATATTTGCACAGGTCATGCAATTACAAGTTCAGTCTTTCAGGTGGTTTCCTGATCCATGTGGAACGTTGTAGCTCCGCGACTTCAGATTCATTTGTAGAAAACACATTCTCTGGAACCGCATTAATATCAGGTACCTCATTAGGCACTTGCAATTCAGTGTCATCCACTCCGACAGAGACATCGGGCATGTCTATCCTTGGTTGAACAGGAGCCACTGGTTCAGTAATGGTAACAAGTGGAACATCATTTTGCTGGGGTATTTCTCTTTCTCTTAAATGATCCACGTGCTTATGGGTGATCCAGCCCTCCACTTTCATGTGGTATGACAATGAACTTACTTTACCAGGTAACAACTTCGGTCTTCCACCGAAATTCTTCACATATACTGCTTCTCCAACAGTAAATTGTCACTCATGACTATGCAAATCAAGAATCGCCTTTTGGTTCCCTTGATTTTTCTTCACCTTGCCTTCCATACTGGGAAGTACTAGGCTTTGTCTCATCTGAAGACGGCGCCTCATCAGCAATTCTACAGGTGTTGCTCCTGCCATGGTGTGAGGGGTTGTTCTGTAGTGAAATAGAAAACGAACGAGTTTGGTCTCCTGTTAACTTTCTCATTCCCACCTTAAAAGTTTGTACTGCCCTTCCCACTAGTTCATTTGATGGTGGATGGTACAGTGCAGTTTCCAACTGGTTGATACTGTTAAGGCTGATAAATCGTTGGAACTCAGTGCTCGTAAATGTAGTACCATTATCTGAAATGATTATCTCTGGCAATCCGTGTTTGGCGAAGGTCTGGTGCAGTTTTTTCTATGGTAGCACCTAACATTGGCAGCTTTACCTCATAAAAGTCTAACCACTTGGAATGAACATCCATAATCAGTAGAAGCATGGTTCCAAGGAAAGGACCTACATAATCAATGAGCAATCACACCCAGGGTTTACCAGACCACTCCCATGGATGTAACGGGGCTGCCACTGGCAAACTTTGCAGCTGTTCACATGGCACAGTGTTTTAACACATTTTCAATATCACCATCCATCCCGACCACCAAAGATAACTTTGCACTATCGTCTTCATTCGGGAGATCCCTGGATGGGCACTGTGTAGCTTTACCAAAGTGGTTCCCTTCCTTATGCAGGAACTTCTATCTGTGCACCCCATAATAGAATACCATCCTGACTGCTCATCTCTAGACTTCAGTTGTAAAACGGCTTCAATTAATTAGACTGGTTCCTGGGACCAACCATGTAATACTTGGTCTATCACTTGAAACAGGACTGAATCATGATTCGTCCAGTTTCTTATCTGCCTGGCAGAGACTGGTGAGGAATCTAGAAAATTCATCACTAATACAAGCTCCTGTGGGATTGGGACACGTTCATCATTCTCTTGCAAAGGAAGATGACTTAGGGTATCGGCATTTGCTATGTGAAACCCTGGTCTATGTCCAAAGGTGTATTCATAAGCTGCCAAAATTAGGGCCCATCTTTGTACTCTTGCAGAAGCAATGGGAGTTATAGCCTTTTCCTCGCCAAACGGACCAAAAAGTGATTTGTGGCCTGAAACTATCGTGAAATGTCGCCCGTGCACATATTGGTGGAATTTTTTTTTTACATCAAAAATAATCAACAGACCTTCCTTTTTGATCTGAGAATATCTTCTTTCAACTGTGGCAAGTGTCCTTAATACATAGCCAATCGGCCTCTCTGTGCCGTGGTCCATTTTGTGATATAGTATGGCTCCCACTCCATAGGAGGATGCATTGCAGGTTAGCACCAATTCCTTCATTTAGTCATAATTTACTAACAAATTTGAAGAACATAAGAGCTGTTTTACTTTCATGAAGGTTTCTTTTTGGGGTGCCTCCCAAAACCAACACTTTTTTTTCTTAGCAGTGAGTGTAGAGGGGCTAGAACTGTGGATAAATTTGGTAGAAATTGCCCATTATAATTTACTATCCCTAAAAATTATTTAGGTTCAGAGGTGCTCTTGGGTGCAGGTGCCACTCTTATTGCTTTAACCTTCTCTTCAATTGGGTGTAACCCTTGGGCATCTAACCGGTCGCCCAAATAAATGACTTCATTTGCTTGAAAAGTGTATTTTTCCTTCTTCAGGTGCACTCCTGCTTCTAAAAATCATTTCAGGACTTCCCCTAGGTTATCCAAGTGTTCCTTTTCTGTGAATCCAGTTATCAGTACATCATCCAGGTAGAGCATAACTGGAGGTAGTCACTGTAATAAGCTCTCCATTGTCCTCTGCAAAATGGCACATGCTGAGAAAACACTGAAGGGCAAGCATGTATATTGGTACAACCCTTTGTAGGTATTTATGGTTACAAGTTCCTGGGAGGTGTCATCCAGCTCCTGTGGCTGATATGTGTGACTCATGTCATGCTTTGTATATGCTGTCCCTCCTGCTAGTTTGACATATAAGTCTTCAATCTTGGGAATAGGGTCCAGATTGGCTGCTCTGTTGACCATTAGTTTATAGTGCCCACAGATCTGGACAGTTTGGTCTGGTTTGAGGACAGGAACTACGAGTGCTGCCCACTCTGAGAACTGAACCGCTTTTATGACACCCAGCCCCTCTAGCTGGTTCAGCTCAGCATCAACCTTCTCCCTCAGGGTGTATGGCACCACTTTTGCTTTCAAGAAGCGAGGGGTTGCGTATTGGATCACGTAAATCTTGGCCTGTAGGCCTTGGATTTTTCCCAATTCGTTCTTGAAGACGATGTCATTTTTTTTTAGCAGCTCTGGTAATCCACCTGCTTACAACTGGAAGATTTCAGGCCACTTTAATTTAATCTCCTTCAACCAATCATGCCCTAGAAAGCTTGGCCCTTCATCTTCTACCACCATCACTGGTAGCTATGCCGATTGGTGTCTATTATGGACAGTTGCTCTGGTGATACCTTTTACTTGGATTTCTTCGCCTGAGTACATTTTCAACTTGGCAGATGTTTGTCCCAAATTTAATTGTTGGTCATCTTTATTTAAATATCTGAATGTGTTCTCCTATTACAGTGGTAGAAACATTCATGCCTACTTTCATTTTTAATGGTTTACCATTCACTTGCACTGTAACAAATATTGGCTCTGTCTTCTCAATTTTCATGTTGAATAATGAATAAATGTCATAATTAGTTGCTTCTGGCTCTTCTACACTATAGACTTCATTGGATTCATTTGTTGTTTGGAGGCCTGTTTAAATCTCGCTTTGCACTGTCTTATTATGTGTCCACATCTGTGACAAAAATAACATTTTACTTTTATAAATTGCCAATTGCTGGAAGACTGTTTACACGTCGATTAGAATTATTTTTTGATTTAGTTGCTAAGATGTTTCCTCTCATTTTTCGCTTAGCGGGGGCTATTTCCTGCTTTTTGGCAAAGCTCTGGCTTTTCATGCCACTTTTAGTTGACTGTTGCTGCCTAACTAGGAGAACGGCGCCATTTTGCGCCTCTTGTATTGCTTGTGAATCTCTTACTGCACTTTCCTTCACCAGCACTGTTTATAACACTTACTTAAAATCAAGATTCACTTCAGCCAGCGATCTTTGCTGAACAATGTTTTCCTGCATGCCTTTTACTAAACGATCTCTGAGCATGTCATTCAGGGTTTCACCAAGATCACAATATTCTGTTTTAGTTGTTTTAATTTTGCCATGTAGATAGCAATTGTCTCCTCCAAGGCTCTATACCGTGAATTGAACCTGAACCTCTGCATTGTGACTGAGGGCTTGGGTTGAAAATGTCCCTTAATGAGGTCTACTAATTCACTTAAAGTTCACTTTGAATTTGGGGCACTGGCACCATCAAGCGTCGAATTAAACTGTAGGTCTTGCTCCCTCAAATGCTCAAGAGAATCACTCTCCTCTTTTCCTCCCCCATGATTTCATTTGCTTGAAAGAAGAATGCAAAACATTCTATATATTGAGACCAACCATCTGTGGCTGACTCAAAGGGATCAATTCTGCCCAAACTGTGGCATTTCAGATGAATATATCTTCTATTTTTCTTTAGTTCTGATGAAGAGTCACACGGACTCGAAACGTTAACTCCGTCTTCCTTTCCACAGATGCTGTCAGACCTGTTGAGTTTTTCCAGCTATTTTTGTTTTAGTTTCAGATTTCCAGCATCTGCAGTATTTTGCTTTTATCCTGTTCAAACAACCTCCTTGGTTTCTTTCAGGAATTGACAACACAAGTTGACCGTAGCAAACACTACAAGGTTGTGCACTTAGCCAAATGGCATTAGTTGATTTCAAAGATGTGGGGACACAGAACAAAATTTGGGAAGGAGAAGAAATTGTCCCAAGGACATAAACAATAGATTAGAAGATTAATTTCATGGTTTGGGTAATGGGGAAACATTGAGTGCAGCAACCCAGGACTCATTGTCAGCATCATTACTGATCAAATTTATATCAATGACTTATATCAATGGCTATATCAATGAATTGTGGCTGGGGTGAAGGGATTGTGGGTCAGCAGATAAAACCAGGGATAAAATTGGGATCAGAACTTAGTAGCCAGAGCTAGATAAAAGAGCAGGAAAGTTATGATGGAACTGTATAAAATGCTGGTTAAGCCACTGCCAGAGAATTGCATGCAGTTTTGGAATCCACATTATAGGAAGGATGTGATTGCACTAGAGATAGCGCAGGGGAGCTTTACCAGAATGTTGCCTGGGCTTAAGAGTTTTAGTTATGAGGAGAGATTGGATAGACTGGCATCATTTTCCCTGGAGCAGAAGAGATTGAGGGGGGGACATGATTGATATGTACAAAATTATGAGGGGCATAGATAGGGTAGACAGAAAGGAACTTTTCCCCTTGGTGAAGAGATCGATAACCAGGGGGCATAGATTTAAGGTCAGGGGCAGGAGGTTTAGAGGGGATGTGAGGAAGAATTTTTTCACCCAGAGGATGGTGGGAATCTGGAACTCATTGCCTGAAAGGGTGGTAGAGGCAGAAACCCTCAAAACATTTAAGTAGTATTTGGATATGCACTTGCGATGCCATGGCATACAAGGCTATGGGCCTAGTGCTGGAAAATGGGATTAGAATAGTTAGGTACTTGTTTGGCCGGCACAGACTTGATGGGCTTTCTGTGCTGTAGACCTCTATGGCTATGATTTGGAATGATAACTTCAATGAACATGGTTCAAATTTACAGGCAGCACCAAACTAAAAGGGGCAAAACTAAAAGGGCCCTTTCAGCCAGTTAAAGTCTTCCATCACAGTTATTAGGAAGTCCTCTGTTTTGCTTTGATATCCTTTTTTTAAAAAAAGAGGGTATGCTGCTCATCTCTCCCTGCTGAATACTTGAATACAGAATTAAAACAGGCCCTCCATAGGTAGGTAAGATACTACAGTAGCAGCTGCAGTGAAGGGATTGGGGGCAGTAAGATGAAGTCGGATGATGGGATCAGAGTCAGAGCTGTAGTAAAGGAATTAGGGGTGAGGAAGGATAAAAGAGCAGGGAAGTTATGCTGGAACTGTATAAAATGCTGGTTAAACCACAGCTAGAGAATTGCATGCAGGAATTATAGCTCGGGTGAAGGGATTGGGTGTCAGCAGATAAAATCAGGGATAGGATCAGGATCAGAACTTAGCAGCCAGGGCTGGATATAATGGGGATAGGACTTTGCATTGAAGACTTAGGTGAAGAGGTCAGACAACAGGAGGTAGAGTCAGGGCCGCGGTGAAAGGAATCAAAAGTCCAGAGATGGATTCAAAACCTCAGACAAGGATCGGGAGCCAGGAGCCTGGAACCCGAGACCTAGAGTAGCAACAATTGGGATGGTGATTGCAAGTACTGACTTATCTTTTTGGGCAATATGTATTGGAACAGCCTCCATTTTCCAGCATCTGTTTTGCAATAAATAAATTCAACTAAGAAATTCTAATAAAAATATTGTTAGGCAGATAATTTTTCTTCAATTCAAACATAGTATAGATTTTTTAAACTTATTCTTTCATGGGATGTGGGCATTACTGGCTGGGGCAAAAATTATTGCCCACCCCTAAGTGCCCTTGAGAGGTGGTAGTGAGCTGTTTTCTTGAACCGCTGTGGTCCATGGTGTGTAGGTACACCCATAGCACTGTTAGGAATGGAGCTCCATGATTATGACCCAGTGACAACGAAGGAACGACAATATAGTTCCAAGTCTGGACGGTGTGTGCCTTGCAGATGAACATGCGGGTGGTGTTGTTTCCATTAACCTGCTACCCTTGTCCTTCTAGCTGATAGAGGTCATGATTTGGAAGGTGTTGTTGAAGAAGCCTTGGTGAGTTGTTGTGCAAATTTTATATGGTACACCCTGCTGCAACTGTGCATTACTGGTGGAGAGAGTGAACGTTTAAGGTGGTGGATGGGGTACCAATCAAGTAGGCTACTTTGCCCTGGATGGTTTCAAGCTTCTTGACTATTTTGGAGCTGCACTAATCGAAGCAAGTGGAGAGTATTCCATCACATTCATGGCTTGTACATTGTAGATGGTGGCCAGGCCTTGGAGAGTCAGGAGTTGAGTAACTCACCACAGAATTCCCATCTGTGTTTGTAGCCAGAGTGTATATATGGCTGGTCCAGTTAAGTTTCTGGTTAATTTCTGGTAACCAACAGATAGTGGGGGATTTAGCAATGGTAATGCCATTGAATGTCAAAGAGAGATGTGAAGGTTAGATTCTCTCATTGCATATGGTTATTATCTGGCACTTGTGTGGCATGGATGTTACTTGCCACTTATCAGCCCAAGCCTAAATATTGTCCAGGCCTTCCTTCATATGAACACTGACTGCTTCAGTGTCTGAGGAGCCGACGCAAATGGTGCTGAGCATTGTGCAATTATCAGCAAACATCCCCACTTCTGACCTTATGACGGAGGGAAGGTCATTGATGAAACAGCTGAAGATAGTTGGACCTAGGACACTATACTGAGGAACTCCTGCAGCAATGTCCTGGGACTGAGATGATTGACTGCCAACAACTGTAACAATCTTCCTTTCTGTTCAGTATGACTCCAACCAGTGGAGAGTTTACTGTCTGATTTCCACTGACTTCAGTTTTGCTCAGGCTGCATGATGCCACACTTGGTCAAATGCTGTCTTGATGTCAAGGGCAGCCACATTCACCTCACTTCTTGAGTTCAGCTCTTTATCCATGTTTGGACCAAAGCTGTAATGAGATCAGAAGCTAAGTGGTTCTGGTGGAACCCAAACTGGGCGATGGTAAGCAGGTTATTGCTAAGCAAGTGCTGCTTGATAGCACTATCGGCGACCCATTCCATCACTTTGCTGGTGAACGAGAGCAGACAGATGGGGCAATAATTGACCAGGTTGGATTTGTCATGCTTTTTGTGGACAGCACATACCTGACCAATTTTTCACCTTGCTGGGTAGATGTCAGTATTGTAGCTGTACTGGAACAGCTTGGCTAGGGGCATGACTAGTTTACTGGAGTGTTGTCAGGGATAGCCTTTGGAGTATCCAGTGCCTTCAGCTGTTTCTTGATATCACATGGAGTGAATTGAATTTGCTGAACACCAGCATCTGTGATGCTAGGATCCTCAGGAAGAGGCTGAGATGGATCATCAACTCGGCACCTCTGGTTGAAGGTGGTTACAAATGTTTCAGCCTGGTCTTTTGCACTGATGTGCTGGTCTCCCCCATCATTAAGCATGGGGATATTTATGGATGCTCCTCCTTAGGTTAGTTGTTTAATTGTCCACCACCATTCACGAGTGAATGTGACAGCACTGCAGAGATTAGTTCTGATCCATTGGTTGTGAGGTCACTTGGCTCATACAAGCATACAAACATACAAAATAGGAGCAGAAGTAGGCCATTTGGCCCCTCAAGCCTGCTCTGCCAAGATCATGGCTGATCTTGTGCTTTGAGTTCTACATTCCCATCTACTCCTGAAAACCTTTGATTCCCTTGCCTAACAAGAATCTATCAATCTCTGCCTTAAAAAGTGACTCCGCTTTCATTGCGTTCTGAGGCAGAGTGTTCCAAAGTCACACAAACATGAGAGAAAAAAAGTTCTCTTCATCTCTGTTCTACAAGGGCGACCACTAATTTTAATACAGTGTCCCCTAATTCTGGACTCACCCACAAGGGGAAACATCCTTTCCATGTCCACCTTGTCAAGACCATTCAGGATCTGAGTACTTCAATCAAATCACCCCTCACTCTTCTAAACTCCAGTGGGAACAAGTCAGCCTGTCCAACCAACCCTCATAAGACCACCAGTTATCAATCTAATAAACCTCCTCTAAACTGCCTCCAACACAGTTACATCCTTCCTTAAATAAGGAGACCAAAACTGCACACAGTATTCAAGGCACAGTCTCACCAATGCCCTGTATAACTGAAGCATAACATCTTTACTTTTTAAGTTCAATTCCTCTCATAATAAAACTTAAAACTCCATTAGCCTTCTTAATTACACGCTGTACCTGCATAGCATCTTTTTGTGACTCATGCACGAAAACACCTAGTTCCCTCTACACCTCAAAATTCTGCAGTGGTTCTCTGCAGTTTTAAGTAATGTTCTGCTTTTTATTCTTCCTGCCAAAGTGAACAACTTCACATTTTCCCACATTATACTCAATCTGCCAGATTTTTGCCCAGTCACTTAATTTATCTATATCCATCTGCAAACTCCTGATGTCCTCTTCACAACATAATTTCCTACCTATCTTTGTGTCATCTGCAAATTTAGCTATCATGCTTTCACTCCCCTCATCCAAGTCATTGATGTAAATTGTAAAATGTTGAGGCCCAGTACAGACGCCTGTTGGACTCCACTAGTCACACCCTGCCAATCAGACAAAGACCCATTTGTGCATATTCTCTGTTTTCTGACAACCAGCCAATCCACTATTCAGGCTAATGTGTTACCCCTGCACCATGAGTTTTTATTTTCCACAATAACCTTTGATGTGGCACCCTATCAAATGCCATCTGGAAATCCAAGTACAGTACATCTACAGGCTCCCTTTTTTTCACAGCATGTTACTCCTTCAAAGAACACCAGTACATTGGCTCAACATGATTTCTCTTTCACAAAACCATGCTGATTCTTCCTGATTACCTTCTGTTTTTCTAAGTGCCCAGCGATAAGCTCTTTAATGATGCACCTGAACACCTTCCCCTTGACAGACATCAAGCTAACTGGCCAATAGACCAGTTTCCTGTTTTCTGCCTCTGTCCCTTCTTGAATATTGGGGTTATATTTGCTACTTTCCAGTCTGATGGAACCTTTCCAGGATCTAGGGAATTTTGGAAAATGAACGCCAATGTATCTATTACCTCATTAGCCACCTTTTTTTAAGACCCTAGGATGAAGTCCATCTGGACCTGGAGACTTGTCAGCCCACAGCTCCATTAGTGTGCTCAGTACCACTTTCATAATGATTACAATTTCACCAAGTTCCTCTATCTCCTTCACCTCCTGATTTACAGCTATTATTGGAATGTTTTTATATATCCTCTCTCGTGAAGACAGAAGCAAAATATTTGTTCATTTCATCAGCCATTTCCTTATTATCTACTGTTAACTTCCCATTCTCACTCATAGAGGACCAACACTTAGTCTACCTACTTTTTTCTTGTTTAAATACCTATAGAAACTTTGGCTATCCGTTTTTACATTTCTCTCATACGCTAATTTCTATCTCCCAATTAACCTTTTAATCATTCTCTGTTGTTCTTTATATTCTGACCATCATCTAATCTGCCACTCATCTTTGCGCAATTATATGCTTTCACTTTAAGATTGAGGCTTTCCCTAACTTATTTAGTTCACCATAGATGGTGGGTCAATGCTTTAGAATTTTTCTTTATAGCAAGAATATACTTATTCCAGGTACTCTGAAAAATTCTCTTAAATGTCTGTCACTGCTTCTCTATTGATTTATCCCCCAGCCTAGTATCCAAGTTCATTTCAGCTAGCTCAACTATCATGCCCACATAGTTGCCCTTATTTAAGTTTAAAATACTAGTCTTAGACCCACTCTTCTCCCTTCCATACTGGATGTAACACTGAATCATATTGTGGTTGCTGCTACCGAAGGGTGCCTTTACCTTGAAGTCATTAATTAATTTTGTCACATTATACATTATCAAGCCTAATATAACCTGCTCTCTGGTTGGTTCCAGAACAAGCTGCTCTAAGAAACTCTCAAAAGCATTCTATGAACTCCTCATCCAGGCTACTACTGCCAATCTGATTTTTCTAGTTTATATGTAGATTAAAGTCACCCATGATTGTTGCTGTCCCTTTATCACAAGCACCCAAATATTTCTCTTTGCACACTTTGTCTTACATTGTAATCACTGTTAGGGAGCCTGTAGATTACTCCCACTAATGGCTTCTTTCCCTTACTATTCCTCATCTCCACCCAAACCAATTCTACTTCCTGATCTCCTGAAACATGGTCATCTCTAACTATTGCATAAATGCCATCCTTGATTAACAGTGCTACCCCTCCACTTTACCTAGCTTCCTATTCTTCTTGAAGGTCGCATACACCTCAATATTCAGGGCCCAATCCTCGTCATCCTGCAGCCACATCTCCATAATGGCTATCAGATCATATTTATTTACTTCAATATGTGCTATCAAATTTTTTATTTTGTTATGAATGCTATGAACATTCAGATACAGAGCCTTTAGTTTTGCCTTTTTATTATCTTTGTGCTATCTAGTCTTTTGACTGTTGGTGCATTCGCTCGGTCTATTGCATGCTGCCTCTGCTATTTGGCATGCAAGTAGTCCTGTGTTGTAGCTTCACCAGGTTGACAACTCATTTTTAGATATGCCTGGTGCTGCTCCTGGCATGCCCTTCTGCACTCTTCATTGAACCAAGGTTGATTCCCTGGCTTAACAGTAAGGGTAGAGTGTGGGATCTGCCAGGCCATGAGATTACGTATTGTGGTTGAATACAACTCTGCTGCTGATGACGCACAGCACCTCATGGATGCCCAGTTTTGAATTGCTCGATCTGTTCAAAATCTATCCCATTTAACACAGTGAAAGTGACACATAACATGATGGCGTGTATCCTCAAAGTGAAGATGGGACTTCATCTCCATTGTGCGCTGGTCACTTCTACCAATACTGTCATATTATCATGTTAAAATTCATTCTGTGCATGAAAAATTATTAAATTGTAATTTTTTATTCTTGGTGTTCCATTAACTAAGACAAGACTGCCTCTTTAAAACAAAGGTTTGGATTTCATTGAAAGCTCTGTTTTCATCCTTTAATTTTTTCAAGAATACACCAAGTAATGGTGTTATGTATCTTAACCACTCTCTTAAAAAAATTACAGGGGCTGAAAATTTGTTCTATTACATAGAGCAAAATTTTCTCTTAAGTGACGCACAGTGACATCAGACATGCGCCCCGACGTCACTGCATGTCATTCCGATCTTTCGTTCGGCAAGCACGCACTGGAGTCGGCTGTGTGCCCGCCGAACTGTCAAAGGCCTGATAAGGCCATTAATAAAACAATTAAACTAATTGACAGGGCTGCTCGTCCAACCTTAAGGTTGACAGGCAGGCGAAGAACCCAAGCAGCTTTCGCATTTTTCATGAAACCTCATCCATGGGCGGGATGAGGTTTCATGAAGGGTTTATTAAATTAATAAATATTTTTCAAACATTTCATAAACATGTCCTGGCTCATATGACACTGTCACATGAGGGGACATGTGTAAATGATCTTTAAACTTTATTTTAAGCTTTAAAACTGAACTTAATCTCCCTGAGGCAGCTCCGTGCCTCAGGGAGATTTCTGCCCGCATGAAAGAGCGCAGGCCCCGACTCTCCCTCCTCCCCCCACCCGCACAGGTAGCACTGAGCCTTAACTGGCCCACCCACGTAAAATGAATATTTCTCCCCATAGATTCCCAGGGTAGACAGCACCTTGGACCATTACCTGAACAACTGGCGTAGGTTTCTTGCATGATATAAATGAAGAAACCCACACAAGCTGTGTAGGTAGCGCTCACAGTGCTGTCTGAGAAATGCTCCTAAGGAATCAAAGTAGCTTGGGCAGGATTGTTTTAAAGTGGCATTATGCGGAAAAAAAATTATCCCTAGGTGTTTAATATTTTTCTGCATTCCCTTTCACTTCTTTTTTCTTGAGTTTATAATTTTTCTTGCAAAAAGTTTTTAATCTTCTAATTTTCACCTGTTTCGGCTAACCCTCCTCTGTCTCTATGGCCAGGATTTTTCATTTGGCAAGTGGGGGCGGGTCCGACATGCTGGAATATAAACTGATGCGCGATGACATCAGGCGTACGTCCCGACGTCATCACGCTGTCTTGCAATATTTCATTTGGCGGGCGTGCAGCCTATTAAGGTAATTAACCTGAATTTCACGCTGCCTGTCCAACCTTACGATTGGCAGGCAGGCAAAAATCCTAAGCGTACTTTACATTTTTTAGGAAACCTCACCCATGAGCAGGATGAGGTTTTCTAAAACTTTTACGAACTAAATAAAAACGTTTTCTGAAAAATAAAAACATGTCCCATCTCATGTGACACAGTCACACGAGGGGACATGTTTCATTAAATTTTTATTGCATTTATTTTTTTAAAAAGCACTTCAATCTCCCTGAGGCAGTTCCGTACCTCAGGGAGATTGAAGCGCTCTTTCGCGTGCATGAGCAAAAGACGGCAGGACCTGACTCTCCCTCCTCCCCCTGCTAGTGCAGATAACGCTCAGTGCTACCGCTTGCATATTACACTGGGCGGGCCTTAATTGGCCCACCCGCGTAAAATGGCAGTGTGGAGACGGTTGTGGGGGGGGCAGTTGGCTCTGCAACCACCCAAGCGCATTCCTGCCAAGCCTGCCTGACACGGGAAAAATTCAGGCCCAAAGCACAACCATCAACTTTGTCTATTTCTATTTTTCAGTTTTACGGTCTCTGTCTCCCTCTCACATGGTTTAAAAATCTCTTCTTTCAGCTTTTGAGTCATCCATACAAGGTGAAATGGATAAGAGTTTTATATATAAAAGCCACCAAGCCCAAGTGATTCCAATCTCTTGGAACATGACCTTGCTAACTATACATTTGCTAGCTTGACATCGAAAGGCAATTTATCGCACTTCATGAGCATTTGGCAAGGGTTAGGTCAACAAAACAGAAGATGAGATACTTATGATCGAATGGAAATTTGCTGAGGAACCATTTTCACGAGAAAAAACATTATTTTTTTATTTGAGCTAACATTCCCTAAATTAATTTTCACCCTTTTTAAATTGTATTTTCCAAATCAAGCAGCATCTGTAGCCAAGGTCGCCGCTGAACTTCCCCCAAAGTTGACAAGTCCAGCTTTACAATATGTTTCAAAGCTAAACACTAATACTTACAACTCTCTCAGAAATAAAGCTGGAGGGCATGCTGTTCTCCATGATTGGTAGTAGCAGCATTTATCTCTTGAAGCAACTGCTATTTCACTTTGCAATGCTATATAGATTTTAATTATCTTTACTCTTTCAAGGGATGTGGGCATCACTGGCATGGCCAGCATTTGTTGCCCATCCCTAATTACCCCGAATTGAGTGGCTTGCTAGGCCATTTTAGAGGGCAGATATGAGTCAGCCACTGTGGGTCTGGAGCCACATGTAGGCCAGACCAGGTAAGGATGGCATTTTTCCTTCATTAAAGGACATTAGTGAAGCAGCTGGGTTTTTACAACATTTGATGATAGTTTCATGGTCACCATTACTGAGACTAGCTTTCAATTCAGATTTATGATTGAATGTAAATTCCACCAGCATGGTGGGATTTGTACCCATATCCCCAGAGCATTAGTCTGGGGCTCTGGATTACTAGTCCAGTGACAATACCACTACATCACCATCTCCCAAATTTTGTTTGCATAGAGCTCAAGGAATAAGATGGAGATAATTCCTCCCTCAAATTCCCTTTTCTACATTCAACAATATTGCAGAGCAATGCAGCTTACATCCAAAATCAGTTGTGCTAAAGCTTTTAGGCACAAAACTGAGGGAATACTGCACTGTCGGAGGTACCATCTTTCGGATGAGACATTAAACTGAGGTCCCATTTGCCTCCTTGAGTGGATATAAAAGAACTCAGGGTATTATTATAAAGAAGAGCAGGGGATATATTCCCAGTTTCCTGGCCGATATTTATCCTTCAATCAATATCACAAAAACGATTACTTGGTCATCATCACACTACTGTTTGTGGGAGCTTGTTGTGCACAACTTGGCTCCCTTGCTTCCTATTCTTCATAAGTACTTAATTGGCTCTAAAGCACTTTGAGATATCCAAAGGTCATGAAAAGTGCTAAATAAATGCAGTCTTTCTTTTTCAACTGAACATTCGATATTCCAACATGCTGCCTCGCTTCTTCAAATAATCTTTTAGTTTTACCTTACAGGAGATGCAAGCAGTTTTAGTCCTTTGTAAATTATGCACAGATTTCCAAAATAGATCAGGGTTCAAATCAGTGTTAGAAGTTAAAATTAAAAATGAATCCCCGGCTACTCACATTTAAGTTAATTGCATTTACTAAAATAGTCACTTGACATTTAGCCTGAGGAAACAATTTACATAGGTGAATAAAATGCACCTTTAGAATAAATTAAGAGTTAATCGGTGGGGTAGAGGAGTTACAGCGGGCACAAAGAATCAAATTGAGTAAATTTGAGGGTTTTGTCATAAACAATCTGCTACCTTTTGCACATTGATAAACCATTAGTTTTCTGGTTACAAAAGCCAAAAAGAAAAATACTTCAAATTTATCCATGGAGAATTAAAGATATCTTAGTACTAAGGAAGAATTAATACAAACAGCGGACTAATTTTTCAAAAAGTCCCAGTATTTGATAAGAGATCATTAATAATGTTAGATTAAAATCTAACCTAAAATTTAAAGCATTTGTTTTACATAATAAATAATGGAAATGGTTGAAAAAAATCCAGGCAACAGGTAACAACTTCCTCCCTTTCAGAGTTTTTCTTGTAATTTAAATATACATTCATGGTTTGAACTTGAAGAAAGTCTAGTCACATATGTTCTGACACAGGAAACAAGATCTTATCTTACCTTCAGTACTCGTGTAATACTTTGCCTCCAGAGATGTTTTCTACCAGTTCTCGACATCATACTGCAACTAAATTTTGAGTTGCTTGCAATATATTGGAACTTTCAATCAATTCGAAACAATGCAACCTCAAACTCCCTAGGAGTGAAGTCAGACCTGGCAAAGTCTGAACAATCAAAATGTTTTTTTTTTTCAGATTCTGAATCATGTTTTGTGAATCTCAGAGATTAATAGTGTAGCTAGTTAATCAAAGTACAAAATGAACAAAAACAATGGCATTCAATTGTTTCCAGTGCCTCTGTACTCATAGTCACTATAGTGCACAATGCCCCAGATTCCAAACTGTCAAACAAATCCCTAGCAAACTGTTTACTTACTCTTTGTGAAGCTAACAAAGTACACATGCCTCCCTCCGTTTCCAGAATCTCAAAAGACTTACATATGCAATCTCTATTGACATTCTAATGAGTTAATATTCAATATAGTAATTTCTGAATGGAGGTCTTGTGGCACAATGGGTAGCGTCCCTGCTTCTGAGTGCAAGCTCTGGGCTTGAATCGCACCACAGGAAAGTACCTTCATTACGTGGCCAGACAGGTTGATTCTCAACGCACAAATTCTTCCAAAACATGCCAATTGCAGGTGGTAAGAGTGGGAGAGAATCCTGGTCAGCTATGTGATGGAAAGAAAGTTGGAGGCTCTAACACCACCATCCATAGCACCAGGCTGCAAAGTGCATGTTGCCACAGTAACTCCCTGAGTGATCTGTAACTCACCAGCATAGTCATAACTGATAAACATTATTAGCCATCTAAATCTTCCTTTTAAAACATAACAAATGTACCCCAGTACAATTTTACTCTCATTATACAGCAGAATTATCTAAGCAGATTTGACTGTACATTGTTAGTGGATATGTGAGTACTCTTTCATTGTTACCCCTAGACTTGACTATTCAAGTGCATTCATAGCCAGCTCTCACATTCTACTGACCACAAACTTGATACCATCCAAAGCTTTGCTGCACCAAGTCCCATTCACCCATTATCCCAATGCTTAATGACCTATAGGGACTCCCAGTTAAACAACAGTCAATTTTAAAACATTCATCCTTGTTTTTAAATCCCGATTTGGTCCCTCCCTATCTCAGTAACCTCCTCCAGCCCCAAAATCCTATGCAATATCTGCTTTCATCTAATTCTTGAGCATCCCTGATTTTAATTGCTCTACCATTGTTGGCTATGCCTTCAGCTACCGTGGTCCTAAGCTCTGGAATTCCCTCCTCACACCTCTCTACCTTTCTTTCCTCCCTTAAGACACTCCTTAAAAGCTGCCGCTTTGATCAAGCTTCTGGTCATCTGCATTAATATCCCCTTATCACAGAATCACACAGTGCAGAAGAGGTCTTCAGGCCCATCGAGTCTGTACTGACAGTTATGTGGCTCGGTGTCAAATTGTGCTTTATAATGGATTGCTGAAGCACCTTGGAACATTTTATTATGTTTAAGGTGCTACATAAATACAAAGTTATTGTTGTGCTGATCAATTTGAGAGATGTCTGTGCTGGGGAATAAATCACTTATTAAACCCAATAGCAGTGCTAATGACTCCAAGGTATAATAGCATAGGCAGACTGGATAGCAAGCTGGCTACAAAACTGAAAACAGCAACTAGAGGTTAAAAGTAGCTATCCAGACTGGCGTAAGGTGATCGGCGGTAGTCCACAGGGACCGGTGCTGTTCAGCATTTACAATAACAATTTGGACTCAGGAGTCAGAACTACAATTTCAAAGTTTGTGGATGACATAAAATTGGTGGGTGCAGTTAATACCTTGGAGGAACTCGACAAAATAGAACACATTAAAAAACTTGCAGAGTTGGCAATAAATAGCAAATAAATTTCAAAATAGATACTGGAAAGGTTCCATCAAAATGGAAAGTAGCAAATATAACCAATCTAGTAAAGAGAGGGAGGCAGAAAACAGGAAAATGTAGGCCAGTCAGCTTGACATCTGTCACGAGGAAGGTGTTAGAGTCATTCATTAAAGAGGTTATAGCTGGGCATTTAGAAAAACACAAGGTAATCGGGAAGAATCAGCCTGGTTTTGTGAAAGGGAAATCACGTTTAACCAATTCAATAGAGTTCTTTGAAGGAGTAACAAATGCTGTGGAAAAAGGGGAGCCTGTAGACCCACCAAACCTGGATTTCCAGATGGCATTTGATAAGGTTATTGCGGAAAATAAAAGCTCATGGTGTAGGGGGTAACATATTAACCTGGATGGAGGATTGGCTGGTTGTCAGAAAACAGAGAGTATGCATAAATAGATCTTTGTCTGATTGGCAGGGTGTGACTGACAGAGTCTAGGAAGGGTCTGTACTGGGCCTCAACATTTTACAATTTGTATCATTGACTTGGATGAGGGGAGCGAAGGCATGGTAGCTAAATTTGCAGATGACACAAAAATGAGTAGGAAATTATGTTGTGAAGAGGATATAAGTTTGCAGATGGATATAGATAAGTTAAGTGACTGGACAAAAATCTTGCAGATTGAGTATAAGGTGGGAAAATGTAAAGTTGTTCACTCTGGCAGGAAGAATAAAAAAGCAGAATGTTGCTTAAATGGAGAACCACTGCAGAAATCCAAGGGGCGGGGGGATCAAGGTATTCTCGTGCATGAGTCACAAAAAGTTAGTATGTAGGTAAACCAAGTAATCAGAAGGGTAATGATTTGCTATCCTTTATTACAAGAGGAGTTGAATGCTTCAGTAATACAGGGCATTTGTGAGACTGCATCTTGAATACTGTTTGCAGTTTTGGTCTCCTTATTTATGGAAGGATGTAAATGCATTGGAGGCAGTTCAGAGGAAGTTTACTAGATTGATATCTGGAATGAGCGGGATGTCTTATGAGGATAGGTTGGACAGGCTGAGATTGTTTCCACTGGAGTTTAGAAGAGTGAGGGGTGATTTAATTGAAGTATATAAGATCTTGAATGGTTTTGACAAGGTGGACATGGAAAGGGTATTTCCTCTTGTGGGTGAGTCCAGAACTAGGGGACACTGTATTAAAATTAGAGGTCACCCTTCTCGAACAGAGATAAGGAGAAGTTTTTTCTTTCAGAGAGTTGTGTGGCTTTGGAACTCTCTGGGTGGAATCGTCCCACGTTTGCATTAAGGGCGGTAGTGGGCAGGTAAAAGATATTTTACAAGCCAGCTGCAATGGAGGCTTTTCTCGCCATATCATACCAATCCTGCCTCATTAATTATGCATTCCTGGGAAACATGCCACTTTGATGGTGGGTGGGCACTCATAATGCCACAACATCACTTCGCGGCTTCATCACGCGAGGCGCCATATTTAAAGTGCAGCCACGTGAGCACCTCTCGGTGCTTCCAGCCCAGGACTACTGCATAGATGCCATGGCCCTGAAAGGCAAAAAGACTGCAGGCCCCCGGTTTAATGACTTGTCCCTCAAGCACCTTTTGGACATAAGTGGAGCTCCACCATGATGTCCTCTATCTCCACTCTGGCTGAAGGATGGGCAGCAACATCACAAATCCAGCATGCGAGGCGGTGGCACTGGTGGTCAGTGCCAATGCCCTGCAAAAGAGGACAGCCACCCAGTGCTGCAACAGGATAAATGATCTCATCCATTCCACCAGGGTAAGTCACTCTTCTCATCACTCTCAACTCACACACTCACAAACCTATTACACATCCACAGGGATCTCACACCTCAAGGGACAACACCACTAACTCTCACACACACCCTCACATCTCCATCAGGCTCATATCCTCTCGAGCTCGCGTCCTCATCCTGCCCATGTTTCCGCTCACCACACAAACAATCCATGCAGTGCCATGTGATCTGCTCACGTTCTCTCCATCTGTTTTCATGCAGGAGAAACCTGCTCACAACAGCAGGGAGAGATCCCAGATCAGGGATGGAGCGGCCCACATTAGGTACCTCACTCACTTTGGGGAGGGTGCCATCACGTTGACTGGTGAGGACGTGAACCGTGCTTGCAGGAACGATGAGGTCGGTGGCGAACACTCTTGTGAGGATCGTGTACCACATCATCCCTCTCTCAATGCAGATGTAGCGCTCTCTCTCTTGCTTTTGACTTATGCTGACACACCCTAATTATCTCTACTGTGGTTCACAGGGAGCTCTGTCAAGCGACCGATACCCTCGGCTAGCCAATCCCTCAGCTCCATCCACACCCTCACCTCCAGCTCAGAGGATTACCCCTCCATTGAATAAGCAGCCTGGAAGACCCAACACAGCGCTTACCCACACCCTCCACCAGCGCAGAGACATACATCTAGATGGGACCTAGGTCTGGAGGAGGCTCGGGTTCACAATCTGGTGGTCACCACATGGACACGTCCGCAGCAGGAGAAGGCAAGTTCAAGCAAGCTCCCCGGCACTTGGAGGACTGCTGGGAAACAGGCATCTGTGAGCTCTGAGTCAGATGACAAGCCTCTGTATTTGGCTTTCCAACTCATCTGGAGAGTCAGCAGAAGGTGGGGGAACATCGCGCAGAGATGTTGGAAGCCCTCAACAGAGTGGCACGTGAGTGTAGGAATGTGTCTGCCTGGTCTCTGATGTAATGGTGCCCATATGCGCACATATGGTCCAGCAGAATGCGGAGATGCACATTGAGCTGCACTCCATCACAGTAGTCATAGGTGACTTACTGCAGTGGCAACGCGAGAGTGAGACAGGGCACCTCAACATCCCCCCAAGTGCTCCTTCCCCTCGAGGAGTTAGGCTGGGGCCCGCAAGCACCTGAAAGAAGGAGAAGCGGCAACTGGACATCTCTGGGTCATCCACTCAAGAATCTCAAAGGCTGTCCTCTCCCTCTGAGTCACCCCCTTTGCCTGTGACCCCCTCAACCTCGTCCTCTGATACTGCAGAGAGAGCAGCGGGCCCACAGGAAGACAGCCAAAGCAAGTTGGGACCCTCAAGACCTCGGCTCTCCAGAGGACACATGCCAAAGTCATCAGAGGCAACAGGACCAACCATTGCACAGGCTGTCTTCGCCCCTGCTGCGGATGTCAGGGCAGCACCTAGAAGTCAAAGGCCATCAAAAGTTAAGAAATTCTGTTCACAGTTGGTTGCACGGGTGAACACATTTTGCCAATTTACAATCTGGAAATACATTTCACTGAATAATGTGTAATGGTGTCTTTCAGGTTCAATGGCAGGGTTCACAAGTCCTCCCACTGCATTCCCCACTCCTCCCGCAACACCCCGCTCAAATAGCAGTTCAGCTGCATGCAGCTGGCCCACGAGTGATTCTGGAGGGGGAAGTGTGTGTGGGGAAGGGTCTTTTGGAGACTCGTGCAAGCACTCTCCCATGCACACGGATCCTTCCCGCATCTCACACATCTCAATATCCTGACCATTTTCAATGCTGCCTGCTGGGATTTGCTTTCAGTTGACCATCTAAGCTGACCTACATCTCCGCCCACCCACTGATCACATTCCCATGCAGCAAATGTTCTTCCAATTTTTTCCAATAAATTATAAAAATTTTCCTTTTCCCACCTATTTCCATTATAAAAAAAAACCCCACTAGAGCTATACCTTGAGTGCCCTACCATCCATTCTTAATTAGCACATTCATTTAGATAATATCACCAACTTTAACTTTAACACCTATGTGTTCTATTGTACTATTGTCGTTGACATCTTTTGATGATCTGCTTCTATCACTGCTTGTTTGTCCCTACAACCACACCACCCCCCCCCACCTCTCTCTCTCTCTCTATCTCTCCGCCCCTCCACACACACACCTTAAACCAGCTTATATTTCAACTCTTTCTTGGACTTGAACTCAAGTTCTGTCGAAGGGTCATGAGGACTCGAAACGTCAACTCTTTTCTTCTCCGCCGATGCTGCCAGACCTGCTGAGTTTTTCCAGGTAATTGTTTTTGTTTTGGATTTCCAGCATCCGCAGTTTTTTTGTTTTTATCAGCACATGTTCTTGCCCACTACGACTCTCGTTTCACTTTTGATCTAGCATGCATGGCAGTTCTACAATTTTACTTCCGCTCCCCCATCCTTTCCCCCTCCCCCAGTCAGCCATTTCCTTTCTCCGATCACTGTCAACCTCCTCTGGCATCACTTGACCTTCCACCTCCCCACCCTACCAGCCACAATCCTTTTCTTTCAGGAATATCCAGTTGTACGTACACATTCCCTTCCTTCCCGAAAATCCCACCCCATCCACAATAACCTCCCCAACCTCCTTCTTCCCAACTTCAGGTCCATGTCTGCCTCCGAGTCCCCAAAAACCATCCTCATCATCCCTTCTACTGGTACTGTCACACCCTCACTCTCCCAACCTACCCCCTCACTCTGCCCTCAGTCATTCTCACCATTCCCTCCTACCACATCCCCTCCCTTCAGTTTGCTCCCAGGAGGCAGACATGGACTCAACAGAGGCCTCCTCTGTACATTCACCTGGACATCACCCCACTTTGGACTCCTTCCCTCCAATGGACTCCTCCCCCCCACTTATTCCTTCCCCCTTCCTGAATCCTTCCTCCATCCTTACTTTTTCACCCAGCCTTATTCCTCCCCTGGACACCTTCCTCCCCATTGGAATCCTTCCCTTACATCTTGCTCCCCACTTACAACTACTTCCCCAGCTGCTGTCTTCTCCCCCATTACCCCCTCCTCCCCATACTCCCCCCTCCCAACCTCACCGCCCCGACACCTTCATCCCCCCCCCAACCTCACCCCCTCAACACCCATGTTTCCCCTGCCAACCTCACCCCCCCGCCCCAAAAAATATTCAATGCCCCTACCTCCACCGCCTTCTCAGACAGAGTTCCAAAGTTGCACAACCCTCAGAAAAAATTTCTCCTCATCTCTGTCCTAATTGAATGGCAGAGCAGGTTTGAGGGGCCAAATGGCCTACTTCTGCTTCTATTTCATATGTATGTATGTTCGTACACATGTAAGTGTTTGAATATAATCTCTTTTATTCTTTCAGTATTCAGCTTTGTTAGATTTCAATTTGGTATTAAGTTTGGTTTTAACTTACCCTTTAGAATGTATGAATATATGTACGTTCAGACACAGGGAGAACAATTCATCGGCTTAGTACCAAGTCTTAGGGGCAGGCACCTCCACAAGTTGCCAACTGCACAGCCTGTGCGACTTTCTTCAGTTATATCAGTGAGGAAATCCTTGTGGGTCACACAGATTGCAACCTTCAGCACTGATTGCCTCCTGGGAATCAGTGTGAGTCTGTGCCACGCAAAGGAATTTCTCCTTTAAAGTTTCAAGTTAAAAGTGTTGTTACCTTTCAGATCCACACAATGAATCATCATCTGCATGACAGAAAAACATTGTGTCAAGGCTAAAAGAGAGAAAAGGTGTCTGTATCTGGGCAAGTCATGCCATCCATATAATTGGATAGAATTATGGGAGTACCGGGGATAGACCTGACTGGATGTATTTTGTGTAGCTCTCTCCTTTAGGATATAATTTAAGGAAATTAGGCTTTTGTTAACATAGAGGCAATTACCAGGTAATGAAGACAGTTATAGATAGAAATAAGCAACAGGCATCTGTAGTTATCATCTTCGTCCAAATTGGACCAGGTAACATAATTTCTTGCTGGAAATAAGGCTATTTTGCGAAGGGTGTAGAAACAGGCTGTGCAGGGTTGGGAGACTATGAGGTTGGAAGCTGTGTAGGGAAAGTCTCAGGGGAGATTAGGTCAGTGACAGTCCATGGATACAATGGTTTGATGTTCGGTGGCGGGGTCTTAGTCCAGGGGGAGGTAGGAAGAAGTGTCTGAGAGTTGTCACTCAGCCTCAACAAGCTGGAGGTCAGTGCGCCAGACAACAACAGCACCACTCTTGTTGGCAGGTTTGATAACAAAGTCAGCATTGGACCTAAGAGGACAAAATGCAGCAAGTTCAGAAGGAGACATGCTGGAGTGAGTGAGAGAAATTGAGACGGCCAATGTCATGCCAACTGTTCCCAATCAAACGTCAAGAGCAGATAAGAAATCAGAGGGAGGGGTCCAGATGGAGGGAGAATACGGGAGTGGATGAAAGGACCCACTGAATGTGGGGAGGACTTCCACCCAAAGAAGTGAGCACAAAGATGAAGTTTAGCATCGTGCCAAGCACGAAATTCATTGAGGCGAGGGCATAATGATATGAAACTGAGTCCTTTGCTGAGTACAGAAAGTTCAGGATCAGAGAAGGGAAGGCCAGAGGGTCTAATGATAAATGGCAAGGGCTGGGATTGTGTTAGGGGGACAGGAATGGGTGGAGGGTCCTGCATGGATGTTGGACCTTCTATTTTGCTCCACTTACTCCACTCCCTCTTAAACAGTATGAAATCCAACACATTTCTACTTCTCTTGAGCTCTGAAGAAGTCATATGGACTTGGAACATTAACTCTGTTTCTCTCTCCACAGATGCTGCCAGACCTGCTGAGTTTTTCCAGCATTTTCTGTTTTTATAACATAATTCCTTGCTCCATTTTGTTAATTACTGCTTAGATACTTGTATGTATCAAACTTTGTTTTACTTTTGAAAATAAATTATTGGTGCAGCTGCAAATGGTTTTGGTTCTAACCTATTGGAGAAGAAAAGAGGCCTATAACTAAACTTTCTTACATGAGATAGCGCATTTTGGTAGGAAAATTAAGAAAGCCACATACTCTTTCGAAAATAAGAATCTAAATGGGGCAGAGAAGCAAAGGGATCGAAGGATACTTATTCATAAATCGTTAACAGTAGCAACACAGATTAACAAAACCATGAAAATACAAACAAAGCACTAGGGTTCATTTCTAGATGGAGAGAATTGAAAAGCAGAGAAGTTACGTTAAACTTGGTTAAAACACACTTGAAGTACCATATAAAGAGCAAAATAGATGGATACTTGAACTCAGGCAGCACATATGGAGAGAGAAATTTGATGATTTGCCAAAAGGATGGGTGACAATTTGATTGGTCCTGGGACATGCACCAGCAGAAGCGCCTGAACTTTGCTGTGGGAAACCTGCAGCTAGACATCAGTGAGAATAACAGAGAAGGGAGCATCAGAGGGTGCAGCTCGCAGGACACAGTCTGCATAGGCAGGGGCTGAGTTTCACTGACATGTCAGAACAGTGTATTGCGTGCAGTTCTGCAATCCGCATTATAGGAAGGATGTGATTGCACTAAAGTGAGTGCAGAGGAGATTTACCAGGATGTTGCCTGGGCTGGAGAGCTTTAGTTATGAGGACAGATTGGATAGACTAGGGTTATTTTCCCTGGAGCAGAGGAGATTGAGGGGGGACATGATTGAGGTCTATAAAATTATGAGGGGCATTGATAGGGTAGACAGGAAGGAACTTTTCCCCTTGGTGGAGGGTTCAATAGATTTACAGGGGGCATAGATTTAAGGTAAGGGGCAGGAGGTTTAGAGAGGATATGAGGAAGAATTTTTTCACCCAGAGGGTGGTGGAATCTGCAACTCACTGCCTAAAAGGATGGTAGAAGCAGAAACCCTCATAACAGTTAAGAAGTATTTGGATGTGCACTTGCGATGCCATGGCATACAAGGCTATGGGCCTAGTGCTGGAAAATGAGATTAGAATAGTTAGGTACTTGTCTGACCAGTGCAGACTCGATGGACCAAAGGGCCTTTTTCTGTGCTGTAGACCTCTATGACTCTAGCAGTGTTTCAGCAGGCTCAGGATGTCAATCATCTGCAGCTTCCTAGAAGAAAACCCACCCTTGTGCTGGATCTGGAGGTCATACTTTACTTGTGGCTGTCAAAGTCACCACAATAATCAACTTTTTAGCTTCCAGATCTTTTCAGGGTGCTGGGAAGAGATATCCAGGCTCTCTCAGTCGACGGCTTGTAAATGCATAAGATAGTTGGCTGATGCTTTACTTGGCAGGGCCAGCAATTATATCAACTTCACCTGTTATGATGCCAATCTGAATGAGTGCTCAGGTTTGCATCTCTAGCTGGCTTTCAACAGGTCCAGGACATCATCAACTGCACATGCCTGACAATCTGGGCTCCCCAGATCAACCAGGGTAGTCATCTACCACTCCATCAATGTGCAACTGGTTTGCAACCACAAAAAAATATTTCTGAAGGTGTGCACAAGTATCCCAGGCATGTTGCTTCATCCTGTTGCAGTCCAAGCCAAGCTCCATGATATCTTTGGACCAGCAAGCAAACTTACAATGATTTACAGGAAGGACTATAATGGAACAATGGGTGATCTTTATGGAGGAGATGTTTCAGGTGCAGGGTAGGTACATGCCAATGAGTGCTAAAGGCAAGGAAAAAAAAGTCAGAGCTCCTTGGATGATGAAGGGGGCAGCGAATATAACCAAAGAGAAAAATATGATGCATGTCAGGTAAATCCTTCAAGTGAGAAGCTGATCTATAAAGAATATACTCATTAGATGGATTACTGCAATTTGTTCACCGATCCACCGAGGCTGAGATGATGCAGGCTCCAGGCAACCCTGCCTTTCTACTGGTTCTTGTCCAGATGATGAGGAAATGGTGTAGGTTAGCCCAGGGCCAGGAGGAACAATGGCCTGAGCAGCAAGAGACAGCAGGGCCTCAAGGTGGTCAGAATGCTGGTGACCAAGGGCCAGTGCGATGTCCAGCATTGGCCCAACCTTGAGTATATCGCAAGTGGTGCAGCTACCAACAGATGTGTGAAAGGCAATCCCAAAGAGGTCTTTGGATATCCCAGAATGTGGTTGCTCACATCTGCCAGCTTCTCCATGAGGACCTGTGGATGCAAGGACTTGGAGTCAACCCCATGCCATTGGCATTAAAGGTCATCGCCACCCTAAATTTCTTTGCCAGGTGGCTCCTTCCAGGGGTACACCGGGGACCTGTGTGGCATCTCCCAGTCAGCGACACACAAGTGCATCCGGGATGTGACAGCTGCCCTCTTCATGAGAGTGTGTCAATTTGTGAAATTCCATCTGGATCCCAAAAGCCAGGCTGCCAGAGCTTTGGGATAATTCAATAATCTCAATGTTGATAATGTTAGCAAAGTGACCCTACAGGAGTTCATTATTGGATCCTGATGGGGGCCCATATTCCACACCCTTAAATGCTGCAACCATTGAAGCAACTGGCAGCAAGATGAGAATCCAGCACATTTCCAAACAGTGCAAGTGAACATATATTTAACAATGGCCAAAACTATATAGAACGGTTGTACACCTGTGCCACCTATGTGCATTCAAAACTTCCTTATCTTTCTTTTCATATGAACATTAGAAATAGGGGCATGGACCACATGGCCCATGAAGCCTGCTCCACCATTCAATATGATAATGGCTAATTTTTTTTGATATGCATTCGTGGGATGCGGGCATCGCTGGCTGGGTCAGCATTTATTGCCCATCCCTAACTGCCCTTGAGAAGGTGGCGGTGAGCTGCCCTCTTGAACCACTGCAGTCCATGTGGCAAAGGTACACCCACAATGTTGTTAGGGAGGGAGTTCCAGGATTTTGATCCAGCGACACTGAAGGAATGACGATGTATTTCCAAGTAAGGATTGTGTGTGGCTTGGAGGGGAATCTTGGCCCTCAACTCCTTTTTCCTGTTAATACATCTAGGTGCAGCCCTGATATCCGCAGCTGAGGTGGAAGCAACCTGCTGAATGCTATGCCTATTTAACTATGATGACTTTGGCAGGTGTCCTCTGATGACCTGAGGCCTGGAGGACCCCAGTCTGCTAAGGGTCTCCTGCACAGGTGCACCATCCTCCGTTTGACCTGCTAGAGGTGATGGGGTCACTGGCAGAGGGGAGATTGAGCAGCAGGACAACCTTGGAGCATCCTGTACTGAAGCCATCTCGGTGCCTTCCTGACTCCTTGAGGAAAAGGAGCTCCTGGACAGAGGTCAAGCTGCCCCATCCCCCTTTCACCTAGCCACTGCTACAGTGCAGCCATGGTTAGAGCAAAGGGGTGCAGGTCCAGGTGCATATCCAGCAGCCACTGTGTGTTCCACTGGACCTGGATCTCCAAGGCGGCTGTCGCCCTTGCCATGGAGGCAGCCAAGCACTCACAAGCCACAGCCACAACAGCAGACAGAATGTGGAGGAATCCTCCAACCTTTGGTCCAGTCTGCACATGGTCTCTGGCATCTCTACTTGGTCTTCCCATGCCTATCTTTGCATCTCCAACATGTCTCTTAGTTCCAAATCGAGAGGCTCATCATCTGCAGAGGGCTGAGCAGAGGCTTGAACTCCAGCAGTCCTCCGAGTGCCAGAGGCCTCAGCTGTCATTTCCTCCGGCAGCTGTGGACCCGTGTCATTGATGTGTTCACTAGGTTGTGACCCTGAGCCTACTCTGGAACGTGCACCGACTGAGATGAATGTCTCTGCACTGCTGGAGGGTGCAGGTGAATGGAGTGATGGTGCATTCTCTGAGGAACGTGAGGCATCATCCTCAAGAGGTGCAAATCGGAGCTGGTTCTGAGGGTGGTCTCCCTTCTTTTCCTTCCCTTTTCTTGCTGGTACTTGGAATGGAGAAAATAAAATTTAGTGGCTGCCTAAGCAGGCTCCCTTATTAAAACAATGTCTCACTCTGTGCACACATCTGACAACTGCAGACTGGCTTGCTGAGAGTCCTATTTCACCTTCAGCGCAGGTACGGTCCTGCTAATTCTCCACCCTCCTGCTTGAATGGAATGAGGGTTTGAATACCTGGCAGGCCACCCCTACTACCTCATATTATGTGCGTACGGACAGACAGAAGAATCGATCGTCATCCCAACACAATTGCATGAGCACTTTAGGAGCATGTATGCCTATGGCGGCTCCTGAGCCTTGCCCAGTAAGTGGTTAACAAGGTAGATGTCCTGCAACTAATAGAACATTGGGAGCATGAAGCTGCGAGCACACATTGGTGCAAATGTCCCATTTGCTGCTGTATCCTAAAACCCAAAATCCTGTCCGACATCCCTGTGCACTTGTACACTTATAGGGCATCAAGCAGTGTAAGTGTCACTTTGCAGTGGATAGACTATGCCACATAGCCTGGCGGAACACAACAAATCATTCATCCATTTTCTACACTGCTGGGCAGTTCTCCCGTGGACCTAACGGGCACTAACCTCCACTGCGACCTCCGTCCAGGCTGTCGTGGTCAGACGGGAGGGCCTCCTGTTGCCATCCCAGGGAAACAGCACCTCCTGCCTTTGCTGCACAGCCTGGAGGAGATTCTGCAAGAAGGCTTTGCTGAACTGTGGGGCCACATGGTGTCTTCTCTGGGACATTCTGGTTGACACCAAATCTTGCACGGCAGCCAGACTGATGCCCTTTAAATATGGCGCAAGGACCTTCAACCCCATGAGTAATGACAGGGCAACTTCCTACCTGCCTCCGCCGCGAGATTCACCATGCTCCTCGCACATGCATATGTAATGAGCTGAACAGTGAGAGATCATGCATGGCCAGCACGTCCAGCAGAAATCACTCTCACTTCTGCTCCCACCATCAAACTTATACTCCAGAACAGAAAATACCATTCGTTCTGTGCACCAATGTCAAGGTAATGTGTGGATGGGCACCACCACAAAAAACCTATCCATAATATACATTTTTTAAAAGTTACCATAGGTATGGAAGAGGGGAGGTGAGGGTGGTGGGTCGGGGGAATTGGTGCAGAGGGATTTGATATTTTGTAGCATTCCCCCAGAAAAAGTTCAGTGCGTCCGTCAGTGGCTTTTTAGATCGGCTTGTTTATCAGTATTTTATTTCCGGGTTTGGTGTTATAAGCACTGTGCTGTGTCCATGGAGGTGTTCAAATTCAAAGGGAGGTGGTGGCAAGTGGTAATGCTCTGGGAACCTGGGTTCAAATCCCACCATGGGCAGATGGTGGTATTTGAATTCAATAATAAAAAAAAATCTGTTAAAAACCCATCTGGTTCACTAACGTCCTTTAGTGTACGAAATTTGCTGTCCTTACCCAGTCTGGTCTACATGTGACTCCAGACGCACAGCAATGTGGTTGGCTCTTAAATTCCCTCTGAACAGGGGCAATAAATGCTGGCTTAGACAGCTGCACCCACTTCCCATGAATGAATTAAAAAAAGGTTCTAGGGAATGCACAGAGTGAATAATTCACTGTTGTTTGTATAATTGGATGTGTTGACCTATAAAGATGTTTTGTGAATGTTTTTGATGGTGGCTTTTGTTGCTTAATGTTTGCTAAGTGAACGTTGTGATGAGGAGTGTGAAATGGATGTGATGATGGTAAACGGTGACTCCTTGTTGGAATGGAGAAGTTCTTAAAATGGAAGTGGAGCCTCACAATTTGTTCTTTCCCTTTTACACAGGGTACAGTATGCATCCTCCCACCTCTTCCTGTTTCTCCTGCTCCTCCTCTTACTCCTCCCTCCCATTTCTCTGTGTCAGGATATGGAACAGAGATGGCAATGTTGCAGACCAGGAGGCACTGCAACAACTGCCCCCTGTGCTTGGGACAGATAGTCCTCTCTCCTCTTTTGCTGCATTCAGAAACTGGCAGAAAAACACCTCCATGAACACAGCACAGTGCTTCCAACAACTGTGTCTTAGCAAAACTTGAAAAATACCTCATCTACAATTTGTGAAGTGTCTCTTCAATTAGCAAAGGTTCAAGCCTCATCGTGCAGCTACATGCCTGATCTTTGTTGAATGATGCAAGAATTCCTGAGCTGGGCGTATGTGGTCCAACTCTCCAACCCTGGCATTGCATCAGCGAGCTTGGCCATGTGACATCAGGATAGTGTCCATTCAAGGTCTTCCGGCACACACACCTTTATGTGCCATTCTACTGCAGAAATGCTGCAGTGGCCATGCGGGAAGTGACCATTGACACATCTTGCCCTTGGGAAGTGGTGGTAGGACTTAATAACACAGCTCAAGGGGGCACCAATTTTTAATCTGTAGAATTTAAAATTAAATTTTTTTTGAAAACTTTTCCTTTCTCTCTCAAAACCAATCATTTTTTTCCCTCTTATAATTTTCCCTGCATACCAGATTGGACATTACATTCACCCACTCTAATTTACGCTTAATTCTCGGCCCTTATGTGGTTAATTTCACCCATCCACCCCCTTAAACATTCATCCCTCCACCACCAATGCAAAGTGGCAGCAGTGTGTACCATGTTCAAGATGCACTGCAGCAACTCACCAAGGCTGCTTTGATAGCACTTTCCAAACCCATGCCCTCTACCACCTAGAAGGACAAGCATAGCAGACACATGGAAACACCACCAATTGCAAGTTCCCCTCCAAGCCACACGTCATCCTGACTTGGGGCTACATCACCTTTGCTTCAATGTTGTTGGGTCAAAAACCTGGAACTCCCTTCCACTGTGGGTGCATATATAACAAATGGACTGCAGTGGTTCAAGAGGTACTTTATCAATACCTTCTACAGGGGAATTAAGGATGGGAGACAAATGCTGGCCCAGTCAGGGCCACTCACATCCCAGGATTTTTTTCTTAAATCCTTGAATCTGATTGGTTAAGGATATACACAGTTGCTTGTCCTATTCACTCAGTCTCTAGAAGCCTGCTTTCCTTCAGTGCAACATTATTGGCTCACATTTCATCAACTTAGTAGGAAAAATATTATTAGAATTAAACAGACAAGGACAAGACTGACTTACAGCTATTCAATGTCCAATTTTCTCCGGCAGAAGTAGGAAAGGAGGAAGATACAGGTAGTGATAGGATTGGAATTAGTCAGGAGGAGAACGGACATGGGGGCCTTAAGGGAATAAGGCTGAGGAAATACATGAGTAACTGAGGAAAGGATGGGTAGGGAGCAACTGAGGGGTGCATTCTCCCCACAGCCTTCATCCTAAATCCAAGATATGACTATTTGTGGTTTCTTTCTATGCTGCCCCACACCTACCAACTCCCAATAAAAGAAAAAGACAGAGGTTCTGTCTTTAAAAAAGTTCAGAAAGAAGCATAAGAAAGAGAAAGAGTGACAGAAGTTAACCAGAGAGGAAAATTACTGTATCACAAATGCTGCAAAGATAGATAACAGACAGACCATTCTCCAACTCACCATCTGCAGGTTGACCAGCAGAAATTAAATATAAAAGCTAATAATTTTCTTGGAACTGCTATAGACACCCCCCCCCCCACCTCCAAACATAACTTCACCTGAAGTAAGGTAAAAATCCCATTTACTGACAAAAGTGGGGTTTCTGCAGCACTTCCAGTAAAGTTAAAGCAGTGAGTGGCATGAGGAAATTGCTGGTCCAACAGTTAGGCTATCATATAACATGCCTCTTTAGTCCTTAAGTCTGCTTCATGTCTTTTCTCCAACTCCCTTTCAACCTGCAGTCGCCGCTGTTTCTCATGATCTTGTTCAGATTGAATGGTTTTCATATACCGCAGTACATTGGCTGCACTCTGTTTGCACTGCTTCTCATCCAGGCAGTCACCTGCTACCTTCTCAAGCAATGGATCAAGTGGATTGCCTTTTAAATCCAATCATTTCAAGTTCTTGAGCTGAGCAAAACTGACAGGCAAGTTAGTCAGTCTGTTGTTGTACAGGTCCAAATGGTGCAGGTTATGGAAACGCTTGAAATCTGAAGGAAGCTCCTGCAATTTGTTCTTGCTGAGGTCAAGTTTGATGAGATGAGTCAGGCTGCAGATTCTGACGGCAACATGACAATACAATTACAGGACAGATCCAGGATGGTGGCCTTGGGCATAATTACATTGGCAACTCCTTCTATAGCACCATCTACAAAGATAATGGGTACTGTAAATGTAGACACTTTCATGATGAATAATGCCACTGAATGATGCTAACGGGCAGAATCTTGTCAGGGCAAGGGGGGTCTCAGCTACTGGCTAGAGAGTCAGCGGGATCCCTATGTTGTCTCTTTTCAGTAAGGCCTGACGCATCTTGTTCCACTCAGGCACTTGACAGGCAAGTAGCGGACCTTCCCCTGGGATCAAGGACCCCTTAGGGTGCAAGTCCCAGAGACCGACAGCTCTTCTGAATGGCAGCGCCATCACGGAGGCTGTAACTGCTACTTGTATGACATCTACCCAATGCCTAGAATCATCTTTGAATCCCAAGCCAGATGTGAGTGATGGTGGGAGGGGAGTCACAGTGGGGTGGGAGGGTTGGCAGCAAGAGCATGGTTGACTGTCAGCGGGAACCCCTCTTCCCAATGCCGGGTCCCTCGATAAGGCACTTATTGCCTTTGAGCGAAGGGTCGTCCCTGGAGCCCACAAGCAACTCCACATGGGGTTGTTTGTCGTGCTCCCCGCATGGCAAGACCCCCATCCACCGCTGGTTTAAATAGCAGCGGCAACAGATGAGGCCCATAAGTGGGCACTAATTGTCTACTTAAGGGCCTCAATTGATGGCAGGGCAGCAAGGCCATCCATGGGCCTTCCCACCATGGACTTATTCGAAACGGAGGCAGGGAAGATGGCGGGGTCCCACCTGCCATACTCACACTTGATTAAATGTCCCCCTGCCACGAAACTCACCACTGGGGAAGGGCATAAGATTCACTTGATGTAGCAGTTTCTGATGTATTTTGAAATGGAATATTATGATCCAATCAGCATTTTTAGATAAATAATAAACAGATATTTTTCATGTACACATGAAAATAATCAGTATGAAGCACATAAAACATAGTCTTCAACGTAACAACATTTAGGGTGGAATCTTCCAGTCCTGCCAGCAGCAGGAATCGTGGCAGGCGGGGCGCGTAACTTGGCAAGAGGCAAGAAGTCTTTTTCCCGACAGCGGAGCAAACTGTTGGAATTTTGTTCTCTCAACTTTCAAGGCAGGGTAAAGACAGATCGAGCTTCCCAACAAACAATGTCGGGAACCCCATTTGCATGTATTAGCATGTCATAAATGCTAATTAAAAGGCTACCTCACTGGAATTACGTTTCCCCACCAATTAAATCTCCGCCAGTGGGTAATTAGAACGTTCAGTTCTACAGCTCTAATATAAGCAGCGGGCACTTCTTGAGCTTCATTTCATCCACTACTCTGAGGTCAGTGGCTTTCGCCTTCCTGTTCACCATTCACTGCCTCTTTCATATCAACTGCCAGTAACACAAGCTGCACCATGGCTGAGCATGGGAAGCAAGACTGGGGAAGGGCCGGAGGGAAAGGGTGAGATGGAGGAAGGATTGGGGATGTGGGGGAGGGGTGGGGAGGACCAGAGGTGAAGGGTGAAATGAAGCCAGGACTAGGGGGTGGGAAGGACAAGAGGGGAAGGGTGAGACAGAACCAGGACTACGGGATGGAAGGTCCAGTGGGGAATGGCAAGATGGAGGCAAGAGTAGGGGGTGGGAAGGACTCTATGGTGAGAGACTTCTGAGGAGTATGTTTAAGAGACTGTCTGGGGAATGAGGCCACTGGTCTTTGTTACATTCGCCCATTTTCGGCAGGTTAGGGGCACGTTTAAGACACTTTCCAGGGAATTAAGCCAGACTGTCCGTGGCATTTTTAAGACACTTTCCAGGGAATTAAATCAGACTATCCAGGACATGTTTAAGAGAATGTCTGGAAAGGAAGCCAAACTGTCAGGGGAATGTTTAAGAAACTGTCGGGAAAGGAAGCCAGACTGTCAGGGGCATGTTGGAGGGCTCAGCTTGGGACACATGTCTTGGTCCCCTATTGGGCACAGCAAGGCCTCTCTGGACAGTGACAGTCTTAAAGAAAAGTGTGTAAAGGGCATGGTCCGTGATTTAATGCATTTGGTCCTGGAAGTTAGAAGGATGTTATTGGGACGCGAGGGGACATTGTTGCATTTAATGGAGACAGCTGGATTCAAGATGGTGGAAGTTCAAATCTCATGGTGGGGTAGTGGATGGTCTCATTGGGGAGTGGGGGGGGGTTGTTGTGGAGTGCTGGGGGTCTCTGAAAGTTAGGCTGCAACTAGTCTCGAGAATGGAAGATTCATGGGGGGGCGTGGGGACATCAACGTTGAAGGAAACAGGGAGAATAGGAATATGTACATAAAAAATTATGGGGTCAAGGGTAAAGGGGTGAGGCTGAATGGATACAGAGGGGAGAGGAATTAGGAGGTGGTGTCTGTTGAAAAGGATGGCAGGAACTTGGTGGGTGACAAGGGGAGGTTGCGGTGCTGGAAGCATTCATACTGAATACGAACCATCTTCTACTTTCTAATGAGGTTGTTCGAAAAAGCTTCAGAGAAATGATATGGGAGGGGGTCTTAAAGCAGGTGGGAGTAATTAATAACTTCTCTTTGGGCTGACTGAAGGGACACCCTATTCATTATTTGCTCAAGACATGGAAAACCAGGCGCAGCTGAGTATTGTTCTTGAGGTTCAAATGCCCATTGAAGGAGCATTGCTCTATGACTATGGGTTGCATTCTTACAAGAATCCATTAAGGTTTGGAGCTGGAGTTGAGTATGTGTGATTGGCCATCTGTTCCTGACAGGGGCAGGAAAGAAGGGATGGAGGTGAATTCATCTAAGGGGCACGGCTGCTGGGCAGCAGCTAGATGCACACACCAAACCTCCTTACCCCCAGCTAAATGGTAATGGCTGACAAGGCATAATACTGAAACTCTTTCCAGCATGCAAAGACTATGTTCTCTCTACAGAGTGTCTAGGGTTATTGAAGCAAGCTGACAAGTGCCTGACGGAGGGTTCTCACACATGGCTGTCATCCCCTGGGTCAATGTGCAATGTCTGCATGCGCAGCCATGAATGAAAGGGAGGAATGATCATCTGTAGTCCTCCAGGATGTCGTTCACCTGGAAGGGGTGGGCTGGAGATGACATGTCTAGACGGAGGCCAGGCCAAGGGCTTAGCAGTGGCCTGCTGGTTTAGCAATGGAGGGAAACTTGTTAATAAAACGGTCAATAAATGCATGCAATCGATCTGTTCACAGATAGACTCAGAGGCTTCAGGAATGCGGGCTACAGGTAACCCTGCCTTGTTTCTTGCTTTCATACAAATGAGGAGAAGATGGGCCCATTGTAGATTAGCACAGGAGGAGGTCCAGGAGGAGCAGCGACCTAAGCAGCTAGTGGGAGTAGGTCCCCAAGAAGACTAAAATGCTCCCGAAAACGGGCGAATGTAACAAAGACCAGTGCCCAACCACTGGTATGTCACAGGCGTTGCTCATACATGGAAATGAGCAAAAGACAATGCTGCAGGCACCTTTGCTTGTCCAGGGATTTGGCAGCTCATATTTGCCAGCTTCTCCGGGAAGTAATGCGGCCGCAAGGGCTTGGAGGGCATTCTATTTCAGTGGCATTGAAGGTCACTGCCACACTGAATTTTTTTTGCCAACGTTTCTTTCCAGGACTCCTCTGGAGACCTGTGCAGCATCTCCCAATCAACAACGCACAAATACAATGCATATGCACACAGATGCCCTGTTCACTAGAAGTCACCAGTATGTCCAGTTCGGAATGGATGCTGAAAGCCAGGCTGCAAGAGCGGTTGGGATTTTCAGCAATATCTGGTTTCCTGCAAGTGCAGTGTGCCACTGACACTTCAAGAAGACATGGCTAATAGCACCAGTTCGCTGACCACAGAGTGCTGCTGAGGAGTGCTGCACATGCCTCCACCAGATCCTTGATAGAGCAGATAATAGGCCTTCTGGAGATACATTTCAGACATTTGGACTGCTCAAGTGAGGCTCTCCAATACTCACCACAGAAAATGTCCAGGATCATCATTGTCTGTTGCACCCTGCACAGCCTAGCACTGCAAAGGGGGATGTGTTGCCTGAGGGAGACACGGAGGAGCAAGATCTCCCCTCTGATGAAGGGGACATTGAAGGGGATGGATCTGAGGAGGGTCAGGATGTTGACAAGTCATATGAAGTGACCATAGCAGGCGTATGACATGGGAGATGTGCCCAGGACAATCTGATAGATACTAGGAGGAGTAACATGCCGAGACATTTTCACAATTGTTTGTTTTTCTCACCTTTGCTGCCTGGAAGGCCCCAGACCTTTTTGCTCACAGACATAATTTCTCTCAAAAGTTCCATTTGCCGTGATGTTGGGTTGATCATTTGAATGGGCTAAACCACAGTTAAATGCGTAGGCCTGACAATACATAGCTACTGTAGAACCTGAACAGCACTCCCTTCTCTCACGACCTTAGGCAACTTTAACTGGAATAATACCCTCACTCATATTTAGCCAGGGATGCACTCCTGTCACCATATCACCTACTCCGAAAGGGAGAGCGAACCAGACAGATCACTCTTTCAGGTATGACCAGATGGATGGGTGAACAGGGGCAGCAGCATGAGAGCACCTTATGTCCCATCACCATCACTCCTCAATGCAGATTGATGAGGCACAATTTTGCTCCTGCACCCCACACCCACGCCCAATCACCATTCACACATCATAAACTCAGTACCATTGACATCTTTATCATGCAGTGAAGTTTCCATGTTTCTTTGTAGTGTCCTCATTGAGAGTGCCTCACCTGGACTATGGGTTGCTGAGGTGCAACCACTCGGGACCCTGTAATTGTCAAAACACTTAAAATTCACTTTCCTAGATGGCCTTTGTATTAGGGTGAGACTGAGCTATCATTTTGGACACATCAGCCAAGGTGAAAATGTTTCCTGCATGTGCTCTGCAGAAGTCTGAGAAAGCTGACAATGCCTCAAGACGGTACAGCACACAAGCGCATTCTAGGCTCTCTCTCCCAAGGCACTAAAAGCCCTGTCATGCAATGATTTCCAACTCGATTTGCATGCTATCCCTTTACTTAAGATTTACTGACACCCTTGATAAGGAGGAAAGCAAGTCCAACAAATCTCCAAGTGAGATCTGGCAAGAGCTTCAGCCACCTTTCAAATCCTACACTCAAGCCCTTCTTGCAGTCAAGGATAATGTGCTCATTGTTTCCTTATTTGCCTTGTTCAGCTGTAAATGGTAGCTGAAATTGACAAATCACCTCGGAAGGACATTTGGCATTGCAAGTGCCCACCACATCTTACTCCAGACAATTAGGGCAGCCTCTGGGTTTCAATTGATACGACGGTGTCCACTAGTCTCTCGCTCCTAAAAATTCATTCACTATGAACTTTGGCCCACATGTAGCTGATTTAAGTCCCCACAAGTAATCATGCCATCCACATACAACTGACATCAATGCAACAGCAGCAGGAAATGCAGAGAGCTCAATGAACACATCTCCCGAAGTCACAGCATAGTTAGCAGAAGAATTAGTTTACAGGAATATTGGCCAGGCAGCACACTGACAAATGATGGCCATTGCCTAATCTTGCACATGTGGGATTATAGACGACTGACTCTGGTGACAATGTGGGAGAACTGAATCAAAAGAACTTGCTAATCAGACTCAATTGGGAGCCAACATTCTGAAGCCTAACTGACCATGAGAATTTGATGGTACAATTAGAAAAAGGGAATCCATAAAACTTGCAAATGGTTAAATTCAATATATATTTACAAATGTGAAGATAATATACAATGAGTGTACACCCGTGCCAACTTTAAGCATTCAATACTACTTAATTTTTCTTGCTGTACCACTACCTCTTAGTGCAGCCCTGACATCCGCAGCTGAGGAGGAGGCAGCCTGCTGACTGCTATGCCCCGTTTTCTGTGATGACTTTGTGGGCATCCTCTAGTGGCTTAAGGCCTAGAGGGCTCCAGCCTGCTCGGGTACAGGTGCGCCCTCCATGGTCTGACCTGTTGGAGGTGATGGGGTCACTGGCAGAGGGGAGGTGGAGCTGCAAGGCACCCTTGAAGTTTCCTGGGTCGACACCCACAGGGTGCCTGGCAGACGTTCCTCACTGTAGGCACCCAATGGCACCTCCCTGTCTCCTTGAGGAGAAGGGAAGCATGGAGGGAGGTCAAAATGCCCCGTCCCCTTCTCACCTATCCACTGCTGCACTGCACCCATGGCTAAAGCGATGGAGTGCAGTTCCGAGCGCATATCCGGCAGAAACTATGCGTGCTGCTTGACCTGGGTCGCCAAGGCCACATTCTCCATGCAGGCGTCCAAGCACTTGTATACTGAAGCCACAACAGCAAACAGAACATGGAGGGATTCCTCCAGCCCTTGGTCCAGTCTGTGGGCGGCCTCTGGCAACTCTGCTGATGTTCCTCTGACTGTCTCTGCATCTCCAAGAGGTCCCTTAGGGCCAAGTCCAGAGGTTTGTCATCTGAATCAGGCTCAGCAGGAGACTGGGTGTCAGAGACCTCTGCCAGCTGTGGACCGGTGTGTGTGAAGTGCTCACCAGATTGTGAACCTGAGCCTACCCTAAAACTAGGACACACAGATGTGTCTATCTGCGCTGGTGGATGGTTCATGTGAACACTGATAGTGCTTCCTCCTCAGAGGTGGCCTGGGAGCTGGGTCTGCAGGGTGTCCTCAACCTTTTTCTACTGGTACCTGGAATAAAGAGGAGAAATTTAGTGATTGACTAAGCGGGCTTGTATATTAAAGATCACTCACAGTCATTGCCAGTATATTGGAGCTGGTACGGTCACGTTCCTTGCCACCAATCTCTGTGGTCTGCTCCTTGAAGCTGCTAAGCAGATGAATTTCTGTAGGTCCAGCTCCGGTCTTGGCCTGGTCACGCTTGTTCTGTGCAATCTTGTCCTGCAAAGGACTGAAGGATTGATTGTGAGGCCATTGGGTGAATTAGTAGTTCAGGAGCATGCATGCCTATTGCTGCAGCTGAGTCCTTCCCTGTAAGTGATTTTGTAACCTATTGCTCTGGAACTAGAGCTTAAAGTGGCGGGCACACATTCAGTGTTGATGTCCCATCTGCTGGTCATTTGTGACATCCCTGTGCACTCTAACCCTTATACTGCCTGATGCAGATGTTCACAAATACATTGATGGAATTAGTTGTCCTCCCCACCTTTCCTCAATAAATGAACTTGCAAGCAGCATTGGCTACAAGAATGGGAAACATTAAAACAAGCTCAGCACTTAAATGCACGAACAATGTTCCCAAAAATATGAAGTGCAATATTCACAAGTGCAGCTAAAGTAAAACTGGGATTAAAATATTTAAAAATGTGCCGTTACAGATTTGTTTTTAAATTAAAACCCTGAAAAATGCAACGACACAAACAATAGCAAGATAAATTATTCAAATAAATTAGAACACCATTTTGAAGATTGATTAAAGGCATCTTCAGCAAGTTAAAAAAGAGTTGTCCACTATATAGGTAATTTCATGAAAAATATACATGCTAGTGTTTCAGAAAGATCCAACTAAAAAAGTTTGCCGATATTCTGTTAGCGAATTCTCTGCTGTCCAGAATCATTTACTTGCCTTCAGATTAACTAATTCTTAACAAGGTTCAGAGAACATTTTTCCATCAAGCAGTCATTCATACTCCAATGTGTTGAAATGAAGTTGTGTTTAGCAATGGTGCCTATTCAATTTATCTTGATTTCGCATGAATCACATTCAAAATAATCCACAATCCAACCAGAACTAACTTCCGTAATCCTGAAGTGATCATAAATATCATCATTATCCAGAACATCAGTATGTTGGAACCTTACTGAGAATAACTTAGTGTGGGCTGACATTCAGGCTTCTTTTCAGTTAGTAAAGCAATAATGAAGTATTTCCATCAGTGAAAAGGCAAAAAACAGAAAATACACAACAACCAAAGTAAAGTAGGAAAACTTTCACATTTGATTCCTTAACTAGGTTGAATTTGTAGCCTTGAATCAATTGCCTTGATGGGGTTGATATTTGTGAGAAATTAAATGTACTATGTTCTCTATTGGTTTTATGAACTAGCCTGGTGTGAAAACAGCAGCATTAAAACAGACAAAATCAACTATTAAAAAATTTGAAAGAACTTTGTATCCTCTGCCAGCTTCCTCATAAATTAGTCCAAGATAAATAACATAGTATTCATCTATGTTTAAATAGTGAGAGACTTTGATGAAGCTTTAGTTAGTCAAAGGTTTAACAATTTACTGAAGAGTAAATCACAAATAAAAGAAGTTTCTGTCACAAGCAATAGTCACTTTCTATGGGCGGAATCATCCCAGATTTGCACTAAATGTGGTAGTGGGCGTGAAAGACAACGTTTAACCTGCCAGCCAGAAAATGGCAGATTTTCATGCCATATTGTCCCCTTCCTGGCACATCCTGCCTCATAAATAATGCATTCACAGGAAACATGCCGGATCACTGGTGGGCAGACTCGGATTTGCCCACCACGCTGTGACCTCAGCGCTTCCTTGCTCCGAGCGCCATATTTAAAGTGCACCAGAATGCAGCTTACTTCATGTCTGCAATCCAGGACTGCTCCAGGCGACAGATGACCCCGAAAGTAAAGAAGACGGCAGCCCCCAAATTTAGAGACGTTTCTCTCGGGTACTTGCTGGACACAGTGGAAGACCACCACAATGGCCTCTACTCTCACTCTAGCCGCATAAGGTCCACAAGAGTCACCAATCCGGCCTGGGAGGTGGTGGTAGGTGTGGTCAGCACCACCAAAGCACAGGTCAGCCATCCAGTGCAGGAAGTGGATGAATGCTCTCATCCATTCAGCCAGGGAAGGTCAACCACTCATCACTCTCAACTCACACACTCACAAACCCATCATACATCCACAGGGATCTCACACCTCAAGGAACAGCACCACTAACTCTCACACACACCCTCACATCTCCATCAGGCTCATATCCTCCGGAGCTTGCACCTTCATGCTGTCTATGGCTCCGCTCACCACACAAACATTCCACGCAGTGCCACGTATCCTGCTCACACTCTTTCCACTGTTTTTCATGCAGGAGAAGCTGGTTCAGAACAACAGGGAGAGGTCTTAGACCAGGGGTGGAGTGGCCCACATTAGGCCCGTCACTCATTTTGAGGAGTGTGCCATCATGCTGACTAGAGATGATGTGGTCTGTGCCTGAGGCAACAGTGAGGTCGGTGGCGAACACCCACGTAAGGATCCTGCACCACATCATCCCTCTCTCAAAGCAACTGGGAGTGCTCTCTCCCCTGCTTTTGACTCTGCTATCATGCACTAATTATTTCTACTTTGGTTCACAGGGAGCTCTGCAAAGCGACCAACGCCCTCAGCCATCCTCAGATGTCCACGATCTGAACAAGGCCCGAAAGTTAAGTCCCAACTTCAGCATGTCACACTTGTCCAGAAATGTTCTGGCAAGCCTGTTTTCCTGCCAGCTTAACGATAAATCAGGCATGGGGGGGACAATTCCAGTCGGGCATTACTTTGCATCCCATTACTGGGATGCAAATTGGGTTCACACCAGCCTCCAGTAGGATTCGTGACACCATCAGATGATTCTGCTCTGATTTAATGCCAGGGTGAAACTGATTTCTGCCCCTCACACCAAACTGTCCACTCCCACTCGCCATGATGCCAACTGCCAACAGGACCTGACAATTCTGCCCTTTATGTCGCTGATACCATCATATTTATTTTAAGAGATCAATGTCCTGAACTGCTTGCTTCTAACTATTGCAGATTTAAGTATGTTCTAAGCTAGTAGGCTGTTGTGGGTAATTCTATCAAAAAACATACGGAGTAGTTATATTTAAAATAAGAAAACTCATGACAATCTGAATATTTTAGATTTTTATTTGCAACTCAAGGAATGCAATGTTGATAAGTAATTGACATAATAATCAACATAACAAAAAACAGGCCATTCTGATTAAAATAAGCACATTAAATATTGATGTTTTCAGTATAATTCAAGGATAGAGCATTTATCTTTACATTATGCTAACTCAATATGCCTTGTTTTGCATCAGGTCATTATATATACAAAGTTGCTAGAAGCAAATGCTTTTTCACATTCCTGCATTTAAAAAAGCTTAATTCAGCACAATACTTCACAGGAATGTGTACAAAGCTGAACACAATTTTTGGCAGCCTGAAACCATTGTGTTAAATTTCCTCAGGTTGCTTGGATGCTGCTGATTGACGTAGTGAAGCTGTCCAAGTAAATGCTTAATTCCTTAGCTGCAGAGTTACCTTGCAGCCAGGGGAACAGATCACTAATTTAATGCACATTATGCATGGAGGTATTATATGTGTTAATCTTTGCTTTCATACTATCATCTACAGGCTGGTGATAGAAATTTTGTACTGTTTCAGCTGTACTGTTATTTGTTTTTTTTTTATTCTTTGATGGGATGTGAGTGTTACTGGCAAGGCCAGCATTTGTCACCCATCCCTAATAGCCTTTGAACTGAGTGGCTTGCTAGGCCATTTCAGAGGGCAGCTAAGAGTCAACCACATTGCTATTGTCTGTGTCACATGTAGGCCACACCAGGTAAGGATGGCAGATTTCCTTCCCTAAAGGACATTAGTGAACCAAGTGGGTTTTTAATGACAATCGATGATAGTTTCATGGTCACCATTAGTAAGGTTAACTTTCAATTCCAGATTTTTTTATGAATGGAATTTAAATTCCACCAGCTGCCATGGTGGGATTTGAACCCATCCCCCGGCTCATTAGCATTAGCCTCTGGATTACTAGTCCAGTAGACATTACCACAATGCCACCATCTCGGCTAGAAGACGCTAAAATATTTAATAGTATGCTCTTTGGACCGAACTGTTTTTTGACACATATTCACATTCATCCTTGCTGTTCTAATAAGTTTCTAAGTGAGCTTCTGAAGTTGGGCATGCAACAAAGCTGCTTCTTTAAAGAAAAAAAATTGATTAAATTGAATTCCTTGTAGAAAATGTCACCAAAGAGCCCAGCAATATGTGCAGCGTATTTACCATGTACCACATTACATAGCATGTAACTTTATACATGTAATTTGCATGATCAGCTACAAATACTTATTGAATCAATGTTCATTTTTGAATGCTGTCCATTACTAATGAACTTATCTTTTTAAAATTAGTTATCTCCAACAAACAGCAATCAAATTATTAGTCAGTACAGAATGCATCCACCTTTACCTTCATGGTCGCTATCACAATACTCTCAACAGACTTCTTAGAGTCTGTTCAACAGAGCTTTCTCAGATCAATGGCATGCTGTTGGTAAACTCAAGGTAAAGCAAAGCAATAAGAAATATCACTAGAATCTCCCCAGGTGCTACAGATCTGGGTGATTTAGTTTAAGGGAGATATTTGATCGAGAAAATATATTTTCCAAGCACATGGTGATTTATCTTTTGATCAACTGCTGTATAATGCTTGGAATACATTCTACCTTTACTCTGGTGTACAGCAGTTTGAAGGTGTTTGCAACAAGTAGAATTTGCAAGTGATCTAGCTGAACCTTACAGGTCAAAGAAGCAAGTTTGTTAGCAATAGCATAAATAGTTCCAGATCTGAACTGAAGAGCTCCACTTTTGGCTGCCCTTTTACAAGCACAGCACACAATTCTGTTCGGCATTTTAATTTTTTGTGACAGTCTTCAAGTTGTAGGCAATAACAGCTTGAGCAAGAGCCTATTTACAGATATCACAGGAACACAGGAACAGGAATAGGCCATTCATCTCTAGATTGTTCTGCCATTCAATGAAATCATGGAAGATTCGAGAGACACTGATTTAAGATGATTGGCCAAATAACTAATGTGACATGAGGAAAAAGTTTTTTTATGCCGCAAGTGATTAAGATTTGGAATGCACTGCCTGAATGCATGGACGCAGATTCAGTATGGCTTTCAATTGGGAATTGGTAAGCAAATGGAGAGAATTTGCATCAGAGGCAAGGGACAGCAAGTGGGACAAGCCAAGTTACTCTTGCAGAGAGCCAGCATGGACACAACAGAATGAATGGCCTCCTTCTGTGTTGCAGCCATTCTATGATTCTATGAACTACTCTACTTTTCAATTCTATTTCACAGAAATGAACCCCAGTGCTTTGTTTGCATTTTTATGGCCTAGCTAACCTGTATTAATATTTATAATGATTAATGAATGTATACCCCTAAATCCTCTTTTTTCTTTCCCCTTTTTAGACTCCCTCTGTTCCTGCAACCCCTTTAGAATTGTATCTTTATTTTATATTGCCACTCCTCATTCTTCATATCAAATGTATCACTTAACATTTGTCTGAATACGTGGCCTCCTTATTCCTCCTACCAAATGTACCATCTTTCACTTAACTGTTTTAACTCATTTTATCTGCAAATTTATTTTATAATTCTATTTTGTTGCAGTCTTCTTAAGTATTAACTATATTTCCAAATTTGGTGTCACTTGAAAATTTTGAAACTGTACATCTGATTTGGAAGTCCAAAGTCTTTTATATAAATGCAGAACAGCAGTTCCAGCAGGGGTCATTGTGGAACATACTTCCCACCTTTAGCCAATCTGAATAAATACCTTGAACTCACACTCTTTGCTTAGTAGTTTGCTATTTTTCTGCAACATGCCCCTGACTCTATATACTCTGAGTTTAGTCATAAGCCCATTATGCAGTACCTCATTGAGGGCCTATTTGAAACACCGAGTATATTACATTACCACCCTTCTTGTCTTTTATTGTTACTTCTTTAATATAAAGCTTTCCTTGTTTTTTGTAACAAAAATTAGGATATTTTATGATGGACATGTATATGGACATTGAATTTCATTTATATCTAAGAAAAATTATGCCTGCAATGGGTAATTTAATGTTATCAGGTCTAATGATAAATATGCTGAAGAAACTCAATGTTGCACACATGATGTAACTGATAAGGAGACTGTTCATGATGGAATATATTCTGAAAGTATTTCTGGCAGCCTCTCTGTCGTTTTGATCATAAAGATCTTGTCCGTGGAATATTTTCAGCTTTAATTTCCTGAGAAAATTTCTCAATTGTTATTTAACTGAATCACTGGTAACCAAGTGACAGTGCTTTATTTCAAGCTTTATAGTGACCTTCATTCTGCATTTAGAACAAAAATAATTTTAAAGCTACTTGAAATCAAGTTTTTATAATGTATTGTTGCGAGCTGATATCACTGATACATAAATCAAAAGTGAGTCTCTTTGAAGAAAGCAATACTTATTAAATAAAATTTATTCCTTTAATCTATCAAGATTAAATAGCCAAACTAATTTTATATTACCATGTGGTGAGCTGTAGTTTGTGATGTTTGGAGGCAAGGACACTGGTGTAGAGTATTTGATAAATTGAGCTGAAGGTCTGAATTTTAGTTTCACCAGTTAGTAGGAGCTGGTGAAATAGGGATGTCTACAAATGATAACCCAGAGGCATAATTGGAGGTAGACTGGATATGAAGTTAGCAGTTCAGATCAGGATTGAACAGAACATCAAGGTTGGACATCACCAGTCTAACTAAATAGCTAGGGAAGCTGATTGAGTCAAAGCAGAGACAAATAGATACTGGTGAGAGCTGAACTGGATAACATCACCTTTGCCAGCATAAATTTTAGAAAGCTTTGATTTATCCAGGGTGTGACGTTGGGCAGGGCAATAGGTACTGAAGGAGATGTCAGTGGGAGTGGTGGAAAGGTAAATTTACGTGCTGTTGGTTTACATGTGGAAGATGACCCCAGGAGCGGGATTTTACAGTCCCGTCACAGCAGGGGCGGGGCCATAAAATGCGGCGAACTGTTTAAAAGTCCATTGACTTCAGCGAGACCATAAAATCCTGCTGGCGTGATACTCCACCCAGGTTTCTGTATGATGCCACTGAATTGTAAATGAGGGAGATCAAGGGTGAGGTTCTGGAAGGAAAATTTTTTATCCAAAGTTTTCCAAACGAAAACATGACTATTTTTCAAAAGAAAAAGCCTAGATAAAAGATTGGACTAGATTTCTTCTGAAGGCTGCGGGAAAAGTTGTCATAATTGATTTTCTTGGTGCAGAATTTTATGCAATGAGAGTACATTAAAAAGTAAACAGAAAATCATGGCAGGTGGTGGAGGGTAGGTGGAAATGCTTGCTGAAATTTTTGGCATGAGTTCCTAATGTGGGATGCTTTACATTGGAAATGCTAAAGACCATCATTTACTGTAACTGTAACTCTAACAAGACTAAAATTTGATGACTAAAACTAACATCATATCCAATATGAAAACAACAATGGATGAGACATGCCTGAGACATAGCTGAATTTTGTGGGAGTTTTTTTGACAGCGAACTGTCAGTTTTCATTGTCACTTCTCTGAAACTTCCGATTTATTGCAAACTCAGATTAAAATGGAAATCCTGAAGTTGTGGTCTATTAACTATTGCTCTGCCACAGGGTATGGACACCACCCATCCCCCTCCTTCCCTCCACCCCCACCCCAGTGTCACTCCAGAGCCAGCAATCATTGACAACAATGGACGTGGTGAGAACGTCCCCTTTTCTGCTCTATAATCATGTTAGCAATCCCATAAAAAGTTACAGCTTTTTCCAATCAGGTGTAACTGGGTTTTTGAACAGCAGACTGAGTAATAACTCACCTCATGGCCTAATGCCTGTGCACCATCCACAAGGCACAAGTCAGCAGTGTGACAGAAAGCTCCTCACTTGCCTGGATGAGTGTAACACTAACAACATTCACGAAGCTTGACACAATCTAGGACAAAGTAGCTGCTTGTTTGGCACTCTCTCCACCATTGGCACCCAGTGGCAGTAATGTGTATCATCTACAAAATGTACTACAGCAACTAGCCAAGGCTCCTTCAACTGCAACTTTGAAACCCGTTACCTCTAAGACCTGGATGAAAAAGAGCAGCAGGCACATGGGAACAGAGCTACCTGCAAGTTCCCCTGCAAGTAACGCAGCATCCTGATTTGGAAATATATTGCCATTCTTTCAGTCCCTGGCTAAATATTCTGGAAAACACTCCCTAATAGCACTGTGGTTCAAGAAGACAGCTCACCACCACCTTCATAAGGACAAACAGGGGTGGACCATAAACATTGGCCTTGCCAGCAATGCCCACATCCCAAAAGTGAATGTTTAAAAAAAAATACTATTATTGATCAACAGGTCTGGTCTTGAAAAATAATTTTATATTTGTGGAGTGTTGTGAAAAATTACCATTAAAATAATTATTCAATTTTTTTAAAACTAAATTTTTTAAAAGTAATTTTTAAAAATATTTCACTTTCTACTTTCACTTTGTTTGTGTGCCCCAGTCTTTATTTTGCTTTACGTAGAACTTCTAAAAAGTGATTTGATTTTAGTGCTTTTAATTTCCTGGTTGGCTGTCTTTGAGAATTCTTTAATGTGATGGCCTGTTGGGAGAGCTTGATGACATCATTGCAGCTTCACATTGGAAATCCCCATTAAAGAACACTACAGTCCACTGCATGGAGAGAGTAAGTAAAGTTCTAGCCATAGAGATTGCTAGATCTCTCAGCAAGGCTTTCCTCAAGTGAACGTTCTTGCTCTGCCTCTTACAGCAAAATTCAGGCCAAACATGTACCTGAGTGTTACAGTCATGTAGTACAGAAATATACAGCTTGCAAGTGACTGACATCACATGTTCAGAGAACCACCATAAATTGGCAAAAATCACTGGCAGTATCTTCTATTCTAGAGTTTAGGTCTAGTGAAGGGAGCGGAAGCGAGTGATTTCCATTGGCGGAGGGCCACGCATGATCTCAAACTGTTCAGCTCATTAAATGTACATGCAGGAGAAGCACAGTGAATCTTGTGGCACAGTCAGGTAAGTCACCGTCCCCACTGGGACTTCATGGGGTCAAAGGTTCTGGCACCATATTTAAAAGGGCACCCGGAGAGCTATTCACTAACTGCAAGCTAGGAGCTGCAGATTCTGTAGATCACGGTATGTCACAGAGAAGACAAAGTGTGGCCCCATGGTTCAGCACAGTCTCCCTGCAGGTTCTCCTCCAGGAAAGGCAGGAGGTGCTATTTCCATGATGGCAGCAGGACCCTCTCCCCTCTGAACATGACAGCCTGGACAGAGGTCGCAATGAAAGTTAGCTCTCGTGGGGCACACAGGAGAGTTGTCCAGCAGTGCAGTAAAAGAATGAACAATCTGCTGTGCTCTGCTAGTAGTATGGTCTACTCACTGCAAAGGAGCACTGATAAGGGCATCGGGCAGTGTAAGTATGCAAGTATACAGAGATGTCAGACAGGAGTGAAGGTTGCAGGACTCAGCAACAGAAAGGACATGTGCATTGAATGTGTGTTAGCCACTTCATACTCTCAATGTTTTATCACTTGCAGGATATCCAGCTTATTAATCACTCACTGGGGAGGGTCCAAGAGCTGACATAGGATTCATGCTCCTAAACTGCTCATGCATCCATTGGGATGACACTCAATCCTTCCATCTGAAAGACAAGAATGCCCACAATAGGAGAGAGCGGGCCAAGACCAGCAGTGCCATGCCCAATTAAGTTAGACTGCTGACCAGCTTCAAGGAAGAGGCCGCATATAAAGCCAGAGAGGAACAGGACCATGCCTGTGCTGAAGGCGAGACAGGACACCTCCAGCAAGCCAGTGAGAATGACTGCAGTCTGTAGTTGACAGATGTACCCACAGAGTGGGACATAGGTAAGGGAGCCTGTTTAGGCATCCACTAAATTTGACTTCTCTCCACTCTAGGTTCCAGCAAAAAAAAGGAGGCAAAGAAGCGGGACCACCCACACATCTACGACACCACCTCTGAGGATGAAGCCTCAGAGGATGCACTGTCATGGCATTCATCTGCACCCTCCACCAGTGCAAAGACATTCACCTCCGAGTGCACGTTGTAGACTAGACTTGGGGTCACGATCTGGTGAGCAAATCACTGACATGGGTCCACAACTGACGGAAGAAGTGACAGCCAAGGATTCTGACACTCAGAGGACTGCTGGGGCCCAGGTCCCTGCTCAGCCCCACAGTGATGGCGAGCCTCTGGACTTGGCCATAAAAGACATGTTGGAGATGCAGAGACAGGTGTTATGACCACAGCAGATGTTAATTGTTGCGTAAACCATACCCCAAGGGAAACTTGGCTTACAGGCCATATATCCTTTTTCTATATTCTGAAAATGAGAAGAAAACATAGATCTCAGCAGCAAGAAGTCTAGTATTACCCAAGGCAAACCGCTGTAGCTTTAATAAAGGCATACCACATGACCTCAAACTCTCTCCCACTCTTCTGTGGAAATCCAAAATGTCAGAACAAGACTGCTTATTGCAGCCCAAGACTTTTCTGGCTTGACCAGATGGCTGACTCAAACTACATTTTCTCCCAGCCTAGAGGTGTTTCCAGGAGATCTTCCTCACACAGCCAATAGCCCACAGCTACAGCTAACAGCTCAACACCTCCAGCTCAGCAGCAACCAAATTTCCACAGTAACTCTAAAATACCTTTATTCCCCTCTTTCATCTCAGGTTCCATTGTTCCCACACCTCTTTGACACTCCAATCCTCCCAAACATAACATCTTTCATGTTTCTATTTTGTCTCTGCTTTTGGGTCAATAAAATGTAATATGCCCTCTTCTGTTTACCTATGGAACTCCTGAAAGATGCAAACATGTTTCTTGTCCCTTCTTCATAGGATAACACAATATTTCCCAAAAATATTTTTTAAAAATAACATCCATTCTCTCACAGGTAGAACATCAGGCAGAGATGCCAAAGGCCATGTGCAGACTGGACAAAAAGCTGCAGGAGACCCTCCATGCTCCAATGCTGTCATCGTTCCAGCATGTGAGCACTTGGATGCCTCCATGGGAAGGGTGGCAGTCAACTTGGAGGCCCAGATCCAGAAAAACAGAGTGGCTGCTGGATATGCGCTCAGACCTGCACTCCATCACTTGAGTCATGGGTGCAGTGGAACAGTGGATAGGTGAGACCTCCCTCCACGTGCCTATTCTCCTCAAGCAGTCAGGAAGGTGTCACCAAACACATACAGGGAAGAAGAGCACCAGCAAGGCACCCTGGGGACTTCAGCCCAGGGCACTCCAAGGGTGCCCTGCCACTACATATCCCCTCTGTCAGTGACCACATTGCCTCAAGGGGAGGAGAGTGCATCTGCACCTGTGCAGGAGACTATTAACAGGCTGGGGTCCACTAGGTCTCGGGCCACCAGAGGACGCCCGCCAAAGTCATCACAATCAACAGGGCAAAGCAGTCAGCAGGCTTCTCCCCCTCAGCTGTGGATGTCAGGGCTACACCTAAACATAGTAATAGGAAAAGAAAGATAAAGAAGTTTGGAAGGCACACAGGTGGCATAGGTATACATTCGTTATATATAATTCTGGCACTTGTAAATTTATGTTCACTTGCATTGTTTGGAAGTGTCCTGGATTCCCACCTTACTGCTAGGTGCTTCATTTAAGAGTGTGGAATTTGGTTCCCCATCAGAATCCAATGATGTCCTCCGATAGAGTCACTTCTCTCACAATATCAAGATTGTGATTACTAAATAATCCCACATGTGCATACTTAAGCAGTGGCCATTATTTGTGAGTGTGGGCATGCATTATGCAATTCATTACTTGCAGCTCACCATGTTCTCAGCTCTGAAAATATGTCCGCTCAGGTTGTGGAGTGAGGTCATTGCATCTCCTGCTGCAATCAATGTTGAAGTGGGCACATCCAATCGTTACTGGCCATCCTTGTTGCACCATGTTTTTGAGCTAACGATGCAGGTGAAGGCTGCAATTAAGGATGCAATGGGCAAGCTGGCCTTGGCTGCAAGGGGGATTAAGTGTAGGAATAAAGAGCCTTGTGTGCAGTTGACTGAAGCCTTTGTCAGACCTCACATGGAGATTTGTTTAGTCTGCTTGTTTCCTTACCAAGGATTGGAAAAGATCTCACATAAAGGTGAGGTACTGTCATTGCAACCAAAGTGCACTGGAACTCATTGTAGGACCGGAGTATTATCCCAAGAGGTGAGAACGAGTACAATTGGCCTGTGTGCTGGACAGTGCTGAGGAACGTGAGGCCATCTATGTGAAGCATCAACAGCTCTCACAGTATTACAAGGGCCATCTATGATTGAGATGTGCAGGAGTTTCTGCAATTGGAGGGTCTGGATTGGTTGGTACTCAACACCCCACATTGCAGATGAGGCACTGTTATTGAGTGGACTTCTGTAAAGAAGGTTGTGTGTGTGTGTCCATGAGTATTTAAACTGGGGGAAGGTTACTAAAGACTGTGGGAACTGAGAGATGAAAGGTAAAGGAGCTAGATGCATTCATTTGTACTGAGACTTTAGTGAAGTTGGAATTTACAAGTAAATAAGTTGTGTTTTAAAATTGGCATCAGATGATAGGTAAGGACTTGACTTTTCAGCTGCTAAATTTCAAAAGAAGTCGAAGGGACTTTTACAACTTACAAAGGTTTCATAAGTGAACAAAGGAAGGTTATTAAATGTTATTTGATCCAAAAGTGGAGGCAATAGGGAGACATGAAAGATTTTTATATTTTGGAAAAGTTGAGTTCAAAGAGGTGCTTAGGACAATGGAGTCTAGGATGAAAGGGAATAAAAGATATTTAAGAGAAATGTTCAGTTGAGTTGAGGTGGCTGTGTGGTGGAGATGTCCCAAGACCAGCTCTGTGCTGAGAAATGTTGCAAATTTATGCAGACATCCAGTTTTAAGCCAGAGAAGTCTTTGTTTTCAGAAGGCAGTCTGTTTCTGAACTTCCTTTGGATTTCACAGCAGAGTGTAACAGTGTGAGAAGTCATGTGGTATACTTTACTAAAGTAACAACAGTTTTTGCCTTGGGTAATGTTACTAGATTTTTATGGTTAAAAATCTATAAGGGAGCTGTTGCCAAGTAGTATACTTGTGTGTTCTGACCAAGTGGGTTTTTTGGGGGGGAGGGAGTTTTTTGTAAGACTGTTTAAACTGTGTAATTTTTGTTTTTTTTCCTACTTCTTGTTAATCTTTTAATTTTAAGGTCCTGGGATTCTATGCTTCCCCTCATTTTCAAAACACAAAACAAAAAGAAGCTCTGATCCGTAAGACAAGATTCCTCTGGGGCTTGGCTTGCTCAGCAAATAACATTGGCTGTGGTCGTTACACCATACAGCATAGGAAAAATATCATATCTACTTACAGGTGCTCAAGGTTGGGGTGAACAGGGTGCTGTGCAAATTCCAATGCACACATTTTGCACAGTTTGGCACATGCGAAGGATCAAACCACCAGCAAGGCAGACATTAAGTATTGCCATTTAATTCAGAACTCATAAAACAAGGTAAATGAGAGCAAAATATAGTATTTGTTACCAAAAAAAGGGAGGTGCTGCCTGCCAGCCAGAGGATAGAAAACCAAATAGTAAAGGAAATGTATCAGCAGTCTACTCTGCCCGGAATCTGTTAGCTACCAGATTGTCATCGGCCTGTCTGCCACATCGTTACCTTGCAATAGCCTCTGCATATGCCTCTAAGACATCCTGTCAGCACCATCCCCTTCACTATCCTCATCGTCAGAGGAGACACTTCTCTCCCCCATGTCTCCCTCAGCCAATGCGTCTCCCCTTTGTAGCGTGTACGTGCTTATGCAGGGCGCAGCAGACAACAATGATCCGGGACATACTCTGTGGGGAGTACTGCAGTGCCTGCCTAAGCAGTCCAAACATCTGAACCTCATATTTCATCATCTGCTCAATCATGACTCTTGTGGAGGCACGTGTGGCATTGCAGCTCTCCCCTGCAGCACTCTGAACACCAAACTGGCGTCATCAGCCAGGTCTTCTGATGGTATCAGTTGTCGTCTGGGAGCCAGCCCTGCAATTGCTGAGGTCCTTCAAAAACCTGTGGTACCTGGGAGTGGTTCAGAATATAGGTATTGTGAGAGCTCCTTTGGAACTAAGCATAAACATGCAGGATTTGTCTTCTGTGATCACATATCAGCTGCATATCCAAAAAATGGATAACTTACCTACTGATGAATGTAACTGGCTGATGCCAGGAAGCTCTCACGGCCTTATGCGTGCAGTTAATAGCCCCTTGTACTTGCAGGAAACCTGCGATTACTGGTCTGGCAGCCTGGCTTTCAGGATCCAGGCAATTTGGGATGCTCTCCTGAAGAGGGCATCTGTCACCTCTCAGATGCACTTCTGCGTTGCTTACTGGGGAATGCCATACAGGTTTCCAGTGGAGCCTTGGAAGGAGCTACTGGCAAAAAGTTTAACGTGGCGGTGACCATTAATGCCACCGGCATGGGATTGCCTCCAAGCCCTTGTGGCCACAGGTCTTCATGGAGAATCTGCCAGATGCAAGCAGTCACATGCCAGGACATCCCAAGTTGCTACTGACATTGCCTTTTGCTCATCTGTAGGTAGCTGCACTGCCTGCATTACATCCGAGTTTGGGCCAATGCTCACTGTCACACTGGCCTTTAGTCACCAGCATCCTGACCTTAAGGCTCCACTGCAACTTGCTGCTCAGGTCCTTGCTCTTCCCGGCCACCTTCTTGGATTGCTACGTTTCATGTGGTGTAAGTACACGCACAAAGTTGCTAGCAAGGGAGTTCATGGATTATTATCCAACAGTGAAGGAACAATGATATAGTTCCAAGTCAGGATAGTGTGCGGCTTGAAGGGGAACTTGCAAGTGATGGTGTTCTCAAGCGTCAACTGACCTTGTCCTTCGAGGTGGTAGAGGACGTGGGGTGGGAAGGTGCTTTCAAAGGTACCTTGGTGAGTTGCTACAATGCATTGTGTGTGTGGTGGAGGGAGTAAATGTTTATGGTGGTGGATGAGGTCCCAATCAAGCGATCAGCTTTGTCCTGCAATGCTTTTTGTTTTTGGAGCTGCACTCATCCAGGCAAGTGGAAGGTATTGCAGCAGACTCCTGACTTGAGCCTTGTAGATGGTGGACAGGCATTGGGGAGTCAGTGAGTTGCTTATCACAGAATTCCCAGTCTCTGACCTGTTCTTTTAGCCATAGTATTTACATGGCTAGTCCAGTTCAGTTTCTGGCCAATGATAATCCCCAGGATGTTGATAATGGAAATTCAGTGATGGTAACGCCATCGAATGTCAAGGGGGAAAGGCTAGATTCTCTCGTGTTGGAGATGGTCATTGCCTGGCACTTGTGTGGCGTGAATATGACTTACCATTTATCGTCCCAAACCTGAATGTTGACCAGGGCTTGTTGCATGTGGACATGGACTGCAGAGTTTAGATCTAATCTGTTGGTTGTGGGATCACTTAGCTTTGTCTATTGTATGCTGCTTCTGTTATTTTGCATGCAAGTAGTCCTATGCTGTAGCTTTGTTAGGCTGACATCTCATTTTTAGGTACACCTGATACTGCTCCTGGCATGCCCTCCTGCACTCTTCACTGAACCAGGGTTGATCCCCTGGCTTGATCATAATGGTAGAGCAGGGGAAATGCCAAGCCATGAGGTTACAGATTGTGGTTGAATACAATTCTGCTGCTATCAATGGCCCACAGTGCCTCATGGATGCCCAGTTTTGAGTTGCTAGATCTGTTTGAAATCTATTCCATTTAGCACAGTGGTAGTGCCACACAATACAATGGTTATCCTGAATGTGAAGATGGGACTTCATCTCCACAAACACTGTGCGGTGGCCACTCCTACCGATACTGTTATCGACAGATGCATCTGCGACAAGTAGACTGGCGAGGATAACGTCAAGCTGGTTCTTCTCTCGTTAGTTCACCTGCCGCAGACCCAGTCTAGCAGCTATGTCCATTAGGACTCAGCCACCTTAGGTCTGCAGTGGTGCTACTGAGCCACTCTTCGTGATGGACATTGAATTCCCCCATCCAGAGTACATTCTGTTCCTTTGTCACGTTCAATTCTTCCTTCCATTAGTGTTCAACATGGAGGACTGATTTATCAGCCACAGGGGTGCAGTAGATGGTAAACAGCAGAAGTTTTCCTTGCCCATGTTTAACCTGATGTCATGAGACTTCAAGAGGTCCAGAATCAACGTTAAACTCCCAGGGCGTCTCCTGCTCGATGGTATACCACTGTGTTGCCACCTCTGGTGGGTCTGTCCTGTTGGTGGGACAGGACATCCCAGGGATGGTGATGATGGAGCCTGGAACATTATCTGTCAGGTATGATTCAGTGGCTAGTTGCTTGACTAGCCTGTGGGGCAGCTCTTCCAATTTGGACACAAGCTCCCATATGTTATTAAGGAGAACTTTGCAGGGCCGACAGGACTGGGTGTGCCATTGACATTTCCAATGCCTAAGGTAATGCCTGGTGGACCACCACAGGTGGTCTATCTGGTTTAATTCCTCATCAAGTTTTCTCCAGCAGTTTGATATAACTGAGTGGCTTGCCAGGTCATTTCAGAAGGCAGTTAAGAGTCAACCACATTACTGTGTATCTGGAGTCACATGTAGGCCAGATCAGGTAAGGACAGCAGATTTCCTTCCCTAAAAGGGACAATAGTCAACCAGATGGGTTTTTATGACTATTGGCAATGGTTTCATCGTCACTGTTACTGAGAATAGTTTTTAATTCAAAAATTATTAATTGAACTTAAATTCCACTAGATGCCATGGTGGGATTTGAATCCACATCCCCAGACCATGAGCCTGGGCCTATGGATTACTAGTCCAGTGACATTACTACCAGAAAGATTGAACATACTGGGGTTCTTTTTTCTGAAAAAGAGAAGGCTTGGGGAAAGCTAACTAAGGTCTTTAAAATTATGAAAGCGTTTGATAGGATAGACACAGGACCGGATTTTCTGGCCCCACCTGCTGCCGGGATCGTCCGGTCCTGCCAAAAGTCAATGGCCTTTTGGTTGAGCTACCGAATCTCCCATGGCAGGTCCACCATGTCAGGGCTGGAAATTTTCAGCCATAGAGGAGATGCTCCCGCTTGCGGGGAGTACAAAACTAAGGGCGGTAAAATATAACATAGACACTAATAAATCCAATAGAAATTCAGGTGAAATTAATTTTCTGAGAGACTGGCTAGTATAAAGGAACTTGCTACCAAATGGAGTAGTTAAGATAAATAGCATAAATGCCTTCAAAAGGAAGCTATATAAACACATGAGGGAGGAAAGAATAGTAGAATACGCACATGGAGTTAGATCGAAATAGGGTGGAAGAAGGCCCACGTGGAGCACTAAAACCAGCACATCAGATGGGCTGAATCATCTGTTTCTGTTCTGTAAATTCTATAGGCGAGAATTTGCCGAAAGCATAAAGGCGTGAGAGCCTGAATTGAATATGAGCCATGGAAGGTAGTGCTGCATGTGGGAGAGGTGAAACTACAGAATGAGTTGTTAGACAATTTGAGAGGGTGAATGAGATTTGTGAACAGGGAAGGGGTGGGGCCATGAGGTACCACTAAGAGGAGAAGGTCGCCAGTTGGAGTGGGATGAATAGCAAGTGGTCTTGACATGGGTAATGTACATCGTGACACAGCAGAAGGGAGCAATGTTGGACAGGAGAGAAAAGTGAAAAGCCACAGAAGGCAGTAAGATCAAACAGCATATGCAATTTGGGAGGAGAAAACAGCAAGAAGCAGGAGGAGGGATTTGTGAGCATCCAAAGAAAGGATAGGTGTAAAACAGATTAGGTAGAAGCTGGAAATGGGATGGAGGGAGTGAAGGAGGATTGATTCTCTTTGCATCCCAAAAATATAGAAAAAAAGAGTTTCCCTGGAAAACATCTATCATTTATTTAAAATAAATAACTTAAAAGGAAAATTCTGAATGTGTATTTTAATTAACAGGTGGTCTTTGCAATGAGTTAGAAAAAGCGCAATGCCAGTGTCTTGTCATAAGAATAAGACAAGTTTGATTCTTTATCTGTGTTGAATTAGCTGATCTCAGCTTGAGCGGCTGTGATGCTACAGTTGGCCCCAATAGCTCTGGGGAAGGAAAAAGAAAAATCATCCAGGTTTTCTCCTCCTGTTTAGTACCCAATGCCCCCTGCTGGAAAGTACCTGAGTGTAACATCAGATGAGAAAAGGATTGGACTAAACAGTGAAGATGCATGATTTTTTAAAAAAGGAACATCTGCAACATGAAAAAAGTTTTGATTTGTGACCGTTATTTGTGAGCATTAGAGTAAACATTTGATGTACATTGATACTTTCTGCTGCAAATTCAATTACATGATTATTACATGAGTATTATAAGAGAAAACAACGAACAGATAAATTCTGATGAAGGCTTCAATCCAACATGTTAATCTATCTTTTGTTTTCAGGTGCTAATCATAGAAAGTTTATGGCACAGAAAGAGGGCACTTGGCCCATTGTGTCTGCTCAAAAACAAGCCACTGAACCTAATTCCACTTTCAAGCATTTGGTCCATAGCCCTGCAGATTATGGCGCTTGAGGTGCATATCCAGACACTAACAGATTTGCTGTTTTCTCCCCAGTATTTTCTTTGTTTCAAATTTGCAACATTCCAGTATGTCTTTTAATTTCTACAACTTGGTTATTGAAGCCATATTTTCAAAAGTTTCAAACACAACATACTGTATAAACACATCTTTCCTCGTCATTGCTTCATTTTTTTCCACTTTCCTTCAGGTGAAACACAAATAATTCAGACTCATACAATTTCCATGTCAGCATATCGCTATGAAACATTTCTGCACATACAATTGCCTAATTATTGGCTGTTATTTTGCCAGAAATCTATTTTGCTTTATCAGTTTAAAATAGATTAAATATTTACAATAACAAGAGTATCTCTTTGCATCATTCTGAACAAGGAACTCTGTACTTGGTCAATGTAAATTCACTGCTGCAAATAACTAGTGAAATCAAGTCTTTTCAAAAAGAACATGGAAACATTGTGACTGTCTCCAGTGGAGGAAGTATTCAATGAACGGCATGACACTAGGAAGTTCTGAGGAACAAAGGGACCTTGGCGTGTGTGTGTCCCTAGATCTGAGGGTGGAGGGGCATGTTAGTGGGGTGGTGAAAAAGGCATATGGGACACTTGCCTTTATCAATCGAGGCATAGATTACAAAAGTAGGGAGATCATGTTAGAGTTGTATAGAATCTTGGTGAGGCCACAGCTGGAGTACTGTGTTTAGCTCTGGTCACCACATTATAGAAATGATGTGATTGCACTGGAGGGGGTGCAGAGTAGACTCACCAGGATAAAAACAAAAAAACTGCGGATGCTGGAAATCCAAAACAAAAACAGAATTACCTGGAAAAACTCAGCAGGTCTGGCAGCATCGGCGGAGAAGAAAAGAGTTGACGTTTCGAGTCTTCATGACCCTTCGACAGAACTTGAGTTCGAGTCCAAGAAAGAGTTGAAATATAAGCTGGTTTAAGGTGTGTGTGTGTGTGTGTGTGTGTGTGTGGGGGGGGGGGGGGGTGGTAGCGGAGCAGAAAGAGAGAGAGAAGTGGAGGGGGTTGGTGTGGTTGTAGGGACAAACAAGCAGTGATAGAAGCAAATCATCAAAAGATGTCAACAACAATAGAACAAAAGAACAAATAGGTGTTAAAGTTGGTGATATTATCTAAACGAATGTGCTAATTAAGAATGGATGGTAGGGCACTCAAGGTATAGCTCTAGTGGGGGTGGGGAAAGCATAAAAGATTTAAAAATATTTAAAAATAATGGAAATAGATGAGAAGAAAAATCTATATAATGTATTGGAAAAAACAAAAGGAAGGGGGAAACAAAAAGGGGGTGGGGATGGAAGAGGGAGCTCAAGACCTGAAGTTGTTGAATTCAATATTTAGTCCGGATGACTGTAAAGTGCCAAGTCGGAAGATGAGGTGTTGTTCCTCCAGTTTGCGTTGGGCTTCACTGCAGCAAGCCAAGGACAGACATGTGGGCAAGAGAGCAGGGTGGAGTGTTAAAATGGCAAGCGACAGGGAGGTTTGGGTCATTCTTGCGGACAGACCGCAGGTGTTCTGCAAAGCGGTCGCCCAGCTTACGTTTCATCTCTCTCCAATGTAGAGGAGACCCACCCCCTTTCTGTTTCCCCCTTCCTTTTGTTTTTTTCCAATAAATTATATAGATTTTTCTTTTCCCATCTATTTCCATTATTTTTAAATATTTTTAAATCTTTTATGCTTTCCCCACCCCCACTAGAGCTATACCTTGAGTGCCCTACCATCCATTCTTAATTAGCACATTCGTTTAGATAATATCACCAACTTTAACACCTATGTGTTTTTTTTGTTCTATTGTTGGTGACACCTTTTGATGATCTGCTTCTATCACTGCTCGTTTGTCCGTACAACCACACCAACCCCCTCCACTTCTCTCTCTCTCTCCCCCCCCCCCCCCCCCCCCCCCCCCCCCCCCCCCCCCCCCCCCCCCCCCCCCACCACACACACCTTAAACCAGCTTATATTTCAACTCTTTCTTGGACTCGAACTCAAGTTCTGTCGAAGGGTCATGAGGACTAGAAACGTCTACTCTTTTCTTCTCCGCCGATGCTGCCAGACCTGCTGAGTTTTTCCAGATTCACCGGGAAGTTGCCTGGAATGAAACATTTAAGTTACAAAGAGGGGTTGGATAGACTTGGGTTGTTTTCGTTGGAGGAGAGAAGCCTGAGGGGCGACCTGATCGAGGTGTACAAGATTATGAGCGGCATGGACAGGGTGAATAGGGAGCAGCTGTTCCCCTTAGTTGAAGGGTCAGTCACGAGGGGAGGTAAGTTCAAGGTGCGGGGCAGGAGGTTTGGGGGGGTGGGGGGGGATGTGAGGAAAAACTTTTTTACCCAGAGGGTGGTGACGGTCTGGAATGCACTGCTTGGGAGGGTGGTGGAGGCAGGTTGCCTCACATCCTTTAAAAAGTATCTGGATAAGCACTTGGCATGTCATAACATTCAAGGCTATGGGCCAAGTGCTAGTAAATGGGATTAAGTAGGTAGGTCAGGTGTTTCTCACATGTCGGTGCAGACTCAATGGACCGAAGGGCCTCTTCTGCACTGTGATTCTGTGATATTATGTACTTCCTCTGGAGATACATTTTAAAATATTCTACAAAGTGCATATGTGCCACCTAGCAGCATAAAATAAGTACTGCAACCACCAAATGAATAGTTACAAATAAAATTTAGTATTTTAGCTTCAGTTATTCACTCAGACTCCCAAACAGCACCAAGCCAAACAAATATTACAAAATCATGCATATTGTTCAATGCAATTTGAATATTAAAGGTTGCTAATGCAATGTAATTAATCCAGTGCAGAGTATTTTGACATTTGTTGCTGTATTCATAGAACAACACAGAACAACCCAGGAGTAAAAGGAAAATACTGCATCTGTGCAGACAGAAACAGAGTTAATGTTTCAAGTCCATTTGACTCTGAGTTGAAGAGAGGTGGAAATGCGATGGATTTTATATTGTGTAAGAGTGGGTGGAGCAGGTGAAGTGAAATAGAAGGTCAGAGATAGGTGGGAGATCAGGAGAGGTTTGACAAAGATGTCATGGACACAAAACAAAGGGAGTGTTACTGCTAGTGCCAAAGACTAAAGAAGATGATAATAGTGGCATAAAAGGTAAGATCTTTAGATCATAAAGGTAAGAACAGAACAAGCCAGACCTAGGAAACAAAAGCAAAATACTGTGGATGCTGGAAATCTGAAACAACAACAGAAAATGCTGGAAACACTCAGCAGGTTAGGCAGCATTTGTGAAGAGAGGAGAGAGAATGACACAAAAATTGGTGGGGTAGTAAATAGCGAGCAGAATAGCCTTAGATTACAGGAGGATATAGACAGGATGGTCAGATGGGCTGATCAATGGCAAATGGAATTTAATCCGGATAAGTGTGAGGTGATGCATTTGGGCAGGACAAACAAGGCACAGGAATACACAATGAATGGTAGGACCCTGGGAAGTATCGAGGATCAGAGGGACCTTGGTGTGCAAGTCCACTGGTCTCTTAAGGTAGTGGGACAGGTAGATAAGGTGGTTAAGAAGGCATGTGAGATACTTGCCTTTCTTAGCCGAGGCACAGAATATAAGAGCGGGGAGGTTATGCTGGAGCTGTGTAAAATGCTGGTTAGGCCACAGCTAGAGTATTGCATGCAGTTCTGGATTCCACGTTATAGGAAGGACGTAATGGCACTAGAGAGAGTGCAGAGAAGATTTACCAGGATTTTGCCTGGGCTTGAGAGTTTTAGTTATGAGGAGAGATTGGATAGCTTGGGGTGTGTAGATGAGGGTAGTGCAGTTGATGTAGTTTATATGGATTTCAGTAAAACCTTTGACAAGGTCCCACATGGGAGACTTATAAAGGCAGAAAATGCACATAGGATACAGGGTAATTTGATAAGGTGGATTCAAAATTGGCTTAGTTGTAGGAGACAGAGGGTGATTACAGAAGGATGCTTTAGTGACTGGAAGCCAGGGTCCAGTGGCATACCACAGGGATCTGTGCTGGGTCCCCTATTATTTGTCATTTATATAAAACGACATAGATGACAATGTGGGGGGTAGGATTATTAAGTTTGTGGATGACACAAAGATTGGCTGGGTGGTTAACAGTGAGGTTGAGTGTCTTGGAAGATATAAATGGGATGGTCAAATGGGCACATAAGTGGCAGATGGAATTTAACCCTGAAAAGTGTGAGATGATACACTTTGGAAGAAGTAATTTGACAAGGAAGTATTCAATGAACGGCATGACAGTAGAAAGTTCTGTGGAACAAAGGGGCCTTGGCATGTGTTTCCAGAGATCTCTGAAGGCGGAGGGGCATGTTATTGGGATGTTGTAAAAGGCATATGGGACACTTGCCTTTATCAATCGAGGCACAGATTACAAAAGTAGGGCGGTCATGTTGGAGTTGTATAGAACCTTGGTGAGGCCACAGCTGGAGTTATAGAGGGGATGTGAGCAAGAATGTTTTCATCCAGAGGGTGGTGGGTATCTGGAACTCACCGCCTGAAAGGGTGGTAGAGGCAGAAACCCTCAAAACATTTAAGAAGTATTTGGATGTGCACTTGTGATGCCGTGGCATACGAGGCTATGGGCCTAGTGCTGGAAAATGGGATTAGAATAGTTAGGCACTTGTTTGGCTGGTGCAGACTCAATGGGCCAAAGGGCCTTTTTCTGTGCTGTAGACCTCTATTACTCTAACCTTTCAGGCCAATGACCTTTCACTAGAAGTTGAAAAAGTTACAGATATGACACGTTTTAAGCAACAATAGGAGCAGGAAAAAAGGGGAAGGGGGGACAAAGAGTAAAAGGGAAGGTCTTTGATATTATAAAAGGCAGGAGAAATTAAATAACAAAAGGCATTATGGTGCAAAGTTAAAGGGGTGATGATGGGAAGAGTTAAGAAACAAAAGATGGGTCTATAGGAGGTGTAAATGGGATAGCAGAATCATCACCAACTTACGTTGTCTGAAAAAAATGGGAGCAGTGATTATTTTCTACAATTGTTGAACTCAATGTTAAATTCGGAAGGCTGTAAAGTACCTAATCGAAAGATGAGTTGCTGGTTCCTCGAGCTTCTGTTAAGCTTCACTGGAACAGTGGAGGAGGCCTAGGACAGATACGCCAGAATGAGAGTGGGGCAGAGAATTAAAATGACAAGCATCCAGAAGCTCGGGTTATGTCTGCAGACTTAACAGAAGTGTTTGCAAAATGATCATCCAATTTACGTTTGATTTTTCTAATGTAGGAGGGGACCATATCTTGAGCGAATACAGCTAATAAATAAATAAAGAACAGTTTTGGCTTTCTAGCTGGGAACTTATGTTCAAACTGTTGTATATTTAGTTTAATAACTATATATATTTTGATAATAACTGGGTGTAGAAGCACTGCAGAAACTGCAAAAGTGATTTACAAAGATAATACAACAGCAGAGAGGGAAAGACTCAGGCTCTTTTTGCAAGAAAAGAGCAGACTGGGACGTGATCTGATGGTGATCTTTAAAATTATGAAGGGGCATGATAGTGTAGACATGAAAGAGTCTAACCCATTAGCACATGGAGTGGCTGAGGCAAATAGTACGGCTGCATTTATGGGGTACTTGATCAAGTTCACGAGGGAAAAGGGAACAGAAGGATATTTTGATAGGGTGAAATGACATAAGATGGTAGGAAAGTCACTTGGAGCATAAACACCTGCAAAGAGCTGTTGGAAGTGAAAGAATGAAACACTTTTTTGCATTTTATACTTTTGAAGTGCAGTCACTGTTGTAATGTAGAAAACACAGCAGCTAATCTGCACATGGCAAAGCACCACAAACAGTAGTGAGATGATTGACTAGATAATGGTGTTTTTAAGGTGTTGGCTGAGGAATAGGTGTTGGCAAGGACAGTGGGAGAGCTCATTCTTCAAAGGCATTGCACAAAATCTTATGTTCACTGGAAAGGGTGGATGTGGCTAAATGTGGCATCCAAAATACAACAACTCAGACAGTGAAGCCCTCTTTCAGTGCTTTCAAGTGTTAGTGCTCAATATTCTGGGGTGATGCTTGAACACATAACTTCTGATTCAGAAGCAAGAGTTCTACCACAGAGCCAAGACTAACAGCTAGTGTGTAACATAAGACATGTTGGAGATTGCACGGGTCAGGAGAAAGATTCTCAGGTGTCAGTAGTAGACCCTTAAAACTGTTCTGCAACCAAAGGGTGGAAATGGCTGGAAACAGACAAGTGGGGAGAACTGTATTATTCAATAACACTGCTTTGATGGTTTTCTGCAAAAATTGAGCAAAGTAGGATGGCTTTCCTTTTAATGTGGGAGCCAGCCTGCCTAAAGGAGCAGCACCAGATAGCATCAATGTGTTCAGCCACCTCATTCATGTTATCTAACCTGGCAGCAGATAAGAAAGAAATATACTAGGCTATGCAAAACTGCTAAGGTTGGCTTACAAAGCAACATGAATACACTTCAGATAAAAACAAAAAACTGTGGATGCTGGAAATCCAAAACAAAAACAGAATTACCTGGAAAAACTCAGCAGGTCTGGCAGCATCGGCGGAGAAGAAAAGAGTTGACGTTTCGAGTCCTCATGACCCTTCAACTAGTTCTGTTGAAGGGTCATGAGGACTCGAAACGTCAACTCTTTTCTTCTCCGCCGATGCTGCCAGACCTGCTGAGTTTTTCCAGGTAATTCTGTTTGTGAATACACTTCACTCTAGTCTAAACAATGCTTCATCATAATGGGAGAATACACTTGGGAGCTTCATCATTACAAGGGCTGTAGCAGTTCAAGAAAGTCCATTTGCACTTTCTCATGGAAAATTTGGAAAGGCAATAAATGCAGCCTTACCTTGCCAGTGTCAACTACATCCAAAGAACATTTTTTTTAAAAAATGGCCACACTATTTTAGAAATAGCCTAGACTATAATAAGATTGAAAGTAAAGATTTTTGACATTGATGTACATATAATCTCCATCCAATTGTAAGTCAGTTTCAAAGTGGAATGGTCTACAAATCACACTCAACTGAACTGTAGTGCATTAACCTTGTATAGCCAGCATCAGCCTAATTTTACCATCGCTCATAAGGTTCAGCCATCGAAAACACTTATGATTGAAAACTTACCCTTGAAATGGGGGAGAAAGCACACTACTGCCCTCTATGCATTATTGAAATATAGAACTCCCTTAGGTGTTTCAGACGGCTAACAAAATGTACCAGCCAAGCCAGATTTCCCACCACCTCCATCAATGAGCTGTCAATCTGGAGCACAATGAGCACAAGAGCTCAGCAATTTAATTTAAACTTGGACCCCCAACAATGAAAACAGCACAGGTCCCATTCTGATTCCTTCCTCCCCTTCCACCATCCACCCACTTTATGCTACATGTGAAAAATGCACCCAAGTATCCACTGTAGCTAGAGATAAGTAGCTCAGGCAAGAAATAGTTAAAAGCAAGAGGTAAGTTAAATACTTTTATAGGTATTTATGTGCCTATCAATTCCTGCTAACAGATGTTCTTAATTTTTTTCTGCCTCCATCATCTAGCACCAACATGTTTCCTAAGTGAAATCCTCTGAGCAGACTTGTCTGAAAGAAGGGGACGATGACAAGCAAGTTGGGCTGCCTGAGTTGTGCTCCATGTCTTCCTGTCAGCACCTGGACCCCTGCATCCACACAGAAGTGAATTTACCTCACTTTGGAAGATATAGCTCTGGGGAGGCTCCTCTCCACAAAGGAACCTATACCAACATATTCTGGTTGGCATTACTATGATAAATAAATGCTTGACCGATCAATATACTGAGTGCTTCAGAAGAACTCTAACTAACTTGAGGAGTTCCTGCTCTTTCCTACTAAGTGATTTTCATTTGTCTCTTTTTTGCTATCTCATGTATTAATTAACGTCTCTTTTCTTGCATGTGGATATTTTTATCTCTTCATCCTGTTCTGGTCTTTTTTAAATTCTGAATCTGTAATCTGATCATCATTTCTGAGGAAAAGTCTATAGTTGAAATGTCGACTTTTATTCTCTCCAAAGGTGAGCATTTCTTGTGTCTTTTTGAAATGTTTTGTTAACAATACCTCCTGCATTGTTAGATAATGTTACAGCTAATCATTGGATTACATTAATTGAAAGCTTCCTGATTCTTTGCCCATGTTCACTAGATTGCATGGAGTAATATGCAGTGGATGCAAGAAAATTGAGTGAGTAGGAGCAGTCACCTATAAAGGAACCCAATGGATTTTTCTCTGAAAGGGCAATACACTGAGATTAAGTGCAAAACTAGGAAACTCTTCACTACCTCTAAATCTCTTCTTTTTTCCCTATGTATGCATTTTCATAATTTTATCAACCTCTGCTTTCCTTCCCTTATTTGTAAATCCCTTCAAGAAAGAATCAAAGGGAGAGACACAAAAGCATACAAAGCAAAGAAAAAGAAAGCAGGAAGAGATATCCCGACAGAAATGGAGGGAAGGTGTTTTACATATGTAAAGAGAGAATGGAAGACATAAAAAGAAAAAAGACAGTTGGAAGTCAGGCTCGCAGAAATCAGAAGAAAAAGAAAGTAAGGGACTCAGTGACAGAAATATACAGAGACAGCAAGAAACGGTATGTGACAGCAATATAGTGAGACAGAATAAAAGATTAAAAAGAATGACAGGGAGCCAGGGGTGAGACAAGAGGCTGGATTTTTGCTACCGAGTTAGGTAACTCAAGTCAGGAAATTTCCTGACTCACAGACCCATCATAGTTTAAAGCACCTGGTCACATATAATTTTCGTGCCGGGATCACTGGTGCAGGATAGACTGAGACCCACTGATCCTGGAAGCAGATGAACGGCAGCCACAGGGGCAGGCAAGTGCCAAGGCAGGTTGGTTAGATGACCCTCCTTGATCATTTGGGACTCCAGTTGTAATAAAAGGAGTTAGGCCCTCTAGCCCTCGCCATCATTCTCCTACTCCCCATGGCCCCTCATACCCTCAATGCCATCTCATGCTCTATTATTCAACACTGGTGACTAGCTTCTGCAGATACCACCCTTCTAGCTGCCAATGTCTCAGTGGCACAGGAACCATTGTGAACCATTAAATATTTGATTATCCCGATCTGTATCTATTGCTGTGACCAGACAATGGCTTTGATCATTTATTTATACTTGTCGTAAGGGTTCCATTGTTAGCTCAGGAAATTACTCCTATCAACATTGCATGGCCAGCACACCACTAACATATAAACATCACAAAAGAAGAAAACACACTAACCGACCTGATGCAGGATGTCACAAAAGTATGACAAATCAGCCAAATAAAATCCAATGGATTTCAAAGCAACAGACTATGGCAACAGTACATCTCAGTACTAATTCACCAGAATTAAATCTCCTGACTTGACTGTAAATGAGCACGAAAGGTTCACTCTGTGTCATTCTATATTATGTACCGTTAACCAAGTCTACTGCGTGGCATGAAAACATATGATTACAAAATTGTTGCATAAACTAAAGAACGTTTTCCAAAAAAATGTAACATTTTCAACTTACTTTCTTTCTAAGAGCTGCTAAATGTTTAAATCCCAACATCTGCCTTCTCTTCACCCTCGTGCTGCAGATAATTCTATGCTAACCAAATGATTGATTCCAACAGTGTAGTTGAAACAAACTGGGAACCTTAAACTAAATATCCCTGCAGTCACAATCTTAAGAACAGAACCAATTATTTTTTTTCTCTGCTTTCAGAGCTTTTTTTCCCTATCAATATTTGCTTAATCATCTCCATCGCCATTAACACTTCTATACACTTCTTCCCATTTTCTGGTCTAAGGTATAAAATGTAGTATCTGTATTTATTTCTGTATATACTAATGTCACAAATTTGTATTATTCGGTTTTGTTCCTCAAATCAGTCCCAACAGGCATGTTCTATAAAATGCAAGGTCAGAACTGAACTTGATATCATTGAAGGAGAAAGGATTGAAAGAATCTTAACAATGCACGGATAATGTAGAATCAAGCAAATTATAAGTTCAGCTGTCCTATAAAACTGGAAGAGAACAAAATTCAAAAAGCACAAAACAAATGATTAGTGAATTCATTTATAAGTTCACACTCCTCAATAAAAAATTATGGGAAATACACAGCTGAATTTCTTACATAAACTCCCGGCATACAAAATTTCATACTGAGTGCAAATTCATAAAATTGTTTGTTAGAAACACGCTCATACCCACAGTGTAACAGCCATGTGAAATCCTTTTAAAATAAGTTGTATAAATAGTATGATGGCAGACATACATCAATAGCTTACTTGGATCCAGTACTGTTGGAACCATGAGCATGCTATCTGTATAAAGTACCCACAGTTGTAAGTTCAACTAATGTCCAAAAGTTTAAGCTCACTTCTCTTATCAGTGACAGAGTAATTATAATCATACAGCACATAGGGATGTTGTTCAGCCCGTTGTTACTGTCCTGGCCTTTTGAAAGAGCTATCCAATTAGTCTCATTCCCCTGCTCTTTCCCCATAGCCCTGCTAATGTTTCCTTTTCAAATGTGCATCCAATTACCCCCTAAAAATGACTACGGAATCTGTTGTTCCTATCCTTTCAGACAGTGCATTCCAGGTCATAACAACTCACTGACTAAAAACATTTTGCCTCCCCTCCCTCCTACTTATTTTGCTAATTACCTTAAATGTGTATCCTTTGATTACTGACCCTATTGCACTGGGAACAATTTCTCCCTATTTACTAAAGGACCTAAATGGTTCACGATTTTGAACCATTCTTTAATTTTCCCTGCTTTAAGGATAACAACCCTAGCATCTCCGGTCTCCTGAAGTCTCTCATCTCTGGCACAGTACCATTCTAGTAAATCTCCTGTGTACCTTCTGCAAGGCCTCGACATCCCTCTTGAAGTGTAATGCTCTGAATTGAACCTGCGGTCGAATTTATATTTTTCCCAAAATTTAATTCCCCAAAACAACAACTTGTGAACAAACTTACATCAAGGGAGATTTTCTCAAGGTGCGATCTGAAAACGCGGCCTCTTGACGCGTCAGGAAAAACTAGAAACATCAGACAACATCATTTGGTCGCTCAGTCACTTACAGAAAAAAGATTTTGACAAACCTTGATCTCTTTTTTATTGTCTCCCGGTGAGATGGGTTGAGAGACTCTGCTCTTCAGAGCTGTGACTCCGGCTTTCGAGCCGAGAGTGGCGGCGTTAGCCGCGCGGATGCTCCTGCGCTGCGCCCGGTTCTCCTCCATTCTCTCCCTTTGCGATGATGCTTTCAGTGATTGACTGAGGGCAGCGGGGGGCAGGGACAGCACATGTCCCCCAATCCACCGTCTGGGTGCCCGGGCGCACTTTACTTTCTGTTACTTTGCTACTGGTCGACGTTTGATTATCTCCCTGGCACAAAGTTGAATTCGTTTTTTTTGGAGCTGGGGCTTTGCTTTCTCCTGGTGTGTTGAAACAAGTTCGTTTCTCTCCTTTTCCCCCTCGTGCTCTTCCACTGGCCAGACAACAGGATTAGTATCCAAGCAACGGCCGCTCTGCAGGGGGTTGCCGGCCGAGGGGAAGGGACAAAACGGACAATCAGCAACTCGCCACCACAGTTCACAACTTTATGTCCAATAAAACAGGCGGACTCTCCAATGTCCGTCCCTATGTGAATTACATAGGTGACGGTGGGAGATTTCTCCCGAATCTGCTCCCTGTCCTTTGTCAATTTAGAAGGCGTTTGGTTTATTGTGGATGTTAAAGAGCTTGTTAAAAGGCAACAATTCTGTAAAGTTTCCCTAAATAGACTAACCACGGCTGGTTTGGAGAACGCTAGGTTTAAACTGCAAGAATTCTTAACGTTAACCAAGAATTTCTCTTGAAGATCGTTTGATAAGGATCAGCGGATCGTTCCGGTGCAACAGTCAACCAGAATTACCATTGGCGTGAGCAAGGCATAGCTGAAGGAACAGGGGAAGGGTTATTGTAAAAGCAAAATACAGCGGATGCTGGAGGGGTTATTGTGTTCGGCTCTCATAACTTACATATCACTGGTTCCACAACCTCAGCTGTTCCTGGCTCTGGTGACACCTCGATATCATGAACTTTAAATACACATCCACTTACATATCCACTTCGTTGCCGGACCACCCCTAATGCTGCCAAAAACAGTTACTCCTGCCTTCATCACTGCGAGGATCAATTTCTCAAATCCTCTCCTCGCTAATCTACCTCCTTAGTGGTTCCAATTTACAGTTTATCCAGAACTTCGCGGGCTGAATTATATCCCGCATTAATTCCCGTACAGTCACCATCTCAGTTTTAGCCAAAAGCCACGAATTACGTGCACACTAAGTACTTGATTTAGACCTTGCTCCTCCTTATTTGTCCTCTTCTCTCTGGACTTTGCCTAGCTACCGCACTCTCTGCTTCCTAAAATCCTTCACACTAATAGATTATTCCCATATGCAACTTTCGCACTGTTGCTTAAATTATCCTCCAGTACAATTCGGATCATTCAGAGCAACAGGAGACCGCTCAATAGTAGAAACAGCTGCGTCACATAAAAGCTGCACGAGACTTGGCAGATCTCCAACAAAGCTAGAGGTGAAGCAAATAGCATTCTGTCACATTCATCTTATGAGTGTAATGTTGTTATTTGCAAGTTATAGTAATATATAACTAAATATTTCCAGTATTGGCTAAATCTCTAAATTTTATTGAGATTAGTGATGTTCAATGATATTGTTCAGTGAGTTGAAATGACGGGAGACTGGCAAACCACCATTCTCTTTACTCCCAGCAGAACTAAGGGTGCACCCTTCCCCTCCACCCCAAAAGAGGTTATTTTCTCTTACCCGAAGCACCCCATCTTAGCAGATGTCCATGTTTTTTCTCTCATTCAGCTTGTTCTGTTTTTCCCTTTCTCGTTCAAGACTTTTTCTCTCTCCAAACCCCATAACACAGATAACAGGGGGAAAACAGAAAGTAAAGTAAATAGAGGAAAGAAAAACTAGGAATGAAATTTAAGAATAGCTCGTAGACTATGGGCCAAGTCTCAAAAAATATATTTCTGTAGTCGTCTTCTTGGAAGCACTTCAAATTCACACCATTATTAGCTTAGGGACCACGTGTCATAAAAATCAATGTCCCTATCTGGTAAAAGTATTTTGTAGAAAACATTGTTATAAAATATGCAGAAATCGCATGAAAACCCAGAGTATTTCCTATTTGAAGAATGGCAAAATCTCATCCCTTCTTTAAATTTCTCAGATCATTGCATAATACCAAAAGTGATTATGTCTTTGTTCAGGATCTTCTTGTGGCAGATTAAGTTGTTGAGGAGGCAGTCAGAGATTTGCCTTTGGAAGCAAGCATAAGTGAAACCAATAGAGACTGAGATACCAACATCGGTTCTGGAGCCACATTTACTGTCAGAGTATCAGATTCAAACTATGATCACTGACCCTTATACTGCACTGGCACTGAGGCACTCGATTTCTAAAAATCTGATGTCATTCCTCTACATAGCAGGCCAACAACTGCCAAAGACATAAATCTAGATGTGGCAAAGAATTTATACTTAATGTGCTGTTCAATTTTCTTGCATGAACAACAGGAATAACAAGTGAGTTTCAAGATGACAGCTCACAGGTCCCAGTGGATGGTATCAACAGCTGCAAGATTATTTCCTTGTGCCTAGACATCATAAACCTGAGATTAAAGGGAGGGGAAGGCTCATGCCATAATATCTAGCTCTGGCAATGTCTGTCAGACACGTTTCTCAGCACAGTTAAACGGGCTTCTAAATGGTTTAAGGTACTGCTCTTCAAATTCTCAAGTGTTAGAGCATGACACAGCACTTGCTAAGCTTCAGACTCAACAGGGTGAGCAGTACATCCCACCTAATATCATGCCCAATGTACACACGACGCTGGTGTGGGATAACAACAACCTTGGAGATGACATATTGTCAGGAAAGGGCACAACTCGCAATTTAAAGGATGAATCAGCCAGAACAAAGCAACTGGAAGTGCCTGCCCTGAAAAAACCTAAAAAGTGATCCCTACAACCACCCCCCACAAATATTGATTTGTATAATGTAGGACAAAGGACAGGTCGACAGCCATTTGGTAAGGGAGTACAACTACAGCTTGAAAATCATATGCGCTTCCAAAAAGATGCATTCAGCTTGGATAATGCATACTTCCTCAGAAAGTTGCCAGAAATGAATGATGATGTTTTGCCTGGATGGACTGGTTTCAATACTCTGCTCTAGAGAGATTGAATCCCACAGAAGTCAAACATTGGCTACATCCTAGTCATTGATGCCAGACCCACTGAGCTCAGTACAGTTAACACAATCTTTTAACAAAGTGTTGACATTGCAGAGAAGCTCAGACTGCATAAGATTGTCATAGTAATGGAATAGGCAATTTATGCGGAGGCCCAGGAGATTCTTTGGAGGAATGCCCTCTTCAGGCAGAGACTTATCCTTCAGCATATTGACTTGAGATGTACAGCTTAAAAGAAAGTCATCCTGTTATCAATGCAGAGTTACAGTTTGTTGCCCAGTGACAACAAGAGTAATGCTTCCCTCAGATTGCATGTGATCAAGTTATTGAACATGAAGCCAGCCATAACTCCAGTCAGTTGGAGGAACACAAATGATTAACATTTTCTCTCCTGACCAGAAAATCCCAAAGCACTGGACAACATTTTTGTCTTGCAGTGACAACAAGGAAAACCTACTCCAGTTCTTGAATCCATCATCATAGTCTGGAAAATAAGTTTGATCTGCTTTGAGAGCAATCTCCCTCTTCTTTACTTCAGTTACCATACGTTTTTCTAGGCCCTTGAAAATCTTGTGTTTCATCATCTTGACTTAGACATAAATCTGTTACTTTTAATAATTGTTGCTAAGGTAAAAATCCACCATTGCAACCATTTATTCTATACAAGATTATTTAAATTTCAGAGGAATATTTTCACTCATTTATTATCCAACATACCCATATTCACCTATTTAGCTATAAATAGTCCCTAAGTCATAAAGAGAATGGAAGTAGAGACTGGTAGCTGAGGTGGGGGTGGGGGGAGGTGATATTCCTTTACACTCCTGATTTGTGCCTGCAAGTGGTAGACAGGCTTTGGGAGTCAGGCAAGTTACTCTCTGCAGAATTCCCAGCCTCTGACCTGCTCTTGTAGCCACAGTATTTATATGGCGAGTCTAGTTCAGTTCCTGGTCAATGTTAACCCCCAGGATGTTGATAGTGGGGGATTCAGTGATGGTGATGTCATTGAATGTCAAGGGGATATGGATGGATTCCCTCTTGTTGGAAATGGTCATTGCCTGGCCCTTGTGTGGCACGAATGTTACTTGCTACTTATCAGCCTAAGCTTAAATGTTGTCCAGGTCTTGCTGCACATGGACACAGACCGTTTCAGTGTCTAAGGAGTCACGAATGGTGCTGAACATTGTACAATCATAAGCAAACAACCCCACTTTTGACCTTATGATGGAAGGAAGGTCATTGATGAAGTAGCTGAAGACGGTTGGGCCGAGGACACTACCCTGAGGAACTCCTGTGGTGATGTCCTGAGACTGAGATGATTGATCTCCAACAACCACAACCATCTTCCTTTGTGCTAGGTATGACTCCAACCAGTGGAAAGTTTTCCCCTGATTCCCATTGACTCCAGTTTTGCTCAGGCTCCTTGATGCCACACTCGGTCAAATACTACCTTGATGTCAAGGGCAGTTATTCTTACCTCACCTCTTGAGTTCAGCTCTTTTGTCCATGTTTGGACTAAGGCTGTAATGAGGTCAGGAGCTGAGTGGGCCTGACAGAACCCAAACCGAGCATCTATAAGCAGGTTATTGCGGAGTAAGTGCCACTTGATAAGCACTGTTGATTACCCCTTCCATCACTGCTGTTGATCAAGAATAGACTGATGGGGCAGTAATTGGCTCGGTTGGATTCGTCCTTTTTGTGGAAGACTTGCCACGCATTTGGGGGTGTGTGGGGTGGGGGGTGGGGTGTGCACGGGAAAGTCACCTTTTCCCAGCTGGCTTTCAGTGCAGTGCCAGGGCAAGGGCAAGGGTCCAGTGCAGGTGGGGCCGGGGAGGGGGGTCGGGGGGGGAGGTGGGGGGGGAAGTGGCCACACACTTGGAAAAACTTGTCAAAATTGAGCATTCTTCCACAGCTGAGACCATTCACCAGCAGCTCCATTAACATGCCTCTGAAGCATTTCTGCTCAAGCAATGCAAGGTGCCACCAAATGCTCCAGGACTTCTCACCCCTCAGACGCAGACTGCAAATTAATGTGAGTTTTAGGGGGCTGCAAAACAATTGGACAACTGGGTAAGTTGTAGAATCCTTTTGCGAAAGGTGGGCATGGAAGTCACTGATGGAAGCGCTCACTTTCCATTGCAATGTATTTATTCAGGTTTCGACCAGTAACCCTCATGGTTCAAGCGAACAAGGCTGCATTGTAGTGCAGGTTAGGATAATGCATGTGCCTGAGCTGAGAGCACAGCATGCAGTCCAGTGGCTGAAGCTGCTGTCAATCAGTCAAGTGGAGTGGGCAGGAGGTGGTTTTGGTTTTGGACAGCCACAAATCACACTAAGTACTGGCTATCCAAGTGGTGGCCAGCACATTCCGGCATGCGTGAAGGGGCCTTGAGATGCAACCGGAGCTGGAGACTTAAGCTGGAGGTCCTTAGGAAACATATGCTAGCCCTGGCGTCTGTTTGTGTTTGATACTACAGGAAAAGAACATCAAGAACATGGAGCCTGGTGATTGAGCGGTTTGCTCATGGCTTACAGGGAGCAGAGAAGAAGGAGATTGCAACAGAGGCACCTGGCTTGGAAAAAGGAGAAGCACCGCCTTCAAGGTGAATAGGCGGCAAGGCCTCCTCCGGATGCAGCTGAAGATCCACAGTGAGCCATCGCTCATAGGTGCCTTGCTAGATCCAGGATCTATAGATGAAGCTTGTCATTCCTGCACGAGTGAGAACCAGTGTCACCAAAAACTCCACATATCTAGGGAATGGGTCACTCACAAATGCACCTTCTGCACAGTTTGATGCCATGGGGACTCGGAAAACATCCACTGCTAGTGGCAGTGAAAATGACTGAGGTGCTCAATTTTTATGCCAGTGGCTCATTCCAGGGCTCCACGGGTAACCTGTGTGGTATCTCAGAAGCCACCATTCACAAGTATATCTAGGAGGTCATAGACGCCATCTTTGCAAAGACACAGAACTTTGTGCATTTCAACTGGGATCAGGCAAGCCAGGAAGCAAGAGCACTGGGATTTGCAGCAATATCAGGTTTTACACAGGTGCAGGGTGCCATCGATTGCACTCATGTGGTGCTTAGACCTCTGTGGCAACAAGCATCAACAAACATTCTCTCCATCTCCCCCTCCTTCACCCCCATCACCCCCCTCCTTCATCCCCCATCTCTCCCTCCTTCAACTGCATCTCACTTCCTTCATTCTCCATCTACACCTCTTTAAGTCCCATCTCTGCCTCCTACACACCCCATCTTCCCTTCCTTCAGCCATCTCTCCTGCTTTCACCTCCATCTCCCCCTTCTTCCCTACTGCACACCCTTCTCCCTCCTTCACCCCCTTCTCCCTTCCTTCATTCCCATCTCTCCCTCCTTCAATCCCATCTCCCCAGCTTAATTCCTGATCTCCCCCTCCTTCACCCCTCATCTCCCCACTTAATGCCTATCACCCCAACCTTCACTGCCATCTCCCCCTCCTTCATTCTCTATCTCCCCCCTCCATCACCACCATCTTACCCGCCATAACCCCATCTCCCCCTTCACCTCCCCAGCTGCCCCCTCCTTCTTGCCCCATCTCCCCCTCCTTCATCCCCCAACTCCCCCTCCTGCTCCTTCACCCCTCATCTCCCCCTCCTTCACCCCTCATCTCCCCCTCCTTCACCCCTCATCTCCCGCTCCTTCACCCCTCATCTCCCCCAGCAAGTGCTGCCCAGCCTTAGAGGGGACTGCTGAGGGGGGAGCGGTCAAGTGCTGCCATGGTGCTGCATCCTGCGCACAGGCAATTGAGGTGGGGGTCATGGTAAGCGAGGGGAGTGGCCACCTGTATAAACTGACTATGCCTCTGCAACGAAGGCGCAGCCACAGTGATATGATTGGGGTCAGGCTCCTAGCTTGCCCGCCCTTGCACGCAACACGGAGGCACCAAAGGACCACCAAGCACTCCATACCTTACCCACACCCCCACCCCACCGGCACAGACTTCGAGTCTGCCACCACTTTATTGGACCATGGAGCAGTTGGACTGCACAAGTTATACAAACTCCTCGCCAACACTGGCCATGTAGCAGTCATTGCTGGAGCCGCTCACAGCCCCTTGCAATCTCAACATTCTGGTTTGAACCAGTGTCCCCCATGTTGCAGGCTGACAGGGCAGCCATGCAGCACACTCATCTCTGGCCATCTGAGGGGTGACCAGCACTCTCTGGGAAGCATTAAGGGATGGTCACAAAGGGCCAGGAAAGGTGCTAAGAACAGCCATGATAACTAAGCCTCTCTCTCTATCATGCTGCAGGAGGACCATGTCAGGATCATGGATCCTGGTGACCAAGCTGTCTGCCTGATGGCCTACAGAAGACGGAGGCGAAAGCGACTGAGGCACTGGCCGTGCAAAGGCAGGAGCAACAACCTCTTGAAGAAGGGGCAGCAGGGGCTCCCGCACACGCTGCCTGGGAGTGACAGCGAGACGTGGCTGGTCGGCGCCTAGCAACATCCAGGGTCTATAGACACCGCCTGCCATTCCTGCAGATGACAGAGAACCAGTGTTGCCAACAACTGCGCATGTCTAGGGACCTGGTGGCTCACATCTGCCACTTACTGCAGGACTTGGCACCAAGGGGACATGGAGAACATCCACTGTCAGTGGCTGTGAAAGTGACCGCAGTGCTTAATTTCTATGCCAATGACTCATTTCAGGACTCCACAGGTGACGTCTGTGGGATTTCACAATCCGCCGCCACAAATGTACCCATGAGGTCATGGATGCCATCTTCTCCATGGCACACAACTTTGTGTATTTCACCCAGGACCGGGACAGCCAGGATGCACGAGCCATTGGATTCACCCTAATCTCAGGATTCCGACAAGTACAGGGTGTGATTGACTGCACTCATGTGGCGCTCAGGTCTCCATCGCTACACTTGGTGGACTTCATCAACCACAAGGGCTGAACGTGCAGTTGGTATGGGACCAGCAGAAACGCATCCTGCAGGTATGTGCACGGTTCCTAGGGAGAGTGCATGATGCCTACATCCTGATTCGCTCACAGATCCCTGCAGTCTTCCAGGGTCCACAGTGGCTGCAGGGTTGGCTCCTTGAGGACGAGGCCTACCCACAGAGGCCATGGCTGATGACACCTGTGCTGCAGCCTCAGACTGCAGCAGAGCAATGATATAATGAGTCTCATGCAGCAGCTCGCACTTGGTGGAGTAGACCATCAGGATGCTGAAGATGCGGTTCTGGTGCCTGGACCTGTCTGGTGGAGCCCTGAATTACAGTCCGCAGAGGGTATCATGCATCGTTGTCATCTGCTGCTCCCTGTACAACCTAACTCTGCAATGGGGTGAGAAGCTGACTGAGGAGGAGATGGAGGAGCTGCATGTCTCCTCTGAAGAGGAGGATGCTGACGGGGATGAGGGTGAGGGGGTCCTTGGTGGTGATGATGACGGGGATGAGGCTGGCCAGATGAGGCAGGCGCTCTCAGGGGGACCTCATACCTGCCAGATTTGTGGAGGATGATGACGACATGCAGCGAGGTGTCCCCGTAGATCCTCACATCGCAGTTTGACTCCAGTCTGGCTTAAGACAGCGCCAATATTCTCTGTGAGAATACTCCAGTCATGGAGATGGAGTGGAGGCCCCAATAGTCACTCAGTTGCAGGAGGATTATGACAACATGCAGTGAGGACATTCCATAGATCTTCACATATCCTCACTCTGAGGATGTTTGACTCCTGTCTGGGTGAGGGCAGCTCGCTTGCGGTCCATGATCAGGGCTATTTCAGAGATGCAGCCATGAAACTTTAGGCGCTTTTGATGCTGTGTCTGCCTTCAGCATCTCAGCCCTACAGGAGCTGGTGCACAACATCACTGGTCACAGATGCTGGTGTGATGGAGGCCAACCCTACCTTAAAGGTGCTGAGAGCACACAGAGTATGAGAGAACTCTGTGGTGCCTGCCCACTACATTCTGGCAGCAATGACCAGCACTGCTGAGGTGCAGGCATCAGTAATGTTTCCAGGGAGTGTGAGGCTTGACCATCACTTCGGTCTGAAGACTGCACAAAGCACAGGGAAGAGGCCTTGCACTGATGCACCTGCCTTTTATCTTGCGCAGAAAGGTTTCACATCTGAGTGACAAGAACACTGCTCATCAGGAGCCACAGGCAGGGAAATATCCTTAGGAGTTTATTGACAACAGTGAACAGTATGTATAAGTGACCAACACCCGTTGCCAGGTTGTGCAACTACTCTTACCTAACTTTCCTAACGCTGCTGCTACGTCTTGGTGCTCCCGGACATCCACAGCTGAGGTGGAGGCAGCCTGCTGACTGTGACACCCTGTCTGTGATGACTTTGACAGGTGTGCTCTGGAGGGCCGAGACCTGGAGGGCCTCAGCCTGCTTTTGGGGTCCTGCTGTGTGGCAGTGGCATCCCCCTCAGCCTGTGAAGCTGGATCTGCGGAGGTCACAGGAAGATAGGATTCGGATGGGCCGGCCACTCTACAGCAACCTGGGTGGATGGCTCCAAAGCATGCACCTGCTGATCCACCTCCATATGGGTGCCCGAGGGCCCCTGGCTGACTGCGTGAGCAGAAGGGTAGCTGGAATGAAATCGAGCTGCCCAGCACCCCTCTCGCGCACACACTGTTGGAGGCCAACTATGGTATCAGCGATGGGGTTAAGCCCGCGCAGCAGTCCGGGAGTGACGTCCTGGACCAAGATCTCCATGGCGGCTGCTATCCTGCCAGTGTTGACCACGGTGCATTGCAATGCCGGAACTATCACCCCAGACTGAAGACGGTCGGACTCCTGCATCGTGCCTTGCAATCTGAGGAGTGCAGTGGACATCCCTTCCTGATGTTCCTGAGCTTGCCTTTGAGGCTCCAGCAACTGTGACATGCCTGAGTCCAGAGGCTCGTCATCTGGCTCGGACCCAGCAACATTCTGGCCTCCAGATGTCCTCTGAGTGCCGGGGATCTGGGAAGTCCCTGCTTCCACCTGCTATGGATCAGATCATGCGATGTGCTCACCAGATTGTAAACCCATGGCAACACTAAAGCTAGGTACCACCAAGGTGTGTGTCTCTGCGCTGGTGGAGGGTGTGGGTGAGCTCTGTGACGGGACTTCAGGGAGGGTGCCATCAGTTTCCTCTTCAGAGATTTCTTCGGGGCTTGATTGGAGGCCCTGGGTCATGGACTCTGTTGGTTGTTTGGCAGAAGTACCTGCAAAAGCAAGGGGAGATAATTAGTGCATGGCAGTGGCCTATGAAAGAAGACACATCACTCACAGGATGGTTGTCTGACAGATGTTGCACTGCTAGATCCTCACTTGGTAGAGCAGCGCTGATCTTGCCGTCAGCACAGGACCGGTCCCGGTCATCGCCGGCCAGCTGGGTGACTCTGTTTTTGAATTCCGTCAGAACTTTGATTTCTGGCCTCCCTCCACCTGTCTGTGACCTTTTCCTCGTGTTGTGAGCTAGGTTATCCTGCATGGATGGAGATGGGGAGAGTGTATCAGGACACCTGCTGGTCCAGATGATAAGTATGCCTGGCCTGTGTGGGTGGTGAATGGTCCCATGGACGGAATGAGCACAATGATGGTGTGTGTGAAAGAGTGAATGGTGATGTCCCTTACACTCGCAGTGAGTGAGGGTCCTGTGGATGTGTGATGGGTTTGTGAGCGTGTGAGTTGGGAGTGATGAAAACAGTGACTTACCCTGTCAGAACGGTGGAGATCATTCATCCTTTTGTGGCACTGGGTAGCTGCCTTCCTCTGCAGGGCGTTTGTGCTGACCACCGCTGCCACTGCCTCCCAAGATGGGTTGGTGACATTGCTACCCATCCTGCGGCCAGAACAGGGGTAGAGCAAGTCCCGTTGGGCCTCCATGGCATACAGCAGTCACTCAAGGGACCCATCATTGAAGTTGGGTGTCAGGGGGGCGGGGGGGGGGGGGGGGGGGGGGGGGGGGGGGGGGGCGGTTGGCGACTACAGTCTTTTTGCCTTTGCTGGCCATGTCTCCCGGACAGCGGTGGTGAGCTGGTGGCGATGAGTGCTTTGCTGGTAGCTGCCTTTTATAGATGGTGGCTGGGGTGATGGCAAGCAAGCGAATGAGAGCCCGCCACTATGGAAACGGCGTGTTTCCTGGGAATGCATAACTAATGAGGTGGGCTCGGTAAGATATGGCATGAATACCCACCATTTTTGTTGGCGGGTAGGACTCCATTTTACCTGTCTTAGTGTAATTCTGGGAAAATTCCATCCGTAGAGTCCACACTGTGAGCAGCATATACAGCGTAGTAATTTGAGAAAAGTTCAAGTAAATTGCCATTTCATCAGGGAGGAATGTTAGGACTCCTACATACATACAAACACATGAATTAAGAGCAGGAGTAGGCCACTTGGCTCCTTTTGAGCCTACTCTGCCATTTGATAAAATCATGGCCAAGCTGATTGTGGTCTCAACTATACTTTCCTGTCTACTCCCTATAACCTTTGATTTCCTTGTCAATTGATAATCTACCTAACTCAGCCTTAAAAATATCCAATGATCCTGCTTCCACAACTCACTGGTGAAGAGAATTCCACGGCCTAACAACCCCCTGTGAGAGAGAAAAAAATTATCCTCTTCTCTGTCTTAAATGGGAGACCCTTTATTTTCAAACTGTGTCTCTTAGTTCTAGTCTGTCCCACATCCCACAAGGGGAAACATCCTTTCAGCATCCACCCTGTCAAGTTCCCTTTGGATCTTATATGTTTCAATAAGATAATCTCTCATTCTTCCAACGGATAGAGGCCCAACCTATCCAACCTTTCCTCATAAGATAACCCCTTCACCCCAGGAATCAGTGGTGAACCTTCTCTGAACTGCTAATGCAATTATATCCTTTCTTAAGTAAGGATACCATAATTGTACACAGTACTCCAGATGTGGTCTCACCAACTGTAGCAAACTTCCCTGCTGAACAATGGGAACAGAAGAGGTAAAATGGCAACTGTTGCATCCCCTGTGCTTGAACTGGAAGCTACTGTGGGAAAGGGAGGTGTGTTGGGGATGATAGAAGAGTGGGCCAGGGTGTTGCAGTCCCATCAGAATGCTGAAAAGGGAGAAGAGGGGAAGACGTGCTTAGTGATGCCATCACCAGGCTCTACATTCCATGGATCATCTGCCATTTCCACCACTTCTGCACCAGCCTTTCCATTATAATAAATTTCTCTAATATCCTCTTCCAGCTGAAACCTCCCATTCCTAACCCCTTTACATGACATTGCAACCTTCAAGTAGTGCAACCAAAACTAGAAACAATGTCCTAGCTACAGTATAACTAATAATTTGTATACAAATTACCTCTAATACTATTGTCTCCAATTGTAAAATTTATTAATTTTTTGCCTATTTGTGCTTCCAATTTTAGTGCATCTGAACCCCAAAATCTCTGTTTTCTACCCATTTTGAAATGTTATCATTTACTATCTATTCTCTTCCAAAATCTATCACCTCACATTTCCCTACATTAAATTGAATTTTGCTGTGCATCTACCAAATCTACTAACCTGCCTAAGTCCTCCTGAAGTCACTTACAGGCTTTTTCACAATTAACCATGTTTCATGCTTTTCTCTTTTTCAGGTGTCAAGGATCATAAGCCTCAATGTTTCTTGGATACCAATGTCCAATCACTTCCTCCAAATGAAATATGTTGATATGGGAATACGTATTGGTCGTAGCTATGCCATCCTTTCAGTGGGATATGTGGAACATTCCTTGCTTTAAAAATGTCAAATTGAATATGCAATTCCAGCCTTGGTCACATTGCAACCACATTATACCATACCTGTCTTTCTCAGGTCCCCTCCCTCACATTCTTTAGGTAAATTGATGACTGCATCAATGCTGTTTCCTGTTCTTGTCCTGAACTGGAAAATTGTATTAACCTTTCTTACAATTTCCACCTCGCCTTCAAAAGCCCCATCTCCAACTCTTCCCTTCACTGTTTCAATTTCTCTGTCGCCATTTCTAAGGATAGGCTTTCAACTAATATCCACTATAAACCTACATCTACCTTGACGACATTTCCTCCCACACCGCTTCCTAAAAGAACTCCATTCCATTCTCCCAATTTCTCTGTCTCCATCATGACTGTTATGATGAGGCAACTTTCCAAACCAATCATTCTGATTTGAATTTCTTTTTCCTCAGCCAAGGATTCCATTCCACTGTGGTTGACAGGTCCCTGGACTGTCTCCTTTTCATTTCCAATGCTTCTGCTATTATCTGTTCCTCTTTTTCCTGGAGCCATGATAGGGTTCCCCTTGTCCACGCCTTTTTCTTTCCCCCAGCCCTTTCACTGCCTTTATACTTGCCAGGCCAATATATTGATAAAACCCATCATGCTGGCGGACATCACTGTTTATAACCTCCAGTCAAAAAACCCATTAACCATTACTACCTGCTTCTTGCCCTTGAACCAACTTCCTATCCATGCTTCCCACGAGTTCTTTAATATCACATGCTTTAAATTTATCAACAAGGCTCCAGTGCAACGACTTATAAAATAAAATGCACATACACAATTTTCTTTATCAATATGTTGTTAGTTTCATTAAGAAATCTATTAAATTTGTAAGACGTTACGTAGAATGAGTTTTAAATTAAAACAGTGATTCCCAAACCTCTTTCCCAGTGTGACCCCATTTTAATGCCTCAGACTTGGTGTGACCCCGGGGTGAAAATTTGGGGGTGTTACAAGAGTTGTTGAGTGGAGAGGGCAGAGGTTTCAGTTGTTGAACAAGGGTGGGAACTCCAGTTGTTGAGTGACTTTGGGGGGGGGGGGCAAAGGAGGAGGAGTTAAGCATACCCCATCTACCACTCCTTCACCCACCAAACTTTCCCTCCTGCACCCCCATCTCACCCTTCACCCGTCCTCCTTCACCCCCATCTCCCTCTCCTTAACTCATGTCTCCCCCTCAGCCCCGTCTTCACTGCCTTCACCCCCATCTTCACCGCCTTCACCTCCCATCATTCATCACTCCCCTTTCACGCCCATCTCTCCCTCTTTGACCCCTCCCCCGACATCCACCTCCTTCATCCCCCCATCTCCTTCCCACCCCCCCTCATTCCTCTCATGGGGGCAAGTTGACAAAAAGGATGTGGTTCTCCAAAAAAATCCCCTACCTATTCACAGGTTTTGTTTGAAACAGCAGTTGAGACTTGGAGAGCTGTCCTTTCGGCCAAACCCACCAGTAGAGTAACACAAGAATTTAAAGGGGCCATGGAGCTGCTAGCATTCAGTCTGAGCTTCACCACAGCCACTGCTGCCTCAGAGTTTATGACCCAAAAATCTTGTCTAGTGACCCCTATTGGGTAGCAACCCTCAGTTTGGGAAGCCTTGAATTAGAATATATATTATTTACATGCATTGGGTTCAGCTACAGTGTAAAGCAGCCTCAATAATGGTGTATTCCTCAATTAGAAAGCATGAATTTTGAGTCCATGTGCTCATTATCACTTCCAGAATTCACCTGCCTGTTGCATGCTTCCATCAATTTGTGCTGATGATGCTCCCTTACTCACCTGTGTTTCCACTACATTTCTTTTTCCTCAACACAGGATTCCGATCCATTGGCCAGAATTTTACGTCCCGCACATGCCCGAACCTAATGGGTATAAAATCACACAAGATCACGTGCGGCGAGCGTCCCAACGTCACCGCGCACGATATTTTGTGTGATGGCATTCGGAAGAGCGCCCACCGACAAATTAGCAAGCAATTAAGCTCATTAACGGCCCACTTGTAAGCAATTTTTTGTGGCCAACCCTATGGCTGGCAGGCAGGCCAATTGGCCAGGTGGACTTTACATTTTTGAAACCTCATCCAAGGGCGGGATAAAATCTCTGTTAGCATATAAAATAAAAAGAAATATCTGGGGACAGTACTTTTATGAGGTACAAATTCAGGTGCTTGATTGTGCTGCATTGACATTTTTTGCAGTATTTCTGTGCTTTATTTTATTATTTGGAGTCTGCAGCTCCCTGAGGCATCTGTCTGCCTTCAGGGAGCTCACCAGCACCCGCAGTGACCACGGCACCAGCCCTCTTCCTGCCCCCGCTGGCAGTGCTGAGCCTTTCTCAGGGCATGTTTCACGCTGCCTGGCCGTTAATTGGCCAGCCAGCATGAAATCGCAGTCGGGGGCTGATCGCTGTCAGAGGAGCGCTTCCCGTCTGCTCCCGGGCCCACCAATCACACGCGCCTGTCGAGTGTAAAATTCAGGCCATTGTGTTTGACGGGCCTATGACCATAAGCACCCCATATCCCACAATTCTGCCTTCAACCCTGTACTGTGGAAAGCCTAGAGGAGTAAAGAAAGTACAGGGGTGAAGTAAAAAAGGAAATTAGAAAAGCAGAGAGAGGATATGGAAATACATCAGCAGGTAAAATCAGAGAAAACCCAAAGATGTTTTACTCGTACATTAAAAGCAAGAGAATAACTAAGGAAAGGGTGAGGCCTATCAGAAATGTACATAGTAACAGTGCAGTAGATGTGGTCTACATGGATTTTAGTAAGGCATTTGACAAGGTCCCACATGGCAGACTGGTCAGAAAAATGAGATCCCATGGGATACATGGGAAAGTGGCAAGATGGATCCAAAATTGGCTCAATGACAGGAAACAAAGCGTCTTGGTCAATGGATGTTTTTGTGAATGGAAAGTGGTTTCCAGTGGCATTCCATAGGGCTCAATGTTTGGGCTCTTGCTATTTGTTGTACATATTAATGAGTTTGGACCTTAAATGTTTGGGGCATGATTGGGAAACTTGCAGATGAGGCAAAAATTGGCCACGTAGTTGACAGTGAAGAGGATAGCTGTTGACTCCAGAAAGATATCAATGATTGAGTGGGTGGAAAAGTGGCAAATGGAATTCAATCTGGAAAAGTGTGAGGTAATACATTTGGGGAGGGCAAACAAAGCAAGGGAATACTCAATAAACAGGAGGACATTGTTGAGGTTGAGGAAGTGAGATACCTTGAATGCATGTCCACAGGTCCCTGAAGGTGGCAGGACACGTAGATAATGTGGTAAAGAAAGCACATGGAATGCTTTCCTTTATTGGATGAGGTACTGAATACAAGACCAGGGATGTAATGATGGAAGCATTTAAAATGCTGATTATGCCACAGGTGGAATTTTGTGTACAGTTCTGGTCACCACATTACCGGAAGGACATAATTGCTCTGGAGAGAGTACAGAAGGGATTTACAAGAATGTTGCCAGGGCTAGAAAATTGCAGCTATGAGGAGAGATTGGATAGGCTGGAGTTGTTTTCCTTGGAACAGAGGAGGCTGAGGGATGTCCTAATTGAGGTGTATAAAATTATGAGGGGCCTAAATAGGATAGACAGGAAAAAATTGTTTCCCCTAGCTGAGGGGTCAATTACCAGGGGCATAGATTTAGGGTGATTGGTAGAAGGATTAGAGGGGACATGAGGAAAAACTTTCTCATCTAGTGGGTGGTAGACATCTGGAATTCATTGCCTGAATTGCTGGTTGAGACTGAAACGCTCAACTCATTTAAAAGGTACCTGGATCTGCACCTAATGTGCTGTAACCTACACGGCTACTGACTAGGTGCTGGAAAGTGGTATTAAAAATGTGTGGCTAGTTTCTTTTTTTCTCTTTTTTTGGCCGGTGCAGATACAATGGGCTGAATGGCCTCTTTCTGCCCTGTAACTTTTCCATGGTTCCCCTCTCATCCAGAATCATGCTCGAGTCCCCTTAGCTTACACATCATACCAAGGTGATTCACAGCAACCACGACTGCAGTTAACATCTGCAGCTCAAGGAATTTTGGCTCAGAATCAATGAGTTGAAGTCTGAACTTTGAACATTGTGATGTATCAGGGAGGGAGAAAGTTAACTGGATACATTGTTCCAGGAGGCAGTCAGACCATTTACGTTAAGCACATGAAGTTTGGACTGTGATTAGGGACAGGAGGATGTGACAATAGTGAGGAAGGTATGCAGATCCAGAAGGCAGCACTGGAGGAATCTCAGCCCTTCCACTTGTCCAATAGCCAAGAGGTTCTTGCAGCCTGTGTGGATGACAGCAAGTTCTGCAATGAGAATGAGCAAACTGACCACAGCACCATGGTACAGGAGCCATTCAATTTGGACAGTAAAAAGGAATGTAGTAGTGTTGGGGACAGAACAGTTCAGTAATTCAATGCTGTTCTCTGCAGCCAAGTATGAGTCCCAAAGGCTGTGTTGCCTGCCTAGTGCCATGGCTAATGGCATCTCCTTGGGGCTGGAAAGGAACCTGGAGTGGTGGGGGAAATATACCACTGTAATGATGAATGTAGGCATCAAGGACATAGGTAGGACTAAGAAACAGGTACTGCTGAGGGAATATGAGCAGCTAGCACCTAATTTTAAAAAGCAGAGCAACAAAAAGTCACAATCTTTGGATTACTACCTGAACTATGCGCAAATTAGTATAGAGTCAATAATATCAGAGAACTGAATGTGTGGCTCAAAGATTGATGTGGGAGAAGTGTGTTTTAATTCATGGGGCACTGGCAAGTATTGGGGAAAGACAGAGTTGTTTTGTTGGGACAGGTTTCACTTGAACTGTGCTGGGACACAGTCCTGGCTAATCAATTAACCAGACCTGTAGGTAGGACTTTACACTAAATATTGGGAGACTGGGGAAATTTAGAAAGTTAAAGAGAAAGGACAAGGCAATAGTACAGGGTAGCAATGTGAGTAATAATAACCTAAGTGTGACCAGAAGGGATAAAGTGTACAAAGATGAGTGCATCAGTAAATCGGATCAGAGTAGGGAAAATGGTAAAAAGTCAGAACTAATGGCTCTTTATCCAAATACACGTAGCATTTGTAACATGGTAGATGAATTAACTGTACAAATAGAAATAAATGGGTATGGTATAAGTGGTTGCAATGTGATGAAGGCTGGAACTGCATATTCAATTTGACATCTTTAAAGGATAAGAAGAATGGAAAAAGAGGTAAGACAAAAACACCTGCTCATACACATGGAGTTCCAATACCCAACTGAACTGGTTTATTAGTTTTAGTTTATGCGAATGGCCTCAAGAGGGTGCTGTTACATTCCTTGCCTTTAATGAAAAAGTTACAAAATGTTCAAATTCTGTACAACTTACATGTATTTCTTGTTTTTCATTTATTTACAAATCCAACTTAACCACTGGTTTCCTATTCCTAACAGGATATTGCCTTTCTTGATCCAAACTTTTAAAACTTGTGGAAGGACCTTGACTGATCTTGGCCTGAGGCTGAGAAGTTTTCTCCAACAAAGATTGATTTTTTTTTCCCTTTAAATTTCAATTGAATTTTCCACTTCATCAGACATGTCTGTCTGACTCTGACCTGGATCTGAACTGGTTTCAGGCACCACTTGTGTTGGAGTAACTATTAGTAGTCTACTTTCATCTCAACTGTCCAATTCACCAGGCTAATGTATTTCTTCCCAACTCCCTTCTTCCTCATGAACCTCTGGATGTAGAACATGATCTTTCTGTACAAACCTAACCTTTCCATTTCAAAACATCTTATCCAAATATGTGCGAGAACCACATTTTCATGACTCTTCCTGGTGGTCACTTTGACCACTTATGATGACCTTAACCTTCTGGTTTAACTTCAGACTTCTTTCTCGCACTCAATCTCTATCATGACTCTCTTTCTGTCTTGATTGTTTCTCTTCTACTAACTGTGCTAAATGTAGATTCAGCAATGAAAACCTCATTACAGGCCACCTTCTAGGAAACAATTCAGCTGGTGTTCTGCCAGTAGTAGTGTGAGGTGTTACAATAAATAAACAAAACATTTTGCTACTTTGATTCAATGACAACTGATGTTTGTTCCAATGTGTATCTAGCATTTTCTTAACAAGTACATGCTTAAAAAATTGTACTGTGCGTTCTGCTGCTTTGTTTGAAGTAGGATGTTATGGTGGAACTCAAGTATGTTTTACCCTGTTCATTCTTGTGAATTTTACAAATTCTTCTGAACAAAACTGAGGTCTGTTGTCAGACACAATTTCCTCTGGGAACCCCTATGCAGCAAACAAACTACACAAAACATCTAGAGTTTTGCTAGCTGTTGTGCGATTCATTGGAAATCCCTCAACCCACTTAGAACGGTTATATATCACAATTAATAAGTGCTTCCCTTCAAATCCTGCAAAATCTATGTGCAGCCTCTGCCACACTCTAGCTGGCTATTTCCACAGTTGCACAGATACTGATGCTGACCGCTTTTCTACTGCTTGACATGCTCTACACTGTTTCACTGTATGTCCTTATCTAATCCTGGCTACCAAAGATATCTATTCACTAGACTCTTTGTCAAGCTCATCCCTAAGTGTTTATCATGACAATCACATAACAAGTACTATCTGTACCTTTCAGGAATTATAGCTTTGGTTCCCCACATAACACAATCTTTCTAGTCAATGGCATTTCCAGGATGCTGATGGAGGTAGATTTAGTGATGGTATTGCTGTTGAATGTCAAAGCGAGTTGGTTAGGCTCTCTCTTTGTTGGAGATTGGCATTGTCTGACACCTTTATACTGTGAATATTACTTGCTACTTATCAGCCCAAGCCTGAATGTTGTCCAGGGCTGCTTATGGACATGGATTGCTTCAGTATCTGAGGAATCACGAAGTTTACAGAACATTGTGCAAAATCAGTGAATATCCCCATTTCTGACTATATGATGGAGGGAAGGTCATTGATCAAGCAACTGAAGATGATTTGGCCCAGGATACCACCCTGAGGAACTCCTGCAGTAATGTCCTGGGGCTGAGATGATTGACCTCCGACAACCTTATGTTGGGGTAATTCCAACCAGTGGAAAGTTTTCCCCTTGATTCCAATTGCCAACAATTTTACTAGTGTTTATTGATGTCATACTCAGTCAAATGCTCCCTTGATGTCAAGGGCAGTCACTCCCACCTTACCTCTGGAATTTAGCTCTTTTGTCCATGTTTGGACCAAGGCTGGATTGAGGGCTGGAGCCAAGTGGTCTCAAACTGAGGATCATTGAACAGGTATTGCTGAGTAAGTGCCACTTGATTGTACTGTCAACCTTCCATCATTTTGCTGATGATTAAGAGTAAACTGTTGGAGCGGGAATAGGCTCAATTGGGTTTCTCCTGCTTTTAGGACATACCTGGGCAATGTTCCACATTTTCGGGTAGATGCCAGTGGAGAACAGCTTGGCTAGGAATTTGGCTAGTTCTGGAGCACAAATCTTCAGTGCTACATTTGGGATGTTGTCAAGCCCTCTAGCCTTTGTTGTATTCAGTGACTTCAGCTGTTTCCTGATATCATGTGGAATGAATTAATTAAATAAATTGGCAGAAGACTGGCATTTATAATGCTGGGGACCTCAGGAGGAGACTGAGATGGATCATCCACTCTGCACTTCTGGATGAAGATGTTGCGCGTGCTTCAGTCTTGTCATTTGCACTGATGTGCAATGCTCTGCCATCATTGAGAATGGGGATGTTTGTGGGACCTCCTGATAGAGTTAGTTGTTTTAACTTTCCACCACTATTTACAGCTGGTTGTGGCAGGACTATATTGATATTGATCAGATCTGTTGGCTGTGAGTTCACTTAGCCCTGTCTATAACATATGTTGGTTGTGAAATTGTGTATCTTTGTTTTAGCATGCTGCTTCTGCTGTTTAGCGTACATGTAGTCCTATGTAGTAACTTCATCAGGTTGGAATCTCATTTTTAGGGCTGCTGTTGTTACTCCTGGCATTCTCTACTCCACTATTTATTTTGAATTTTGCTATAGTTGTACAGGGCACTGGGAAGACCATATCTGAAGTACTGTGTACAGTTTTGGTCTCTTATTTATGAAGCACTCCTTGAGAGTGTGGTGGAAACAGATTCAATTATAGCCTTCAAAGAGAATTGGATAATTAATTGAAGAGAAAAATATTGCAGACAGCTGACACAGACACAATGGGCCAAATACCTCCCTCTGCCCTGTAGCTATTCTATATTAATTGAATTGAACTTCTCCCAACTGTAGTGAAATTTGAATTCATGTTTCCAGAGAATAAATCCCTTTGGATTACTAACCCAGCAACATTACCTTGGTTGTATGATGTGGCTGCATGCCACTGTAAATGTAAAGGTGCTTGGCAGAGCAAGGGTTAATGTGGGACTGGAGAATAGCACTGCCCACGGTCTGATGTAAAGTGTCACATGATGTTAGACTGAGAGAACACTCTGGAATGAACCAGCATGGAGGTAACAGCACCATGCATGATTGTAACCTGGGATTTGTAACCTTTAACTATTTATTAATAAATGGTTCATGTTTAGATATACAAGTCTCAAGATCTCGTAATTGAGATGTATAAAGAACTCATTACAACAACCACTATACTACTATCTCTGCCTGTGTGAGAAGGTTCAGGCTTGAAGGCGTCACCCAAGACTTGAGGAAAAAAATCTAGACTGACACTCCAGTGCAGAACTGAGGGAATACTGCACTGTTGGAGGTGCCATCTTTTGGATGAGACCTTGTATTCCCTCTCAGGTGGATCTAAAAGATCTCATAGGACTATTTTGAAGATCATAGCAATTATCCAGATCCTGCATAATATCTATCCCTCTATCGACATCACAAAAACAGGTTATCTGGTCATTATCATTGTTTGTGGGAATATGTTGTGTGCAAATTGGTTGACACTATTGCTACACTATAACAGTGTCTACATTTAAAAAGTACTTCGTTAGCTCTAAATTGCTTTAAGGTGGTCATGAAGGACAAAATATAATTGCAAACTTTTGTCCCTTTTATTATTTCCTTCCCTCATCCCTTTCCATGCACTTATATTTGCTTTAAAAATTGTTAAATCTCTACTTCCAGTTCTAATGAAAGGCCAATTGACCTGAAACGTGAAGTCAGATCCTCTGTCCACAGATGGTCCCTTGCCGATGTATTTTCTTTCTATCTCAGCCTTTCTATTGCCCCACTGGAGATGCTGTTGCTGTAGCTCTGGAGACAAAGGGAGTACGCACATTCATTGCGCGCCGGCCCCAAACCCGCTGCAGGGTGCTTGCTGCAGGAACTGCGTCACCATCATGGCGGCCAGCAGGCGGAAGTGAGGTGTGTTTTGCGTTGCCGCTGGAGGCGGAAGTAGTGTCGGTGAGGAAAAGCAGCTTGGACCCGGGGATTTGGGATTTCCTTCCAGCTCCCGCTCGACCACTCATCACAAGGCAGATGGCTGCCAACAGTAACAACTTGCAGGTAAACTCTGCTGCTGAGGCTGATTGACGCGGTGGGGAGAGCGGTGCTGAGCTTCTCCTCCCCGGGCTCCTCCAGCAGCTCCTGAGCTTGTAGGGATGGGGGAGTCGGTGGTAGCTGTGGGTCCAGAAATCTGGTGTCAACAGCCTATAGAGAGATTGAAATAAAGGTTTAAATAGCCGGTGTGTGGTCTGAACAGGGAGAAGGAAGGAAACTGCAGCGGGAATTTCACATGACGTGACTGTTAAAGGGCAGGGTAGCCGGAAAAGGGAAAGGTGAATAGGGAAGAAACTCTAGAGTAACCACCGGCCCCTCCCATAAAACCCTAACACTCGCCGATAGAGATTGTAAAACATCCAAGCCTCCAGTTCTTTGAAGCAGTGCGAAACCCAAAGGCTGAGTGCATTGAGTGTTACTGCTCTTTGAGCAGGAATAAGATATTTATTCTCTAAAGCATTCACGTTTGGAATGGGATAGGAAATGAAGATCTTAAAAGAAAAGGCAGTATTCATGAGAAAAGCACGGCCTTGGCGAACCTCCATTTATTTACATAACTGACAATCGGTGATTAGTTGAAATACAAATAGTCCCTAGTACCAACAGAGCCAGGGAGAGAAATCCCTGGGCCCTGGTGCTTCTGTTTCTGCGCCCCTTATTCCTCCCCTCACACTCCCAAAAACCCTCAATCATGCATAATATTTTTTCTCCTTTCAACATTTACCAAGCAATCAGAGGAAGGTTGAAGTAAAATGATACCCATTGTGGCATCTGGTTACAAATATTGCCCGATATATCTGCAGCATGGATCATTAATATGAAGAACAGCAACGAAACAATATAGTGCTAGTGTGTGCCTATAGGTGATCCCACCATGACTATTAAAGTAAAATTTGTATTCAGGTTTGTTTAACAGCATTGTGTAATATTGTTAATTTGACAAGAAAATATTCTATTATTTATAACACTGCAGATGATAACACTGATTTTAGTGATTGCCTCAGCTCACATTAACATGTTCTGCACATTGCCCTTATGGACATGATGACAGTTAATTCATATTTTGGGGAATCTTCAATACTTGCAACCCAGATAAACTGCATAGGATTTTTTCCATTATGAAGAAGAAATAGTAGACTTTCTCCTGTCTGGGTGCATGATATTATTCAATATAATTATTTCATGGAAGGGGTGTAATTGGAGTCTAATTTATCAGTAATCTCTCAGGGTAGAAAGATCGATTGACTCCTAAGCAACAAAGTAGAATGATTGAACAACATAGGTCGTCTTGGCCAGTGAGCAGCATTGGAGTTCTTGGGTGTCTCTGCGCAACTCAACTGAAGAGGCCAGAGGACAAAGCTCACAGTTGTATCTGTTTTCTTGATCAGTAAGACTCTGCTGCTTCTCACTTCAATATACTTTCGATATCTAGCATACAACACAACTTTACCACAATATTTCAATACCTCAAGAAACTCATGAAAGCACCAAGGTTGAGTGGGTAATAAGTAGACAAAAGGACAATATTGAATTCAAGGGAAAAGACTCTTTAGCATAGTGAATCAGTAATCTGTTTTCCACTGCACAATGAGCCCATTATGCACTCCTGTCCTGGCAATTTCACCTCTAATTCTGCTTACAGTAAACTTCAGTTCTGTTGAAGGGTCATGAGGACTCGAAACGTCAACTCTTTTCTTCTCCGCCAACGCTGCCAGACCTGCTGAGTTTTTCCAGGTTATTCTGTTTTTGTTTTGGATTTCCAGCATCCGCAGTTTTTTGTTTTTATCACAGTAAACTTTCATTAGCAACAAAATAAACAGAAGTCCAGCCATGATTTCACCCTCTTCAAGATAATTACGAATGACAAAGGCCATCTAGCCCAGCTCATCTCCATCCATCCAAATGACACATGAACATACCTACATATTAGGAGCAGGAGTAAACCATTTGGCCCCTCAAGCTTGCTCTGCCATTTGGCAATATTCCTACATTATACCAAGGACTACAACTTAAGTACTTAATTGGATATGAAGCAATTTGAGACATTGTGAAAAGTGCTGTATAAATTTAGATTTGTTTTTCTTACACCTGCATGCAGTAAGCAGTGACTGTAGCAATGGTAAACTTGGAGGCCCAATGCTGATTCTTTAAGGATAATTAATCAGAGTAATCAACTGATGTTACGTAAGTGGCTACAAAGAAATCACCATATTTATGCGACAATTCAACCCTGTAACTAATACAGCCATACCTTTCTGACTTCTCTGGAGCCAACCCTCAAGAAACAATGACATCTGCCCCTTTTATGCTCATGGCGCTTTCCATAGGATTTGCCAATAAAACAGCAGCTCAGAAAAAATGTACATTGAATTGTTGATTTGAATTTTTCCGAGAAGATTGATACATGGTGCAAAAATTCAGTAAGACCTTAATTCAAGGACTGGATTGTCCCAGAAGCTGTCATACAAATTGTATTGTACGCTGTGAATTTACAACCTATCTGGGGTGAACCTAGGATGGAGTAGAGATTTGTAAAACCTTTCTTTAAGCAATCTCCTAGTGTCAAATAGGGATTTCATTCCCAGACTTTGCAAGAGTAATAAAATGGTCAACTCCCTGTTTTGCATCACTTCTGGTTTTTAGTTTCTAACATTTATTTTGATAAGGCCCAAGATTCTCAAGTCTCTGCTACATCAACATGTTAAGATCCCAGCTGAAGTTACCTCTGGACAAGCCTGATCCCAGGGTGGAACCCAGCTTGATAGATTCTAACTTTTGTTTATTTTTTTAGATATGTGAAGAGGGCTACTGAAAAAAAGTCAGCGAAGTCAGCTAATGAACTTTTAACAAAAGAATAGAACATTTATTAAACAAGAAAAGATGAACTATTACAATACTGCTTCAGCCACAACTATACCGTTACAGATATTTACAGATTTGTAAGGTTAACATAAGTTACAAAAGCTAAATTATACTCTAATGTCCACAGTAAGTACATAGTCCATGTAACCCAATTGGCAACCTGTGGTCAGACACACCGCACTCTGAAACCAAGTGACAGACGCCAACTCAAACAGCTATGGATCTCTCCTCAGCTGCTCCCAGATGCTTGTCACACAGTGAGCCAACCGGTCTCACCGAACTCTGTCTTTGACATGAAGATTTCCAATCATCTCTTTCCAAGAACTCACTTAGGAATCTTCTCCCAAACTGATGCTTTTTTTCTCAGATGCCTTCCACAAGCGTTCATCTCCAGGGCTTCGAAGTCGTCTTCTGCTGTTCCTTTTGTCTGGGTCACAGCATACATTTAAGCTGTCTTCCACACACTCTTTCACCAACTCAGCCATCAAAAGTACCACTGCTTCAGTTGCCCCTAGCAAAGGGTTACAGACCTTCACTTGTCTCTTTGGACCTCCTTTCTGACTTCTCGAGCCTTTATCTCTTTAAACCTGAAGCTTGGAGCCTTTCTCTGCCCCCTACTCTTAACTTCACTTAACAGGACGTTTTCCTAGGTTCCTGTCCTTCCTTTGACCAGAAGGTCTGCTGGAGGCCTGCTCCTGCTCCACTCCCCTGGATTTTGGGGCTTTTTTCTTTAGCCTCAGACTGGCTATCTGTCCACTTTGCTCCAGTCTCTCCTGGCAGCTACTTTCAAAACCAACTGAACTCGAACAGCTTCCAAATCAAACTGCTGTTCTTAGTTTCTTCTGTGTGTGTCTGTGGGAGGGACCTGCCTCTCTGCACCCCTGTTGCTAGGCAACAGCCCAGTTTCTCTACTCTTGTTTGTTTAACTTAGCTGCAACAGTCATAAAACTCTCATTAGAATTGCAGGCACCTTTTAAAGTGAAATTAAAACTCAACTTGATTTTTTCTTAACACACACATACAGAAATACAAATCAAACTTAAACATTAAAGCTAAAACTCATTCTTAACACCCTCACACACTAATATAACTCAGTTATGGTATCTTTATTTCCTAACAAACACAGCATACCATCAGAATTGTGCCTACTTTAGTGCATAATGAAAAGTTAAACTGCTATTTATATGCTGGTTTAAAATCAAAAGACAATTTTGAGAAGTGTACAGTATTTAATTTTGAGGGACCAAATCTGAAAAAGTGACCCCACCCCACTTGGCCTACACCCATCCCACCACCGCCCTCTCCAAATGTGGTCCAACCAGCAGTTTTAAGTGAACATCCCGATTAGGCTTCTCTCTCCAGTATTGTTATATACAGTGTGCCTGCTCCCTACACTAAGAACTCCATCTGTAGGAAATTTTTATATTTCGTATGTTTGTATGTACCATATGATTAGGAGCAGAAGTAGGCCATTCAACCCATCAATCCTCCTCTGCCATTCAATAAGATCATGGCTGATCTGTTTGTGTTTTGAATTCGACATTCCCATCCACCTCTGATAACCTTTTCACTTGCCTAACAAGACTTTACCTACAACAAAAACAAAAATACTTGGAAAAATTCAGCAGGTCTGACAGTATCTGCAGAGAGGAATGCAGTTGATGTTTTGAGCCCATATGACCCTTCGTCATATGGACTTGAAACGTCAACTGTATTCCTCTCCGCAGATGCTGTCAGACCTGCTGAGTTTTTCCAGGTATTTTTGTTTTTGTTGCAGATTTCTAGCATCCGCAGTATTTTGCTTTTATCTACAGTCTTATCTACCTCTGCCTTAAAAATATTCAGTGACCCCACCTCCTTCAGAGGCAGTGTTCCAAAGTGTCTCAACCGTCTGAGAAAAAGATTCCTCTCATCTCTGTCCCAAAAGTGCAACCCCTAATTTTAAAACAGTGCACCTTAGTTCTGGACTCACCCGCAAGAGGAAACATGCTTTCAACTTCCTCCTTGTTAATACCGTTCAGGATCTTTTATACTCTAATCAAGTCACCCCTCATTCTTCTAAACTCCAGTGGAAACCAGCCCAGTCTGTCTAACCTTTCCTTATGAGACAGCCTGCTGATTCTAGATATCAATCTAACAAACCTCCTCTGAACCGCCTCCAATGCATACATCCTTCCTTAAATAAGGAGACCAAAACTACACACAGTGTTTGAAATGCGGTCTCACCAATGCCCTTTATAACTGAAGCATAACATCCTCACTTTTATAAAAGCAAATACTGCGGATGCTGGAAACCTGAAACAAAAACAGAAAATGCTAGAAAAACTCAGCAGGTCTAATGGCATCTGTGGAAAGAGAAAAAGAGTTAATATTTCAAGTCCGTATTACTCTATCCTTATGTTCAATCCCTCTTGTAATAAAGGATAGCATTCAATTAGCCTTAATTATTTGCTGTACCTGCATACTAACTTTTTCTGACATGTGTGCTAGAACACCTAGATTCCTCTTGAACTTGGAATTCTGCAGCCATTCTCCATCTAAGTAACACTCTGCCTTTTTATTCTTTCTGCCAAAGTGAACAACTTCACGTTTTCCCACATTATACTCCATTTGTCCGATTTTTGCCCACTCACTCAACCTATCTATATGCTTATTTCCTCTTCACAACATACTTTCCCACCTGTCTTTTTGTCATCTGCAAATTTAGCTACCATGCGTTCACTCCTCTCATCTAAGTCATTGATATAAATTGTAAAAAGTTGAGGCCCCAGCACAAAACCCTGCTCGACTCCACACGTCACAACCTGCCAATCAGAAAAAGACCCATTTATGCACGCTTTGTTTACTGCCAGCCTGCCAATCTCCTATCCATGCTAATATGTTACTCCCTACACCATGAGCTTTTATTTTCCACATTAACCTTTGATGCAGCACCTTATCAAATGTCTTCTGGATATCATAAGACCATAAGACATAGGAGCAGAAATTAGGCCAATCGGCCCATCGCGTCTACTCCGCCATTCAATCATGGCTTCTCCCCGTAATCTTTGATCCCCTTACCAATCAAGAACCTATCTATCTCCATCTTAAATACACTCAATGACCTGGCCTCCACAGCCTTCTGTGGCAATAAATTCCATAGATTCACCACTTTCTGGCTAAAGAAGTTTCTCCTCATCTCTGTATCCAAGGCCACAGGCTCCCTTTTATCCACAACGCATGTTACTCCTTCATTGAACTCCAGTAAATTGTTTAAACATGATCTCCCTTTCACAAAGGCATGCAGACTCTTGCAGATTCCTTTGAGTTTCTCTAAGTGCCCAGCTATAATCTCCTTAATGATCGATTCTAACACCTTACCTGTGACAGATGTAAAGCTAATTGACCTATACTTTTCTGTTTTCTGCCTCCCTTCTTGAATAGAGGGTTATATTTGTTACTTTCCAGAATCTAGGGAATTTTAGAAAATTAATACCAACACATCTGCTACCTCATTAGCCACCTCTTTTAAGACTCTAAGATGATGCCCATCAGGACTCGGAGACTTGTCAACCCACAGCTCCATCAGCATGCTCAGTAAGGCTTCCCTAGTGATTGTAATTTCACAAAGTTGTCCTCTTCCATCCCCTCCTGATTTATAGCTATTACTGGAATGTTTTGTATCCTCTATAGTGAAGACAGAAGCAAAATATTTGTTCATTTCACCCACCATTTCTTTATTATCCACTATTAACTCCCCACTGTCATCCTCAAGAGGACCAACACTCAAACTCTTTTCCTTTTTAAATGCCTGTAGAAACTCTTGCTATCTGTTTTTAAATTTCTAGCTAGCTTCCTCTAATACCCTAATTTCTTTGCCCTGATTAATCTTTCAGTCATTCTCTGTTGTTCTTTATATTCTGGCCATCATCTGTCCTGCCACTCATCTTTGTACAGTTATGTTTTTCCCTTATGTTTAATGCTTTCCTTAACTTCTTTAGTTAACCATGGATGGTGGGTCCTCCCTTTAGAATTTTTCTTTATAGTAGGAATATACTTATTCTGAGTGTGCTGAAAAATCCCCTTAAATGCCTGCTACTGCTTCCCTATTGATCTATCCCCTAGCCTAGTATCCCAGTTCACATCAGCTAGCTCAGTTTTCATGCCCACATAGTTAGCCTTATTTAAATTTAAAATACTAGTCTTAGACCTAATCTTCTCTCCCTCAAACTGAAAGCAAAATTCAACCATATTGTGGTTGCAGCTACCTAGGGGTGCCTTTACCCTGAGGTCATTAATTAATCCTGTCACATTACACAGTACCAAGTCAAAAAGAACCTGCTCTGGTTGGTTCCAGAACATGCTGTTCTGAAAAAAAACTACCTTGAAAGCATTCTATGTACTCATCAAGGCTACTACTGCCAATCTGATTTTTCCAGTTCAGATGTAGATTAAAATTACCCACGGTTATTGCTGTCCCTTCATCACAGCACCCAATATTTCTGTTTGTATACTTTGTCCTACATTGTGCCTACTGTTCGTGAGTGTGTAGACCACTCCCACGAGTGACGACTTTCCCCTACTATTCCTCATCTCCACCCAAACCGATAATACCTCCTGATCTCCTGAACCAAGGTCATCTCTAAATATTGCACCAGTGCCATCCTCGGTCAACCGTGCTACCACTCCACCTTTACCTAGCTTCTTATTTTTCTTGAATGTCATATATTCAGGACCCAATCCTTGTCATTCTGCAGCCACGTCTTTGTAATGGCTATCAGATATTTACTTCAGTGTGCGGTATCAATTCATTTGTTTGGCTATGAATGCTAGGCACACTCAGATACAGAGCCTTTAGTTTTGTCCTTGTTATCTTCGTAACATCTAGTCTTGACTGTTGATGTATTCTTAGGTTTTATCTCTGTCCCTTCCTGCTGTTCTATGGCCCTCATTCCCCATATTACTATTATGGTGTACTGCCTTTAATCTACCCCTTGATTTGCCACATCTACCCAAGCTTGATCCCACACACACACACACATACCCCCCCCCCACCCTTGTTTAGTTTAAAGCCCTCTCTACTTCCCTAGTTATGTGATTCGCAAGAACACATATCCCAGCAAGGTTCAGGTGTAGAGGGTCCTAACGGTACACTCCCCACTTTGCCCAAGGGTGCCAGTGCCCCGTGAACCGGAAGCCACTTCTCCCACACTAATTTTTAAGCCATGCATCCATCTCTCTAATCTTATTTGCCCTATGCCAATTTGCACGTGGTTTAGGTAATAATGCAGAATTTATTACCTTTGAGGTTCTGCTTAATTTAGTATTAACTTCTCATACTGACTATGCCAAACCTCCTTCCTTGTCCAGCCTATGTCGTTGGTATCTACACAAACCACGATGACTGGATCCACCCCCTCCCACTGCAAGTTCCTCTTCAGAGGAGATGATGGAGTCATGGTCTTGTTGCTAGGTTAGTAATCCACAGACCCAGGATAATGCTCTGGGGACCTAGGATAGAATACCACCACTGTCAGATGGTGGATTTGAATTCAATAAAAAACTTGGTCATCAATAGACTTTTAATTCCATGAATCCCATTGTCAATTGTTGTAAAAACCCATCTGGTTCACTAATGCCCTTTAAGGAAGGAAATCTGCCGTCCTTATCTCGTCTGGCCTACATGTGACTCCAGACCCACAGTAATATGGTTGACTTTTAACTGCCTTCTGAACAAGGGCAGTTAGGGATGGGCAATAAATGCTGGCCTAGCCAGTGATACCCACATCCCATGAATGAATTAAAAAAAAGCCCTGAGCAGATGTCCCAAACCCTGGCATTGGGCAGGCAACACAGCCTTCTGGTCTCTCATTCCTTGTTGCAGAGAACATTGTCAACCCCCCTCACTATACTGTTCCCTACCACTACTACATTCCTTGAATGGCTTCCTGTATCATGGTGCCATGGCCAGCCTGCTGATCCACCTTGCAGACCTTGCTTTTGTCCACACAGGTTCAGATCTCAGACTTCTTTGACAATTGCAAAGTCTGAGATTCTTCCACTACTGTCTGCTCAGTCTCATTACCTGTCTAACTCACACTTACATCCTCCTATCCCTCACTGCTGACTAAAACAAACTACCCTATTCTAAGTGGCGTGACCGTCTTCTGGAACAAAGTGATGTTACACAGCACTTGCAGTCCGGCTTCCAGATCAGTAATCCTGATCCGGCATTCCTCTAGTTGCTTATACTTTCTGCAGACATGTTTGTCATGGATCACTGTGGCGTCCAAAAGCTCCCACATTCTACAGCTGCAACATAACACCTGTCCTGCCATTGTTACTTATGTTATTTAGTTAATATCATTATTCAATTAACTTAGAATAATTCGAATGTATACCGCACCTCTTTCCACGTGCTGAATTCCCACATGAGCCTAATTCATTACTCACTTAGTCTCTATCTCACTCTGGCATAGTCACCTGTCTCCTCACGCGTCCCTTACTAATCCTCGCACGTCCCTTACTGGTACTAAAGGAGACAGTTATCCCCTTTCCCCTGCTCTTTCCTTTTAACACTGCAATTTTTTTCCATCTCAAGTATTTAATTTCCTTTTGAAAGTTATCATCATCTGTCACCCTTTCAGGCAGTGCATTCCAGATCCTAACGACTGCAAGTGTTAACTATGACCAGGCTTATTCTATACCTCCACATTAGAATAAGGCAGCAGTTAACTTATGAATTCTACCCTCCACAGTAGGTGCAAGAGCCATTATTCTTCAGAACATTTGGCTATTTCCGTATTTCTATCATTTCATCTGTCATTCTAGCTCACTCTCAACTTGAGTTGGGAGATCTTGGATTCAAGCCCGCTTCAGGACTTTACACGATTTTGACAAATACTTCAGTGCAGAACTGAGGAAGTTGTAATGTTTTGAGGTTCTATCTGCTTCATTCAGGTAAATGTAAAAGATTCTGGCCAATATTCACCCCTTAACTAATATCACCAAAATAGCTGTTTTTTGGAAATGTCATGTTGTCATATTTGTCAACCAGTTGCCATATTTGCATATCAATAGCAACTGCATTTTAAAAGCTATCCATTGGTAGCAAAGTGTTTTGGGACATCCTAAAAGGTGCTATATGAATGTAATATAATGTCTTTTTTTTTGTTTTAATTTAAATTTAATTTTTATATATATATATATATATATTTTATTCCCCCCCATACAGGGCTATCTGTCACTGGTTTCTATGTAGTTTTTACAGAGCTGACCCTTGTTCTACTATTAACACATCTTGCTCTTACCTTTATGCCACTATCAGCACCTTTTAGTCTTTGCCACTACCGTTAATACTCCCTTTGTCTTGCGTCCATAAATCTTTGTCAATCACTTCTTAGCTCCCACCTATACCTCATCACCCACCTTGTTCCCTCTTAAACAGAATAAAATCCATCACATTTCTACTTCTCTCTAGCTCTGACGAAGAGTCATACGGACTCGAAATGTTAACTGTTTCTCTCCCCGTAGAGGCTGCCAGACCTGCTGAGTTTTTCCAGCATTTTTTGCTTTCATTTCATTCTTTCCAATACATTTCTTGTCCAGATAGTTATCCACTTCCTCAGCTAAAATTAGTTGACATAGATTTTAAAATTCTTGCTAGAAGGCAGTTCCAGAGACTCATTATGTGAGGTGTGGAGAGCAAAGTACCTTGCAGTCTCTCATCCCACTTTACATCATTGTGTTGTAACGAAAATGGTCAATTCCATATGCTTATTTTAGGACTTTGACTCCCAGCTGTTTGGCAACCAATATTTCATGTGAAGGGTGAAATTCATCGTAGAAAAGTATAAAGTGTTGTGCAAATTTTAAAAATGGTTAGCATATATACTGAGTGAGCAGAGCTATTGACTGCTTAACATGTCCAGTCACACTGGAGCAACAGTCAAAAGGGCAGACAAACTAATGTTGCATAAATCTAAACATGTCCTGCTGAAACTATTATACTTTGGACAACTTTGGTCCCTGAGACCCAAGAGAGAAATTCAACCTCTGGATTTGATGCCAGAAGATTGAGATTGATTTCTACAACAGAGAACTGAGTTATGAGGAACTAATGGAAACATTTAAAGATTTTGGTTTGGAAAGGTGGCTGCTCATAGGGGTTTTGAGAAGTATCCATAGTAAAAGATAAATCGGAAAATTACAAACTAAACCATGAAGTGGAACAAGAGAGTCATGGTTCAAATTTAGGTCTAATGTCAGGACGATCTTCTTCACACAAGTGAACAATATGTTTAGTAATGGAATTCCAGGTAGGATAATAGAGGCTGTCAATTAGGGGTTTGTGACTGCAGATGTACACTTTTGTTAGACTTAGTCACTTCATTCATACTGTGATGTTTAAGCCTCAGTGGCCACTTCATACCCTTTTTGCTCTGTAACTTATCTCCCTTTTTCACTTAAGTAATCTGAGATTCACTTCACTCTTGATCAGTTCCCTACATAATTCAATCATTTCATTTATCCCAATGCTCAAGGATGCCATCAATGGTTCCTTCTGCATAGGCATAGCATTGAAACTAACGTGGTCGAAATCAGAAGTGGCATACTTTGTGACTTTTTAGTGTTCATAACCCAATTGCCACTCTGAGTTAGTGGTTATTCTTCCACCACTGAGGATTAGGAAACCACATACTGACAGATAATTATCCACTAAACTGAAGTACAACAAAAAAGGTTCTCTGTACAAACCCTGGACTTACTGCATTTAACTAGATATAGCATAAACAAAGACCCACTCCAGGTCAAAAGGACTGAGGACTCATTCAGGGATGGTCTTTGATGCCGACCCCAAAGAAAATGCATTGTGTACAAACTCAAAAAGATAATGCGTCCAGAAAGACTGTTCAAAAGCTGGTATTTTATAAAAATGTGTTGGTCATTCTCTCCAAGTAATGTATAGAATGCCCAATGGTGGATTTGGGGGTCATTCTGATTGGAATAACCAAGATGGGTTGAATACCTTCTTTGCCATCATGAACATGTGACTAAATTTGAAGTTACTAGCCTAGTGGTTTTGGACAAAGTTTTAATAAATAGTAATCCTTCATCAAAGTCCTGGATTCATAATCTTTCAAGCTTTGGCAGCTTAATTTATTTTAACTTTTAGCTAAAGATTAAACTTTAGAATTCAGTGATGATAATTGTTTAAAACTTTGTTTTTCTTTATAGAAAGGTATAGACCTTGCAAGCAAAGCAGCTCAAGAAGATAAGGGAGGAAACTATGAAGAAGCCCTACGGTTATACCAATGTGCAGTGCAATACTTTTTGCATGTTGTTAAATGTAAGCAATTTAAACAAAGGACCTCCATTCATTACATTTTGCTGCAGTTTCTTTCCAAGTTTTTTTCTATTAGCATATTTATGAAGCTGCAAACCAAAGTAAAATAATTTTCAAAAAGAAAAGCACAAAACTCCCCCTTAATTTTTAAAGAATAGTAATGGTCATTAAGTCCATTGTTGATGGTTATCACTTGCTTTATAATCATTTACAGATTTGCTCTGTTTAAAGAACCTCCAAAATGGATGGAGGAAGTGGAACTGATTGTCATCTTCATGCTAATGTATTAAAGAAAGCAATAAGATGCAATTCTGAGGGAAATGAATGTGCTCTTTAATCATTAATTCTGCTTTTACACTATACAAGAATGTTGCCATCTGAAGATAAACCTAAGATAAAAGCAAAAAACTGCGGATGCTGGAAATCCAAAATAAAAACAAAAATACCTGGAAAAACTCAGCAGATCTGGCAGCATCTGCGGAGAGGAGCACAGTTAACTTTCAAGTCCGAATGACCCTTCAACAGAGCCAAGTAAAAATAGAGAGGTGAAATATAAGCTGGTTTAAGGGGGGGGGGGGTGGGACACGTAGAGCTCTCTCCTCCATCCCCACCCCCTTTCCGATTTAACCCCCCCTTTTTTTCCAATAATTTATATAGATTTTTCTTTTCCCACCTACTTCCATTATTTTTAAATGTATTTCCATCCATTGTTTTATCTCTACCTTTTAGCCTTTTTTGATTCCCTCACCCCACCCCACCTCCACTAGGGCTATCTGTACTTTGCTTGTCCTGCTTTCTACCTTTAATTAGCACATTCCTTAGATAATATCACCACCTTCAACACCTCTTTGTCCTTTTGTCTGTGACATCTTTTGGTTATCTCCACCTATCACTGGCCCTCTATCCAGCTCTACCTGTCCCACCCCCCCACCCCTTAAACCAGCTTATATTTCACCTCTCTTCTATGTTTACTTAGTTCTTTTGAAGGGTCATTCGGATTTGAAACCTTAACTGTGCTCCTCTGTGCAGATGCTGCCAGACCTGCTGATTTTTTCCAGGTATTTTTGTTTTTGTTGAAGATAAACCTACCTGGTTTTGGCCAACATCCAGGATGACCTATTTTTCAACAGGTCATCCTGGCAACTGACCTTAAGCCAACTAATAAATTCGACACCCTTGCCTTCAGGTTGCAATCAGCTGCATGACCTTTACCTTCAGAGCAGCTGGCACTAACAAGGATTTTCTATAATATAGAACCACCCTAATTTAGAGAGCGATACTAAGTTTTTTTTAATAGTATGATTTGGCTCCTTAGATGAGGGATGATTTACTGCTAGTTTTAATAATGGGAAATGAGCTGAAAAGAGATGTAAGTATAGGGAAAAGTTTCAGCAATAGTGATGACAATGTAATGAGGTTAAAAATAATGACTCAATTACATAAGGCAATCAATAAAGTACTAGATTAGAAAGAGGCTAACTTTGAGAAAAATTAGTGAAGTAAAGTAGAAAAAAATATTGACAGAACAGCAAAGGGAAATATTTTTAAAAGTGATCAGTAGAGTTCGGGAGGAATATATTCTTCTAATAAACAAAAATAAGCTAGCTAATAATGCTACACTAAGCATGAGTTGAGAAAAAAGGGGAAATTGAAACTAATGAAATATCAACATGCAGGGAGTTATCGTTGACCAAAAATTTACTGGACCAGATATATAAATATTGTGGCTACAAGAACAGGTCAGAGATTGAATTCAGCGAAGAGTCACTCACCTCCTTACCCCAACTCACCCCAAAGCTTGTCCCCCAGCTAGAAGGCACAAGTCGAGAGTATGATGGAATACTCTCCACTTGCCTGGATGAGTGCAGCTCCAACAACACAAGAAGCTTGACATCCTGGACAAAGCAATGCATTTGATTGGCACCCCATTCATCACCTTAAACATTCACATCCTGTACCACTGATGCACAGTGGCAGCAGCATGTACCATCTAGAAGATGCACTGCAGAAACTTGCCAAGTCTCCTTCAAGCACCTTCCAGAACCCCTATCACCTAGAAGGACAAGGGCAGCAGATGCACGGGAACATCGCCTGCAAGTTCCCCTCCAAGCCGTACCCCATCTGACTTGAAAGTATAATGTCGTTCCTTTGCTGTCACTGGGTCAAAATCCAATGCAACACTCTTTTCAGCACCCTTCCTAACAGCACTGTGGGCGTACTTACACCAAATGAACAGCAGCTCAAGAAGGTGGATCTCCAACTTCTCAAGGGTAGTTAGGGATGGGTAACAAACACTGGCCTTGCAGCGACATTTTGATCCCATGAAAGAATAAAAACAAAAGCACACAGAGTTTGTACTCAGTAAAGGAAAGAATGACAAAAGGAAACATAAGTAGTTGTTTGGTAGTGCAGAACTTGAGTATTGCTGAAAAAAGAGACATATCGAAGCTTTTTGTCTTGCACTCATCAGGACATTTCAAGAATACCAATATATGGGGAAAACAATTTATGCTGTATGTGAAGAGGGTGCTGATTGGTTGGTAAGTGGACTCTGATTGATAGAGGCATTGCCATGGTGCATGCACCAGTGATGGTGACTGACAGTTAACTGCCAAGCATTGTTTGAAATTTAAACCAGAAAGCTTGACCCTGATTGCCCTGAGGAATGAGTCAGCGAATGGCTGTCACTTATTTTGTTTAGCTGAAACAGGCACCATTTGTATATGTCTTCTTTCTGACTGCAAAGAGCCGGGCCCTATGTATTAATATATGTAGCTTCCATATAAGCAAAAGCGCCACACCGTGAGCCTGACAGATATTTAAAATTGGTTATCTTAATTCTTAGCACACTGAGGATTATTTAGCAAATGTTGTCCAATCGCAGAATCACATCTAATGTTGGACACTCAGTTTTGCAAGCACGGGCTGGTTGGGTCCAGTCTGCACTTTATCTGTTGTGAACAATGGCTAGGACGTGCTGTTTGATACAATCCGCCAGTTTTTGGGACATATGGCCTACATACCTAGCATCCCACTGGTACTGAAATTCATATACCACATTACTTATTTGTGTGTCCTGAAGAGTGCAAGATGAAAAGCTTTGACATCTCTCTTTTTTTCAGCAATAGTAAAGAAAATAGAGAGGTTGGAAATAAGTCAGAAATACAATTAGGAAGGCAAAGAGGAACTACAAAATTAAAGTATCAAGGAAATGTAGAGTACTCTACAGACACAAATAAAATTAATATCAGGATAGGGACAGGATGACAAAAGGATGCAAAGGGTAAACTCTCAGAAATTGACAGCGAAATGTTAGAAACACCGAATAGTTACTTTGCTTAAGTATTTACCAGAGAAACTAACAAAGATGGCCATGAGATTACAAGAAGTGATCCAAAAAGATGTAAAACATTTATGTTAGAAAGGTGGGGAATAATTGATAAACTAATTATACTTGGAGAAGATAATGCCCCTGGATGATTGCATCTGTGCATATTAAATAAGTTAGGGAAGAGATAGTCCATAGGAATTATGGAGCAATTAGCTTAATAGTAGGAAAGGTAATAGAGGGACAGGTAGGAGAATGGAAAGCAAACTGGCTAGAAAACAGAGGGCAGGTGTTAAGGGTAGTTACTCAGACTAGCAAAAGGTGGGAAGTGATGTTCCTCAATGATCAATGTTAGGACCACATTATTCACAATTTACATAAATGAATTGGACCCCGGAATTAAAAGTACAATTTCGAAATTTGCAGACGACCTCAATTTGGGGGGCATAGTTAATACAGAGGAAGATTGTGACAAAATATAACACACTGCTAAATTTGAAGAATGGGTATGCAATAGAAAATGGCCCAGATTTTGTGGTCATTGAGATAGAGACCCTCCAATCTAGAAGAAAGCTACCCAGATCTCTCGTCTGAAATTCTGCTTTCCCAGTACTAGGTTGAATCTGGTGCCAAGTAGAAAGGATCTCCAGAGGTTCAGCAACAGTGATGTCAATGATCAGCTTAACCAGCCAGTCACACTGAATCGATCTCCTGGAAAGCAAACAGGAAGTAAAATGTACAGATTGCCCCTCACTTTAAATTATATGGGCAGTGAATTAAAAGATTGGAATGTGCACATGGAATCAAGGTAGAAGTTGAATTATCATAAACTTAAATCATTTTAAAATGTAGATTTATTGTCATAATAGAATTGGCATTCCACAAAATATAAAATTAGTTTTTCAGGGCCAGAAAGGTTTTTCAAAGGTAATTATAAAGCTAGTATATTGTTAAAAACGCAGTTATACTTCATTCAACAATGTGTAACTTTTTCCTGTATTTTACAGCAAGGATAATAGCTTAAAGGGGCAAGTTGAATTATTGCCAACGACTTGTGGGTTTGCACATTTACCTTCACAGGTATGGACTCCAGATATTTGTCCAGAGGAGTTCCAGAGGAGTAATGATATCTCCTGGTTTCACTACCATTATTACTGCAAAATTCTGGATCTTAATAGACATGTATGAGTTGATTCGTTTTGGTGGGAAGAGATAAGGAGGCTGCATATTGTTTGAAAAATAAATGGAGGTGGTGGAACAAAATGATATCTGAGTACAGATACACAAATCACTGAGTGGAAATACAAATTAAGGCATTTAATTAAAAAGCACTGGGGATACTTTCTAGAGGATTTGAATTGCAAAGCTGGGTAGTTAGATTAAAATTGTGTAGAACCTTGGTCAAACCACACTTGGTGTGCTGTGTTCAATTCTGCTTTCAATGTTACTAAAATGTTAGAGGTACTGGAGTAAGTGCAAAAAAAAAAATTCACGTGGATGATATCAATGAAGGATTATACCTTTCGGGAAAGATATCTTTCTGGCTGGGGCTCTCTAGATAAAAGAAGGCTGAGATTTGATTTGATAGAGGTTTTTGAAACTGTCAAAGGGTTTGGTAAGGTAAGCATGGAGCATATGTTTTCAAGTGTTGGGGAGATCAAATCTATGCGACATAAAGACAGTTACTACAAAATCCTATAGGGAATGCATGCAAAACATCTTTATCCAGAGTGTGGTTAGAACATTGAACTTGCTGCCACGTGGAATAATTGAGGTAAATAGCTTGACTGTATTCAAAAAGAAGCTGGATAATTACATGAAAGAAAAGAAATAGGGTGGTATGCTGATCGAGTTAGATGAAGTAGGGTTTAAGGAGACTCGTGCAATGTTTCCTCAGCTGCATGGATGTGTGGTTGCTGAGCAATTGGAAATGCTTTGTGAATGGAACAAACAAGCCACGCACAAACGTTTTTCACATTAAGGTACGTGGCCACGTGTATTTCTTAAAGGGACCACACAGTGCAACAAGCTGGTCATATAGTGCTAACTGAAATTAGAGGGATTGTTGCTTATGAAGAGCATAAACACTGGCATGGACCAATTGGACTGAAAGGACTGTTTGTGCTATAAATTCTATGGAATGCTGAACTCTCAATCTTGTATCAATTGGGTGCATTTTAAAATTTTGCTTTTCCTCTTGCCCCTCATCCCAGTCTCTAAGCAATAACTAGGTATTTAAAAAATGGAGGTAGGATAATTTAAGTTTTCTTCAAGATTGTTAAAGAGGTGTGTTATTCCATTTAGCAAACATTCTCACAGTCATAACATACAGATTTCTCTAAACAGGCTTACAGGGCTCGAGAGTCAACAGTGAAAAACAAGGGCTTTAATAATTGTAGTGGAGGAAGGTGATTTTCTTGATGGTAATAAACCACATCATTTCACTTTGTTCTTTTAGTAGAGGAAAATTAATATTGTTATTTTTAATCGTTAGATGAAGCTCAGGGTGCTAAAGCAAAAGAGAGCCTTAGAGCAAAGTGTACAGAATACCTTGATCGAGCTGAGAAACTTAAAGAATATCTGCAAAAAAAACAGAACGTCAAAAAGCCAATTGAAGAGTCAAATACAAGTGATGACAAAGGGTATGTATAAAATTGTCTTGTTTTCTATTCTGAAATGTTTCTCTGCAGTTTTGCGTAACAAGATGATATAGAAGACCATTCAGATGGGGGGAGTGAGAAAGAATGTGGTAGTGATTGGAGACTGTACAGTCAGAATAGACGTTGTTCTCTGCAGCCACGACTGGGGTATCTGAAAGTTGCGCCTGCCTGGTGCCAGCGTTAAGGACACCTTGTGGTAGGAGAGGTCTTGGAGTGGGAAGGGGAGAATCTAGTTGCTATGGTCCATGTAGGAACCATGTTGTAGTTAATACTAGGGTCAGAATTAAAATGCAGAATCTCTGTTAAAAATCTGTAGTTTGTTATCTGGGGAAAAGATTTTCATAAATACATGACCAAAAGAGTGGTGTGGGAGAGGGGATTTGATTCATGGTGGACTGGCAGCAGCACTGGGGAAAGGGAGCTGTTTCATTGGGATGGGCTCCACTTAAACTGGGATGCTATCAGTGTCTTGGTAAATTGGATAACTAGAGCTGTGGATAAGGCTTAAACTAATGAAAAGAGGATTTGCAAATAATCAGGAAAGAAATTAAAAAGCAGTGAGTGATGTTAAGATCATAGAACAGAGGATAAAACAGTGTGGGTCAGGAAGGACAAAAGTTGAAAATGTTGGGGAGGCATTATTGATGAGTGACATCAGGGAAAAGTAGAAAAAATAAAGACACTATTTGAATGCATGACACTGTTGCAATAAAGCAGATTAATTAATAGCACAGATAGAAATAAATGAGTTTCATCTAAGAGCTATTACAGGGCCATGCTGCAGTGTGAGCAACGTTGGAAATTAAATATACCAGGATGTTTAGCTTTTAGAAGTGACTTGGAGGGGTACTTTGATACTAAAGGATGGGAAAAGAAAGTGAAGAGAAAGGGTCTTAGCTCAGAAAATCAAAATATAGAATCCGTTTTGAGTGGTGCTAAGAAATAACGAGGGACAGAAAGCAAAGGTGGGATTAGTTTATAAATCCTGTAAAAGTAGCTGGGTGCTGGGTAGTGTGTAAATTAGGAAATTAGCGATGCATGTAATAAGGGCGATTCTGTCATCATGGATTTTAATCTTCACATAGATTGGGCAAACCAAATTGACAGTAACAGTGCTAAGGGCAAATTCATGATAGCATTCAAGAAACTGGTTCCTTGATCTAGAAAACTAAGGAAAAGGCTATATTGGATCGAGGATCGTGTAATGAAGCATGAATTGACTTATTTTGTTTGCTTTCCAAAGATGCTGCTTAATCTTTGCAGTGTTTCCAGGATGTTTTGGATTCAGATTTGCAGCACCTGCAGTTTTGTTTTATTTACTTCACACATTGTTCAGTATAAAAATGAGTCAATAAGTCCAACAGTCAGGAAAACCAGCTGAAGTAGTTCTAGGAATACTAGGGGAAGAATTTAAATTGTGGGGATATAGGAAATGCTGCAGTATCTTGACACAGAGCAGAGGAAGGGAAGAATCCAGAAGTGAAAGGGAGAAAGAAATGGATGCACGCAGGGCCATAGGCTTGGACAAAATTGCAGATTAAGTATGGATGTAAGCCATGAAAATAAGAATTTGTGGATTTTGAAATTGATGTACTGACAAATGGAAAATCAATGGAGATTGACAAGCATGGGAATAAGTGGGCAGGACATTTTATACGGTATGGAAACCAGAAATCTGGATAAGTTGCATCTTACGAAGATGACGTTGAAAAGTCATGTGGATATGATAAAGGCACAAATAAGGACTTCAGATCCAGTGGGGCGAGGAAAAATGGAACGATGAAAGACGAGAGGTATTTTTGAGGTAAAATCATGTGATTCTCCGATGGAGTGGGGCTATGCTCGGGGCCAAATTACACATCATATTAAACGTAATTCAGAAAGGGCAGAAGCATCAGATGCTTAAATACAGAGCTTGATTTTTGTAGAGCTAGGTGATATCAATCAAGATCTTCCGGGAAACACTTGTTCTTTCTTTCAAAGAAGCTAATTGCCATATAATTAACATATCTTGGGAACTCCAGGGAAAGCTAGTATTCAGTTGCACCAGTGATTAGGTATCAACTGGGCACAGGAAAAATAAGCTTGCTTTTGGTTCATTTGGGCACAGGATTGTAGACTCCAGCCAAAGTGATGGTACGTTTAGTTGATTTAGTTTGATTTCCCTATTCTTTTAAAAGTATGTAATGACTTTCTAGCCTTGATAGACAACGCATAACCAGCGCTTAAAAAGCATGCTGTTTGTCTCTGTAAGTTAGCTATCGGAAGTGTATGGATTAGGAATTGCTCCGGCATTTCCTACTTTCTCCCTCATCTTGGGATGGCACTTGACTGCTGGTTTGTGCCTCCCCACCACATTTATTAACATTAGGAGCTCAACAAAGTGGGAAATTGAGCCTGGATCACTCCGGTGGTTCATTTACCTCTGGGATTTTTATATAAACATTGTTCCTTTTATTTGATATGTCACTCATTTTAAAATGTATTATATTTGTTTACTGCATAGAATAAAATAAGCCATAGTTTTTTGCTATCAACAGATTTTATTTGGATTTTATTGTAGGAATGAGAGTGATGGTGAGGCTGACAATTCAGAGAAGAAGAAGTTACAGAGTCAACTACAAGGTAACTTTTGAAATAATTGGGTATTAAATGTAATGGCTGCAGTGTTTAATATGTACAAATTGTGTAAATTAATTCAATAATTAATTGTTCAGACTGGTGATTGGAATCCTATGGGAAGGCTAGTTAAAAATCTGCAGATGTTAGATGGCTGTTGTTTCTTTGAGAGAAAATTTGTTTCTGTATACTGTAAATGATTGCCTTTGTTTCCTTATACTTTTGTTATATGTATCTTTTGGAAATTCCAACTACATGACATTCACAGTGAGTTAGGAATTATCTTGATTGGTTCAAGTTTCTGAGGAACTATTAAAAAATAATTCTCTCTAACATTCTTCTAAATCTTTTCGGTGACCATATGCGACCTGTTGCCACACAGCACCATAATCTTTAACTTGTTGAACAATTTCACAGAAAATCTGCTTGTGAAATATATTCCCCTTGTATACCATGTTATAGAAATGCATGTAACATAGACACAAGGGCAACTCAGGAAGGGGGGAATAAGTTGGTCAGGATCATATGGCTACATAATTCTTTTATCCAATAGAGTGTTGTTGGAAATGGGGTCAGAACTGCAATTCGTTCAGTGTTCAGGTTTAAAGAATGGAGCAGGACCCACAGGCCTTAAGACACCGAAACCTGAACCTGGACATTGAAGGGAATACCTCTATTAGAAGGCTGAGAGGAGGACCTGATTGAAGTATATAAGATTATGAGGGGTAGAGTGGATAGGAAGGCACTTTTTCCATTAGCAGATGGGTCAATAACTAGGGGACATAGATTTAAGGTAAAAGTTGGAAGGATAAGAGGGGAGTTGAGAATTTTTCTCAACGAGGGTGGTGGGAGTATGGAACTCACTGCCTGAAAGGGTGGTTGAGTCAGAAACTCTCGTAACATTTAAGAAGTATTTAGATATTCACTTGTGTTGCCATCGCCTCCAGGGCTAGGGGCCAAGCACTGGAAAATGGGAATAGTGTAGTCAGATCTTTGTGACCGGCACAGACACGATGGGCCGAATAGCCTATAATCTTAATTACAGCCTCCTCCTGTGATGTATACGTCTGAGTCTATGAGTCTATGTAGAATAATGTCCACTGTGCATTTCATCTGATGGTTATGCAGGTTTTCTTGGATACCAATCAAGGATGGGAGCCTTGGTTGCTTTTATTTCATCATCATTAATGCCTTTCCCACTATTCCAAGTCCAGTCTTGGGGAGGGTAATTGAACTGCCTTTCCATTGGCTAAATGGGATCAACTAACTCAGTGCAAGCCAAGGTTAGAACCTGCAGACTTCCTATTTTTGTTCTGAGTTGTATGGGTGGGACAGACTGATCTTCCATTATAGGTCTTGTCATGTGCCTAAAGGCTTGCACACAGTCTGCCTTGAGCCACACAGCACATGCTTAACCTGCATAATCCAAATTTTAGTCAGAGCATTGAGCAAAAATATTAAAACCGTTTGTGCCAGGTTGAGTTCTTCAATTAAAGAAACCAGTTAAAAACGCAAAGGATAATTCCCTAGTTAAATTTGATCACATTATTGTAAGATATATAATTTTTGTGTTGTGTTTAAATACTTACTTCTGACAGGAATTTCAATTACTGAGGAAAAAATGGGCAGATGGGAATTTTCAGAAAACATTTTGTGATTTGTGGAACCCTACTGGCTAGATTGTGCAACTACAGAGTGATGCACCCTCACAATAAAGGAGAAACTATTGTGCATTGCATAGTTCACTTCAATTTTAAAGGGTGTTATCCTATCACGGGCATAACATGCTGTAGTGACAATGAGTGTTCAATGAACTGTGTTGAATTTAATACATAATAGATATTTAGAATTTAAAAAGCACTTGGAACATTGGGTGGTAATTCAAAACTTTAGTAAATGAGCAGATCACAGTTGATTTGATTATTTACCCTTTTAAAACTTCACTTTATCTGCTCTGCTCACTCAAACCTATCACAGTAAACAAAAACAGGAACTATTTTTCTTTTTGCACATACTAACAAGTTTTGTTTTGATTCTTTATAGTTTAAAAGTGCTGTAATTTTTTTTAAATTGCTTTTTGCTTGTCAGATATTCTGGCTTTGGCATTCTTAGCCATGAACTTGCAGGATGTTGTGATATAGTGATACAACAGTCAGACATAGATAAAATTGTTTGTGAAAGGAGCTTCACATAAATTAACCAAGTGGAGAACTAAAGTCTGGATCAGTTTTAGTTCACTGTTACTTTTTAGCCTTTCTGCCATTGAAATTTTCATCTGTGCCTTAGCCACTTGCAGTCTTGATTACTGCTCTCTTAAATGACCTGGAGAATCCACTCTGCTAACCCAAACTTGTCCAAAACTCTCCTCCTTGCCCCCATCCTTCACAAAGTCCCACTTTCCCTTTGGCCCCATCCTCCTTGATTTAAATTGGTGTTCAGAACTGCAAAGCCTCAAATTTGAAATTAATGTCCTGGTCTTTAAATCCTCACCAGACCTTTCTGTGACTTCCTGTAGCCCTATATATCTTATGCTCCCTACCACCCTTCCACTCCTTTCACTCTAGCCTCTTGACTGCCCTATCATTGGCAGCCATGTAAATCTCACTCTTAAATTCTTTCTTAAGCCTCTCCTCTTCCCTCTTTTTACACCTTCTTTAAAATCAATCTCTTTAGCCAAGCTAATTCACCCCTAATTTCTCTTTCTTTGGATCGTTCATTCTCCTCATACTTCTGTGGAGCACTTTGGCCACTTTACTACCTTAAAGGCATTATATAAGTGCAAGTCTTTTTGTTTCCGTTTCTCTGTTTAATTTAACTTATTAAATATGCAGAGTAATTCCATGTCAGCTCCCATATAGAGTGGGAATCATAAATGCTCAGAATCCAGAGCTGCTGATGCAGAAGCGCACTGTTTATCTGTTTTACTATGGACATTAACATTTAAAGGAGGAAAATCATTATTTGAACTGATTTAATTTTTTAAGAGGATTATCCCAATGCAACTGATGTTTCTTGTATCTTTTATAATTTTTTTTTTTACTGTGTAGGTGCCATTGTTATGGAGAAGCCAAATGTGGGTTGGAGTGACATTGCAGGTTTAGAAGGTGCCAAAGAAGCTCTTAAAGAGGCTGTGATTTTGCCCATCAAGTTTCCTCATCTCTTTACAGGTTGGTAACATTTCACAGGACTATCTCTTTGTCTCTTATTAAAAATCTTGCATAGGGCATGCACTCCATTGAAATGTGCTATATGAGCATTCCTAATGAGCATTTCCATTGTAGTCATGTGTTCTTGCTACAAACTCTGTTCCCTAACAAGCGACTCCATCCTTCTCCCTGGTAACTGTCTGGATTTGAACCAGACTGTTCGCAACCTTGGTGCCATATTTGATCCTGAGACAAACACCTCCTCTCACCTCCATAACCTACTCTCCTACTTCAGCTAATTTGATGCTGAAACACTCAACCGTGCCTTTACTACCTTGACTATTCCAGTGCACTCCTGGCCGACCTCCTACATTCTACCCTCAAAACTTGACATCCGAAGACTCTGCCCATGTCCTAACCCGCACCAAGTCCCGTTTGCCCATCATCCCTGTGCTTGTTGGCCTATGTTGGCTCCTGGTTAAGCAGTGCTTCAATGTAAAATTTTCATCCTCGTTTTCAAATTCCTTCACAACCTTATTCATCCCTACTTGTGTAATCTCCTCCATCCGCTTAACATTCCGATTTACATGGACCCCTCCGATCCTGGCCTCTTCAGCATCCCCAATTTTAATTACTGTACCATTGGTGTCTGTGCCTCGGCTGCCAAGGCCCTAAGCAATAGAATTCTTTTCATAAACGCCTCCACCTCTCTTCCTATACTTCCTCCTTTAAGATGCCCCTTAAAGCCTATGCCTGACTAAGCTAATGGTCATCTGTCCTAGTATCTCCTTACGTGGCTGTGTTAAATTTTGCTTCGTAATGCTCCTGTGAGGTGCCTTGGAACATTTAATGGCATTAAAGGCACTATAGACTGTTAAAATATCAACCCTTGCCTGTTGCATTTATCAGTGACTATTACTTTGCCCTGAGAAATACTAGTGTTAAGCAACATCACTAGCCTGTCACCATAACCTATCTTCTATTAGATGGTTCTGTACTATTGTTTCTCTGATTCTTGGAAAAAGGGATTTGTAATTATTTAGTGCCTTTCCCACTCTCAGAACATCCCAAAGCACTTTATAATCATGAAGTACTTCCTGAAATATAGTCACTGTTGTGATGCAAGAGTGCAACAGCCAATTTGTGCACAGCTAGCTCCTACAAATAGCAATGTGATAATTACCAGATAATCTGTTTTTGTGATGTTAATTGAGGAATAAATATTGGCCAGGCACTGGGGATAAAATACTCAGACTGGGCAGTATTTGCAGAGGAGGAAACAAGAGTTTGAATTTAGACCAATGACCTTTCATCAGACCTGGTGGAAAAGATAAAAGAGACAAATAGGAATTCTGTCAGCGAGACGAGCAGAGCTTCAAGGTGGTCATTCCTGAAAGAGAAATGGCAGTGAATTAAATTTATTTAATATAGCACCATGGAATCTTTTATGTGCATCTCAGAAAGCAGAGGCTTGGTTTGACATCTCAAAGATGGCAGCTCTGACAATGTAGCCTCCTTCAGTTCAGAGCCTAGATATTTGTGCTCAAGTCCCTGGAGTGGGATTTGAACCCACAACCTTGAGAAGCCATCAACTGACACCTTCTATACTTTTTTTTATAATTTTCTCTAATTTCTGAAGTCCACTAAATAACATTTAAAAAGTTAATATAATATTTCACAGTAACATGATTATAATCTCATTTTTGATATTGTATTACAATTTATTTCAAGACCTCAGCCTGTCTGAAATGTCTGCAGTGCATCTGATATTTTTATATCTCTATATTTTGTGCAAATAGAGTTCTCAGAACATTCCAGTATGTAATCTGGATCAGGAGAGATTGAAAATAGAAGTGTGTACCCTTCCACCCTGACTGGAAAAAACAAAAACCCAAATCCTAAGGTCTTTAAAAGAAAAAGATTGTATTTGGGTTCACCCTGCCAAGAACTCGAGTCTGACATATTCCTAGCACCGTGGATTAACAACATATCTTTCATTTGTTTGTTTAACTAAAATTGACTCTTTTTTTTATTGGTAACTTGAGGTGGTTGACAATGACCAATGCCATTTGGCAAATGGACCCCAGGAGGTAACCATTGTTTGAAAGCTACACTGACTTACATATGTAAGCCATCATTGATGGCGTGCCAATGATAGATGAACCATAACAGTCTCTAAAAAAAACAGAAAATGCTGGAAAACGGAGGGAAAAACAGTTAACGTATCGAGTCCATATGATTCTGAAGAAGAGTCATACGGACTCAAAACATTAACTCTGTTTTTCTCTCTCCAGATGCTGTTAGACCTGCTGAGTTTTTCCAGCATTTTCTGTTTTTATTTCAGATTTCCAGTATTTGTAGTATTTTGCTTTTATAAGTCTCTAGACAGATCATCAACATTTCAAAATTACCTCCATGTTGCAGGCTAACACATTGTTGAGAAAATTGTTGAACATTATAGAAATACATTTAAAAAACACATCTAAACAATACAGGTGAAGACCACATTGTCTTATTCTTCATTCTTGTAGAGTAATGGGTTAATGGTTATGTTGATGAAGATGTAGGCATGATATCAGGATCAGGTGACCAAGAGTCTCCAAGACAGCAGGACGCAGAACAGTCTGTGTCTTAGAAACCATTTACTTACTATGAAATCTTGTATAAAGTGTAAGTAAGTAGTTTCTAGAAAAGCTATATACCAACTATCTCAGTCACTCAGACAAAGTTGAACCTTTTCAAAATGCTTCTTAAATTGTAACTTAAAATGTTTTTCTTTTTTCCAGTATGACTATTGTTATGATCTGACTAGGGACAGTCAACATTTAAAGAGAAATCTGAACACCTTGTTTTAATCAATAGAACTACGCCCCAAGATGTCACTTTTTTTAAACAAAACACAAACTTTATTGCATGTAGAACAAATCAAAGCAGATACATATAGTTATGTTAACACTATTGCTTATACCTACACATGCTAGGCCCTCAGGTTTATTCCTTCCTTCCCCCATAATTAAAAGTTAGTTACTTCTGTAGGGAACAAACATAAGTATGCCGAAGTACTCTGGAAGTTATTTAATTCTTCTCAGCTCCAACTATTCTCAGAGATAAACCTTTCATTTAACATCTCTTGATTGGGGATGCTCTTGTTCCCTCTGCTTACTTTTCCAAGCTAAAATGTTGGTTGCTTTCTTTCGCAAGACTGTTGGGATCACCTGTAGATTCTTCTACTAATTTCAAATGAGGCAACCTTCCAGTTCCTGTTCCCTCACAAAATTCAAACTGAGATCACGTTTCACCCACATTCCACATGGTGAATGGTGAAGTTAGTTCTTTTTAAAACTCTGCTTACAGTGTAGGTTTGTGTTGGCTGTCTTCTCTCAGTGAGCTGCAAACTGCACACACCAATTCCAAGCTGCAACTATTAATTGGATGTCCCTCTGTCCCTTTATAGACGAAGTTTCCGTCTGCCCTGCAATTTGGGTTTCCAAATCCAAGTTTTTTTTTGGTTTTCTGAGAACTGGTTAGTCTCCTCTCTCTGTTTTCCTTTTTCTGTGCCCATTGTCAGTTTCTGTTTTCAGTAAAGTCATACATGAGTTGTTTCTCCCACCTAATGTTTTATAGCTCTTCTATTTAGACCTTTTAACTGTTATAACCTCCCAGCTAGTTTATGTTGCATTCACATCAGATGTTTATCAGTTTTAAATTAAGTTTCCCCCCCACCTATCTACAGTTAAACATTAATTCCTAAAACCACAAGTTATATACTAAAACACATGAAGCATAAACTAGGTATTCGCAACACTATAATCTATAATTTCACCAGTTGATGTGATGTGAATTTGGGTTTCCAGTTCTTTGAGTATTACCTGATGTAGCTTCCATATAATTTTACTTACTTATGATTGTAAAGATTTTTTTGTAGCAGAATTTTGTAGCAGAGATTTATCTCTCCAGGTAAACGAACTCCATGGAGAGGAATCCTTCTGTTTGGTCCTCCTGGAACTGGCAAATCCTATCTGGCAAAAGCCGTGGCAAAAGAAGCAAACAATTCTACATTTTTTTCAATCTCCTCTTCTGACTTGGTCTCTAAATGGCTTGGAGAAAGTGAAAAGTGAGTTTCTATCATCTTGTATATGGATCTTTGAATTAATATCTTTGACATTGCTTACTTGAATATTGATAATGGACAATTTTGTGTTTCCTGCCTCTTCTCTTTAAGAGCTTTTTTTGCAAGATATTGTACGTCATATTTCTGTCTAAATCAATCCAGGTCAGAAGAGGAAGTGTTAACCAATTCAAAGTGAAATTAACATAGCAAGTTGGTTAAGGTCATTGCTGAAAAAAGAGACATTTCTAAGCTTTTCGTCTTGCACTCGTCAGGACACTCACAAGAACACCAAAATAAGGAGGAAAACAGCAGCTTGTACTATATGTGAAGAGAGTGCTGATTGGTTGGCAAGTGGCGTTGCCATGGGGAATGCATCACTGATGGTGACTGACAGTTAACTGCCAAGCAGTGTTTGAAATTTGAACCAGGCAGCTTGACCCTGAGGAATGAGTCAGTGAATGGCTGTCCTTGTTGACTCTGCCTGATTACCTTGACCTTTCCCAAGTGCTAGTGCTATTGCTTCTTTAATAATAGCTTCTAACATTTTCCCTATGACAGATGTTAAGCTAACTGGCCTGCTGTTTCCCGCTTTCTGTCTCCTTCCCTTTTTGAATAATGGAGTTACATTTGCTATCTTCCAATCTGATGAAACTTTCCCTAATCTAAGGAGTTTCGGAAAATTAATTCCAATGCATCAACTATCTCACTAGCCACTTCTTTTAAGACCCTAGAATGAAGTCCATCCGGACCCGGGCACTTGTCAGCCCGCAGCTCCAACAATTTACTCAGCACCGCTTCTCTGGTGATTGTAATTTTCCTGAGTTCCACCCTCCCTTCCATTTCTGATTTTTTACGCTGCTTCTGGGATGTTACTTGAATCGTCTATAGTGAACGCTGATGCGAAATACCTGTTCAATTCATCTGCCATTTCCTTGTTTTCCATTATCAATTCTCCAGACTCACTTTCTGTAAGACCAATGCTCACTTTGTTAACTCATTTCTTTTTAAAATATTTCTAGAAACTCTTACTATCTTTTTATATTTCTGGCCAGCTTTCTCTCATACTCTAATTTTTCTCTCCTTATTAATTTTATAGTCATCTTTTGCTGTCCCTTATATTCTGTGCACTCTCTGGCCATCCAGCGATCTTTGCACAATTATACACTTTTTCTTTAAGTTTGATACTATCTTTAACCTTTCTAGTTAACCACAGATGGTGTGTCTTTCCCTTGGGCCTTTTCTTACACGTTGGAATGTATCTATTCTGTATATTCTGTAATTTCCCCTTAAATGTTTGCCACTGCATCTCTATTGACCCACCCCTTAGCCTAATTTGCCAATTCACTTGAGCCCGCTCTGCTTTCTTACACTCATAATTGCCATTATTTAAGTTTAAAAACATAGTCTGGGACGCACTCCTCTCTCCCTCAAAGTGAATGTAAAGTTCAAGCATATTATGGTTGCTGCTACCTAGGTGTGCCTTCACTGTGAGCTCATTAACCCCAGCTTGTTGCACAATTCCAGATCTAGCATAGCCTGCTCTCTGGGTGGCTCCACAACCTGCTGTTCTAAGAAACTACCCGGAAACATTCTACGAACTCCTCATCTAGGTTAGCTTTACCCGTCTGACTTTTCCAGTCTATATGTAGATTAAAATCTCCCATGATTATTGCTATGCCTTTCTGACAAGCTCCCTTTATTTCTTCCTCTATGCTCCATCTACCATGTGGTTACTGTTCGGAGGGCTGTACGTGGCTCCCACAAGTGACTTCTTGCCTTTACCATTTCTCATACCTACCCAAACCTTTTCCATATCCAGGTTTCCTGAACTTAGGTCATCCCTCTCTATTATGCTAATACCACCATCAACTAATAGGGCCACCCCTACACCTTTTCCTTGCTTCCTGTCCTTTCTAAATGTCCTATACCCTTTAATATTCAGGTCCCAATCCATGTCTTCCTGCAGCCATGTCTCATTAATGGCTATCAAATCGTACTTATTTATTTCTATGTGCACTCTCAGTTCATCTGTTTTGCTTCGAATGCTTCATGCATTCAGATATAGAGCCTTTAGTTTTATCCTTTTTATAACCTCTAGTCTCATCTGTTGATTTACTGTTAGATTTGAACTCTACCCTTTCCTTACCCGTAATAGTACCTTTCTGTTTTGCCTTGTCTCTACTCTTTGATTTAGCACATCTTCCCAAATTTGTACCTTTGCCCCCACTACTTAGTTTTAAAACCTCTCTAGTTCCCTCGTTATGTGGCTCACAAGAACACTGGTCCCAGCACTGTTCAGGTGTAGACCGTCCAACAGTACAGATCCCACTTTTCCTAATACTGGTGCTAGTGCCCCACAAACCAGAACCCACTTCTCCCATACCAGGCTTTGAGCCATGCATTCATCTCCCTAATCAGATTTGTCCCATGCCAGTTTGCACATGGCCCAGGTAATAATCCAGAGATTATGACCTTCAAAGTTCTACTTCTTAATTTGATGACAAGCTCCTTATACTGACTATGCAGAACCTCCTTCTTTGTCTTGCCTATGTCATTGGTACCACCATGAACCCCAACATCTGGGTCCTCCCCCTCCCACTGCAAGTTCCTTTCCAGCCCCGAGCAGATGTCCCGAACCCTGGCACTGGGCAGGCAGCATAGCCATCTGGAATCATGCACTTTGCTGCAGAGAATGTGTCAATCCCTCTGAGTGTACTGTCCCATATTACCACTACATTCCTTGTAACTCCCCTTGCTTGAATGGCTTCCTGTACCACGGTGCCATGGCCAGTTAGCTCATCCAAACAAGCTGAAGAAACCTGTTGAACAATTGCAAGGGCCGAGGCTCCTGCCCTCTGGGCTCCCTTACCTTTCTCACTTGCAGTCACACCCGCCTGTCCCTGACCACTGACCAAATCAGAAGACTCCATCCTAAGTGGTGTGACTACCTCCTGGAATAAAGCGCCCAGGTAACTTTTCCCCTCCCAGTGTCTGCAGCTCGGCCTCCAGCTCAATAACTCAGAGCCGAAATTCCTCCAGCTGCAAACACTTAACTGCATTTGTGTTTGTCCTGGATCACACCGGTAGCCAGAAGCTCCCACATTTTGCTATCGCAGCGCATCACCTGCCCTGCCAACTCCAATATGTGTTAATGAATTAATTGCTAATTTAATTATAATTAATTATAATTAATAAAGCTTGCACTTCCCAATAGGTTTTGGCACTGCCAGTAAACTTTACAATACTGATAAAACAATACAGTACTTAGAATACTGATGAAACTAATAATACCAGTTAATGGTTAACCTGCTTCTGCTGCACCAAAGTGGAAATCAAATACCAGAGGCTGAAAAAGAGTAAAACAAAAAGCACCTCCTCCCCGCCCTTCACTGAACACCCCACTCAGCACATTTTACTTCTTGCAGTTAACCTTACCTAAAGCACCTCTTTCCCCCTATGCACTGAATTCCCACTTTGAACCAAATTCCCAATGTCTTTGTAACAATCCTATAAATGCACACGTGTACAAGATTGTGATGCAATTGGATGAAAGATTTCAGAACCTCACTCCACAAAGCAACCAGTGGCCAGAACCTGCAACAAGATTGTGGCAATTGATATGGAAAAGTTGAACAGGGAGGGTTGATTTTGGTAAACCTTAACCCAGAAATGCCATTAAAAATCCTGAAAACAGGAAGTAAGATTTGTGAACTAGGGTTGCATACTATAAATAAGACCTTTCGTTTGTGAGGTATATTTCGGGTATTTGTTGGTTACACTGCAGGAATGTTTACATTGCTATACATTGTATTTCTGCCTTATTCAGGTTGGTAAAGAATTTATTTCAACTTGCCCGAGAGCACAAGCCTTCAATTATCTTTATAGATGAGGTTGATTCTCTCTGTGGATCGAGGAGTGAAAATGAAAGTGAAGCTGCAAGGCGTATTAAAACTGAATTCTTGGTCCAGATGCAGGGTAAGCACCTTTAATGGGGTTAGTCTTGTTTATAGTTTGAGTTTAAAGTTCTATGTGGAATCAGAAAAGTTCATTTAGGCCACCATTCCTTTACAGTATTGTGAACTTTATCCAATCAATTAACCTTCTAAACAGAGGTTTCAGACGTTCTCTCTATACGCATGCCCAAAAAGCAAATAGAGTCCCCAGAATGTCAACCAAATGTTCCATCCTTGTTCTTTGGTGGTTTTCATAATGTGATGTTTCTGTGACGCCAGCAAAACTTGTGCAGCACAGAGCTATGGTCCTCTCTTTATTTTATTTTACAAACTTCAAACTTGTTCCAGATATTATGGGGAGGTGGTGGCATACTGGTATTGTCGTTGGACTAGTAATCCAGAGACCCAGGTTCGAATCCCACCATGGCAGATAGTGAAATTTGAATTAAATAAGAATCTGGAACTAAAAATCCATTTAGGGAAGGACAACACACAGCAATGTGGTTGACTCTTAACTGCCCTCTGAAATGGCTTAATTGCTAAAAAGTCTAAAAGGAATGGAACCTACGGAGCACCCGGTATCAACCTAGACACCGGAAATGCCCTGTCCAAAATTGGGAGAGCTGCCTTGCAGACTAGTCAAGCAACAACCTGACATAGTCATACTCACAGAAACATACCTTACACCACCATCACCGTCCCTGGGTATGCCATAGTGGTATACAGTCGAGTTGGGGGAGTTGCCCTGGGAGTTCTCAACATCGACTCTGGACCCCTTAGAGTGTCATGGCATCAGTTAATGGGCAAAGAAACCGCCTGCCGATTACCACATACTGCCCCCCTCAGTTGATGAATCAGCCTGAATTCCCTAGCATCAGAGATGTCAGTCTTCAGCTAATTCGATTCACTCCACATGATAACAAGGCACTGGATACTGCAAAGGCTATGGGCTCTGACAATATTTCAGCAATAGTACTGAAGACTTGTGCTCCAGAACTTGCTGCGCGCTTAGCCAAGCTGTTCCAGTACAGATACAACACTGGCATCTACCCACTATGTGAGAAATTGCCCAGGTATGTCCTGTACACAAAAAAGCAGGACAAGTCCAAAACGGCCAATTACCGCCCCATTAGTCTACTCTGCATCACCAGTAAAGTGATGAAAGGGATCATCAACAGTGCTATCAAGCAACACTTGCTTAGCAATAGTCTGCTCAGTGATGCTCAGTTTGGGTTCTGCCAGGGCCACTCAGCTTCTGACCTCATTACAGCCTTGGTTCAAACACGGACAAAAGAGCTGAACTCCCGTGGTGAGGTGAGAGTGACTGCCCTTGACATCAATGACCGAGTGTGGCATCAAGAAGCGCTAGGAAAACTGGAGTCAATGGGAATCTGGGAAAACTCTCTGGTGGTTGGAGTCATACCTAGCACAAATGAAGATGGTTGTTGGAGATCATTCATCTCAGTTCTAGGACATCACTGCAGGAGTTCCCCAGTGCAGTGTCCTAGGCCCAACCATCTCCAGCTGTTTCATCAACGACCTTCCTTCCATCATAACGTCAGAAGTAGGGATGTTTGCTGATGATTGCTTAATGTTCGGCACCATTTACGAGTCCTCGGGTACTGAATCAATCCATGTCCAAATGCTGCAAGACCTGGACAATAACTAGGCTTGGGCTGACAAGTGGCAAGTAACATTCGTGCTGCACAAGTACGAGGCAATGACCATCTCCAACAAGAGAGAATCTAACCATCACCCCTTGACAATCAATGGCATTACCATTGCTGAATCCTGGGGGATTACCATTGATGGGAAACTGAACTGGACTAGCCATATAAATACTGTGACTACATGAGCAGGTCAGAGGATAGGAATCCTGCGGCGAGTAACTCACCACCTGACTCCCCAAAGCTTCTCCACCATCTACAAGGCACAAGTCCGGAGTGTGATGGAATATTCTCCACTTGCTTGGATGAGTGCAGCACCAACAACACTTAAGCTTGACACCATCAGGACAAAGCAGCTCGCTTGATTGGCACCACATCCACAAACATTCACTCCCTCCACCACTGACGAACAATGGCAGCAGTGTGTACCATCTACAAGACACACTGCAGAAACTCACCAAGGCTCCTTAGGCAGTACCTTCCAAACCCACAACCACTACCATCTGAAAGGACAAGGCTGGAAGAAACATGGAAACACCACCACCTGAAAGTTCGCCTACAAACCACTCACCATTGGAAATATATCGCTGTTCCTTCGTTGTAGCTGGGTCAAAATCCTGGAAGTTCCTCCCTAACAGCACTGTGGGTGTACCTCCACTACATGGACTGCAGTGGTTCAAGAAGGCAGCTCACCACCTTCTCAAGGGCAATAAATGCTGGCCTAGCCAGCGACTTTCGCATCCCATGAATGAATTTTAAAAATGTAGTTCTGTTTTGAAAACTATTGATCAACACAGCATTAACAGATTTTGCTGGGAATCTGTTCCACTTATCTATTGCATCAGAGAGAGAAAAGAGAATCCTAATTAAGTGCTACATGAGACTCAATTTCCAAATTCGCAGTTGAAGCCTACATCTACATGATCAATTACTTTTGGTATTTAAATGAAAACTGAAGAAATGAAATAACTTGCATTTATAGAGCCCCTTTCACTTCCTCAGGAAGTCCAAAAACACATCAGTCAATAAATTACTTTTGAAGTGTCACTGTTATGGCATGCTAAACATGGCAACCAGTCTGCGCCTAGCACCCAAACAATGAGATAGGACAGTTAGGCCTAATTGACTCTTGCCATTTAGACATTACAACAACAGATTTTGTCTATATAGTACCTTTAACCTAGTAAATTCACCTAGGACATTTTTGTACATACCTGCCAGACACGTTAAAGTAGCACAACGGTTCAGTGACGAAATCAATATATCAATTTAAAATGTTCAGCAATGTTCTTATTTTATTAACAAACCACAAAATTAAAAGATAAGCTCAAAGCTGTAGTCTAATTTTAGGTTCTAAATGGCATTTGGAAGAAAAGTTGATAGCAAGTTCAATTTTGTGACTGCGTCTTCATTATTAGTGTGTGCAACCTTTTGCCATGTGGGTGTATTAAGGACTACAGGTTCTTGTTGGGTGCAGCCTATAGTCCCAGGTTGTTTTGTGAAATATTTAAATAACTGTAAGACATTGCATTTTACATTTGACTTGGTGTTAAATTGCAGAAAATGAAAGACTTGTCAGTTTTATGATGCTTTTATTTATTAAATAAGATTTAATGGGAAATATTCTATCTAACTAGATAATTCATGGACTAAGCAAAATTAATGTATCAGTGAATGAAAGCTATTTGAAAGCTGTAATCACCAAGATCTTTTAAACCAACACTTCTCTCCCAAGAAAACTGTTAAATTTGTACATATGCATCGAAGGCTACAAAGATGCTTCATCCAACTTTACTACTGTGGCATTTTCAGTTTTAGTTTCTGAGAATAATGTTTCTTTCCAGCAGTACTCCTGGTCCACGATATAATTTATATCAAAATTAATAGAATGCTTGAAATGATCACCTGTTGTGATTTGTGCTGATAGAAACTGACCTGCTCTACTGAAAAATTTTAACCTTAACTTTTATTGATGAGGATCTGCTTTTCATTGAACTGCAATCTTTTTAATGAATGATCTGACACATTGCTGAATCTTGAACCTGAACATTAACTAGCACATGTCTAACTTGACACTAAGGTATAACAACCTTAGTTTACTTAATCAAAATTTCACTTTATGGAATTTTCAACATGATGAGTTTCCAAAGAGATGAAATTCAACTTGTCACTGTTCAAATTCCTACTATGTCCTGTTTTGTATATAATGCACATTACACACTAACACTTGATTAACTTTTAACAGGTGTTGGAGTAGATAATGAAGGAATTTTGGTACTTGGAGCAACAAATATCCCATGGGTTCTGGATTCTGCCATAAGAAGACGGTAAAATGTTTATGCAACATTTTTTGTTACTGATGCCTTTTAAATGAAAATAACACCTGTCAGAAGTTTATCCGTACTGGTAAACAAATTATGACTCCCTATTAGCATGCGTGCATGCACAATGATGCCGATTTTTATGGCTGACAAAACCTGCTGTCAAGAAAACTGAAAGCAGCCCCTTGTGAAATGCTGCACTCAAGAATTACAGGTCAACTTTTCACTAAACAATTATCACTCTTAACAAAGCACAACATTCAAAGATTGCTTCGTGCTGCCATTGATTGTAATTGTCCAAAGAGCTTTAACTGTTGGATACAAAATACTATGTATAACCTCTTGTCATTTCATAGAGAGAAACAACTGGCACGGTATATGGGGAATCCTAAATGCATGCATCTAACATCTTGTGTTTACTTTCAATGGCCAGTGCTGTCACTGGGGAAAATAGAAAATTGTTCATTATATGTTTTATCATGATTTTCTATTTGGATGATGCATTTTTACTGTAAAATCAAAATACAAATTGTGGTAAGCTTGATTGAAAAAAGGAAGCAGACACCATAAAGATCTATTTGTGTAATTATGAATGAGATTTTCCTTGCAGAGATCTTAAATTATTTTGAAGATATAGCTGGCTTTTGGATTTATCTTGGCGCCTAATTGATAATATAATATCGTGGAATCCAACTACTGAAGCCAATTTGAATTGATGTTTTGATGGGAGAATAATGTTCTATTAGTACAGTATCCCCAAAACAAGTGCAAATAATCATATGCATTGAATTTGGTCAATCTACTTATCAGAGCTAATTCAGCCCCCATCCCCATCCCGTAACTTAGCAAAGCAGTGCTAAAATATGGATTTAATGCTGTGAATGCAGATAGTCTCAAAGCTTTGTATACCCAATGATCACCATTATTATTGATCAAATCAAATTAATGCACCTCATTATCACCGGGTCTTTGGCATTACAAAATTTCTTACATTTAAACTGTTGTTTTCCAGATTTGAGAAACGTATCTACATTCCATTACCTGAACAGGGTGCTCGTGCTATAATGTTTAGATTGCACCTTGGGACAACGCAGAATAGTCTGACTGATGAAGATTATCGGATATTGGCGAAGAAAACAGAAGGATATTCTGGGGCTGACATCAGTATCATAGTACGAGATGCTTTGATGCAGCCAGTCAGAAAGGTTCAGTCAGCTACTCATTTCAAGACGGTAAGGTACCATAAAAATAAAGTCAGTAATTTTCAGGAAAGATGTATCCATCCTATTAACCATAAAGATAAATGTAAAGAAATTCATTAACCAAAGTTGAAATTATATTTCACCCTTTCTCCTCAGCTATTTGGTTCATGTCTGCCATGGCTCATTTTTCACGGATGTTAACTCTATGTATCAGCTATTAGAATTTGGAGAATAGCACTCAAAATGAGTTGTGCTCCCTTTTGTTCTTCACATCCTAATTCTTTAAGGATCTACCTTGCCTTCAACCCACTGTTCACTCTGTACCACACCTTTCAAATGGTTTAATTCTTACCAACAACAAAGGTTTGAAGTTCTGTCGAAGGGTCATGAGGACTCGAAACGTCAACTCTTTTCTTCTCCGCCGATGCTGCCAGACCTGCTGAGTTTTTCCAGGTAATTCTGTTTTTGAAAAGGCTTGCATCTCTTTTTATGGTTTTCCTTTCTGCATAAAGATGGTTTGCCAAAAGGCAACCTTTCCTTGTAAGATAACTTCCCAAGTCCAAGGGATCAATCAAGTAAACCACCTTGGAACTGCTTCTACACACTTATATCCTTTCTTAAATAAGGAGATAAAAACTAGAGTACTCTAGACATGGTCTCACCTATGCCCTGTACAACTGCAGCAAAACATCCCTACTTTCATATTCCATTATCTGAAGAAGAGTCATATGGACTCAAAACATTAACTTTGTTTCTCTCTGCACAGATGCTGCCGGACCTGAGTTTTTCCAGCATTTTCTGTTTTTATTTCAGATTTCCAACATCAGTATTTTGCTTCTATTTATATTCCATTTGCCTTCCTAATCACTTATTGTAGCTGCATACTAATTAGAATTCATGTGCAATATCTCTCCACTGAAATAATATGCTGCTTTTCTATTCTTCCTGCTTAAATGGACAAGTTCACATTTCCCAAATCTTACACAATCTGCCAGTTTTTTTTCCCACTCACTTAACCTATCCCTGTCCCTTTGCAAACTTCTTAAAGTCCTCTTCACTACTTACTTTCCAATCCATCATTGTGTCATCAGCAAATTTAGCAACCATATATTCGGCCCCTTCATCCAAGTCATTGATATAAATTGTAAATAATTGAGGCCACAGCACTAATCCCTGTCGCATCCACTCGTCACACCTTTACAACCCAAAATAGACCTATTTATCTCTACTCTCTGCTCCCTGTTAGCTAACCAATCCTCTGCTCATGCTGATCTGTTACCCACTACACCGTGAGCTCTCATTTTGTGTAGTTACCTTTGATGTGGCACCTTGTCAAATGCCTTCTGGAAATCCAAGTACAGTAAATCCACAGGTTCCCCTCCATCCGTGTTGCTTGTTACTTCCTCAAAAAGCTCCAATAAATTAGTCAAACATGATTTTCCTTTGACAAAATCATGTTCACTCTGCTTGATTAAATTGAGATTTTCTTAGTGCTCTGCTATAAACTCTTTAATAATAAATTCCATCAATTTCCCTACAACAGATGTTAAGCTAACTGGCCTGTAGTTTCCTGCTTCAGTCTCCCTCTTGAATAGAGGAATCACATTTGCTATTTTCCAATCTGATGGGACATTTCCAGAATCCATGGAATTTTGTAAAATTAAAAACCAATGCATCTACTATCTCAGCAGCCACTTCTTTTAAGACCATAGGATGCAGTCCGTCAGGACCTTGGGACTTGTCAGCTTTTGGTACGGATAATTTTCTCAGCTCCTCCCTCCCTTTTACCTCCTGTTTCATAATTTCTAATGTTATTTGTATCCTTTATAATGATGACAGTTGTAGAATATCTGCTCAATTCATCCACCATTTCCTTATTTTTGATTATTAACTTCCCATTCTCACTCTCTAGAGGGTTGATGCTCACTTTACTTTTTCCTTTTTAAATACCTGTAGGAACTCTTATTATCAGTTTTTATATTTCTAGCTAGCTTTCTCTCCATACTCTCATTTCTCCCTCCTTATATTTTAGTCGTTCTTTGCTGTTCTTTATATTCTCTCCAATCTTTTGACCTGCAATTCATGTTTGTAGATTGATTTGATACTATCTTTAACTTTAGTTAGCCATGGATGGTGTGTCCTTCCCTTAGAGCCTTTCTTTCTTACCAGAATGTATCTTCTGAGTATTTTGAAATCTCTGCTGCCTGACACTGCATCTCTACTGACCTTAACCTAATTTCCCAGTTCACTTTAGCCAGCACTGTCTTCATAATTGCCCTTTTTTAAGTTCAAAACACTAATGTTGGATCCACTCCTCTCTCCCTCAAACTGAATGTGAAATTCAATCATATTATGACCACTGCTACCTAGGGGCACCCTCACTGAAGTCATTAATCATGTCTCATTGCAGATTACCAGATCTAGTATAGCCTGCTCTCTGGTTAGTGCTGAAACGCACTCCTCTACGAAACTGACCCAAAAACATACTATGAACTCATCATCAAAGCTACCTTTGCCAGTCTCATTTGTTCAATCTATATGAAGATTAAAATCAACCATGATTATCACCATACCTTTCTCACAAGCCCCCATTATTTCTTCCTGTGTACCCGTCCTACAGTGTTGTTCTGTTAGGGGTCTATGACACACTCCTACAACTGACTTCTTAGCTTAAAAACAAAAAACTGCGGATGCTGGAAATCCAAAACAAAAACAGAATTAGCTGGAAAAACTCAGCAGGTCTGGCAGCATCGGCGAAGAAGAACAAAGTTGACGTTTCGAGTCCTCATGATCCTTCAACAGAACTGAGTAAAAATAGGAGATGGGTGAAATATAAGCTGGTTTAAGGTGGGGAGAGAGAAGTGGTGGGGGGGTGGTTGTAGGGATAAGCAAGCAGTGATAGGAGCAGATAATCAAAAGATGTCACAGACAAAAGAACAAAGAGGTATTGAAGGTGGTGATATTATCTAAAAGAATGTGCTAATTAAGAATGGGATGGCAGGACACTCAAGGTACAGCTCTAGTGGGGTGAAATAAGACTAACAGGGCATAAAAGGTATAGATTTAAAAATAATGGAAATAGGTGGGAAAAGAAAAATCTATATAAATTATTGGAAAAAACAAAAGGGAGGGGAAGAAATGCAAAGGGGGTGGGGATGGGGAAGGGAGTTCAAGATCTAAAGTTTTTGAATTCAATATTCAGTCCGGAAGGCTGTAAAGTGCCTATTCGGAAGAGAAGGTGCTGTTCCTCCAGTTTGCGTTGAGCTTCACTGGAACAATGCAGCAAGCCAAGGAGAGACATGTGGGCAAGAGAGCAGGGTGGAGTGTTAAAATGGCAAGTGGCAGGGAGGTTTGGGTCATTCTTGCGGACAGACCGAAGCTATTCTGCAAAGCGGTCGCCCAGTTTGCGTTTTGTCTCTCCAATGTAGAGGAGACTGCATTGAGAGCAACGAATGCAGTAGACTAACTTGGAGGAAATGCAAGTGAAATGCTGCTTCACTTGAAAGGAGTGTTTGGGCCCTTGGACGGTGAGGAGAGAGGAAGTGAAGGGGCAGGTGTTGCATCTTTTGCGTATGCATTGGGGAGGTGCTGTAGGTGGGGGTTGAGGAGTAGGGGGTGATGGAGGAGTGGACCAGGGTGTCCCAGAAGGAATGATCCCTACGGAATGCCGCCAGGGTGGGTGAAGGGAAGATGTGTTTGGTGGTGGCATCATGTTGGAGTTGGCGGAAATGGCGGAGGATGATCCTTTGAATGCGGAGGCTGGTGAGGTGATAAGTGAGGACAAGGGGGACTCTATCATGTTTCTGGGAGGGAGGAGAAGACGTGAAGGCAGATGCGCGGGAGATGGGCTGGATACGGTTGAGGGCCCTGTCAATGACCGTGGGTGGAAAACCATTTCCGCCAACTCCAGCATGATGCCACCACCAAACACATCTTCCCTTCACCCCCCTAGGGGCTTTCCGTAGGGATCGTTCCCTCCGGGACACCCTGGTCCACTCCTCCATCACCCCCTACTCCTCAACCCCCACCTACAGCACCTCCCCATGCATACGCAAAAGATGCAACACCTGCCCCTTCACTTCTTCTCTCCTCACCGTCCAAGGGCCCAAACATTCCTTTCAAGTGAAGCAGCATTTCACTTGCTTTTCCCCCAACTTAGTCTACTGCATTCGTTGCTCCCAATGTGGTCTCCTCTACATTGGAGAGACCAAACGCAAACTGGGCAACTGCTTTGCAGAACACCTTCGGTCTGCCTGCAAGAATGACCCAGACCTCCCAGTCACTTGCCATTTTAACACTCCACCCTGCTCTCTTGCTCACATGTCTGTCCTTGGCTTGCTGCATTGTTCCAGTGAAGCTCAACGCAAACTGGAGGAACAGCACCTCATCTTCCGACTAGGCACTTTACAGCCTTCCGGACTGAATATTGAATTCAACAACTTTAGATCTTGAACTCCCTTGCCCATCCCTACCCCCTTTCCGTTTCTTCCCCCTCCCTTTTTTTCAATAATTTATATAGATTTTTCTTTTCCCACCTATTTCCATTATTTTTAAATCTATACCTTTTATGCCCTGTTAGTCTTATTTCACCCCAGCCCCACCAGAGCTGTACCTTGCGTGTCCTGCCATCCATTCTTAATTAGCACATTCTTTTAGATAATATCACCACCTTCAATACCTCTTTGTTCTTTTGTCTGTGACATCTTTTGATTATCTGTTCCTATCACTGCTTGCTTGTCCCTACAACCACCACCCCCTCCAACTTCTCTTCTCCCCCACCCCCCCCGTCAACCTTAAACCAGCTTATATTTCACCCCTCCTATTTTTACTCAGTTCTGTTAAAGGGTCATGAGGACTCGAAACGTCAACTTTGTTCTTCTCCGCTGATGCTGCTGGACCTGCTGAGCTTTTTCAGGTAATTCTGTTTTTGTTTTGACTTCTTAGCTTTACTATTTCTCATCTCTACCCAAACTGATTCTACATCTTGATCTCCAGAACTAAGGTCATACCTCTCTATTGTACCAATGTCACCTTTAATTAACAGAGCTACTGCTCCACCTTTTCCAAGCTTCCCATCCTTCTTCAATGTCGTGTGCCCATGAATATTCAGGTCCCAATTTTTGTCATCCTGCAGCCATGTCTCTGTAATTGCTATCAGATCATACAAATTTAATTATTTGTGCTGTTCACTCGTCTGTTAACCTTAGTTCTGTCTTTTTACTTTTTTTTGTAACAGCTAGCCTTATCTGCTGGTGCACTCAGATTTGTGTACACTGTCCCTTTCTGCCATGCTCTGATCATCATTTCCCTTATTCCTACCTTGCTCTTTTGCCTTGTTTTCTCTATTTAATTTATCACATCTTCTCAAACTTGATCCCTTGCCCCCACTATTTAGTTTAAAGCCTTCTCTATATCTGGTTATAAGACTTGCCAGAACGCTCATCACAGCACAATTCAAGTGAAGACTGTCCCAACGGTACAGCTCCCACTTTCCCCAGAATTGGTGCCAGTGCCCCATGAATCGAAACCCATTTCTCCCACACCAATCTTTGAACCACGCATTTAATGCTCTAATCTGATTTACCCTATGCCAATTTGAGGAGGTGGTGGCATAGTGGTATTGTCATTGGATTAGTATTCCAGAGACCCAGGATAATGCTCTGGGGAACCAGATTCAAATCCCGTGGCAGATGGTGAAATTTGAATTTAATAAAAATCAGGAATTAAAAGTCTGATGATGACCATGAAACCATTGCTGATTGTAAAAGTCCATCTGGTTCACTAATGTCCTTTAGGGAAGGAAATCTGTCCTTACCTGGTCTGGCCTACATCTGACTCCAGATGCATAGCAATGTAGTTGACTCTTAAATGTCCCCTGAACAAAGGTAATTAGGGATGGGCAATAAATGCTGGTCTAGCCAATGACACCCATGAACGAATATAAAAAAAAAATTTGGTTGTGGCTCAGGTATTAAACCAGAGGTTATTACCTTTAAGGTTCTGCTTTTTAATTTAGTCCCTAGCTGCTCGTATACCCTCAGTAGAACCTCTTTCTTCAAGCTACCTATGTCATTGGTACGTCGGTGGACTACGATCACTGGAGTTTCCCTCCAGCCCCAAGCCGATATCCCGAGCCCTGACATTGGGTAGGCAACACAGCCATCTGGACTCCCGCTCTCGGCTGCACTATACTATCCCCAACTACCACTACATTCCTTTTAGCTTCCCCACCACCACAGCCACCCCCACCCCCTGCCAATGTTTGAATGGATTCCTGTACCATAGTCAGTTTGCTTATCCATCCTGTACCCACAACTTTCATCCATGTATCTATAAGAATCTTGAAGCTGTTGGACAATTGCAAAGGCTGAGGCTCTTCCGCTTCTACCTTCTGGATGCCCATACCCACCTCACTCGAAATCACACCCTCCTGTCCCTGACTGCTGACCAAAATCAGAAGAGCCAATCTTAAGGGGTGTGACTGCCTCCTGTTACAGAGTGTCCAGGTAATTTTCCTCCCCCCAATGCATCGTAGTGTCTGCAGCTCAACCTCCAGGTCCGTGCCTCTGAGCCGAAGCTGCTCAAGCCACAGACAGTTATTGCACACATATTTGCCCTGGATCACCCCAATGTCCAGGAATTCCCCACATTTTGGAATCGCAATATGTCACCTACTCTGCCATCGTTTTTATGTATTAATTAATTCATAATTAATAAACACTGCTGTTCCAAATAACCTTTATGACTAATAAAACCTCAATTACTAATGAATTGCACAGGTTTTGAAGATAAATTAGCAAAATATTCACCAACCAATCACTTATCTGTTTTCCTGTTATGTCACACTTTGATTTCTCTCAGAACGTGGCCAGTCAGCTCTGAAGCCACAGACTGGACTGGATTGGATAGCTCTTCTAGGTGGTGGTTACTGCCTCCAAGTCCTCTTTCCCCTTGCTCCTTTTCCATTTCCCTATTCATCTGCTTAGTGGTGACTTTCATCCTCCATACTGTAAACTGCTCAGATGTTTCTTTTCATGCAAGAGCATTCTAGACTTACAACTTATTGCAGCCTTTGCCTAATATTTAGACAAAATTTGAAAAGTAATTTGCTTTGTGAAAAATAAAATAATTATAGGCATAATATACCTCCCATTTTGTCATAGCAGAGTAATGCATCACTTAGAACTCCATTAAAGATTTTTTCTATTAACCACCATAAATTCTAAATATCAGATTAAGAGACAGCACATAAATTTATCATCTCACTTTTAAAAAAGTATGGTGTTAAATTTTGATTTTTACTACAAATTCAAACCAACTTTGTATTTGCAAAAAATCTGCCTTGTTATAGTTTGTTGTGGGAATGTTTTTGTCCATATTCTCATATTTCTGGATTTTGTTTTTGTTCTTTCATGGGATGTGTTGTCGCTGACTAGGCCAGCATTTATTGCCCATCCCTAACTGCCCTTGAGAAGGTGGTGGTGAGCTGCCTTCTTGAACCGCTGCAGCCATGTGGTGTTAGGTACACCCTCAGTGTTGTTCGGGAGGGAGTTCCAGGATTTTGACCCACCAACAGTGAAGGGACAGCAATATAGTTCCAAGTCAGGGTGGTGAGCGGCTTGAAGGGGAACCAGGTGGTGGTTTTCCCATGTATCTGTTGCCTTTGTCCTTCTAGATGGCAGTGGTTGTGGGTTTGGAAGCTGCTGTCTAATTTAGTCATAGCATCTCACCAATGTGTACGTTATTTGATGTATTGCTTGGATAGGCAAGTTCTTCTGTTCAGACTTGGCCCAATTAAAATCAAATTTACTTATTGTTATTTATGACATACCACGTTTAGCAGTCTGTTGTGAAATAGTGGCTGTAGCAACTCATAACATCTTAGCAATTGACTACTATAGGCCAGCAGCTAGTTCTGATGAAAGGTCATTGACCTAAAATGATAACTCTGTTTCTCTCTATAGATGCAGCCAAATCTGTGTGTTTCCAGCATTTTCTTTCTTACAGACTCCAAACAATATTTTGCTTTTGTTATCGGCTTGCAAACTTAAAGAATTTACGCTGTTACTCTACTGTACAGAAGAAACATTTAAATTAAGTTTATAGTGTTAGACACATTGTTAACTTGCAGCATAATTGCTAAGTAGTTTGCCTTTTTAAAATTTGTAGGTCAGAGGTCCTTCAAATGCAGATCCATCCGTGATTGTGGATGACCTTCTAACGCCATGTTCACCTGGTGATCCTAATGCTTTGGAGATGACCTGGATCGATGTTCCAGGGGATAAGCTTCTGGAGCCTGTAGTGTCCATGGCAAGTGGCCTTAATTTCTACAGATCTTACTGTTATATCTCGGATCTCAGGTTGTTTATAGTCCTTCACACCACCCCCCACTTCATAACATGTCATGAAAATGAGATGTTTCAAACTACCATCCACAGCTGTCTAAAACAATCTTATTGAAAGAGTTTAACAAATATATTCTTATGTAATAAATAATTTAGCCTTTGGATTATATGCATAGGCTGTGATGCATGCTAATTGATTCCTTAAGTAAATGTGAAAATTAACACACAATGATTGTGCATTTGACCCCATGTTAAAGTTATTTTATATATAAGATGCTTTGAGATGTTTTGTGATACTAAGAACTACATAGAACTAGTGTTGGGAAGATTTTCACAAAAAAACTTAACTGTAAAATGCATTTTTAGGTATGCTAGTGAAGGCAAATACCCTGGAATCATTTAAGAATCGGGGGGATACTATAAAGACGAAAATGAGATTCTTTCTAGATGGAAGAATTAGGATAGGGCAAATGATTTTCCTTAACTATATTTGTCTTGTAAACTATTTAGCCATTCTTTTTGTCCTCAGTCATGTGATCATTACTTGAGATAGCTCAGCACTTTGAGTAATATCTAGCTTCTCACCAATTGTGCAGTGCTGGCTTTTGAGGCTGTTTGCATGTGTCCTTTAAGCCATCAGTAATGCACTAGCCAATCCTGTTGCTCCTAGACTTTGAAATTGTGGCTTCCAGCCATGAAAGTCCATATGAGTCAATATGACTGTCTTTCTCTCCACAGATGCTGTCAGACTTGCTGAGTTTTTCCAGCAATTTTTGTTTTAGAACCATAAATAATCTCTAACTCTGGCAATAAAGACCACATACTCACTAGAACAGGAGTAAGCCAGTCAGTCCCTTGAGCCTATTTCACCATTCAAGTAGATCATGAGTAATCTATATCTTAACTCCATCTGCCTGGCTTGGTTCCATAACCCTTGGTATCCTTTCCTATTAAAAATCTTATTGATCTCAGTTTTGACATTTTTAATTGACCTAGCTTCAACAGCTTTTTGGGGGAGAGAGCTCAAGATTTTAACTGCCCTTTGTGAAGAAGCACATTCTAATATCACTCTTGAATAACCTAGTTCTAATTCTGAATGTTATGCCCCTTATTCTGGACTTTTATACCAGGGGAAATAGTTTCTTTCCTATTTACACTATCAACTCTTTTTATTTAACCATCTTTTAAATACTGTCTTCTGTATTCAAGGGCATTCAAGCTTGGTTTGTGCAATCTTTTCTTGTAATTGAGCTTCTTGGTCCCAGTGTCATTCTGGTGAACCTGCAATGTAAACCTTTCAGGGCCAGCATATCCTTCTTAAGATCCAAAACTGAATGCAGAATTCAGTGTGGTCTAGCTAAAGTTCTGAACAGCTGTAAGTAATTTAAAAGCAAAATACTGAGCATGCTGGAAATCTGAAACAAAAACAAGAATTGCTGGAAAAACTCAGCAGGTCTGACAACATCTGTGGAAAGAAAGACAGAGTTAACGTTTCGAGTCAATATGACTGTCTTTCTCTCCACAGATGCTGTCAGACTTGCTGAGTTTTTTTCAGCAATTTTTGTTTTAGAACCATAAATAATCTCTAACTCTGGCAATAAAGGCCACCACTTCATTAGCCTTTCTTAATTTTTTTTAACCAGTCCCCTAGATTTGAGTGATTTTTGCTCCTGGGCCCCCCTATATTTCTGCTTCTCAGCATTTAGAAAATATTCCAATTTTTAGTCCAAATGGATGACCTTGCACTTTCCCACATTGAACTTCCAGTTTTGTCCACTCATTGAATCTATCATAGTCCATTTGCAACTTTCTGCCCCCATCTACACACAATAAGATCGTTTCTGCTTGCTTCTTGATGTTGGTCATACTCTCTACAGAGAATATAAAAGAATGGAGTTCCACTTAATTTTCATGTGTAGTGTTTGATACAGCAGTATCAACCTGGGAGAATAGAGGAAAGCCAGATGCAAGGGAGTAGCATGTCGTCTCTTATATAAAAGAGGTAGTGAGAATAGTGTCGTTATGTGTGGATAACCTTTATGGGTAAAATGCTTTTTTAAATCACTTATCTACAGTATAGAAATATTGAGTTGCCCTTAGATGAAGATTAACTTTTAAAAATTTACTCAAAATTTATATAAAGAATTGGCTCATTTTTAAAGGAATTGTATTAAGTACACTGAGTACTTTAAAAATTCAGTTCCTATTAAATTGTTAAAGGAACTGTTGGAGATATAAGAGCTTCACAAAGAGCTGTGGTCAATTCCAGCAGTTTAGAGTGTAAGAGAGGAAAGTGAAAGTCTCCTAAAAATTGCCATTTAACAATAACATGATCTATGCAAATAGTCATACATTCTGCTAGGATTATTCATAACAGTCTCTAACTATACTTAATCATTTCCCTCTTTCATTTTCTTTAACAGCCTGATATGATGCAATCGTTGGCAAGCATAAAACCGACTGTTAATGATGAGGACTTGGAGAAGTTGAAGAAATTCACAGAAGATTTTGGTCAGGAAGGCTAAACCATAAGACCTTAATTTGCACTGCAGAATATTTTTTTCTTGTACATCTCTTTTTTCTATTCACTTAAATCAATTGCATACTATAGTAAAGGTTTATTTTTCTCTTCATTTTATTATTGGAACTATTGTGTTTCAGGCCATGGGACTTAATATATATAGTCTTAACTCCAACTTTATATAATACTAATTTCTACATTTGCCTTTAGGAAACTAGTTCTCATATCTAATAATCTAAAAAAGGCTAAGAGAAACATAATATAGATTTCATCGAGGGTTTAGCATGATATTTAAACAACATTACTGAAATTATTAAGAATTTTAAAATGAATGAAGTACCCTGTACATACAATGTGCTGACATTATTAAGGAATGTAAAATAATCTTGGATATCATTGGTACATTCTAAATACTTTGTGAATGGGGCATTTTAAAGAGACTATTTGCACATAAGCTCTAATAACCGTACTGCCCATAGGATTGACCATTTCATTGTACTTCAGGTAGGCTCTAAAATTTCCAGCTGTGTGTAAAATATAAACTTGAAGCTTTGTATTGAAGAAATTGGGACTACTTATGCAGTTATTTGTATTCAAAGAAATACGAATGAAGTGATCAACTTCCATATATGTAGATTTTTTATAATGGAAACCTGTTTGGGAGCCGTTATATTTCCTGTTTAATTTCTGTTTTTTGTAAATAAAGCTTACATCTACCTAATGCTATCCTGTTTTGAATTCTTCTTTCAGGAGACAGTGTTTTTTTATTTACTGAGCTGCTCTTCAATAAAAATTCTTGTTTGTCCTTCGTGAGTGATATAGGCACATTTTTCTAGAAATCTAAATCTGCATGTATAATAGCTAGGTTGTAGGGTGGTAGGAAGCAACTTTATTTTTGTGCAGAATTGTGAGTTCACCTGGTTTACTCAGTGTTGAACAGGGGTTTAGGACTATGAAATGAGATATGGGGAACGATTTGGCAGAAGTGAAGGTTATAGCTTCGCCCATAATTACGGAAAGTCCAACTGAGGCTTAAGAGATGGAACATTTACAAGAACAAGCTCCTGGTATTTTTCAATCATGTGTGATGTGATCAGAGCATTGGCTAAACAAAGTCTATCACCAGAGGTCAAAGTAATACCATGAGCAGATGTTAGAGTAACCAAAGCTTTCTCTAAGGGTGAGGATAATTCAAAGGAAGTGTTTGGCAGGTCTTCATAAATTGAGGCTCAGAAAGCAGATCCAGAGTTAAACAAGTTAGCACAGTCAGCTGACACTGAAGCTGAGGTGGAAAGAATTCCAGAGTGCTGTTACCTTAAAAACTGAGTTCTGATGATGAAGTGGAGATACCCTCTCCGATCTGTGGATGAGAAATGAACGGTTGTTCATCAAATAGTGGTACCGCCCAAATATTGTAAGGAGATATTGCAAGTAGGACATGAAATCCCTATGGTAGGAGATGTACCCAAGCATAGAGAAACAGGCATTTTACCTGGCCAAGACTTCATAAGGATGTACAATTTTGTGAAATGTGTCATACATGTCAGATAGTAGGTAAACCAAAGCATGTAATCACATGTAGTTAAAGCTACAATTTGATCAGTGGCATTTTCTTTGAGTTCTCTTTTCAGAGTCACTCTTATGAACTCCAGTAAGTCCCAAGGGCTTCCCTTGCAACTTCCAGCATTCTGATAAACATGTCCCACTTTATTACATTGGAAACACTTAGGCCTTCGAGTTTCACCTCCACCCTCAGTACCTTTAATACCCATATCAGTTTTTAAAGAACCATACAGTTGGGTATTAGTAAATTGTGTCGGGCCATTACCCAAAACAAAAGCAGGACATCGGTATATCCTTACAATCATGAATATGACAACCCCATTTCCAGAAGCTATTCCTTTAAGGACAATTACAGCTAAGCCGATAGTGGAAAAGCTAACTCAGTTTTTCATTCGTTATGGCCTACCAACTGAAATACAATCTGACCAATGTTCTAACTTCATACCTAAAATTTTCCAGGACATAATCAGCAGTTTGGGTAGCAAACAAATAAAATCTGCCCAATACCCACAGACACAGGGAGCTTTGCAGAAATATCATCAGGCTCTCAAAACCTTGATTAAGTCCTATTGCTACAAATACCTAAAGGATTGGGACAAAGGATTAGATTTCTTAATATTTGCTACCAGAGATTCTCCCAATGACTCTACTGGATTTAGTCCATTTGAATTGATCTTTGGTCATGAAATAAGAGGTCCATTAAAAGTTCCTAAAGCAGAAAGACGAATCCTCCATGTTGGATTATGTGTCCATGTTTCTAGAAAGACACTCAGGAGCATGAGAGCATTAAAAAATTTCCCAAGCCAAAATGAAAGAACGTGTAGACAAACATACAACAACTAGAATGTTCCAAGCAGGAGACAAAATATGGTATTGTTGCCTCTGCAGAGTAAACCCCTAAAAGTGAAATTCAGTGGCCCCTACAAGATAGTTAGGAGAGTTAGTAAAGTGACTGATCTGATAGATAATCCTGAGTGTCGGAAGAAAAAGTGGTTGTGTCACATAAACATGCCGAAGTAATATCATCGTGATAAGACAGAGCAAGTATGTCAGGTGGTAGAAGTAATGGTGGATGGCAGAGACAAAAAGTGCAAGGTAGAAGGAGAAATAGATGGTGCCCAAAGTGAAACTCCTACAATTTGACAAACCAATATGACAACACTGAGACTGTTAGACACTCTTCTCATATTTAGAGGAAGGACCATGGGAAGATCTAATAAGGTTTCTTAGGAAGTATAAGGGAATTTGTAGATACACCTGGATATATTGTTAGCTAAACAAGGTGATAAATTAGGGATAGAGAAGTCGGTGGGGTACTTTTCCAAGAAACTAAATCAATATCAGAGAAAGTACTCTACAGTAGAAAAAGAAACCCTAGCATTGTTGTTGTCTCTTCAACACTTCGAAGTCTACGTCTGACACGACAACAAAGGAACACTAATGTACACTGACCATAATCTGCTGGCATTCACTGAAGGTTTAAAATTCAAAATGTGAGAATGTTTAGATGGAGTCTATTGTTTCAACCATTCAAAGTAAAGGTTGTTCACATTGCCAGTAAAGATATTGTGATTGTGGATGCATTGTGCCAGGTGTCAAATACTAAAATAAGAAATGCCGAAGATCATATAAGATTGTATAAAGGGGCAGGAAGGATGGATGGAAGTAAGTCTCATGTTCTGTTGTCCAACCATGTGTCCCATATTTTGTAATGAAACGCATTTTTGAAATGGGTGGAGGCATGTAAAGCACATATGTTTTTATTTCTGTTGGACTGTTGTAAAGAACATATCTTTTTATTTTATGTTGGACTGTGGATTAGAATTACAATGGCTGAAGTTTAAGGACATGTCCACTGGAACAGGATGGGAGATATATACAATTCTGCAGTCCTGGAACAGAGTATACTGTAAAAGACAGGATGGTTCTGGAAAGGAGTTCTGGACTAAGGGAGCTACCTGACAATATATTTTTAATTGGCTCCTGACCAGGTGCCCAGGGTTTTGTGTGGTAGCAATGCAGCAGAAAGCTCTTTCTAAAAAATCTCTTTTCCTCCTATATCTATAACCTGCTCATGCTCTCTCTCTGAGGAAACCCTTTTAAAAAGGAAAAGGAGAAAACCACTGTTAGAGACATTGAAAAGCAAGTTCTCAACTAGTGAACTAAATACTGAAAGTGCTGGAAGACTCATGTCATCAGCAAGAACTGAAAGGAATTTGGAAGACATTGATCAAAATCAGCCCACTGAATCCTGTAATCCGGATTTGTGCTGTTGAACTGTTTTGCCCCACTTTAGAATCCATGTTTTATTTGTCTTGTGTGTGTGTGTGTATAGGGATTTAAGATGGGGGGTGGGTAGAGTGTAAGTTAGAATTAAGCAGTTCATATTTCTTTCTTTTGCTATTAAAAACAATTTGTTCAATAAATAGTTATTTACTTATTAACTTTACAAACGTGGTGCTCATATTCTGTTGACCTAAATTAAACAGGTAGAATTGGGGCAATCTGGTGGTTTGATCAAACTTTTCACATTTGTCGCGGCTCAGAGAACAGTGGACTGTTTACAGCGCACTATCTCCAGTGAGTCGTGACACTAGCCTGCATAGCTGATGGATATAATAAAGCCTATGGGAATTTTCAAACATAAAACAATTCTGGGGAAAAAGGATTAAAAAATTGTTTTTTAACTCAATGTTAAGTCCAGAAGGCTATAAGGTTCCTAATTGGAAGATGAGGCATTGTTCCTCCAGTTTGCGTTGGGCTTCACTGGAGCATTGCAGCAGGCCTATGACGGACATATGGGCATGAGAGCAGGATGGTGTGTTAAAATAGCAAGCGGCAGGAAGGTCTGAGTTATACTTCTGCAAAGCAGTCACCCAGTCTACGTTTAGTCTCCCCAATGTAGAGGAGACCGCATTGGGAGCAGCGAATGCAGTAGACCAAATTGAAGGTGCTGCAAGTGAAGTGCTGTTTCACCTGAAAGGTGTGTTTGGGGCCTTGGATGGTGGAGAGGGAGGAGGTAAAGGGGCAGGTGTTGCACATTCTGTGATTGCACAGATTAGCTTCCATATTTCTCTACATTACAGCAACAACTACACATCAAAAGTAATTAATTGGTTGTGGAGCACTTAGGTTTTCCCAAAGTATATGAAGGGCATGATACAAATGCAAGTTCTTTCTTTTACTCAACTTCACCATGCAGTAACATGTCATTAAAGGGGGAAAACAATGTTTTTATTTCTGGAGTATCCAACCTAACAGCAACAGAGGGTCCCCCAGTCTTGTTCCATGCTGAACCAGTCTGATACCACCTAATGCAAGGCCAGCTTTTATTGCCCAACCCTAATTGCTCTTGAGAAGATGGTGGTGAGCTGCTTTCTTGAACTGCTGCAATCCAAGTAGTGTAGGTACACCCACAGTGCTCTTAGGGAGGGAGTTCCAGGATTTTGACCCAATGACAGTGAAGGAACAGCGATATATTTCCAAGTCAGGATGGTGAGTGGCTCAGGGGGGAACTTCCAGGTGGTGGTGTCCGATGTGTCTGCTGCCCTTTTCCTTCTAGATGGTAGCGGTTGTGGGTTTGGAAGGTGCTGCCTAAGGAGGCTTGGTGAGTTAAAAACAAAAAACTGCGGATGCTGGAAATCCAAAACAAAAACAGAATTACCTGGAAAAACTCAGCAGGTCTGGCAGCATCAGCGGAGAAGAAAAGAGTTGACGTTTCGAGTCCTCGTGACCCTTCAACAGAACTTAGAGTTCTATTGAAGGGTCATGAGGACTCGAAACGTCAACTATTCTCCGCCGATGCTGCCAGACCTGCTGAGTTTTTCCAGGTAATTCTGTTTTTGTTTTGAGCCTTGGTGAGTTCCTGGAATGCATCTTGTAGATGGCACACACTGCTGCCACTGTTTGTTGGTGGTGGAGGGAGTGAATGTTTGTGGATGGGGTGCCAATCAGGTAGGTTGCTTTGTCCTGGATGCTGTCAAGCTTCTTGAGTGTTGTTGGAGAGTATTCCATCACACTCCTAATTTGTGCCTTGGAGATGGTGGACAGGCTTTGGGGAGTCAGGAGGTGAGTTTCTCACTGCAGGGTTCCTAGCCTCTGACCTGCTCTTGTAGCCACAGTATTTATATGGCTATTCCAGTTCAGTTTCTGGTCAATGGTAACCCCCAGGATGTTGATAGTGGGGGATTCAGTGATGGTAATGCCACTGAATGTCAAGAGGCGATGGTTAGGTTCTCTTGTTGGACATGGTCATTGCCTGGCACTTATATGGCGTGAATGCTACTTGCCACTTGTCAGCCTAAGCCTGGATATTGCCTAGGTCTTGCTGCATTTTGACGTTGACTGCTTCAACATCTGAGGAGTCACAAATGATGCTGAACATTATGCAATCATCAACAAACATCCCCACTTCTGATGTTATGATGGAAGGAAGGTCATTGAAGCAGCTGAGATTGTTGGGCCTAGGATACTACCTTGAGGAACTTTGCTATGTTTCAAATTTGCTCATACTTAATTTAATAAATAACAATGAACAGGCTTCACTGAGGCCTAGGATAAGTAAGTGCTAAAGTTGTTTAACCCATCCATAAAATCAGTCCCTGTCATCAGATTAGGGAGAGCAAAATTAGTGAGACACAAAGTAGGTGGTTTCTGCAAGGATTATCAAGCTAGAAACTGGCCCAGTCTCATTTCCAATTACAGGGGCTGTGATTTATGGCCTTCCTGCATCGATTCCAATAGAGGCAGGGAGCACGTAATTTTGGTGCTCCCACCTCATTAAAATAGCATGGAGCCACATCGATTCTGCATTGTTGTCTTCCTTAAGTTGCTGCAGAAAACCTCAATGTTTAGCAGTGGGGCGAGTGACATTGGGCTGGAACTATGTAGTGCAGGCTGTCTTCTCTTCCCTATTGTTTGATGCACTCCTGAAAAAAGGGAGCCTGTACTAAAACTGCTGGTAACTAATTTTGCAAGACTTAAGCAGCATAAAAAAGCACAGCCAGCAAGGGAGAAGACCTGGATTCAGTGACATTGAGGAACCTATAACCCAGGTGTAGTGGAGAACAAAAGAGAGGCCTTGCTTCTGCAGGTGGAGCGGGGGAGGTTGTCCTGAAGGAGCACCCAATGTAGAGAGTAGAAGCTTGCAGTTGTGGAATTGAATGCACGGAATCTATCCCTGAGGACATGACAGCCAAAAAATGTTCAGTGACTTCACAGGGGTGGTCAAGGTGAGTGAATGCATCTTCACACCAAATTTCATAACCACAACATGAACTTCTCACGCTGCTCAATGCATCAAATCACCTGGCAGCACTCCCTGGCATTCAGGACTCAGGACTAACATTCAGAAACTCCACCTTACACTTATGCACCAATGCCTCATACCCACCTCTCCTTACCTACACATACCTCCAGCTATTCAGCTATGGCAGGCACATCATACAACCACATTCCCACACAATCACTGACATTTTACTCTCTCCTTTGCATGAACAGCTTCCTTTTAACACAAAGGTGAGCCAGAGGACTGGCGAAAGGCTAGCATTTTTAAAAATTCATTCATGGGATGTGGGCTTCACTGGCTGGGTCAGCATTCATTGCCCATTCCTAATTGTCTTTGAGAAGGTGGCGGTGAGCTGCCTTCTTGAACCGCTGCAGTTCATGTGGCATAGGTACACCCACAGTGCTGTTAGGAAGGGAGTTCCAGGATTTTGACCCAGTGACAGTGAAGGAACGGCAATATATTTCCAAGTCAGGATGGTGAGTGACTTGGAGGGGAACTTCCAGGTGATGATGTTCCCATCTATCTGCTGCCCTTGTCCTTCTAGATGGTTGTGGTCGTTGGTTTAGAAGGGGCTGTCAAAGGAGCCTTGGTGAATTCCTGCAGTGCATCTTGTAGATAGTACACACTGCTGCTACTGTGCATCGGTGCTGGAGCGAGTGATTGTTTGTGGATGCGGTGCCAACCAAATGGGCTGCTTTGTCCTGGATGGTGTCAAGCTTCTTGAGATAAAAACAAAAAAACTGCGGATGCTGGAAATCCAATAAAAAACAAAAACAGAATTACCTGGAAAAACTCAGCAGGTCTGGCAGCATCGGCGGAGAAGAAAAGAGTTGAAACGTCAACTCTTTTCTTCTCCACCGATGCTGCCAGACCTGCTGAGTTTTTCCAGGTAATTCTGTTTTTGTTTTTTTTTTCAAGCTTCTTGAGTGTTGTGGGAGCTGCACTCATTCAGACAAGTGCAGAGTATTCCATCACACTCCTGACTTGTGCCTTGTAGATGGTGAACAGCCTTTGGGGATTCGGGAGGTGGGTTACTCGTCGCACGATTCCTAGCCTTTGACCTGCTCTTGTAGCCACAGTATTTATATAGCTAGTCCAGTTCAGTTTCTGGTCAATGGTAACCCCAGGATGTTGATAGTGGGAGATTCAGTGATGGTCATGCCATTAAACATCAAGGGGCAATGGTTGGATTCTCTCTTGTTGGAGATGGTCACTGCCTGACAATTGTGTGACATGGATATTACTTGCCACTTGTCAGCCAATATCCATTTGGATATTGTCCAGGTCTTGCTGCATTTGGACATGGACTGCTTCAGTATCTGAGGAGTTGCGAATGGTGCTGAACATCGTACAATCATCAGCGAACATCCCCAATTCTGACCTTATGATGGAAGAAGGTCATTGATAAAGATGGTTGGGCCTAGGACACTACCCTGTTGAACTCCTGCGGTGATGTCCTGGAGCTGAGCTGACTGACCTCCAACAACCACAACCATCTTCCTTTGTTAGCATATGACTCCAACCAGCGGAGAGTTTATCCCCCCCTGCTTCCCATTGACTCCAGTTTTGCTAGGGCTCCTTGATGCCACATTCTGTCAAATGCTGCCTTGATGTCAAGGACAATCACTCTCACCTCACCTCTGGAGCTCAGCTCTTTTGTCCATGTTTGAACCAAGGCTGTAATGAGGTCAAGAGCTGAGTGGCCCTGGCAAAACCCAAACTGGGCATCAGTGAACAGGTTATTGCTAAGCAAGTGATAGCACTGTTGATAACCCCTCTCATTACTTTACTGATGATAGAGAGTAGACTGATGGGGCGGTAATTGCCCGGGGTCGATTTGTCCTGCTTTTTGTATACATTACACACCTGGGCAATTTTTCACATAGCCGGGTAGATGCCAGTGTTATAGCTGTACTGGAACAGCTTGGCTAGGGGCATGGCAATTTCTGGAGCACAAGTCTTCAGTACTATTGCAGGAATATTGTCAGGACCCATAGCCTTTGCAGTTTCCAGTGACTTCAGCCATTTCTTGATATTATGTGGAGTAAATTGAATTGGCTGAAGACTGGCATCTATGATGCTGGGGACCTCTGGAGGAGGCCGAGATGGATCATCCACTCGGCACTTCTGGCTGAAGATTATAGCAATTGCTTCAGCCTTATCGTTTGCACTAATGTGCTGGTCTCCTCCATCATTGAGGATGGGGATATTTGTGGAGCTGCTTCCTCCGGGGAGTTGTTTAATTGTCCATCACCATTCACGACTGGTTGTGGCAGGACTGCAGAGCTTAGATCTGATCCATTGGTTATGGGATTGCTTAGCTCTGTCTATTACTTGCTGCTTAAGCTATTTGGCACGCAAGTAGTCCTGTGTTATAGATTCACCAGGTTGACACCTCATTTTTAGGTATGCCTGACGCTGCTCCTGACATGCCTTCCTACACTCTTCATTGAACAAGGGTTGATCCCCTGTCTTGATGGTAGTGGTAGAGCAGGGGATCTGCCAGGCCATGAGGTTACAGATTGTGTTCGAGTACAATTCTGCTGCTGCTGATGGCCCACAGCACCACATGGATGCCCAGTCTTGAGTTGCTAGATCTGTTTGAAATCTAAACCCAGTTAGCACAGTGGTAGTGCCACACAACATGATGGAGAAGGCAGGACTTCGTCTCCACAATGACTGTGCGGTGGTCGCTCCTACCAATACTGCCTTGGACAGATGCATCTGCAGCCCGCAGGTTGGTGAAAATAAGGTCAAGTATGTTTTTCCCTCACCACCTGTCGCAGACTCAATCTAGCAGCAATGTAATTTAGGACTTGGCCAGCTCGGTCAGTAGAGGTGCATTGAAGTCCCCCACCCAGAGTTCATTTTGTGCCCTTGCCACCCTCAGTGCTTCCTCCAAGTGGTGTTCAACATGGAGAAGTACTGATTCATCAGCTGAGGGAGGGCGGTACGTTGCAGTCAGAAGGAGGTTTCCTTGCCCATGTTTGACCTGATGCCATGAGACTCCATGGGGTCCGGAGTTGATGCTGAGGGCAATTCCGTCCCGACTATATACCCTGTGCCATCACCTCTGCCGGTGGAACAGGACATACCCAGGGATGGTGATGGTGGTGACATTATCTGTAAGGTATGATTCCATGAGGATGACTATGTCAGGCTGTTGCTTAACTAGTCTGTGAGACAGCTCTCCCAATTTTGGCAATTTTGTTAGTAAGGAGGACATTGCAGGATTGCCAGGGCTGAGTTTGCCATTGTCTTTTCCGGTGCCTAGGTCGATGTCAGGTGGTCTGTCCGGTTTCATTCCATTTTTGTAGCTGTTTGTTCCAACTGAGTGGCTTGCTAGGCTGTTTCAGAGGGCATTTCAGAGTCAACCACTTTGCCGTGGGTCTGGAGGCACATGTAGGCCAGACCAGGTAAGGACGGCTAATTTCCTTCCCTAAAGGGCATTAGTGAAACAGATGGGTTTTTACCATAATCGACAATAGTTCCATTAGACTTTTAAATCCAGATTTGTATTGAATTGAGATACCACCATCTGCCAAGGCGGGATTCAAACTGGGGTCGCCAGAGCTTCACCCTGCATCTCTGGATTACTAATCTAGCAAAAATAACACTATGCCATCGCCTCCCCTAGTATGTATACATCTGCTGAGACCCCTTGATGTGATGGCATTTCACATCATCGGAGCAGCAGCAACAGAGTTTATGGTATCTCAAGGCTATGCAGGTTGACAATAACTGGCTGCCTTATAGTATTTCTCAACTACCTCCTCACCCTCATCTTGGCTCAAAGTGGAAACTGCAGATGGGACCACCTGCTTTTCTCTCAACATCTCCCCAGACCCTTCCCTAACCACAAACCTTCTGTTCTTCTTTTATGGAAACATAGAAAAAATAATGGCACAGAAGGAGACCAATCGGCCTATCGTGTCCATGCCAGCCAAAAAAGCTGTACAGCTTCATCCCACCTTCCTGCTCCTGCTACATAGCTTGTTGGACTTGCCACAAACTGGCTAAAAAAAGTTATCCTGAATGCATTTTCAGAATTCTGCTCCCTATATATCTTTTACACTGAAATTAGCCCCGTTAACATAAGGATGGTTGAAATTCCTTACAATTACTGCCCAATTGTTTCTGTATTTCTCAGAAATTTGTCTACATATTTACTCTCCGTCTGACTGTTTGAGAGTCAATGGTATAATCCCAGCATTGGGATTGCCCCTTTTTTGTTCCTTATTTCAACCCATATGGCCTGATTGAAGGTCCTTCTAAGCATATCATCCTTCTGCAGAGTTCTGCTTGTTTATTTAACCAATATTGTGATTCCCTATCAATTTTTATTTCCTTCTCTATCCCATCTGAAAACTCTGTAATCAGGAATATTGAGCTGACATTCCTGTGCTTCTTTAAGCCATATTTTAGTTTCAGTTATGGCATTGTAGTTCCAAGTGTTTATCTGTACCCTCAGCTTATCTGCCTTATTCACTAGACTTAAATGAGCTTAAACCCTCAGCATAAACAAACCTCCTTGCAACGATATTGATCTCTGCCCTGCTGAGGTTCAACCCATCTACTTGGTCCCACCTCCCCCAAAACTGTTCCCAATGCCTGGGAATCTAAAGCCCTCCCTTTGGCATCATCTCTCCAGCCACATCTGCACTGTCCTCCTATTTCTGTACTCTCCAGCATGGCACTAGGAGTAATCTGAGGTTAATATCTTTGAGGTTGTGATTTCTAATTATTCCTAGCTCCATGAAATCTGCCCATATGACCACATCTGTATTTCTACCTATGTCATTGGTACCAATATGGACCATGGCCTCTGGCTGCTTACCCTCCCCATTCAGCATGTTTTGCAGCCACTCAGTGACATCTTTGACCCTGTGGCATCAGGGAAAGAGAAAAGGAAGACTTGCATTTATATAATGCTTTTCACAACCACTGGATGTCTAGAAGCATTTTACAGCCAATGAAGTACTTTTTCAATGGTAGCCACAGTTATAATGTAGGAAGCAAGGCTGCCAAAATGTGCTCAGCAAATCCCACAAATAGTAATACGATAATGCCCAGATAATCTGTTTTTGTGACGTTGATTGAGGGAAAAGATTGACACCAAGGATGAGTCCCCTGCTCTTCTTCGAACCAGTGCCATGGGATCTTTTACATCCACCTCAGCAGTTTAACATATCATCTGGAAAGCAGCACCTCCAACAGTGCAGCACTCTATCTGTACTGCACTGGACTGTCAGTTCTGATTTTTTGCACTCAAGCTGGACTTGAACCTGGAACCTCAGACCAAGAGTGCTACCACAGATAACACTCAGAGAGGCAACATACCATCCTGCAGTCGTGTCTGTGGCTGCATAATTGCCTGTCTGCTCCACTATTGAATGTTCTATCACTATTACTTTCCTAATTGTCATCCTACCCCTCCCCACATGCCCTCACCAGCTACCCCACCCCCCCACCCTACACCCCCTGCGACACACACACACACAAAGAAACACACACACACACACACACACACACACACACACACACACACACACACACACACACACACACACACACACACACACACACACACACACACACACACACACACACACCACCCCCCCACCCACCCCCCCGCCACACCACCAGCACAGCTGAGCCACACTTGGTTCCATGACCTTGGCTCTTGCTGCACTCCCCAGAGGAATCATCAGCTTCGCTAGTATTCACAACTGAACATTGGTTAGAGAACACGACGCACCTGGTCTCCTGCACCACTTGTCTGCTCGTCCTTGTCTGTCTGGTATAAGAACATAAGAAATAGGAGCAGGAGTAGGCCATTCAGCCCCTCAAGCCTGCCCACCATTCAATAAGATCATGGCTGATCTGCCCCAGGCCTTAACTCCTCTTTTGTGCCAGCTCCTCAAAGTCCTCAACTCCCCAATATTTTAAAAATCTAACTCCTCTTTAAATAGTTGCAGTGATCTCGCCTCCACAACTCTCTGAGGTAGAGAATTCCAGACATTCACTACACTACCCTCTGAGTGAAGAAATTCCTTCGCATCTCAGTTTTAAATGGGTATCCCCTTATTCTGTAACTATGTGCCCTAGTTCGAGACTTCCTCACTAGTAGAAACATCTTCTCAACATCAACCCTGTCAAGCCCTCTCAGAATCTTGTATGTTTCAATAAGATCACCCCTCATTCTTCTAAACCCTAATGAATAAAGGCCTAACTTGTTTAGCCGTTCTTGATAAGTCAACCCCTTCATCCCAGAAATCATCCTAGTGAATCTCTTTTGAACTGCCTCCAATGCCAGTATATCCTTTCTTAAATACGGGGACCAGAACTGTACATAGTACTCCAGGTGCGGCCTCACCAACACCCCGTACAGTTGTAACAAGACTTCCCTATTCTTAAACCCCAACCCCCTAGCAATATGAACCAAAGTTCCATTTGCCTTCTTAATTACTAGCTGCACCTGCATGTTAACCTTTTGTGTTTCATGCACAAGAACACCCAGATCCCTCTGTGCTGCACTTTCTTGGAGTCTGTCTCCATTTAAATAATAGTCTGCCATTTGATTTTTCCTACCAAAGTGCATGACCTTACACTTTCCTACATTAAACTCCATCTGCCAAGTTTTTGCCTACTCACTCAACTTGTCTATATCCCCTTGCAGATTCCTTATGTCCCTCATCACAACTTGCCCTCCCACTTATATTTGTATCATCAGCAAATTTGGATATATTACACCCTGCCCCCTCCTTCAAGTCATTATCATAGATTGTAAATAATAGAGGCCCTAGGACTGATCCTTGTGGCACTCCATTAGTTAAGTCTTTCCAACCTGAAAAATATCCATTAATCCCGACCCACTGCCTTCTGTGTGTTAACCGATTCTCAATCCATGCTAATACATTACCCCAATATCATGAGTTCCTATCTTGTGTAATAACCTTTTATGTAGCACCTTACTGAATGCCTTCTGGAAATCCAAATACACTACACCTACCGGTTCCCCTTTATCAACTCTGCTTGTTATATCCTCAAAGAACTCTAGCAAATTTGTCAAACATGATTTCCCTTTCACAAAACCATGTTTACTCTGTGACTGCATTAAGCTTTTCTAAATGTCCTGCTATTTCTTCCTTAATAATGGACTCTAGCATTTTCCAAACGACAGATGTTAGGTTAGAACTGGCCTATAGTTTCCTGCTTTTTGGAACATCGAATACCCTTGAATTTTGAGTTCCCAGTCTTGGTCACCCTGAAACCATGTCTCTTTAATAGTATCAAGCCATATCATTTATTTCTATCTGTGCCATCAACTCATCTATCTTGTTACAAATGCTGTGTGCATTCAGATAAAGAGCCTTAAGCTTTGACTTTTTACCATTATTACTCATTCTGGTTCTAATTTCTGCTGCACTCTTCTGCTCATATGGTGGTCACATATTCTTTCTCTGTCTACACACACTTAAGCTGTGCAGTGACCACCTCCTGAAATATGCTATTCAAGAATCCCCCAGTCTCACAGATGCAGTACAATGATGCCAGATGCTGCTCAAGCTCCAAGTCCTGGTGTTTGAGGCCCGTCAACTGACTACACTTCCTGTAGATTTGGTTGTCTAGGACGTGGGAAGTATCCTAGAGTTCCCACCTGGCACAGGATGTGCATTCAATGGGACTGAGGTGCCCTGCCATGCCTCTATTTGTTGAACTATTAACTAGTCTGAAACTTAGACTTAAGCCTACTTAAAACTTACCAAACTTAAGAAACTATTAGACCACTAAATATATTTCTCAGTTTAACCCACTGTCCTAACTTAGAGGAGAAAACAACAATAATATACACCAACTAATCACTTACCTGTTGTGTTACGACATCACTCCTTTATTCTTTTTAGCAAACATATGCTCCCATCAGTCCATTTCCCGCCACCGCTCAGGTCCATGCTCTCTGATGCTTAAGCTTTCAGGTACTCAAGAACTGTCACGTGGGCAGCCTCAGCACTGCCAGGATGAAGAGCAACAGCAACCCCACATGGATGATGAGGAAGCAACTACCATCTTAGGTGCTGGGACGCTGCAAAATTTCGACACTAGTATAGAGTTGGATTAGCACATAATGAATCACCAGGCACAAGTGGGCTGCAGCCAGGCTAGGGGCCTTGTGCGGCAGTTCATCGGAGGGCAAAGTTGCACACGACTTCTTCTGGATGGTTCTCAGATGGAAACATTGATAGGGCGGTAAACAGAAGAATGCTGATGATGATGCATACCATGATGTTTGGTGCATCGGCAGACTGCCATACAGCCTACTGTCATTATCTGGGAGCACAGCAGAGTCTGGCTCCAAGTTGGCAAGAGGGCATGGTGCCCCCTCTACAGCCTCTGTTCTATCTCCTTGTTGTGCTGCAGACTCAAACTCTGCTGCTGCTACACAATACCTATTGGATCCTTTGTATGGAGAGATCATCTATTCCTCTACCCTTCCTGTGAGGATGCAGCAACACTCTTTGGCAAATTCAGAATCTCAACACAAACAACAACACTTATATAGTGCTTTTAATTAATTAAGTGTCTTAAGATGCTTCACAGGAGCATTATAAGTATGACACTGAGGAAATTTTAGGTCAGGTGACCAAAAGTTTAGTCAAAGAGGAATGTTTTAAGGAACGTTTTAAAGTAGGAAAGCAAGCAACGTAGAGAGATGGAGAATTATTGGGAGGGAATTCCAGAGCTTGGGGCCAGGCAACTGAACGCACAGCCACCAATGGTAGAACAATTATAATTGGCAATGCACAAGAGGTCAGAATTAGAGGAATGAAGATATCTCTTAGGGTTGTGGGGCTGGAGGAGATTACAGAGATAGGAAGGGGCAAGGTCATTGATGGATTTGAAAACAAGGATGAGAATTTTAAAATTGAACCAGTAGATGTCAGCGAGCACTGGGGTGATGGGGTATGGGACTTGCTGTGAGATAAGACATGGGCAGCAGAGTTTTGGATAACCTCAAGTTTATGGACAGCAGAGAAAGTGGGAGACCAGCCAGGAGTGCTTTGGAATAATTGAGTCTTGAGGTAAGGAAGGTATGAATAAGGGTTTAAGCAGCAGATGAGCTGACACTGGTGAAGATGGGCAATATCATAGAGATGGTAATAGATGGCCTTAGTGATGGCACAAATATGAATTTGGAACTTCATCTCAGGATCAAATGTGACACCAAGGTTGCAAACCAACTGGCATAATCTCAAACTGCTGCAAGGGAGAGGGATGGAGTCAGTAGCTAGGGAATGGACTTTGGAGCAGAGGCTGAAGAGAGTGAATTCATTCTTCCCATCACAGTATTTATTTGGAGGAAATTTCTGCTCATTCGGTCTGTACTAGATGCTGGATGAGCAGTCTGATAATTTAGCAACAGTAGAGGAATTGAGAAAGGTGGTGCTGAGGTAGAGCTGGGTGTTATCAGCATACATCTGAAACCTAATTCTTCAGAGGATGTCACTGAGGGGCAACATGTAGATGAGAAATAGGAGGGGGAAATGATGGATATTTTGGGCTCACAGGAGATAGTGGTGTGGGAGCCATTGCAAGGGATTCTTGACTATGGTTAGACAGATAAGAATGAAATCAGATGGGGAGTGGAAGGGGTTGGAGTATAGTGTGGTCAATGTCAAAGACTGCAGACAAGCTCAGAAATGAAGGACGAGGAGAGAAAAGTTACTTTTGATTTGCAGAAATGCTCCACATTATTTCTAGACACTGCAACAAGAAGTTGTCAAAAATGATATTACTTGCAATTTGAACATTTAAAGAAAGTTGTGCAAGGCCCACGATGCAGCCTCAAATCCCATCTTTGCAGGGTGACACACAAATTCTTTGCCAGGATTAGCACGTTCCGAATTGTGGATCAGTCGGTTGGGCTATGATTTCTGGATCGTGAAGCTTCATTCACAGGGTAGCTTCCTGCGGACGCTCCTTGCGGACCATGTACAACTGAATTTTCAACAACACAGATCATGACATTGTGATTTAAATTGTGTTTACTTAAGCGTAGTCAGGCTTTGTTCAATTATGACTGCAGCTGTACAGTTGCCTGCCTCTTGGTGATATAGGGTGAGCCCATTCAACTCCACTATTGAATTATTTAGAACAGGAATTGTTGCGGAAAAGTGCAGCTTCTCCCCGACAAGAGGCTACTGGGCACTTGTAAGGACCAGCCCCGTCCCTGCCGGCTTCAACTTCAACTCCAGTCCGACCCCCAGGCCCCAGCCCAACTACGAACATTATCCCAACCCAAAGGGGAGCAGAGCCCAGCCCCGCCCCCACACAAGACTCCGCCTCCACACAAGACCCCTCCCCCAGCCTAACCGTCCGCCTGGCCCCGCCCACCCTGCTCCGTTCCCACCCTCCGCCTCGCCCCCAGAGTCCCCGCCACCCGTTCAGCTCTGACCCTCCCATCACCCCGCCTTCTCGGTCCCGCCTCCCGCCCTTGGCCCCGCCCACCCGGCTGCGGCTGATTGGCGGCGCCCAGGCCTTGCTGTTAACTTTGATGTTGATTCCCATTTCGGGTGGTGGATCTCGGTTTCCTATTAACTACAGCTCCACCTCTGTCTTTCTGTCACCGAGAGCACTTGCCGAGTGGTTTAAATGTTCTTCCTGGAGGAGGGTGTTACTCTGTGGAGTGAGTTTTCAGGCTGGAGGCCGCTGCTGTTTATCATGTTGCTGGTAGTCGGGGCCTTCATCGTGGCCTTCGTCCTGCTCCTGTACATGGTTTCCCCACTCATCAGCCCCAAACCCCTCAAACTCAACGGCTCGCACGTTGTGGTGAGTGAGAGCTCGGCGGAAACAGTCGGCGGGGCGGGGATTCAGGGGCCGCGGACAGTAGGCCGGGTACAGACCACCCGTCCGATAAACAGAAGCAGCAGGAAGGGAACTGGGGGAGAAGAGAGAGGAATCGCTGCCTACGGAGAGGAGGGCACGGGGAGAAGCTGCCCATGGAGAGGGGGAGGGGGGTGGGGGGGAGAAGCTGCCCATGGAGAGGGGGGGGGGGGAGGAGAAGCTGCCCATGGAGGGGGGGGCGGGGGGGGGGAAGCTGCCCATGGAGAGAGGGGGGGGGGGGGGGGGGGGGGGGAGAAGCTGCCCATGGAGAGAGGGGGGGGGGGGGAGAAGCTGCCCATGGAGAGAGGGGGGGGGGGGGGGAGAAGCTGCCCATGGAGAGAGGGGGGGGGGGGAGAAGCTGCCCATGGAGAGAGGGGGGGGGTGGGAGAAGCTGCCCATGGAGAGGGGTGGGGGGAGAGAGAAGCTGCCCATGGAGAGGGGGGGGGGAGAAGCTGCCCATGGGGGGGGGGGGGGAGAAGCTGCCCATGGAGAGAGGGGGGGGGAGAAGCTGCACAGGTTGGGGGTGTGGGGGAAAAGGTGCACAGGGTGGGGATGTGGGGGAAAAGGTGCACAGGGTGGGGATGTGGGGGAAAAGCTGCATAGGGTGGGGGTGTGGGGGAAAAGCTGCATAGGGTGGGGATGTGGGGGAAAAGCTGCATAGGGTGGGGGTGTGGGGGAAAAGGTGCCCATGGAGAGATGGTGGGTGGGAGGGGGCTGGGGGCAAAGCTGCTCAAGGAGAGCCAGGGATTTTTGGGAAGAATCTGCCCATGGAGAGGTGGGAGAGAGGGAGAATCTGCCCATGGAAAGAGCTGGGGGGAAGAGGGGAGAAACTGCCCTGGGATGGGGGTTTAGAAGCTGCCCATGTTTTGGGGGTGCAGGAGGAGAAGGAGCTGCCCCTGGAAGGGGGGACCAAACTGCCGGGGGGAGAAGAAGCTGATCAGGGTGGGGGGGGGGGGGGGTGGGGGGAGAGAGGTGTTGTGCAGCGAGCTGCTGCTGGAGTGGGGTGGAGGGAGCCAGCTGCCCCTTGGTGGGGCATAGGGAAGAGGGCAAGCCTGATGGGTAGGAGGGAAGAGGGAGAAGTGGCCCCCAGGGAGATTACTGCTGCACATTATGCCTTTTATACTCTCAGGACCAAAGCTGCACAGGTTGGATAACAAGTGATTCAGTTGCAGGTGCTAAGTATATTCTATGCCACAAGGAGCTCTTTCTTAAATGATTACTTTCTTTCAGAAAATAAAACTTCTGTTTTCCCCTTCCACCTTTTATTAATTCAACTTTATGCACTACTTAGTAATATTTATATTTCACCTTTTAATTTTTTCCCATTTAAAAATTATACGTGTGTTTTCCTTCCCACCTGCTTTATGTATCTCTTGCTTGATATTGACTGAAGACCTTTTTTTCCCTTGTTTGTTTATTTCTGGGTTTAGAAGATGTACTGGTCATCTCATTAATATGTTTCTGAGAGGACAACTGAGCTCTTTGTTGCCCCTTCCTACTTTTTATCCCTGCTGCATTTTGAGAAGTACCTGGCCTTTATCCATGTGAGCAACTGAAAGGCATAGTTTGTAATCTCCCATTGTGGGAAGAATTGCCAGTGAAAGATTTGCTCATTTCAAGTTTGTCACGCCTTGTTGCAGCCTGAATTGCTTTGTCATTGCTTGATATATTATTTTCTCAATTCAGATCATGGTTTTGCAATGAATTGTTTGCATATTTTTCTGACAACCTCTGGTGTCTTTAGGAATTGTTTAGAATGTTCAGAGTGAACAGTTCTCAGCATAATGCCCTCAACTTAAAGAAATATAAACATTGGTTAAGTTATATTTCATCTTTACCAGTTACAAAACATGTTAGATTACCTTCTACTACACTAAGGGTACCCCATCTCCAAGCGTTGGATTCAACTTATAAATGAAATGAAAACACTTTTGTAAGTTTTTTTAAAATTCCTTGTTCATAAAGCCTTCATAATAGTTAAGCTTTATGTATTGTCACACTGGTGGCAGCTGCACCTAATAGTTATTTAAGTTATGATGGAAAACTTCAAATTCCTTGTCACCTTTTATTAAAGCTGTTCCATGAGTTTTTTTAATGTACAATTGTACCATAATACTGTATTCAAAAGACTAATTACATTGAAATAATGTGTTTCCTGGGATACAACATTAACTAACACTTCACAGTAGAACAAGACTAATTCTCTGATCATTTTGAAATTAAACTAATGTCCTGATTTGTTGTAAAATTGTCTACTTGTGAACAAGATTTTGTTCCAAGCTTGTCTATTGTTCTTATACTGTCCTGCTTTTCTCCCTTATCTATCTTCTATTCCTGGTGTCCACTGTCACTCCCATTCTTCCTTCCAAATCATTGCACTACAACACTTTACAGTCCCTATCACTAATACTTCTGTTCTGCCATTACCCAGATTCTTGTCTGTCTAAGACATGTGGCTTCCCTCTGCCGCTTGAATATTCTATGTCGGGTCTTCATAGTATATACACTGGTTCTACCTAAGTGGCTATTTTGTTGCCTAATCTCAGTTGTGGCATATGCCTTGCTTGTTTTGCTCCTCGGCAGCGAATTCTGCAATCTGTTTGCCATCCCCATCTTCACCTTCCATGTTCCCTCTGATTTCACACCAGTGAGCCTCCCCATTCTGACTTTCATTTGCACTTCCCCCAGGAAGTCTTTTGCTACCCATTCCTATTTCTCATCATGTAAACTGCTCACAAATACACTATTCACAACCTTACTCAGAAGAGAGCATTTAAATTCTGTCTCTCTCTGAACTTACTGCACTCCATTCTCTCAGGTCCAACCCTGACATTGTCATCAAACCCGCTGACAAGGGTGGTGCTGTTGTCTGGCGCACTGACCTCTACCTCGCGGAGGCTGAGCGTCAACTCGCAGACACTTCCTCCTACCTCTCCCTGGACCATGACCCCACCACTGAACATCAAGCCATTGTTTCCAGGACTGTCACTGACCTCATCTCCTCTGGGGATCTCCCTCCCACAGCTTCCAACCTGATAGTCGCCCAACCTCGGACGGCCCGCTTCTATCTCCTACCCAAAATCCACAAACAGAACTGCCCCGGTAGACCGATCGTCTCAGCTTGCTCCTGCCCCACAGAACTCATTTCTCATTATCTTGACTCCCTTCTCTCTCCCCTTGTCCAGTCCCTTCCCACCTACATCCGTGATTCCTCTGATACCTTACGTCACATCAACAATTTCCAGTTCCCTGGCCCCAACCGCTTCCTCTTCACCATGGATGTCCAATCCCTCTACACCTCCATCCCCCACCAGGATGGTCTGAGGGCCCTTAGCTTCTTCCTCGAACAGAGGCCCGAACAATCCCCATCTACCGCTACTCTCCTCCGTCTGGCTGAACTTGTTCTCACGCTGAACAATTTCTCCTTCAACTCCTCTCACTTCCTCCAAATAAAAGGTGTGGCTATGGGTACCCGCATGGGCCCCAGCTATGCCTGTCTCTTTATGGGGTATGTGGAACATTCCTTGTTCCAGTCCTACTCCGGCCCCCTTCCACAACTCTTTCTCCGGTACATCGATGATTACTTCGGTGCCGCTTCATGCTCTCGTCGGGACTTGGAAAAATTTATTAATTTTGCTTCCAATCTCCACCCCTCCATCATTTTCACGTGGTCCATCTCTGACACTTCCCTTCCCTTCCTTGACCTCTCTGTCTCAATCTCTGGTGATAGACTGTCCACCAATATCCATTACAAACCCACCGACTCCCACGGCTATCTCGACTACAGCTCCTCACACCCCACTTCCTGTAAGGACTCCATCCCATTCTCTCAGTTCCTTCGCCTCCGTCGCATCTGTTCCGATGATGCTACCTTCAAAAACAGTTCCTCTGACATGTCCTCCTTCCTCCTTAACCGAGGTTTTCCACCCACGGTCGTTGACAGGGTCCTCAACCGTGTCCGGCCCATCTCCCGCGCATCCACCCTCACGCCTTCTCCTCCCTCCCAGAAACATGATAGGGTCCCCCTTGTCCTCACTTATCACCCCACCAGCCTCCGCATTCAAAGGATCATCCTCCGCCATTTCCACCAACTCCAGTATGTTGCCACCACCAAACACATCTTCCCTTCACCCTCCTTATCGGCATTCCGTAGGGATCGCTCCCTCCGGGACACCCTGGTCCACTCCTCCATCACCCCCTACTCCTCAACCCCCTCCTATGGCACCACCCCATGCCCACGCAAAAGATGCAACACCTGCCCCTTCACTTCCTCTCTCCTCACCGTCCAAGGACCCAAACACTCCTTTCAAGTGAAGCAGCATTTCACTTGCATTTCCCCCAACTTAGTCTACTGCATTCGTTGCTCCCAATGTGGTCTCCTCTACATTGGAGAGACCAAACGTAAACTGGGCGACCGCTTTGCAGAACACCTGCGGTCTGTCTGCAAGAATGACCCAAACCTCCCTGTCGCTTGCCATTTTAACACTCCACCCTGCTCTCTTGCCCACATGTCTGTCCTTGGCTTGCTGCATTGTTCCAGTGAAGCCCAACGCAAACTGGAGGAACAACACCTCATCTTCCGACTAGGCACTTCACAGCCTTCCGGACTGAATATTGAATTCAACAACTTTAGGTCGTGAGCTCCCTCCCCCATCCCCACCCCCTTTCTGTTTCCCCCTTCCTTTTTTTTCCAATAAATTATAAAGATTTTCCTTTTCCCACCTATTTCCATTATATAAAAAAAAATAAAAAAAAACACCCCCGCTAGAGCTATACCTTGAGTGCCCTACCATCCATTCTTAATTAGCACATTCGTTTAGATAATATCACCAACTTTAACTTTAACACCTATGTGTTCTATTGTACTATTGTCGTTGACATCTTTTGATGATCTGCTTCTATCACTGCTTGTTTGTCCCTACAACCACACCCCCCCCACCTCTCTCTCTCTCGATCTCTCCGCCCCCCACACACACACCTTAAACCAACTTATATTTCAACTCTTTCTTGGACTCGAACTCAAGTTCTGTCGAAGGGTCATGAGGACTCGAAACGTCAACTCTTTTCTTCTCCGCCGATGCTGCCAGACCTGCTGAGTTTTTCCAGGTAATTCTGTTTTTGTTTTGGATTTCCAGCATCCGCAGTTTTTTTGTTTTTATATTATTATTATTATTATTATTATATATTTAAATTCTGAACCTGATTGTAAGACCTTTTTATTCCTTTTACTCTTACATTTAGGTAGGTAGGTCAGGTTTTCTCACGTGTCGGTGCAGACTCGATGGGCCGAAGGGCCTCTTCTGCACTGTGATTCTGTGATTTACCTTTCCTGACATCATTGCTGTCTACCTGTTTACACATTACACCAAGTGCCCTGGTGGCTGAACAACATGGATGCATTATGGTACTCGTCTCTAGGAATTTTGATCTATCCTATAATGTTTGGTAATTACCATTTCAATTCCTTTCTCCACTACTCTTAACACCTCTTTCCCTTGTCCACCATGATTCCCACTGCCTGCCGCTCCCCCTCCCAGTTTTCTCTGATTAAAATTTTCTTTGTTCAGTCATTACTTGGCCTACAGAATAAACATCAATTAATTCTTAGCAATTCTCAAACTTACCGTTTCCTTTCTCTTCTGATTTCTGCTTTTTTTGTAGCTCTCTTAAGCTCTCCCAAATTCGTTATAACCTCTCAATCTTGTCACCAGGTTTTGTTCCTGCAGAATCTCAATTGCTGACAAAACCATCCCTGTCTCCAACCGTTTCTTCTTTCTCAGCCAGCCTAGTTCTAAACGTTCCAAAACATAAACAGAAAATGCTAGAAATACTCAGAGGTGTGGCAGCATTTATGGAGAAAGTGTTAATATTTCTGGTCTATGATCTTTCATTAGAGCTTGAAGATCTGATCTGCCCCTGAGGGAGGAAAAGCATTGCCTTTCAAATCCTACTAGATAATCATTATAACTGCTACTTCTCTTGTCCACTACTTGCACAAATATTGTTGACCTGCTTAGTAATTGTCCAGATCACTAACAGCAAATGTTGGATTGTCACTCCCTGATACAACAGCCGCCTCTATGAACTCAAATCTGTGGGCCTCGTGCCAAATACAGCAAGACCTGGACAATATCCAGGCTTGGGCTGACAAGTGGTAAGTAACATTTGTGCCTCACAGGTGTCAGGCAATGACCGTCTCCAATAAGAGAGAATCTAACCATCGCCCCATGACATTCAATGGCATTACTATCACTGAATCCCCCACTGTCAACATCCTGGGAGTTAACATTGATGAGAAACTGAACTGGACTAGCCATATAAATACTGTGGCTGCAAGAGCAGGTCAGTGCTAGGAATCCTGCCGTGAGTAACTCATCTCTTGATTCCCTAAAGCCTGTCAACCATCAACAAGGCACAGGTCAGGAGTGTATGGAATACTCTGCACTTGCCTGGATGAGTGCAGCTCCAACAACACAAGGAGCTCGACACCATCCAGGGCAAAGCAGCCTGCTTGAATGGCACCACATCCACAAACATTCACTCCCTTCAACACCGAAGCTAAGTGGCAGCTGTGTGTACCATCTACAAGGTGCATTCCAGGATCTCACCAAGGCTCCTTTAACAGCACCTTCCAAACCCATGACCACTACCATCTAGAAGGACAAGGGCAGCAGACACATGGGAACACTACCACCTAGAAGTTCATCTCCAATCCACTCACCACCCAGACTTGGAAATATATTGCTGTTCCTTCACTATTGCTGGGGCAAAACCCTGGAACTGCTTCCCTAACGGCACAGTGGGTATACCTACACCACATGGATTGCAGCGGTTTAAAAAGGCAGCTCACCACTGCCTTCTCGAGGTCAATTAGAGATGGATAATAAATACTGAACTAGCTAGCAACGCCTACAGCCTATGAATGAACTTTTTTTAAAATTGTGCCTATAATATGGATGCTAACTGCCAGACCTGACTGAACTGGCAATGCTTTTTCTTCTCCGCATTCATGTTCCCCTGTTACTCTAGGATCATACGGGAGGTCAAGAACAACCCCAAACTTGTCTTTGTTCCTGACTTCACCAATATTTGCCCCCTGATCCTGCCCTTTTTTTTTAAACCTCTCAATTCTCTCTACACCACCACACTCTCTCAATTCCTTTTGCTACATTCACGTAACTCATTTTCTCACTGAAATTCACACACTCCCTTTCAAAACAGTATGCAGTTAAGTGCTACTAAAAGGTAATATTATGTGAGTGGACTTCAATAGACATGAGTATACGACTCTTGACATAAAGCTAAGCAATTACACCCTGACAGGTGAAAGCCTTGAAAATCCTGGAAAAACGCATTCAAGCTGACTTTAAGTGGGATAGCCAAATGACCAATATCTTTTATTAAAAAAAAATAAAAGAATATACATCCTCGGGATCTCATTCCTTTCAGACTCTCTTCCGTAACCTCTTGTTGACCTACACTTGGCTACTTTCGTCCTTTGTCAAAAAATGTGCTCTGCTAACAGTCCAGATCGGAAGAATACAGAGGTGCGTGTGCTGAGATTGATCTTGGGCCCTCAGTACCAATTGTACGACAGTTCTTCATGTCACGAAGCTCAACTCTCAAACAAGAAGACTTACTAGTTGTACTACGTTTGAAATATCCCTTGTATCATCTACCCAATTTCAGAATTGTTTACCCCCACAATGCCCTGAGCAATCAAGGCAACTCAGAGGGTTGACTAATTTCAACTCTGGATGGAAAGGTACCAATGTGGCCCTATTCAGGCCCTCATTGGGGCACTTAACTGATGAAATTTATATGTTCTTCTGTGTCTGTAACATAGGAATGGTGTATTGGTTTGTAATTTTATTAAACTTTAATTCAATTTTCCCCTTTTAGTCCCCCAGTGTGCACTTTCTGTTACTTGCTGAATTTGTCTATTTTTGTTACGTGATTGTTATATATTTGCATGTTTTTATCATGATTGCTTAGACTTTATTTAAACTTTTCGGTGCACGTTACACTGCAGTTCAGACTTCAGGCTGCAAATATGTTTCTTGAATAAAATACCATTATCATAATTTCCTTCCAAGCATGATCCCCTTTCTAGGCCTAACCTTGCCAGCATTTGACTTTTTTAGCTTTAGAAATTGTCCTCCCCTATTTTAAAACTGCTGTCATTACATAATGTCTGGAAAGCATACCTTAAAATTCTGTTAAGCTCTTACTGTTTCTCATCTAATTTAGCATGTTATTATGTTATGAACAGAACGTATTTACTTTCCTACTACCCAAAATTGGTTTATTTTGTTTTGTATGTCTTTTCTTGCCCTTTGGAGTGTGTGTTCCATAAATAATTCAGTAGCAAGCTTTTGTGAGTTTAAAAGCAAATAAGGTTATTTATTCTCAAACGCTTATCCCAAATTAAAGCATCATCTCACACTCGGTCTTACGCATGCATGTATGCATACAAATGGATACAGATAGAGAGTGCACTTATACCACTTACAGTTAATTCAGTTTCTGATTCACAATTTCCAGACTCCCATGTTGCAGGCCTTGTAGTTGCTTGAATGGTTTTGATGATTTAAAGTTAAGTTGAGGGTCTTATAAGGTGAAGGATTCACAGCAGGTTGTGAGGTTTCTTGTAGTCAAATATCCAGGAAATTAGTTCTCAGAAGAATTTTAAAAACTGGGAAAGTTAAGTACTTTAGTTGCTGGATGTCCTGCAGCCAGTTTAAGTCTGGTTCACACACATTGAACTGATGGCTCTGGTGGATCTGATAAGCACAAACTCATTTTAGTTAATCTTTTATGCAGACAAAGAAAATATGGCTGTTTCACCATGTGCCTTTTTACAAGTTCAAGCTGTTTTCCAAATAAGGTGTGTTCATATTGATTCCACACCTGTGTTGTGAGTTGATACTTCTAAGGCCTATCCAGTCTAGTTTGGATGGGGGAGGCTATCGTGATACAATGGGAAGTTGATAGTGGCCATTCACTTCCACCTGCCACAAATTGAGTTTCAATCTTCCCTTTTGTCGAGTATGAAACATAGTGACAGGCAAACTGGAAACTGCAGCGTTTTGTTTTGATCTACCCTTAACCAAAGATGTGTGAATGCCACCGATGGCTGAGGCACCCTCACCCATGCCCATATTTAATTAGGTATTTGCCGGAGACTTGATACTGTCTTATTAAAATCTCTCAATTTGCAGTAGTCATCTTAAAAGCTTGTTGGTGTCCACTTTTTAAAAGTATTGTCTGAAAGTTCATATAATGACATGCTGGTACTGGGCATGACACAGCCAGGTAACTGCACATTTGCCTTTCATGTCACTTGCTGTGTACATTGCTAATTGCCTCAAATTGAGTTTCTGAGCACCCTGTAGCAAAGAGAATCTTGGTTGAGCCAATGGTAACCTGTGTAACTGACTTTGGCTTGCTGTCCCTCCTAACCATTGACATCTGACTTTGACATTGACTCCTCCATTCACCTCAGTGGCAGCACCTTTAGTTCCTCTCTTAACTGTGCCATGCAGACATTGCCTACATATGCCCTTCATTTACTCCATCTGCTCTTCAAACTCCTTTCATACTTGTGTTGCATTGTGAGAAATGACACTTTTTTTGGATGAGGCATTAAGCTCTGACTTAATTTGCCTGCTCTGTTAAGCCAACTAACGATCCCATGGCTTTAACTATAGAGGATACAAGTAACATCCCAGAAATAGCTGTAAATCAGGAAATGGGAGGGGAGGCAGTGGTGTCACTGGACTAGTACCCCAGATACCCAGGGTAATGCACTGGGAACCCAGGTTTGAATCCCACCATAGCAGATGGCAAAATTTGAATTCAGTAAAAATCTGGAATTAAGAGTTAATGATGACCATGAAACCATTGTCGTTTTAAAAAAAAATCTCATTCACTGATGTCATTTCGAGAAGGACATCTGCCGCCCTTACCTGGTCTGGCTTACATGTGACTCGAAACCCACAGCAATGTGGTTGACTCTTAAATGCTGGCCCAGCCAATGACACCCACATCCCATGAATAAATTAAAAAATGATGAATTCAGGAAAATTAGAATCACCAGAGATGAGATATTGAGCAAATTGTTGGAGCTGCAGGGGGATCCTTAGGTCTTGAAAGAAGTGGCTAGTGAAATAGTTGATGCATTGGGTTTAATTTTCCATTAGATTGGACAATGTAACTCCTTTAATTCAAAAAGGGAGGGAGACAGAAAGCAAGAACCTACAGGCCAGTTAGCTTAGCATCTGTCTTAGAGGAAATGTTAGCTGTTATTAAAAATGTTATAACAGGGCACTTAGAAAAATTCAAGGCAATCAGGCAGAGTCAACATCGTTTTGTGAAAGGGATAAAAAGTGCCACATAAAAGGGTATTTAGGAATATAAAAGCTCGTGATATAGAAGTAACATTAGCATGGATAGAAAATTGGCTGGTTAACAGGAAACTGAGGGTAGCCGTAAATGGGTCTTTTTGTGGTTGGCGTGATGTAAAGAGTGTTGTGTCACAAGGATCAGTGCTGGGACCTCAACTTTTTACAATTTACATAGATGACTTGGGTGAAGGGACAGAGAATGGTTGCTAAATTTGTTGACAACACAAAGGTAGGTAGGAAAGTAAGTTGTCAAGAGGACTTAAGGAAGCTACAAAGTGACATGGATTAAGTGAGTGGGCATAAAACTGACAAATGGAGTATAATGTGAGGAGGTGTGAAATTATCCATTTTGGAAGGGAGACTAAAAAAGAAGCATATCGAATTGGTGAGAAATTGCAGAGCTCTGAAGTTCAGAGGGATCTGGATATCCTAGCGTATGAATGCTAGTATGCAGGTACAGCCAGTAATTAGGAAAGCTAATAGAATGTTATTGTTTTTTGTGAGGCGACTTGAGTTAAAAAGTAGGGAGTTTATAATTCAATTGTACAGGGCACTGGAGACCATATCTGGAGTACTGTGTTTAATATTGGTCGTCTTGTTTAAGGAAAGATGTAAATGCGTTAGAAGCAGTTCAGAGAAGACTATAGACTAATACCAGGAATGTCTTATGAGGAAAGGTTGGACAGGTTAAGGCTTGTATCCACTAGAGCTTAGATCGAAATTTGCAAGATCCTGAAGAGTCTTGACAGATTGGGTGTGTAGAGGATGTTTCCTCTTGCGGGAGATTCTAGAACTAGGGGTCATTTATTTAAGACAGAGATGAGAAATTTTTCTGAGGGTTGAGAGTCTTTGGAACTCTCTTCCTCAAAAGGCAGTGGAAGCAGGGTCTTTCAATATTTTAAGGTAGACCTAAATAGATTCTTGACTAACAATGGGGTAAAAGGTTATCGGGGTAGGTAGGAGGTTACAATCAGATCAGCCATTATCTTATTGAATGGCGGAGCAGGCTTGAGGGACTGAGTAGCCCACTCCTCCTCATTCATATGTTCATTCGTATTTCGAGTCAAGAGTTGTCACTTCTAACTTCTCCCTCATTGAAAACTACAGAAACACAGGTCATTCACCTGAATGCTGTTTGTGGGACCTTGCTGTGCACAAATTGGTTGCTTTATTTACACACACGTTAGTAATTACACAACATAATTAATTTGTAATGCTTTGTGACATTGCAGAAAGATGCAATAAGGTGATATAAATATTCATTCTTTTACTTTGTTTCCTAAAGAATCAGAAGGCAGTGGAAATGGGGTCACTGAATATTTTTAAGGCAGAGGCAGATAGATTCTTGTTAGGCAAAGCAATCAAAGGTTATCGGGGGTAGATGGGAATGTAGCACTTGAAACACAAACAGATCAGCCATGATCTTATTGAATGGTGGAGCAGGCCCGAGGGGCTGAATGCTCTACTTGTGCTCCTATTTCATATGTTCAAATGTAATTTCTGAAACGGTCTTCACTAGCCTCTAACCATTGCGTATTTTACTTAATCCCGAGCTATTTGGCCTGAATCTGCTCTTTCGCACATCACGCTTGTCCTTGTTCAACTATACTTATTCTTGGTGCCATAGCAGCAAATCATTTTCCAGATGCTCGTCTAATCCATCCACAGCTTCCCCCTATCCTGCTTGGGAAAATATCTTCTAGCCATTTGTCCCAACTTACACCCTCCATTCTTCGGACTTTGGATCATTGTCCTCTTCTTCCTTCTCCACAAAAGCAGAGGCTGATCTTTCAACCTTAATATCTCTGAAGTGCACTTGCAAAATTGTTTCACATTATAAAATTTATGCCTTCAATTTTTTTTCTCTACTCCTTCCCTGGTACTGTTTTTATTTTGTTTTGTAACAGTGTTGTTATGATCCCAGTTGATGTTACTACTGGATAAGTCAGATCCCAGGGGGAACCTGGCTTGCTAAGTCCTAACTTATTTTTTGTTTAGAATCTTGGAGGGTAGCTACTGAACAAAGCTACAGAGTCTGCTGAAGTACTTTTAACAAAAGAACAAAACATTTATTAAACAAAAAAAAAAGATATTGCACCACTCCATCACCTACAACCATACCTTTTACTGATATGTACAGATTTGTAAAAATAACACAAGTTACAAAAAATCTATCTTACACTCTAATTTTCACAGTAAGTATACAGTCCATGTAAACCAAGAGGTGACCTGTGGTCAGACACACCACGCTCCAAGATTAAGTAACAGGTGCCACGCTATGGATCTCTTATCAACTCCTCCAGATGCTCGTCATATTAAGCCATTTGGTCTCACGGAAATTCTGTCTTTCACATGGGGGGTACCCAATCACTGATCTCGAAGAATGTGCCTTCTCCCAAGTGACACTTTCCCTTGGATGCCTTCAACAAGGATCCACCTTTGATCTTTCCCTCTGCTGTTCCCTCCACTTAGATTGCCACATGCATTCGAGCTTCACCTTCCATGTGCACTTTGAGACTCAACCGTGCTAACAGAACACCACTGCTTCACAGGTCTGTAGTAAGGAGCCACCAGCCTTTGGCTGTCTCCTCTGATCTGGCCTTTTGCAAGCCCATTTTGCTTCCCACAGCTTTCTCTCTTTAATTTGGAACCTTATCCTCTGCTCCTTACTTTAACTTCACTGAACGGGACCTTGTTCCAGATTTATATCCTTGTCTTTTGACAACTTAAAGATCAACTTGGGACCTTTCTCCTTTTTCCTTTTAGGACCTGCTCCCTGCAGTTCTCTCTCCCAGTAGACTGCTGACAACTTGGTATCTTCTTGAGATCTAGAACTCTTGACATTCACTGTTACTTTAACTTTGAGCAACTCCTCTAAGATTCTTAATAACTTGCCTCAGCAATCTGCTAGAATGTCCAGATAGAGAGCGAGACTTAAACCCACCCTCACCTTATATAACGCACGCACGCGCACACACACACACACACACACACACACACACACACAGACACGTAATTTACTTAAAACTATCTTTAGTTCTTAACAGTATGTAATATGGGATTTGAGTGTTTTTTAACAAATAAGCTTGAATTTAGAAACCAATTTTCAAGTGTAGTTTTTCTGTTACAGCCTGGTTACACCGCTAGTATTAGTCATCATCTTTCCAATAATATATTGATGCATTGCTTAATGTTTGTCGAACAGCTAATGTTAAATGTATAATATAAAATAAAAACAGAATGCTGGGTCTGCCAGCATCTTTAGAGAGAGAAACAAAGTTAAACTTTAAGGTTGTGACCTTATCAGAATTTTTGGATTAATGTCAAATGTAGGTTACAAAAAGTAGTTCAGTTCAGTCATTTATAGTTTTGTCATTCTTCAAGTGTTATGAAGATAAAAGGTGAGCCTAAAGAAAAAAAGGTACTGAGGGAAGGAAGGGAAAACTGAACAATTTGTACATTGTTGAATATTCCAACATGTGTTTACAACATTTTAGTGCCCCTGTCCTATTTTAATATTCTGCATTTCCTTATGCCAGAATGTTTACAAGTATGAAACCTCATCATGTCCTAGTTGTAGATTTTGCCTGACTTGCTGCATGCCTGCAGTGCAATAGGTTTGAATATAAATTAGAAAAAGACTGGCTTATAACAATGTTCTTTTTCATCAATGAGAAATGCTATCTTTAATTACATTGAATCTTTTTTTTTACATGCAGGTGACAGGAGGATCGAGTGGTATTGGGAAATGTATTGCCATTGAGTGCTTCAAGCATGGTGCTTTTATAACCCTGGTGGCTCGGGATGAGGTATGTGATTGTATCAGTTACTAGGAACCTGATTGCTATATTTTCGTTATTGAAGGATTATTCTGGTATGAAATGTTTTTACCCAAGCCAGTGATCATCTGACCTGTATTGAGATTGAATCAATTTGTTCTTAAATCAAATTGTCAGGAAAGGTGAGAAAGAAGAATTTAGTTTGAATGGCAACTTCTTAACAAGTACCAATTTCTAGCAAGTAGTTAAGAATTGAGAGTCACCTTGACCCCTTTCAATATTTTAACACCACAACACACTGTGCCTAGTTGTAGATAGTCTGGTTTCTTTTCACAAAGCAGGTGGCATCATAAACAATCATAAAAGTTCCATGATTTTTAAATAACTTTGTAGTTGTGCTCCTGGGTTATTGCCGAGATCTACAGTACCAGAATATAGAGAAAATTTGAGTTGTGTTTGCCGGTCCAACTCTAATTTGATTAGTGTTTAACTAAGTTGCATATGAATTTGTATTAAAGCTAAAATTTTTCAAATTGAGGCAGTTGTACACTTTAATACGGCACAGAGGGAGGCTAGCCCTTTGAGTCTGTGCTGACTCTTTGGAGCAATCCAGTTAGACCCATTCTCCAGCTCTATCCCCATAGCCCTGCAGGTTTATTTCCTTCCAGTGCCCATCTAATGTAGTTTTGAAATTATTGAATGTCTCTGCTTCCACCACCCCTAATGGGAAGTTTTTTTCCTTATCTACCTTATCCAAACTTGTCATAATTTTGTACTTTATCAAATGTCCCCTCAATTTCCTTTGCTCCAAGGTGAACAACCCCAGCTTCTCCTACCTAACCTTGTAACTAAATTCCCTCATCCTGGAACCATTCTGGTAAATCTCCTCTGCACCCTCTCAAGGACCCTTGCATTCTTCTTGATATGATGGCCAGTACTGGACAGTATATTTTAGCTGTGGCTTAACCAAAGCTTTAGTTACTGTCTAAAGCTGGTTTGTTTCTGAGGCAGAGAAATATCTATAGAATAATTGATTGTTCAGTAGCAAGGAAAATATTGGCTTTAAACAATTTAAATTTTATATTTTAGGATTGACCACAAAAAGATTATTTTCTTGTTTTTGGTGGTACTTTTCTGAAACTCCAGTTTTTATCTCGGCTCACACCAAGTCCCATATACTTGCCAGCACTGTGCCCACTGACCTACATTGGTTCCCAGCCCAGCAGCTCCTCTCTTTTCTTTTCATTCTTGTGCTCAAATACTTTCATGGCATTGCCCTTGCCCATTTTTGTAAACTCCTCTAGCCCTGTCAGAACTTTGTGTTCCCTCAGCTCTGCATCCTCCATGGTGTAGTGATATTGTCACTGGACTAGTAATCCAGAGACCCAGGGCAATACTCCGGGGAACTAAGTTTGAATCCCAAGGCAGATGGTGGAATTTGAATTCAATAAAATATCTGGAATTTAAAAAGAAGCCTAATGATGCCCATGAACCACTGTTGATTGACATAAAAACCCATCTGGTTCAATAATGTTCTTTAGGGGAGAAAATCTGCCACGCTTACCTGGTCTGGCCTACATGTGACTCCAGACCCACAGCAATGTGGTTGACTCCTAAATACCCTCTCAGTTGTATCAAACTTCTAAAAACAAGTCAATTAACAGCACTGTGGATGTACCTACACCACATGGACTGCAGCCGGTCAAGAATGCAGCTCAACACTACCACCTCGAGGGCAATTAGGGATGGGCAATAAATGCTGGCCTAGCCAGCGATGGCCACATCCCATGAAAGAGTTAAAAAAAAAAGCCATCTTTAAGTTTGGAAATTCCCTCCCTCAACCTCATTGCCTCTCCTTTTCTCTCTCTCTCTTTCTCTCTCTCAATTGTAGGTTAGTTGTTGTTCCAAGGAATAGTCTGTTTCTCTCTCTGCTAAAACTAGACAATCCAAATTTAGCTCAAGTGTCACAGATTTAAGGCAAAAATAGCAACTCCAAGCCTGGGTCTTTTGGAAGAAGATGAAACTTTCAGGTAGAAACTTTGGTTTCGTAAGGCACACGAGACAATTCAATGGGTAAATTTAATCACATTTTTGTGTTATACATAATTGTTTTCCTTAAACCTGCTTTCAGCTTAGCAATTTCAGTTACTGAAGGTTGGAAAGAAGGATGGATGGAAAAAATTGAAGTATTTTGAATATTTGTGAAAATCATGTCAGAACTTTTCTAAGTTTATATTGGGAAAATCTATTGTAAATGTGAATGCATGAAATTATAATGATGGGCGTGGAAAATTGAACAAAAATATGATGACTGGAATGCTGCTTACATAAGAGATGTATTGATAAATTTTTAGTTGTGTAAGAGAACTTAGATATTTGGGCATTGGACCAAGGAGCTTAGATATGTGCCACTGGTTTCAAGGCGGTGTAATTACATTAGTTTACATTATGTGTAGACATAGCAAGTGATGCTAATGGGGGTAAGAGACATTCTCTCAAGCGAGACAAAAATATGGTGGAAAATATTTTGTTTTTGGACAGGAATTGTATGCAGATATTTTAAGCTATCTTATAGGGTCATAAATGAATTGAGTTTTTAATACAAATGTTTTGAGAGAGAATTTGAGGAATATTAACCCATCCATTAAAATAAAGGAAAATTCATACAACGTGCAGAATTATTCTAAAGGAATATTGTCATCCACCCGCATGTTAAGTTTTAGGAAAGCTTTTTGTTCCTTTGCCAATGGCACGTTGCAATTGTATCCTTTCTAAAAATGGCAAATGACATTCTTCAGCTTTTGAAATTTTCCACCCCTTCCCTCCTTCAAAATGACGATAACTTGCTTTTAAAGGAATTTCTCTGGTGGCTATCCCAGCTTTTAAAATAATCGTGTGAAAATTAGTGGCTGAGCCAGTATTCCTTAAACTTTTCCTTGCTGTGAGCTTGTTAGCAACCTGTTGCTGCCTGCTCTGAATCTGAGATAGCTGCTGTAAGAAAATACTTGAGATACAGGGTTGGTTTTATTTTTAAAGCAATTGTAAATGATACAGAAGCTTTGATCATGTCTTTTATGGATGGAAATAGGAAATGTTGTTTGACTAATTCAAATTAGAGATACAGTAGTAAAAATTGTCTTTTTTGGCTTATTCAATGTTTGCATCTTCACTAACCTAGATGAGTTTAAAAATGCAAAACGATCTCAATGCTTCTCACATTGGAATTGCAAATTGACCATGTATTCAGATTTGCTAAGTTAAACAAGTTAAACTCTGAATCACCACCCAAGGTTTGGTTAGCAGTTAAATGTTCGGAACTTAGAGTCACAGCTCCACTTGAGCTGTCATGAATGTTTACTGAATTTCCAAAAATGGTAGTCTAAAAATTTGTTTGTATGTTTCAATGCTTTTGTTTTCCAGGGCAAACTTCTGCGTGCAAAGAAAGAAATTGAGAAGCATTCAATTAATGATAAGCAGGTGGGTGTAGATGCCTAGTAAGCTGTGCGAGTGCTGTATACTAGAACAGTTTGTGTATTTGGGTGTGAAATTCTTGTGACTTAAATGCAACCCTTGTTTCCTAAGTCGCTTCTTTGTTCACTGACATTTTAATGAAAGAGAATAGTTCATTTGTGATTGGGGAATGAGAGAGCTTTCATTTTGGCCGAGCAAATTGCATAGTTCTGCCTATATGATAAATAGTTCTGTTTTCGGACAAATGTCAGCCAAAGTTTAAAACATATTTTCAAATGGCTAATTTTAAAATTAGTTAAGTACTAATCATACATAGCATCTGTATTTCTACCAGATTGGTTTTTTAGTTCTTCAGGGTGTCATCATGAGATCTTTTCAGATATTCAATCAACATTGCACTTTTTTTTTGTTTTCTTCCTTTTTGGGAAATGGCTTACCCTTTATGCTGTTGCCTTCTTTCCATACCCAGATTCCCCAGAGGTAGGCCATCTGTCAATGAACAGGAATGATTTTGTTCCTCCCCTGCCAAACCAGCCCCCTTGTGTGCATACTCTGTCTCGCTCTCCTCCTTGTATTCCCTTGTTTTTCTATTCCGTTATGCGCACTTAACGCCCTTCCCTCCCACTCCTATGCACAGCACTTGCCTTCCCTTAGGCTTTCTTACCCTCGTGTCCTTCTTTCCTGTGCTTTTGCTGGTTCCCTCTTTTCCATCATCTCCCTCCATGCAATTAATTTCATAGTTGTTTTTTTAATTATTCCAGTTGATTTGTTCTTGCATAGTTGTGTAGAATTTAATTTGCATCATAGGAGATTTTTGTGCTATTTTATTTACAAAGTGCACCTTTGACAACCTTCTGATTTGTTTCACAGGTAGTATTGTGTATATCTGTTGATGTGTCAAAAGACTATGGACAAGTGCAAAGTGTGATTAAACAAGTAAGCTTGCTTTTTTTTTTCCTGAACATATTAAACACCATACTTCAATATACTAGATCCCATTTATATCTTGTTTATGCTTAAGAGAAGTGAATAAAGAATTGCTGCACTTGCTGGTGCTATGGAAATGGACCTGCACACTGGATATGTTAACTGTGACACACAACTCTTACACTTGTGTTGCTGTCCTGATTTTTCAAATTTATCTTAACTTCATCTAAATTACACTTATTGCTGAAGTTAAGGCCTCCAGTCGTGAGCAATCAAACACTACAATGTGAAAGGTATCAACTAGATGGCTGTTTGCAGGATTCACAGAAAAATGCATGGAATTGTAGAATACAAACTCAAATACTGGAAATATCACAGAAAACATAATCATGTTTAATAGTGGAACTTGGCTTATTCATTTATCAAATTCATTTATCAAACGTTAAAGGTTGTGGACCGTAGAAGGTTGCCACAAACAATGGAATTCCATATAAAACCAGTGTGTCTGACTGTTAGTTATAGTTAGTGTTAGCTATAGGAATGGATATCTTCACTTTTCTAAGAAAGAAACTTGAAATGTTTTGAACTAGCATTTTTTCGATTACCTGTTGGAATAACTATACTTGTTGAGAGCAGAAGGAAGTTTAAATGTAGATCTAATTTTGCAATCAACCAGAAATGTTATATTTCTAAGTTTGTTATTGTGCATTGTATATCATTGGTCAGTTCTGTTCTGCTTGTTTTTAAGCAAATTTCAAACAACACTGCTTGAGAACATTGAGATACTTGCTAAATAACATGAAAACGAGCCTGAGTGTAACCAAATTAGCTATGCTTTTTAATTTCATTGTTCATTGCCTCGCCCCCACCCTCCCACACCTGCAGATTCATAGTTTATTTTTTGACATTTTAGTTTGATTAAATGTGGGAATGTAAATACATGAATAGTTGAGACTTTTTTCTAAGCAAAATGTAGATGCAAAATGACTCTGATCATGTAGCTACAGCTCCTTGCTCCTTAAAGTGAGCTTCACTGAAGCAGTTCAAAGAAACAGGAACCTGTCCCTTTTCTCAAACAAACCATTTTTGAACTGAAGCGTTAATTTATTAATATTTTACTGTGTCACTACAGGCACAAGAGAAACTAGGACCAGTCGACATGCTCGTAAACTGTGCTGGAATATCTGTTGCTGCAAAGTTTGAAGATGTTGATGTTGGCTTTTTTGGAGTGAGTAATTTTCATAACTAAATTTAAATTATTTTGTGCAAAGTGGAACAATTTTCTAGGAATATCTGCTACAAATTACACTCTACTTAATTGATTTAGAGCTGCACAATTCCTAGTAGGAAGTATTTTTTTCTTCATTTTTACCTCCAAATACATGGATGCCTACATTGGGCACTGGTATAAAAGTATTCTGATTCCTTAGGTGTGTGTCTGCTAAAGTGTGCAAGTGCTGTGAATCATTCAGGACATGGAGAGTAAAATAGTCAGGGATTCAAAAAATAAGGTCACTTTTTAAAAAAACTTGATGTACTGCCAGTTTATTGTTTTCAAAAAATGTTTTGGTGCTGTACATACTGCGCTGTTAGTTTGTAGTATACAGGTTCACTCCTCTAGTTTGTTACTGTGCCATTATAAACCTTGATACCGGACTTGGTTCTTGGAATTTCCTATGACTGGAGTAAGAGCAGGGGAGGCCTGGTTATAGAGTAATTTATCTTGGTGGAAGAAAAAGTCTGTGTTCGGGGTAGTCTTAAGTAGATATGATTTAATATTAAAAGTGGAGTGACAAAAATAAATTTTCAAAGAAGCATTGTGTTGTTTTTGAAAATCCAAGTTGCGAGTGTGTGTACTGTGTATGGATGGAAATATTTAATTGTAGCTACATTTTAGTATAGAGGCTTAATTAGTCTGAAAGCAATTTTTGCTATTATATATCTGGGTACAAAGTAACACAATTTTCTACAACAGAGTTTTGATTAAAATTAGTTTTAAGATAAGTTTGTTGATGTTTGTACTTAATATCTAACTTGCTTCCAGTTTTGGTGTATGACACTTCACTGCTCTGCATTTAGGGATCATATGTGGTTTGTGACTTTCCTTTTTGATAGCCTTGAAACAAGAAGAAACAAATAATCTAATTTTTCACTTTCATCACTAGTAAAGCAGTAGTTTACTTAAAAAAAACTTGAGAATACTATTCATTGAACCCTTCAATAAATCAATGTAATACTGTTCTTTTCTCCAATTGAGTATGACTTGTTGGTTTGGCGCTAATTAGCTGTTTGCCTTTTCTTGCACTGTCTTTCAGTTAATACTGCTAAATAATTTCCAGACATCTTTCCAGAGATGGCTATTCAAACTTCAATTGTATTTGCAAGAAATTAAATTCACTTGGAAAATGAATTTCAATTTCTGAAGTCTGTAGTTTCTGAAGTAAATATCACCTGAAGGATGGAAGGGAACTTCCAATGCCCCCACTGGCTCAGGAGTGACTGCTAGGAAGTGTACAGGGAAGATTATTTGGCCTCCTTTTTACCTCAAGGCATGCCTGGTTTGCACCAGTGGCATGGTTGAGATTGCAATCTCAAGAGTCCTTTTTTGGGTTCTTTTAAATTTGAGATTAGCAACAAATATAATGTTATCTGTAATGTTATGGGTGATTCACGTACACAACTTCAATAGCTGCGAAATGTCTCAATAACAAGCTGATACTGCTTCAAAAAGACTATCACTCAAAACCGTAAATACTTAATGGATAGTCCATACTATAGTCCAGATATTCATGCAGTGCAGCCCTGCATTTTGTGGTGGACATGACACTTTGCCAGTAGCAGTGACATTTTATGATTGCACATGAATTATTGAGACACCACTGGTATTTTTCTCCTGTCTCATGAAGCATTTGGACCCAGAATGTACACGCATTTGACCAGGCTGAAAGTGACTTAAAACTACAGATTTTGAAATTTTTATGTCAATTTTTGGGTTTAAATTGCTGTCTGTCAGTATAAAAGGTTGACAAGTCTATTTTTGTTAAATGTATCTGTACAGTTTAAATGGCTGAGTATTGTTTTGATTAGTATTAATTATCATTCTCCTAGAGGTTAATGGAGATCAATTATCTGGGTAGCGTATATCCTACTCGGGCAGTCATTCACACCATGAAGGAAAGGAGAATGGGAAGAATAGTGTTTGTGTCCTCCCAGGCAGGTCAAGTGGGGTTATTTGGTTACACAGCCTACTCGCCATCCAAATTTGCTCTGCGTGGATTAGCTGAATCTTTGCAAATGGAGGTATGTGCATCAACTTTCTGTTTATTTTACATCATCTCGCACTTTGTGTTTTCTGTCTACAGATATAACAATTTAGTGTTGAACTTTGTTTGATTTTTGATGCAGCTTAATGCTGTTACCAAAAAAATTGTTTTAAATAGCAGATATTGGTGTCCTCAATGATTCCTGGACTATGTTTCCAGCCTTATCCTAGGCCATGTTTCTGAATACAGAAAATCTTCCATTTTGGGCCTGTTTTTCTTAAATTAATCTCAGTGACTACTCTCACTGGAATTGGAATGGGGAAGGCGGGTGTGGGTGTGGACAGCGGAAGTTTGGAAATGGCACTGCAGACCATTCTTTGCCTATAGCAGCTAGCAAAATAGTGACTTTGACAAGGTGATAGAGCAGGTTTGTTGCTGCTTCCTTTGAGCTGGGAAATGGTGAGAGGAGAAAAGAAGGCCTTGAATGGAGCAAAACTAAAACCCATCTTGGATGGACACGTTAATTTTTTAAGTCACCGTTGGTAAGTAAGATTCTGTTCACACGCATGCATGTTACATGGGGTTGCGCTCCATTGAAAACTAAGTAAACATTTCCTGTTGAAATTCCACATTTGCCTGTTGTTTCCCTATTATGCTAGTAGATAGCACTCCAACAGGAAGGTCGCAGACAAATGAGAATGAAACGCACCGTATTTTCTGAAGGTATGTGCAAAGCCACTGGATGTTTTTAAAAGAAACTCTTTATATAATGCCATGTCGGTACTAAACCATTTTGATATTTCATAAGTTTTAGAATTTAATTCTCATTCTCTATTCATAAACTTAACACATTCAAGTATAGTTAATTTTCAATGGATTAGCTCAATTTAATAACTATCACTTATTTTGCATTAAATTTTAACTTTTTATTCTGATTAGCTTAAATATAGCTGCACAATATTACATTCTCATGCACTATATCTCCATATCACAAATTTGGAGATGAGCCATTGAACGAGCCTGAAAACACTGTCAACACCCTTGTCATACTCTAATCATGCAATTTTCCAGAAATCAGTGGCCCTAATAATGCATTGGCTGTTGCATGGGGTAAAACAGAGTATTGTTCAGTTTATTGTGAATATATCTTGGGAGATTTATACATTTTAAAAAATACAATATTAACAGTGTCATTTGTGGCGGAGTAGTGAATGACAAACTGCTACTTAAGGATTTCTGCTTAAATCTGCACCTGTACTGAACCCTGAAGTTGCAGTCAGGTTCAGGGGAGTGATGATGGCAAATGCTGACAGTTCACAGCCAAACCTTATGCAAATTCCAAGTAATTAATTCTTCATCCGTTGCCTTGTCATGAGAATGAAGTAGGCGTTGGATTAAATTCAGAGTAGGGGATGAGACACAGTCATTTCTGTGCACAAACTCTCAGCACTTGCCTACTAATCTGTAGTGATTGATCGGGATCGTCAACTCTGATTTTCATTTCCCCTTTCCTAGCTTGGTGAACTGAGGCCGGTTGTAAGGGTCAATCCAAAACAAGCTGATGGATATTTGACTGATGTCAAGGGCCTTAAGTTGGGAATGTTAGTCTATAGCTTTATCAAAATGTCATTTTTTTTCTCCAGGGTGTAAATGGCGGGAATGAGAAGAATACAACATAATTCACTATCATAATATTTCCATCGTTCAGATGCTCATTAAAGAGTTTGATGCCAAGCTTGTCAGATTTGATTGCATTTCATAAATATCTTAAACTTATTTACATTTCCAGGTGAAGCCATACAATATCTACATTACAGTTGCTTATCCTCCTGACACAGATACACCTGGCTTTCAAGAAGAGAATAAAGTCAAAGTAAGCGTAGGTTATTTTTTAAAGATACTGTCTTTTTTTTAATATAAAGTCAGTGGGTGAAGTGATGGGGGTCTTGATGCATTTCCTCTGTCCTCTTCCCGACCATTCCTCCACTATATGTGCTTAAGAAAACAGATGACCTGTTTCCTAAATTTTCCCAATGCAGCCCTGTAAGGAAGTGTATGAGAATAGCTTTGGATTCTTCAGTTTTCCTTTTACATTCTTTGAAAATGAAAATAAGATATTTACAAATTTTTAACATTTTCCATAGGAGATTTTAGTAACATTCCCATTGTACAATATTGTGGAAAGTGCAGGTGTAAGAAGAATTCAGAAAGAACCATCAGGGGACATGCATGATTTCTTAATGCTAAAGGAGGTTGCTTATCTTACACAGATTCCAATAACTGATGCACCATATACTATACAAACTTCGTTTATTTACTTTTTTTTTGAGGGCATATCAAGACTTGAGTTAAATGTTCATTTGTTGAAGAAGTAGTGATGACTTTTAAAACAGTCCCCTAACTGGAATCTAGTTACTTTGCAAATGTTTTATTCCAACCCAAGCTTGACTTCTTAGTCAAGTGTAAACCTCGGTAAGATTACCTCGTGTAATAATAAGTAACACTGGATTTGTAATGCCAACTATCCACTGCTGCAATGTTTTCTCACAACAATCTATGTTGTAGTGTCTTGTATTTGATGGTAAAGTATTTACAGTATGTTTTAATGAGATTGTGTCATTCAGCAGAGCCTGTCTCGGGTACTACCTATATATAATGGATACTTAAAGAACTGAATCAACTAAATTGAATGTTGAGATTTCCAATTCGTACGTTTTTTAAAAATCCCAATGTGGCCCTTTAGTGGTTGTTTTGTTCAGTAAACCCTACAAACAAATCCTAAATTGAGATCATTGTCAAAGAAAGCTGACCCTAATTGGAAAATTTGCTTAAAAACAAAGTCACAACTATAGAAAATGTGAAGAGGAGAAAAAAAAAAATAGCATCAGGATGATAGAAACCATTTGATATCAGATCAGGATGTTGTCTGGCATATTAATTTACCAAAAAAAAAATTAATTATGTATTTTTCTGTACTTCAAAATCAGCATGTAAATTGGAAATATTTTGTTTTGTAGCCTTTGGAGACCAAATTGATCTCTGAAACATCAGGACTATGTCAGCCAGACCAAGTGGCAAAAATCATTGTAAAAGATGCAGTGGTAAGTATTATTGAAAGAATCTCAATTAATTTAAGGGGCTTGTAAATTTTAGCCATAGCTTCTCCACATTCCTTTTTTTAAACTTTGTCTTAGAAGATGCTGAGAGGAGGCCAAGACTCATGCCAAGTAGGGGAACTAAGATTCTAGATTTTGGTAAGGCTGACTTTGGTGCAATGAGACAGATTATCTACCATAAACTGGGCAAATCTGTTAGTGTAAAATGACAAAAGATCTGTGGGAGGTGTTCAAAAAGGATGCCTCCCAAGGGAAAAAATAATCCGTTGGAAAAACAAGATAAACTAAAAGAAAAGCGCATGCAATTGTAAATTAAAAATAGATCCTGGTGAATAGGAGAGATAAAAGGGCAGTAAAGGGTGACAAAAATTAGTAAGAGGTACAGTAAGTGATTTAAAAAAAAAATCTTTCAATGAGTAGCAACATCAATACAAGATATTTACAATTATATTAGGAATAAGAAGATAGTCTGGAGCAATGTAAACCCCTTGAACTGATGCTAATGTCAATAAAAACAAGGAAATAGTGGACATGTTAAGTAATTATTCAGTATTTACAGTAGAAAAAGATGATGGCATGCTGGACATTTTAAGGAAACTAATATTGGATCAGACGGGCACAAAAATATCAGTATATGAGAAAATAATGCCACTAAAGAGTGACAGATCTTCAGAATTAGAGGTTTTCTATCCCAGGATTTCAAAGTAGGTGAGAACATTCCAAATGCCCTAACTATAATTTTCCAAAGCTCTCTCGATTTGAGCACCATTCCTATAGATTGGGAAATTTTGCATGTCACACTGCTATTTAAGAAAAATGAGAGGGGGAAACCAGGGAATTATAGATCAGTTAACCCAACATCTGTTGTCAGGAAATTACTAGAATGTATAATTAAGGATAGAGTGACTGAACACCTTAAGTTTTCAGTTGATCAAAGAGAGCTAGCATGGATTTGTAAAGGGTAGGCCATACCTGATGGAATGTATTAAAGAGTTGATTAAAATAGTGGACAGGGGAATCTCAATGCAGATTATTTATATGGACTTCCAGAAGACATTTGATAAAATTCCTCACAAGATGCTGTTAGCTGAAACCTCTTTCGAGTATGCTGTTAGCTGAAGAAGTTACATTGTTTCATAGTTTGCCATTGTGAGATTTGAACTCTTGACCTTGGGGTTACAAGCCCAGTACCATAACCACTTGGCTATTTTAGGCCAAGCGTTAAGAAGATGTAACTCTTTCGAGTACAAACACGTTTTCATCTGTTTCAGATGAAGTTACATTGTTTCATAGTTTGCCATTGTGAGATTTGAACTCTTGATCGTGGGGTTACAAACCCAGTACCATAACCACTTGGCTATTTAGGCCAAGCCCCCTGTTAGCTGAACTCTTGATACTCTTTCGAGTACAAACCTGTTTCCATCTGTTTCAGATGAAGTCACATTGTTCCATAGTTTGCCATTGTGAGATTTGAACTCTTGATCTTGGGGTTACAAACCCAGTACCATAACCACTTGGCTATTTAGGCCAAGCATCACCTAGTTGTAACCCTTTCGAGTACAGACATGTTTCCATCTGTTTCAGATGAAGTTATATTGTTTCATAGTTTGCCATTGTGAGATTTGAACTCTTGAGTCTTGGGGTTACAAACCCAGTACCATAACCACTTGGCTATTTAGGCCAAGCATCACCTAGTTGTAACCCTTTCGAGTACAGATATGTTTCCATCTGTTTCAGATGAAGTTATATTGTTTCATAGTTTGCCATTGTGAGATTTGAACTCTTGAGTCTTGGGGTTACAAACCCAGTACCATAACCACTTGGCTATTTAAGCCAAGCAAAAATCTGTAATGGGCTTTGTGCAGTTAGAACCCTGGGATAGTAACTCTTTCAAGTACACACACATTTCCATCTGTTCCTATTCAGATGAAGTTACATTGTTTCATAGTTTGCCATTGTGAGATTTGAACTCTTGATACTCTTTTGAGTAAACCTGTTTCCATCTGTTTCAGATGAAGTTACATTGTTTCATAGTTTGCCATTGTGAGATTTGAACTCTTGATCTTGGGGTTACAAACCCAGTACCATAACCACTTGGCCATTTAAGCCAAGCATAAAGTTACATAGTTTCATAGTTTGCCATTGTGAGATTTGAACTCTTGATCTTAAGGTTATAAACCCAGTACCATAACCACTTGGCTATTTAGGTCAATCTCCCACAGCACTGTAACTCTTTCAAGTACAAACTTGTTTCCATCTGTTTCAGATGAAGTTACATTGTTTCATAGTTTGCTATTGTGAGATTTGAACTCTTGATCTTGGGGTTACAAACCCAGTACCATAACCACTTGGCTATTTAGGCCAAGCCTATAGTCATCACCAGAAACTTGTTTCGAGTACAAACACGTTTCCATCTGTTCCTATTCAGATGAAGTTACATTGTTTCATAGTTTGCCACTGTGAGATTTGAACTCTTGATTTTAGGGTTACAAACCCAGTACCATAACCACTTGGCTATTTAGGCCAAGCTACTGCAGATGTAACTCTTTCGAGTACAAACATGTTTCCATCTGTTTCAGATGAAGTTACATTGTTTGTCATTGTGAGATTTGAACTCTTGATCTTGGGGTTGCAAGCCCAGTACCATAACCACTTGGCTATTCAGGCCAAGCAACACCCATATCATTGCACCAAGACTCCCTCACTCTTGTAACTCTTTTGAGTACAAACCCATTTCCATCTGTTTCAGATGAAGTTACATTGTTTCATAGTTTGCCATTGTGAGATTTGAACTCTTGCTCTTGGGGTTACAAACCCAGTACCATAACCACTTGGCTATTTAGGCCAAGCTTCAAAAACCTCATGTAACTCTTTCGAGTACAAACCCGTTTCCATCTGTTTCAGATGAAGTTACATTGTTTCATAGTTTACCACTGTGAGATTTGAACTCTTGATTTTAGGGTTACAAACCCAGTACCATAACCACTTGGCCATTTAGGCCAAGCCCCCTGTTAGCTGAACTCTTGATACTCTTTTGAGTAAACCTGTTTCCATCTGTTTCAGATGAAGTTACATTGTTTCATAGTTTGCCATTGTGAGATTTGAACTCTTGATCTTGGGGTTACAAACCCAGTACCATAACCACTTGGCTATTTAGGCCAAGCTCTAGGTTCTCTGACAGCTCTTCATAGTTTGCCATTCTGAGATTTGAACTCTTGATACTCTTCTGAGTAAACCTGTTTCCATCTGTTTCAGATGAAGTTACATTGTTTCATAGTTTGCCATTGTGAGATTTGAACTCTTGCTCTTGGGGTTACAAACCCAGTACCATAACCACTTGGCTATTTAGGCCAAGCTTCAAAAACCTCATGTAACTCTTTCGAGTACAAACCCGTTTCCATCTGTTTCAGATGAAGTTACATTGTTTCATAGTTTACCACTGTGAGATTTGAACTCTTGATTTTAGGGTTACAAACCCAGTACCATAACCACTTGGCCATTTAGGCCAAGCCCCCTGTTAGCTGAAGTTGAAGCTCCTGGAATTGAAGGCAAATTAATTGCCTATTTAGGAAATTTGCTGAGTGGCAGGAAACAGAATAAGGATAATCAGGTATTCGGTTGACAGGATGTGACTAGTGGTGTCCTGCAAGGATCAGTTTTCAGGCCTTAGCCATTCACAGTATTTATTAACAACTTGAATGTGTGGCTTTCTATCCCATCTTTTAAGATTGCCAATGGAATAAGTTGGTGACATTTGTATGCAAGGTAGATGGAAGCATAAAATTACAAAGAGATATTGATAGATTAATAATTATTATAAGCAACAAAGCACCCAGACCAGCTGGCTTTAATCCACTTGAGCCACACACACACACAATGACACAAACCCTACTACAATACCAATTTAAAAATAATTGCCAATGACATTATAAACATTAATGTCTCTTCATGACATTATGCAGAGAGATTATGCGTCAAGGGTTGTATTTAGAAAGTTAAGGGGTGATTTGTTCAATACTTTTGAAATATTAAGAACAACTAGTGTGAATAGAAACTACTTAATTGGTTAGTGAGTCTAGCACTAGGGGCCGTAACCTAAAGGTTAGAGCCAGACATTTTGGAAGTGAAATTTGAGAACACTACACGCAAAGCATGGTGGAGATTTAGAACTCTCTTCCGTAATTGGCAATTGATAATAGTTCAGTTGTTAATTTTAAATCTGGAACTTATGTCTCAGTCCCTGGACTCAGTTAGAATGTTGTTATTGTCTGAGGCCTAAGTCAAGGCTACCCGTCTGCCACCTTCTAAGAACTGATGTAACATGAGGAATTATTGCTTAATACAACAGCTTCATCAGCTTGTACTTCATAATGTTTGAAAAGACTCTGATTTTTGTATTTGTTATGGTACTAGAGTTGCTGACAGTTGCTCTTCCAGTGTCTGGGCAGATTCCAAAATAGAATTCAATAAATCTATTAATTTGTGCTTGCTTTGGAAACAATTAGTATGAAAACGACTAGACTGTTTAATAAACCATTTGGATTTTTACATATATTTTAGGGAATGGAAACCCTACTGGCACAACTCCAGTCCAACAATACATCGTTGCATTTTAGGGTTCTTTGAAATGATCTAACATGCCACTTTAACCATAGAAACAATTGTTACAGGAGAGGAATTACCACCCTCTACTGGGGTTAAGGGCAATGAAAATGATCTTTCTGGTGTTCTCATTTCCTAAGAACAAAAAAAATTGATTTTATATCTGAAAACTCTGGGGGAGGAAGGCATGGTTGAGTGACTCAGTAATGTATTTTGTGATGAAACTGTGTTCAACACTGGTAAAATTATTACAAAAGACATTTTTCTAAATAATAAGAAATGTCCCAAGGCACGTCACAGGACAAAATTTAATGGAACTCTCTCTAATTATCTTCTCAAGTCCCCCTCCCCCTTTTGTAACTAGGACATATCAATCCTAATTTTGGGTTATTTAAAGATGCCATTTGACAGCCAGTGATATATTTCTAAAACTTGTTCTGCACATTACAGAATCATGTTCAAAACATTGCAACTGTATTGCTTGGTCGTATAAATATTGAAATTTAATAGTTGTGATTGTACTGAGTATAATTATTTTATTGTAGAAAAGATGCCTATCACTAATTAAGATTGTAAACCTCCCTTTTCCCACTTGCCTCTCTCCTGAACTAGCAAGGGAACTTTAACAGCTCGGTTGGTTCTGATGGTTATATGCTATCAGCACTCACCTGTGGTATGTCTCCTGTCACGACTATTACAGAGGGTCTTCAGCAGGTATGTGCATAGTTGTGAATATACTTTTCTATCTTAACATTTTTAAGAATTAGTGGTGAATGAAGTGCTTGCTTTTATTTTACATTTTTTTAAATAGCCAGATTTTGAAAATGTTACTAATCTGTTTTTACTTTTTTTTTTTGCTCCAAAATTGATCATAGGTGCAATCTTAAGCAATTTTCCTGAAACCTTGTTTTTGTATGTCTCGATTTAGTATCTTGTACATCTTTCAACTGTATACAGAAATCGCTTGTAGTTTGTTCCTTTGTCTTCCTCTCTAGTAAAGCATCAAAAGGCAAGTTAGGTAACTTAGACTTACAGATTAATTTACCTCTGGTGTCTCAAATGGCTAGCAACCAAATTCCATTTAAGCGTGGTAAAATGTCAATTTGTCTTATTATCTGCACTCCACACCGCTGCCTTTCATGACGCCGTCACTCTTTTGTAATTTCACTGCATCTTGTCTGAACCTCCTCTCGACTGTCCTGGTCCTGGATAGCAATAGATTATTAATGCTTATATTACTATTTAAAGCAGTCTATTTAAAAGAAACTTTTTGACATAAAGTTTTATTTTTCTAACTTTCCTTAGTTTAAATGAAACTTATTGCAAAATGAAGACTACCAAAAAAAAAGCTTTCGCACACTTATTTACTAACTTTGCCCACTTACCCACTTCTCTCTTAGCGCATATGGTCTAATTAAGCACAATGTCACTTTTATTCTATTAGGGTCATTTTTATCAATATTTTGCTGTAAAACTATAAGATTAATTTACACAACAATAAGAACAGCTTGCATTTATAGAACACATTTTTAGCATAGAGTCCCAAGTGTTTCAATTTGTCAAAAGACCTTTTTTTAAAGTATTCCTTATAGGAGTGAGGTCAGAGCAGCTTGGGGCAAAATCATGAAGGGCAATATTCCTATATGCTTAAAAACAAGAGCAAGCAATGTACTCGGACTTCTGGAAATCTGAAATAAAAACAGAAAATTCTGAAAATACTCAGGTCTAACAGTATCTGTGGAGAGAGAGAAATATTCAGGTGAGTGACCCTTCATTAAGAACATAAAATTGTTTTGATGTCTCTGGTAACTGCACATATAAAAGAGGCAATACTAGATCAATCCTAAGATAAAAGCAAAATACTGCGGATGATGGAAATCTGAAATAAAAACAGAAATCGATAGAAAAACTCAGCAAGTCTGGCAGCATCTGTGGAGAGAGAAACAGAACTAACGTTTCGAGTCCATATGACTCTGAAGACTCAAAACGTTAGCTTTGTTTCTCTCTCCGCAGATGCTGCCAGGCCTGCTGAGTTTTTCTACCATTTTCTTTTTTAATTCTACATCAATCCTGTTATCCCTATTGAAACACAACTAAAGCAATCAGTGCTGCCTAGAATACAAATGTAATGTTGAACCATGTTCTCCCATAGGATTATCATTGATGCCAATTGCTGGACATCTTTTTCTTGAGCCCCTCACCTGCTCTGTTGGCATTGATGCAGTGGCAAAGGAAAATTGAGAAATGCCTAATACTGATGCTACTGACTGTTCTTGTAAAATATTAATTCCTGCAGACCCATATCTGTTACCCTTACAAAGGGAGAGTTGCAGTACTAAGGAATTTTCTTTAGTTTGTGGCATCAGTGGGTGTGCTGTTAACCTTAGTGATGATCAATATATGCTGCTGAGCTGCCTTCTGAAGGTAAAGTGACCAGCATCTGGGACAATAGTGAGGGTGCTGAAGAGATTTACCAGAATGGTTCCAGGGATGAGGGATCTAAAAGGTTAGATTGGAAAAGCTGGGCTGTTATCCTTGGAGCAAAGGAGTTTGAGGGGAGATTTGATAGAAGGATGCAAGATGATGACAGGTTTGGATAAGATAGACAAGGGAAAACTGTTTCCATTAACTAACAGTACAATGACTAGGGGACACAGTTTTAAGGTTTTGGGCAAGAGATCAGGGGCAATGTAAGGAGGAATTTTTTGACACAGCCAGTGGTAATGACCTGGAACCAAGAGGGTGGTGGAAGTGGAATCAAAGATTTTAAAAGGAAATTGGATGGGCACTTGAGGGTAATAAATCTAGGGGGATGCGGGATTGAGTAGAGGTGTGGGATTGACTAGTTTGCTTTGCGGAGAAACGGCATGGACTCGATGGGCGCAATGCCTTCCTGTGCTGTAAATGACTGATATTTTGCTTCTACCTCTGATACGCAACCTGGTCCCTCGAGCCTGCTCTACCATTCATATAATCATGTCTGATCTTGGATCTTAATACCTGACCAATTCCCATATCCCTTCCTTTCTTCAGAGTCCAAAAACCTGTCTATCTAGGCTTGAATAACCCAACAATTAAGCATCCACAGTCCTCTGGAATAGAGAATTCCAAAGATCCACAATTGAGTGAAGGAATTTCTCATCATTTCAGACCTAAATGATCGACATTCTATCCTGAAGCTGTAAGCCATTGTCCTATACTTTGCAGCTGGGGAAAACAGCCCCTCCCATCTACCCAGTCAAGCCCTCTCAGAATCTTTACTTTCTGGAGTGATATCATTGAAAAGTATGAGGCTTACTGTACTCTTCATAGGAAACCCGCTCAAACCAGGAATTATACTAGTGAACTTTCTCTGCGCCCCTCCAAGGCAAGTATATCCTTCTTTAGATAAGGAGACCAAAGCCCGACATAGTATTCCAGGTGCGATCTTGATGACTTCCGTACTCTTGTACTCCATTCCTTTGCCATAAAGGCCGACATGTGATCTGCCTGCCTGCATACTGACTTTCTTGTATAAGGACAGCCAAATCTTTCTGGACACCAATATTTAAAAGTTTCTCACTGTAAAAAGTGCTCTGATTTTTCTGTTCCTATCTAAGCAAATAGCATGATTTCCCCACATTATACTCCCATCTGCCATCTTATTGCCCAATCACTTAACCTGTCTTTATCCCTTTGCATATTCTTTGTGTCCTCTTCATAATTCACTAACCCACCTTCCTTGGTATCATTGGCAAAATTGGATATATTGCTCTGTCTCTTTCATCTAAATCATTATTATATACTCCAAATAGCTGAGGCCCCAACACTGATCCTTGTGGCACCCCATTAATCACAGCTGCCAACTAGAAAATGCTCAGTTTATCCCTTTTTCTCTGCTTTTTGTCTATTGACTCAATCCTCTATCCATGCTAATGTATTACTCCCAATGGACTATGACTAATTCCTTAACAATCCCATGAACTCTATCTTGTGTAATCACCTTTTATGTGGCACCTTGCTGAATGCCTTTTAGACCCATGGCAATGGGGTTGACTCTTAAATGCCCTCTGAACAAGGGCAATTAGGGATGGGCAATAAATGCTGGCCTTTCCAGTGACACTCACATCCCATGAACGAATATTAAAAAAATCCAAATATCCTAATGTTATCTACCTTGCTAGTTACATCCTCACAAACCTCCAACAGGTTTCAAATACAATTTACCTTTCATAGAACTGTTAATTCTGCCTAATTGTATGATTTTCTAACAAGTACCCAGTTAACACATCTTATGAATAGATTCCAGCATTTTCCCCACAGCTTCAGAATACAGTGGTGATCCATTTAGGACTGAAATGATGAGGAATTCCTTCACTCAGAGTTGTGGATCTTTGACTCTCAGGCTAACTAGCTTGTAATTCCTTGTTTTTTCCTTCCCTCTTTTCTTCAATAGCAGTGTCACATTTTCTACTTTCTGATCCACTGGGATTGTTGTAAAATCCAGGGAATTTTGGGAGATCATAACTAATGCATCCATTAGCTCTGCAGTCAACTCTTTTAGAACTCTAGGATATAGGTCATCGGGTCAGTGAATTTCTCATATTTTATCGTATTAGCGTCTCAAATACTTTTTCTCTACTGATAATCACTTTAAGTTACTCATTCAATCATAAGCCCCTTTGTTCCTTACTGGTTTGCTTTGAGTTGTTTACTGTGAAGATAATGCAAAGTATTTAATGTCGCTGCCATTTCCTTATTCCCCATTATAACTTATCCTGCCTAGGCCTCTGAGGAACCAATGTTTACTTTTAATACACTCTTCCTTTTTAAATACAGTACTTCTTAAAGCTCTTACAATCTGCCTATATTTCTTGCAAGCTTTTAAAAGATTTGCTAGAGGTATTCAAAATTATGAAGGTTCTGGCAGGGTAGATAGGGAAGGAACTGTTCCCACTGGTGGAAGGGTCAAGAAACAGAGGACACCAATTTAAGGTAACTGGCAAAAAAAAGCAACAACGATGTAAGGAAAAAACTTTTTTTCACAGCAAGTGGTTAGGATTAGGAATGCACTGCATTCAAATGTGGCTTTCAAAAGAGAATTGGATCATTATCTGAAGAGGAAAAATTTGTAGGGCTATGACACAAAGGTGGGGGAGAGGCCCAAGGTGAATTGCTCTTGCAGAGAGCCTGCACAGGCAGGGATGCGACGGATGGGTGTCTTCTGTGCTGTAACAATTCAGATTCTATGCTTTTCTAATTTTTTTCCCTTTATTAGTTTATGGAAGATGTTTGCTGGTTTCTAGAAAGCTTGCAGTGCTCAGGCTTACTACACTATTCTTTGCACATTATAAGTCTCATCTTTTAATCTAATACCATCCAACTTCTTTTGTCAACCATGATGAATTTTTCTCATTAAGTTTTTGTTTCTTAATGTATTTTCATTAAGAACTTTGAATTATTTCTTTCAATATTTTTCCCTTGATCTACTATCATTTCTTCAAATCTATTTTCTCAGTCAACTTTAACGAATACACCCCTCATACCTATGTAATTAGCTTCACTTACGTTTAAGACAATAAATGTATCACACTTAAACTTGAAATTTATCACACTATTATCACACTACCTCATAGGATGTTGGCTGTGTGTTTACTGATTCATCCTATCACATTACACAAAATCTAAATAGCCTCATCCTTGATTGATTCCATGCCATGTTGTTTTAGGAAATTCTCTCAAATGCACTTGCAGCACAGTTGATTTCAATCCCATGTGGAACAAGTTTTTGTGTAGGTTCTGACTTGTAAGAGATTACTTGAGTTCTTGTTTTCTGCATCTGGGAGCTAATGGGGATGCAAATTTCTGCAATAAGGGAGACTTCATAATCATTGTTTTGAAATCCAAGTGACCTTGTGCTTCATGTTTCAAAACTTGAGGGAATCTTGGATTTTGGTAGCAGAGACCAGAACTAACTCCCTTAGCCATGGCTGAAACCTATTCAATCTTTTGGTCATTGCTTTGGATTCATTTTGTCAAGTATGACCAGAGTTTGAGGATCTGCTTTGGAGACTCCACCTTGGGTAACAAAATCCCAAGTATTAATTCAGTACTTTGTTAAGTATGGGTGGGGTGATGGGTAGTCTGCTGCAATTGGTCTTGCTGCCCTTGGATTAGTAAAGGAAAAACAAGCTGTGTTCCTACTCGTGATTACTATCCGCCAATCTTTTCTGGAAGTGTGCATTGTGTGAAGACAGGTTTGGACTCTCTGGCAGAAAACCTCTCCATATTCTTTGTCTAGGCTTACCATATGAATGAGACCACTGCAGTAATATATTAGAAGTTGATCTGTGGACCCTTACCTTGACAGAAAAAAGTACCATGGGCAGTATTCTCTTCTATGTAGACTTCTATTTGTGGAACATTGGCTAATAGCCCTGTTTACAGCCAAACTTGGTCCATTATGTCTCTAACTGCAGCTATTTATCAAGTTGAAGAGGTGTTTTGAGGCTACTGCTCAGAATTAGAATCCTATTCCTACAATGAAGGTCCCAAATGAGCTCCTATGATGAGTTGAAACGTAGTCTAGTAACTGAAATTTGTAGAGCGATTACAATCACTAATTACCATCTGGCTGGCAGAAAGCTCAAGTGATATAAAAGTAATTCTACAAAGTTGTCTTTGATTTATTAGGCTAATGTTAAAATCTAGATCAAGAGCTTGTGGCACTTATACTAATTATTGTTGTTTAGATCTATCAACAGTTTGGGAGATCTATCCCAGCTGCAGGTAGGTGTTTCATGTTTGAGCTTCTTCCACCTGAGTTATTAGACTCTATTATCTTGGGGAAGAAAGTAACAACGTTATACAACAGGGGGAGGCGGTGACATAGTGGTAATGTCACGGGACTAGTAACCCAGAGGCCCAGACTAAAAGACAGGATACAGGCTTAAATAGCACCGTGGCAGCTGGTGGAATTCACATTCAATTGATATATCTGGAATTAAAAGCTAGTCTCAGTAATGTGTCATTTATACCCATCTGATTCACTATTGCCATCTTTACCTAGTCCAGTAGGCCCACAGCAATGTGGTTAACTTTTAAATGCCCTCTGAAATGGCCACTCGGTTGTATCAAACCACTACAGAGTCAAAAAGAAATGAAACAGGGTGGCCCACCTGGCATCAACCTAGGCACTGGAAGCAGCAGTAGCAAGCCCAGCCCTATTGACCCTGCAAAGTTATCCTTGCTGACATTGGGGGCTTGTGCCCAAATTGGGAGATCTGTCCCACAGACTAGGCAAGCAACATACTCATCGAGTCATACTTATAGGCAAATGTCCCAGATATCACCACTATATCCCTGGCTATGATGTTCAGACCTACCAGAGGTGGTGGCACAGTAGTATACAATCAGGAGGGAGTTACCCTAGGAGTCCTCAACATTGACTCCAGACCCCATAAACTCTCATGACATCAGGTCAAACATGGACAAGGACAGCTCCTGCTGATTACCACCTACCACGACCGTGCCCCCATCCCACACCCCCTCACTAATGAATCAGTACTCCATGTTGAACACCACTTTGAAGAAGTGCTAAGGGTGGCTAGGACACAAAGGTACTCTGAGTGGGGGACTTCAATGTCATTACCAAGAGTGGCTTAGTAGCATCACTACTTACCAAGCTGGCGATGTCCTGAAGGACGTAGCTGCTAGACTGGGTCTTCGGCAGGTAGGGAACCAACAAGAGGGGGAAATAACCACTTGACCACGTTCTCACCAATCTACCTGTCGCAGGAGCATCTGCCCATGACAGTATTGATAGGAATGACCACTGCACAGTCCTTACGGAGACAAAGCCCAGTCTTCAAAACTAAGATACCCTCCATGTTGTGTGACACTACCACCGTGCTTTGAACAGATCTAGCAACTCAAAACTGAACATCCATGAGGCGCTGTGGGCCATCAGCAGAATTGTATTCAACCACAATCTATAACCTCATGGCCTGGTGCATACCCCACTCTACCATTACAGTAAAGCTGGGGGATCAACCCTGGTTCAATGAAGAGTGCATGAGGGCATGCCAGGAGCAGCACCAGGGATACCTAAAAAATAAAGTGTCAACCTGGTGAAGCTACAATACATGGCAACTTGCAGGCCAAACACGGAAGCAACATGTGATAGAGCCAAGCTATCCCACAACCAACGGATTGGTTCTAAACTCTGCAGGCCTGCCACATCCTATCGGGAATGGTGATGGACAGTTTATCAATGAACTGGTGGAGGAGGCTCCACAAACATTCCCATCCTCAATGATGGGAGAGCCCATCATTGCAAAAAAAACAAATCTGAAGCATTTGCAACCATCTTCAGCCAGAAGTAATGAGTGGATGATCCATCTCTGCCTCCTCCTGGGGTCCCCAGCATTGCATGTCAGTCCTCAACCAATTCGATGCACTCCAAATGATATCAAGAAATGGCTGAAGGCGCTGGATACTGCAATGGCTGTGGGCCCTGACAACATTCCAGCAATAGTACTGAAGACTTAAGCTCCAGAACTAGTTGAGACCCTAACCAAGCTACAACGTTGGTATCTGTCCAGGTGTGCCCTGTCCCTACAAATCCAACCCGGCCAATTACCTCCCCATTGCTCTATTCTCGATCATCCACAAGGGTGATAGAAGGGGTTGTCGACTGCAATCAAGCGGCACTTACACAGCAATAACCTGTTCACTTGCTCAGTTTGAGTTTTGCCAGGGGCACACGGCTCATGACCTCATTACAGTCTTGGTCCAAATATGGATAAAGGAGCTGAGCTCGAGGTGAAGTGAGAGTGACTGACCTTAATCAGGTTGCATTTGACTGAATGTGGCATCGAGGAGCTGTAGCATAACTGGAGTCGATGGGAATCAGGCGGAAAGCTCTCCACTGGTTGGAGTCATGCCTAGCATAAAGGAGGATGGTTGTGGTTTTGCGGTCAATCATCTGAGTCCCTGGACATCGTTGCAGGAGCCCCTAAGGGTAGTGTCTTAGACCCAACCATCTTCAACTGCTTCATCAATGACCTTCCTTCCATCATAAGGTCAAAAGTGGGGATGGTCGCTGATGATTCCATAATGCTCAGTACCATTCACAATGACTCGGATAAAGAAGCAGTCCTTGTCCATATGCAGCAAGACCTGGGCAACATTCAAGCTTGGGCTGATGTGTGGCACAAATTTTACTTGCCACATAAGCGCCAGGCAATGACCATCTCCAATAAGAAAAAATCTAACTATTTTCCCATGACATTCAGTGGCATTACCATTGCTGAAAGCCCCACTATCAACATCCTGAGGGTTACCATTGATCAGAAACTTTACCGGACCAGCCATATAAACACTGGCTACAAGAACAGTTCAGAGGCTGGGAATTCTGCAGCGACTAACTCTCCTCTTGACTCCCTAAAACCTGTGCACCATCTACAAGGCACAAGTCAGGAGTGTGATGGTATACTGTCCACTTCCCTGGATGAGTGCAGCTCCAACAACACTTGAAGCTCAATACAATGCAGAACTAAGTAGCCCACCTGATTGACACCCCATCCACCACCTTAAACATTCACTCCCTCCACTACTGACGCAAAGTGGCAGCAGTATGTAGCATCTACATGATGCACTACTGCAACTCACCATGGCTCCTTTGACAGCACCTTGCACACCTGTGACTTCTACCACCTAGAAGGACAAGGGTAGCAGATGCATGGGAACGGCACCACTTGCAAGTTCCCCTCTCAGCCAAAGAACATCCTGACTTGGAACTATATCGCCGTTCTTTCAGTGTTATTGGGTCAAAATCCTGGAACTCCCTTCCTGTCAACACTATGGGTATACCTACACCACATGGACTGCAGCGGTTCAAGAAAATGGCTCAATGCCACTTAATTGCAATTAGGGATGGGCAATAAATGCTGGCCTAGTCAGTGACGCCCACACCATGTGAACAAATTTTAAAACGCATTTAAATTTAAATGTCCTCCACTCACCATGTTCCTCAACTACCATCCCTTTGTCTCTGTTGAAGATATGTTATTGTTTATGGTAATCTGCTTTATTTTTGAAAGAAGGGTGAGCAACTGATGGCAGCACATTTGAAGCCATTTTAAAGTGGTACAGGAAGATTGTAAGGGCAGTCATGGATCAAAATGTTTTAAAGTGACTTTTTTTAATCATCTTTGTGAACTAGCATGTAAGTAGATATCTGTTTCCTCGGCTGGAATCAGGATGCATTCATTTTGAGGCAAACCACCATGTCTATATCGTTTGAAGACGTTGTCAGATGATGACTACGAGGCCAATGACCCCAAATATTAGTGATCCCTTCAGATGTCCATTAACAGAAGTAGAAAGCAATTTAGTGAAACATTGCCACTAGTGTAATTATGGAGCCTATGATTTTGTGGGCGTATATAGAATTGCCAAGGTTTCAAAGATGATTCCTGTTGCACAGTTTTGTTATTGTAGAGACAGTGAATGATGAGGTCTGGCTACACTCAGTGACCTCGAGATTGAGTCAGAAGATGTCCCTGCCAAAGCACATGACAACCTGGAAGAGCCACCAGGCACTAATTGACATCAAGTTTAACTTGGTGCCTGAGCTGCTGTAAATCCAAATATGCACAATGCAGTATTCCCATAAACTACAAATATCATCATTTGTTGTACCTCAATTACCATGAATACCAAAACTTCAGTCTCCTGCATTGAAAGTAAACTTCCTGGACAAAGTTTATATTAATTCCAAGCAACTTGTTCCCCCATAGCAGTATTTATATGTACCATTATCATGTAGGCATTTTTGCAATGGTTCTTCCCATTGGTGGTGGTGAGGGGTGTGTCTTGAACTTAATTTAGTGCTCCTTCCAGATACTTCCCCAGTGGGAGGGGTAAGTGAACTGGCTACTGATGTTTTTTTTAGTCCTAATAATGGCTTTATTTAATTTGAAATATTATTCATTCATTTACAATGGAATGTTGGTCCAACATAGGGTAGAGTTCAGCCATTGTATCAAATCAGGCTTCTTCGGCCAATGACCTTGCCAATGTAAAACCACATCACATTTTCTGTGGCCACAAGTGTGCTCCTCAGAGCATCCTTTACAGTTATTTGTTTGTAACTCCCAGCCTTAAAGGATGCCACAAGAGCCTTGACGTTTTCAACAGCCACTGGAATTTCTCCAGTAGTTGGAGGAGTCAGCTTCATCTGAGCTGACAGAACGTAGCCATACGTGGCTTAGAGTAATTAGTAGCAGCCAGGGTGAGCTTGGGGCTGCCGGTCACTACTTTCTGCACCAACTGCTGCGCTGCCTCCACCATCTTCACAATGTTGATGTCCATGTCTTGGGTGCAACTGCCATGTGATCCAATTATAACACAAAGACCTAAGCAATAGCAGGAATAGACCATACGCACCTGCTCTGCCATTCAGTAAGATTGTGGTTAAACTTCTATATCAATTCCACTTTTCTAACCTAACTCCATATCCCTTGATTCTCTTGGTGTCCAAAAATCTATCGATCTCAGTTTTGAGAAATACTCATTGAGCATCTGTCATAGCATTGTTCTGCTTCACTTAATCACCAACTTGAATCTAATTCCAGTTCTTAATCTGTATGCTGGAAAATTAACCTTGGCTAATTTAGGTGGTAATGTATCCCTTTTACATTCTTTTCTTCTCTAGTTTGAATAACTTTGAATGTTTGGATTAATATTCTTTCTGGGGAGCAGAGTCTTTTAGTAAGCAATTGAAGAGCACTGATAGTCAAATAAATGCACAGATAATGCTATGGGCTATTCAGTGTCATTTAACTTCAGTCTTGACTCTATTTGAGGGGAGGAAATTGAACTCTTCTCGTATTACCATGTAAAATTTTAATCAACCATTCTGTTTCTTTCAGCATTGACTTAATGATGGATGTTTTTTTTCTAGATTGTTACCATGGGCCTTTTCCGCACAATTGCTCTGTTTTACTTGGGAAGCTTCGACAGCATTGTACGCCGCTGTATGATGCAGCAAGAAAAGTGTATAGACTTGGAAAAGAAGGATTAACCTCAGTTTGATTTTGGAGGCTGAGGATCAGACTTTGAAAGATGAATGTTTGAAGGAAATGTTTTGATGAACAATTACTTTATTCCTTGCCCCTCCACTCCTGGTCTCAGTGGCATCAAGTCATCCTTTGGGTTGGAGTGGGGTCAGCTGGGTGGTAGAAAGAGAAGACCACAAAATGGGAGTTACTGGTATATTAGCAGTACAACTCTGATGCCTTGAATGGAAATTGCAATGTAATTTATAACCAGCATTGATTGGCAGGGGTGCATGTCAAAGGCTACAAATCATAAAAGCATCTATTTTTTTTTAAATGTACTGTGCTGACACTATTTTTGTAATTGGTCGACTTTTCTCTTTTCCCCCCAACTAAATTAAGTTAGAAAGTTCTGCTTTTGGTTTATGTCCACCCGTTTACTTTTGGTGATTCATTAGAATTGGCAAAGGGAATGTTATTTTACCTTTTTTTTGGTCTTGTAACTTGTTTATCTAGCTTTGATTGGCTGTGCCACCATTTAAAATTGAATTCTATTGTATGTTTTAAAGTCCTAAAGGGTATGTGTTGTATAACAGAGGTGACCATATGTTCGGTGGGATAGTTGCTAACCATTCAAATGCGACCCCCAATATTGTATTTGGTGAATACCTTCATAAAAACTCAATTTTTAAAGTCTTCACTAGGTTCATGACCCTTTGATACTAACTGGGAAACATTTTCCATTTCAATTCATTAGAGTTTGCAGTTAAAATTCTGAGTAATTCATTAAATTGAGGTACGTAAACCATTGAATAAAATACTTTGTATTGCAGTTACTGTTTTTCTGTGAAATAGCTAAACTGTACCACTATGTAGCATGATGCACCACTTAATTTGTAGTGTTTTCTTTTTAAACTTGTTTGGATTTAAGCATTGACCAATGATAATTTCTGCAGCCTCATAATCTAATATTCCCAGTTTGAAGCCTTTTCTGTATAAATCTATAATCTGTTTCTGTAGAACTCTTGTTAACCCACTTAAAAACTAGTTGGAGAAATGGATAATGCCATAATTTATGCATTGAAAGAATTGCATTTACATAGTGCTTTTCACAACCTCTGGACATCTCAAAGCTCCTTACAGCCAATTAGGCACTTTTGAAGTATAGTGACTGTTGTAATGTAGGGAAATGCAGCAAACAATTTGTGCACAGCAAGATCCCACAAACATTAATGTGATAAATTACCAGGTAATCTGTTAACAATGTTGATTGAGGGCAATGTACCCTTTTTTTGTAGTGTGGGCAATCTGTTTAAATGTGCAGCCTCTAATTTGTTTTGTGCAGCTATGCACGTGAGGTAAATCAGTTGCGCAACTTAGAGTAAACATAGTTGGGGGATAAATAATGGCCAGGATATTAGGAAGAACTACCCTGCTCTTCAAATGATGCTGACAGACCTTTTGCATCTACTGGAGAGGGTTCATGGGGCCTTGGCTTCATGCCTCATCTGAAAGATGGCACCTCCAACAGTACAGTAGTACTGTACTTGAGTGTCAGCCTAGATTTGTATGTAAGTCTTTACTGAAGGAACTCTCAACCTTCTGACTTGGTGAGGTGCAAATGCTACCTCCTGAACAAAGGCTGATACCATTATTGAATCTTAAGCTTCATTAAAGTGATTAATAAAGAGAAGATATATCTTGGAATTTTTAGAATTTTTTTTTTTAGAAGCTACAAGATGTAACCTTATTTATTTGAAAGTTGAGTTTAGGTAGTCTCATTTGATCTGTGCCACTTAATAAACCTTTTTTCAGTTTATACACTGTGGACATACCCATGGGTGCAATGCACACAATCTATGACCTGGTTCTTGGATCATAACAAACATAAACTAAAGAACTTGAATTTATATGATGCCTTTCATGACCAGACATAGGTTTTCAGACTGGAGTTCAAGTGATCACAGGGCAGTCCCTGAGATTATCAAAATTCTATAGTTTATCGGTTGATTGTCAAATGTTACTTCTGTTCCTATAATGTAAAAAAAAATTTACACAGTTTTCCTTTGCATAGGAGGCATTAGGACAGAGGGCTTAGAATAGTGTTAATTATTTGTAGAGGTTCCACATGTTTCAACGGCACTGCTCCATAATATATCTTGGAATTCTGTAGCAGAACCCTGTTAGTTTCAGCTTTTAACTCTTATTATCTGGTAATTGGTGAGGTGTATTTGTTGTTTAAATTGATCAGAAATGAATAGGAGCTTTGTCAGCATGACCATAATACTTTGTTAATGGACTCCACCTTGTACTAAAACAAAACCATTTTACTGAATGTTCTTTCCAGTACTCTATCACTGCAATGTTAAAATGCTGGCGTAATGACTTGATTGCACCAAAATTTGCATTTTTCTTGTTATATATCCAGGCAATAATGGTTCATTTTACCATCCTATTTTTCACGACCTACCTATTTAGTGCACAAGTTAACTCTACGATTATAGATGAGTGTGAGAAAAGAGGTAAAAACAGGAAATATTATGGAAGGTTGCCAGTATTATTTTAGAATATTTTTCTTTGAGGTATTGAGCAAAAGAGAATACAGGGTATATTATTTTTCTGGCAATGTTATATTCCTGAAAAACACTTTTTTATACTGTGCTGCTTTGTCCCCTACCTCTTGTCTAAAAAAGGGGGGAAAAAACACTAATATCTAAACATTTAAAATTAGCTCTGCTGCTCTCAGGTTATATACCTGCCACCTTTGGAATTTGATTCACTGTAAACTATGCATGGTTGACTGCTAATGCTTAAAATCCAATATTATAAACATGTTCATGAACTTTATTTTCTTCAACTGTAGCTAAATACAAGTGACAAAATTAAATGGGATGTGGACCCATTAGAAAGCCCTGTCGGAATACAGTCAATATTAGAATCAAACCAAATACTTTCAATAGTTTGCTTGAAAAATATTCTATTTTTAAAAGTTATCTTTTTGATAACAGATGTTGATAAATATTCTCTCTGCTGTGATTATATTTTCTGGGGTAATAGTGGCTTGTTTTACATTTTTGATGGAGCGTACAAGTTGGTATTCGATGCTGTATCACAACACTTGATATGTCGCCTGGTTCAGTACACAATGGTCTGGATAATTTTGACTGATTCCACCATTTCATCTGGAGCTAAGATTTCATTTATTGTCTAACTTTAGAAATGTGTCTAAAATTCCATTTTAGATAGGTATGCTGTATTCACTGAAACCTCTTAAAATGGCCTTATATAGATAGTAATGGAAGGTTCCCCTTTGCAATTTTCTTTCTGTTCTAGTACTTTGCTCTAGGCATTCCTTAGACCACAGCTCTTGGCATTTAATTGAGAGTTGCTTAGCTAATTGATCTCTAGTTCTGCCAGGAATACAGTATTTTTTTGGTATCCAGCAAGCCTGTTATTTTGAGGGATGCGAGATATTTTCCCTCTATTAGACTATATATTTTTAGGGAATAAACTATAATTGGTGGGCAAAGTTTGCCTAAGCCATGATTGTTAACTCCCATCTGTCACCTGCATGCGCTTGACATTTTACAAAGGACAGTGGTTTTAAAACTGTTGGAAATTCTAGATGAGTACTGAGTACAGCACAGAAACCAACCAATTCACCTATTAAGTTTATGCCAATGTCTTTCGCCACATGAAGTACCTAATCTAATTGTACTTCTGCTTGCTCCACATCCCTGTTGTTAAGCCTCCTTTTTCAAGCAAATAATTAATTTGTAAAAGAAAATTTTTATGAACTTGCTTCAACAATAGGTTGTGGCTAAAAATTCCACATTCTAACTGCCCATTTATTATTATTTTAAATATGTGCCTTTTTTGCTGTCTTTTCAGGCAGTAGAAACAGTCATTACCTTCTAATCCTTAATCTTGTCAATCCGATCGCCTCTTAATTTTCTCAACTCTGAGGTGGGTGGGGGGCAACTTATGAAATCTCTCCCTTCATTCCCTAACTGCTTTATCATGACAATATATTAGTACATCTTCTTTGCAACTTTTTCCATTACTTCTATATCCTTATAATCTGACACTGAAAACTTTATATGGTAGATATCAGAGATATAATAAAATCTTGGACACGATTTTAGTAGAAATAAAGATGAGGCTAACAGTAAGATAAGAGGAAAATACTGTGGATGCTGGAAATCTGAAATAAACCAGAAAATGCTGGAAAAACTCAGCAGGTCTTGCAGCATCTGTGGAGAGAGAATGCTTCGCGTCTATGAATCTGTCCGTATGACTCTCCACAGATGGGGAACTCTTCCCCACCACAAGTTGCTGACCCATTTGCACATTGGTAATTGCATAATGTCATTCACATTGCTATTTTCAGCAAACTCTTGGCCATTTATGTGCTCAAGGTTGACCCTGTGGACAGTTATGATCCCTGTTGAGACCAATAACTTAAAAAAAAATTAGAACTTCCAGTTAATAGCTGAAAGAATGATACGTCAAGATTTCACATTTTAAGATGTTTACTGTAACAACAGACTAAAAGCGCTATTGACAATAAACTTAGACTTTACCACAGAACAGAATTCCTCCCCCCTTATTTTTAGCCCAACCGAGAAACCACAGTTCATAGGTATACTTTGCACTGTTCTTTTACTTAGATGTTCAATCTTCCCAGAATCAATCCAAAGTGATTCTTGGCTCCCAAGGGTTTTATTCCTGTTCTTTTTTTCTCTCTCAGCCTCGTAATTTGCAATCTTCGACGCTCTTTCGCAGTGAGGTTTCTTCCCAGAGAATCTCCCACTAGCCCAAGCGAGATGACACTTCAGCCTTGTTTTAGTTCCAACAAATTTCAATCCTTGTTTTAGTTCCAAAAAATTTCAATCCAAGTGTGAACTTCCACCTTTATTCCTGCGTGGTGAACCATAGAGACTTTATGGCCCTCTATCTGCTCCCCCTCTCCTGCATCTAGGCAGACTCCAAATACTAATATTTGGTGATATTCTCGGAAAGCCTGCAACCTGATCTTTAAATGAATACTCTGCATTCTTCCCCATGGCAGTGTGACTCATGTGGGCCTTCTGTATCTAGGTAGAAATGCTGATTAGCTATCCTTGAGATGACTTTCACCTTGAAACTAAATGGACAGTTTTAAACACAACATTCTTGACCCTTTTCTGGGATATTGGGGACTCTCAATCTCCACTGTTAACACAGGTTGCTGCCATTTTCTTTAAACATAAATACCTTGCATCATCTTCCCAGTAAAACAATTTAAGCCTTCCTTTAATCTCTGAAGGTGTGGACTGCAGGTTGGGGAATAATTCCATAATTATTCACTTCAATCATTATTCATGTATATAATTTCAAATACTCCAGATTTTAACATTTTTCTGTTTGCACCAAATTTTGTATTATACCAGTGCTTTACTTTTGTATTTTGAAGAAAAAAATATATAGAGCCAAAGCAAAGTAAAATCCTCACATTGTAAAACCAGTGGATGAAACGTTAGACGAAAGAAAGCCAGGAAGCGGAGATTTGAGGAAAACCAAACTGGAGAATCATGGATAAGATTTTGAGTTGATATATTTTATTGGGTTAATCCAAAAACTGGAAGATCTGGTTGTGTGCCTTGGTGGTCTGTTTTCCTCCACAGACATCCAAGGATATTTCCATTGTGAGATCAGGACAGTTTTCCCTTCCATAACCAGGAGTGGTGAAGCTAATTGTTACTCTGGTATTTCCTCTTTTAACTGTCATTTTAAATTTCGTCTTTGCCTCTCTCCATCACTTTTAAGGCCTAATTTAAAACCCATTTTTTTGACCACACTTTTTAACCCCCTCCTAATAACCCATTTATGCCTAATTACCGCCCCCAGAAACACACTGGAATGTTGTACCTTTAATACAGTAATTTTTAAATGCATGCAGCTCTATGAATGTGTAAGGCACCCATTTATATCATTAACCAGAAAAGGTACATGGAAGTTCTGCTTTGCTTGCTGTGATATTGGATATGTCAATCAAGAACTTCAACATCTACATTTGTTTCATTCCCATTAACTCAAATTATGTGCCAGTCTTTTATTTAAAAATGAACTGCATCAAATGTATGTTAACTGAATCAATTGTTCGTTGTTGTCCATGGAAGATCATACACTTCAGAGTGTCTGTTTCTATTGATTGCATTATAGATATTGCAAGATTGAAAATTTTACAGAAATACCCTGTAAAAATGCTAAGGCTGCGTCTCAGGCTTTTTTTCAGTAACCATTCCTAACCATGCCTAAGATTACTAAGCGAATTTATGATGACTAAAATTTTTTCTCTATACTGTACTATGGTTACAATCTCTGTTATTCACCCTAATGGAACTTGAGGCAATTTGTTTTCAGTTTATCAAAGTCTTATTCTAGGAATTTGAATACGTTTTCAGCAAATTATATTCTAGATCAGCAACTGAAAGATGCACTTCAGAATTAGTTACTTGCCAGTTTCTTTTCTCTCTCCTCTCCATTTTTTAATAACGATATAAAACAGCGAAGATGGAGGCAGAGTTTAAGATTCTAGTATGTAGTTTTGAAGTTACACATTTAGGCTATAGCTAGAATGAAAAACGTATAAAACCATGCACCTGAAAATATACTAAAACTTACTGTGATTCACTTGTGTAAAATTTCTGTTAGTGTTCTTAATGAAAAATAAAACGACCTTTTTTTTTAGAAAAAAAACTATCCGATTTAGAGCATAACCCCCAGCCATGTAGCTAAGTCCTGGCTTGATGAAGTAATTTTGTGTCTACCTATAAAAATGTATTCGGGTTTACTTGCACACACGTTCATTTCCTTGAGGAGAAGTGTGGAAGAAGGGGAATAGAATATTAAAATTTGCTTGATTTGTAGGCTAATCAAAATGCTGCAAAAGAGAGATAAGAGGGGAGATAACCATCCTGAAAAGAAACCTTTTATACTTGGTGATACAAACCTAATGGTGCAGAATGCACACTGGGTGCATTACAAACCTAGGGACCCAATTTTTGTTGGTGCCCTGTCTTAACCTTGTTATTTCCTCCTGATTCTTTAGGTTACTGTGTCATGACAGGTGATTGCTTTTAAAGACTTTCTTTTTTGTTGTTCTTGAGGCTGCCCATTTACCAGATGTGATGGTGTACCACACTAATTTTGACTAAGTTTTCCTCCCTCAGAGGCTCTGGTGATGAATCTCCAAATATACGTGCCTATGATTTGGAATCACATTGAAGGAGGAATGAAGAGGGAGGACCTGTTATTTAATCCGTTTGCCGCACGACATTCATGTGCTAACACGTGGTTAAACCCAATTTGGCTTCCGATTTACTTGGTTTAGTGCATTTTTAATGTAAAATGACAGGTTTGGTGGTTAATATTCCTATGATAAACACTTCGCAAATCGTAGCTTCTATCAGCAAGTGGAAGTAACTGGCAGTTGCCTTGAAATATTTTTATATTTTAAGAGACTGAATTGTTGCTGTTATTGTTATCAATTTCAAATATTTAGTGCTTCTATTTGTTTTGATGAGAAAATAAATAAAATATTGAGTGTTCACCGTATAGCAACAATGCCATTTTATCTCCATATTTAAACTCATTGCTGTTTACGTAATTCGGACTCATCTTAAATATAATTTAATTTTTTTACTGTCCATGAATAATACTGACTTTAGAAGCATAAGAGTCCTTAAGCCATACTAATGATTTGTGGTGTTTGTAGCCATTAAATCTGGAAAATGTTTTTTTTTAAAACAAAGTAGATTAGGACGACAGTAAAATGGAAAGGTTAATTGACATTCTATGGTTGGATTAGGTTAGCGTCTGTTAAACCTGCTGTTTCATCCTACAATAGCGCGTGCACTGGATACTGTTCTTTTTTTTAACTTTCTTTCACCTGTTCAATAAATCTGTCTTATTCTTTATAGTCTAAGTTGTGGTCTAATAAAATGTTAAAATCTTTGGTAGCATCCAATTTCATCTTTGAGTACCAATCATAATGCAACAAATCGATTTTCACCACCTTTTTAGACTAGGTGTTCCAAATCGCAACTCTTTATGTTTAAAAATAAATGGTGCTCATCTTGCCTCTGGTTTATTTGCCAGTCACCTTAAATCTGTATTCTCTCTTATCAATCCATTCTGCAGAGCACAGTTTTTCCTTCTTTACTCTATCCTCAGATTTTCACGAATCCCCTCAAATTATACATTTATATATTACCATTGCCTTGTCATTTGTAGTCTTGGTTGTGGTCTGATAAAATGTGTTTTCCCATTTACTATTAGTAGCACCTTTCTATCTTTTAGCATCAATTTTCACAATGAAATTATGTATTTTCTTACATTTTTATCATATCCATATCTACTAAAATGGGGAAAAATTCAAATTTTCCTTATTTCTTTAAAAATGCCAGCTCAATTCTGAATTCTTTTTTGTGGTAAATGCAAATATGAAAGCCCATATTAGCCTGCTTATTCATAATGGGCCTATAGTCCTCCCAACAAAGCATTTGATTTTTAAATGACTCTGGGGTTTTTAAATCCTGTTTTCTTTATGAAAAGAAAGAATTCCTAAATTCAGTTCTGCAATTGTTAAGTGGAACTTGTGCCACTTTGTCCTCCCTGGTTCAATCAGGGCACTGCTAGATATCCTGTTCCAATAGCAGGATTGTGTAACCATATTGATCATTGTTCTATAGCAACGTTCCACTGAAACTTCTCATGGCCCATGCAAAAGGCATGCCAAAGAGCAGAAACACCAACTGGAGGCACAATAAGAACAATCATATCACAACTTGTTCAAATTAACCTGTATTTAGTCATTAATGATGCATATTATTTAGTCAGCCATTATTAAAAATGTTAAGTTAAAAGACATTGTAAGTCTCCAGTATTAACAGCATTTGTCAATAGAGTAATTGTTGCATATTTTATGACTTGGGTTTTGATGGTACGCTACATTTTTTTAACATCAGGGCTGTTGCCATTGTTTCTGATTACTATCTGACATTGTGACCTTGATGAACCAGACCATCCTCCAACTAAATGTGGGCCATATTAAACCCATCCTCTGTGGGGGAAAAAAACCAACCTCATCGGCTCCAGCCTTGGACTAAGCTCCAAGATGGTGAAACACCATGTTGTACAACCCTGGTCTATATTTTATTTCTCAAATATGACTGATAGGACTATTTTCAACTCTCAAACATTATTGTTTTCTGGCTTCTATTCTCCAACCTAATAAAGCAATGCAAGGCTTTAATCACATCAAAGCTGTATTTCTGTTATGGTCTTTCTTGGCCTCTTGACCCTCAATCATTCATTACGGTTCACTTTCACTGACTTCTCAAGCCCCAGCAAATTAATTTTAAGATCCATGCCCTTCCTCCAATAGCCTCAGCAATCTCCAGCTGTGTCTTTTAACACCAGCCTATTTCTCATTCTTCGCTTCACTGTTCAGAAATTACACGAGATGAATAAAGCCAGGTTTGTGACTTGTAGCCTGAACATCATTTAAACTCAGGCCTCACTATTTATTGAATAGCAGTTAGATTCTGAGGCCAACAAGCAACAAAGCTTCACCCTTCCAGCAGAATAATGTATCCTGGGTGGGTGATAAGTGGCACAGTGACTGATGGTGGTTGAATGACAATGCCAGATTGATTGTGGCCAAGTTCCTACATGCTGATTTATGGCTTGTGTGTTGGGGATGGGGGTGCAGATAGAGTTGCCAAACCTCCAGGATTGGCCTGGAGTGTCCAGGAATTGAAGATCAATCTGCAGGACACGGCTCTGTGGAACCCTGGAGAAAAATCATGGGAACATTAAAAAATATTTTCTTGTCATTTTCTTTGAACGTTTCTATTCGAGGATATAAAGATATCGAAAATGGCAGAAAAAAAACAGCTGTTTGGCTGACAGTCAAGCATTACCCAATTGGGTAATGAGCCTTGTTAAGAATCCCGATTTACTTTGTTGTTATGTAGAAGTTGGGAACTATGAGTCGTGACCCAGGAGCTTCTTCATTGAGATTTGGAGTGGCTGGCACATGTCCAATCTGGCATTTAGCATTCTTTGGGCCAAGTTCAAGGGCCCAATGCGCTTGTGATAAAAGTAAAATATAAAAACCCGGACCACAGGGCCCAGGAGCAGGGTGCCATAGCGGAGTCCTGGATAGGAAGAGATTCCAAAGAGGGAAGCCAAGGAGATGGGACAGGGAGAGGTTCCAAAGAGTAAGGGAGAGAACTGGGGAAGGAGTCACCAGGAGGAGGAGACCACCAGGGGCAGGAGCAAAGAAAGATGCTGCAAACAGTAAAAGTGCTGTGGTTGGTAGGCTTCAAGTAGTGAGAGCTTGGGGGAAGCCCTGCAGATCTGAAAAGGTAGAATAAGGTTGGTGACTCTGCTGCAGGTTGTTAGGGCAAAGATAACCCTTTGAAGCAGTGATGTATTGCTCAGGGCGGCCGAAGAGCTTAAGTTCTGCCTGTGAATTGATGTTTGAAGTGCAGACTGGGTAACCTAGGAAAATTGTGTCTCAGGAGACGAGATTGAAATTGGGAGGTGAGCAGCCATTGAGGCAGTCTGATTTGGAGTGACTTTTGGAAAGAATTCTGAGGCTAGATCTTTGAAAGGGAAGATTTGCAATTCCTCATTTGGGAGACCGCTTTAATGAGATTTTGTGACTCAGTAAATGATGGCATCTTGGTGAGTTGCTGAGAAATCCATAGGCTCTGTCTTGGTTGCATCTGCCGTTTAATGTGCAGTATAGGGTGTTTGACTTGTTAGTTCACAGTTACCTCCTGTTGACCCTGAATGTTAGAGTATAAGATAGTTAGAGTTTGGAACATCCTAAAGTTGTGAAATATGATATATGAACAAGAGTTTCATCTTTCATCCACTTGCTTGCTAAACCGAATATCTACTACCCCTTTCACAGCCCTTGTTGTCAACTACCAAGAGTCATCCATATGTACGCACCTCACCACTTACACGCTTGCCCCTTGACATTGTACTTTCCTCTTAGAGTGTTAGAGTAAATTGTTTTATCTTTCTGACCTTATATTAGTAAGGTTTATTTTGTTTGTTCAAAAACCATGGAATCGTTGGCTTTATTCTCTTAGCAAGTGTCTTGGATCTCAATCTTTGTCTATTTAAAATAAAAAGTTACTGGTCCTTAATTGGATTGTACCAAAATCTTGGGGGTTCTGGTCCAGGCCTATAACAGTGTTTTTGCTTTCCAATTGGCATAGGAAGGCTGTATGTCACAAGGATGATTGTGTTGGCTGACTAATGGCTGGAGTGCAGGGCAAGTCATGTGATGAAATTATCAGGAATGCCTTTAATCACAGTTGGCAACCTTGGTGCAGATGGAAATTCAAACTAGTGCATGCTGGTATTGAATGGGATAGGTCATAGGTGGGAAGCAGGAGGGGCTGGAAGGAGACCTCAAAGCTTCTGAGGGGCAACCTTTCCTAATTGCTCACAGAGAGGTGTCAAAGTTAACATATTACTCTCAGGGTGAGGGGTGGTTTTAATGGGAGATGTAATGTGCTGCTGCAGCAAGAGGAAAGTACAATGTGAGGGGGCAAGCATGTAAGCGGCGAGGTGCGTACATATGGATGACTCTTGGTAGTTGGCAACATGGGCTGTGAAAGAGGTAAGTAGCAAGCAAGTGGATAGATGAAAAATGAAACTCTTAGTCATATATCATCTTTCACAACTTCAGGATGTTCCAAAGCACTTCACAGCCAAAGAACTTATGAAATATAGTCATTATTGTAATGCAGGGAACACCAGCAAATTGTGTACAGCAAAGTCCTACAAACAGCAATAAATTAAATGATAGATTTTAGTGATTAAATAGCTTGAAAATAGAGTGCCTTTAATGTAGTATGTTCCATAATGTGTTATCAACCAAAATTTGACACAGCCATTTAAAGAGATATTAAGATGTGACCAAAATCTTGGTCAAATGGGTAGGTTTTAAGGAACATCTTAAGAAATGGAGAGATTTAGGAAGGAAGTTAAAAAACTTGGGCCTTTGGGAACAAGAGGCACCAATGTTGGAGTAATTAAAATTCGGGATGCACAAAAGGCTAGCATTGGAGGGCCACAGATCTAAGAGGGTTGAGGGCTAGAGAACATTACAGAGGTTTAGAGGAGTGAGGCCATGGAAAGATTTGAAAACAAGGATGAGAATTTCACAATTGAGGTGTTGGTTCTTGGCTCAATGTAGGTCAGCAAGTATTGGGGTGATAGGTGAACTGAACTTGGTGTAAATAAGACTATGGAAAGCAGAATTTTGGATAACCTCAAGTTTTAATTTTTAGCCCATTTTGATCCCTTCCCCCCACCCTACCCCCACTAGGGCCATCTGCCACTTGTTTGTCCTGCTTTCTACCCTTAATGTCACCATTAGCACACTCCTTAGATAATATCACCACCATCAACACCCCTTTGTCCTTTGGCCTATGACACCCTTGGCAATCTCTTCTTTGCCTCCACCTATCACTGGCCCTCTATCCAGCTCTACCTGCCCCACACCCCTGTACCAGCTTATATTTCACCACATTTCTATATTTCTTTAGTTCTGATGAAGAGTCATACAGACTCGAAATGTTAACTGTGTTCCTCTCCACAGATGCTGTCAGACCTGCTGAGTTTTTCCAGCTATTTTTGCTTTGATGTATACTAGTTTTAAGATGTAAGAGAGGTAGAGTGCATTTGCATTTTGTTGAATAGAATATTCATGAAGGGGAGTGAAATTGACACCTAGCTAGCAGAGACCAAGCACTGTTTATATTACTAATAAAATTGGTACTATGAAAGGGGTTTGATTGTTAGAAGAGGTGGCGTTCAAAGGGGCTGGTGATACAATGAGAATTTACATTCAATGAGATTACTGGGTATAACCGATAGCAATTTTGTGTGTGCAGGGCAAAGGCAATGTAAGACCAAAGCCTCGAAGCCTACCACGGTTTCTGCAAAGGAACCAAAGTGAAAGGAACCTCATTTTGAATTTGTAAGATGAAAATGCTTTGCCTAGTGTCTGCTTAAAGTCTATGGGTTGCTGTTGCCTTAGTGGAGATTAGTTTGGGAATTTGTTAAAAGTTATGATGGTTATTTGTAGCCGTGTGTATATACTTAACTAGTATAAATTAATAAATGTCTCACGTAGTTTGATATAAAAACCTCTTCAGAATGGTGGTCTGATTCTTGAATTTAGAGCTGCATCTCAAACATATCACTTAAAATAAAATATAGGTTATGACAGTTGTTTAAAGTTTCCCTCCAGGATTTTTAAATATCTCAGCTTTACCAACTGCTGTGTCACCACAGCTGAAAAAGCGGTTTGGGTGATTTTCCACCTATTTTCTTTTCCTTCCTGTATGAAAACCCTGGCAACCACTTTTGGCTGAGATTGGGAAGACAGCAGAGGAGAAACTTGCTTGCAAACTTGAATGCACCAATTTATGGTGCCCTCTATGTTTACTTTTTTGGAAATTTCCTTAGCCAAGAACCATTCTTCCTGGGTAAATTTCATGAAGTAAATCAAAATGGACAACAGGAAAATGGAAGCCTAGTTTACATACCGCCCAGTTTGAACTACCGTCAAGACAATTTTCACCCTCCTTGTCATTTGACTGTGAGATATGATGGAATAGGGGATGCATTATGCATATGTTCATTTTCTTCTCACCTACTGTTCACATCCTAGCACAGGTCAGTGTGGATAGTTATCTGAAACAAGAACCCTAGTTGCTACTTTCTCCTCACCATACTTACTAACCCAATCATGCTGCATTCAATTGTTGTGCTTCCCAGACTCATCAATTAATTGAGCACAGACCTATAATCAAAGTTGAGACTTTTCCAGTAAATAAAATAGCATGTTTATTCATTTAGCCATCAGTGAAATGCATAAGTACGCTGGTAGAAATATAGACCTGGAATTCGATATTAAATAGATATTAATATAAGATATTGTTACTCAATAAACAACTGCAAAAGATTTTGATGACATCTCTGTTTACACTTAAGTTGTCGATGAAGAAAATAGCTTGAATAGACCAGGCGTGTCCAACCTTTTTGCGTGAGGGAGCCATATTTCAATTTTTTTCTTGCTCAAAATGACAAAGAGCAAATTTTGGAAAGATAAGGTTTGGCAGAATGGTAAGCATGAATTTTTAAAAAATCAATGTCAAAGCCATAAATTGATATTACTGGTGTGTTTGATGGGAACCTGGCAAATGCTATACTAATCTGTTGTGTATTATCACTGTCCTCAAGCTTCTTTCAAAGCTTTCCTTTAATTTAGATTCCACTGCCCTTAGACAATTAAGTTTGCCAATTACACAGCTTTTCATTGTGTTTCTGAATCAAGTAATTTATGTAATTTAGAAACAGTAGTGATCCCAGCACCAAGCCATGAGGCACCTCACTCAGTACTACTTCCCTACCCAACTCTGATGTAACTTGACAAATAAGTACTCTTGTTCCCTATTTTTTAGCAAGCTTCTTATTCATTACCAGGGATTGTCCTAAATCCCTGCAATTCTGAGTTTAATTAATAGCCTTATCAAAAGCCTTTTGCAGGTTAAGGTACATCATGTCATAGGGCTTATCACACTTAAGGTGGTTTGTCCCTTCCTCAAAGAAACTGAAGAAGTTGGTCAGGTGGGATCATGCCCTTTTGGATCCATGCTGACTGAAGCTAAGTGCGTTATTGTCATACAGGCAATGCGTATGTTTACTCAAGATAACCAATTCCATTATGGCAAACAAATGAGACCAATAGCTTCCATCTTTCTTGTGTTGCTGTTTGAATATGGGTATCAATTCTTTCTATTTACTGGTGCCTCCCAGTGTGCATGGTGTCTCAATGATTGGCAGTAACTCAAAATCTTATCCCTAGACTCTTTCAGAGCTCTGAAATAAAACCTATCTATCCCCATTTCTTTTGAACCTAATTCATCTATTTAAAATTTCCATCTCGCCATTTCATTTATAATAAAGTAATTGATTTTATTTAGTATATCTTTGTCTGGGGAGAATATATTGCTAATGTCTTGGAATAGTTGGAGGGAGTCGCCATTGAGAATATTTACTAATTTATGCTCGACTTCAGTTCAAGCATGTTAGTGCCTTTTGTGTGTTCACATCCTCCCTGATTTGCCTTCCTGTTAGTCAGTGTCATCTGTGGCTCATTTGATGGCACTCTCATCTCTGAATCAGAAAATTGTGGGTCCCACTCTAGGGCTTGAATGCAAAAATCTAGGCTGACACTCCTTTGCAGGACTGAGGGAGTGCTGTGCTGTCTGTTATATGTTAAATGAGATGTTAAACTCAGCAGATGTTAAATCTACTCTCCAGGTGGAAATAAAAAAAAGAAGGGAGTTACTCTGTGTCCTGGCCAATATTTGTACCTCAATCAACATCACAAAAAAATCAAATTACTTTGCTATTTGTGGGATCTTGCTGTGCACAAATTGGTTGCCTTGTTTTCCACTTTGCAACAGAAACGACACTTCAAAAGCATTTCATTGGCTGTAAAATGCTATGGGGTGTTAGGGTGGCTATGCAAGTTGCAAATCTTTCTTCCCACTGTTGCAGTACTGAAATATGCTTCTTATTGTTATGCAGAGCCTCAACTGCCTTGCCTTTTGCTTGGTCACTCAGGATCACTCCTTTTATGTGTTTCTGCATTTTCTTATATTTATCACAGTAAGGCCTTAATTTCACTTTTCTATGTGCAAGCTGTATATAGGCCATTTTCTTATAATTGTTTGTAAGTTCATTTATAGTCATGTTTAGGCTGAGTTTATTGGTTTGCAAATATATTTATCCTGCAAATTTGTTATTATAACTTGAAGGTGTTCCACTTCTCTCCTAATGAAATGTTGTTGACGATTTCCCTAGTTTTCTTCCATTAGTTTCTTGTTTGTTTCATCCATTTTCTAGGTCATTAATGAGCGGCAAGATGAGCATTGCCTCTTGTGGTTTCCTTTACAAACTGGGTCAAGGAACAGCTATACGTTGGATCTACCAATTCTGACTCTAAGCTACTTGGGTTTTCCCAGTTTATATTAACTTGTTGAAGTCTCGTATGAAAATAACTTTCTTGTTCACACATATTTGTAACATTCGCGCTAGACTTGTGCCAGCCAACGACCATTTCCAATAAGAGAAAATCTAACCTAATTCAATGGCATTACCATCAATGAATCCCCCACTATCAACATCCTCAGGATTACCATTGACCAGAAACTTAATTAGACCAGATTATATAAATGCTATGGCTATGACAGAGACTGAGAATTCTGTGGCAAGTAACTCAACTCCTGGCTCCCCAAGGCTTGCCCATCATCTACAAGGCACAAGTCAGGAGAATGATGGAATAGTCTCCACTTGCCTGGATGAGTGCAGTTCCTACAACACTCAAGAAGCTCGACATCATCCAGGACAAAGCAGCCCACTTCATTGGGACCCCATCCACCACTTTCAACATTCATTCCTTCCACCCTTGATGCACAGTGGCACAGCTAGGGGCTAAATTTAAAAAAATAGAACCACAAAGGTAATAATCTCTAGATTACTATCTGAGCCACAAGCAGATTGGCTTGTGGTAAATAAGATCAGAGAGTTGAATGAGTGTCTCAAAGATTGGTATGGCAGAAATGGGTTTAGACTCATGGGGCATTGGCACCAGTACTGGGGAAAGAGGGAGCTGTATCATTGAGATGGTCTTCACATGAACTGTGCTGGGACCAGTGCCCTGGTGAACCTTATAACTAGGGCTGTATAGAGGGTTTTAAATTAAATACTGTGGGGTAGAGGGGGAAGGTTCATATGAGACGAGATTTGGAAAGTAATAATAACCAGAATGTGGCAGGAAGGGACAGAACATATAAAGATAACAATGCACAACAAATAAGGCCAGGGTAGGAAAACAGTAAAAATAGAGCTAGAGGTTCTTTATCTGAATGTGTGCAGCATTCATTACAAGATGATGAATTGATAACGCAAACAGAAATAAATAAGTGTGATTTTAGCCATTACAGAGATGTAGTTGCAAGATGACCAAGGCTGGGACCTGAATATTCAAGGGTATTTGATATTTTGGAAGGAAAGGAATAAAGGAAAAGAAGGTGGGGTAGCTCTGTTAATAAAGGATGTGATCAATACAATAATGAGAAATGATCTTGGTTCAAATAGTCAAAATATAGAACCAGTTTGGTGGAGATAGGAAATAGCAAAGGAAGTCACTGGTGAGAATAATTTATTGGCCCTGTTATGGCCACATGAAGAGGAATAAAAATGGCTCCTCTAGTTTGCCACTCCAAGCCTGCCCATAACAGGATTTTATGTGAATTTAGAGAGGATGGAGTTAGTTACCCAATGTCTGTGCTTAACAATTTACGTGCTAGTTGTAAAGAAACTAGTCTGGCAGGCTTTCTTGAGTTTGAAACAAAAAGGGGTTAGTTTTTGAGTTAAAAAACCACCCAGGCAAAGATATAAAAAATATTTGAAGAGGTAAACCTGCAGCTCGTCCTTTACAAACCACATTCACATACACACAAGCATGTAAAATCTACAAGTTATACTATAGATATTGGATCCAAAATTGGTTCAGTGAAATAAAGGGTAATGGTTGATGAATGTTTTTGCCAATGGAAAACGGTTTACAGTGGCGTTCCACAGGGCTCAAAATTGAGTCCCTTGCTGTTTGTTGTATATGATAATGATTTGGACTTGAATGTGGATGGCACGATTGAGAAATTTCAGATGACAAAAATTAGCTGTGTAGTTGATAGTGAAAAGGATAGCTGGTGTCTCCAGAATGATATCAATGATTTGGTTGAGTGGGCGGATAAGCAGCAGATGGAATTCAATCCAGAGAAGTGTGAGGTAATGCATCTGGAGAGGACAAACAAAGCTAGGGAATACATAGTAAATGGGAGGACATGGGAAGGGGTAGAGGAAGTGAGAGATCTTGGTGTGTACATCCTTGAAGGTGGCAGGAAAGGTGGATAAGATGGTAAAGAAAGCATATGGAATGCTTTCCTTTATTGGACGAGATATAGAATACAAAAGCAGGGATGTAATGATGGAAGTTTATAAAATGCGGGTTAGGCCACAGCTGGAATTTTGTCTTCTGTCCTGGTCACCACATTACAGGAAGGACATAATTGTTGTGGAGAGAGAACAGAGGAGATTTACAAGAATGTTGCCAGGGCTTGAAAATTGCAGCAATGAGGAAAGATTGGATAGGCTGGGGTTGTTTTCCTTGGAACTAAGGAGGCTGAGGGGTGGTCTGATTAAAGTGTACAAGATTATGAGGGGCCTAGATAGAGTAGATAGGGATTCCCTGTTTCCGCTAGCGGAGATGTCAATTACAAGGGGGCACATATTTAAAGTGATTGGTAGAAGGATTAGAAGGGGACATGAGAAAAAACTTCTTCATCCAGAGGGTGGTGGGTGTTTGGAATTCACTGCCTCATTTGATGGTGGAAGTATAAACCCTCAACTCATTTAAAAGGTACCTGGATATGCACCTAAAATGCTGTAACCTGCATGGCTACAGACTGGGTGCTGGAAGGTGTGATTAAAATGGGCAGCTAGTTTTTAAAATTTTTTTTTTATGGCCAGTGCAGACATGATGTGATGAATGGCCTCTTTCTGTGCCATAACTTTTCTATGATTCTATGGTTCTAGTTATTTTCATGGCCAAATTAAAGTTCAATGCCGAAAGATTAAAAAACTGAGCTCACTGTTTGAGCCCTTGACTGTGGCAGATTTTTTTCCACGATGATCTTGAGATTTTAGGAGTTGAAGCCCATGTATAACTACAATTGCTGGAGACAATTTATTTTTAAAAAATAACAATCTGTCTTTTCCAGATGTCAATGATTTTTACAATTGAGGTTCCTTTCAATGGAAATTCACAATCTCTGTACTGGCTTTTTAAACTAGCAGAGAAAGAGCCTTGACTTAAGAAAGAAGTGAAGAGAGCTTCTTCCTGCTTCATTGCTGGCTTTTCCAGATTACTAACTACTTCCTAGCAGCTTGCCAGTCTGCTTTCTCTCCCTCCTTGAAGCTCTCTGCCTCTTTCCTTTTCTCTTTCTTCCCTTGCTAACTTCTGTCTCTGGTGTCTAAGTTGAAGCTTTCACATTTTTCTTTCTCAAGCTGCTTCACTGCAACTAATGTTACAATCCCAGCTGATGTTACTACTGGACAAGTCAGATCCCAGAGTGAAATCTGGTTTGATAAATCCTAACTTTTGTTTTTGAAACTGTGGAGGAAAGTTATTGAACAAATTCTCAGGAGTCTACTGATGACCATTTAACATACAGAATAAAATATTTATTAAACAAGAAAAATTAACTATATTGCACCAGACAAAAGGTTGGAAAGATCTCAATACAAACACAAGAAACTGTACTCTGGGTAGATGGGTTTCAATGTCCATCACCAACAGTGGCTCAATAACACCACCACAGACCAAGATGGTCTAGTCCTAAAGAACATAGGTGCTAGACTCGGTCTGAGGCAGGTGGTGAGGGAACCAACAAGAGGGAAAAACATACTTGACCTCAGCCTCACCAACATGCCTGCCACAGGTGCATCAGTCCATGACAATATCAGTAGGAGTGACCACCGCACTGTCCTTGTGGAGACAAAGTCCCACCTTCACATTGAGGATACATTCCATCGTGCTGTGTGATCATGCTAAATGGGATAGATTTCAAACAAGCAAGTCAAGACCATGAGGCCTGTGGGTCATCAGCAGCAGTAGAATTGTACTCAACCATAATCTGTAACCTCGTGGCCTGGCATATCGCCCACTCTACCATTACCATCAAGCCAGGGGATCAACCCTGGTTAAATGAAGAGTGCAGGAGGGCATGCCAGGAGCAGCACCAGGCGTACTTAAAAATGAGGTGTCAACCTGGTGAAGCTACAACACAGGACTACTTGCATGCCAAACAGCATAAGCAGCAAGTGATAGATAGAGCTAAGCAATTCCACAATCAATGGATCAGATCTAAGCTCTGCAGTCCTGCCACATCTACTTGTGAATGATGGTGGACAATTAAACAACTCAGTGGAGGAGGTGGCTCCACAAATATCCCCATCCTCTATGATGGAGGAACCCAGCTCATCGGTGCATAAGATAAGGCTGATGCATTCGCAACAATCTTCAGCCATAAGTGCTGATTGAATGATCCATCTTGGCCTCCTTCAGGGTCCCCAGTATCACAGATGTCAGTCTTTAGCCAATTCGATTCACTTCATGTGATACCCAGAAATAGCTGAAGGCACTGAATATTGCAAAGGCTCTGGGCCCTGACAATATTCTTGCAATTGTACTGGAGACTTGTTTTCTAGAACTTGCTGCGCCCCTAGCCAAGTTGTTCCAGCACACCTACATCAGTGGCAATGTGGAAAGTTGCTCAGGTATGTCCTGTACACAAAAAAGCAGGTCATATCCAATCCAGTAACTTATCGCCCCGTCAGTCTACTTTCAATCATCAGTAAATTAATGGAAGGGGTCATCCACAATGTGATCAAATGGCACTTGCTTAGCAATAACCTGCTCGCTGATGCTCAGCTAGGGTTCCGCCAGGGCCACTCAGCTTCTGATCTCATTACGGACTTGGTTCAAACATGGACAAAAGAGCTGAACTCGAGGTGTTAAGTGTGGGTATCTTGGGTGGAGAAAAGCTGGATAAATGGAATTAGGGCACAGATCAGCAATGATCTATTAGAATGGTAGCCCAGAAGCAAGAAGTTGAATGGCCTGCTCCTATATTCCTCTCACAAGGAAAATTAATTTGCATAATTTATTTTTGTGTTTTGAATCAATCTTCATATATGTCATTTAACCCTATGTGGACTATTGCCAGTTGGACCTGTCTTCTACCGAATGACTTTTAACGATCCCTCAACTTGTACAGAATCAGCTCTAGATTTTGGTCCGTCGTCATGTGAACATTGTCCTTATGACATACACCACTGTCCATTTTCCTCAGTAGAGGATCGCCAATGACTACAATCTATCTTTGATCTGCAAACTGCATCTTTGTCCATGCTGGATTCTCTCGTTTTCTGACAAGCTTTTCTTTAATGCCCAAATGGTTTTGAATCCAGTGGTGTGTATTGACAGCACCCTGGAATAGAAAGGCCAAGAGAAGGAAGTAAATTTGTTATCAGCCTCTATCTGATTGAATTATGTAAGTGGCATGTACCCCAAAAGACATTCACCTGTCAGGCGGTAAGACTTTGACGCAAGCTGAAATTCTACATGTAAGGTGGAAGGAGATGATGGAGAGGGCCAGGAATAAGGTAATGGCCCACAGTTGCTTTGTGGAGTCAGAACAAGTACTTCTGACTCCACTAAATACTAAAGAAAATGACAAGATCTTTGGGTCCCTTTATGAGTGGTAAATTACGCTGTTCTTGACTTGAAAATGTCGATGAGGGAAAACAAATTTAGGAGTTCAGTATAAACTTAACCGTGAGTAATTACTGTCTGTAAAGCAAGCAGATATGGTAGTGTAATCACTACATTACTTGACCAATAATCTAGAGAACTGGCTTAATGATTCAGGGATATGAATTCAAATCTCACTGTGGCAGTTGGGGAATTTTAAATTAAGTTTTAAAAATCTGAGATAAGAAGCTTGTATCAATGGTGACCATGAAACTACTGGATTGCTGTAAAAATCCATCTGCTCGCTAATGTCCTTCCAAGGAAGAAAACATGCTGTCCTTACCTGGTCTGGCTACATGTGACTCCAGATATAAAACAACGCGGTTGACTCTTAACTGTCCTCTGACATGATCTAAGCAAGTTGTACTCCAGAAAGTGGCTCACCACTGCCTTCTCGAGCCTTATTTCCATATAAGCTGATCTGGAAAAAAGCCCTGGCCAACTTAGCTGTGGCTTGAACTCCTGTGCAGATTGGGCACAGGCTTATGCAGTACTAAATTTATTACTGTTGCACCTATCTTAGGCCCATAAAACATGTAAGATTTCAACCCCATTTTTCTTTCCTGCTCCCATTATTTTCCCTAACCGCTGAAACTTTGTGCTGATTGGGAGGTTTTGGAGAATAAAGCTTTCCCAGTGGCAGAGTAGTGCCCCATTCCAATCTTCCTTTGTTACTTATTTAGATTGCTTGCAAAAATGTTGTTATTTGTGCTGCCTTTTTATTGTGCGAGAGAGTGTTCAGCACCTGTCTCCTTTGATGTTAATGGACTCTATTATTATATTCAAGAATTCACAGGAGCCCATTGCAAGGTAATGGTGCCAGCTGATACATTACTCTATGCTTAACATGTACAGGGAACAGGCTCTTGGCCAGATCAGTCTTGCATCATGCTGTTTATTTTTAACTTCTTTGTGTCTAATATCCAAAGCTAAAGTGTTAAAAACACTATTTAAATGCCAGTGGTGTTCTCCACAATCAGTTAGGGTTAATATTCATAATTTTATTTAAATACAGAATGTGATGGAAGTTTGGGAATGGACTTCCGAAACCTGTTCGGCAGTGCCACCTGGTGACCAGATCTTGCATTATCATGAGAGTTAACAGGAAAATTGACTGATAAATGTTGATATAGCAATTTACAAAAGTATGTGTTCATAGAAAAATGTAACCAAAACTCATAATGACTGAAATCAATTTTTTTTCCATTCATGGGATGTGGGAATCGCTGGCAAGGTCAACAATTATTGCCCATCCCTAATTACCTTTGAGAAGGTGGTGATGAGCCACTTTTTTGAATACAACTTGCTTAGGTCATGTCAGAGGACAGTTAAGTGTCAAGCACTTTGTTGTGTGTCTGAAGTCACATGCAGGCAGACTGGGTAAGGACAACAGGTTTTCTTCCTTAAAGGACATTAGTGAGCAGATGGGTTTTTACTGCAATCCAGTGGTTTCATTGTTACCATTATTGATACAACCTTCTTATTTCAGATATTTAAAAATTAATTTAAAAATTCCCCAACTGCCACAGTGGGATTTGAATTTATATCTTTGGATCATTAATCTGATTCTCTGGATTAATAGTCAAGTTTCATAGTCATCATGCTATCATATCTGCTTGTTTCACAGAGAGTAATTACCCACAGTTAAGTTTATACCGATAAAAATCACCTTTTTGGACCATTGGTTGAAGTATTTGCATTCATTAAAGAGCTCTGACTCATGCCAGTGATGACAGTAATTATCCCTATAGAAAATACTTAAGAAGTATTGCTGAAAAAAGACATTTTGTCAAAGCTTTTCACCTTGCACTCACCAGGACAATCACTAGAATACCAATGTCAGGGGAAGCAACAACTGACTGCTGATTGGTTGGCAAATGGACTCTGGTAGGGACATTACCATGGAGAATGGACCAGTCAGTGGTGACTGACAGTTAATTGCCAAGCATTGTTGAAATTTTAAACCAGGCAGCTTGACTCTGATTGGTCAAGGCTTTGCCCTGAGGAATGAACCAGTGAATGAATATTACTTATTTTGTTTAGCTGAAACAGATACAATGTGTGCACATGTTCTTTGTCTGCAAAAAACAGGGAGGGCCCTGGATTCCAAGGATGTGCTCCTGTTGGCTGTGAAATAAGATATGAACATTTCATTTTGGTTCACATCTCCTTTTCTCTGCTGATCGACATGTCTTACAGCAGCCATGAGTTGGTTTGCCATTACCTGTATTACCGGCTCTCCCACCAGGAGTATATACAAATATGCTACATTACACTCTCTTCTCATACAGTATAAGGTTGCTGCTTCCCTTAACATTGGTATTCTTGTGATTGTCCTGATCAGTGCAAGATGAAAAGCTTTGACAAAACGTCCTTTTTCAGCAATACTCAAGTTCTGTACTACCAAATAACTTTTGAAGTGTTCTTTTTTCTTCATGGATTCTTTTTGTGTCTTGAAAAGATGGTGCATTTTATTTAATTAGAACATGCAGTGAAATAAACTCTGATTACTGTAATTCAGATGTTTTGTTTCAATAGTATTTAAGTTTAAATCATAAAATCTGAGTGACAGTGGTAACTGTCCACAGCTATTTGTTATGAAAACTGCTGGCAAAAAGATTGCTGAAAATTAAATAATATTTTATGATATGAACTTCATTATCTAATATTAATAAAGTCTTCTTTCAATCTTACTTGGGATTGGACATGGGCAGTCAAGGCCAATTGCATTCTTTGGGTGAAGTGGGATTGAGGGCAGGGGATAATTGGACCAAGGCATGCAGATATAATTCAGTTCTCATTTTAAAATCATATGTTCTGTGCTTTTTATATAATACCTAATTTTGATATTTAATTCTAAATAATTTGAAAACTTATGATAATTTGGGAAACAAAGTTGGTTAATACAGAGGAGTTCCTGTGCAGTTTCAGCAGAAGAGTTGGAAGATGCAAGACTAAAGCACTGGAACATCACTTGTAGAAGTTGCAGTGTGTCACTTTACATTAACAGTTCCATTATATGTATGGACATGAGAATTTATAATAGCAAAATTTGACCACAGCCATATTTAACATATCTTTTTTCTTGTTACATTAAGGTTTTGTGGAGAGGATGGCAAGATTTTTCAATATATTATAGATAAAGGATAAAAGACCAGACAATGTTGAGAATGCATTGTACCCATCGGCTGTAGTGTGTTATCCTGCATTCAATATCTATCAATAATGTATGAGCTGGTACATTATAGCCAAATTAAGGCAAATGCATGAGTTTGACCTTGGGGGCATTTGATAATGGTTTATATGAATGAGGTGTTGCCCTCTCTCCTGACAGATGGGGCTTTTCTATCATCTAATTGTCAAAGCACTGGGATATGATTGGTGATGGATAATGGTCCTGGATGTCAATTTGATTGGTCCAATGCGATACCAACATGCAAAGATTGGAAACCTCTAAACATACAGATCAATGTGGTAATATGATTCCAGTAGCCTGAAATCCAGCATCCTTGTAGGATTTAAGTCTCAATGGATCATGCTCCAAAGCTTTCCATGTCCAAGAAATGTCATCATAATCCTGGAATTGCTGCATGATCATATGGCTGCAACATGTTTGAGAAGATCTGAAACAGTCACCTTCAAAGTCTAGACTGGGGTCAAGCAAGGCTGTATGATAGCCCTCATACTATTTACAATCTACCTGACAGTGGCTATTCACCTCAAGAAAGATCAACTGTCCTCGGGTGTCAGCATTAAATACCATCTAGATAGAAAACTCTAACCTCAGTCACCTCCACACCAATACTAAACCGACCACCATAAATATACATGAATTACAGTTTGTGGATGACTGCAGTGTCGTTGCCCATCCTGCACCAGATTTGCAAGCCACTCTCAATCTCTTCAATTCTGCACACAAGAAACTTGGCATATTCTTCAATGTTACCAAAACTAAAATTCATAACAACCCAGACCTGATCAGCCAAATAATTCACGTCACATATAAGTTGAAAGAGAGACTCTAGCATATGTTGAGTGCTTCCCATATGTTCGCAACCACCTCTTTCAAAAGGCTACCATTGAAGAGGAGATCCAACATAGGATCAGTTGTGCCAGCACAGCCTTCTAGAACTCTGGCAACAAGTGTTTGACAACAAAGACCTCTGCAAGTTAACAAACATCCAAACGGAGCAGTTGTTGTCACCACACCCATGTACTGAGGTAAGACCTGGACTGTGCATCAGCAACATACAAGAGTGCTAGATAAATTCCATCATCAAAGCCTCTGCCACATCCTATGGATTCAATGGGAGGATGGTTGAATAAATGCTAGTGTCCTTCTTGAAGCTAGCTCCAGAAGCCTCCATTCAAAGCTCCTGCAAAATCAACTGCGATGGACTGGACAATGTCCAGGTGGCTGAAAACAGTCTTCCCTGTTTGGCCTTTTGAGATTTAAAAAAAGCAGGACCTATATTCCAGAGGAGGGAAAAGAAGATGTTTCAATGACAGTCTGAAGCTCTCCATGAAGCATTGATAACTCTGGAGGAATTTGCTACTGATCATTCAGAATGGTGACAACTCATCCATCAAGTTGCATCAGCTTTGAGCCCCAACATTTTAATGATGAGCCAGAGCAGGGACAGTGAAGGATAGAAAAGGAAGCAAATCCTGTACTTGGGATCCAGCTGTTTTGGAGGACATGCTGTCCTATTTGAAAAGATCTATGGGTCAAGAATCACTTGTTCAGTCACATGAAGACCCATGGCAGAAATTCTCCACCCTGAGTAGATATCCTCGAATGGAGGGACAGCAGACGAAGATGTAAGCCTTTAGGTTCAAATGACCATCAGGAACCACTCAAATGAATTATCTTTTCTGATGGGATTAATTTGGCAACTTCTTCCCTTGCACTATCCTCTCTATATGACATACTGAATAGATCATTTACTGACAATATAAATACGTTATAATATAGAACTGAAACGTGAGGCTCACTTCCATTCACATTTATTGTTCTTTCATCCAGATTACACCATCATCTGGGTAATTGTGTCCATTCAGCAGCCTGTTTGATTAAGTCAGAAAAATGTTTCAAATTTTTGAATCAGTATTAGGTTTGTATACATACATAAATTAATTTAGGGAACTTTGCTGACTGTTTATAATCCATCGGCGTTTTCCTTTCGCAGTTTAGATCTTCATTCGAAAGGGGAGCCTGTAAACGCACTGTTGGCTCGAAATGATCAGCCTTGGTTCTATTCTTGTCCACGTACTCCTTCCTCCACCCAGAAGTGATTGATGAATCTGTGAATTGCACTCAGATCTTTCCCCTTTCTTTCCAAGCCTCCGCAACAAGAAGGACATTTTGTCAACTCGCCTATTCCGAACGCTGAAGCTTTGCAAATGTCCGATGCGAACTCGGCGAAGTCCGCCGCCAGCGCTGGGAACCGGAGTGTGAGGGGTCGGGGGACGGGACTGATGTCGCTGCTCAAGTTGGCGCCTCCCATTCGCGGCGAAAGAAATTTTAGTGAATGAACATGCTACAAGCGGCACGGTGACGTACAGGATATTGCGTGCTTTCTGGGGAAGAAAATGAAGTGTGGAGTGTGAAAATGAGAGGTTTGTGCCCAATCTTGAGAGGAGTGAATCGGTGACTGACTGTGCCGTGCAGAGGAAAGGAGAGGCGCGGAGCTGGGGGGGTGGGGGGTGGGCTGGGTAGCAGCGATCCGGCCGCTCTGGAAGTGACTGGGATCTACAGGACACACCTTCTCTTCCGGATTTTCAGGAGTCGGTGAGGGAGCAGGGGCTGGGGGGGTGGGCGGGTGGGGGGTGCAGTGGCCAGGAGCTTTGCACAGGATCTCGGAAGCGAAAGGAAAACCTCCGGTTGGGAGTATTCGAGTTCTCGAGCGGGGTTTGGCAGACGAACGACCCGCAATTGTATCGAGGAGCTGGAGCAGCCCCAGATCCCCGCTGCCCACTGAGGCAAACTGGACACTTTGCCCCTCAGCCCCAGAGGGACCCGCCGCCCGGGATTAACGCTCCCTCACTGACTGTCAACCAGACTGACAGCGCTCCCGCTCCTCTTGCATCTAACACGTCAGGTTTAGGAGCAAGGCGGCTGAAAATCCGGCAGCAAAAAAAAACCCCTCGTTCACTCCATCGCAACAGAGAGAGAGACAGAACAATTCCCCTTTCCTTCAGCGGAGGGAGCTGAAAATCTCTCAAACTGCATCTACCCGGGGCCAGTTTCACATTGTCTCACCAAATCAGACAGTAGATGTTTTTTGAGAAATGCGCGTTTAAAATCAGAAGAGCAATTTGCAGTCCTCCAAGGCGGAATTTACTATTCCAAACATAGGTGGAATTAAAACGAACAACAACAAAAAAAAAACAATTTGTCAGGAGCAGTTCGAACCAGAACAAATTTTATTAGGAAGGAGACTGAAGAGAGGAGAGGAATCGAGTAAGATCGAAGAGACGGAAAGTAGCGAAGTTGGCACCTGAGAGAAAACCTGTCTTCTCCAACAAAGTGGATTTCGAAGCTGGTTCCAAGGATGTGCTCCTGTTGGCTGTGAAATAAGATTTCAACATTTCACTTTGGTTCACATCTCCTTTTCTCTGCTGATCGACATGTCTTACAGCAGCCGTGAGTTGGTTTGCCATTACCTGTATTACCGGCTTTCCCGCCAGGGGTTTGTGTGGGAGGAGCCCCTGGACTCGGCTGCCGGCTCCCCGACCCCCGGCGGCGGCGGCTCCGGCTCCGGCCGGCCCCGGGCTGCCCCCGCCTCGTCCGCCGCCGCCGAGAAAGCTCACCGCGTCCTCCGGGAGGCGGGCGACAGCTTCGAGCGCCAGTACCAGCAGGAGTTCGCCGACATTGCGCTGCAGATGCGCTTCGAACCGGAGAGCGCCCATGGGCGTTTCGAGGCAGTGGCCGAAGAGCTGTTCCGCGATGGAGTCAACTGGGGCCGGGTCGTGGCTTTTTTCGTGTTCGGGGGCACCGTGTGTGTGGAGAGCGCCAAGAGGAGGGACATGGCATCTCTCGTCGATAACATCGCCACCTGGATGACCGCCTACCTGGACAGTAGCCTCACTGACTGGATCCGCGCCAACGGAGACTGGGTACGTAAAAGTGACCAGAACCCACCCTCATCCCCCACTTGTGTGTTTGGTAGGATGTCCTGCCCACCCACTACCTGCCCATCAGCATCACCTGCACCATTCTCTCCCCCCCCCCCCCCACGGCAAAAGTATGTGGCGGTCAGTTTCCTACCCACTTGCATCATCTACATATCTGCCTACACACTAAAATATTTGCCTCTCCGTCATCTTTCCTGCCCACTTCCATCACCTACATATCTACCTACTGCATTTGTGCGCAGCCTTCACATTCCCCTACGTATCGTTTGTCTGGCCACTTTCTTGCCTTTGCTTTCACCACCCACCTATAGTGTGGGGGTTTGTAAATGTCTTACAAACCACGTGTTCTTATTTATGTTTGTAAGTCGGCATAAATACGAGTTCTTGTGCATGGCATTATTGTTCAGTGATACTTGTTCTAAAACTAAGAATTTCTATCGAATCTTTAGTCTACATTGTTTCTTAAGTCTGTATTGTAATCACATCCTTTCCCTAATTTTGTTTTATTTTTGTAAAAACGTTGAAAAACTATAGAATGTTTTCCTATTTGCCTAAGCAAAAAATCCTCCACTGTTTATGTTGATAATTTTTATAGGTATGCACTTATTACTCAAAGTATAAATCATAATATGCCATTCCAAACCAACACCAGCAGATATTCCACGTGCAAGATATGTTATCACTCATGTACTACGCAAAGCTTGTTATTTGGAGTGATGACCTCATTCATTATATGTACAAGTTTGGTCTGTTTGTTTGCATGTAGTCAGCATGTTGTGATGTAACAGATAGTGAGAGAACAGTTTACATTCCAATAATCTCTTTTAGGATTTTGGTTGACCTCTTAATTAGTGTCTGTGGGGTAGTCTGGATGATAGATTTTAAGTGATTATAGAAAGTGAACAGTTTTGTGTAACGTAATTATCAACTATTAACTTTTTGTTGTCTGTGGTATACAGTCATGGCTGAGTGTGCTTCTGACAGAATATTGCTGTAATAAATTTCCATCTGTTTTAATAAGATAGGATATCTAAACATTTTGGTCTTTCTCTAATTGAAATACACTTTATAAAGTTTGCCTTTCAATTAAACATAATTAAAACTGTGAACAAAAAAAACAGTGTTTAACATTGCTGTTGACTTCAATTTAATCACATGTACTTATTGTTAAACCCGCATTATGTCTGGTTCTGGGTATTACTTTGCTCAACAACATATGTTTGTTGGGGGATTATGGGTTTGTTCTTCATCACCCTCTGTTGTATAAATCTTTGTGCCCTCTCCATCCTACATCCAGACATCTGTCTACAAAAGATCTTATTTATATATTATCAGAGCATAGTGCATTGCCAACGATGAATTCAAGTTAAAATCCTGATAAGTCATTTTTGTTTTGTACTTATGATACCTCGGACTTTTAGCATGTATGATGTCAGTAATTAAACTTTGCATTAAATCTTAGAAAACAGTAATAGATGACCTGTTTTAAGGTTGCATCATTAACCGTTGCAAATAAGAACATTGTTAAATTTATTTCAGATTGATTTATACAGTAATACTGCTTTGAAATACCAAGTGTAAATATTTATGCAATAAGCACTTCATTATTTAATTGCAATTAACCTCCAGATTGAGTGAATAATTGGTAAGGGTATTCAATTGGTATATTACAAAAACTTGCATTTATATAGCATTTTTGTCCTCTGTATGCTCCAAAACACTTCACAGTCGGTTACAACAATGACTAGATTCAGAAGTGGTTAATGTAGGAAACGCATCTTTCTTTAATGTTTTTAAACCACAAACTCCCGGTCCAGGCTATTGGTTACACAGATGTTCCCTTGTTAAGTTATACAAGGGAAAAGAATTGCCTGCCATTGTTTTTCTCAGTTTCTCCATATTCCTGACTGGAATGGTTTGTCTTCAGAAAGAATTACTATTCAAGCAGTCAAGGCACCAACACAGATCCTGTCGGCTGAATTTTGCATTCCGAGGTCAGGTGTGCACCCAACCCGAATGCATGTAAAATTACATAAAAAAACATCGGGCATGCGTCCCAATGTCATTACTCACGCGTGCAATATTCTGGTAGGCGAGCACGCGTGGGAGTCAGAGCAGCACCCGCCGACAATAAATGGCCAATTAAGGTAATTAAAGAGCCTATTGATCACGATTTTACGTTGCCCATGCGATTTACAGCTCATTGCATGGGCAAAACGGGTGGGTGGAATTCAAGTTTTGATCATTTCCTCATCCATGGGTGGGATAAAAGCCCCCAGAGTAGCAGTACTTTCTCAGTTATTGCCAGTCCTTTGCAGTGTGAGTTTAGAGTTGTCCCAGTATTTCTTGGCATCTCATTTGATTGTCAAGCCTGCCTTTCAGCCTCTCAGGTCCTCATCTTCCCTGGGAGGTTCCCCCGAGTATTGCAGCACAGTGATCCCTCATTTTGAAGGCACTGGTTCCTCTGCATCCCATCTAATGGGGATAGTGTATTCTGCCAGTGGAGCCTCCGCTGCAGAGGAAGAGAGGGACAGGAGGGAGAGGAAGTCAGGTGGGCACGGGAAGCGTCCCAGGGACAGACCTTTAAGTGGAGAGGCACAGGCTCAGTTGGTGCAGGGCCAGCAGGGAGGCTAAAGTGGGAGGGCATGCTGAAGATGTCACTACCCGGCATCTAGAGTGCACCAACTACCTCCAGATGTCTGAGGTTCAGTGCCGCAGGAGACTCCGCCTCTCCAGGGATACAATGACAGCAAAATGTCACATTCACAGTGCAACCTCGGCGGGGGGTGAGTTTTACATCCACTTCTGGCCATGCTGGCTGCGGGTGCACCCCAAGGGTAAAATCCAGGCCAATGTGAATAAAACAGCCTTCTGATCTTTTTCTCACAGTCAGTCAGTGTTCTTACTTTCAGTGGTTTTACGTGGTTTGTGAAGTGCCTCTTATTTGAAAGAGGAGTAAGATCTATCAAGTGTGTGTGTGTGTGTGTGTGTTGTGTCTGTCGGTATGTGTATATGTATTTGTTTATTTATTTTGATTAGTACGTTACAGCAGGCACCTAAAAGATGTGCACACTCCCATAGTTCCAGGGAGTTGAAGGATATAGAAGCAAAACAGGATTGGGGCTTTGCTACTTATTGAACCTATAATGTTGTGCACAACATGGGATAGGGTGTCTTTTCTTACCACCCTGCCTACACCCTGCAACACTCAAAACCTGTTAACATATTATCTGTTCCCAGTTCCCATGGCAGACAGCTGGCTTTTACTTATTTGTGCTTGAGCTAGCTGCTAATTGTCTAACAGTTGTCTATAGCATTTTCTCTATACACATCCACCCCCTTCTTAGTCTCTGTTCTCTCTGCATCTCCTTTGAGATGCAAAAGGTTAGGACGGTTCTCTTTGGAACAGAGGAGCTTCAAGATGGGTGGTTAAAATAGAGTAAATAGAGAAAAACTTGTCCCTCTGGTGAGTGGGTCGATAACCAGAGTTCATAGATGTTCAGAGGTGGCAGAAGTTGATTTCATAAATAATTTTAAAAGAAACGTGGACAGGTAGTTGAAGGTGAAGAACTTACAGGGTTAGAAACAACACGTAGGGGTGTGTCACTAAGCATGACAACTTTTTCAAAGAGCCAACAGGGCATGACAGGCCACATGGTGGTCTCCTATGATTCTAACAATGATAATAGATTCATGATCCATGGAATCATGCCATTCCAAGATGCAGAGTTAATACGCCAACTTTTTGTACTACATAGTGACTGATGGATAGCAATTATGTTGCCATGACTAAAATTCTAAGGTTTTCAGATAGGGGAAGTTTTTCAAATAATTAAATGTTTTACTAGGATCTTAAAACTAAAGTAGTAAAATTACTATTTTGCTTTAGAATATTGCAAAAGTTTAAAATTGCTTACTTGATTGATATTTGAATCACTTTTAAATATTGCTTTTGCTGTATATCTTAATAGTCTAAAGACTGGGGATTAAAAACTGATAACTGATTAACACAATAGAAATTCCTAGATTCCTTTATTTTTTGGCATGTGTTGAAGAAATAACTTCTGGCCAAACCTTTTTCCAATTCCAGCCCACCTTTGTTCAGTTTGAGTTTCTTCTAATAGTCAAAAAAACCATGGAAAACTTGCATATGCGTGCTAGTTGTAGGTGGTCCTGTACATTCTGAATTGCCTAGTTTGAATGTATCTTCAGTATTTCTGGTGTTTAAGGAGATGCATCAAGTATATCTGTTCCATTGGAACATTTCAGTGGCCAAACCTTTTACTTAGAAAGTTATCATTTTCCTTTGAGTTTGTAAACCTCAATGCTTTCCTATGTTTACTACCATCATTAATTTTACTGTGGGTAATGTTAGAATGTTGCATTAATTTCTATTTAAGCCATGCCTTGGTGGCAACCACTTGAAACTGTACAGGCTCTAGGTAGTATTATCAAACTATCTGCTTGTTAGACTGCTAATACTTGAGTGCTGAATGATTGCTGCGAATCAGCTGAACAAGGATAATCAACAGGCATCATTACTTACAATAGATATAACAGCGTAACGTTACGGATTGTTATTTGGGGACAAGTAGGATGATCCACAAGAACAAAATAATATGGTTTTTATTATTTGTAAACCTAGTCTGTTATGTTTAGCCCTTTTTTGAGTTTTTAGTTGAAATATTGGAAAATGTCTTTACATTCAATTACAGGACCCAACTAAGGGGTTTAACAGCTGTTGCAGCAAGACCTTGGTGTGTTTGTATGACAATTCAACAGTTGTAACACAGTGACTTAAATTTATACTGTGTTTTTATTGTGAACTGTTAACAGTCCAAATTGCATTTGAACTCCCAATTATTTTGAGGACTTAGGTTATACTATTTAATTCATAATGAAGATGGAATAACCCACAAATGACACAGTTACAAGTAAACAACTATCTGTTCTCCACAGTGCATTCTGTTTTTTATTGGAAATATGTAGGTTACCAAATTCATACCATTATTTTTTATAAATCCTGAATAAAGAAAAAGATATAAAGAATGTTCGAATTTATGTCCTAATGTACTGTTAGATTTTGCATATGATCATGTGAAGAGGCAGTTTTATATAACTGGAATTTTGCTGCTTAAGCAGCCTGCTACATTATAATTGGAATCTCTGGGCTTTGTTTTCCCTTTAAATCCCTCCATTCAAAATTTTCTACATTTAATAGAAAAAAGGACAGTTTTCTGCAATATAGTTAAATGTCTACTGATTGTATCCTGCTGTTTTGATGTAATTAGAGGACAGGGGATAATGGTGCAGAAAACTGCAGTTTCTACCTCCTGCAGTATTTAATTATTTGGATTCATAGAATAATACAGCACAGAAGAAGGCCATTCAGCTCATTGTGTCTGAGCAGGGTCTCTGGAAAAACTACCAATTCATTGCTATCCCCTTTTCCCCCGACCCTGTAAATTTTACCTTTTCAAGTATGTATGCACAAATTGCCCACTGTTTTCAGAGGGAGAAGGCAAAAACTAATCTAAGTTATTTCCAACCCAATTTTATCTATGTTTTTAAACTAAATTTAGGTTAGAAAAATCTTATAAGTTTAAGTAAAAGCAAACTACTGAGTGATTCTCTGACGTTCTTTGCTATTGGAAAGAAAAACTAAAATCAGCAGTATAGATTTAACAAAATATTTTGGGGTACAACTGATTAATGAAGTGTCTGCATTTTATTCCAAATATAATATTGCAAATTTGTATGCTTTCTTAACTTTCTGTTTTGAATATAATAGATTTTCAGATAATATATTCCATATTATTCCGGTGTAGAGAAATACAGGAATGCCCAGGTAGCATATACTTATGTAAAATTTTTGCATTGGTGTGGAGCAGGGTATTCTAACCTGGAGATTTACAATTGAATAATTTGAATTTTATGTTTTAGCATTTAGTTCTTTGTTGCAAGATTAATCAAAGGAGGCAATTAAGAGAAACATACCAATATAATGCATAGAGGATGCTATTTTTAATCCTCTAACTGTAAGGAAGCTCTGACCAAGTAACTCTCCAGCTGTTACACTGCCTCCTGAGTGAAGACGTTTTCCTAGTAACTGGCCAAAGTGCATTTTATTGATGTATCTAGCATGAAAATGCCTACATTGTTGAATTGGTAGCAGCGGTTTGTGTTTTTAATAGAGAGGTGTGCATGAAGTGAGAAGGAGCATAGCGGTGTTCGTAATTTGGCAGTAAATGCTGCAGATGATGCTTGAGGACAATCTACAGGCTTAGGGGGCATTGAACCTATCAAAAAAACTCATGTTTTTAGAGTTAGGTGGTCTGCTAATAGTGTAGTCAGCAGGATTTATACTCCTCCTCTAAACAGGACCTATAGAGTTAGGATTGCAATTTCTCTGATTTTCCTTTTCCTTCCTTGGTGCTCCTGAGATTAGAATTGTGGATAGAACTTATAGCCTCCAAATCTGTTTTCAATGTTGTAATAAATTAAGATTTGCTGCAGTTGTTTATCTTTTTTAAAGCAGTCAGCTGATTGTGCATGAGTGAGAGTGTGCTACTAAGACAGCATGCTGCTGCCATTTAGAGCCAATAGTTGGATAACTATTTAAAAAGTAAACAAACAATAAAATTAATGTTTCCACAATCTGTCATTCAACAAGTTTTAGTTGCCTCTTCCTGTTAGTGTGATCTTGGGAAGTCGCTTTAAAGATTTTTGTTGTACAAGGAGTCATTTTTATTTACCAAAATATTTTGTTGATGAAGAGCTGCTGGAGTTTCTATAAAATAGCATAGTGCTGAAAGTGTCTAAAGAAATTTATCACAGCCTTATTTTCTTGGGATGTTCTTTTATATTTATCAATGCCTTGTAGGGAAGTCCCAAAAAAAATTGGACAGAGCACACTTATAATGTGTGGAAGGCAAACTTGGAGCTTAATGCTGCAGATACAATTTGAGCTGTCTTTATTTACGTGCACAGCAAGAGGCAGACCCCTGTCTCTATAATCTGAAGCGTTTGGATGCCTTGAATAGGAGTAGTGTGCTACAGGAGTAACAACACCCTTTTACCGAGGTGTTGCATGGGTTAACCACCGTGCTGCTATCTTTTCTGTTCTGGCCATCACCAATCATCACATTATTTACACTATTTCAAAGCAACAGACAAAAGGAAGATAAACCAAAATACAAGGATTGACTTAATTGGAACTTGAAATGGTTAAAATAATAGTATTTAAAATCTTTTGAGTCCTTTTGTAAATCTTTTGACTGAGAGTTTGAAGAATGTGATGTTGTACCTCTGATCCATGTAATTCCACCTCAGCATGCAATGTTGTACCTAAAGGTTGAAACAAGGTAGTTTGGGACTAGAAAAAGCTAAGTTCTTTACACATGCTTTTGCCACCCTGGATCAAAGCAGATCCGTTCCCTAGACAGGCAATTTATTATTGTTTTTTTTTTCCCCCTTTTTTTGTGTTGTAGACTGTTAATTGTAAACCTTTCAATCACGACAGGTTTTACATTTGCTTTTGACATTCAACACAAATAGCTGGTTCCAGAGAACAACTCTTAAATGGACTTTGTGCATTTGTAGGATGTGCATGATTTCAGCATTTCAAAGGCAGGAGAGAAATCCTGATACTTTTAACATGTATTCTTTGAGACTATTTACAGCATCACTAGACTGTACATACTTCTAGACTGTATTTGTTTATTACTCTAATATGCTTCTTGCACAAGAATTCTTTTCCAGCAGAAAATGTGGTTTAATTTTAAGTTTACTGCATATTTAGATTGATAATATGTTGGCTCATCTAAGATTACATTGAACAGAAAGAATTTGTATAGTCAGTTGGGATTGGGTGTTTCCAGCCTCATCTCATTTTGATGTCAACCCACCAATTAAAACTTAGCATTATAATCTGCCCTGCTGACCAGGGGTAGGCCAATGACAAAAAAGGCACAATTCAAAAATTACTTTTTTAGGAAATCCCCAGGATGTTTTGATGCAACTTGGTGTCTTCTAGCTTTTAATCTCCATTAACAGCCCAGAGGCATGATATAGACTTATAGACCTGAAAGATTTGCAGCTGTGTTTATAGATGCTTCCAGTTTTTTAGATGCAGACTTAAGATGCCTGTAATTCCCTAGACCCCATGGAAGCAGCACGTCTCCATGCATTGTGACCGATCGGACATCCAGAGAAGAAAACCTCCCTTACAGTGATTTTATGGTTTGAACAACCTGTAGAAGCTAGACTGAGTCCTACTTCCATTACACTCATTTCATTCTACACTTGATGTTCTGTATCAAGTGTGCACTATCACATGGTTTACACTGAATTCATCTCTGCAGCACCAAAAGCTTTGATTATTATCTTTGGGAAACACTTTAGTAAATGCTTGCATTCCATCACGTTCACTATCAAAGAAGCTGAATATGCAATACCCAGTAATTAGCTGGCATAGTTAGTTTTGAATATTTTGTACTATGAGATGTATGAATGTTCATTTTGTCTTTGGAAATAAACCTACTGGAATGTACTTTTAACATAATGCTGAACATGAGCTCCAATTCAACGAGATAATTTCATGTTCTTTCCCACAAGTATCAAATTTTCTGCCAGGCTATTCATACTAGCTGAAAAATACCGTAAACAGCCTTGCATTTACTTGAACAAATAACTTCTTTATTAGGTGAAAACAAGTTATCTTAAAGATTTTCTTTAGAAAAATCAGCAGCGGTTTTGTGGAAAGGAGGAGTGGGTGTGGAGGTTGATACAAACTTACACGCATCCTACAACCAGCTCAGTGTGTGTGTGGCGGGGTGGGGGCCATGTGCACATGAGGGAGAAGCAAGAAAAAACGTGCAGGTGTTAAGAAATGCAATTATTGGGACTTGAAAAGAAACCACTGATAAAATAACTGGGAAAGAAAGTGTGGGTTGTTGCTGCAGACCTCCTACTCAACAACCCACAAACACCTACATCTGATATTTGATTTTTGTTTTCTTACTCTGAGATCATGCTTTTGAATGTGGTATAGGGCACCGAGACACGTGAAAGCAATGACTGAACTGTTTTTGTTTACTTCTTCTATTACTGAATGCCACGTTGTATAAGGTATTCAATATAAATTAGTAGTAACAAATAATTTTATTGAGGAAATGCCAATATGTTCATTTAAGGTTGGCCCAGAAAAGCAAAAAAAAACACTTGTTCAAAGGAAGTACTCAAAAATTCTGGAACAAATCCAGAATAGTTCACAACTGCAGAATTAGCATAAATGTTTTGAATGTGGTTTTTCAGATGGAAATTTCCTAGATAATTTTTCATCATCGCTGCAGAACTTTGACACCTATTTGAATTGACTCGACCTACCAGATATGCAGAGCAACATGTTTTTTTTTCCATTTTGGACTGTTCTGGAGTGTCCTACAGTAACCTCAATTGCAGGCCTAAGTGAACAGTGACACACTTCACACACAGTCAAGTACCTAGAGAATGGTCCTGTGTTTCATGATTAAGTTATCTGTATTTAATGCCATCTATTTTTCAGTCTCCGCTACGTTGAGTTGTGTTCATAGGTCACATTTACTAATATTTTTAAAGATTTGGTTATCCGTAACAATTCTTATTGATGATCAGATAAGCTCTCTGAGTAGAAAAATTGTAAACAAGGCAGTTATTGTTTTCATATGCTCACATATTGATCTGCACCACATCCAGAAACAAGAAAACTTTGCAGAATAACATATTTATGAAATTTAATTATAAAATGTACTAACTGATTTCTTGCGGTATTGCTCACTGTTCATTTAGGGTCTGGTGAGCAGCTGTGTGCTTTGATGTGGACCTATTGCTCACTGGAAATTAGAGCACAACGATTGATGGGCTGTGGATGAAGTGGAGCAAGGCAGGGGATGGATGGGCTAGCCAGTGTAGCAGAAATGGAGGACGAAGCAGGGTGCAGAAGTGTAAAATGATGACCATTGGAGCTAGAGGAAAGCAGTTGAAGTGGTGAACTCTGATGGCAATACTTAGAAAAATCTTTCTTCCCCCTCTGCATTTGCAATCAGATGACTATATTTGAAGAGAAAGAAAAGCTGTTTCTCCCTATCAAAAAATTGGGATGGATATTTAATGCAGCGAACATTTCTGAATGGTCAACAAGACCGTCACAATTTCCGGTTTGTAACCCCCCCACCCACCCCATCTTTTCTTTTTAGTAGTATATTAAAATGGATATGACACACTCATAATTGTGAAATCGATGAGCATCCCAGGCGTTTTGAGTTCAAGCCATAATAACTTGTGAAACTTAATTTCATAGCGTAATTTGTGTCCCAGAAAAATAACTGAAAGCTGCCAGTTTGTCAGAATCCAAATGGTTCACAAAAGTCCTTCAGAGAAGGATGCTTGTCAGCCCTATTGATTCGACATGAAGTGTAACTCAAATATGTGGCTGATTCTTAATGGCCTCTCAAGTGGCTTAAGCAATCTAGGTAAGCAAATTGCCAGTCTTCTTGTTATTGAACTTTATAGCAATGACCAAGGCATCATACCAAACTTACAACAGAGAAAGTGGTGGGCAGTTAGGGACGGTCAATAAATGCTGGCCCAGCCAGTGATGCCAACATCCCATGAAAGAATGAAAAAAAAGAGAATCTAAGCAGCGAAAGCCAGGCATAAGAGGAAGAGGCCTATATTTTCAGGCAATTATTGCTTCATAGCTAGATCAGGATGCATCTGTTTTATGGAAGAAGATTTGGATATCTGTTTCCTCCTGTGAGCATTTAAACTATAACTCTAAGCACTAGATTACTTTGCATCAACTGCAGTTGGAATTGAGGATGTGCAATGAGCAAAAAACTGTGGAAGAGGATTTTAATGCCTAATTTACATTACACAACTTCGTTCAAAGCCAAAATCACTTTGTATTAATGCTAAGCTACTAGTGTAAGTGAAACCTCAGATCTGCCTCTGTGCAATTTTATACTTGTAGAAGTAATTTCCACAGTTAACAACTTATTGTGGTGCTTTCCTTTGTCTTTGGGTGCTTCTATGTTCCAAGGAACAATCTAATCAGTTACTTTATCTGTTAGGAACTTCATTCATTGTTAGGCTTTTGACATAATCAGCCCAATATTGTAGATTTGGGATATACCAGCTAATAAAGCATTATAGGATTTTGATAGATTTTGTATTTTTTCTCTGGGTTTTCCCCATGTCATGGTCCATAGTCTTAGTAGCAGTTGAGCCTAGTGTTGCAGACAGGGATGAGAGAGAACTACTTACACTTCTGTTCTCTTCCCTTAGTGTCCAAAATCAGTGTGTTTCTGAAAAGGAAGATATGTGTGCTTCTTAACCCTTATTTGCATGATCAGCAGCCAGCTTTTCGTGGATTTAAATAAAGAGGATTATTTACACACCTTGAAAGTCTAACACTACATTGTTCAGTCACTATTCAGATACACACTCTCTCTCTCTCTCTCTCTCTCGAGGAAAATTACAGTTAAAGAGAATAGTGCACTTTTGCAAGTTATAAACAAAAGAATAGTTTGTAATTCATGTATTTGGCTTGACTTGAAAAAAAGCATGTGTTGCAAGCCAGGTGAAGAAGGTGTTTTCACTCCTAAAGGGTGGTTTGGTGGATTCAACAGATGGAGCCATATATCACAGTTGTTGCAGGATTCCCTTGAAGAGGTGGATCTTCAGCATGTCACGAAGGTAGTTACTTATTACCAGGAGGTTGGTTTCCTGCACTGGTGGACTTGAAAAGGAACAGGCTTGGAGACCTTAAGATGTTGCAGCCCTTGTTTTAAAGGTGCAGGTATTGCTGCTGACTCTGCAATTGTTGTTCTGTGTTCTGCAGATAGCACCTAAAGCCCCATTTTAAAGGGAAGGCCAAGATGGCAGCCCTACCATGTGGTCCTTCATAGCTTCTTTCCAAATATGGTGTTGTGCATAAGTTAATTAGCCATAACCTGGGTTCTTGTGTGTAGACCTTCACCTTGGGGGTCTGAGGCAATCACTGACTTTTGTTATAAAAAGGTCCATTCAAGTCAGGAAACACCTTTTGGGTAATTTCAGGAATGAGTTTTGACACTTCTTAGTCTGGAAGGTGATGTTTTGTCCTTTTGAGACAGTGTGGTAGTTTAAATCCACAGATTAAGTCAGGTGAATAGGTGGCCATCTTTTGCATCATTTTAATGTCCATTTTTGAAAAAGGTTAGTTCCAGGAGATTCCAAGCTGACTACAGTTCATGTTTTAAAAGTTACATATTGGACATGCTTCTACTGGGCATAACACTAGTTGATTTTTTTTCGTTTCAATATGTCCAATGATATTAAATGCAAAGGATAGCATTGTGACAGTGTTTTCTTGGATAAAGATATAATTCCATATCTGAGTAATTTAAAGCAATGTTTTCCAGAATTCAGTGTCCTCTGAAATCACATTAAATGTAGGTTTCTCTTTACTGCTATGGACAAAGGATGTGGGAGCATTATGAGTCTGTTTTGCCATTTCAAGAGCATAATATTAGTGTAATGTCACCAAAAAAACAGAAGTAAATGAAAAGGATTACAACTACCAGAGACATTTCCTTTACAAAAGAGGCAATAGTATTGTTACCTCTTCCTTTCCTAGTTTTACCTCAGTAGGAAGGGTTATCAGGTATGATTTAATTTATAACAGCACACTGTTTCATTTTGTCTCCTGGGCTTGTGCTGGGCGCATGACTCAAAGACCACATTGTTCAGGAGAAAATTCTACAAGGAAATTGTTGAATGTTCTATGTGAGGCAATTTAGATTTTTGCAGAATGTTGAGTGGCAGGTACAGTAAGTGTTACATTTTTAGCAAAAACTTGGAAGCCTGGCTTGAAAGTTAACTGCTCTTGTGTTGGTACTCTGGTTATATTCTTATAGACAGCTAATTAACTTTCAAATCAATCAGGAAGGATTCTGGAATGGTCCAGGCAACCCTCATAACATTCACCTGGTTTGCATGGGATTGGACATTATTGAGTCTTAAAACAGGAATTCTTTGATTCCTGTGGCACTTTTTAAGAAAAGTGAGGGGAAATCTTCATCATCTTATCTGGGCTGAATTTTAACCTAGAAGAGAGAGGTCAAAGGCAAATGTAGATTGAACTTAATTGATGAAAAGAGCTCAACACTCTTTGTTGCCATTTCTTTTTGTTTTTGGCATATTTTCTGTCGAATGTGATCACCAAACAGCAGAGGTGAAGTTTGCATTCTTCTGAAAGTAGATGGACAATATGAAGATCAATATTTCCTGACTGAGCTATTGGTTTGAATATCTTGGTGCTGAAGATAATGCAGCTTTGGACTCTGTAGGGATTCAGGTGCTATTGCATTTCGGATGAGGGAACAATATCACTTTTGGAAATGCAGAGTTGGGAATCTTTTGGATCACTTTTTAGAGAATGTTTTTGGTTTTTTTTTCTCCCTAAACTAGGTCATTTATTCAAATTAGGAGCTGGAAAATTAAAATTTTCAATCAGCGTTAGTATGACAGGAAGTGAATTAATAAGAATATAAGCAGAGAGCAGATCTAGAGTATATAAATTAGAATTGATAGTTTGTACAGGGTACTAAGTACATTGTTAAAGAAGGAATAGAGGGCTTATTTTACATCATGAATGGGCATTTGAGAGCTGCTGCTTGCAATTTCTGCACTGCATGGGATCTTCAGGAACTTCATGTGTCTTGGAGGACCACGGGTTTAGGAAGTAAACCCCGCTGCTTCAGTTCAAGCTCAGGATTTCTGAGCTTGAGGGGCAGCTGGAATCACTGCGGAGCATCAGGGAGTATGAGATTTCCTGGATGGCATGTCCTTGGAGGTGGTCACCCCACAGGCAGTGAGAGTTCAGGATAGTAGGTGGATGGCCATCCAGAAGAGTAGGAAGAGGCAGGAAGTGCAGGACTCTTTGGGGTAAGTGCCACTCTGCAACAGGGATTTAGTATTGGAGATTGCTGGGGCGTGATGCTAACCTGAAGAAATGCAGTCCAGACCATGGCACCAATGGGCATGGGACTGTACATGAGGGAACAAAAAAGTGTAGAAATGCAGTTGTTGTAGGAGATTCTATAGTGTAGGGGACAGAGAGGCATTTCTGTAACTGTCATTATGAATCCTGCATGGCATGTTGCTTCTCTGCTGCCTGGGTAAAGGACATCATAGAGATATTGCAGAATATTCTGCAGGCGGAAGGGAGCGAGCTGCCTTTGTGGTACACATTTGGTAGCAATGACATGGAGGGGGCAGGTACTGAGGTCCTAGGGACAGATTTTCAGAAGCTAGGGAGAAAGTTTAAAAAGTAGGATCAGAAGCTAGTAATCTCTGCATTACTCCCAATGCCACACGCTAGTCAGAATAGGAAAATAGGGAGGATCAATGTGTGGCTTGAGGCATGGTGCAGGAGGGAGGTCTCTAGATTCTTGGGGCATTGGGACCAGTTCTGGGGCAGGAGGCAAAAATTTCAAATGGGTCAGATTGTATCTCAGTAGGACTGGGACCAATAGTTTCATGGTTCACAGTTTGTGGTTGCGGAAGGTTTAAACTAAATTAGCCATGGGACGGACACTGGCATATTGAAGTAGTAAAGAGGAATAAGATGCATAAAGTGAAAGTGTTGGATAGCACTAGGGAAGGAAGTAGCACCATATTAGTTGGAAGCAGACTACAATGTACTATGAGGAACACAAAGACAGGTTTAGAATATGTGTATGTGAACACACAAAGTGCAGTGAATAAGATTGGTGAGCTAATGCACAAAAAGCCATGTGGAAATATAATGTAGAGGCAATAACAGAAACTTGGCTTAAAAATTGAGAGGGCTGGGTGCTTAATATTCAAGGGTACAGAGGCCTGAATTTTCGCTGCCGGGTTGGGAGTGCAGAGTCGGGAGAAAACCTAGCTCTGCAAACCTGACTCCTTAAGTAAACTGCTGCAGAAGTTCCGATTTTCACCCCGGGGTGGGTGGGTGGGTGATGAGTAATGGAAATCAGGCCTACCAACCCTGGATCAGTTCGGAGATAGCGGAGGAGCTGCCTGGTGCAGAGGCAGACTGGCAAAAGGTTGGCCTTGGTGATCTGACACTTTGTCCCAGCTGCATAAAAACACAGTTAAACAAAAAACAGCCCTCTAGACCTCACCCCTCATACCTCCTCACTCCAACACTCCATGTCCCATCCATGCCAACCCATGTCACCTCATGTCCCCAGTTACCCCCATGGCCCCTCATACTGTACATATCAACAAATGCCCCTCTAGCTATCCCCATGACCCCTCATAACCGGCCTGCCAACCTACGTCGTGTCTCCTCTCCACCACCCCCCAACTCCCCGTGGTCCTTTATAGCCCAATACTGATTTAGTGCCAATCTGTATCAACCCATGCTCATCACCCACTGCTCTTTGCTCTTACAATCTCCATGCCAACTAATCCAGTATTCACCATGGGCAGACTTCAGGATCCATGCTGAGAGGAAAAAAAAATAAAGTTCTAAGTGACTATTGATGGAATTCACTATTTTTTTTAAACTCTCATTGATAAAACCAAATTTATTACATTTAAATTACTTCAATCACTTAATCTGTTATAATAACATGCATTTGTATTCATAGTCCCACTTCAAAAACTCTATAAGCACTGTCAATCAAACTGTGAACTGACAAGCACCCCAGTGTAATAATGTTAGATTGTGAAATCAGTCATGCAGCATTGACCCTATAATGAAAACCAGACAGAGTGAAATAGCAAGCACTGATCTTTTAACACTGCATACAGTTCTTTCAAATATTTTAAGACAAGGAAATGTCAATGCTTTGATGGCTCTCTTAACAGTTCCAATGAGCTTGACAGTTCCAATGAGTTTATCCACTTTTACACACATTCATGTCTAATTTTAACAACCCCAAACGGCAAATAATCTCTCCAAAAGGGCAACACACCTCTCCCAAAGGTGTCCCAGGACCATATTCAAAAGGGTATCTTATCTCTGCAAAAAACTCCACTAACTTTAGATTTTCTCCTGATAGGTCTAAAGTGAACAAGTCACGTGTTGGACATTTCACTGGGGCAGGACTTCCAGAATTGGGCCTCCGGTGCCATTTTCAATAAGCTGGAGACCCTCTCCATCGGTGCAAAAAATTAAAAAAGTTAGGGAAGATAAAAAGGGTGCTGGGGTGACAGTATTGATTAGGGAAGGCATTATAGTGTTAGAAAGAGAGGATATTCTGGGGGTGGGAAGGGGGCGGGGTGGTGGAGGAGAACAGAATCCATTAGGTGAAGGTTGAGATGCAATAAAGTTATGATCACACTACTGAGGGTATTCTGTAGGTCTCCAAATAGTGAGAGAATGAGATGGAGGATCAAATCTGCAGGGAAATTGCAGAGATATCAAGAACTATGGTGTGATGAAATTGGGAAAATTTAATTACCCAAATATTGATTGGTATAGTGTTAGAGTAAAGGGCAAGGAGGGGAAGGAACTTCTGAAATGTGTTCAGGAGAACTTTCTTGATCAGTATGTTCTTGGCCTAACTAAAAAGGATGATTGCTGGTTCTGGCACTGGAGAATGAGGTGGGCTGAGTGGACCAAATGTCTGTTGGGGAACACTTGGGCAAGAATGATCATCAGATCATTAGGTTTAGATTAGTAATGGAGAAAAGTAAAGGAACAATAGAAAGTAAAAGGCCCAGATTGGAAAAGGTTAATTTCAATGTGATAGGAAGGAATCTAACCAGGGTAAAATATAACCAAAACAAAAACAAAAATACCTGGAAAAACTCAGTAGGTCTAGCAGCATCTGCGGAGAGGAACACAGTTAACATTTCGAGTCCGAATGACCCTTCAACAGAACAAAATATAACCAAAGACTGAAAGGAAGAACTGTGACAGGAAAATGGGTGATCTTTAGGGAAGAGATGCTTCAGTACAAGCCAAGTACATTCCAACACGGGCAAAAGATAGGGGAGCCAAAGACAGAGCTCATTGTATGGTGAGGGAGATAGAGATTATGAAACAAGGCAAAGAGGGTTTATGATGCATATCAGGTGAACTCTTCAAGTGAGAACCAGGTCAAATACAATATGTTCAGAGCGGGGGTGGGGGGTTTGAAGAGGAAAATAAGACCAGTAAGGAGAGAATATGAGAATAGAATGGCACTCAGCATAAAAGGGAACTCAAAATCTTCTGGCATATAAATAGTAAGTGGATAGTAAGAAATGGAGTGGGTCTTATAAGGAACAAAAAAGAGGAGATATGCTTAGAGACACAGGACAAAGCTACAATACTTAGTAAGTACTTTGTGTCTGTGTTTACTAAAGAAGAGGAATCTGACAAAATATTGGTAGAAGTGGAGATAGTAGAAGCAATGGATTGAAAATTGAGAGGGAGGAGGTACTACAAAGGCTGTCTATGCTTAGAATGGAGATGTAACCTGGCCTGGATGGCTTTCATCCCAGGTTTCTCAAGGAGGTTGGGGTGGAGATTGTGGAAGGGCTTAATCTTCCAACCTTCACAAAATACAGGAGAGATGACAGAGGATTGGAGATTTGCAAATGTGACATCTTTATTCAAGAAAGAGTGTAAGTACAATCTGAGCAACTATAGGTCAGTTAGTTTAACATTGCGAATGGGTAACGTTTGAGAAACAATAGTCAGTGAAAAAATCAGCAGGTTCTTGGAGAAGTTTGAGCTAATTAAAGATAACCAGCATGGATTTGTAAAATGCAGATCATGCATGACCAATCTAATTGAATTTTTTTTATGAAGTCACAGAGAAGGTTGATGAAGGGAATATGGTGGATGTTATCTATATGGATTTTAAGAAAGTGTTTGACAAAGTACCACATAAAAGGCTGGTTAACAAAATTTATACTTATGGAATAGGACAGTCAGTGTCCAATTGGATCAGGAATTGACTTAAGGACAAAACAGCAAGATGTGATAAATGGTTATTTTTCAGACTGGAGGATGTAGACAGTGGCATTCCTTGAGGATCAGTGTTTGAACCATTGTTTTTGTTGGCGATATATAAATGATTTGGATCTTAGAATACAGAGTAGAATTTCAAAATTTGCCAATGATACAAAACTTGGCAAACAGTGAGTATGATACAAATGGCCTGCAACTTGACATAGATAGGCTAGCAGAGTGGGCAGGCAAGTGGTAGATGGAATTTAAGATAGAGAAGCGTGAGATGATACATTTTGTTAGCAGGAATAGGAAGAGGCAATATAGATTTAATGGCACAGTTGTAAAGAGTGCAGGAACAAAGGGACCTGGGGTTGCATGTGCAACTTTGAAGGTGGCAGAATATATTGAAGGGAGTGGTTAACAAAGCATATGGGATTTTGGGCTTCATAAATAGAGGCATTGAGTACAAAAGCAGGGAAGTTATGCTGAACCTTTTTAAAGCATTGGTTAGGCCCCAGCTGGAGTATTGTATCCCATTCTGGTCACTATACCTTAGGAAGGACGTGATGGTCAATGAGAAGGTGCAGAAGAGATTTACCAGAATGGTTCCAGGGATGAGGGATTTTATTTACAAGGTTAGGTTGGAAAAGCTGGGCTGTTCTCCTTGGAGCAAAGGAGATTGAGGGGAGATTTGAAAGAAGAATACAAAATTATGAAAGGTTTGGATAAGGTAGACAAGGAAAAATTGTTTCCAATAGCTGATGGTATAATGACTAGGGACACAGATTTAAGGTTTTGGGCAAGAGATGCGGGGGCAATGTGAGGAAGAACTTTTTTACACAAAGATTGGTAATGACCTGGAACCAAGAGAGTGGTAGAAATGGAAACAAAGATTTTAAAAAGAAATCGGATGAGCACTTGAAGGTAATAAACCTAGGGGATTGCGGGATCGAATGAGGAGTGGGACTGACCAGTTTGCTCTGTGAAGAGACAGCATGGACTCGATGGGACAAACAGCAGCCTTCTGTGCCATAAATAACTCTATGGCTCTGTTTTTAAACACACAGTGTAGTCCTGAATATATATATGTATCAAAAGAACTAGCATTCACATAGTTTAGTTTAGTAGCCTGTCTTCATAATTATTAAACACCTCATGACCAGCGTGTTAGAAGGTTTTTGATTCGTCCCTGACTATGAGCAGTTACAAATCAAGCTAAGCTACAGGCTGCTACATTTGCAAAAATGCCCCATTACTTGTCCTGTTATTCAGCTTTTGAAAAAAATCTTCCCAATTTTTTGTGCCTAATCTTTGGTTTAGCTAATTGCTAAATTTGAAATGCTTGATACGTGATCTTGGATTTCAGATGTCACTTTGACAACTATGTTGCACAACAGCTCTGTCTTATGCACGCACACTATCCTTAAAACAGATTTCCATTTGCTTTAGTACCTTCCTGTAAATAAATTTGGAACTGAACTTGAATTGTAAATAGTAAACTTGTGGTTCTTTAATTAAAATAAAGCTTTAGAGTATATGAAAGATTCGATGACTACCTCAAAACCACAAGAACATTTCCTTTTATTTTGGCCAATGCTGTTATTTCTCTTTCATTAAATCAGGTCTCTGAGTTAATTTTTTTAATTCATTCATGGGATGTGGGCATCACTGGCTAGCACTTATTGCCCATCCCCAATTGCCCTTGTTCAGAGGGCATTTAAGTGTCAACTACATGGATGTGGGTCATGTGTAGGCCAGACCAAGTAAGGATGACAGATTTCCTTCCCTAAAGGACATTGGTGAATCAGATGGGTTTTAATGACAATCAGCAATGGTTTTGTGGTCATCATCAGATTTTTAATTCCAGATTTTCATTGAATTCAAATTTCACCTTCTGCCATCTGAGATTTAAACCCTGGGTCTCTGGAATACTCATCTAGTGATAACACCACTGTGATAATACCACTATGCCACCACCTCCTCCTAAAGTGAGTGTTGATGCCAATATCCAGCTGCCTTGAATAGATGCTTTGCATCACTAAATATAATCTACTTTGTCTGAGCTGAGTTGAATCTGAATCTTTTGACTTGTGTATGGGATGCTGAAGCAGCAAACTTCTGCTCAGGATTGTTGCAATTAGCTTGATAGTATGGCCAAACCTTGCAAGCATTCTGAGGCGTCATTCTCAAAATCCAAAGTCCTGTATTAATGCAAGTTGTACCTTTTACTCTTGCATGACCTCAATGAATGCCTACTTTGTCACAGGCCTAGCTGTTGTCTGATGCAAGCAAATAGTGTTTTGTTGACTTCTTTCAGGTGACTGGGGACATAATATTAGATATAAGTTATCACTGCAAACCATATATATGTATAAGAAACTTGCTTAGAGTGTATTGATCAGGACAATAGCTATATATAGTCATTGATCAGAGCAATAGCTTGCTTACCTCGTAATAAGTATCAGATGTTCTTACGCCTGTAATGTTCTGCCTCCATTATTCATTGCCAGCAAATCACATTGTTTATGAACCTTGAGACTCAAATTTAATTGCATGAGATATATGAATCAAACTGTTGCTCATTAGTGGGTCCTTTTTTTCATATGCACAAATGATGCAGTCATAACCTTGCACATCACATTACTGAATGTAGTTCACTCAGACTGTGCTCTTTTTCTGTGGGGACATAGTTAAGCAAGATTTATGTTGGAATTTTAAAAGAAAAGATTTGATCTTTAAAGTATTTTGTTCACCTCTGTGTAGTTAAGGCGGTAGGCAGGGAACTAATTCCCAGGTCTTTGCCATTGCCTCTGTCAAATCAGCCACTAGGCGGTGTGTGCTTTTGAATATAATGTCTGTCATTTCAACTCCTTGAGATATTGGGAGACTGCATAGTAATGATGCTTGTAGGTATCCAATGTGATGCTGAAGTTTAAAGTGTTGGCAGGAGTTTACCATGCTGTTTTATTATTAACGTACTCAAGCTTACCTTTCTTTGGGAATGCATTCAGTGTGAGGTTCAACAACACTGATTCAATGTTTTGGTTTGCTTCAGTTTATTAAAAAAAATCTTCAGGCAGATGGTCATTTTTTTGGCAGTACTATTGAGAAGAATTCCTTTTTTGTCAGCAGTATTAGCTATTTTTTAGGCTGCTGTTTGCTCTTTCTCACAGCTTCACTTAAAATTCTGCACTGGAAAATAAACTGTTCAGTAAAGTAGGTTAACTACTGGAATTCTCAGAATGGTTAGTAGGCAAACCTCAATGTATGTAAAATGCTTTTAAAAATAACTTTCCCTTGAAGACCTCCCCTTGTAGTACCCCTACATACAGCTCTCATGAACCAGCTGCAGTCCACATGGCTGTTTGTCTTTAGCCTTAGGATACTCCCAGATTACTAACATTTCTAGGAAAATAAATTGGAAGCAAATCAGTTACCTGAAGTAGAAAGCTATAGCTGAAGTTAAATGGACTTTTCAGCCAGTTTAGATACAAAATACTGCTTTGTTAGACTAGAAAGTGGTAATGTGAATTTGTGAAAGTGTTTGCATGAATAACATGCCTTTACTGGCACAATATTTTGAGGCACAGCTGTTATGGATCATTTTGTAAAACCTACTAACAGGCTCGGGAGATATTCCAGTAATTCTAGAAATTCCTTTATTTGTAAAGTAAACCTCAGTAATTGAAACAGTGGATCTTTTATTTTATCTTTTAAAAAACACTTTAATAGCATTTTTCTGATACGAGAATTGAGTTTTGAAAGCCTTGGATGGGTGAATGAAACTAACTGAGTATTTTTGTTTATCTGCTCTTTGGAGATCTTAATCAATTCATAAAATGTGAAGTTGAGATTTGTCCTTGGGGCATCAAAACAGCATTTCAATCTGCAGCAGTACTTTGGATTTTTATCCTAATTAGCACTAGGAGTTCTTTAGCCATCTGCTGGGATACTAATTGGCTATGATCTGAGCATTTCTATTTTTAAATGAAAATTTGGCAAGTTGCGTTTGAACAGTGATCCCTGGAACAGCAAATAAAAAGCTATCTCTAAATAGAAACCTTGAAATATTGCTCAAGACAACTTTCTGCCACCTTACTCATGAGGACCATGAAACTACACAATGGTACATTTTGAGATGCAAAGTTCCTTTTATATTAATGATATGTAAGTCTTATATTTTTGCAGTTTGGCACAGCTGAATAAGAACTTAATTGCTGAAATATTTTAAATGTTTTTCCCTTGATTCAAAATGTTCTTTTCAAAATAAACACTGTAATATTCAGTTACAACAACTGACTTCATTGCATTGAGGTAGCTTTTCTTTTGAAAACAGTTGAAACTAGAATAAAAGTTGTGCTCATCTCTTTGCACTTAAGACTCCTCATTCCAATTTGCCAATTACCCCAAACAACACAAATGAAACTCCACTGTGATATTTCATAATCTCACAAAATATAATGTAAAGGAAAACATGCAAATATATTAAACTATTTTTCAAGTCAACAACTTAATCAACAAAATATTTGTTAATAAGTTTCATTAATAACAATATTATGATATAAAGCACCTCTGAAAAACAAAGGAATTTAGAAATAGGAGAGCATGCAACCTGTTCTGGCTGGACCTGATATTTACTCAAATAATCAGAACTAATCCCACTGCTTACTTGTCCCCTTGTCTTGTATTTTTCCTTGCTTTGAATATTTATTCAATGGTAGCTCCTGTGATGACCTTTGACCTGGAAGAAGTGCAGTGAGGAAATTTGTAATTTTAAAATGTCTGTAAAATCTGTAATTGGTTTTAAGAATTGTTTGAAAATGACTTTTAAGAATTGGCATCAATTGTAAACTGATTAATAGTAATTTTCTTGAATAATAAGAAATGCTGATCCATGTGGCCTGGCGACCCTTGAACTGGAAGCAGTACCAACAGGAAGTTAAAGCATGGATGCTATGTGGTTAGAAACAATGGTGTTGCAGCAGGGAAGAATAGAGAAGGCACATTTACAAGGATCTGTGTGTAATATAGTTAAAGGGGCAGAAAGTTGAAGACAGGGATAGGATGTGGATTGTGAATTGGATGATTCCACTGCTATGCTTCAGTTTTGCCAGAGCCAACCAGACGGTTTAATGAGGTTTATTAAAAAAGTCAACTAGAGGAACTCTTTGGGGGACTCCATGCCAACAAGACAGTCGGGATCCTAGCTAAAAAGGTTGTCTAGAAGTATTCCGTTTGATGACAACTGTCTCTGGGAAACTTGGAAAGAATGGAGCTACTGTTGCAGAAGACTCGAGGACCAAATCCATTGAGTGAGAAAAGTGAGAGATTTGATATACAGGATGTCGAGTTGGAAAGACAGATTACACGTGGTGCCATGTTTGTGTGCGGAGTGGTGTGAATACCTGTAATCTTATGAGCTAGTCTTTGTTGTATCTGCTATTCCATGTGTAATTTATAGTTTGTATTGACCATCATTTTTTGTTAATTCATCTTTATTTTATATTGGTTTTTCTTCTTGTTAAAGCAAAAGTTAGAAAAAGTGACATCATGCTGGTAATTCCTTCATTTGGTGATCCATAATGCTCTGAAAATGCAGACAAAATTGATTTTTTTGTACAGTACTTATTGACACATAAGAAAATGTGGGTCCCCCTTTCCCTATACAGCAATCCATTAAAACATAAACATAAACTGCAACAACAAGAGTTACAGGAACAAGATTGGCCTTTGAACCTCTTGGCCAGTGTCATTATTTGTAACAGAGTCATAACATCATTGTAGCACAGAAGGAGGTCATTCAGCCCATTAAGTCCATGCTGGCTCTCTGTTGAGTAGTCCAATTAGTCTTTTTCCCCCACTCTATCCCTATAGTCTTGTGAGTTTATTCCTGTAAGTCCCCATCCAGTTTCCTTTTGGAAATCATTCATTATGTCTGCTTCCAGCACCCCCATTGAAAACGAGTTCCAGATCAATACCACTCACTGCATAAAATGTTCTTCCTCACATCCACCCTGCATCTCTTGCCCAAAAACATAAATCTGTGTTCTCTAGTCTTTGTACCATCAGTTAATGGAATCATTTTTCTTTGTCTTCCTTTTTTAAACCTGTCATAATTGTGTACACCTTTATCCAATCTCCCCTCAATCTATTTTGCTTCCAAGAAGAATAACCCCAGCTTTTCCAACCAAATCTTGTAAGTAAAATCCATCGTTCTGGTAAATCTTCTGTGCACCCTCTCAAGGACCCTCACATTCTCCCTAAAATGTGATGACCAGAACTGGATGCATTATTCTAGTTGTGGTCTAATTAAAGCTTCACACAGGTTCAGCTTAACCTCCCTACTTCTGTACCTCTATTATGAAGCTCAAGATCCCATATGCTTTGCTAACTGCTCTCAATATGTTCTGCTACTTTCAAAAATTTATGTACATGAATCCCCAGGTTCCATTGTCCCTGCCCACTTTTTAGAACTGTGCCATTAAGTCTAGATTGCCTCTGCTTGCCTCGTAATTCTAAAAAATTGGCTAGTTTGACCTCCTCTTTTGAGCAGTATTTTAAGTCATAGAATATATTGCTTCCACAATTGTATGCAGTTTTTTTTTACCATCATGAGATTCCTCAGTAACTCCCTATTTGCATGGGGATCCAGGTGGGAGCGCCATATTTGGTAGGGACTCGTGCAGTAATTCAGCCGTGAGCAATATTTACCTCCTCAAACATTGCATGCTCTAATCAGCCACTACAAAATGTTTCTTAACCTCTTTCATTTTTCTCTTGTTGAAGCTTCATGGAATGTTGCAGCATGAAAAGGGGAGGATTTGACCTATTGTACCTTGGTCGGCTCTTTGAAAGAACTCTCCAATTTAGTCCCACACTCCAGTGTTATCCCATTCCCCTGGGCATTAGTCCTCTTTAAATACATGTCTTTTCATAATTCCTGTGACATCTGATTCCACCAACCTTTAGGCGGTGTTTTCTGGATCAGATGCACCTCTATGAAAACAATTCTCCTTTTTTCCCCTCTAATTCTTTTGGCCTGTTATTTACATAGAATTATGTGTAGTTTACAGCACATTTTGCTCAACGAGTCCATGTCAGTTTATTTCTGACTGAGGCTTTCATGCCTGCTACTTTATCTAACCCAATCAAAATAACCTTTAGCTCCTTTCTCCCTCATAAACTTATCAAGCTTCTCTTAAGCACATCTAGGCTATTCACCTCAATTGCTCCCTGTGGTAGTGAGTTCCACTCCCTGGGTAAAGACGTTTCTCCTGAATTCTTTGTTGGATTTATTAGTGATTCTCTTGTAACATTCGTGCAACACAAGTGCCAGTCAATGACTATCTCCAACAAGAGTGAATCTAACCATCGCCCCTTGATGTTCAATGGCATTACCATCACTGATTCTCTCACTATCAACATCCTGGGGGTTACCATTGATCAGAAACTGAACTGGACTAGCCATATAAATACTGGGGCTGCAAGCGCAGGTCAGGAGCTAGGAATCTTTTGATGAGTAACTCACCACCTGACTCCCCCAAGCCTGTCCACCATCTATAAGGAATAAGTCAGAAGTGTGATGAAATACTCTCCACTTGCCTGGATGAGTGCAACTCCCACAACACTTGAGAAGCTTGACACCGTCCAGGACAAAGCAGTCCGCTTGATTGGTATCACATCCACAAACATTCACTCCCTCCACCACTGACACATACAGCTGCCACTGTGCATCATCTACAAGATGCAATGCAGGAATTCACCAAGGCTCCTTAGACAGCACCATCCAAACCCACGACCGCTACCATCTAGAAGGACAAGGGCTGCAGATATATGGGAACACCACCATCTGGAAGTTTCCCTCCAAGTCACTCACCATCCTGACTTGGAAATATATGGCCGGTCATTCACTGTTGCCGGGTCAAAATCCTGCAACTCCCTCCCTAACAACACTGTGGGTGTACCTACACCATGTGGACTGCAACAATTCAACAAGACAGCTCACCACTGCCTTCTCAAGGGCAACTAGGGATGGACAATAAATGCTGGCCCAGCCAGCAAAGCCCACATCCTGTGAATGAATAATATTTTTAAAAAAAGTTATGGATCCTATATTTGGACTCCCACACAAATGCAAATATCCCTTCAGCATCTACCCTATTGAACCCTTTCATAATCTTAAAGATCTCTATTAGGTCAGTTTTATCATTTCTACTGAGTTCTTAGTCAGTTCAGTTCTTCTGGATGGGCATAACCTCTCAGTTTGATATCATCCTTATATTCCTTTTCTCACCCATTAAATCTATGGACCTTGGTTACTGACTCACTTGCCAGAGAAAAGTTTCTCCCTACTTGCTCGATCAAAACCCCTCATAATTTTGAGCAACTCTATTTAATCTCGATGAACTCTCTCTGCTTTAAAGAGAATAGCCCCAGCTTCTCCAATATCTTCGCATAATTGTACTTCCTCATCACTCATTACCTGGCATTGTCCAGGTAAACTTTCTCTGTACCTTCTCCAAAGCCTTGACACCTTCCTAAATTGCGCTGCCCAGAATTGTACTCGGTACTCCAACTGAGGCCTAACCAGTGATTGGTAAAGCTTTATGTATTCAATGCCCCTATTGAAATATCCCACAGGCTTTCTTAACTGCCTTCTTAATTTTCCGCTGTCATCATCATCAAGGATATTTGATTATACACCCCCAAGTCCACCTGCTATTGCACCAACCACCCCCCCCTCAAAATAGCAACATTTAGGTTGTACTGCTCTCATGTTGTTCCCTCCAAAGTATGCAACTTGATACTTGTCTGCAATAAATTGCATCTGCCATGTGTCTGTGCATTTCACCTGTTTGCTAATATCCTGCTCACTTTATTACATTGTCAAGTTTTGTATCATTCACAAAATTCGAATTGTACTCCTTGTATCCAAATTCAGGTGATTTGTTTTTAACCAGAAAAGCAATATCTTAATATCGACCCCTGGTGAACCTTGCTGCATATTTCCCTCCAGTCAGGAAAACCACAACTCTCTCTCCTATCTCTTAGCCAAAGTTGCCTCTGCCCCTTTAATTTCATGTGTTTCTAATTTCTGAAGAAGTCTGTTATGTGGTCCTTAACCAAATGCCTTTTGAAAGCCCTTATATACAACATCCACTGTGCTACTTTCATCAAAGAACTCATAGTAACAATTTTGTATTGATGACCTCTTGACAAAAGGAAAAAAGCTTTCCTTATACGCACTATCAGGACCCTTCATAATGGAATAAAAACCTGTTAAATTTTCATTTAGCCATGCTCAATCTCATGCATAGGTCAATTTTCACTGTATAAAGTAGTTGGAAAACTGAAAATATTCAGATAATTTAACTCTGGGGAGATATTTAATTTACTCCATCTATGGTCTGTTGGCATCTCAGTGGTGAATGTATTGTGCAGTACTGCATTGAGCTACAGAATTTAAAGATCCTGTTAGATGGAGGTAGTCTGCAGGGTATTTTGCAGTTGACCTCATGTTCTCCAGAAAGCAGAAATGAGTTAGCCAAATAGCCCAGTAAAATCAGGAAGCACTGGTAGAAGAAATGATGGTGAAGCTGTGATTCAGAATCAGTCAGAGACAATGAGGCACTCCTCCCTGAGTTTGTAGATTCTTGCCAAAACTTTACCACAAGTCAACCATCAAACTTTGATTACCTTCATCTGTCCTTTCAGTTGAAAGCACTCGCGTTTTGAAAAAATCTTGTGGTTTCTGTTTGAGGGCAGGATGTTTGGTCTCCAAGTGGCATTTTAGTTTGCTTGGTTTCATGGTACCCTGAGCAAGAAATTCAGCACAAACAACATATTGTTGTTTGTCACCGATTTTCTCATCCCGTTCATCCCAAGTCCAAGCAGGAAGTACTTCCTATTTTTCTTTTGCTTGGCTCTACTTCTCCTTCCTTGTGTTCAACCGTTCCAACTTTATACTTCACAAATATTGACTCGGCCTCCATGTTAATGGGCTGGGAACAGTGGTGTGGGGGATAATGGGTGGAAAGGTCACCGGGTTAGGCCTTGTAATGTACAATTTATTATTCTGCTAAGGTGGAAGTATGCCCCTTTTAAAACTCTAATACTGTACCTAATTATTAGGTAACAAGAAGTCACTTTGTGCCTTGATAATTGCTTTCAATTTTCAGGCTCTAGGTCAATGATGATTTTTTCTTCCTTTTTATAAAAGATTGTTTCTGTAACAATGATATCTGTTGTATTAGATGCAATACTTTAAAAAATAGGTATATAGATTGTAGATGTAAAGGTAGTTTAGCATCAATTTCTATCAAACTAGGTTAAAAAAGCATAAATTTACTTTAGCAGCGTATATAGTTCAAAATTTAAAAAGACAGGACATTGATTTTGGGATTCATTCAAAAATTTATCAAAAGCTGTAAAATTACATAGAGATTTCTCTCTGTAGACAACTGAATAATATTATGATCGTTGTGCAGTATTTATTATACATTTTATAGAAATAACATTAAAGAAGGATGTAAGTCAACCATCTTGATTATGAATGAAGTGTGTAACTTCTGGCTTGGATTAGGGATAGAAGTCTGAATTGAGTAGAATCGCATAATGGTACAGTACAGGAAGAGGCCATTCAGTCCACCGCATCTATGCTGGCACTTTCCAATAGCAATCTAGTTATTCCCACTACCCAGTTCTTTTCCCCATATCTCTGCAGTATTCTCTTTTTCCAGTATGTTTTCTGTTTCCTGATTGACTGACTGATGTGCTCTCCTGTCCATCAAAGCCTTTGGTTACAATCCAGGCAGAGAACTAATTAAATGTGAATATTGCACTGCAGTTCCACACCATGGGCTTCATCTCATGATGTATATCATGTGGCTAACTTCTGTTTTTCATATTTTCCAATTTCTTCATTATTCTTGTGAATGAGTTACAAATATCTGTTGATGCATCATTCTTCTATTGCTTTCATTTACCCAAACTTTTAAATTCACATGACAATTAAAATATCTTTTTAAAAATAAACTCAAATTAGTCATTTTAATCATGGGTTAGTATCAAGGGTGCTTACACCATAGCGTAAGTATGAGCAAAGCTTACCATTTAAATAGCGGATCCTCTAATTGACAGGCATCTTGAGAATTTGAGAACTCCTCACATGTTGCATACAAATTAAATGCTGCTTTCTTGTACCACACCACTTTCATCTGAGTGGGCTGATAGGCAAACTGTTCTCACAATTTTTCCAATAACTGCTCTAGATTTGGCTGCTAGTAAGTATGCAAGATTATTGGTATTTTTCAAACATTTTTGAACTGCATATGCATTCCACCTGTTTTGCAGAACTACTTTCTGTGTAAAATGTTGTCTTTATGTGGATAAACTATATGGGCAATGAGACCACTTTCTTTCCTTCAAGAATGGAGAAAATTCTGGCTGCTTCCGAACTACCCAGCTTGATGGTCTCAGCTGCGAACAGATTTGCTTGATAGGATTGCAAGCAGAAAAATGTACCCCTTCATTTCACTGGACAGCGTAGCCGGGACAATTGTGCTACCTAACATTTCCTAATATGATTTACCAGGAGGTTTACCATTGACCAAATATTGTCATATCATAATGTGAGTTTATGTCTGTTTAAACTGTCATAAGAGAGACAAAGAAGACTTAAACAGCATCAAATGCTGCCAATGCTGACCTTGCATCATCGTGACAACAGCTCAGACAATGTCACTGTGGTGTTGCTGTATCCTATTGGTGAAGGTTTGGGAGTGATTTTATGTGTGCATTGCAAACTGATGCATGTGAATATGCACCTTGCCTGAGTTAGCAGAAAGATGCTGCTTAGGCAGTAAGTGGGTGTAATTGAAACCAGGGAATTTTTAACTCGTTGGTTCTTGCAGACTAGATCTAGAATGGGAAAGCACACAAAAACTATGAGAGCTACAAATCACCAGAGTAGGCACTTTCAGAGCTGACCTTTGTTGTGAACATCCACACCCTGTAGAGTAGTCATTGGCATTTCTTACATTTTAATTCTTTGATAACACAGAATGATGTGTAATCCTCCCACCAAAGTGAAAGCTAGATCATTTTTGAAAAGGTCATGTGTGTAACTCTTTCTGAGCACCAGTCTGTAGTATGGACCATTTCTTTTGGGTGGCTTTATTGTTAACTTTAGTTTCAAGGTAGCAAAGATATTTTGGTTGCTTTTTTAAGTGTCATTTAGTATCATAAAAGGGCTATTATGAACACAATAGGTCCAATGTTATACTTGGGTTGTGAAACATTGAATTATTTAATGTTTTAACATAAATAGAGTTTTATTATTTTATATTTTTCTAGTATAATGTAGAAGGAGAATGACGTTATAGAAGGTCACTGCAAGAAAACTTGTTTTGCTGTGTCACTCCCATGTATTTATTTTTTATTCATTCTTGGGACGTAAGTGCCGTTGCCAGTTATTGCTAGGCCACTTGAGATGGGAATTAAGAGACAAGCCTGTTGATGTAGAATCCAAGTCACATATAGGCCAAACTGAGTAAGGACAGCAGATTTCCTTCCCTAAGGGGCACTAATGAACCAATTGGGTTTTTACAACATTCTGCAGCTTATGATCACATTAGCTGATACCATATTTTGAAAACTGAATCCAAATTCTCAACTGCTACGGTGGGATTTGAGCTCTTGTTCTCTGGATTATTAGTTCAGTCCTCCTCAAGTTTTATTCTCTTTCTTCTGACAAACAATGCCTTCCTTTTTGGTGAAACTTCTCAGCTAAGGAAATTGAATTGGAATAATTGCGCAAAAACTTTGCAACACATGAACTTCTGATTGGAAAAAGCAATACTCTCAAATCTTGGGGATATATGCAGCATAAAAAGTGAGAATATATAATTTATAAAGTGTGCATTGTATTTAACAGCATATATTTGGTAGGTTGGTAAAAATTATATCTCTTGAAGATCTGAACAATTTTAATGCACCATGCAAGTGCCTATTGGGTGCACTAAAAGTATTATCGAACCATTTCAAAAAGTGCACAGATATTTTCTTATCCAGCAATTCCAAAACTTTCTGTTCTAGTGCTACATGCTTTAAAAATGTATATGCGGGGAGTTTTGTTCACATTAGGTGGGTGGGCTGATTTCACAAATTGTAAGCATTATTTCGGTAGGCACCGTTACAGGGTAAAACCGATGTTTGCTCTAAGCTGTACATTTATCACGTAGGCCATTCACAAGCTGTCCACTTTAAGATACCATACATGCGCGGCAGTGCAGAAACATTTTTAAGGTACCGTGCACTTAAATGAGTCAGTTGTGCACCAGAAAAAAAAATAGAGGTTACTTTGGTAAGTAACTTACCAAACATACTTGGCAGTGCTTCCTTTTGTTAATGCCAGGAAATAGTTAATAAAGTTACATTGAATCAGAGAAGCTTACCTAGCAGAAGGAGGCAATTCAGCCCATTGTCTGTGTGCTGGCTCTTTGAAAGAGCAATCGTGCTTAATTCTTTACCCTCGCTTTTTGTCCGTTGCCCCATTAAATTCTTCATGTATCTTTCCAACTCCCTTCTAAAATTATTTATGGAATTGGCTTCCACCTTTTCAGGTAGAACATTCCCAATCCCAACAGTTCTCCTCATCTCCCCTCCAGCATACTTATGGTTCATGAGTCTGCTGAAACTTCATCTGGGCCTGTTCATTTAGTGAACACAAGAAATCTGAAAGTAGATTCCGTAAAATTGGGAATGATACATATGAATCGGAAAATGTGATACATATGAATTGGAAAATTGGGCCACAACTTGTCCAAAGTTGTTGTATAAAATTCTGATGATGTGATAAGAATTTGATGCTTATTATTTGTTTTGAAATATAGTTTTACATTTTATCACAGCTGTGTTTAAAAGACAACAAGTATAGTTCTGGACAAATTTGGCAAATTCTTTCCAGATGCTTAGTTGGCCTGTTAACACCCATGGAATTGGGTGTGTGATTTATGTGAAAATTGTTCTATCAGACAATGAATTTGGAACAATGGCTCATAAAAATACTGTTTAAAATTGCTAGGGGCCAAATATTAAACATTGAACTAAATTGTCACATGTTGCCAAGAATCCAAGGACATTCTTACCCGATTAATGCCAAGTTTAAAAAAAATATATATAATTTTACATTACTTGGAATCCATTCCATCCAACCATACACTAGTCACTGTATTTGATTTGCAGTTTCATTGGATATATTAAGTAGAAAGGTAAAGCAAGACCTTTCAATCCACACTCCATTAGTTCTCTGTCCAAAGACTCATTGTCTGATGATGCTTCATCTTGAGCTGTTTTCCTTGGCAGGTTTTGTCAGTGGTGGTTTGCCATTGCCTTCCATTCTCAGGGGCTGTGCAAAGAGGCAGGTCCCAAGTTACAGCAGCACGAATGGGAATCAAACTTTCTCTTTTGGCATTCTTCTGAACCACATGCTAGCCACCTAGCCAATGGAACTAACTGGGCCCAAATATGACCACAAATCATAATTTAGCAGCTGAGAAAGACTAAGTGGGATGAAACTGATGTTTCACCAGTTCCACCCTGAATGTAGTATTTTGAAGTTACGATTGTAACCAGGTTCTTTCATTGGAAACACTTAAGAATGCACTGTTTGTACGCTGCTTTTATGTGATTTATTGTGGTATGTGTAAAAAAAACCTGACTGATGTGCCAAATTTAAGATAGCATCTTAACCTGTTACAGCAAGATTTGTGAAAGTGTGGAATGGCGATGGGGCTGAAGTTTCCCAGTGATGGATCTCTGATCCCAAAATCTCTGATCACGTGAAGGCTGTGCAAAAAAGCAAACAGTTTCTGGTGCCCATAAAAACGGGATCCCATGATGAGTTTTTTTTTGAAAAGAGAGTGGTAAGGGATAAAAATGCTGAACCAATTTGGCATTTAATTCAATTAGATTTCTATATGTACATTTGTACACATTTTAAATTTAATGGTGTCTGTTTCCAACTAGGGCACGGGCACCTCAATTATGTTGTAGCAGAAGTGAATGTGAAAAGCACGATGGGATGAACTATTCCATTCATGTCAGCGGTTATAATGTAAGGATGCTCCAAAATCTTTCCATCTGCTTGTCACAAGGACAAGTCAGAGACCGGGAATTCTGAAGCTAGTAGCTTACCTCCTGACTCTACAAAGCTTGCCCACCACCTATAAGGCACGAGTCACAAATGTGATGGAATACACCTTAATTGCCCTAGATGAGCACAGCTCCAACAATGCTCAAGAAGCTCAACACCATCCAGGACAATGCAGCCCACTTGATTGGCACCCCATCCACCACCTTAAACATTTCATCCCACCAATACTGGTGCAAAGTGACGGCAGTGCGTACCATACAGAAAATGCACTGCAGCAACTTGCTAAACTTTCTTTGACAGCACCTTTCAAACTTGTGACCTCTATCACCTAGAAGGACAAAGTCAGTGGGTGCATGGGAACACCACCGACTGCAAGTTCCCTTCCAAGCCACACACCATCCTGACTTGGAAATATATCACTGTCCCTTCACTGTTGCTGGGTCAAAAACCTGTAACTCCCTTCCTAACAGAACTGTGTGTGTACCTAGACCAGATGGACTGTAGCGGTTCAAGAAGGCAGCTCACCACACATTCTGGAGGGCAATTAGGGATGATCTTGACCCTAACACTTAATTCTCATAAAAAAACTTTCTTTATTTCTTATGGCCAGTGCTTGATCTTGTGCATAAAGTGGCCGATAATTTAGCATTCATGGTTTTGCAATAAACTATGTTATTGTTGAGATGTCTTGTACTTGCTAGGTTTCTCCAAGCACTAGACTATGGTAGGGGAACATTTTTTAATATTCTCAGAATGGATTTATTATATATTTCCAGTTGCACAGAGAAGGGGGTAGCGGGGGTGGGGGGGCTACCTCCTTTACTGCTACAGCCCTGGTCATAATGGTGCTTGATTTCTCACAGCAATTAAACCTGTTTCAAAAAAATAAATGTATTTAAACATTAATAATTCTCTCAACTTGGAACACACATCAAAACAATGTTTCCACTTGACCCAGCTTATTGTGTATTATTGTGTTGCCTGGTGAAGTGGAATTCAGTAAAGAGCCAGGACACAGTACAGCAATTGTATATGCCTTCATTGCTTTTTTTTTAAAGTCCAAAGTGGGACAAAGGATATTCCAAGTGGAATCTTTCACAATGGGCTATGGCTTGGCCGCTAAGCTGTCAGTTGAAGTAGGGTTCAAAAACATAAACAATGATATGATTGTGCTATTGATACCAATAGAACAGCATCTCTGATAAGATGACTGCCACCCCCCCACTGCGCCCATGCCCCACCATCTTCCACCTCCAACCTGCCATTGTGCCATCTTCTCTCATGGGTTGGACAACATCTATACAGCCATTCATCTATGATATACTTTACATCACTTCTCATTAGGGCATTGCATTAATACATTGAACAAGATGTGCAATTTTCCTGATACTGAGCAACAGGCAACTGAGCAAAGCTCTCCCAGCATGCAGTTGTACTGTTAAAGTAGTTATGATGCTGAAACCTGTGACAAGAACTCATAAAGACTGACAAGAACACAGGTCTTTTGTATGATGTATGATAAACAAGTCAGATCTCTGACCTGTCGCACAGGTCATGAGAGACTTGTGAACTTTTCAGAGATTGATTTTTTACTATTTGCAGTAACTTTTAAACATTGTATTAAAACTCAAAGTGCCTTGTTTGTCGCTGTCTGCCCAGTTTTCCTAATCAAGATTAGGTAATGTTGAGAATCTGTCTGTCTTACTTGTAAGGTCTGCTGCTTCAAAGATTTTCCATTGTAGTGACATTTTTGTAAAAATAGTTTTATCCTTCCCATTCCCATTTTGTAGCCCACCGTTCACTTAGCTTGGAAAATATTAAGCACGAAATGAGTTCTGATGAAAAACTTCATTCAGATGGCAAAGCTCTTTCTGAATACCAACTACATCATCTTCCTGTAACAGCTGTATTTAAAAAAAATCATCTGACTTCACTTTCATTCAGTGCAGAAATTGTGTATTTTGGTTTGTCTTTGTCTCTCTTAAAATTTGGCTTTCTTTTTGGTTGACCCTTTGGTGATGAGTTAAATAGCTGAAATGAGCAAAGTGGGTGAGCATGTTTTTCTTTCAGCTGTTCCATAGTGATTTTTTTACTTTTCCAACATTTGCACATAATGTCTATAATTAAAAATATAAAATGTTCACTTTGAAGAAGGACAGGAGGGCTACCTGTGTCTGAAGAATAAAATCACATTGTAAGTGGCTGCTTTTTGGAGTAATGTACGGAATGCACATTAAAAATACAGTGTTCATAAGATGGCAAAGTGACAGAACATACTGGACCCTGAATAACCTGTACAATGTAATGGTAGGATGTGGGTTTGTGTCCTGTAATTCTTCAACCAGTTTATATTTGTACAATGTTCTCTTATTGTAATGCCTCCTTTTGATTCCCTTATGACAAAATTCACTGTATTGAATTGCTTATCAACTATATTTAGGCTCATGATGCCATTGCTGCCCATTGCTATTTAGCATCTGCCAAAACCTTATAGAAACACAAAATGACCTTCATCTGTTTATGTTGGCATTCTCTGTATGTTACAGTATAGCATGACTGGTAAATAGTGCCAAAAATGCTAGCAAATGTCACTGGACCTGTAACACTGAGAATTTCACTTCTTTTCTTGAGATTGGAGCTCCCCCTTCCCTACATAATTCTTTTCCTTCTTTTCTGTGTCTCGCTTGCTCCTTGGCCTGTGCTGGCATTGTTGTGAAATTTAGTTCACCAAGGGGCATGTTCGGTTGGAGTTTTGTGGAGCTGGGGAGATTCCACAGACCTTTAAAAATGGCAGACAGGACCCAATTTTGGGATTCCCAGCCCAATTTCACAGTGCATCCTGTTTTTGCTAGCGAGGGAGAAGGGTGCAGGCAGTGAGCCCGCACCCTGGATTCTTGACCTGGCTCGCTCCATTGCAGGGATAGGCATCTCTTAGCCCCCACAATTTTCGTGGAGTTGGGCCAGCTTTTCAAGGGCTTATGGTTCACGCCTCTCAGAAGTGTTGTGAACCATAGTCTGGATGACAGAACCTTTTGAAAGATAATGTCAAAAGGTCTTATCCATTAGCCCCCCCATGCCAATTCATGCTACCCCCACTCCCAATGGCCCCTCCTACCCTCTTTGTTAACCCATGTCCCTCTACTCACCCCCAATGGCCCCTCATGCCCTCCATGCCAACTCATAGCACTTCCATGCCCTTTCACCCAGCACAGGTAACGGACTCTGTATCCGGGATTTTTCTGGATTTTGGGTCCTGAAGTGGGGAGTTAGGGGAAAAGCATAATTTAAAACCAGGCTGATTTCTCCACCAAGCTGGACCTAGGATTGATGGGAAAAGAAAAGGATGAGGGGCGGATCAGGCCAGCTTCCGTCATTAATCTCGGACCCAAAGAACAGGGCATCAATGCACCATGACCCACCTGATGCGGATTGTAGCTTCCAGGGCAGTACCCAGTTTTTGGGTCCTTTAGATTTTGGGACACCAGGTAAGTATACGCTTTATCCAGAACCAATAAAATCTATAGTAAAAAATGGCTTGTGTGGAAAAGCTTAAAAAACCCAACCATTCATAACTTTCTTAAAAGAATTGCTGTTGGTACAACCCTGTAAAAGTGTCAATCAACCTGACCTTTAAACTATCAACAGCAGAAAGTACAAACACATAACAACTCTTTATCGTGTGTAAATAAACATTGAGCCATTGACAAAATAAATCTAAGAGTAAACCCTGCCAATCTAGCAATGTTTTCCCTTGTGTGCACCTATTTCAACAGACTAGGCTTCTTTATGCATTCTGTGCTGAGAGCCCAGGTGTCCATTAGTCCTTTGGATGGGGGGCATGGGCCATGGTTGGCATGCATTGACATGGATGTATCATGGGGCATGGGTGGGGATGTGAGGGGATATGAAGGGTGAGGGCTAGAGGGACAAATATTGAATAAATAACTGGGACAAAGTCCCAGAGAACCAAGGTGTGTCCTTTAACCAGCCCTCCTCAGAACCTGGCAGCCCCTGTGTCTGCTTCTGAACTTTTCCCAGATGCCTGAGTCCAGCATGCACACCCCTCTTCTTGGAGTGAAAATCATGCCCTTCCCGACTCCTGCTTCCCACCTCTAACATGAAAATCCAGCCTGTCGTGAGAGACCGAAGATGATCCCCTCATCAGTCAGAAAGTTGTGGGTTTAAGTATCATGTCAGGACCTTGGGAACAAAATCTAGGCTGACACTCCAATGCATGATGGAGAGAGTGCTGCATTGTTGGACGTGCCATCCTTGGGATGGGACATTAAACCAAGGCTGCATATGGCCTCTCAGGTAGGTATAACAAAAATATCCCACGGCACTATTCAGATAGAAGCAGAAGAGTTGTTCCTAGTATTCTGGCTAATAATCAGTTGTCTCACATCACAAACAGATTTTCTGATTATTTATTACATTGCTGTTTGAGGAATGTTGGTGTGCACAAAATTGCGCGGTTGTTATTCCTATCAATACTGTCATAGACAAATGCACCTGTGATGAGTAGATTAGTGAGGACGAAGTCAAGTATATTTTTCCGTTGTGTTGGTTCTCTCATCACCTGCCACAGCTCCAGTCTAGTAGCTATGTCCTCTAGAACTCAGCCAGCTCGATTAGTAGTGGGGTTACCGACCACTGTTGGTGATGGACGTTGAAGTCCCCCACCTAGAGTACATTCTGTGCTGTCGCCACCCTTAGTGCTTCCTCCAAATAATGTTTAACATGGAGAAGCACTGATTCATCATCTGAGGGCAGGCGGTAGGTGGTAACCAGCAGATGGTTTCCTTGCCCATCTTTGACCTGATTTCCATGAGATTTCACGGCGTCCAGAATTGATGTTGAGGACTCCCAGCGCAACTTCCTCCTGACTGTATTCACTGTGCCACCACCTCTGGTGGGTCTGTCCTGCCGATGGGACAGGACATACTCAGGGATGGTGATGGTGATGCCTGGGACATTATTTGCAAGGTATGATTCTGAGAGTATGACTCAGTCAGGCTGTTGCTTGACTAGTCTGTGGGACAGCTCTCCCAATTTTGGCACAAAATTGTGTCATGATTGGAAGTTCTGCAATTTGTTTGGTTGAAAGAACTCTACCACAATAGAGCAACATATCAAAATGCCTTTCTAAAATAATGCATAATACAATAATGCATGTGCAAAATTACCTTGATTTGTTCATTAATTGACTTTAATTCTCCAGTGTTTCTTTTTGTGCTTTTTTGAATGCTTATTTTGTGCCAGCCCATCTACAATTTATACTTATGGCACTCACCTCTGTTTTTCTACGAGTATGTGAAATCGAAAATGCCACGAGTTTTGTTTGATGATACTTTTTCCAAGCTTGTGACATTTTGTTACAAGTGAGTAATTAAAAGGAAAAGTCCCCTTTTCTGTGTTATTAATCTACAGTACCACGGTTTTACTCATCACCTTCAGATATTCAATTAGGTGCTTATTTTAAAAGGGGACCAACATGAATAGGGGGTTTACCCAGAAAAACAACATTAAGGTCAGTAAGCAAATTGTATCTGTGTATAACTTTCTTTTTAACATTTCTGCAATCTTCAGGTCAGTTGTTTAAGGAGCCCAAAATATGCATAATGTACAGTAGCTTTGAGGATTCACAATTTCACCACATCAGTAAACTTGGTGTATATGGAGGAGGGAAGGGGGAGGAAAGTTATTTCTGTATTTATTTTCACATTATACTGCACTGGCGAATTACTTTTCAGTTTAAAGATGCTGGTTGTCCTTCAATTGACATCCAGTCCTCTGTTCTACACCATTAAATAATCGAAAATAAGCAGGACCTTTAAAGAGGTGCAACAGATTAAGAAATGGGAATAGAAGCCAAATCTGGCGTTGGGAAGGCAAGGTAAGGAACACGGTTATGAGCTGAGCCAATGAGTGATGCAGCAGAGCAAGGAGCAGGAATTGGACAGTATTTAGATATGGAGAGGGGAAGCACAAGCTTGGTGACCTGTTGAGATGTGGGGCTAAGAAGAGAGCACAAGATCAGAGTTTCAATGTTTTTTATGTTTGTCCTCTCTTATGTTTGAAGATAAGGGCTCCAATTTGTTGGTTAACTGTACTGGAAAATATTTGGCTAGAGGCACAGTTACTTTTGGAGCACAAGTCTATTATTATAGCTGGCATGATGTTGTGACCGACAGTCTTTGCTGTATTCAGTACACTCAGCCGTTTCTAGATATCACGTGGAATGAGTCAAGTTGGCTGAAGAGCACAAAACGAGGCTGACTTGGATCCTCCACTCAGGACTTTATGCTGAGGATGATTGCAAATGTTTCAGCCTTGTCATTTGCACTGATGTGCCAGACTGTGCCATCATTGAGGATAGAGATATTCATGGGGCCTCCTCCTTTGGTTAGTTGTTTAATTGTTCACTACCATTCATGACTGTGGCAGGACAGCAGAGTTTTGATCTGATCCCTTGTTGTGGGATTGATTAGCTCTGCCTATAGCATGCTGCATCTTCACATGCCATGTAGTCTGTGTTGTGGCTTCACCATGTTGGAATCTCATTTCTATTTATACGTGGTGCTACTGCTAACATGCTCTCCTGCACTCCTCATTGAATCAGGATTGGCCCTTTGGCAACAGAAGGATGAGAGATATGCCAGATCATGAGGTTACAGGTTATGGTGAAATACAATCCTGTTTCTGCTGATGGCCCACCATGCCTCATGAATGCCTGATTTTAAGCTGCTAGACCTGTTTTGAATATATTCTGTTTAGTATGGTGGTAATTCTACATAACAAGATGGTAGCTCAGACTGAAGCCAAGACTTAATTTCCACAAAGACTGTGCAGTGGTCACTAACCACTGCATCTGTGACAGGTAGATTGGTGAGGATGAGGTCAAGTAGGTTTTCCCTCATGTTAGTTCTCTGGCACCTGCCGCAGGTCTGGTATGGCAGCTATGTCCTTCAGGAATGCGGCAGCTCTGTCAGTAGCGGTGCTACCGAGCTACTCTTGTTAATTGAAATCCCCCGCCCAGAGTGCATTCTGTGCCCTTGTCATCCTTAGTGCCTCTTTTGAGTAGTGTTCAATGCGCTGGAGCACTGACTGAAGCTGGCTGAGGGTGGGTTTTGTTTTATTCATTCATGGGATGTGAACATTGCTGGCAAGGCCAGCATTTAATACCCTTCTCTAATTGCCCTTGAGAAGGTGGTGGTGAGCTGCCTTCTTGAACCGCTGCAGTCCATGTGGTATAGGTACACCCACAGTGCTGTTAGGGAGGGGGTCCCAGGATTTTGACCCAACGACAGAGATGGAATGGGATATATTTCCAAGTCAGGGTGGTGAGTGGCTTGGAGGGGAACTTCCAGGTGGTGGTGTCCCAAGTGTCTGCTGCCCTTGTCCTTCTAGACAGTGGCAACCATGGATTTGGAAGGTGCTGCCTAAGGAGCCTTGGTGAGTTCCTGCAGTGCATCTTGTAGATGGTGTACACTGTCACGGTGTGTTGGTGGTAGAAGGAGTGAATGTTTGTAGATGCGGTGTCAATCAAGCGGGCAGCTTTGTCCTGGATGGTGTCAGGTTTCTTGAGTGTTGTTGGAATTGCACTCATCCAGGCAAGTGAAGAGTATTCCATCATACTCCTGACTTGTGCCTTGTAGATGGTGGAAAGGCTGTGGTAGGTCTGAAGGTGAGGTCCTCGCCACAGGATTCCTAGCCTCTGACCAGCTCTTCTGGCTACAGTATTTATGTGGCTAGTACAGCTCAGTTTCTGGTCAATGGTAACCCCCAGGATGTTGATAGTGGAGTATTCAGTGATAGTAATGCCATTGAATGTCACTGTTGATGACCCCTTCCATCACTTTACTAATGATGGAGAGTAGACTGATGGGGTGGTAATTGGCCAGGTTGGATTTTTCCTGCTTTTTGGACATACCTGGGCAATTTTCTACATAGTTGGCTATATGCCAGTGTTGTAGCTGTACTGGAGCAGCTTGGTTAAGGGCATGGCAAGTTCTGGAGCACAAGGCTTCAGTATTATTGCTAGAATAATGACAGGGCCCATAGCTTTTGCTGTATCCAGTGCCTTCAGCCATTTCTTGATATCACATGGAATGAATCGAATTGGCTGAAGACTGGCATCTGTGATGCTGGGGACCTCTGGAGGAGGCTGAGATGGATCATCCACCCAGCTCTTCTGGCTGAAGATTGTTGCAAATGCTTCAGCTTTATCCTTTGCACTGTTGTGCTGGGCTCCCTCATCATTGAGGATGGGGATATTTATGGAGCCTCCTCCTCCAGTTAGTTGTTTAATTGTCCACCACCATTCATGACTGGATGTGGCAGGACTGCAGAGCTTAGATCTGATCTGTTGTTTGTGGAATTGCTCAGCTCTGTCTATCAGTTTCTGCTTCTGCTGTTTGGCACGTAGGTAGTCCTGTGTTATAGCTTCACTTGGTTGACACCACATTTTTTGGTATGTCTGTGCTGCTCCTGGGATGCCCTCTTGCACTCTTCATTTGGTAGTAGTGGTAGGTGGTAACCAGTAGAAGATTTCCTTGCCATGGTTGAATTGATTTGATGAGACTTCATGAAGTCCTGATTCAATGTTGAGGACTCAGGACCACTGCCTCCCAACTGTATACCTCTAGGCCTGCTTTGCCAGTGGGACAGGACATAAACGGGGATGGTGAGAGAGGAGTCTGGGATGTGGCTGCAAGGAATTATTCTGAGAATATGATTATTTCAGGCCGTTGCTCGACTAGTGTGTGGGACAGCTCTCCCAATTTTGACACATGGCCAAAAGTTGGTAAGGACGACTTTTCAGTGTTGATTAGTTGAGTGTGCCTTTATCCTGTCCGATGCCTATATAATTCTGCCTAGTTCTATTACTCTTGTTTTCTAATAGATATGTGTTTTGCTGGGTTATTTCTGATTTAAAAGTGAACCGCATTATTGTAGGCCTGGAGTCATGTATAGACTAGACTGGGCAGGGATGGCAGATCCCTATCCTTATAGAACCATAGCATAATTACAACACAGAATGAGGCCTCTGTATCTGCCAACTCTCTGCAAGAGCAACTCAGCTAGTCCAACTCATCACATACATAAAAAGGATTAAGTACATAAGATGTAGGGCATAGAAATGGGCCATTTGACCTAACCAGCCGACGCCATAATTATGCTCTATTCAAGCCTCCTCCCATCTTTCCTCATCTAAATCTACCATTGTAACCCTCTATTCCCTTCTCTCTCATATGCTTGTCTACTTTCCCCTTATATGCATCTATAGTATTTGGTTCAATCACTCCCTGTGTAGTGAGTTTCACATACCACTTTTTGGGTAAACTCCCTAATGGGTTTCTTGGTGAATGCCGTGTATTGATAGCCTTTAGTTATGTTCTTTCCCACAAGAGCAAACATTCTCTCTGTATCCACTCTATCAAAACCTTTTTTAATTATAAAGACGTCCATTAGGTCACCCCGTCAACCTTCTTTTCAAGAGAAAACAAGTTCATCCTTTCCTGATACTTATATCCACTCATTTCTGGTATCATCCAGAAGCCACTTCCCTGTAGCCCTGAAAATCTTTTCTCTCCAGACAATTAGTTCCTTGTTGTAAACTATGATTGACTCACCTCCACCACACTCTCAGGCAATACTTTCCAGATCCTAACGTGCTTTGTGAAACCACCTCCTCTTTGATTATGGCTTAGAAAGCATCTTCTTTCTTGGTGAAGACAGATGCAAAATACTAATTTAGTTCCTTAAGAAACTGATGAACCAGATTTTTTTTTAACAAAGTACAGTTGTTTCTTAGTCACATTTACTGATACCAGAATTTTATTCCAAATATTATTTCATTAACTAAATTTAAATTCCCTAGCTCTTGTGGTGGGATTTGACCTCTTGTCTCTGGATCTAGTTCAGTACATGACCATTGGTTTGTATTAGGAATAATGGAGAGGCTATTAGCACTCACTGCAAGCAACTTCTGGTATCTGCACATATGTAGATAAGTGTGGGAACCAGGAAGCTTTGCAACACTGGTATCTTGTTAAGACACTTGACATTAAAAACATGAAGGGCATGAAGTTGCATTACTTACTCACTAAATGTGCCAGAAAAAGTTAGGTATTTTCTATTCAAGTGTAATTGATTTTTTTTAATGGTGATAAATCTTGGTTACTGCCAAACAACTTCTCTGGCATGAAGCTGAACTTGAATAAATGTGGAGCCTTATTCTTTCAACTTTAATTGATATGGTGATAAGTATCAGGATGAGAAAATCCAAGAATCTTGTTCGGGTGGCAGATGTCTGTTGCCTTGACCCAAACCCACATGATGCTTTTACTGGGGATGAGAGTCATTTAAGTATTCTTATGTGTGGTTTTATTTGGAACTAATGTTTGTATAAGTGCAACAGAGATGTGTTCAACCTTTGAGACTGGAAATTGAGTTGCACCTTGCTGCTCTACCACAGTTCTGCAGGGAAGCTCAAGGCCCTCGTGTCAAAGGCACTCAGTCTACGTTTTTTTTCCCTACATAAAATAGTGGTCAGCAATACAAAGGTAAGTGATCCCACTAAGATCTATTGCCTTTGTTTCTTTTCAACTTTGGGTCTTGGTATGGCCTACAGCAAGTGATGAAACCACAGGGTCTATCTGGTAACTGGTAGAATTCCAGAATAGTTAGGGATCATCCTGAGACATAACCTGAACGACTGCTGAGATGTAGGTGGGACGGGCAGATGCATCTCCTGCCCTCCAGGTTAATGTAAATGGGGTAGAAACCTAGTAGACCTGTGTTCACATAAATTGTGCCATTTTCCTGCTACAGTTATCCATGGAATGTCACCCTCTCAACTTGGCATTCGTTTCTAGCCTGCAAACTTGAAGATGAGTTGGATTGTGGATGTTAGGTAGAAAGGAATAAACCGTGGCCTTGAGATCAGCAGCAAAGTTCATTTCACTGACAGCTACTCAAAAAGATTTGATTTGCTTTAGAGTGGAGACCTACAGTCATCAGGCATCTGTTCCAATTCAGTGCCCTCAACAAAATATCTGTGGTGTCTATGTACAGGGAAAGAAGCAGCGAGCCTCCTCAATCAGTCATATTGATGAATCCTCTCTGTATATGCAAAATTCAAGCAAGGAAGGAAAAAGCCAGTCTAGCTTTTATGTGATTCCAGACCTGAAACAATGTGGTTGTCTCTTAACTGCCATCTGAAATGGCCAATGAGCTGTGTGGAGTGTCTGTTATGTAGCAAACACAACAGTGAATTTGTTCACAAGGTCCCAAACCAAGCATGAGATTGAATGAAATGTTAGTTTAAGTTTGGTAGAACAAAACCAGAAAATGCTGCAAATGCTCTGTAGACCAGGCAACCTCTGTGGAGAGAACAGGTAAGTTCATGTTTTGGATTTGACCTAGGGTAGGTGGAGTTGGTTGAGGGAGGAATGTATGCCACAATAGTAAAACTCTGTTCATTGAAGAGTGCCATGGCATCACTTATGGTGATGCAAACGGTTGAAGATGCATTATGAAGGAAAATCTAGCTTCCCCTTAGTACTGTACTGAAGTATCAGCCGAGACTACATGCTCATGGATTTTGAGTTTTAACTTTTTGACTTGGGTAAGAGTGTTACTAAGTGAGCCAAGTTAAGCAAGTCCTCACTTAAAGTTGTGGATATGTTCCTGAAAATCAAAACTTTAAGTGAAATAATGGAACCAATGTTAAAACTGTAATTAGGTTCTGCAGGATCTTCCTTATCAGAAAAAAACAAATATTAAAATATTATACCTTTTAAGTTGCAATATTTTACACTACTAAATTCCTACACTGTTAAATGAACAGGATCTCAAGGTATGAGAAACTAAAAGCAGCTGACCAGAGAGGCATGCACTTAAGAAGAAAAGTTGAAGGTAGATTTGAAGAAGCTTCACTACTGGCTTGGAAGTTGAAGAATCCACCAGAATGAGTGGAAGTCCATTGTAAGACTTCCGTGTGACGCAGTATAAAAAAAGAAAAAAAAAACTGGTCAGATCACAAAGATGTATGAGCACAACAAAAATTGCAAAACCCCTGAGTGATGCAGAGCAAAACCTGCTCAGGTCACAAGTAGGGTGAGCAACACTACAGAAACTTGCAAGACCTTGAGTGACGCTGAGTCAAAGGACCTGGACAGTTCACAAGATGGTGAGCAAAAATACAAAAAAGAAGCTGCACTTAGATTTTTAAAATAGGCAGCAGTCCCAGGGCTCAGTAGCTGGGCTGAGCTGCTGACGGAGTCCAGAGTGGTGGCTGCTACGTGGTGGCTGAGCTGGGGTTGGAAAGCAGCCAGAGCAGAGGAAAAACTGCAGAGTAAAGAAGAACCTGCTGAGTATAACAAAAGTTCACAGCAAGCAGCACAAACAGAATGAAGTGCTGTAGCTTTAAATTTAAAAGAGAAAATGCCCCCCCCCCACCCCCCAATTGGAACATGAACCCAGTAAGTTTCCCTGCGTGGGACATTCAAAAAAAAAGGAGAAAAGTTCTTGTAGATTTTTTTATATAAGAAAAGCTTTAATAGTTTTAAAGCTCTTAAAAAAAAATGAAGTGGCCGATTGCCGGAAAGCCTGCTAATATCGGAAAAGCATAGGGAAATCACAGACAGAGAAACTGACAGGCCGCTGACAGCTGGAATGGGGGAAAAAACACTAAAGGGACAATGATACTTAAAGCTGTGATTACAAAAAAAGCAGCCATGGACAGAATATTACAAGGAACCCCAGAGAGAGGTCAACTCCTAATAATGTGCCAAGGGCAACAAAAGACCTCCGAAAGAGGGCAGTAAAAGACCCCAGAGCGAGGGAGACAGATGGCAGTGTGGAGTGAACAAAAAACTGTGAATAAGAAGTTATCTGAGGTAACTCAAAAGAAGCACATGTGCAAAAAGTAAATGAAGCTGTTCTACAGGAAATTGTCCGGATCAGAGCTGGAAAATTTGATGCGCAAAATTCAAACTGAATATATACCTCTGAAAATGCACAATTAACTGAAGTCTTCAATGAGCCAAGCTGTTCGAGAACTGAACAAACAATTTTCAGAGATGACACAATGGTATTAGGAGGAAATTAACAACCCTCAATTCCTCATTTGACGAATCGAAGAAGGAGTTAGGAAACCTCAACCAGATGTACAGTCAAGCAAAACAACAGGCAGAGAAGGCACACAAAGAAGTTGCGACCCTCAAAGACTCCTTGATGAATCAATAAGTAGCTATGGAAATACATGAGGAGCCAAAAAGGATGTTGAATATTATTTCAGAAAAAGCTGCATTGGAACTATCAGCAGCAACGAACCAATGTACTGAAGCCTAGAGTGAGTTGGCAAGAGGTCAGTAAGCATCTAAACAGCTGAAAGAACAGTTGATTGTCCTTCAAGATCACAGGCAAAAGGAATATGTAACCATTTAGCAACATGAAGAAATGAAGACTGTCTTAAACAGTAGGATGGTAGAACTGCAGAAGAAACTCAGAAGAGATTTTATTGAATTACAGGAAAACTCAAGATGAAGCAAGCGAGCTTTGCAAAGAAAAGGAAAACCTTTTGAAAGACCCTCAAACTATAGGTTCACCTCAGGACAAGGTTTATTCCTCTGGGAAATTACAAAGAGAAGCACAATGAATTTAGTGTCACTCTGAACAAACTGAAGAGCCAGTTGGCAGAGAAGACTCAGCAATGTTCAATATTCCAGGAGGAAGCCAAAAGCTACAGGAAACAGACTGAAGAGCTGAAGAAGCAGTTGAATGAAAACAAGGAGGTGTTGAAAAAAAAAGCTGTAAAACTTTCCAATCTGTGAGCAGATAATGGTGCTTTGAGTTGCATAATTACAGAACTGAAATAAGTTAAGACATTGCTGGAGACAGGCCTGACCCACAGTGAAAGCAAAATGAAAGGCAAGGACAAAGTTCTCTTGTATACAGAGAAAGGAAAGACAGAAATAAGATCAGAAAATATAAATCCAACACTGAAGCGCAAGGAACCAAGCTGGTTCTTGAAGAAAAAGCACTGGATGTCACGGAGGCACTGAGAACCGTTACGCTGAATGAAAAGATTTGAAAATAAAACATCAAACAAATGTTTGGCTGAGCTTGTGAAACAAGTAGAAATTAAGGTTCCATTTGTGAAATGTATACATTCAGCAAGAACATGGCAGACATGACAGAAAAAGAAAATTTGAGTCTACACTAGGAATGAACAGAGTGCACATTCCCTGCAGGAGGAACAGGACGATCTCAGTGTCCGAGAAAGCAGACTGGTTGTTATTAAAGAGAAAGGCAACTCGAAGGAGCACAAAAAGTGAATTAAATGGAGACAACCAAGTACCAGAAACACAGAGTACCACTACCATTCCTCCAAACGTGACAGACTGAGATGTGGAAGAATTGTGAAGCCTCAAGACTGTCAACATTCATAAAGTTAGAGACTTGAGGTGGAGGAGCATGGATTACAAGTAAAGATTATATTGTTATACTCTGTTTGATGGGAAGAAAGTTTTCTTTGGAGAAGAAAGGGAGATGTTGTATGATGTATGTGCCTGCATGCAGTTGTAATGTAAAGGTGCTTGGCAGAGCAAGGGTTAATGCGGGGCTGGTGAATAGCACCACCCAAAGTATGTTGTATAGAGTCACATGGTAGTAGATTAGAGAATGGTCTAGAGAGAACACTTGAGAAGCAGCCTACCTGCATGGCAGCAGCACCAGGCACAACAGTAACCTGTGATCAGTACCTAATTAAAGATGAACAATAAATAGTTCATAAAAACAAAAAAACTGCGAATGCTGGAAATCCAAAACAAAAACAGAATTACCTGGAAAAACTCAGCAGGTCTGGCAGCATTGACGGAGAAGAAAAGAGTTGACGTTTCGAGTCCTCATGACCCTTCGACCGAACTGAGTGAATCCAAGAAAGGGGTGAAATATAAGCTGGTTTATGGTGGGGGGGGGGTTGGGTGGGGGGAGAGAAGTGGAGGGGGTTGGTGTGGTTGTAGGGACAAACAAGCAGTGGTAGAAGCAGATCATCAAAAGATGTCACAGTAAACAGAACAAAAGAACACATAGGTGTTAAAGTTGGTAATATTATCTAAACAAATGAACAAATGTGCTAATTAAGAATGGATGGTAGGGCACTCAAGGTATAGCTCTAGTGGGGGTGGGGGTAGCATAAAAGATTTAAAAATATTTTAAAATAATGGAAATAGGTGGGAAAAGAAAAATCTATATAATTTATTGGAAAAAAACAAAAGGAAGGGGGAAGAAACAGAAAGGGGGTGGGGATGGAGGAGGGAGCTCAAGACCTAAAGTTGTTGAATTCACTATTCAGTCCGGAAGGCTGTAAAGTGCCTAGTCGTAAGATGAGGTGTTGTTCCTCCAGTTTGCGTTGGGCTTCACTGGAACAATGCAGCAAGCCAAGGACAGACATGTGGGCAAGAGAGCAGGGTGGAGTGTTAAAATGGCAAGCGACAGGGAGGTTTGGGTCATTCTTGCGGACAGACTGCAGGTGTTCTGCAAAGCGATCGCCCAGTTTACGTTTGGTCTCTCCAATGTAGAGGAGACCAATGGGAGCAACGAATGCAGTAGACTAAGTTGGGGGAAATGCAAGTGAAATGCTGCTTCACTTGAAAGGAGTGTTTGGGCCCTTGGACGGTGAGGAGAGAGGAAGTGAAGGGGCAGGTGTTACACCTTTTGCGTGGGCATGGGGTGGTGCCATAGGAGGGGGTTGAGGAGTAGGGGGTGATGGAGGACTGGACCAGGGTGTCCTGGAGGGAACGATCCCTACGGAATGCCGATAGGGGGGGGTGAAGGGAAGATGTGTTGGGTGGTGGCATCATGCTGGAGTTGGCGGAAATGGTGGAGGATGATCCTTTGAATGTGGAGGCTGGTGGGGTGATAAGTGAGGACAAGGGGGACCCTATCATGTTTCTGGGAGGGAGGAGAAGGCGTGAGGGCGGATGCGCGGGAGATGGGCTGGACACGGTTGAGGGCCCTGTCAACGACCGTGGGTGGAAAACCTCGGTTAAGGAAGAAGGAGGACATGTCAGAGGAACTGTTTTTGAAGGTAGCATCATCGGAACAGATGCGACGGAGGCGAAGGAACTGAGAGAATGGGCTGGAGTCCTTACAGGAAGTGGGGCGTGAGGAGCTGTAGTCGAGGTAGCTGTGGGAGAAAGAGTTGTGGAAGGGGGTCGGAGTAGGACTGGAACAAGGAATGTTCCACATACCCCATAAAGAGACAGGCATAGCTGGGGCCCATGCGGGTACCCATAGTCACACCTTTTATTTGGAGGAAGTGAGAGGAGTTGAAGGAGAAATTGTTCAGTGTGAGAACAAGTTCAGCCAGACGGAGGAGAGTAGTGGTGGATGGGGATTGTTCGGGCCTCTGTTCGAGGAAGAAGCTAAGGGCCCTCAGACCATCCTGGTGGGGGATGGAGGTGTAGAGGGATTGGACGTCCATGGTGAAGAGGAAGCGGTTGGGGCCAGGGAACTGGAAATTGTTGATGTGACGTAAGGTGTCAGAGGAATCATGGATGTAGGTGGGAAGGGATTGGACAAGGGGAGAGAGAAGGGAGTCAAGATAACGAGAAATGAGTTCTGTGGGGCAGGAGCAAGCTGAGATGATCGGTCTACCAGGACAGTTCTGTTTGTGGATTTTGGATAGGAGGTAGAAGCGGGCCGTCCGAGGTTGGGTGACTACCAGGTTGGAAGCTGTGGGAGGAAGATCCCCAGAGGAGATGAAGTCAGTGACAGTCCTGGAAACAATGGCTTGATGTTCAGTGGTGGGTTCATGGTCCAGGGAGAGGTAGGAGGAAGTGTCTGCGAGTTGACGCTCAGCCTCCGTGAGGTAGAGGTCAGTGCGCCAGACAACAACAGCACCACCCTTGCCAGCACGTTTGATGATAATGTCAGGGTTGGACCTGAGAGAACGGAGTGCAGTAAGTTCAGAGAGAGACAGATTAGAATCGGTGAGAGGAGCAGAGAAATTGAGACGACTAATGTCGCGCCGACAGTTCTCAATGAAAAGATCAAGAGAAGGTAAGAATCCAGAGGGAGGGAGAATATTGGAGGTGGGTGAAAGGATCTGTTGAACGGGGAGAGGACTCCTGCCCAAAGAAGTGAGCCCGGAGACGAAGACGGCGGAAGAAGAGTTCAGCATCATGCCGAGCCCGAAATTCATTGAGGTGAGGACGTAAGGGAATGAAACTAAGTCCTTTGCTGAGCACTGAACGTTCAGCATCGGAGAGGGGAAGGTCAGGGGGTATAGTGAATACACGGCTGGGGCTGGGATTGGAAGATGGGGTGGGGACGGAGGGACAGGCAGGGGTGGAGGGTCCTAGATGGGTGTTGGTGTCGATGAGTTGTTGGAGCTTGCGTTCCTTAGCACTTGAGAGAAAGAGAAAAAGTTTCTTGTTGAGGCGTCGGATGAGACGAGGAATAAAATGAAACTGGGGGCACGCGCAGCTTTGAAAAAGGGTATGCTGGTGCTGCTGGAGGGAGAGGTCAAGTGTGTCCATATGGTGGCACATGACATTGAGTGTGGATTTCAGGATGCGACGGGAACAGCAGTCCGAGAAACGTTTTATGTCCCGGAGATACCTGTAATCCTGGGTGGCTTCGAAACATGACGGGTGGAATTTCAGTTGAAATCCACGTGGGGTAAGTCAGAGACGGAGACAGTCATTGAGAAAGGAGATATGGCTGTGAAAGCGGGTTTTAGTAAACACCTTGTCAAACACCAGGAGAGAAATGGAAAGCAATGAAGGTGAGCAAGGCAAAAGAGAGATATGGAAATCTTGTCGCAGAGATGAACAGAACTTCTTTAAGGAGGTAGGCATTTCTTGAAGAGCAGTGGCAGTCAATTAAACACAGAGATAAAAACAAAAAAACAAAAAATTAAATAGTCCATGTTTAATTATGTAAGTCTCAAGATCATATAATTGAGACACAACAGTAATGGCACTTTAACGCAACATAGTGATCAGTGGTGATGATACAACATTGTAGAAGTGTGAATCCTGATGGTGCAGAAGTGTTGAGCTGGGTCAGCTATGATCATTTTTTTTTTAATGTTCCCCCTTATCTCTTCCCTCTCCTGAACCCTTGTTTAGAAGTAGGAGCAGCTTTGACAGTCATTTTAAACAAAAAAATGGATTGCAGCAGCCCTAACTCGGCACTTCTGCACCATCAGGACTTGTACTTCCAGCTCTGGCTTCAGATTGGATCTGGACCTTGAACTGGAGTGCAGGTCCAAGTGAGGGAAGCAATGAGAGAGTGAGTCAGGAAATGGGATATTCGGTGAGAGGGTGGGTTGGGGACGAGAGGAGGCCACAACTTAAGAGTTTGTAAAGTGGGGAGAGGCACAATCCAGAGGTCGGGGAGCAGGGATAGGTTGTTTCAAAATGGCGCCAATTCGGTCACATGGAAAACAACGTTTAAACGAATCTCGCGAAGTTCAACGCGATTACAGGTCCCAATAATTTACCAATGTTAAAGCGAAACAACACTAAACAGGGAAACGTTAAACGAGGACTTACAGTAACTGCTGCAAGTTTAGGATTTTGCCTGATGCATCCTGTCAAATATAGCATTGCTAGTCACTCTAGCAACGGATCTGAGCATTGTGCATTGAGGGAGCGCCACACTGTCGAAGGGAGTGCCTCCCTCAGTACTGAGGGAGTGCCGCACTATTGGAGGGTCATGTCCTGTGAATGAATAAAAATCATATACCCTTTGTAAAACTGCTTATCCAAAGCTGTACAAAGTATACCAACAGCAGCTATGAATTAAATGATATGCACCATGTCATGACCTTGCTAGGCCATTTCAGAAGGCAAATTATCTCAGCAATTAATAAGCATTTAGTTTTATAGGAAACAATATTAAGGATTAGCTGCTGAAAATTTTAAGTGCCTTTCATCCCAGTGCCTTAACTATCAAATGAAAGTTAATTCTGCATCATGGCAATGTTGGGATAGACTTTCACCTTCGCTGTCTGGTCGGTAATCTGGATTAAAATCAGTGGAATGAAATTGGGTAGTTCTCTAAAGGGTGATTAGTCCACTCTGCTGGCTTGTTACCCAGGACAGTAAAGATGAAAATCTAACCCATTGTGTCATGTGCCTATTTATCATTCAGATTTTAAATGCTGTGTTGTACAAAAAATATATTTTCAATGGCACCTGGAAAATTTCAGAAAAGGAGAAATTATTGTGTATTGAGGTCCATAGGTTCGTTTTCATTTTATTTCTCCAACTTTTAACTGAGCCTCTTAACAATGTTCTGGCTTGAATTCCAAACATCCTGCACACTTCACTGAATTCCTGAAATGTTTCACAAGCTTCAGCAGGTCTGTGGGAATAACAAATCTGGTGAGAATGATTCTTTCTTTTAAGTTGTTTAGCAGAGGGAATATTAATTAGAATTTCAATTTCAGTAGAACTATGAGGAAACCACAAGTATGACTTTTGCTACTTGAAGCAAAATCTTTTGTCAGTTTTCTGTTTTCTTATCATTTTAATGTTGGTGATTTTATTAGAAGAATAAGAAACCCCTTTCATTGGATCCCACCGAATATTAAACCACCCACGCTGTTTATTTGGCTAAAAAAAAACATTTTTGTTCAACTTCACTGAATTCCAGTATTTCAAGCAGCTTTGATAGTCAGTTTTCTGATTTATAATTTGTACACAATCATGGAATGTTTCAACACACGGGCCATTTGACCCAACAATCTGCACTGGTGTTTTTCTCCATCAGCTGCTTAGTTTCTCTGCTGCTCCTCGCATATCCTTCAATATTATTATTTTCATGAAACTGTAATTACCTTTTAAAAGAATTTAAGGACTTTATTTCAACAACGTTTTGTATTTTTTTAGTCTATCCTTTATTTTGTGATTATCATAACTTGGCTTTATGATGCCATCTGGCTGACCAATAGAAATAACCTGTCTCTATTTATCTAATCGAACCTTCTTAATCTTATTAGGTCACCTCTTAAACTTTAATGATAAAAGTCCTAGCTTTTCAAGTCTTGCTTCAAAACTCATTGCAGGTAACTTCCTACTGTATCTATGCTTTACTTTAATTGCTTTTATATCCTGTGGGTGTAACTACACCACATGGACTGTAGCGGTTCAAGAAGGCAGCTCACCACCACCTTCTCAAGGGCAACTACGGATGGGCCAGCCAGCGAAGTCCATGTCCCGTGAATGAATAAAAACTATATACCCTTTGTAAAACTGCTTATCCAAAGTTGCTAGGCCATTTCGGATGGCTGTTGAAAGTCAACCACAATGCTGTGGGTCTAGAGTCACATGTAGGTCAGACCAAGTAAGGGTGGCAGATTTCCTTGCCTGAAGTACATTAATGAACCAGATGGGTGTTTACCACAATCAATAATAGTTTCATGGTCATATCACTGAGACTAGCTTTATATTCCAGATTTATTAACTGAATTCAAATTGCATCTGCTGCCATGGTAGGATTCAAACCTATGTCCCCAGATGGTTAGCCTGGGTGTCTGGGTTACTAGTCCAGTGACATTATCACTATGCTACCGTCTCCCACCCCTATTAAATATAATCAGGCTTGTTAAATCAGACACAGCTACACACCTGCAAACATTTAAAAATCAGTTGAATATTTACTTGTGACAGACTTTAAGTATAACAGAAAAACAGCAACATGACCATTCAGTAAGAGGGCATGAGACTGCATTCTTGCTATGGGACAACTTTGCCAACAGCCAAGATATAATGGCTATTAGTTTTCTGGGATCCATGGAGGATTCTTTGTAGCTCCCCATCTAGATGAAGATCCTCTCCCTTTATATCCTTTCTTCTCATTGCTATGTGGTATCTCTGCTGCAACTCTCCCTTAGCTTTCACATGACCTTTATTACACTTGCCTGAGCATTTGGCACCCCTATTGCTGACCTCATGCTCTGATGTGCTAGCAGTCAGCATTGTTAAACATCAATAACATTTACCCAGCATATTCTCTCCCTTTTTGATTGCCATTTAATTTTAGGAGTTGTGAATTTACAAGTTCAGAGACCCCTTTCATACATCCAACAGCCAATTTTCCAAGAAGATCATTTGCTCAAGGGTTCCAGACATTGATTAGTTATTTCAAAAATTGTGGTTTTTAAATGACACAAACTGCATTATATTCCTTAAATAAAATTTCAACAGTTACAGTTAAACTTCATCATTCAGCTGTCACCCTGATTGTAATAAGTCAGAATGGAATGGGTTACTGATCCAGAGTTATCGACAAAAGCCCAGTTAAGGTTTTATACAAATGCAGCCTTTCCTTTTTGCTTATGTATTCTGCACCTTTTAACACAAAACCAAAGATTCAGTTTGCCCTTTTCATGGCCTAATCTACTTTTTCTGCCACCTTTTAATGATCGTTGTATCGCCACGCCAAGGTCCCTCTGCATGCTCTGCCCAATTGAAGTCTGATCTGTCAAAGGAGAAGATCATGTGATTTTCCTGCCCAGGTCTTTGGGAATATCAAAAGACAAAGGGCAGATTCACCCCAGATTTGCACTAAGTGCGATAGTGGGCGGGGAAAACGATGTTTTACCCACTGGCCGCATTGGTGGCTTTTCACGCCGTATCATCCCAAACCCTCCCCATTAATTATGCATTCCTGGGAAGCATGCCATTTCCAAGGCGGGTGGTTTCTTGTTCTCCTCGCCATATTTAAAGTCCAGCACATGCACACATCTCAGTACTTCCAACCCAGGACTCCTGCACAGAAGAGAGGATGGCCCTGAAAGGCAAAGGGATTGCAGCCTGCAGGTTCAATGATGTGTCCCTCCAGCACCTTTTGGATGCAGTGAATGATTGCTGTAATGTCATCTATCTCCATTTTGGCCGCAGGATGGGGAGGGACCTCACTAATCCACCTTGGGAGGTGGTGGCAGCTGTAGTCAGCGCAAAGCCCTTCAAAAGAGGACAGCCACCCAGTGCTGCTACAAGATGAATGGCCTCATCTGTTCCGCCAAGGTAATTTACTCTTCTTATCACTCTCAAGTCTCAGACTCACAAACCCATCACACATGCACAGGGACCTCACACCTCAAGGGGCAACATGGTTAACTCTCACACACACCCTCACATCTCCATTAGGCTCATATCCTCTGGAGCTCATGTCCTCATCCCGTCCATGGCTCCGCTCACCACACAAAAACGCCAGGCAGTGCCATGTGTCCTGCTCACACTCTCTCCATCTGTTTTCATACAGGAGAAGCCTGTTCACGTCAGTAGGAAGAGGTCCCAAACCTGGAGTGGAGTGGCCAGCATTAAACCCCTCGTTCACTTTGAGGAGTGTGCCATCATGCTGACTGGTGAGGACATGGACCGTGCCGGTGACGACGGTGAGGTGGGCAGCGAGCACTGTTGTAAGGATCTTGCACCACATCATCCCTCTGTCAATGCAACTGTGAATGCTCTCACTCCTGCTTTTGACTCTGCTGCCATGCACTAATTATCTCAACTTTGATTCACAGGGAAATCTGCCAAATGACCACTGCCCTCAGCCAGCCAGTCCCTCAGCTCCATCCAGGTCCTCAGCTCCAGCCAAGAGGACACCTCCTCCATTGAAGAGCTGGAATTAATTAACCTGGAAGACTCATCACAGCGCTTACCCACACCCTGCACCAGCGCAGAGACACACATCTCGGTGGGATCTAGATCTCAAGCAGGCTCGGGTTCACAATCTGGTGGTCACTGCACAGACACATGTCTGCAGCAGGTGGAGGCAGGTTCGGCCAAGCTCCCCGGCACTCAGAGCACTGCTGGGGAAGAGGCATCTATGAGGTCCGAGTCAGGTGACAAGCCTGAGCTGGCCTTCCAACTCATCCTAGAGAGTCAGCAGAAGGCATGGGAACATGACGCGGAACTGTTGGAAGCCCTCAGCAGACTGGCACATGAGTCTGAGGAGTGCGTTTGCCCTCTCTCTGATGAAGTGGTGCCCACATGTGCACATGGACATTTCCATGGGGAGGATAGTGGATGCTGTGGAGACCCTGGTCCAGCATATCGTGGAGATGTGTGCAGACCTGCACTCCATCGCAGGAGCCATGGATGAGTTCCTGCAGTGGCAATGCGAGAGAGAAATGAGGCATCCCGATGTCCCTCCAGGTGTTCTCCAGGAGTCAGGCTGGGGCCCTAGGGCACCGGAAAGGTGGAGAGGTAGCAGCTGGACATCCCTGGGTCGTCCACTCGGTTATCTCAGAGGCTGTCTGCTCCCTCCAAGTCCCCTTTGCCTGTGACCCCCTCAACCTCATCCTCTGTCACCACAGAGGGAGCAGCTGGCCAACGAGTGATTCTGGAGGGAGAAGTGCGTGTGTGTGTGGGGCAGGGCCTTTTGGAGCCTCATACAAGCATGCTCCCATGCACGCAGATCCTTCACGTATCACACTCACCTCAATGTCCTGAGCATTTTAATTGCTGCCTGCTGGGGGTTAGCTTTCAGTTGTCCATCTGAGCTGACCTGCATCTCTACCCACCCAATGATCACACTCCCATGCAGCACCTGATCTTTCCCACCATGACTGTCGTTTCACTTTCGATTTAGACAGCATGGTCTGGATTCAGTTTTCCATGTGCTTCCCCATCTTTTCCCCTCCCCAAGTCACCCATTTCCTTTCCACCATCACAGTTGACCCTCCTGGCATCACCTTCCACTTCCCCTCCGTGACCTACCAGCCACATTCCTTTTCCTTCAAGGATGTCCAGGTGAATGTGCACATTCCCTTCCTCCCCGAAAATCCCACACCCATTCACATTACCTCCACCTTCCCATACAGGGTCTGTGCCTGCCTCAGAGTCCTCAACAACCACCCTCGCCATCCTTTCTACTGCTGCCATTGAACCCTCACCCTCCCACCCTACCACCTCACTCCACCCTCAGCCATTCTCTCAAATCATTCCCACCCTCAGTTCGCTCCCCAGGAGGCAGTCATGGACCCATCAGACCCCTCCCTTGCATGTTCACCTGGACATCACTCCTCTGGACCACTTCTCCCATTCCGTCACCCCCGGATCCCCTTTCTCCCACACCAGAACCCCTTCTCTCCAGGAATCCCTCCCCACCATTAGTCCTCCCACCCCCCCCACCCCCAACAAGACTCCCTCCCCACTTAGTCCATCCCCTTCCTGACTCCCTCAGACACCCTTACTTCATCCACTACCCTTAGTCCTTCCCCCTTCCCGACTCCTTCCTGCAGCATTACCTCTTCCTCCAGTCTCACTTCTTCCTCCAGCCTTCCTCCTTCCTGACTCCCGCAGACCAACACTCACTTTTTCCTCCAGCTTTACGCCTTCCCCCTTCTGGACTCCTCCCTCCACCCGTACTTCATCCTTCACCCCCCCCCCCCCCCCCCCCCGCATAATATGTTGATGTATTACAGTGAGGTTCCCGACATCTGATGGTGGGAAACGTGGTCCTCCCACTCACGCCACCGAACACGCCTGATGCCAGTAGCATGGAGAATCCTGGCCAACATATCTGACATAATTGGTCTTTCTCCCTTTCTGTCTGTATGTATGGAATTTGGGGGAATGGATTAATAGTCAGTGATTTATAGTATAAATCTCTATCTGATCATTCAAAGGAAATATGACTATAACAATATGATATGTATGATATAGGTTTCAATTGGGGTTTCCTGGACCATGGATTTCATGAAGGGATCCCCAAGGTTATCAGATCTGTGCATGGCCAGTTAAACTTCTGTGTAGCTGATTAGCATATTGGTTCTATTTCCTCTAATAAACATTTTCTACTGCTTAACACTCTTCCTCTGCCATTCCTGATGTTATCATTTGGGAATGAGGACTGGGCCCCAACGTTATCAGGGAGTCCCACACATAGAGATGTTTGAAAATCAATAAAGTATAGCTAGGCACAATAGCATAATCAAAGTGTCTGATCATTTGATACTCAAGGACTCAAAGACAAAAGAATTTGGCCCAAAAACCCTTTATTTGTAATTGACTATTGCTACTTTGAAGTAGCAGCAAAAAAATCATAAGTGGAAACAGAAATATGTATTTTAAGTACTAAAGTCGCATGACCTTGCAATTTTTTTTAAACTAAACAAAAATTAAGAACGTTCCAATATAACCATCTGCCACCAGTTTCCTTTTTAGTTACTGTGCTATAATAATGTAATTTTTTTGTTTGTTTACTTTTAAAAACTGTCAACCATACTGTGAGACAACATCCTGTAATCTTCTTCGTCAGGCCCATGTGGCCTTTAAAAGGTTACTTTGGGGAAGTAGTGTAAAACACTTCCCCCACGGTTTTCTTTAACTTGAAGCTTCTATTTATATTCTCAAATATCTTGTTTTGATCTGAAGAGTGGTATGCGCACAACTTAGAGTTAATTGTAAATAAAATAAGTTATGAGTTAATTGCAATACTTATACTAAAGAGCAGGCTTTAAGTTATTCAAATCATGGTAGTAAAACACTTTAAAATAATTGTCTACAATTTCCAGATCTTTCAATGGTTAAATTCAAATGAAATTTTGGAATTCAAATTAAGCTAATGTTTTCCAGATTACAAATGTTTGGGGATAATTTTAATGTAACATGGGCGCTATCGTATCAACTATCTTTTATACATTCTCTCAACTTTCTTTTACGTTGACTTCATTTGAAAAGAAAATTGCATGGGCTGCTTAATGGGCAGTGATTCAAAATCCCTCGTTTTACACCATTGCCTACAGTTAAAATCCCACTGTTATCAGTATCCACGATTTGAAGATGCTGATCTCGCTGGCTCTGAAGCATACTCAGCTGCCTAGTCATGTTGCTGAGACCAACAGTAATGAAACATGAAAATGAGATGTTATGGAGGGGCCATGATATTATCATGCAAAGGATGATGGTCCCTTGCCAGTGGAGTAATGCAGATTCAGTAAACAAGACACAAAGTTGTTTATTTTTGACTGCAAGCCAAACTGAAGCCAGAAATTTTCTTGTAAGGAAGAGCAAATAAGAGGGCTGTGGGGTTGCTCCTACAGGTTAAATTCTGCATCTTGGGCACATCCTCTTGTGGAGGGGGTGGGGGGAAATGTCATCTCCCCAGCTCATTCACATCTAGCAACTGATTTCAGATTGGAATTGATGGAGGCATACAAGTATGGTGTCTTAACACTTGCATGTTAGCAAATGATGTCCCAAAAAGGGCGGGGATGTGTGTGGGCCAAGGCTGGACCAAAAGCATCTTAAACAGAAGTCTTGCTATTTTCCCACCCTTCCCTTGCTAAATTAATAAATTAGTTTCTTACCAACTTAATCTTGTGATGGTTCCTCGTGTTTGCTGATGTGTAAGACATGTGAACGATAACTTAGTTGCTGCCAATAGTCGTTTTTAGTAGTGGGTCTAATATTCATAGATGCTATCATTTCACTTCAAAACAAAGCATTCAGATTGCATGTGATAAACAGAAGTGAAAGCCATAATATTAATGGTTACGCTGCCTAAACAACTGGTTCATGTTGCTGAATTCATGATCATGTGCAGTCATAATGATATCCAATGCTGCACTTATAATAATCCTATAATGTACACATTGAGGCAAATAGTCACTGCCTACCAAAGGCTTTGTAAAGTTTTCATTTAGGTGTTAACTGTTGAGCTGCTATTATGTTTTACTACAATTGAGGCAAGATAGTCATATGCAGAATTTAGAAAAAAGGTGGTTGTGAATTTTTAAAAGATGTAGGCCAAGTTATGTGGTATGTTATGTCTCTTTAAATATGTGTATATATATATTGGGTGCACTCGTGGCTTGTGGTTTTCTTATGTCGTTGGCTTTATCAGGAATTTGCTGAGAAGCGTGTGTTTTTTTTCTAAGAATACACATTTCCTAGTATTTAAAGCTTAGTAGCTCCATTGCTATCGGTTCATCAAGTTGCTAATTCAATCTGTTGGGTTTAACCAAATTGTTTCTTCGCAACATTTTAGCTCAGTTCAGCAGTTGATTCACTACTCATGAGAAAGTGATTTACATTAAGGTATAACTGTCAAACACAGACCAATAGAGATAAGGCAGTACAAGATAATGAAATTTATGCTTCACTGGCATTTTACAAAGAAAACTATGAGAAGTGAGGCATAATTACCATTCTGGTTTACTGTTAGTAACTGAAAAATTACTTTTATCGTCTACATAAAGCAAACAATGTAATTCTTCCTTATTGATTCAGCTTCCAAATGGAAGGGGGAAAATCTCATCAGTTACCTTAAGACCTGACACCCTTGCAGTAGTTAAGCCAAGACCTGTGATTTACTGCTATGTGGTTCCCTCTTGCAGTTGTGCCTTTTTTTATTTGTGCTTGGGATGTGAGTGTCATTGGCAAAGCCAGCATTTGTTGCCAATCCATACTTGCCCCTGAGAAAGTGGTGGTGAGCTGCCTTCTTGGATGGCTGCATTCCATGTGATGTAGGCACACTCGCAGTGCTCTTGGGGAGTGCCTAGATTAATGCCATGTGGTCCATCCGGTTTTATTCTTATTGAACTTTGCTGTAATGGTTTAACAACTGAGTGTTAAACCATTTCAGAGGGCAATTAACAGTCAATCAACCACATTGCTATGGGTCTGGAGTCAAATATAGGCCAAATCAGGTAAGGGTTACAGATTTTTTTTGCTGAAGAGAATTAGTGAACCAGATGTGTTTTTAATGATAATCTGGTAATTTTGTGATCATTATTAATGAGGCTAGCGTTTTATCACTTCCCGAGTATATCAGATCCCCTCAGCTGCAATGGTGGGACTTGAACTCATGTCTCCAGAGCATTAGTCCAGATTACTAGTCCAGCAACATTACCACTATGCTACCATCCCCCATTCATTATAATGTTAGTTGTACTGTTGTGCCACACCAGTTAATTTCCTTGAGATTCAGGATTTTTATTGTTAATGTAGTAGCTTTCTCAAGCTTTGCAAGAGTTGTTTTCTTTGTTTCTACACTAAATGTCACACTGATGTTTATGATGTTTGGGGCACTAATTGTTATCCATGCCAAATTCTCTGAAGATTTGCACTGTGCAACTTTTTAACTGTTAATTTTCCTATGCTGATTGGTTATGAAAAATAATAAAGCTGCAGCTTACTAGTTTTTTAAGTCATAAGGCTTGTGTCTCTAGCTTTGCCTTTCAAAGTTAAATGAGTTGAGAATTTAGGACACAAAATTTTCATTGCTGCAGTTATGAACAACTAACTCTGTACATTTGAGAGAGTGAGAACCTGTGCCATGAATTACTTTCACCCCAATTTGGAATGTAGACAATTAATCCCCAAGAATAGTTGCTGCTGTGGTATTATATGAAGATAAAGGGATCCCCCATTTTTCAGAAATTAATTGCTAAGTTGAGAGTTTAGGGCAGGGTCAGAGATTGGTTGCTCTTTAATTTCCAAGGCAGAACTCTGGAAAAATGTCAAGCTATCCTTTGCTTGTGAGCTAATGCTAAAGTATTTTTGTAAGGCATTAGCAACAGACTCTCTGAACTCTGCACTGGGAAGAGTGTGAAGCAGGTCAGGATCACTGTGAAGCAAAATTGGAGGAGTGTGAAGCAGACTGGGAGCACTGAAGTGTGGGAGAATAGTTTATTGGCTGGTGACTATTGTAGCTTTGTTTCCCTTTCTCCTAAGTTAGGGAGTTAGTCTAAGGAGCTGAGAAATTTAAAAATTTCCAAAAAATCTTTTGATAGTAAGGGTTAAGTAAGGCATTTCAATTAACCTCCCTATATTTAAGTGGCAGTAGAAGAAGGGAACTACCTGGATGGTGATTTTTTTTTTAAGAAGTAAGTTTTATTATCTAACAGATAGAGGGATGGCAAGGCATCTCTGACCCCTGGAGCGCGCATCCTTTTCCATGTGGGAACTCCAGGAAATTTCCTGTGTCCGATACAACCATGTGTGTACTAAGTATCATGAGCCAGAGCAACTTGAGCTCCGGATTTCAGAGCTTGAGGTGCAGCTAGCATCACTGTGGTGCATTCACAAGGTTGCGAGCTTTGAGGATTGCACATTTATAGGTATGGTCACCCACGGCTTAAGGGTATGCAAGGGGAAGGGGAATGGATGACCACCAGGTAGTCAAGAAGAAATAGTGCAGGAGCCCCCTGAGTGCATCTCACTCTCCAAGCATTATTCAGTTCTGAATACTGATGAAGTGATGGTTCAGGCAGCACTCCTCAGATGAACTAAGTCCATTGCATCACAGGCTCAGCTGTTCAGAGGGGCACGAAGAAGACTGGAAGAGCAGTAGTTATTGGAGATTCAATAGTTAGGGGAGCAGTTGTCATTTCTGAAGCCATTGACATGAATCCAGGATGGTATGTTGTTTCCCTGGTGTCATGGACAAGGATGTCACTGAACTGTTGCAGAGCACCCTAACAGGGGAGGGTGAACAGACAGTGGAAGAAAAGACAAGGGTAGAACGAGAGGTATGGCCCTGCAGTCAAAATTTAGCGAGCTACGTAGGGCATTAGCAAGCAGGACATCAAAAATAATAATAATCTCCAGATTTTTCCAAGTTCCATGCTCAATTGAGTATAGAAATAGGAGAATAGAGCAGATGAATGCATGGCTCAAGAGATGGTTCAGGAGGGAGGGCTTTAGATTGTTGGGACATTGGGATTAGTTTTGGGAAAAATGGGACCTGTAATTTTTAAGGTTCGTGAACCACAGGTTACCTAATATAGATGATCTAAAACTCAAGTGATTTTGAGGTAGTTTATTAAGAAGCAACAGTTTAGATATGATGCATTAGCATACAACCTGTACCAAATCAGAGGGGCTCACTGACTCCAGAGGATGAACGGCCGGTTGGCACAGAGTGTGTTGATCTCAGTAGCTTGTGATGGAAGCATTCTGCTCTCTAGCCGATGTGTTAGGAAACTTTTCTCCAGTTTTCCTTGGTCTTCCACCATCTTCCCTGATCCGTCTCCCATCTGAAGATGGGGCTGCCTAGATGAGGACTGCCCCTGCTTCTGAGCACCTGTTAATATACTTTATTTCCGGGGCCTGGTAATTTATCCTATGTTAATCACTTGTTTGAACACTTCTAGTCAATGAATACAGGCCAGGTACCTAAGACATCAGGGTGGCCACCTCCCACTTTGTCCATTGCTTCCCCCTTTGTCCATTACTTATTAGGGTACGCTATGCCAGAGCCATTTGCAAGCCATTGCAAGTATAGATAAAAGGATGCACAAGGTGCTGGCCGATTGACTTAGGAATGTCAACATGGAAGCCTGAATTGGGAGACCTTGACATTTCTAGGGACTGTTTGTGTTTTTCCATTGAGATAAAGAAAACAGTTTCTCTGCCAAGGTGACCTTAAGCTATGTCTACCAACTCCATAAAGATCCTATACTTATTCTGAGAAAGTATCATTTATTAAAGGTCTCATTTCTTACAGACCTGTACAGGCCAGATGAATCGCACCTAAACAGAGCCAGGACTAATTTTCTTGCTGTTGCTGTTGGGGAGGGTTGAAACTAACTTGAAACAAAAACAAAAATACCTGGAAAAACTCAGCAGGTCTGGCAGCATCTGCGGAGAGGAACACAGTTAACGTTTCGAGTCTGCATGACTCTTCAACAGACTAAGGAAAGATAGAAAAGAGGTGAAATATAAGCTGGTTTAACGGGGGGTGGGTGGTGGGACAAGAAGAGCTGGATAGAGGGCTAGTGATAAGTGGAGATAACTAAAAGATGTCACAGACAAAAGGACAAAGAGGTGTTGAAGGTGGTGATATTATCTAAAGGAATGTGCTAATTAAGGGTAGAAAGCAGGACAAGCAAGGCACAGAGAGCCCTAGTGGGGGTGGGGTGAAGGAATCGAAAAAGGCTAAAAAGTAGAGATAAAACAATGGATGGAAATACATTTAAAAGTAATGGAAATAGGTGGGAAAAGAAAAATCTATATAAATTGGAAAAAACAAAAGGGAGGGGGAAAATCAGAAAGGGGTTGGGAATGGAGGAGAGGGTTCATGATCTAAAATAGTTGAACTCAATATTCAGTCCGGAAGGCTGTAAAATGCCTAGTCGGAAGATGAGGTGCTGTTCCTCCAGTTTGCGTTGAGCTTCACTGGAACAATGCAGCAAGCCAAGGACGGACATGTGGGCATGAGAGCAGGGTGGTGTGTTGAAATGGCAAGCGACATGGAAGTCTGGGTCATGCTTGCGGACAGACCGAAGGTGTTCTGCAAAGCGGTCACCCAGTCTGCGTTTGGTCTCTCCAATGTAGAGGAAACGAATGCAGTAGACTAAGTTGAGGGAAGTGCAAGTGAAATGCTGCTTCACTTGAAAGGAGTGTTTGGGCCCTTGGACGGTGAGGAGAGAGGAAGTAAAGGGGCAGGTCTTGCACCTTCTGCAGTTGCATGGGAAGGTGCCATGTGAGGGGGTTGAGGTGTAGGAGGAGATGGGGGAGTGGACCAGGGTTTCACGGAGGGAACGATCCCCACAGAATGCCGCCGGGGGGATGAAGGGAAGATGTGTTTGGTGGTGGCATCATACTGGAGTTGGCGGAAATGGCAGAGGATGATCCTTTGAATGCGGAGGCTGGTTGGGTGATAAGTGAGGACAAGGGGAACCCTATCATGTTTCTGGGAGGGAGAAGAAGGTGTGAGGGCTGATGTGCAGGAGATGGGCCGGACACAGTTGAGGGCCCTGTCAACGACCATGGGTGGAAAACCTCGGTTAAGGAAGAAGGAGGACATGTCAGAGAAACTGTTTTTGAAAGTGGCATCATCGGAACAGATGCGACGCAGGCGAAGGAACTTGGAGAATGGGCTGGAGTCCTTACAGGAAGCGGGGCGTGAGGAGCTGTAGTCGAGGTAGCTGTGGGATTGGTATGCTTGTAATGGATATTGGTGGACAGTCTATCACCAGAAACTGAGTCAGAGAGGTCAAGGAAGGGAAGGGAAGTGTCAGAGATGGACCATGTGAAAATGATGGAGGTGTGGAAATTGGAAGCAAAATTAATACAGTTTTCCAGGTCCAGATGAGAGCATGAAGCAGCACCGAAGTAAGAAACAAACTTGGCAAGGGTGTGGGAACATGAGGTAATACTAGAGAGGAATACCAAGGTATAAAGAATATTGGGAGAGACAGGTAGTACTAGAGTAGGAGTTTGATGTTGGTGGGATAGTAATAAAGTCTAAATTCGGGTTATAGAACATGTATGTGAATGTGCGGAGTATGGTGAATATTTTGCTTAAACATATGATGTTTGGCGATATCAGAGACTTGTCTCAAGGAAGGGCAAGACTGCATATTAAATATTCTGGGATACAAGATGCTCAGAAAAGTTAGGAGGAGTGGCAGTATTGATTAAGGAGAACATTGCAATGCTGGAGAGGGAGGATGCCCCAGACGGGTCAAGGAGAGAATCTCTTTGGCAAGAGCTAAGGAAGAAAAAGGTGCAATTACATTGTTCGGTATAACCTATGGGCCACCAGCTAATGGGAAAGATGTAGAAGAATGAATTTGTAAGGGAATTACAGAGAAGTGCAGAATTATACCGTTCTCCTCCGACAGGACAGGGGCAACTAAAATTCCCTGGGTGGCCGTCCTGCTGCCTTCCCACCTACCCCCAAACTCTGGGGCAGGCAAGGCCTAGAATGGCCTGCCTGCCCTTGTCCAATTGAGGCTCTTAAATGACCAATTATTGGCCACCAAAGGGCCACTTCCCACCCCGTCTCAATTTTGCGGCTCACAGAAGGAACTCAGGGGCAGGGGGAAGCCCAACAGGTCAGCCTGATTAGGCCTCAGGTGGAAAGGGGGTGCCTCCTTCAAGAGCCTCATTTCTACATGGGTGCCCCTGCCACCCCTCCCACTCAAGGTCTTCCTCTGTGTGTGCTCTCTGGCCCCCCACCGGTCTCTTCATCAGGAGCTCCCTCACCCCATCCCCATGGGTCTCACCTATTCTACACCCCCAGCAGGAGATCCTCACACTTTCCTGGTCCAGGACTCTGGGAATTAGTTAGAATCTGTTGATTGCTTGTAGTCGCAGTCTTGGCCACAGCTGCTACTGGGACTACAGAGATGCGGACCATTCAGGTTGTCTGGCAGTTCTCAATTGACGCTCATCAGAGTGTTAAATTGCTGTAGGATTGCTGTGATTGGCGGGGTGCATCCCTCACTGACTCTTTGGGTGGTGGCACTCAAGAAATCTTGCACAGAGAGTAGTAATAATGGGGGGCTTTAATTATCCAAATATAAAGTAGTAATGTGAAGGGCAAGAGTCCCTAGACTATGTTCAAAGCAGGCATTGCTAGACTGGATCTTGGGGATGAGGTGGGCCAAGTCTCACTAAGGGAACTTTTGGGGGACAGTGATCATTGTATCCCAAGGTTTAGGATGGCTATTGAAAAAGACAAGGAGGAATTTAGAATAAGAATAATTAACTGGGGAGGTGGTGTAGTGATATTGTCACTGGACTAGTAACCCAGAGACCCAGGGTACCGCTCTGGGGACGTGGGTTTGAATCCTGCCATGACAGATGGTGGAATTTGAATTCAATAAAATTCTGTAATGAGAAGTCTAATGATGACCATGAAACCTTTGTCAATTGTTGTAAAAACCCATCTAGTTCATTAATGCCCTTTATGGAAGGAAATCTGCTGTCCTTACCTGGTCTGGCCTACATGTGACCCAGACCCACAGCAAGTGGTTGACTCCAGCCTTACCTGGTCTGGCCTACATGTGACTCCAGACCCACAGCAATATGGTTGATCCTTAAATGCCCTCTGAAATGACCTAGCAAGCCACTCAGTTGTATCCTAACCCTAACCCTTCCTAACAGCACGGTGGCTGTACCTACATCACGTGGACTGCAGCGGTTCAAAAAGCCAGCTCGCCACCACCTTCTCAAGGGCAGCTAGGGATGGGCAATAAATGCTGGCCCAGCCAGCAAAGCCCACATCCCGTGAATGAATAAAAAAAGGAATGAAACCGGACAGACTAACCAGCATTGCCCAAGGCACTGGAAATGACAACAGCAAACTCAGCCTTGTTGACCCTGCAAAGTCCTCCTTACTAACATCTGGGAGCTAGTGCCAAAATTGAGAGAGCTGTCTCACAAACTAGCCAAGCAACAGCCTGACACAGTCATCCTCACGGAATCATATCTTATAGATAATGTCCCAGACACCACCATCACCATCCCTGGGCATGTCCCACCGGCAGGACAGACCCAGCAGAGCTGGCGGCACGGTGGTATACAGTTAGGAGGGAGTTGCCCTGGGAGTCCTCAACATCGACTCTGGTCCCCATAAAGTTTCATGGCGTGAGATAAAACATGGGAAAGGAAACCTCCTGCTGATTACCAATTATCACCCTCCCTCAGCAGATGAATCAGTGCTCCTCCATGTTGAACACCACTTTAAGGAAGCATTGAGGGTGGCAAGGGCTTCGAATGTATTAGGGTGGGGGACTTCAATGTCCATCACCAAGAGTGGCTCGGTAGCACCACTACTGACTGAGCTGGCTGAGTCCTAAATGACATAGCTGCTCGACTGGCTGTGCGGCAGGTGGTGAGGAAACCAACAAGAGGGAAAAACATACTTGACCTCAGCCTCACCAACCTGCCTGCCACAGATGCATCTGTCCATGACAATATTGGTAGGAGTGACCACTGCACAGTCGTTGTGGAGACGAAGTCCCGTTTTCACATTGAGAATACCCTCCATTGTATTGAGTGGCTTTACAACCGTGCTAAATGGGATAGATTTTGAACAGATCTAACAGCGCTAGACTGGTAACCAATGAGGCGCTGTGGGCAGCAGCAGAAAATTGTATTTGAACGTAATCTTTAACTTCATGGCCTGGCATTTTCCCCCAATCTATCATTACCAGCAAGCCAGGGGATCAACCCTGGCCCACTGAAGAGTGCAGGAGGGTATGCCAGGAGCAGCATCAGGCATACCTAAAAATGAAGTGTCAACCTGGTGAAGCTATAAAACAGGACTACTTGCATGCCAAACATCATAAGCAGCAAGTGTTAGACAGACCTAAGTGATCCAACAACCAATGGATCAGATCTAAGCTCTGCAGTCCTGGAGCATCCAGTCGTGAATGGTGATGGAGAATTAAATATCCCCATCCTCAATGGTTGGGGAGCCCAGCACATCAGTGCAAAAGATAAGACTGAATTATTTGCTACAATCATCAGCCAGAAATGCCGAGTGAATGATCCATCTCGGCCTCCTCCGGAGGTTCCCAGCATCACAGATCAGTCTTCAGCCAATTCATTTCACTCCATGTGATATCAAGAAATGGCTGAAGACACTGGATACTCCAAAGGCTATGGGTCCTGACAATATTCCTGCAATAGTACTGAAGACTTGTGCTCCAGAACTTACCACACCCCTAACAAGCTGTTCCAGGACAGCTACAACACTGACATCTACCTGGCTATGTGGGAAATTGCTCAAGTGTGTCCTGTACACAGAAAGCAGGACAAAACCAAGCCGGTCAACTACCTCCCCATCAGTCTACTCTTGATCATCAGTAAAGTAATGGAAGGGGTCATCAACAGTGCTATCAAGCAGCATTTGCTTAGCAATAACCTGCTCACTGACGGCCAGTTCCACCAGGGCCACTCGGCTGCTGAGCTCATTACAGCCTTGGTTCAAACAAGGACAAAAGAGCTGAACTCCCGAAGTGAGGTGAGAGTGATTGCCCTTGATATCAAGGCTGCATTTGACCGAATGTGGCATCAAGGAGCCCCAGCAAAACTGTAATTAATGGGAATGTGGGGGGCCGGGGGAAGACTCTCCACTGGTTGGAGTCATACATAATAATAAGGAAGATGGTTGTATTTGTTGGAGGTCAGTCACCCCAGCTCCAAGACAACACTGCAGGAGTTCCTCAGGGTAGTGTCCTAGGCTCAACCAACTTCAGCTGCTTCGTTGATGACCTTCTTTCCATCATAAGGTCAGAAGTGGGGATGTTCGCTGATGATTGCACAATGTTCACCATTCACAACTCTCAGATACTGAAGCAGCCCATGTCCAAATGCAGCAAGACCTGGACAATGTCCAGGCTTGGGCTGACAAGCGTCAGTTAACATTTGCACCACATAAGTGCCAGGCAATGACCATTTCCAAGAAGGAAGAATCTAACCATCGCCTCTTGATGTTCAATGGCATTACCATCACTGAATCCCCTACTTTCAACATGTTGGGGGTTACCATTGACCAGAAACTGAACTGGACTAGCCATAGCAATGCAGTAGTTACAAGAGCAAGTCAGAGGCTAGGAATCCTACGATGAGTAACTTGCCTCCTGACTCCCCAAAGCCTGTCCACCATCTACAAGGATACAAGTCAGGAGCGTGATAGAATACTCTCCACTTGCCTGGATGAGTGTAGTTCCCACAACACTCAAGAAACTTGACACCGTCCAGGACAAAACAGCCCGTTTGATTGGCACTGCATCTACAAACATTCACTCCGTCCACTACCGATGCACAGTAGCAGCAGTGTATACCATTTGCAAGGTTCATTGCAGGAATTCACCAAGGTTCCTTAATCAGTACTGTCCAAACCCACGAGCACTACCACCCAGAAGGACAAGGGCAGCAGGCAGATGGGAACACCACCGCCTGAAAGATCTCCTCCAAATCACTCACCATACTGACTTGGAAATATATCGCCGTTCCTTCACTGTCGCTGGGTCAAAATCCTGGAACTCCCTTCCTAACAGCACTGTGGGTGTACCTACACCCACAGGACTCCAGCGGTTCAAGAAGGTAGCTCACCGCCACCACCACAAGGGCAACTAGGGATGGGCAGTAAATGCTGGCCTAGCCAGTAAGCCCACATCCCCTGAATGAATAAGTAAAAAAAAAAGCTGGGTGAAAGCCAGCTTCAATGGGGTAAGAATTCATCTGGCCCAGATAAATGGGAATCAAAGATTAGCTCACAAAAATCTAACTGAACAAGGGCTGTCTTTAAAGAAGAGAGTTTGAGTACAGGCAGGGTGCATTCCCATGAATGGGAAAGGTAGGGCAAACAAATCCAAAGCTCCCTGGATGATGGAAGGGAAAGAGTTAGGGATAGAGATTAAAATAAAGCAGGAATCGTGCGTATTACAGTTGTCAGGTGGATAATACAATTGAGAACCAGGCCAAATATAGAAGCTTTAGAGTAGAGTTGAAAAATCACCTAAGAGAAACAAAGAGAGAATATGAGAAGAGACATAAAAGGGAATACAAAATTCTTCTTTAGGCATCTAAATATTAAGGGTGGTAAGAGGAGGACGGGGGTTGTTTAGACCAAAAAGGAGACTTAAACCTGGTGGTATAGGGCATGGCTGAGGTATTAAATATATACTTTGCATCTGTTTTTATCAACGAAGATGATGCTGCCCAGGTCACTGTGAAAGAGGAGATAGTTCAGACACTTGAAATGTTTAAAATTGATGAGGAGGTAGTATTGGATAGGTTATCTGTACTTAAGAGTTGATAAGACGCCAGGACCAGATGAGATGCAACCAAGGATACTGAAGGAAGTGAGGGTGGAAATGGCAGAGGCACTGATCATAATTTTCCAATCTTCCTTAGACTCCAGGGTGGTGCCAGAGGACTGGAGCTTTGCAAATGTTACACCCTTGTTCTAAAAAAGGGGTTAAAGATAAGCTCAGCAACCACAGACCAGTCAGAAATGATAATTTAGGACAAAATTAATAGTCACTTGGGAAAATGCAAGTTAATTAAGGAAAGCCAGCATGGATTTGTTCAGGGCAAATTGTGTTTAACTAGCTTGCTTGAGTTTTTTGATGAGGTAACAGAGTTGATGAGGTGCTCTTCTTATGGCGTACATGCACTTCCAGGGCATTTGATATAAAGTGCACACAACAGACCTATGGGCAAAACTAGAGCTCATGGAATGAAAGGGTTTATAGCAACATGGATTCAAAATTGACTGAGTGACAGGAAACAAAGAGTAGTGATGAATGGTTGTTTTTCAGACTGGAGGAAGGTTTACAGTGGAGTTCCCCAGGGGTCAGTGTTAGGACTCCTGCTGCTCCTGATATATGTTAGTAACCTGGACCTTGGTATACAGGACACAATTTCAGAATTCGCTGATAAGAAATTTGGAAGCCTTGTGAACTGCAAGGATAATAATGTAGAACTTCAAAAAGCCGTAGAGAGGTTGGTGGACAAGTTGCAGATTAAATTTAATGCAGAGAAGTATGAAATAATTCATGTTGGTAGAAAGAATGCAGACAGTATAAAATAAAAGATACAATTCCATAGTGGGTGCAGGATAAGAAGGACCTGGGTGTATTTGTGCATAAATCAATGAAGTTGGCAGGACAGGTTGAGAGAGCAAATAATGAAGCATACAGCATCCTGGGCTCTATCAATAGAGGCATACAGTATGAAAGCAAGGAGGTTATGATAAACTTGTATAAAACACTAGCTTGGCCTCAACTGGGAGCATTGCGTTCTGTCCTGAGCATCACATTCGAGGAAGGATGTGAAGGCATTAGAGAGGGTGCAGAAAAGATTCATGAGATTGGTTCCAGGGATGAGGAACAGCAATTACATAGAAAGATTGAAGAAATTAGGACAGTGCTCTGAGAAGAGGAGGTTGAGAGGAGATTTAATAGAGGTATTCAAAATCGTGAGGGCTCTGGACAAAGTAGATAGAGGGAAACTGCTTCTATTGTTAGAATGATTGAAAGCCAGATGGCATAGATTTAAGGTAAGTGACGAAGCAATGGTGAAATGAGGAAAAGCTTTTTTACACAGTGAGTGGTTAGGATCTGGAATTCACTGTCTGAAAGTTTGGTGGAGCCAGGGTCAGTTGAAGCTTTCAAAGGGGAATCGGATCATTATCTAAAAAGAAAAAAATTCACAGGGGAAAAGACACAGACCCGGTGGGCTGAATGACCTTCTGTACTGTTAGCATTCTATTATTTTATGATTCTAATAAGGTAATTGTTAGGTTCCATTTACATTCCAAATGACTGCCTTTTTTTCCTAAAGATTGTTAGATCTATAACTTTTTCCCCATTTCGCTACAAGAAATTTGCCTGTAATTTAAAGGTGACACAGGAAGTATTACAAGAGGAAATTTATTGTTTTTAACATGAGTAGCTGACCTATTATTGGTGTTGCTTACAGCAAGTCAAATGATGAGCTGTTTTATAAGTGTAGGCATTTTATATAGTGTAATTCATTGAAAAGTTTCCTGATCAAACAGTTACATTATGAGTGGCCTGCGCTAATGTTTACTGAACAATTAGCCTTTACCTTAAAATAGACATCACTTGAGCAGAATAATTATACAAACTGTAAACTTCTCAGAAGTATCCCCCCCCACCACCCCCCATTAAACAACTGTATTTTAAAAATCTTTTGCTTTGTATCTGTAACAAAGTATTCCTTGCATTCATGTTAGACATCCAGTATTCATATAGGTTAATCAAGTATAGGGAGGGCATTGCTTGTGGTAAGTTAGATACTATGGAGCTCCGACAGAATACAGTACATATCTACATGCAAGCTCTTCCTTCTAACACTTCAGATGTTACATACTGTCTAAAGCAAGTTTCAAGGTCAGTCTTAGGGCAAACACTGGAGGAATATGCTATAAAGAATCAAAAATAACTTATTTGCAGACTTGCAAACAGCAAAACATACTGAGCCACAATGTCTGCAATCTTTTAATTAACTTATGCTTGTAAGTGAACTCTGGTGAATTCAACCATGGATGTTTACAGCACGGAAGGAAGCAGTTCATCCCATAGTATCTGTACCAGCTCTTTGCTGGAGCAAGCCAGAGCTGTTGCCATTATGGTACTTTCTCCCTAAAGGCTTGTTTCAAATAATTATTCACTTGTAGCAACCCCCCTTGCATGAGCAAATGACTCCCTTGTCATTTACCCAGCTGCCAAGAAACGCCATCCTCAGACCATCATTTTTGACCAGACCCTCTTTCTGCTCCCTCTGTTTAGTACTGGCTCACTATCCAGCTTCCTGTAAAGCCTTTAGAGATTTGTTTCTGTAAAATGAGTGCTATGGAAATATAAATCATTGTTGACCAAGCAGTCAACATGAGGCTTATCATAAAGCTCCATGTAGTAAGAATTTAACAATGACATAACATTTTTTCTCCACAGCTATTATATCAGCTGAAGGAAAAGTGTAACTGCAGAGTTTGCAGTGTGTGGCCTCCCAGTATTCTCAGTGTGAGTGGTGTTGCTGGCATACTGTTAAAAGACTTCTGAATTTTAGTTTTGCCAGGTGGATTGAAAATGATCTGTCATTATCAGTTTTTTTAAGAGCATTTTTATTCATTCATGTGAAGCAGGCAGTATTGGTTTGGTCAGCATTTATTGGCCACCCCAAATTGCTCTTGAGAAGGTCATGATGAGCTGCCCTCTTGAACCACTGTAGTCCATGTGGTAGAGGTAAATCATCCTTCTTGTCATTTAATCTGTCCTGCCTTCCTCCCCATGACAGACCTTGGCTTTTTTTCTATCCTCGCCTCTTCCCTATCCCTACCTCTGTACACCCACAGTGCTGTTAGGGAGGGAGTTCCAGGCCTTTGACCCAACGACAGTGAAGGAGCAGCGATATAGTTCCAAGTCAGGATGTTGAATGATTTGGAGGGAAACTTGCAGGTGGTGATTGTGTTCCCATGGGTCTCCTGCCTTTGTACTGCTAGGCAGTAGAGATCATAGGTTTGGAAGGTGCTGTTAAAGGACCTTTGGCAAGTTTATTTTTATTCATTCATGGGATGCTGGCTTCGCTGGTTAGACCAGCATTTATTGCCCATCCTTAATTGCCCTTTCTCAGAGGACATTTAAGAGTCAACCACATTATTGTGGACCTGGAGTTACATGAAGGCCAGACCAGACAAAGACAGCAGATTTCCTTCCTTACAGGACAAAGTGAGCCAGATGGGTTTTTACGACAATCGGCAATGGACTCATTAGACTTAGTTCGAGATTTTTGTTGAATTCAAATTCCACCATCTGCTGTGGAACCTGGGCCCCTGGATCCTGGGTCTCTGGACTACCAGCCTAGTGACAATACCGCTAGGCCACCGCCTCCCCTGCAAGTTACTGCAGTGCATTTATAGATGGTACATGCTATTGTGGCCTAATGGTGGAGGGTGTGAATATTTAAGCTGGTGGATGGGGGTGCCAATCAAGCTGCTTTGTCTTTGATGGTATCAAGTATCTTGAGTGTTGTTGGAGTCGTAATCACCCACACCAAGCGGAGAGTATTCCATCACACTCCAGTCTTGTACCTTGTAGATGGTGGACAGGTTTTGGGGAGCCAGGTGATGAGTTACTTGTAGCAGGATCCTCAGCCTCTAAGCTGCTCATGAAGCCATGGTATTTATATGACTGGTCAGTATTAACCCCCAGGATGTTGCTGGTGGGGTTTCAGTGATGGTAATGCTGTTGAACGAGGGAAGGAGTAAGACTCCGTCTTTTCAGGGATGGTCATTGCCTGGCACCACTTGCCACTTATCAACCTAAGCCCAAATGTTGTCCAGGCCTTGCTCCATACGGGCACAAACTGCTTCAGTATCTAAGGAGTTGTGAAAGCATGCAATCATCAGCGAGCATCCCCACTTCTGACCCTTTGATGGAGGGAAGGTCATTGATGAAGCAGCTGAAGATGTTTGGGTCGAGGGCATGACCCTGAGGAATTCCTGCCACCCTTGTCCTAGGGCTGAGATAACTGGCCTCTAACATCCACAACCATCTTCCTGTGTGCTAGGTATGACTCCAGCCAATGGAGAGTTTTTCTCTGATTCCTGTTGACTTCAATTTTGTTCCGGCACCTCGAGAGCACACTCAAGTGAACTCTGCCCTGTTGCCAAGGGCAGTCACTCCCACCTCGGCAATGAGATTCCGCTCCTTTGACAAAGGCTGTAATGAAGTCTAGAGCTGAGTGGCCATGGTGGAACAATCCAAAATGAACATCTGAGCAGGTTATTGCTGAGTAAATGTCCTTTGAAAGCACTGTCAGTGGCACCTTCCATCACTTTGCTGATGATAATAGACTGAAGGGGCACTAATTGGTCAGATTGACATACCTGAGCAATGTTCCACATTTTCAGGTAGATTCCCATGTTGTATGTGTACTGGAACAGCTTGGCTAATGCCACAACAAGTTCTGGAACACAAATTTTCAGTATTGTAGCCAGGATGTTGTCAGGGCCCATAGCCTTTATAGTATCCAGTGCCTTCTGCCGTTTCTTGATATCACATGGACTGAATGTAACTGTCTGAAAACTGGCATCTGTAATGATGGAGGAGGTGAACTGAGCTGGGTCATCCACTTGGCACCTCTGGATGAAGATGATTCAGCCTTCTCTTTTGTATTGATTATCCACCACCGTTCATGCCTGGATGAGTCAAGAGTCAGGAGGCTTTAGACTTGAATGTAGGAGGGTTGATCAGTAAGTTTGTGGATGTCTTGAAAACTGGTGGGATGGTAAATAGTAAGGAAGATAGGTTTAGATTACAAGAAGATATGGACGGGCTGGTCAGATGGATAAAAACAAAAAACTGCGGATGCTGGAAATCTAAAACAAAAACAAAATTACCTGGAAAAACTCAGCAGGTCTGGTAGCATCGGCGGAGAAGAAAAGAGTTGACGTTTCGAGTCCTCATGACCAGTTCTGTTGAAGGGTCATGAGGACTCAAAACGTCAACTCTTTTCTTCTCCGCTGATGCTGCCAGACCTGCTGAGTTTTTCCAGGTAATTCTGTTTTTGTTTTGGGCTGGTCAGATGAGCTGATCAGTGGCAAATGGAATTGAACCCAGATAAGTGTGAGGTGATGCACTTGAGCAGGACAAACAAGGCCTGGGAATACATGATGAATGGTTGGACCCTGGGAAGTACCGAGGATCAGAGGGACCTTGGTGTGCACGTCCACCAGTCTCTTAAGGTAGCGGTACAGGTAGATAAGATGGTTAAGAAGGCATATGGGATACTTGCCTTTATTAGCCGAGGCATAGATTGTAAGAGCAGGGAGGTTATGTTGGAACTGTATAAAACGCTGGTTAGGGTACAGTTAGAGTATTGCAGGCAGTTCTGGAACCCACATTATAGGAAGGATGTGATTGCACTAGAGAGAGTCCAGAGGAGATTTACCAGGATGTTTTCTGGGCTGTAGAATTTTAGTTGTGAGGAGAGATTGGACAGACTGGAGTTATTTTCCTTGGATAGAGGAGATTGAGGGTGGACAAGATTGAGGTGCATAAAATTATGAGGAGCGTAGATAGGGTAGACAGGAAGGAACTTATTCCCTTGGTGGACGGATCAATAACCGGGGGGGATAGATTTAAGGTAAGGGGCAGGAGGTTTAGAGGGGATGTGAGGAAGAATTTTTTTCACCCAGAGGGTGGTTGGAATCTGGAACTCACTGCCTGAAAGGGTGGTAGAGACAGAAGCCCTCATAACATTTTAGAAGTATTTGGATGTGCACTTATGATGCCATGGCATACAAGGCTATGGGCCTAGTGCTGGAAAATGGGATTAGAATAGTTAGGTTCTTGTTTGACTGGCACAGACTCGATGGGCCAAAAGGCCTTTTTCTGTGCTGTAGACCTCTATGACTCTATGCAGAGCATGGATGTGATCAGTTGATTGTTGGATCACTTAACTCTGTCTGTAGTATGCTGCTTCTGCTCTTTAACATGTTGAGGTCCTATGAATTATCTTCACCAGATTAGTACCTTAATTCTGGGTGTGTCTGTTTCTGCTCCTGGCAAGCTCTCCTACACTCCTCATTGAATCAGTGTTGGCCCCCTGGCCTGATGCTAATGGTAAATTGAGGGATATGTCAGGCCATGAGGTTACAGATTGTGGTTGAATACAATTCTGCTGCTAGTGGCCCACAGCACCTCTTGGATGCTCAGTTTTGAACTGCTCGATCTGTACTGAATCTATCCCATTGAGCACAATGGTAGTGCCGTACAACAGGATGGAGGATTTCCTCAGTGTCAAGATGGAACTTCATCTCCACAAGGATGTGTAGTGGTCATTCCTACCCGTTCTGTGATGGACAGATGCTTCTGTAACAGATAAATTGATAAATCTATGTGCTATGATTCATGACTCTTTTCCCAGTTTCTCTCTATCTACTTTGTCTAGAACCCTCATGATTTTGAACACCTCTTCCAAACCTCTTCTTAATCTCTCTGCCCTAAGGAGAACAACATCAGCTTCCCCAGTCTATTCATGTAACTGGAATCCCTCATTCCCGGAACCGTTCTCATTAACCTTTTCTGCACCCTCTTTAAAGCCTTTACATCCTTCCTAAAGTCTGACGCTCAGAATTGAACACAACATAGCAGTTGTAGCTGAGCCAGTGTTTTATAAAAGTTCGTAATAATTTCCTTGGTTTTGTACTCAGTGACTCTCTTTATAAAACTCAGGATCCAGTTTGTCTTTTTAACCGCTTTCTGAACCTGCCCTGGTACCCTCAACGATTTGTGTATTTAGGCTCCCAGGACTTTCTGTTGCTGTACCCCTTTTAAAATTGTACCCTTTAATTTATGTTACTTCTTCATTCTTCCAACCAAAACTTAGCCTTCAACCATCTGGAGTGAATTCTCTGCATGAACTGTGTGTGCCAGGGTGGTTGTTAATTTTAGTCTGGTTGGTTAGCTAAAATATAATGCAGCGTTTATCAATCACTGCACGATTTCTTTCACAGAACGCATTGCTGAAAGGACTTTCAACTGTGGTATTCATGGCCATGATGTTCATATTTTCACATATGTCTCTAAATGCGTCAATGACAAATTCCCCTCCATTGCCAGTTGGAAACTTTGCTGGTGCCCCAGTCCAGCCTATGTCCATTTCTCCATGATTTTGCCTATGGTAACACTTCGTCCTTACTATATATTATTGTGGAAAGACAAAACCTGGTGACCATGTCTATAAAATGTAGAATAAAAGATATTCCTCTCCTTTAGATCTATGACAACTATATCATCAAAGTCATGTGCCAGTTAGAAGGCTTCCAATAGGATGTGTCCTTCAATACTTTTTACAGATTTTGCACTTACATAGGATGTATGTCTCATAAGCAGGTAACTTGGCCCAACTAGTCCATTCCAGAATTTATGCTGCACTCACACTTCCTTCCATCTTTTCTCCTCTAAATCTACCATCATGACCATCTATTCCCTGCTCCCTCATACACTTGCCGAGCTTCTCACTAGCCTTTTCTATTAGCCTAGTGTACTTTTCATCAACTATACTGTATTTTTCAGCATATTTTTTAATATTTGACAAGAATTGTAAAACTTGATCTTGAAAATGCTGGTAAAAGTCACAGCATACTATGTAATAATGCATTTTCACTTATTTAGTCACTATACAACCAACCCACTGTGAGCAAAGCTACGAATAATCCATTAGTAATGTATTGAAAGTGTTGCATATAGTCCATCATACTCAGATGACAAGGTCAAGTATATTTCTTGTATTCTGCTGTGGTCTTTTACCTCCGCTATGCATAATTTTGAGTTTGCTAATTAACTCTTTTGTACCACTTTCATTCAAGTTTCTTCCACGTGCTTAGCCATATGCAAATTCATTAATAGTTGCCATATACTTTTTTTTTGAAAAGGCAAGTCATTGAAAATGGTTTCCTCCAACGCATTTAATTCACTGTGCCTGCTGGTTGGAGGATTCATTATACAGTTTGCCACATAAAAAAATTACATATTTCCCAATAAAATGACTAATCATACGTAAAAACCTTATCTTTTATACTAGATGCCCTGTTCAAGCATGTGCAAGGGATTTGTACTTGTGAGAGTATGATTCTCTAACAGCAATTGTCAGCGCTTGTGCCCTCATTCTGTTGTTACATTTCTGAATGCCATCGTTTTTCCAAATGGTTTTAAAGTATGATGTGGTGTCAATTATAATTTTGAGGTAAAGCTTCACTTTTACACTATCATAATTGTTTAACATTCTCAATGAAGGGAAGTGGATGACCACACCTTAGTAGTAACAGGGTCGGGGAAGCAGGAGGGAGTCTCATGAACAAGGAAAACACTCGAGGGTATGAGGGAAGTTAGAAGAGAAACTAGAGAAAGATGGAAGATCAGGGCTAGAGCAGGAGGGGAGCTTAGAGGATGTTTGGCCTGGTGGACTACAGGGAGGGAGGAGAGTGGTAGAAACATCTGATCGTATAGTGTCAATCTCTCTGGTTATCTTAGTTAGGAGGCCAACACCATTGCTGGTGGGCACCATGGGTGACTTAATTACCTGACCCAAAAAGGGGCCTGCCAAGACATGATGCATTGGACTCTGGCCTCATTCTCCTTGGTTTAGACCTGAATAACAGGGAAAACAATGTCGATTTTTTTCCCCACTGTGCTGTTTGAATGGAGAAGTAGGAATCAATTCACTGTAACAGGATGTCTGTTTTTCTTCCAAATGAATTGAAAACAAACTAGAAAAAGAGTTCATGAAGCTTTATTTGAATAAAATATATCAGTTATGAACTTCTAATTTCAGTGTCTAGTAGAGAGGGGGACAAATATAAATATTTATAACACCTGTGCTCTTTTGTTTCACATTTAGAATTACAAAACAATCATTGTCTACATAAGAAACAAAACCAGAAAATTCTGGAAATACACAAAAGGTCTGTCAGTAACTGTAAAGAGAAAAAACAGGTTAATTTTACGGGCGTGACCCATTGTCAGAGCCAAAAACACAAGATAAGCATTTAAATGGGATTGGAAAAAATGTAGAGAAAAATTATTTTAAGTGGAACCTTTTGGTAACATTAAGTACTGTTGTAAGTAACTTTTGATGAATTTTAGTTTAATCATTTAAGTTTTATATTTAACTTGGCATTCCCTATAAAATCTACATCCTCAGATAGATGGACAGTGAAAGATATGTTCCCCCTATTACGTATAGTTTGATTTATGTAACTGTACTATTTATTTACACGTCTGAATGTAATGGGTAAAAATCACATGATTTGGTTTTCAAGAGCCAATAAAAATCACCTATGTTTCCAGGGCCTGAATTTTTTCCTCGTCGGGCGCATGCTATTGGCTGGCCCAGGAGCAGTTGAGAAACGGGCCCCCGACTGTGATTTCATGCTGGCTGGCCAATTAATGGCCAGTCAGTGTGAAACGTGCGCTGAAAAGCTCAGCACTGCCGGGGTGGGGGCAGAAAGAGTGCAGGCAATGATCGAGTCGTCGAGGTCTACAGCACAGAAAAAGGCCCTTCGGCTCATCGAGCGTGCGCCAGCCAAACAAGTACCTAACTATTCTAATCCCCTTTTCCAGCACTAGGCTTATGGCCTTATATGCCATGGCATCGTAAGTGCACATCCAAATACTTCTTAAATGTCACCCGAGTGTGGGTGAGCGCTTCCACTGAGCTCCCTGAAGGCAGACAGCTGCCTCAGGGAGCTGCGGACTCCAAATAATACAGTTAGCACAAAAAATGCTGCAAAAAATGTCCATGCAGCACAATGAAGCACCTGAAACCTTACAGCATAAGAATGCTGTTCCCAGTTATTTTTTATTTTATTTCTTAATAGAGATTTCATCCCACCCTTGGATGAGGTTTCATCAAAAATGTAAAAGCCCCTGGCCGATTAGCCCGTCCGTCAACTGTAAGTTGGACAGGCAATGAAAAATCTGTGACAATTACACCGTTAATAGTTTAATTGCCCACTTGCTTGTCGACGGGCACTCTTCTGACTGCCATGTGCGCCTGCCGAACGAACTATTGCACAGGTGCACGTTGTCATTGGGATGCTCCCTCAACGTCATCTCGTGTGATTTTACACCCGATACGGTCAGGCGCATGCCCACCCGCGGAATGTAAAATTCTGCCCCAGGCGTCATTTTACATATTTTCCCCCCCCAAATTGTTTTGGTGCAGGTATGTAGCCCTTCCCTCTTTGTAACTTCATGACTTTTATTGTGAAAAATACCTTGGAAAGTCTGCATATTTACAGAGAGATATTTTTAGGTCAAAAATCTGTTTAATCTTTGTTATCAACTTTAAATGTTGAGGATTAGTGCTGGAAAGTTGAATAATGTTGTTTTTCACTTAAGACATCCAATGACACTACTCAGCACCCATAGGTCAGGTATAGCATTGGCTGAATGCAGAGTAAGCCTTCAACTATTCTGTCTTAAAATGGAGTAGGTGCTCCAAGGGGGACCAGTTTGCTCAGTAGGCTGGATGGCTAGCATGTGTTTAGAATAATGTCACAGTGCGGGGTTCGATTCCCATTCTGGCTGAGGTAGGCTTGGAGCCTGCCTCCTCAACTTGCCCTATAATAAAATCATGGCAGAAAGCTATGGTTCAGTGACCCTTGAAAATCGAGAATGCTACCTGAGAAGAGGAAGTGTACTATGTGTGATAAAATGATAAACGTGCTCCTTTTATTGTACTAAATAGGGATGTTGGTGTTGATGAATGGCAGAGTTTCCATTTCATGTACCCAGTAAACATATAAGCATCCCTAAATCACTTATAATAAAGCATTCTATACCCCAAGCCAACAGTGTGTAATGATCTAAGCTGAGAGCAGCACCCTTACTGCACCAATGTAGTATTTCTCTAATTTCCTGTGCCAGCTATTCTTCAGTTTATCTGAGTGACACTGCCAACAGATGGTGATTTATGTACAGTTTTGTATTGGAGGCCCATGCAAGCTAAGACCATGGGTAGAATCTTACCTATGGCGGGCAGGCTGTGCAGGAGTGGGTGTGGAGCTGATCGCCACCCGTGATCGGCTGTGTGCTGCTATTTTATGCGGACGGGTCAATTAAGGTGCGCCCAGAGTAATGCACGGCCAGTAGTTCTCAGCGCTACCTGTGTGGGCTGATGGGGAGGAGGGAGAGTCGGGGTACAGAGCTACCTCGCGGAGATTAAGTAGATAGTGAAAGTTTTTTAAAAATAAAGTAAAAAATTATTTAAACATGTCCCTTCATAAGTGAGCTGCGACACGTTTGTGAAGTTGACAAAGTTTATTTATTAATTTGATAAAACCTTCAGGAAACCTCATCCTGTCCTGGAAAACATGAAGGCCACTTGGGCTCTTCGCCTGCCCGCCGACCTTAAGGTTGGATCGGCAGCATTGTTAATAAGGTAAGTTGCTTTCCCAATGGCCTTAATAGGCCGTTGACAGTTCGGTGCCCAATGACACGCGATGACATCAGAACACACATCCAATGTCATCTCATGACATTTTACGTGTCAGCATGTCAGGCCTGCCCCACACGCCGATGGCAATATTCTGCCCCTTGATTTGAGACTGTACAAACTCACTTCACATGGGGCTCTTCAGCCAATAGGCATATTAGTCTGAGCTAGCTTTTAACACAGGTCCCAGAGATGAAAAACCGCTGTGTTATCCAATATGCCACTTGGTTCCTTCAAAGCCAAGATGAGGTGATAGACTGATATAAAAACAAAAAACTGCGGATGCTGGAAATCCAAAACAAAGACAGAAATATCTGGAAAAACTCAGCAGGTCTGGCAGCATCGGCGGAGAAGAACAAAGTTGATGTTTCGAGTCCCCATGACCCTTCAACAGAACTAAGTAGAAATAGGAAAGGGGTGAAATACAAGCTGGTTTAAAGGGGGTGGGGGGTGGTGGTTGTTGAGACAAGCAAGCAGTGATAGAGGAGATAAACAAAAGATGTCACAGGCAAAAGAATAAAGAGGTGTTGAAGGTGGTGATATTATCTAAAAGATGTGCTAATTAAGATTGGAGAGCAGGTCAAGCAAGGGAGCTCTAGTGGGGGTGGGGTGAAATAAACCATGGGTGGAATACATTTAAAAATAATGGAAATAGGTGGGAAAAGAAAAATCTATATAAATTACTGGAAAAAACAAAAGGGAGGGGGAAGAAACGGAAGGGGGGTGGGGATGAAGGAGGGAGTTCAAGATCTAAAGTTGTTGAACTTAATATTCAGTCCGGAAGGCTGTAAAGTGCCTAGTCGGAAGATAAGGTGATGTTCCTCTGGTTTGCATTAGGCTTCACTGGAACAATGCAGCAAGCCAAGGACAGACATGTGGGCAAGAGAGCAGGGTGGAGTGTTAAAATGGCAAGCGACAGGGAGGTTTGGGTCATTCTTGTGGACAGACCGAAGGTGTTCTGCAAAGTGGAACAGACTCACTGTCGCTTGCCATTTTAACACTCCACCCTGTTCTCTTGCCCAAATGTCTGTCCTCGGCTTGCTGCATTGTTCCAGTGAAGCTCAACGCAAACTGGAGGAACAGCAACTCATCTTCTGACTAGGCACTTTATAGCCTTCCGGATTGAATATTGAGTTCAACAACTTTAGATCTTGAACTCCCTCCTCCATCCCCACCCCCTTTCCATTTCTTTCCCCTCCCTTTTGCTTTTACCAATAATTTATATAGATTTTTCTTTTCCCACCTATTTCCATTATTTTTAAATGTATTCCACCCATGGTTTATTTCACCTCACCCCACTAGAGCTCCCTTGCTTGTCCTGTTCTCCAATCTTAATTAGCACATCCTTTTAGATAATATCACCACCTTCAAAACCTCTTTGTTCTTTTGCCTGTAACATCTTTTGTTTATCTCCTCTATCACTGCTTGCTTGTCCCAATAACCACCCCCCCCCCCACAGCTTATATTTCACCCCTTTCCTATTTCTACTTAGTTCTGTTGAAGGGTCATGAGGGCTCGAAACGTCAACTTTGTTCTTCTCCGCCGATGCTGCCAGACCTGCTGAGTTTTTCCAGGTCATAGACTGCTTCCTAGGTTGAGGAGTTGTCCTAAGGGGTGAGTTGGAGTAGCCTAGGCTTATATTCCATGGGGTTTAGAAGGATGAGAGGTAACGTAATTGAAACAGATAAAATTCTTAAGGGTAGATGCTGAGGACAAGTTTCCGCTGGTTGGGGAATCTAGAACACACGGTCACAATCTCAGAATAAAGGGTCAACCATTTGTGACTGAGATAAGAAATTTCTTTAGTCAAAGGATTAGAAATCTTTGGAGTTATGGAGTATATTCAAGACAGAGGTCGATAGATTTTTGGATACCGAGGAGCAGGAGTAAATTATACAGCCCCTTGCACTTGCGGCACCATTCATTGCGCCATCATTCTATGTGATCTTGGCTGTTCTTCTGCCTTAACTCCATTTTCCTGTCTACTCCTCATATCTGTTGATTCCTTGAGAGACCAAAAATCTTCCATCTCACTCTTAAATATACTCAAAGTTAGAGCATCCACAAACCTATTTGTAGTAATTGATGAATTTGAGGTCAGTGGCTCAGAAATATTGAGTGGAGTCCAGGATGATGGCATCAGTTTTACCAATGTGGAACTTGAAGAAATTCAGGTTCATGCAAATTTCCGTGTGAGTGTGACAGGTTGAGAGTATGGTAACAACAGCCTTTGGGCAGAATTTTACGCTGTGCCTGCCCTGATCAAACGTAAAATAGCGCGAGAAGACATCAAGCGAGCATCCCGATGCCATCCCATGCAATCTTCAGGTTGGCGGGCTTGTGCGAGTGTTGGAGCCACACCTGCCATCAATTAAAAGGCCATTTAAGACCATTAGAAACCCAACTTATCCTGATTTTACGTTGCTTGTGCAATTTCATGCTTGTCGCATGGGCATAATGGACTGGCGGGCAGCCCACATTTTGCAAAACCTCATCCAAGATGGGGATCAAAAGGGTCAGCAGCATTGCCATTGTGAACAGTGAGGAGTTTAGGAGATAGTTAGGAGATGGTTGCTTATTAGAACTTGACAGCTTAATCTCTGTTCTGAGCTTCATTTTTACCAATTCTAGGCTTCAATTCAGGACTTATTGGTGTCTCCAATGCCCCCAGAGGATTTTGACCGTGTGACCCTTCCAGGTATCAGACAGACTTCTATAAGCCTGATAATTGGGGATTGTGCTCTCTGCTGGATGTACCTCTTCTGAGGAGGAAGAGGGGGGCAGAAGGGAGAGGAGGCCAGGTGCCCCAATACGGCTTCCAGGGGACCGACCTGTGGGAGGAGAGGTGCAGGCACAAAGGGCACAGGGCCAGCAGGTAGCCCAAGGTATAAGGGGCGGCAGAAGATGCCACTATCCTGCTGCCAGGATTTACAAGCGGCGATGCAGCTATCTCAATATGTCCGAGGTGCAATGCCGAAGGAGGCTTCGTGTCTCCAGGGAGACTGACCTGCGTTTGTCATATGATTGGGCCTGAGATCACCTCCAACTGTGTGGATAGAAATCCCATGCCAGTGGCTCTGAAGGTCATAGTGGCCCTCAACTTCTATATCTCCAGCTCTTTTCAGGGGTCAGTGGAGGATCTTTGTGGAGTTTCCCAATCAGCTGTCCACAGTTGCGTCGAGCTGGTGACAGAAGCTCTTTTCAGGTGGGTAATGATGTTTATTCATTTCCTGACAGACAAAGCCAGTCAGGCTGAGTGAGCCAGAGGGTTTGCAGCGATTGCTGTGTGATTGCCACTGCTGTGGTGTCCAATTAGCTTCCCTGGTGGTCTAGTGGTTAGGATTCGGCGCTATTACTGCTGTGGCCCAGGTTCGATTCCTCGACGGGGAACAAAGTCATATTAACCTTGTGAAGTTGTTGAAATGAGTCTTGATTATTTAAGTTGCCCCATAGCTCAGCGGTTAGAGTTTTGGCCTTATAAACCAGGGGAAGTGAGCTCAAATCTCATAGGGGCCTGTTGGCATTTAGCTACTGCAGACATGATAGGCCAAGTGGCCTCTTTCTGTGATATAAACTTCCTGTGTTCCTTCAAAACAACAAAGCTAAGTAAGCAGTGGGTAAGTTGATGCAGAGACCGGTTAAGAGGCTAAAGATTTCCTGATTCTATTATGATGTCATTGCTGTCACAGCGACACGGTTGAGAGAGGATTGGCAGCTCAATATTCCAGGATATAAGATCTTCAGGCGAGACAGGGAAGGAGGTAAAAGAAGAGGGGGTATCGCAATATTGATCAAGGAATCAATTACAGCAGTAAGGAGGGATGACATCTTAGAAGGCTCCTCAAATGAAGCCAAATGGGTAGAACTGAAAAACAAAAAAGGAGCAACCATATTGCTGGGAGTGTACTATAGGTACCCAAACAGCCAGAGAGAAATAGAAGAGCAGATATGTAGGCAAGTCTCAGAGAAGTGTAAAAATAATACGGTAGTAATAGTGGGGGATTTCAACTTCCCCAACATTAACTGGGTTAGTGATAGTGTGATAGGTTTTGAGGGAGCGGAGTTCTTAAAATGCATCCAGGAGAACTTTTTAAGCCAGTACGTAGAAGGTCCTACAAGAGAGGGGGCAGTCCTGGGCTTAATTTTAGCGAATGAAGCCAGGCAAGTGGTAGAGGCATTTTGCAGATAGTGATCATAACTCTGTTAGATTCAAGGTTGTTATGGAAAAGGACAAGGATAGGCCAGAAATCAGAGTTCTAAATTGGGGGAAGGCTGATTTTAATAAGATCACATATGATTTGGCCAGAGTGGACTGGGAGCAGCTACCTTTTGGTAAATCTGCATCAGAGCAGTGGGACTCATTCAAGAAGGAAATAGGGAGAGTACAGGGCCAACATATTCCAGTAAAGACAAAGGGTGGGACCAACAAATCCAGGGAACCCTGGATGTCGAGGGATATACAGGATTGGACAAAGAGAAAAAGGGAGGGTTATAGCAGATACTGAGGGCTCAAAACAGTGGAAGCCCTAGAGGAGTATAGAATGTGTAAGGGGGAACTTAAAAAGGAAATTAGGAAAGCAAAAAGGGGGCATGAAAAAACATTGGCAGGTAAAATAAAGGACAATCCAAAGTTATTTTACAAGCACATTAAGAGTAAGAGGATAACTAGGGAAAGAGTAGGGCCCATTAAGGACCATAGTGGAAATTTGTGTGTGGAGCCGGAAGACGTAGGTAGGGTTCTAAATTAATACTTTGTGTCAGTGTTCACAATTGAGCAGGACCACATGGCTATGGAAATCAGGCAGAAGGACTGTGATATAATTAAATGAATTAGCATAGAAAGGGAGGAGGTTCTAAGTGGTCTGGCAAGCTTGAAAGTAGGTAAATTTCCAGGCCCGGATCAAATGTATCCCAGGCTGTTGACTGAGACAAGGGAGAAAATAGCAGGGGCGCTGGCAATTTTCAATTTCTCTGGCCACAGGAGAGATACCAGAGGACTGGAGGACAGCCAGTGTGGTACCATTATTCAAGATGGGAGGAAGGGATAAACCAGGGAATTACGGGCCAGTCAGTCTAACCTCAGTGGTGGGGAAAGTATTGGAAGCAATTCTGAGGGACAGAATTAATCTACACTTGGAGAGGCAGGGATTAATCAAGGACAGTCAGCATGGTATTGTTAAGGGGAGGTCACATCTGACCAATTTGATTGAATTTTTCAAAGTGGTGACCAGGTGTGTAGAAAAGGGCAATGCATTTGATGTAGTCTACTTGGACTTCAGCAAGGCTTTTGATAAGGTCCTGCATGGGAGACTGATGACGAAGGTAAGAGCCTATGGGATCCAAGGCAGTTTGGCAAATTGGATCCAGAATTGGCTGAGTGGCAGGAAGCAGAGGGTGATGGTCAAGGGATGTTTTTGTGACTGGATGCCTGTGTCCAGTGGGGTTCCACAGGAATCGGTGTTGGTTCCCCGGAGTTGGTGAAGCCCAATGCAAACTGGAGGAACAGCACCTCATCTTCCGACTAGGCACTTTACAGCCTTCCGGACTGAATATTGAATTCAACAACTTTAGATCTTAAACTCCCTCCTCCTTCCCCACCCCCTTTCTGTTTCTTCCCCCTTCCTTTTGTTTTTTCCAATAATTTATATAGATTTTTCTTTTCCCACCTATTTCCATTATTTTAAAATCTTTGATGCCCCCCGCCCCCACTAGAGCTATACCTTGAGTGCCCTACCATCCATTCTTAATTAGCACATCCGTTTAGATAATATCACCACCTTCAACATCTCTGTGTTCTTTTGTTCTTTTGTCTGTGACATCTTTTGATTATCTCCTCCTATCACTGCTTGCTTGTCCCTACAACCACACCATCCCCCTCCACTTCTCTGCCCCCACCCAACCCCCCCCCACCTTAAACCAGCTTATATTTCACCCCTCTCCTTGGATTCACCCAGTTCTGCTGAAGGGTCATGAGGACTCGAAACGTCAACACTCTTCTTCTCCGCCGATGCTGCCAGACCTGCTGAGTTTTTCCAGGTAATTCTGTTTTTGTTTTGGTTCCCTTGATGTTTGTGACATATAAATTATTTAGACTTGAATGTAGGTGTGTTGATCAGTAAGTTCGCGGATGTCGCGAAAATTGGTGGCGTGGTAAATAGTGAGGAGGGTTGCCTTAGATTACAGGAGGATATAGATGGGCTGGTCAGATGGGCTGATCAGTGGCAGATGGAATTTAATCCAGATAAGTGTGAGGTGATGCACTTGGGCAGGACAAATAAGGCACGGGAATACACGATGAATGGTAGGACCCTGGGAAGTACTGAGGATCAGAGGGACCTTGGTGTGCATGTCCACTGGTCCCTTAAGGTAGTGGGATAGATAGATAAAGTGGTTAAGAAGGCATATGGAATACTTAACTTTATTAGCCAAGGCATAGAATATAAGAGCAGGGAGGTTATGCTGGAGCTGTATAAAATGCTGGTTAGGCCACACTTAGAGTATTGCATGCAGTTCTGGAATCTGCATTTTGGAAGGATGTGATTGGGAGGGAGTGCAGAGGAGATTTACCAGGATGTTGCCTGGGCTGGAGAGTTTTATTTATGAGGAGAGATTGGATAGACTGGATAGACTGGGATTATTTTCCCTGGAGCAGAGGAGATTGAGGGGGGATGCGATTGAGGTGTATAAAATTATTGGGGGCATAGATAGGGTAGACAGGAAGGAACTTATCCCCTTGGTGCAGGGATCCATAACCAGGGGGCATAGATTTAAGGTAAGGGGCAGAAGGTTTAGAGGGGATGTGAGGAAGAATTTTTTCACCCGGAGGGTGGTGGGAATCTGGAACTCACTGCCTGAAAGGGTGGTAGAGGCAGAAGCCCTCATAACATTTAAGAAGTATTTGGATGTGCACTTGTGACGCCATGGCATACAAGGCTATGGGCCTAGTGCTGGAAAATGGGATTAGAATAGTTAGGTACTTGTTTGACTGGTGCAGACTCGATGGGCGAAGGGCCTTTTTCTGTGCTGTAGACCTCTATGACTCTATGCTGGGCTCCCCCACATCAAGGATGACATCAACTGCACACAAGGCCATCTGTGCACGGTACTCTGGCAGCTTCCATGATGCATATATCCTGAAACATTCCCAGGTGCTTAGGCTATTCAGTGCTCCAGCCCGACTGGATGAATGGCTGCTGGGTGACAAGAGCTACCCGTTGAAAAGGTGGCTTATGATGCCTATTCACCACCCAATAACAGAGGCAGAGTATCATTATAGCAGGAGTCATGCCTCCACATGGGCGGCGATAGAGAGGGCCATAGGTTTTCTGAAGATGCGCTTCCAATGCCTGGACTGTTGGGTACTACAATACCCTCCAGAGCAGGTGTCATTGATAGTGGTTGCATGCTGCACTCTTCACAATCTGGCACTGGCAAGGGGGTACCCACTGGAGGAAGAGGATCTTAACGCAGCTCCAAAGTCCACAGAGGGTGAATCCAGAAGTGAGTTAGAAGAGGAACCCAGTGAGGAGCACGGTGAGGATGTGGAGGCAGATGTCTGGATCTTTTAGGAAGGCAGGGATGCCTTGATCTAACAATCCTCCAGCTAGGCTGCCAAAGATCTGCTTCCACCTTGTGCCAGGCTGCTATCTCCATCCTGGATAACTGAAATGACCCTTTCATTTGAACTCAAACTCCACTCAGTGCCTGTGCAATCAAGTTTAGAGCCACTCACGTGTGGTGTTACATATTGGCGTACCCTGCACCAAAAAAAGGCAACGCATACTCAGGCCATTACGACAAAAACAAAATTTATGTAATTTTCACAATCAAAACACATTAACATTACTATCTCTGGTGTTCTTTTCCACACCAGTGAACATAAATAAAATATTACGAAACAGAAGATAACCTGTGACCAGTCTCTATTGTGCCTTAACCTTATGTTTGTGAGTGCTATATCTAGGTGCCCTCCCCTCATTGGCAACGGCATTGGAGACAACCTGCTGACTCTGCTGTCTTGTTAGCCTTGATGACTTTGGCGGTCGTCCTCTGGCCAGTGGAAGCTTTGCTGGCCCCTCCTGGGAGGGAGCGGCCAGTGCCACGGCTGGCATTTCCCCAGTCATCGCAGCCTCTTCAGGTGCCACGGTCACTGTCAGAGGAGTGGAGGAGCTGCTGCCGTCATCCAGAACGCCCTGAGAGGAGCCCGCAGAGATGACGAGCAGCTCGTGTGCCAATATGAGGTCGTTCTGGACCTACCTGACTACCATTGATGGATGGGCACTAGCTGGGATACTGGGCGCCTCATCCTTCTCCCACACGGACACTGATCAGCTGAGGCCATTGTCTGTGGGAGGGCTTGCAGGTCCGAACGCAACCCCAGGAACCCCGGATTCTGTTCCTGGAGCTGCCTCTCCATGAGAGTCGCCACTCTCTCAATGGAGGAGGCAGTGTGCTCGGCCATGAGGGTCAGCGCAGTGCTTATGCTCTGCATGGACATCTCCACAACATGGCATGCATGACCCCATGGACCTCAGCCAGATCCTCCTGCACGTCCCGCTGGACATCCAGCATCTGCTGCCTAATGGACAACTCCAGAGGCTCATCATCTGTCTTTGACTCAGCATCATCTTGACCTCCAGCAGTCCTCCGACTGCCGGCGCCCTAGGCATTCTCTGCCTCCGCCTGCACCTCAAGCGAGAATGAAGTGTTCTCACCGATGTGCACCAACACTCTAACCAAAGATCTAATGCCTATCAAGGTACTGGTATCTGCGCCAGTGCCTGGTTCAGAGAGCAGGTGTGATGCAGTTGCAGCTGAAGCCCGGCAGTCTTCTGGCATCAGGGGTGGCTCAGGATCTTGCGAATGAGTGCCTGCAAATCTAAGGGAGAAAAATGACATGTCATTAGTTTGAGTCATCACACTGTCAGTGTCAACACCCTGGTAAGACAATGGAGATCTGCATCATGGTGCAATCGTCTTTCTTTGGATCAATGGGGTCTCCAGGTTTGAGTCTCCCATCAATGATGAGACTACACAAGAATGTTTGCACCATCCAAAATTCTCACCTCTATGCACTGTCCTCTTACCTTTGTCTGACATCCCAGCTTCTCCATGACCAGCTGAACAAGGTGCATGGCGGCTCTCCAGCTCCAAGATGTGCTGCTCAAATCTGGTCAGGATTAAGAGGTTTGGGGGGACCTCCGCCTGTCTGTGATCTTTCAGTGTTGCTATGGGTTGTCTTCGACTGAAAGGACAGAGGAGCATTGATTTGTCCACTCTCTACCTGCAGCACCATTGCAGCCTGGCCAACCCCACTTGAGGAACACCTTGTGGGCACATCCGAGTTGTGGCCCTCGAGCCGCAATGCACTCAGTCCAATCAGCCAGGGCTCAACCCCTTGACCAGCTCCGGTGTCATTGACAGTTGGCACTCAGACTCTAACACCGCTGAACTCCACCGGGGGGGACAGCCAGACCTTAACACTTCTCCACACTGATCCATGCCAACACGGTACTCACCCTTCCCAAGGGCAGCAGGTCTTTAAACCTTTTGCAACACTGCACCCATGTGCACCGCACAACGTTGTGGCTGCTGACCTGCACTGCCACCTCCTTCCAAGCTTTTTCTATCTGGTGTGATGGCCACCTCTGTTCATCTCTGGGGACAAGGGTGTCTATCCTGGCAACCATCTCCTCCAAGAGCTCCATGAGGCACTCATCCGAAAACCAGGGGGGTGGGGCGAATATCCACCTGACCTGGCTTTCTGCCTGGCATTTCCAGCTGCTCTTGAGGCCATAGCTTCACTCTCCAGAATGGAGAAGGTATGTCCTCCCTGGCAGTCTTCAAGGAACTGCCTGTGCCATTTCTAAACTGCCCGCCGTGTCGCCACTGGACCCACCGCCCAACAGGCCCCTCCCACTGCCTGGCCCTTCCCAACTATTGGGAAGATACGTTTCACGCTGGGTGGGCCTTAATTGGCCACCAGCGTTATATTGCAGTTGTGGACCGATCGTGGCTGGGGCCCCATTTTCTGGCCGGTCTCTGGCCCACTGACCACGCATGCCGGCCAACGGTAAAATTCAGGCCTTTGTGTCATTGGAGCAGGCTGTGTGGTCTCATTGAGTGTGGGCACAAAATGTGAATGCTGACTATGTAATGTTGCTAAGGAGTAGCATATGCATAATAAGAGAAGTAGATGCTCCAAGGATCTCTTTACAGCTAGAGAACGAGAAGCCATTAACAGAGATGCAACATTTCACTGAATCAGGTAAAAGCCACAGAGGTTGACTGCAGACCAAGAGAATGAAGTGGTTGACTTTGCCAAAGATAATAGTGAGGTTCTGGAGAGATGGGAAGCCGCACCCACTGGTGTAGGGAATGTTGCTGCTGACACTGACCAATGTGGTAATTTGGAGAGGATGGAAGTTAATTTGGATATGTGGGTTTGTAGTTACAAGACAACAAATTGTTCTTGGATTTTGGAGACGAAGGCAAGGATTGAGATAGGGTTGTTATTGGCAAAAATGCTGGGGATTTGGGTGTATTTATTGAGAAAATAAGTGGTTATGTTGGTGCTTCAGGAGGTTGGCAGATGAGACAGATATGATATTGACTCATCAGGAGTTGAGACAGGGTGAAATCAAGGGAGCAGGTAATTAGTTTCACGGTGAATTAGGTGAGCTTGAGGGAATGCTGGAAGAGAAATTACAAAGATTATGGGTGAAGACAAAGCTAGAAGGAAAACAGATGGCAGAAGTGTTAGTGAGTTTAGCTCAGTCAAAATTGTCAGAGATGTAATGCAGAATGCCAAAGAGACTGATGAGGCAAACAGAGCACAGCTGAGGAAACTGAGTGCAGACTTGGAGTTTGGGGAAGTGGGGGAAGGATTTGCTGATTCCTTTACCTATCTTTCTTACCGTTCTTGTTCTACTACAGGGAGAGGCGCTAGCTGTTTGCTGAGTATCTGGTGTGTGATTAAGGTCTATTCAAAGGTTTAAAATAGTATCCAAATTGGTGGTAAAGTTATAAAATTTATAAAAAAGCAACATAAATAAGTGAATAATATAATTAAGTACTTATCTAAAGCATATTAAAAATAGCAGGACAGGTGATGTGTCAAGGCTGCTGCATGTGGGAGCTCCTGGATAACATTGGGATCCAGGGCAAACACAACTGCAGTAAGTGTTTGTGGCTCAAGGAACTTTGGCTCAGAGTCATTGAGCTGGAGGCTGAGCTGAAGACTCTGTGACACACCAGGGAAGGGGGAAGTTACCTGGATGCTTTCTACCAAGGAGTAGTCACAACACTTAGGATAGGGTCTTCTGATTTGGTCAGAGGTCAGGGACAGGAGGGTGTGACTGCGAGTGAGACAGGTATGGGGACCCAGAGGGCAGGAGTGTCAGCCTCTGTAATTGTCCAATAGGTTTGAGGTTCTCTCAGCTTGTTTGGATGAGAGCCAGGGCTGCATTGTGGATGAGTAAACTGATCATGGCATGTGGTAGAGGCAGCCTTTCAAGCGGGGGGAGCAAAAAGGAATGTAGTGGCAGTAGGGGACAGTATAGTGAGGGAGATTGATGCTGTTCTCTGCAACAAGAGTGAGAGTCCAGATGGCTGTGTTGCCTGCCCACTACCAGGGCTCAGGATATCGGCTCAGGGCTGGAGAGGAATTTGCAGTGGGAAGAGGAGGATCCAGTTGTCATGGTCCATGTAGGTACCAACGACATAGGTAGAACTAAGAAAGAGGTTCTTCATGGAGAGTATGAAGAATTAAGTACCAAATTGAAAAGCAGAGCCTCAAAGGTTACCATTTCTGGATTATTAACTGAGCCATGTTGGAATTAGCATGGGTACATAAAGTTAGAGAGATGAATACATGGCTCAAAGACTGGTTTGGGAGAAGTGGGTTCTGGTTTGTGGGGCACTGGCACCAAAAGCACTGGGGAAAGTGGGGGGCTGTACCATTGAGACGGTTTACACCTGAACCATACTGGGACCGATGTTCTTGTGAACTACATAACTAGTGAAGTAGAGAAGGTTTTGAACTAAATAGTGGGGGCAAGGGATCAAATGTGGAAAGATGTGGTATATCAAAGACTAGAGACAGGTTAAGAGAGCAAAATAGTAATATGGGAAATGAGGGCCAGCAAATGGCAGGAAGGGTCAGAGAAAAAAATCTAAGAACACACCAAGAATCAATGTCACAAAGATAACAAAAAGACAAAACTAAAGGCTCTGTATCTGAATGCGTGTAGCATTCATAACAAAGTAAACAAATTGATAGTGCACATTGAAGTAAATAAATATGACCTGATAGCCATTACAGCGACACGGCTGCAGGATGACATGGATTGGGTTCTGAATATTGAGGGACATACGACCTTCAAGAAGAGTAGGAAGCTAGGTAAATGTGGAAGGGTAGCACTGTTAATCAAGGATGGCACTTGTGATGACCTAGGTTTAGGAGGTCAGGATGTAGAATCAGTTTGGGTGGAGATGAGGAAAGGTAGGGGGAAGAAACCACTAGTGGGAGTGGTCTATAGTCCCCCTAACAGTAACCACAACGTAGGACAAAGTATACAAGAAAAAATATGTGGTCCTTGTGATAAAGGGACGACAATAATCATGAGTGACTTTAATTTACATCTAAACTGGAAAAATCAGGTTGACAGTAATGGCCTGGATGAGGAGTTCATAGATGGCTTTCGAGAGAGTATCTTAGAGCAGCATGTTTGGGAACCAACCAGAGAGCAGGTATTGTGTAATGTGACAGGATTAAGTAATGACCTTAAGGTAAAGGCACCCCTAGGTAGCAGTGACCACAATATGATTGAATTTTACATCCAGATTGAAAGGGAGAAGACTGGGTCTAAGACTAGTATTTTAAAGTTAAATAAGGGCAACTATGTGGGGATGAAAGCTGAGCTAGCTGAAGTGAACTGGGAAACTAGGCTAGAGGATAGATCAATAGAGAAGCAGTGGCAGATGTTTAAGCGGATTTTTCAGAATACTCTGGATGAATATATTCCTGCTATAAGGAAAAATTCTAAAGGAAGGATCCACCATCCATGGTTAACTAAAGATGTTAAGAAAAGCATAAACTTAAGGAAAAAGCATATAACTGTGCAAAGATGAATGGCAGGTCAAATGATTGGTCAGAAAGAATGGCTAAAAGGTTAATCAGGAGAAAGAAATTAGAGTATGTGAGAAAGCTAGCTAGAGATGTAAAAATGGGTAACAAGAGTTTCTACAGGTATTTAAACAGGAAAAGAGTAGGTCAAGTGAGTGTTGGCCTTGTGGAGAGTAAGAATGGGGAGTTATAGATAATAAGGGAATGGTGGATGAAATGAACAAATATTTTGCTTCTGTCTTCATGATAGAGGATACAAAAAACATTCCAGTAATAGCTGTAAATCAGGAGGTGGAGGGGAGAGAGGAACTTGGTGAAATTACAATCACTAGGGAAGCAGTCCTGAGTAAACTAATGGAACTGCGGGTTGACAAGTCTCCAGGTTCTGATGGTCTTCATCTGATGGTCTTAAAAGATGTGGCTAATGAGGTAGCAGGTGCATTGGTGTTAATTTTCCAAAATTCCTTAGGTTCTGGAAAGGTTCCATCAGACTGGAAAGTAGCAAATATAACCCCTCTATTCAAGAAGGGAGGGAGGCAGAAAACAGGAAACTATAGGCCAGTTAGTTTGATGACTGTTGGCGGGATGGTGTTAGAGTTGATCATTAAAGAGGTTATAGCTGAGCACTTAGAAAAACACAAGGCAATCGGCAAGAGTCAGCATGGTTTTGTGAAAGACCGTTAGGAAAGTACGTTGTGAAGAAGACATAAGGAGTTTGCAGATGGATATAGCTAAGATGAGTGAGTGGGCAAAAATCTGGCAGGTAGAGTATAATGTGCGAAAATGTGAAGTTGTTCAATCTGGCAGGAAGAATAAAAAAGCAGAGCATTACTTAAACAGAGATGAACTGTAGAATTCTGAGGTGCAGGGAGATCAAGGTGTTCTCGTGCATGAGTCGCAAAAATGTTAGTATGCAGGCGTAACATGTAGTTAAGAAGGCTAATGGAATACTATCCTTCATTACGAGAGGAATTAAACATAAAAGTAAGGATGTTATGCTTCAGTTATACAGGGCATTGTCGAGACCGCATCTTGAATACCATGTGCGCAGTTTTGGTCTCCTTATTTAAGGAAGGATGTAAATGTGTTGGTGGTGGTTCAGAGGAGTTTTACTAGATTGATACCTCGAATGGGTTGTCTTATGAGGATAGGTTGGACAGGCTGGGCTTGTATCCACTGGAGTTTAGAAGAGTGGGGGGTGATTTGATTGAAGTATATAAGATGCTGAATTGTCTTGACAAAGTGGACGTGGAAAGGATGTTTCCTCTTGTGGGTGAGTCCAGAACTAGGGGTTACCGTTTTAAAATTAGAGGTCACCCTTTTAGGACAGAGATGAGATGTTTTTTCTTTGAGGGTTATGTGACTTTGGAACACTCTACCTCAGAAGGTGGTGAAAGCAAGGTCACTGAATGTTTTTAAGGCATAGGTAGATAGATTCTTGTTAGGCAAGGGAATCAAAGTTTTTCGGCGGTAGATAGGAATGTAGAACTTGAAACACAAATGGATCAGCCATGATCTTATTGAATGGTGGAGCTGGCTTGAGGGGCCAAATTGCCTACTTCTGCTCCTATTTTGCCTGTTTGTGTGCTTGTTAGTATGATGATGTAGGCCTTGGTTGCTCCATATAACCTGCATGGAAATGAGCTGATCTTGCATGAGAGTACAAGGTCGGAACACTTAAATAATTTATTGACATTCCTTCACAACATACTGGGAGTGCCATGAGATGGGGTGCAGATGTTGGGTTTTAATGCAGTAAGGGGCTACTGGCTGGCTGAAAGCTCAGACAATTTATTTTTTTTCTTGCCGGCATTGACTGGCATGTGCCATTGAAAGCCAATTAATAACAAGTAAGTTAATTATGGAAGGTGCCCCTTTATTATGGATTGAGTCATCCAGTCAGCAATAAATCATACATTTCAGGGAGGCTGGGAATGAATATTCCAAATGGGGACTTAACAAAGTGAATTGTCGCTCAAGTGCCCCAGTCTCATTAAGGGGTAATCCTAAACTAAGAATTTTGTGGGGTGTTACTGAGGCAGGTGTGCCAGCCCTCACGATTTTATATGCGAATTCTCAACCAAATCAATCTTCCACAAACTCATGAGAGGTTGATGTGGTGAACTATAAATGAGTAATATTGGGGGCTTTAATTACCCAAATGTCAGTTCAGCTAATGTTAGAATAAAGAGAAAGGAAGGGGTGGAATTTCTGAAATATGTTCAGGTGAACTTCCTTGACCATCATGTCCTCAGTCCAACTGGGAAGGAGGCATTGCTGAATCTGATACTGGAGAATGAGATAGGCTGATTGGACCAACTGTCTGTGAGAAAGCAGTTGGATAACAGTGATCATCGTATTGTAAAGTATAGATTAGTAATGGAAAAGAGCAAGGAACAATGTAGAGTAGAACTCCTAAATTGGAAGAGGGCTAACTTCAGTGGGATGAGAGGGGACCTAGTCAGGGTAAAATGGAACCAAAGACTGATGGGAAGATCTGTAACGGCACAATGGATGATCTTTAAAGAGGAGATGTTTCAGGTACAGGCTAGCTACATTCCAACAAGTGTGAAAGGTAGGGGAACAAAAACCAGGGCTCCTGAGATAACAAAGGAGATAGGGAAGACAAAAAAAAGAGGGTACACGATGCATGTCAGGCGAATTCTTCAAGCGAGACCAGGCCAAAAACAAAAAGTTGAGAGGGGAAGTGAAAAGGAAAATAGGACTGGCAAAAAGAGAATATGAGAACAGAATAACAGTTAACATAAAAGGGAACCCAAAATCATCATCTGGCATGCAACTGAGAAAACAGTGACTTTAAGGAATGCTTAAATCCTCAGTGATTCATTCATTTCTACTTTGTTGCTGGTTTAGCTTTGTTTCTAGCTGGGTTACCACTCATCTCAGCTCATGCATGCAAGATGAACAAGACAAACCACAGCTCGAATGGAAACTCTCCTCTGCACTGCAAATCTGAGGGTGACTCATTTTTGTGGACACGAGAGTGGCAGCAGGTGTACCATATACATTCAGTGGCTGCTCACTTCAAGTTCAGTTGAACAGTGTTCCCTCTCCACAGCACTGCCCCTAAGTTGTGAAGATGAGGAAGGCAGCCATGAGAAGGTATGAGAACATGCAAACTATTTTTCACATAGGCTATAAATTGTGTGAGCCTATTCCTCTTTTATAACCTTTAATCTTTAGAAATTAGCAGAAAATTACTTCCACATGTATGAAAGAAAAATGATGAATGTTTTGAAGCTGAATATGTCACAACACTATTGAAGGGGAATTGAAAGCACTGGTAGTGATATCCCTCAAAGTAACTAAATAAGTAGCTCTGTGATATTGCCCTGCTGCCTTTGTGTCCCTGTTGTTCGGGACTTCTACTGCTGGTTGGAAGAATTTTTAGCGTCTGTCAATCATGGGGAGTTTTGACCACACTGACCATAGTAGAGGCTAAAGGGCAGAATCATACGGCAGCGTTGCCGGTGGGTGTCATGTCTGGCGAGAGCGGGCAAAATGGTGAGAGAGCCAAAAATCGGTTTCAAGCCATTGTGAAACCAGTTCGCGATTGCTCGCTCCATCTGTCAATGGTGGGCCGCATTTCCTGCCACCACACATTGGGATCCTAATTTCAATAATTTAGCACCTCATTATAAGCCCTGCTCGCTGGAATCATCCCCCCATGTCAAATTTACAGCCCACGTCGGTGTGACTTCAGAACACATGCTTCATGGCGGCCTTTAAAAGGTGTGCACCTGGCCACCTGAACTTCGAGGGGAACACACACAATGCTTGAGCAATGCTCGTGAATATCGCCTGTAGGACATCAAGGAAGAGGCGCATGTTGCATGCATGAGCTGATATGAGTGGCAACCTAGCCAGAAACAAAGGTAAACCAGAAACAAAGTAGAAGTGAATGAGGATTTAAGCATTCCTTAAAGTCACTGTTCACAAAAGCACAGAACTTTATGCATTTCAACCGGGATCAGGAAAGCCAAGGAGCAGGAACGCTGGGATTTGCGCAGTTCTCTGGTTTTTCACAGGCACAGGGTGCCATCGACTGCACTCACGTGGCACTTAGATCTCCATGGCAACAAGCAGTCAACTACATCAGCTGCAAGGGCTTCCATTCACTGAATGTTCTGCTGGTGTGCAACCACCACAAACACTTCCTACAGGTCTGTGCACGATTCCCAGGGAGCGCCAAAAGACTGATACATCCTCAGCAGGCTAGGTCCCTGACGTCATCCAGGGGCCACAGAGGCTGTAGGGTTGGCTCCTTGGGGACAAGGGCTACCCACAGAGGGCGTGGCTGATGAGGCCTATGTGGTGGCCTCGGACTGCAGCAGAGTGACTGTATAACAGGGCTCATGCCATGATCGGGACTTTGGTGGACAAATGATAGGCATTTTGAAAATGCCTCGACAGATCTGGTGGAGTACTGCAGTGCAGTCCACCGAAGGTGTCATACATCATCATAGCTTGCTGAGTGCTACACAAGCTGTGGCTGCAAAAGGGGGAGGACCTGGTTGTGGAGGAGATGGAAGTGCTGCATGTCTCCTCCGATGAGGACGTTGAAGGGATTGATGGTGATGAGGCCCTCGAACTCGAGGATGCATGCAATGAGGCCATTGCACTGGCCAGATGAGGCAGGTGTGCTCGAGAGGCCCTCATAGCCGCAAGATTTGTGGAGGATGATGACGACGACATGCAGTGAGGAAGCTCCATAGATTTTACATAGCCTCTGTGAATGTCTGAATCCTGTCTGGCTGAGGGCAGCTCGCTTGTGCTCTGTGATCAGGGTCATATCATGGAGATGCAGCCGTGAAACATTAAATGCACCTGATCCTTTGTCAGACCTCAGCACCTGTCTGCTTCAGGAGCACACCGTCACCGGTCACAGATACTGAAGAGATGGGGGCCAGCCCCACCTTAAAGATGCTGTGAGCACAGAGAGAATGATGAAACACTGTGACGCCTGCCCATGACATTCTGGCAGCAATGCCAAGCACCATTGAGGTGCAGGTATCAGTAAAGTGTCCAGTGAGTGTGAAGCCGGACCATCACTTTGGTCTGAAGGCTGCAAAAAGCACAGGGAAGACACCTTGGACTGAGACACCTACCGTTATCATGTGCCTGAACCAAGATTTCACACCTGAGTGACACGAACACTGCTCATTATAAGAAGGAGCCATAGGCAAGGAGAGGTCCTTGGGAGTTTATTTACAATAGTGAACATTATGTGCAAGTGACATAACATCCCTGTTCACGCTGTGCAACTACATCTTCTTAACCTTCCTAACCCTGCTGCAATGTCTTTGTGCTCCCCGATATCCACAGCGGAGGTGGAGGCAGCCTGTCTTTGATGACTTTGGCGGGTATCCTCTGGTGGGCCGAAGCTTGGAGGGCCCCGGCCTGCTTTGGGTTTCCTGCTGTGGGTTAGCTGCACTGTCTTCAGTCTGTGGAACTGGAGCTGCGGGGGTCACAGGAAGAGGGGATTTGGATCAGTTAGACATTCTCAGAGTCACCTAGATGGATGTCCTTGGGATGTCGAGCTGATCCTCTTCCGTATGGGTGCCCAACGGCCCCTGGCTGATTCCTTGGAGAGAAGGGGAAGCTGGAGTGAGATTGAGCTGCCCTGCACCCCTCTTGCATCGACAGACTTGGTGGTTAACTATGGGTTGGCGATGGAGTTCAGCCTGCGCAGCAGTGAAGAACTGACATCCTGGACCAAGGTCTCCATGGTGGCCACCATCCTGCCGGTGTTGACCTTGATGCATCGGCATGCAGGTGCTATCATCTTGGACTAAAGGCAGATAGACCCCTCCATCCTCCCATCTGAGGAGTGCACCAGACATCCCTTCCTGATGTTCCCGCGATCGTCTTTGCAGCTCCACCAACTGATTGAGGGCCGAGTCCAGGGGCTCATCATCTGACTCAGACTCAGCAGATTCCTTGCTTCCAGCAGTCCCCTGAGTGCCAGTGATCAAGGATGTCCCTGCCTGGGGAATAGATTGTGTGCTGTGCTCACCAGATTGTGACCCTGAGTCTACTCTAAATCTAGCTCCCACTGAGGTTTTTGTCACTGTGCTGCTGCAGGGTGTGGGTGAGTGCCGTGACAGCTCTTCCATGGTGCTGCCATCAGGGTCCTCATCTGAGGTGCTCTTGGCGCTGGGGTCTGGGTCACGGTTTCCTGAGGGCGACGTGCCAGATGTGCCTAGGACAGAAATTGGAGACTATTAGTGCTTGGAAGCCTGGTTGAACACAGACCCGTGGACCCAGAGTACCGTTGAAAGAGGGATGATGTGGTACAGGACCCTCATGTGAGTGTTCACTGCTGACCTCACCATTGCCGCAGGAATAGTTGTGTCCTCTCCGGGCAGCTGCAATGCTCAACTCTCAAATGGAGTGAGACCCAGCACTCTACCCCTGGTCTGGGACCTCTTCCGGTGTTTTAAGCAGGACAAGATCACGCACAAGGCAGGTGGAAAGAGTGTGAGCGAGGCATATTCCAGGCCAAATGAAAAGGGTGGTAGGCATGCGTGCGTGCTGAGTGGAGCCGTGAACAGGATGAGGAGGCACTCTCCAGGGGAAATGAGGCCAGATGGAGATGTGAGGGTATGTGTGAGAGAGTGAATGGTGATGTCCCTTGAGCTGGCAGTGAGTGAGATGCCAGTGAATGTGTGATGGGCTTGTGATTTGGTGAGTTGAGATTGATGAGATGGTTGAGATCATTCATCCATTTTCTGCACTAGATGGCCAACCTCTTGTGTGCAGATTGGGACTGATCACCTCTGCGTCTGGCTTCCAAGCCAGAGTGGTGAGACTGATGGGCCTCCTGTGGCCAGAGCAGGGTTAAAGGATTTCATGGCACGCCTCCGCAACGTCCAGAAGGTGTCCTATAGGGATGCTTCACTAAAACGGCCGCATTTTAAAAATGGTACCCGGTGTGAGGAAATGGCAAGGGAATGGCTTGGTGTGCCAGTCGGAGGCCTGCCACCTGTGATCCGGTGTGCTTCCCGTGACTGCTTAATCCATGAGGCAGTAAGGGGACGATACAGCGCGAAAACCTGCTATTGTTGCCGATGGGTAAGACAACATTTTTCGTGCCCACTACTGCACTTTGTGCAAATCTGGGATGATTCTACTCAAAGTCTTACAATAGGTACAACAGAAAAATGACTGATGGCAGTATGTTTGTGAGGTTGTATATTGAGATGTCATTAAGAACATCATTCAAATTAACAATGGATTGTGCAGCAAATCTAAAGAAACCTATATGTACAGCTTTGCTGCCTCCTAGTATCTCAGAGTGAATGAAATCCTCTTAACTCCAGCTGTCAAGGGAGCGTTGGTCAAAAGGTTAAGGGACAGTTTTGCCACAGCAGCGATATACATGCTCTTATTTGTCTAGAATACAGAAGGCTAAGGACTGACCTGATACCGGTTCTTAAGGTTATGAAAGGGTTTCATAAGGTAGGTGCAGAGGAAAAAAATTCCACTTTTTGGGGTGCCCAAAACTCAGGGCCATAATGAAAATATAGTCACCAATAAATCCAATAGGAAATCTAGAAAAGCGTCTTTACCCAGAGAGTGATAAGAATGTAGAACACGTTATCACAATGAGTATGAAGTGAATAGATATATTTAAGGGGAAGCTAGATAACCATGAGGAAGAAAGGTATAGAAGGGTTTGTTGGTGGGGTTAGCTGAAGTAGAATGGAAGGAGGCTTGTATGGAACATAAACACCAGCATATGCTTGTTGGTCTGATTGGCTTGTTTATGTATTGTAGACTTTATGTAACTCTGCAAAGATTTCTCTTCCGTTGCAAGTGTCTATACTTGTGCCTGAATGTTGCGTGTGTACAGGAGCAGCAAGTAACGATCTTAAACATCCTGACTTCTTTTCGTACACATGCACTTGAGTCTTTGTGCCTTAAATAACCCTGAAGTGTGGTCTGTGATTGTGGCATTAGTGAGTATTATTGTAAGCATAAAGTTGAGGCTTGGTGTATGTTTTATTGACCGGTTATACTGGGCTGTTTGTATTGAAGTAAAGCTGTTTCAGCAATGCCAAGCCTAATTTAGGTATTCATTCCAAGATAGTTACTGAAGGTTTGTCCCTTTGAATTTGCACTGGCTGTACTACAAAGTTTGAAAAGCTTATAGGTGTCCCATGATAAAAAAATTTAGGTTTTAATATTTTTTTGTTTACTGAGCCAACAGAAAAATCTTTTTTTTGCTACCTCAAAAATTAACTTGCATTCAGATGCTGGTAGCTATTGCATTCCCTGGCAGGGAGGCAACATACCACAGGCAGTGTAACTCCGGTCTTCTGGCCCCATACTTACTAAACAGGTAGACTTTTCATCTGTTATTAATCTTGAGTTGGCTGTTGTTCTGTCTTCTAACAACTAGTTACAGAGTGGTATTATTTGACATAGCCTTGCTAAACTGTTCCTGGAGAACACAATTTAAAGGTGTACTCACAAAAAGGAAATTGGGGCCAAACCAGGGTATGAACAGCAACTTGTATTTGTATAGCATCTTTAACATTATGAAATGTTCATAGGTGTGCCACAGGAGCATCATAAAACAAAAGTATGACACTGAGCAATATAAGGAGGTATTAGGTTTGATGACCAAAACCTTGGTCAAAAAGGTAGGCTTTAAGGAATTTCTTAAAGGAGGAAAATGTGATAAAGAGATAGAGAGGTATAGGGAGAGTATTCCAAAACTTGGGAGCTAGGCATCTGAAGGTACAGTCACCAATGATAGAACAGTTAAAATTGGGGATACATAAGGAGCCTGAATAAGATGAGCAGATATCTCGAAGGGGTGCGGAGCTGGAGGAAATTATAAGATAGGGAGGGCAAAGCCATGGAGGAATTTGAAAACAAGGATGAGAATTTTGAAATCAAGGCAGTGCTTGACTGGGAGAAAACATACATTGGCAAGCACAGAGGTGATAAAGGAACAGAACTTGTTACGAGTTGAGACATGAGCAGCAGAGTTTTGAATTACCTTAAGTTTATGGAGAGTAGAATGTGGGGGACAAGCCAGGAGTACATTGGAAAATTTGAGTCTAGAGGGTTTCAGCAGCAGATGAGCTGAGAGAGGAGTGAAGTTGGGCGATGTTAAGGAGGTGGGAATAGGCGGTCTTAGCGATGGCATGAATATCAAGTTAAAAGCTCATCAAGATTGCAAACAGACTAGCTTAATCTCAGACAGTTGCCAGGGAAAGGGAGGGAGTCAGTAGCTAGGGAACGGGGTTTGGAGCCGGGACTGAAAACAGTGTTTTCAATCTTCCCAATATTTAATTGGAGAAAATTTCTGCTCATCTAGTATTGGATGTTAGGTAAGTGGTCACAATGTAGCAATAGTAAAGGAGTTGAGAGAGGTGGGGATGGGTTTTATCAGCATACATGTGAAACCTAATTAAGAAGCAAAATACTGCGGATACTGGAAATCTGAAATAAAAACAGAAAATGCTGGCAAAACTCAGTAGGTTTGGCAGCACCTGTGGAGAGAGAAACAGAATGCTTTCGAGTGATGTTGCCGAGGGCCAGCATGCAGATCAGAAATAGGAGAGGACCATCAGTGGTAACATTGTGGGAGCAGCAAGAGATTGCAAATAATTCACTGGCTACAGTTAGATAAGAATGGAAACAGCTGAACAACAGTGGAGAGGTAATAGAGGAGGATAGTGTGGTCAACCACGTCAAAGGCTCCAAACAGGTCGAGAAGGACAAAGAGGAATACTTTGCTTTTGTCACAGTCACATAAGATGTCATTTATGACTTTAGTAAGAGCTGTTTCAGCACAGTGCCGGGGAGGATACTTGATTGGGGACATTCAAAGATGGAATTCCAGTAAAGGTGGGATTGGACTTTGGAGTTGGGATGGTAGTTTAGAAGGACAGTGAGGTCAAGGGTTATTTTTTTTTCCTGAGGATGCATTGATGCTGGCAGAGAAGGACAACACCAGAAGAGAGAGAACTGTTTTTGGTATCGACCAGGAGGGGAAGTTGGGAGTAAGCAGTTTGTGGGAATAGAGTCGAGGGAGCAGGAGATGAACTCAGAGAGGGCATGAGGGGAAATAGGAGGGAAACTAGAGAAAGATGCAAACTCGGGACTATGGCAGGTGGGAGTATTAAAAGAAGCTAGTGGAAGGGAGTGGCACAGCAGCAACAGCTGATCAGATGTCTTGATCTCAGTGACAAAGAAGCCCATGAGCTCCTTGTACTTGTTGGAGGGGAAAGGGTTTAAGAAGATGGTTTGCGGTAGAGAAAAGTAGCCATTTGCATTCCAGGATGATCCTGGATTAGTGAGTTGATTTAACAGATGAGACCAGGACCTGATGGTGTCTCTGTCTCTGACTTACCCCACAACTTGGTTTCTCTTTCTATAGATTATGCCAGACATGCTGAGTTTTTCCAGCATCAGCAGCATTTTGCTTATATCTTAGTGATTTATGTGATTTAGCCAAATCTGGTGGTGGATGGATGGCAAAACCAGTTGCCCACCATACCCTTTTAAAGCCAGCATTCCTTGAATTAGGAGAGTGCAGATGAGCGCCGTATCGGGGGAATGGCCAGGGTGAGAGAGAGTTATTGTTATTCGGGACTGGGACATCAACAGTGGAGATGGGGGTGTGGTTGAGTACAACAGTAGCTGCAGAAGTGTTATGATGAACTGAAGGTCAAAATTGGGATTTTGAAAGTACAAATTAAGGAAAAGAATATAATTCAGGGAAGTATTAAAATATTTGTTTGTAGTATTTGCAATTTTTATTTGCATTTTTAATTTGCCACAATACATTGACATGAATGTTTATACATCTGTGTTTTAAACTTTTACACAGCTCTATTTTTTAAAAAATTGTGATCCTATTTATAGATTACTTCGCTACAAATATGTTTGTTTTTGACAACCTATCTTTTGAGTAACCTTGGCCAAAAGTCAAACTGAAACAGTAGCTAGGTTAGGAAGAATTATTTTTAGAGGACAGGGACTTTTTACACTTAAAACTCTTCTGATTGGCTATCATGTATCATTGCAGCCCTAGTTTGGGGGAGTGGGGAGAACCCTTTTTTGTTATGACTGATATTTTGTTTCATGTTACAAAACCCTGCACTCAGTCAGGTCCATTATTGCGCCATTGGTCCAGAATATGCAAATAATCAAAGACCAGGTGAGCATGAACAATGAGTTTTCATTGGTTATAATTAGTTGAAGTGTTAGGCTGCATTACTTGAACTCTAAGAACACCGGTAGTGGTAACTATCTTCGTTCTAAGAAATTGGGTGGTTTTGATGCAATACAATCATTTGTCATTTCTTGGAGCTTCCTGTAGAGCTCATATAAAACTGTTGCACAGAAAAAAGTGACTATACCCAGTTTGTACATAACATTCTACAGGAGATGTTAAATTACGCTTGTTAGCAAGAATAACTGCTGAGTGAATAAATTGTGATAGACCGTCTGCCTTCCTGTTTGACAAACTACTATATACTTCAACTACTGATTGACTAAAACCCATACTTATTTAAAATAATGTAGTAATGAGTGACTAATAATGAGATGTGGTTGTTGATGCCTACAATTGTATTTACCGAATAGAAGTTGCAATGGAAAATCAGCACTCCAAGTAAGAATCACACTCCTTCTGCTATATTTACTTGGGAAGGTTACTTTTTTTTAAAAAAAGTTCTTCACTTTCTGGCCAAGTCTTCACTTGTGCATTTATTTGAAGTAATTTCTAAATAACATTTTGCTTGATGGCTTGTGATCTTTCTAATTTCTCTGTCTTTTTTCATTTGTAAACTGCAGCTTACATGTATAGCGATACATGCAAGTAGGTTATCATTTATTACCTGAAATTTCCTGAACTTGTACAATCATCATGTTGCACAGTTTGAATTCCAACACACTGACTAGTGTTCTATAACAAGAACTGCAGTAATCAATGTAAATTATTTAAGATAAATTCTGATGGTGTGGTTGGTCTGGAAAGATGAACAAAACTCATGTTTGAGTTTTTTAGTCTGATGGGATAATGTGGGCCTGAAGTGGATCCTCGACAGCTCAAGTGAGCTCTTAGGCAGTGCAATTGTTGTGTATCCTCCTGGATCTTGATGGTCCAGTGGATCCACTCTTCACCATAATTCAGACTCTGAAACATCAGTGTTCCTCCTAAAACTATTTTTAGGCACTGGACTGTTCACTATTGAAAGTTCACAGCTTGAAAATCAGGCTCTTTGCTATATTTTCAATGCATTTTGTTCTTACTGTAAAATAAAGTTGAATTAAATGGTTTAAGTCTTGAACGTTAACTGATCTATGAGGAATACATTGCGTTAATATAGTGAACAAATGTTTTAGCTTTTGCAGTGCCCAAGCTACCTTTGTTTATCTGGTTTAGGAACAAAATGAACAATGTGGGGTTGAGGGAGGGAGAGGGAGAATTCATCCCTCATTGAAGATAGGCGTTCAAGCGTGTTCAATGTGTTCAAGTGTGCCATCCACTGCTGGGAGTATTGAAAGATGGGGCCACACCCTGATGTTTTTTCAGTTACACATGCTAAATAGCCTCTGAATTGATAATTACCCTATGGGGTGGAAATTGCCAGCATTCCGAGGCCACAGTGGTTGGCTGTGTTTGTATATTTTGTTTCCCCATCTTATGCAGTGGTTGACTTGACTTAACATGCTGCATTTCTGCTGATGTCGTGTAGGTTGTGGAAATGACTAAAGCTATTTATACAAGGTACGGTTTGCTACAGGGACTTCAAAGTAATTTGTGTGCAATCTGAATGAATGCTATTATTACACACTAAAGAATAGTGAAAGATTGGGTGAGCTGCCAGTGGAAGAGTGCCAGAGTCAGGTAGCTTGCCCCTAATATTTTGCATGTAATAAAAACAGAAAATTGTGAAAATACTCAGCAGGTCAGATAGCATCTGTGGAGAGTGAAACAGAATTTTTTCTGTTTTTATTTCACATTTTCAGTGTGCACAATATTTTGCTTTTATTTGAATATTTGCATCAAGTGTGAACATTGTGCTGGACATGGCCCAGGTGTTTTAAATGTAAAATAGAACTTTCTGTGTTTTACCCTGGCAATAATTCTATCCTTAAGAGAGCACCGTCTACTGCGCTGTGATATTTTCATTTTTTCTGCACCAAATGATTCAGTTTCCTGCATTTTGGTGACTTTGTGATAGTTGGTTTTTTTTATTGGCTTATCTACACTGTTTAATCGCTACAAGCAATTACACTGGTAGAACTGCAATGAGTAAACTTCCCTTTTGACATTAAGCTATTGAATTTTTAGGAGACAAATAATGGTTCAGAATTGGTTGAATCGAGTTGCTTTATTCCCCCTTGTGGCCATTTTAGAGTGACTTTGGGAAACCAGAGTGTAAGTTGATCAGAGAGGAATGTAGAGGAAAAAGTATTCTCATTTTTTTAAGGTATTGTTTCATTTTAACTTTGACCTGCATTTTTAATATTTCTTTTCTTGAATGGTTGTCCATTTTGAAAATCCTCTGTGCATTTTCTAGATTCCCAAATGGACTACAGTGATTATGCTACCTATTTATTAAATTGAACTTCATGAATGTGCAAACCATATGGAATCTGGACTCCTAAGAGGAAAATCTCCATTTACTCCTCAAGGAATCTTAGGCAGAAATTTCAATTTCAATGGAAGGAAAGTCATTTGCCTGGATCTTTATGCCTCTGTCTGTGTTGGAACGAACAAATAGCGGACAGGACCTGATTCAGGGACTCCTGCCCTCATTCTCATTTCTGCCAATTTTTGCTGATGTAAGGTAAGGATGCAGGTAGTGAGCCTGCATACAGCACTCTTGATCTTGCTGGCTCCATTCTGGGGGTGGGCATTTTGATGGAGTTGGGCCAACTTTTGTAGGAGACATGGTTAACGGCACCTCAGGTGAGTCATGAACCATGGGAGAGCCCAAGTTTGGAGTCGAGAATGAAAGAAACAATCTGGCATTCAACGTCCTTTTGGTAAATACTTTCCTCCTTGCCTTCTCATAAATCTATCAAACACAGCCAGTGAGATTCCTAATGAAGAAACCTTTAATCCAGTCCAAATAAACACACAGGTATTGAAAAACCACTTCAGAGAAAGGTCAAGTTATTATTAGGTCATAAAACTGTTAATCAAACAAAGCTGACAGTCCCCTTTGCAATTGTGTCTATAAGAAAGACTGAATTGGCTGAAGCCCTTTTAGAAAGGGGAGGTTGAAGGGTGACCTGTTGAATGTCCTTAAGATTTTAAAAGGATTTGATGGGGTAGTTGTAGAGAAAATATTTCCTCTTGTGAGGCAGTCAAAACTAGAAGCAGAAATACAAGATCATCACAAAAAAATCCTGTAGGAAATCCAGGGGGAACCTCTTTACCTAGAGGAAAGTTGGAATATAGGTGAATGTGCATAGGACGATGTGAGAATGGAAATTGGTGTGAATTAAGCTATGGGTAACAGAGTTTTGGATGAGCTCAACTTTATAGAAGGTGGAAGCTGGGAAGCCAGTCAGGAGTGCTTTGGAATAGTCAACTCTAGAATGAACAAAGGGTTTCAGCAACAAATGAGCTGAAGCAGGATCAGAGACAGCTAATGTAATGGATGTGGAAGTAGGCAGTCTTAGTCGTGGAGCAGATATATAGTCAGAACTCATCTTGGGGTAAAAATAGGATGCCAATGTTATGAACAGTCTGGTTTAGCCTTGGGCAGTTGCCAGGGAGAGGGATGGCGTCAATAGCTTTACAACCAGTAGATTACTATTGAATATAGTCCCTGTGGTTATGCAGACCTACAAAGCGGGCAGTCTTTGAACAGCAAGTGAATGAGTGACAAGTTAATTTGTTTTTTCTCTCACATACTTGACCACCTTTAACATCAGACTGTAGTTTAAGTACAAACCAGATTTTGGCTTTCCAACAGATGTTCAACACATTGGCTGTATTTTACTAGCCCTCTAGGGACAAATTTGGAGGTGGGGGGTGCCCCATAAAATGGTGGGGGGAGGCAGGAGGTGGAGTGCCTATTGTCTTGCTGCCACTATAGCATTTTACCAGCAGTGGGGAGGGTGTAGGACAGCCCTCCTGCTCAGAGACCAATTAAGGACTTCCTGCTGCCACCGCTAGCATTTAACCATTAGTGGAGATGCGTTCTGCCACTTAGGGAGATTGCCTGGTGAATCCTTTTAGCCAGCCTGCAAGCTCGAGAGTGTCGGAGCTCTCCTGATTGGGCCGATGGAGTGCAAACCCCCACCACCCCTCCGCCGTAACCAGCCATGACCACCCCCAAGGCAAACCTCCCTGGCCTCACCACCAACCTCCTGCTCCTTCTAGGGACTACCTGACTGGCTCTGGCAACCCCAAGCCCCAAAGTCCCAATTAGCAGTTGGGAGGGCAGCCTGCATTTATGTTATCCTCTCTGCTAGGCAAAGTCACAACAGTGGCCACTGCTCCAAGACACCCTATGAATGACTTGACAACACTTGGGGTTGGCGCCAGCCCATTAAACGGATGGGAGCCTGGCAACAACTAATTAGGTGCTGGATGTCCAAAAAATACAGCTAGGGTTCCCACAAATACTGAAATGGAGTTACCCCTTACCCTGGCTTTTGGAGCCTGTCTTTGGGGGCCACCACTGCAGCAACAATACTCTGGTGAAAGTGTGTATGATAATTTTCTTTTTCTTTAAAGCGTTAGAAAGGTTACAGAGGAAGTTTACCAGTATGTTACCAGGGATGAGCGACTTCAGTGATGAGGAGAGATTTAAAAAATTAGAACTGTTTTCCTTGGAGTAGTTAGAGAAGGTTAAGAGGTGACCTTCTAGAGGTTTCCAAGATGATGAGAGGTTTTAATAAGAGTAAATAGGGAAAAAATACACTCTCCGATGAGTAGGTCAATAGCTAGAAGTCATGGATTCAAAATCATTGGGAAAGATCTAGTGGGCATGTGAGGAGAAATATTTTCACTGAGTTGTCAGGAATTGGAATGTTCTACCTCTACCCGCTCCTGTGCTATAAGTTTCTAAGGTTCTATATTTTGTTTATTTTGTTTTTCAAGTCACTGATATTAAAGTCAATATGAAGTCATTCAATATTTTCAAAGATTAGACACTTATTGAATTGATTGTTGACCATCGGAGCTCTTTAAACTTTCTCCATCCCTCCCCCAATACTCATTATTGTCCGACCCAATGCATTTTTCTCCATGAGCAGGGTCAACAGCTGTTGAAGTTGCTTGATGATCGGCCAACAGGAGTTTGATTCCTGTCAGCTGTGACTGATCCTCTAAATCTTTCCAGCTTGCTTCCTTCCTCCTCCCCTCACCCACCTGTTTGTGAAGGAATACTGCATTATCTTACTGTTGCATGTCGAGACCAGGCGAAGATCCAGTGAACTGATCATTTAAAGGAAATTTGAAATTGCTTTGCATGAGAGACCTTTGGCATTTTATGCTGTACATATTTGTCTTTTTTCCTTTATTATTGATAATATATAAATCATCTAACCTGTTAATATTTTACAGTGAATAGCAGTTCTTTAAGTGACAGGATTTTGACTTAACAACTTGTATTGATTTGTTTTTGTTTTGCGCAACTGTTGGTTTAAAGTGAAGGTGAGAGGGGGCTGGAAGTTAGTAAGAGTGAGAAAGTGTATCTCATGAAAAACACCATATTGTGGGAAAACTCTCTTAAGAAACCAATATGGTATCACTCAACGATAGAATTCCTCCACATGTTGTCCACATGCAGTGTAATTGAATACGTGCAGCTGGCTGCCCACAAATTACTGAATGCCTGTATTATAGGTTGTGCATTCTTTGGCTCAAGAACTGTAGCAAGCTTAAAAAATTTGACAGTGTTTCCTGTTGTGCCTAAAACTGGAGAATTTTCTAGAACGGTGGTTTTCAGTGTGGTTATCTCACAAGCTAGTGACTAAATAAGATTATTGCTCAGTATGGGTTAAAAGGCATTATGTCATTTTAATAAGAGACCTCCCTTTTGTGAGACTATTCTCTCGTGTTTCATTGGCTATGTTCAACATTCCATAAATTTTGCTTAGATGTCTGTGAACCCACTGCGAAATTTACATAAACCATGCACTGCCTATCTATGACACTTATTAAAGTATAGCTCGGCACTACTTATAAATGCAAAGAGCGAAAATGTTTCAGAGCTGGAAATAATGAATTAGGAATGTTATCATACATATTTTTAATAGCTAATCAGATAAGTAAAAATTATAGTAGATTTATAAAATCTAAATGCTGATGTTGGAGGCCGACTGAAATTTTCCATTTGGACTGCAGCCCCCCCACCCCGGTGTCAGCACACAACACTTGCCTGGAGGCGGCCACGCGATAATGGACCAAAGGGCCTGCACTGCAGGTTGACTCTGATGCTTAAAGATGCCATAATGCAAAGCATCACACACCCATAGGGCAAAGATGCTTGTCTAAAATAAGCATTCACCTGCTTTATTAATCAGATATTTGATAACTTAATATCCCAATTGACTACACATGAATGAATTAAATCAGTTTGATGCAGTTGGTAAGTAAGCAGTTGAAAACTGATCAATTAAATCATTAAAGTTTTCTTACTCACCTAGCAACCCCCCAAAATGATTAATAGCAGAAACTTATAAAACAAATTGCTTAAGTTAATTGAGTGTGGTTTAAACCACCATCTTAATTTTTTAATTATCTGAAAATTTACCATGAAGTAACATTTACATAAAAGTTGGTTATTGTTGCCAATATAAAAAACATTAAACTGTTCTGATTTTTTTTAACCAGGTTTTATTGGCCCCAAAAAAGTCTGGGTAAGTTTGAATAAAATTGATCTTTATTTTGAAAATTGCTAAAACTGAGGAAACCAATTGAGGGACTTTTTTTTTAGATAAAAAGAGCATAGGAACATAGGACATGGAGCAGGAGTAGGTCGTTTGACCATTCATGCCTGCTCCATCATTCAATAGACTCGTGGCTAATCTAACTGTGGTTTCAACTCCACTTTCCTGCCTCTCTCCACCAAAAACTCCCAACCCCACTGACCCCCATAACCCTTGACTCCATTGTCTATCAAAAATCTATCTAACTCAGCCTTGAATAAATACACTGCTTTCTGGAGAAGAGAATTCCACAGACTCATGACCCTCTGAGGGGAAATACTTCTCTTCATCTCCGTCTTAAAAAGGAGACCTCCTATTCTTAAACTGTGTCCCCTAGTCCTAGTCTCCCCCACTAGGGGAAACACCCTCCCTGGATCCACTGTATCAAGCCCTCTCAGGATCTTATATGTTTCAATAAGATCACCTCTCATTCTTATAAACTCCAGTGGGTATAGGCTGAACCTGTTCAACCTTCCTTCATCCCAAGAACAAGTCAAATGAACCTTTACTGAACTACTTCTAACACAGTTATATCCTTTATCAGATAAGGAGGCCAAAATTTACACAGTATTCCAGACGTGGTCTCACTAAGGCCCTGTACAGCTGCAGTAAAAGTCCCCTACTTTTATATTCCTTGCAATAAATGACAACTTTCCATTTGCTTTCCTAATCACTTGCTGTATCTGCATACTAACATTTTGTGATTCATGTACCAGATCCCTCTGTATCACTGAATTCTGCAATCTCTCTCCATTTAAATAGTATACTGTTTTTCTTTACTTCTGCCAAAGTGGACAAGTCCACATTTTCCCACATTATACTCCATCTGCCAAAATTTTGCCCACTTATTTAACCTATCTATATCCCTTTGTAGACTTTTTAATGTCCTTTTGACAACTTATTTTCCTAACTATCTTGGTGTCATCGGTAAATTTAGCTACCATACTCTCAGACCCTTCAACCGAATCATTGATGTAGATTGTAAATAATTAGGCCCAGCACTAATCCCTGTGGCACTCCAGTAGTTACAGTTACAAACCTGAAAAAGACCCATTTATCCCTACTCTCTGCTTCTTGTTAGTTAACCGATCCTTTATCCATGCTAATAAGTTACCCCCAACACCATGAACTCTTATATTGTGTGGTAATCTTTGATGTAGCACCTTATTAAATGCCTTTTCGAAATCCAAGTACACCACATCTACAAGATTCCCTTTATCCACCTTGCTTGTTACTTCCTCAGAGAGCTCATATATATTAGCTAAACACAATTCCCCTTTCATAAAACTGTGTTGAATCTGCCTGATTCCATTATGATTTTCTAAGTACCCCGTTATGACCTCCTTAATATTAGATTCTAGCAAGTTCCCAAAACTTTACTGCTTTCTGTCTCCCTCCTTGGTGATGGCAATTGTTTTAAGTTCCTCCCTCCATTTCATCCCTTTGTTTTCAAGTATCTTTGGGAAGCTTTCAAATTCATCTATAGTGAAGACAGACACAAAATACATGTTCAACAATTCTGCCATTTCCTTGTTTTCCATTATTAATTCCCAGACTCGCTTTTGTTATTCTTTTTCATTATTAGTGACCAACAGTCAGTTTTGGTACTCTTCCTATTTAAATACTTGTAGGAACTCTTACTATCTATTTACTTTTCTAGCTAGCTTTCTCTTATACTCTAATTTCTCCATCTGTATTATTTTTAGTTATTCTTTGCACAGATTTTAAAAACCAGAAATCCTCTGACCTACCACTAATATTTGCAGATTTGTACAGTGTTTCTACCTAATTGATTTGATTCCTAACTTATTTATTTAACCATGGATGATGCATCTTTTTCCAAGAGTCTTTTCTTCTCACTGGGATAAATCTTTGCTGAGAGTTATTAAACATTTCCTTAAAAGTCTGCCATTGCATCTCGACTGTCTTATCTTTCAACCTAGTTTCCCTGTTCACTTTAGCCAGCTCTGCTTTTATACCCTTCTAATTACATTTTATTTAGATTTAAAACACTTGTCTTAGACCCACACTTCTCACCTTCAAACTGAACATGAAACTCTATCATGTCATGATTGCCATCGCCTAGCAGGTCCTTTACTATAAGGTTATTGATTAATCCTGTCTCACTGTACATTACCAGGTCTGGAATAGCCTGTTCCCTGGTTGGCGCTAGAACATAATGCTCCAATAAATTGTCCTGAATACATGAACACTCTCTGAACTAATTTTCCAGGCTACCTTTGCCAATTTGATTTGCTCAATCTACGTGTGGATTAAAGTCACCCATGATTATTGCTTTCTTACAAGCCCCATTTATTTCTTCCCGTATACTCTGTTATTCTGATATAGGAATAAAAAAGTATGATGTGTAATAAAAAAAACTACCAGTGTTTGTATGAGAGGAAAAGTGTAATTTTACTTTTAGCAAACCAACCGGTGATGTGTGACCTGAGTCAGCCTACTCTCGATCATGAGCAAAGTATTGGAATGTGTCATCGACAGTACTGTTAGGTGGCAATTGCACAGTAATAACCTGCTGACCAATGCTCAGTTTGGGTTCTATGGCTCCTGACCAAGGTTACAGCCTTGGTCCAAACATGGACAAAAGAGCTGAACTTAAGAGGTGAGGTGAGAGTTACTGTCCTTGACATCAAGGCAGCATTTGAATATCTGTGGCTTAAACGAACCCTAGCTCCTTGAAGTCAATGGGAATTGAGGAGAAATTTCCTTACAGGTTTGAGTCATACCTAGCACAGAGGGAATGGTTGTGGTTGTTGGAGGCCAGTCATTTCAGTCACAGGACATCTCTGCTGGAGTTCCTCAGGATAGTGTCCTAGGCTCAAATGTCTTCAGCTGTTTCATCAAAGATCTTTCCTCCATTTAAAGGTCAGAAGTGTGGATGTTTGCTGATGATTGCACAATGATCAGTATCTTTCACAATTCCTCAGATACTGAAGCAGTCCGTGTGCATATGCAGCAAGACAATGCTCAGGCTTGCATTGATAAGTGGCAAGTAACATTCACACAAAGTAGCAGGGCATCTCCAATAAGATCTCCCCATGACACTCAATGGCATAACCATCACTGAATCTCCCTCTATCAACATTCTGACCATTACCATTGACCAGAAACTGAACTGGACTAGCCATATAAATACTGTGGCAATGAGAGCAGATCAGAGGCTGGGAATTTTGCAGCATATGACATACCTCCTGACTCCCCAAGCCTGTCCACCATCAACTTGAGACAATTGTTTACATGGCAGACTCCAGTTTGATCACCGCTTTTGTTGACTTCTGGAGCTGGATTTTTGTTTGTAGGTCCTCCTCCTGTCATCAGGAGAAAATGCAGGCGGGAAACCCATGCATGCCAGCACTGGCAACCAGAGGGCAATTTTCGAGGAAGTGGCCAATCAAGTGGCTGCTTCTCAGAGCCCCATCCAATTAAGAGGGCCTATAGGAGGCCCTCCAGCAGTGACACGGTGTCAGCCCCATCATTGGAGGTGGAGCTGTGAATGTAACTAGGTGAAAGAGAGGGCACCATAATGTGGGAGGCCTTCTAATGATCTTTTACAAATTTTTAAAATCAAAACAGCCATAGCTGCCAGGCCATCATCACTGTGGGGCAACCCCTCCATTGGTTGACCATTGGCTGCAGCTGTGTCCCTCTGGCTATGGTAGATGGGAAGGAGTCCATGCGCCAACTAGAAAATGTCAATTTGGTGTGAGCAATGTGGCCTTAATAGGCCCTTTAACTTGGCTACCACTGCTTGTGGGTGGGTATCCATCATCCCACTTCCTCCCTCTCCAGTCCTGCATCCAGAAGAAATGCTTGGATGTGGGTCCTTGGTGGGAGACAGGCACCCGACCGGGAGCAGCAAATTATGGGCTGTACCTCCTTTCCTGCCTCGGGATTTATATGAAAATCTTCCCCCCGTTGATGGCTGAACTATTTCTAGAAATGCTAGGGGGCAATAAGATTCGCTTCATTTGTTAGAGTTCAGAAAGTTGGAATTAACAAGGTGCGGTCCAGAAGTTAAAAGATGTGTTGTTGCCAAATGCAATTCTTTCCCAATGTCCTTTGCTAGAATGACATCAGTAAATACAACCCCCATTTATATAGTATATTTTACATTGTAAAGCATCTCAAGGTGCCTCATGAGAACTTTATCAGATAAAAATTATTAGCATGCCTAAGAAGGAAGCATGAAGACAAGTCGTCACAAGATCGGTTTTATAGAGCAACTTATAGGTGATAGAGTGGCCAGCAAGCTTTAAGTTGTTCAGTCAGAACAGTTGGTCTATTACGTCAAAGTTTGTATTACCTCTTTCCCATAAAACAAGGATGTTGTGTTCAGGTATCATATGACCTACTGGGTTTTCTTTTGGCTTTGTACAGGATTCCACAAGGAATCTATTGGCGTAGTGTACAAGCTTTGACAATAAATGCGACACAGTTAGGGGCTTCACAATGAAGTCTTTGCCCAACAACTTCAGTTTATTGCCTTTGATGTTTACAGGTGTTGTGTTCATCAACAGTTGGAGAAATTGATCTCACATCTAAATCTTTGAGCTTGATGTTCAGGCTTTATAGATTAGGAGGGCTCTTACCAAGAAGCAGAATTTCACCTGGTTTCTAGGGCTTCAGGAAGGGCCCAATTTCTTAGAACATGAGATGGTGACATCATTTGAGGATGGTCCAGAATTTTAAAAACTGTCCATGTAATGAATTTTCCAGATTGCTGAATTTGATGTTTATCAGCTCCTTTGATTGCTTTACATACATATTAGAATGTTGAGACATTCTAAGATTGTTCTATCCATGAGCTCTTGCTCATAAATAAGTAAATCCTTGCATTTTATTAATCACTAGTAGGTCCTAAACTTAAACAAAAACAAAAACAGAATTACCTGGAAAAACTCAGCAGGTATGGCAGCATCGGCAGAGAAGAAAAGAGTTGACGTTTCGAGTCCTCATGACCCTTCGACAGAACTCAAGTTCTGTCGAAGGGTCATGAGGACTCGAAACGTCAACTTTTTTCTTCTCCGCCGATGCTGCCATACCTGCTGAGTTTTTCCAGGTAATTCTGTTTTTGTTTTTGTTTTGGATTTCCAGCATCCGCAGTTTTTTTGTTTTTAGGTCCTAAACTTACCTTGTTCTCATAAAGCAAATGGGGGAAAATGAGATCATTAGTAATATTTCAGTGGGCTGGATTTTGGCTACCAAAGAGGGTAGCTTGAGTCAGGAAATTTCCTGAATTGCTAGACCCACCTTCGTAAAAAGTACCTCAGAATGCACAATTTTAGCTTGGGGGGTGTTGGCGGGGTGGGTGGGGAATGCGGGTGGCATGGTGATGGAAAGGCCTTGTTTCTCTCAGACTTTGTCCCAGTTATTTTAGAAGTTGTTAGGCCCTCTAGCCCTCACCCCTCACACCCTTATGCCCCACTCGCTCCCTATGGCTGCTCAAGCCCTCCATGCCACTTCCAGAACCACTTACCCAGTATCCACCATGGGCAGACCTCTGGAGCATGTAGAGATGAGAAAAATGAACTTCTATCAATCTAATACAGTTCTCGCTCCTACACACTTGATAGTGCAAAATAACACTATTCATCAAATCCATTCAAAGCTTTTAAATCTCCTCAAGCGGTTAAGCTCTTATAAAAAAAAACAAACTGCTGTTCAGACCCCACGTCAAAGACAGTTAATCCTTCAATATGCTTTTAAGCTGTCAACCAAGTTGTGAGCTCAAAACTCCTGCTGAGGTAATTGTAGTATTTGAATCTTAGCCAAGCATTCATAATATAATGATAGCCCTTGAGGAAATATCAACAAAGAGCTTTATTAAAAACTGCATGATCAGATGCTACTTTTATTTCTAACCTACACTTGCCAATCAAAACAAAGGCAAAGAGTTTTTTTTTACCTCTGACAATTTTTTTATAGCTCAAAGAGCAGGGTATTTAAAAAAAAATACTTCTGTTCATGACAGAAGTAATACAGACCTTATCTAGCCTTCAAGAATGTTTGCATCTACTCCATCAATTAGTGACTCCACACAGTGGATTAAGGTTGTTGGATCAGCCAAAATGGGGTGTGTTTGAACTCAGCACTGAGTTTAAATGGCTCTGCTGAGTTTAGGTTTCCCTTCTATATGAATCCTGCCCGGTTTCCCCTACCAGCAAAAGTTGTGTCAGCCTGCATCCAGATTCTGCCTGCCCACCAGTTTTAATGTCTGTGGAATTTTCCTGACTCCGTGAAAATTGCCGCAAGAAATGAATTTTAAAACTTTGAAGTAAAGCACTGCTACACAAAAATAAATATGTTCATGAATTTTCTTTTTAAAAAGAGCCCTTGCCAACGCCCCTCCCTCTCCTCCCCCCCCCACCCCCCCCCCCATCTTCCACCCTCCATAAACTTAAGGTCACCTAAAATTCTGCTACCTGCATTTTAACTTGCACCAATTCCTGTTCACTCATCCTGAGCTCACTGACCTACATTAGCTCCCCGTTAAGCAAGACAGTGATTTAAAGATTCTCATCCTGGTGTTCAAATCTGTCCATGGCCTTGTCTCTCCCTATCTCTAATCTATTCAGCCCAACAACCCTCTGAGATTTATGTTCTTCCAATTCTGGCCTTTTCTTCATCCTCAAATTTAATCTCTCCTCCATTGGTGGCTGTCTTCAGCAGACAAGGTCATAAGCTCTGGAATTCCCTGCTTAAACTTTACTACCTCTATTTCCAACCTTAAGACGCTCCTTAAAACCTACCTCTTTGATCACCTTTTGGTCACCTGCCTTAATATCTCCTATATGGCTTGATGCCAAATTTTGTTTGATAATTCTCTTGTGAAGCTCCTTGGGGTGTTTTACTGTGTTAAAGATTGTATATAAATATAAATTGTTGCAGTTTTTTTGTGGACACCCAAAGCATGCTGTATGGATTGATAGGACATGGGTTTCCACTTACACTCTTGCACATTTTGAGCTTCTGCTGTCAGTCATCTTGGGCTACTCATCTGTATTCCCATCATCCAGCTTCAGAACCGCACATAGGATATTTAGAGAGAGTATATGGTGTGGAAAAACTCAAAAGTTGAAGGGGAGAAAATGACTTGAGGACTACATCTCATGCTTCAGAAAAAAGAAGCATATTACAAGTTAACTATCCTTTACTACTATTAATCTTGTACAAAACTGGCTGGCCTGTTCAAATTTTCCAATTTTAAATTACTGCTAATATCATTGATGGGAGAAATTTACTCAAGGTTTGTCGTGAAGTCATATATGTATCAATTTTGTTAAAATTGCTATCAAAAGAAATCATTCCCCCAAACCCAGGCAAAGAATTTGTATGCTTGTATCGTATTTACGATTTGTGTGTGCATGTTTTGCTTTCATTAGTTACTTTGAATCAGAAGTTTAAAAGGGATTTTCCCTTTTTCCACATAGCCAGCATGAATTGCAGCAGTTACACAAAAAAACATAACAAAAGCCAAATTGTTAAAATTGGGCAATCCAAGCTGGCTTCATTTGTGCTATGCAGTCCTGAAATAAAACACCACTTATATCCTGCCACGTAGAACTTGAACAACATTCTGTTGACTCAATGATGACTGCATTTGTTTCATCCACACTGGACAGTACAGCATTGAATCAATGAACTATTGAAAGCCTGAAAGCCTCAACTGAATTTTTTTTTGTTCTTGCACATCCAATTGGACTGGAATGGTGGTTTCTAGTCCTTCTCATTCCCATATTCTTAATATCACTCTGATACTACTAAAACTATTATCAATTTGGTTCTGCCACTATTGGGAAGGAGAGGGGAATGGGGAGAGATGGGGTTGGTTTGGTCTTGTTATCTATTGTGTTTAGGCTTATGCTGCCATTTATTTTTTCCTACTCTCCCTACCTTACCTACGCTTATATTTATTCTTGGTTTCACCTTTATATAGTACCCTTCATCAATAGGCTAAGGGCACCCTGATTTATTTTCCTCAAGGCTTTGTTAATTCTGTTCTTAAACCACTGTCAAAAGGAGCAGAGAAGGCCAGCTCTACTTGTTTGCCTAATTCAGCCCTCTGCGTCAGACTATACAGTGGAAAATTGAAAGGCTGAGCTATTAGGCCTGAAGAAATGGGGATTTCTTAGTCTTGAAAGAAGGTGACTGAGGGGACATTCTAGAAATAAGAAGTAAACTGGAGTGTGACAACATGACAGGAACTCAAGAACACACAGTTTGAATTTGCTGAAGGGCAACTTTATTATTCGTGCCAGAAAGAATTTCTTCATGAAAATAATCAGCAATTGAAATAAACATCCAGGAAAGATAGGGGAACTACACATCTTAGTCACCCAGCCACCACTTGATGGCCTGATCAGGACACTGCAAGTTGATTGTGCATCCCTCAAGGTTCCATTGAATTAAGCCACAAAGGTTGGTGACAGGGCGCATGTGCAGTCTTGCTCCCAGGCAGTCAACTGGAGAGTATGGCGGAGGTGGTGTCCGTTCTCATGTAACTTTAAAATTAAAGTTTCGCATGAAGATTTAAAATGAAGCTCCAATGGATCACCTATCAGATTTTAAAATGTGGTTTTCCCTGAACTGGAGTTAGGCTGCATTTGAGATGGTCTCCTAGCAAAGATCTCATACCACTTGGGTTTTAGATTGATTGTGCATCAGGTTAGCATCTCATTGATGATACCAAAATGATTTTGTGTTGATGTATAACCTGTGTTGATGTACCCCGAAAATCTATTATACTTTGCACATAAAATGGGATTAGGGACTGCCAAAATATAATGTCTTCCCTACATTATTTACCTGATGTCCTGCTCTCTGTTTTATTTAGTTAGAGAGCTAGTAAGAAACATCTTATGCCATGGAATCGCCTTCATTTGCACAATGGGTTAAATTCCATGCATCAATTTCATTTCTGGCTGCTGGATCATTCGCAGAGGTTGGGAAACGTCTGTAAAGCCTGGTGATGAGAGTTCAGGTAATTAGACTTTGCAGATCAAGTAACTTTGTAAAATTATTGTATTTTCTACTCAGCTGATCTGCTTATTTGCATTTTTATAAAATCAGAAACTGAGAGAAAAAAAACAATTGTCCAGCTCAATAATTAGTTAATGTGCCAATGAAGGCTCAAACAAAATCTTTATTTGGAAGGGAATAAGGTTGTTTGTTTTCAATGAGCACAAGATTGTATTCAACAGATCGATCTCTAGAAACAACAAAGCTAGTTTCCGGCATTTCTAAATATAATATTAAATATCAATTTCTTTTTTAAGTGAAATGAATTAGTCCACCAGTAATTTAGTAATACAGGAACAGATACAATCTTCACCCGTAATTCTCACGCCTGAATTTATTTAAGAAAATCACAAAAGCGTCTAAATTTAGACCAGCATTGTCGCCATGGGAGCCCAAGGTGGTGCACTCATTGCTAATTCTGGCTCAGTGCAGGGATTTCACCGAATGCAAATGCAAGTGAACAATGTATGACTCATAGTATCCACTGTGTGCTTTCAATTTGAGTCTGCTTGTTGACCTTCACAAATCGCTGAAATATTTTTTACTGCATTGTGGGTTTTTTTAAAAACAAATTTGCTCTTTCGGAAAATTACGCTTTTAATCTGTTTTTAAAAAAAATATATAACAAACTTGAAGAGCAGGTGGCAAAATGGAGCAGTGCCATGATATAACCCTCAGAAATCAGATTCTGATAGAGACAGAAGAAAGGTTTTGACAAACTAGAACTCTTTAAAAAAAATATTTTTTTACTAAATTAATATTGAAATGGAATTCATGGTAATTGTATTTATTTACATGGGCACAGGGAAAGCAATAGATTTACTTATTTGAATAAAGTTAACTAGTCCCATGGGATACAGGACTTTTTCAAATCGTCAGTGTGTTGGGATCAACAGATACTGAATCAACTTCAGAATAAAAACTGATTTCACTAAGACGTTCATCAGCGGAATGTCCCTCTACTAGCTGAATGTGTTGGCATGAAAGATTTGCAACAGTCCACATTTTGAGAGTGGAATTTGTTTCCTTACACGTAGACATAAGGATATTTTAAATAAGCTTAATTAAAAGAGTACTTGAAATTGAACACAATTTACACAATCATGCTCAATATTTGTGATGATGCTTTGTTTCAATGGATTCCTCTGGTCTGCTTCTGCAAGCAGTTGTAGTAAATGCTGAGTTGGACCACTAGATGGCATTCCATGAGATTGTATGTTTTCCATCATGTCGTGGTTTGCACTTGTCTGATAATTGTTCATTAGCATTGATAGTAAATGTCAAGAAAGCTGCAGGACCGGTGTTTGCTTCCTATTCTCTTGGAAACTATGGGGGTTGAAAGAGATTTTTGGCACTTTGAAGAGGTTGTCGGTGTAAATATCAGATGATAAACTACTTTATTCATAATTGGGAATTATCAGTTGTTGCATTAATCTTGTTCCTTGCTGAGCACAGCCTGGTTTATGTTATATAATGGAAAGTCCTATGTGGTATAATAAGTTTCCAACTTGATATTACAAACACATTATTTATACGATTATTTCTGCTCCACTTCTGTGCTGTCAGATTGCTTGTCAACATCCAGCCTGGGACAAGCAATAATTTCCTCCAGCTAAACATTGTGATGATGCCGTTATCTTGGTTCCTTGCAATCACTCCATTTCCTTCTCCATCTACTGTTGTTGGCTAAGTTATATTGCTTGCAACTTTGGGTTCCTTTTTTATTTCATTCATTGAGAGGTGGACATCTCCGTTAATGTCCATTCCATGATTGCCCTCAAAAAGATAATGGTGAGCTTCCTTCTTGAACTGCTGCAGTCTGTGTAGTGAAGGTATTCCCACAGTGCTCTTAGTGAGTTCCAGGATTTTGACCCGCCAATGAAGTAATGGCAATATGTTTCCAAGTCATGGTGGTGTATGCCTTGGAGTGGAAATTCGAAGTGAAGGTGTTCCCATGTGGCTGCTACCATTGTCCTTCTAGGCGGTAAAGGTCATGATTTTGGGCAGTGCTGTTGTAAAAGCATTGGCAAGTTGGCATGATGCATTGTGTAGCTGGTACAGACTGGAGGCACAGTACACTGGTGCTGAAGCAAGTGAATATTTTAAGGTGGTGGATGGGTGCCAGTCAATGGGTTGCTTTGTCCTGAATGGTGTCAAGCTTCATGTGCACTATGCACAGGCCTGGCAGCATTTGTGGAGAGAAAAACAGTGAACGTTTCGAGTCTATATGACCCTTCTACAGAGCTAAAGACAAGTAGAAATATGTTGGATTTTATACTGTTTAAGGGGGTGGTTAGAGCAGGTGGAATGAGATAGAAGATCAGGTATCAGGACAGCTGAGGAGAGATTGACAAAGATGCCATGGACATAAGACAAAGGAATTGTTAATGGTAGTGGTAAAGAGTAAAGAAGGTGCTGATAGTAACATAAAGGTAAGATTGCAGAAGGTGTTAATTGCAGAACAAGGGTCAGCACTCTGAAAGCAAAACATAAAATCAAATCACAGATGGCTCTATGTGGGGAAGGAGGGGGTTTGGGGGAAAAAAGGATAAAAAAAAATGAAGAAATAAATAAAAGAATGAAATAAAATTTTAAAAAACTGAATCAAAATAAATAAATAAAAATTGGATTTAAAAAGGGGTGAGGATGGGGAAGAGAGTTCATGGTCTGAAGTTGTTGAACTCAATGTTAAGTACAGAAGGCTGTAAAGTGCCTAATAGGAAGATGAGGTGCTGTTCCTCCAGTTTGCATTGGGTTTCACTGGAACATTGCAGCAGGCCAAGGACAGATGTGGGCGTGACAGCAGGATAGTGTGTTGAAATGGCGAGCAACAGGAAGGTCCGAGTCATGCATGTGGACTGAGCGAAGCAGTCACCCAGTCTGCGTTTAGTCCCCCCAGTGTAGAGCAGCGAATACAGTCGACCAAATTGAAGGAGCTGCTTTACCTGAAAGGAGTGTTTGGGGTCTTGGACAGGAAGGAGGTAAAGGGGCAGGCGTTGCATCTTCTGCGATTGCATGGGAAGGTGCTGTGGGAAGGAGATGAGGTGTTGGGGGTGATGGAGGAATGGACCAGGGTGTCACGGAGGGAATGGTTCCTAGAGAATGCTGATGTGGGGGGTGAGGGGATGATGTGTTCAGTGGTGGCATCATGCTGGAGTTAGCTGAAATGGTGGAGGATGATCCTTTGAATATTATCCAAGGCTGGAATTTTCTGGTCCCATTGATGGTGGGTTGGTTGGGGGGGCAGGGTGTAGGGCAACAATATGCCAAGAAGGCCAAAAATCGGTTTCTTTTCCTTTGGCTGCTGAATCATCCAGGTATGTTGGCGTGATTACACGGCAATGTGTTTCACAACTGTACATAAGCGACATGCACCTGGCGAGCTGCACTTCGCTCAGGGCTTTGAGGCTCGTTTGCCTACCTTGCTTCAGGCAGCACTTGCAGTCATCAGTACCAGGCTTTGCAGGCAGCACCACATCACTTTTAGGCGGGGGGTCACAGGCAGGTCTCTACGTACCAGACCAGTTGTAAGGTGGGGCTGGCTTTTCAACAGTTGCAAGGCTAAGGCTTGTTTGGGGAAGGGGGAGAAGTGGCCTCAGGCAAGGGAAGAGGCTGCAAGGTGAGGGCTGTATTCAGGAAGGGGAATATCCCAGAGTGCGTGTGAGGGCACATGTTAATCTGTGCAATTTGGTGAGGGCTGGGGAGGCAGTCTCCAGAGGAGATGAGGCCTGATGGAGATGTGAGGGTGTGTGTGAGAGTTGAGTGGTAATGTTTCTTGAGCAGTGACTGAGGTGTCAATGAATGTGTGATGGCCTTGTGAGTGTAAGAGTTTAGAGTGATAAGTTGGTTGCCTTACCCAACGGCATGGATGAGATCATTCATCCATTTTCTGCACTGGATGGCTTACCTTTTGTGTGCATTGTTAGCACTGAGCACCTCTGCCACTGCCTCCCAAGTCAAGAGTGGTGAGACTGATGGGCCTTTTGTGGCCAGAGCGGGAGTAGAGGACATCACGGGGGCGTCCAGAAGGCATCCCAGGGATGTGTCACTGAATCAGGGGGCTGCACTCTTCTTGGCTTTTGGGGCCATGTCTTCACCGGAGCAGTCCTGGGCTGCAAGCATTGGAGCATTGGTAAGTGTGCGCACAGCTGCAGTTTAAATATGGTGCCCTGTGTGGGGCAGCAGCAAGGTAATGGCATGGCAGGCAAATCAGAGGCCACCCGCCAGCAAGACAGCCTGTTTCCTGTGGCCGCATAATTAATGAGGCAGGAATGGGACAATACGTTGCAAAAACCCGCCATTGTGGCCAGTGAGTAAAACGTCCTCTTTCCCACCTGCTACTGCACTTAGAGTGAAATCAAGCCAAACTTGCACTAAGCCTTTCTGCAACAGGCACGGACTGCTTCATTATCTGAGGAATTGCAAATTGAACTGAATCATCAGAGAATATCTCCACTTCTGACCATATGATGGAGGGAACATCATTAGTAACGCTGCTGCCAATGGTTGGGCTTAGGACACCGGCCTGAGAACTCATCCAGCAGTGTCCTAGGGCTGAGATGATTGACCTCCAACAACCAGAAGCATCTTCCATTGTACTGGGTATAGCTTCAATAAGTGGAGAATTTTCCTCTTGATTCCCTTGAATTTAATTTTGCTGGGGCTCATTGATGCCACACTTGGTAAAATGCTGCCTTCATGTCAAGGCCAGTCACACTTGCCTCACCTCTGTAACTAAGCTCTTTTGTTCATGGTTAGGACCAAGGGTGTAATGAGGCCTGGAGCTGAGTGGTCCTGGCAGAACATGAACTGAGCAATGGTGGTCAAGTTTATTGGTGAGTAAGTTGTACTTGATAACAGTGTCAACGACACCCTCCTTCACTTTACTGACAGTTGAGATTGGTGAATGGAATGGTAATTTACTAGCTTGGACTTATCCTGTATGTGATTTGGACAGGAGATACCTGAGAAATTTTCCCCTCTTGTCAAGCATATGCCAGCTTTGTGGCAATTGTCATGACTAGGTTAGCAGCGGGTGAACTGACCTCTCTCTTTGTCCCACTCCTGAGTTGGTTATAACAGCATTTGAATTTAAAAGGGAGGTGATCTTGCCAATTCAATGTAAGTATTTAACTGTGTATAGCTCAGTGCAAAAAATAAGCCAGCCAGGTTCCTTAAGTTAACAAGAGTTAATTTTATTTCTAAAACTCACTAGTGTAAAGATGCAGAAACTGTACCGTATTGGATCTAAAAGCCTTTCACGACTATGTGTGGCAGAACTTTGTAGAGCTTTCCTCTGATCCATTGGTCGTGGAATTGCTCTTTGGCATTCTACTTCTACTGTTTAGTATGTACACAGTCCCATAATGTATCTTCACCAGGTTGATGCCTCATTTTTAGATATGCCTGGTGCAGCTTCTGAGAGGCTCCTCTATGCTACTTATTGAACTAAAGTTGGATCCCTGGTTTGAAGATAAAGTGAAAACTATGCCAGACCACGAGGTTAATGATTGTGGTAGAATACAACTCTGCTGCTGCTCAGGCTCACAGGGCCTCATGGATGCCCAGTTTTGATCTGCTAGATATGTTCTGAATATATCCCGATTAGCACAGTGGTAGTGCCACACATGATGCAGATTGTCCTTAGTTGAAGATGGGACTTAGTCTCCACAGTGGTCACTGCTACCAATACTGTCAAGGACACATGCGTCTGTGACAGGTAGATTGGTCAGGATGAGGTCAAACACATTTATTCCTTGTACAAGGTGGCAGAACCAACACCACAAACCCAGTCTGGCAGCTTTGCCTTCAGGGTTTGGCCACAAGTTGTGCAGTCAAACCACACTTGATGAGAGGCATTGAAATCTTCTACCCAGAATACAAACTGTACCTTTGCTACCCTTAGTGCTTCTTCCAACTGGTTGTCAGCATGGAGGAGTACATGTTCATCTGAAGACGTGGTAATAAGCTGGAGGTTTCCTTATCTGATGCTATAATACTTCACAATGTGTCCAGTCAATATTAAGGGCTTTCAGGGCCACATCCTCTCAATTGTAAACCATCATGCATTAACCCTGGTAATGTCTGTACTGCTGAGATAGGACATATCCAGGGATGGAGAAGGCCGGGTCATTGGATGAAAAGTATGATCCTGTGAGCACGACTATGTCAGGCTTTGCTCTCCCAATTTTGGCCTAAGTCGTCAAATGTTAGTGATGAGGACTTTAGAGAATTGACTGGGCTGGGTGTAACTTTGTCCTGTCTGAATTCAATGCCTAATCAATTTTGGGAGGCCCATCCAGTGTTATTCTTACTATAGTTTGTCTTGATGATTTTGATCCAGCTGAATGTTTTGATGGGCTATTTCTGTGGGTCTGGAGTCAGATGTAGGCCAGAAGCGAATAGATAGCAGATTCCTTTACCTAAAGTTTTTCAGTGAACCAGATGGGTTTTGCATGATAAGTTGGTAGTTTTATGATCAGCATTACTGTTAACTGAGTTTAAATTTGCCAGCTGCCATGGTGGGATTTGAATTTGTGTCTCCAGATTATTAGTCCAGGCCTCTGGATTGCTAGTCCACTAACATGATCACTATTCTACCATACTCTGGTACAAACAATCTGAGCCAAGCTTCCAACCCCATATCCTCTCCTCCACTAAGATTACATACTTTAATCTTTGTAGTATTGCCTACTTTCACCACTATCTCAGTCCACATTGCCATAAACCTGATCTGTACCTTTGTCACCTTGAGCCTCAGCTATTCTGTTGCTCCCCTGCTAATCCCACATCCAGCATTCTTTGCGAACTTGAGCTCACCCAGAATGCTGCTGCCCATATTACACTCTACAGCAAGTCTTGCTCACCCGTCACCCATGTCCTTGCTAACCTTCATTTCCTGACCCATCAAATTAAAGGTTCATGTATTTAAGTCCCTTCATGGCCTTCCCAAGTCCTTCATTTTACAACCTGCTACAAATCCCATTCACCTGAACCTGCCTCCTGTGCATTCCCACTTCTTTGCCATAGCATTGTTTCTGTGCCTGTAGTCACCTAGCTCCCACATTTCAGAATTCCCTCCCTAAACTACTATTCTTGCTTTGCCTCCCAACTCATTTTAAGATCTTCCTTTAAACTCATCTCTTTAAACAAAAAGGTTTTTGACCACCCTCTCCTAATATTTTCTCCTTTTGGCTCAGCATCTATTTTATGGCTATTCCTCTGTGAAGCATCCTGGTATATTTTTCTACATTAGAATCAATTTGTAAATATCAATTATTGATGGGGCAGATTTTAGCTGTAAGTTGATTAGTGGTAGTTCATACCAGTATATGGTATGTGTCACATCCAGTACTGACATGCCCTATTCTGAACTTCAACTAATTTTCACATTTTTAAACTGGATACAAAAGACTGAAAAGATGGCTGCTGAGGGTCACCTGACTTCTTTTGTGGACTGAAACCAATGCCTTGTCTCGAGAGAACAAAAGGAACATTCCAAACTGATGTGAATCAATGCCACTTCTTGAAACCAATCCAAAAGGGTATCATCAAATTAAATGGATCATTCAAAAACAAAGACACGGACTGTGTTAAGCCCTCAAGGTGATAAATCACAGCACAGGATATTAGAATCAACATGAACACCAGCCTTATTTGGAAAAGGATTGGGACTTGTAGAAAGTCACAAGATGAGACAGCCGTGTTTTCTGTCTGCTTTTAAAATAAATCAGCACAAGCTGTTTGCAGGCAGTTCCGCCAAAGCCATCAAACTAGCTGCAAGCAATTTAATCAGCCAAGGTAATTAACAGCAACACCTTGTAAGTGGGAGGTCCCAAAAGAGAGGACATCACTGACCTGATCTAACTTCAAGTTCGCCTGAGAACTAACCTCCTGGAAATTTGACTACAGGAAACCTCACAGCCTGCTGCGAATTCTTCGCATTACAGGACCTTCACTTCAACTTTAAAGCATCAAAACCATCCAAGAAGCTACAGACTAGCCATGTGGGAGCCAGAGATCGCAAACCAGAGACTGAGATAATTGTAAATTGTAACAGTACATTATTTTCACCTGCATCTAATCTTTGTGTGTGTGCGAGTGTGTCCGGCGTCATGTTAAGTGTGTGAGAATAAAAAAACCTCAATTTTAAAACTCTCAAAAGCTTGCTGCTGTAATTATTTAATTGGAATACACACCCGGGGTAAGAAATCATACACCTATTTCATTACAAAGAAAATACTGGTCACGGGCAGTAAGGGAACACAAACATTCTGACTGTGATATATGTTTTTATCCTTTTCTTTATTGTTCTATCAGTGGGACACTTTCAAGAATGCGAGTATGACATTATTTAAGCCTAATGTCACGGATGTAACCTCCTCATATATACACAGTAAGCAAATTCAAGTCCAGGCTGGCCTCTTGAACTGATTTTAAAAAAAACTTTACTGGAAACTCCCTATATCGAATGTAAATTTTTCATTGTCAAGTGTGCCACATCATTTCAGAGTGTTGTGTTTCACTTTTCGTTGTCACCACAGAATCTTGTCATTTTGTACTTTGAAGGGACTGTTTTCTTTTACCAGTTTTCATCAAATTGATTTTGAAAATTTCCCTTGTCTGACTTAGTTATGATGGAGTATGCAGTTCAACATGGCAGTCATAACTGTACATGTGGGTGGGTGGTATTCAAACAAAAACTTTTTGTTGCTGTTAAATTGTAGCCTTCATGTTTAAGCTCGGTCTTTCTTGTCCTCCTTCCTCTTCCCCTTTCCTGAAAGTTAATTGGTTACAAAAAAGATGAATATTATAAGTAATTACACTTAAAAAAAAAATGTGTATTGTATTTTTGCTCTTTTTCCTTTTCCTGATGTTGTACATTATCCTCGTGGCCAAGCAAGCAGGCAGGTGACCATGTTGCAAACTGCTATAAATGTTGCTGCTCCATCTGTCATTGTGAGGCAGACAGGTCTATGGCTGAAGCTCTTTTTAAGTTTATTTTTCTTGTTTCCAGTTGGGAAGCATCTGGCTTCGGTCCAAATTCTGACAGCGCAGCTGAGATTGGGAAACCCTGGGTGCAAGGACTTTGGTCAAATGTATTGCAGTGCCATAGTAATGGGATATTTTTGCTGATAATTTTGAGTTATAAAATTGAAATGTATGTGGAACTCTTGTTTGTTATAGTTGCATTTATATAGCACAGTGTGTGGCATCAGGGAGCCCTAGCAAAACTGGAGTCAATATGAATCAGGGGGAAAACTCTCTGCTGGCATGAAGGAAGATGGTTGTAGATGTCAGAGATCAATCATCTCAGTTCCAGGACATCACTGCAGGAGTTCCTCAGGGTAGTGCCCTAGGCCCAACCATCTTCAGCTGCTTCATCAATGACCTTCCTTCCATCATAAGATGAGAAGTGGGGATGTTCGCTGATGATTGCGCAATGTTCAGCACTATTCGCGACTCCTCAGATACTGAAGCAGTCCATGTCCAAGTGCAGCAAGACCTGGACAATACCCAGGCTTGGGCTGACAAGTGGCAAGTAATATTTGTGCCCTACAAGTGTCAGGCAATTCCAACAAGAGAGAATCTAACCATCACCCCTTGACATTCAATGGCCTTATCACAGCTGAATCCCCCACTATCAACATCCTGGGGGTTACCATTGACCAGAAACTGAACTGGACTAGCCATATAAATACTGTGGCTACAAGAGCAGGTCAGAGGCTAGGAATCCTGTGGTGAGTAACTCACCTCCTGAAGAAAGGTGAGATAGGAGAGGAAGCCAGGGGCAGGGGAGGCCTTGGAATTCCATGTTTTTTCTTTCAATTTGACACTGTCCTTCACTTCCTTGGTTAACCATGGTTGGTTTATTGCCTTCCTTGAATCCTTCTTCCTCATTGGGAATAAGGGTGTTACATTTTTTAAGAGTCATTAACTATTTTCTTAAATGTCTGCCATTGTTCACCAACCGTCTTTTCTGCTAAACTGCTTTCCCAGTCCACTCCATCCAACTGTGACCTCATCCCATTGTAATTACCTTTATTTAAATTTAGCACTGTTGTTTCTGACCCAAGTTTCTCACCCTCAAACTGAATGCTAAATTCTACCATATTATGGTCACTGTTTCCTAGGAGATCCTTTACTTTGGGATCATTTATTAAACCTGCCTCATTTCACAATACCAGATCCAAAATAGCCTGATCCCTGGTTGGATTCATAACATATTGTTCTAAGAAACTATCCCAAATACACTCTATGAATTCTTGCTCATGTTTACCTCTGTCAATTTGATTTTGTCAATCTACATGAAGATTAAAGTCACCCATGATTAATGTGCTGCCTTTTTTACATGCCCTCATTATCTCCTGATTTATTCTCTGTCCTACAGTATAGCTACTGTTAGGGGGCCTGTAGACTACTCCCACCAGTGTCTTCTTGCCCTTGTTATTTCTTATCTCCACCCATATGGATTCTACATCTTCCAGCCCAAGAAAATTTCTTGCTATTATGCTTATTCCATCTCATACTAACAAAGCTACCCCACCACCCTTTCCTTCCTGCCTGTCCTTTAGAAAAGTCACATACCCCTGAATATTTAGTTCCCAGTTTTGACCTTCTTGTAACCACATCTTCGTAATGGCTATAAGGTCATACCCATTATTTGTGCAATCAATTCATTTATTTTGTCCTGAATACTACGTGCATTTAAGTAATTAATTTTGCTGCCTTACCGTTTTTTCCTCCTTTGACCCTATTTGCTGCTTTTTTTTTCTGTTTTTACACTCTGTCCCTTCCTGCCACACTCTGGGTGTGATTACCTAAATAGCTGCCCTACAAAGCTGCCATTTTGTTTTGCATTTAAAAATGCGCTTCAGATGCTTCAATTGTTCAGGTTGGAGCTCTGCAGTATGCCCCATCAAGTATATCAGGAATATTAGTGCTGTGCTGCATCCTGCACAATAGTGAGCAGCGGAGAAGCCTAGAAATCAATGACACTATGGGCAGAACCCCAACCTCTGAGGAGGAAGAGGAAGGTGGGGAGAAGGAGGAAGCCCTTGTACGTTCTGACCATTCTGAAACAGAAGAGGATGGGAGGCCACCAATAGCAGAGCAGCTGGGAGGCAGCCAGGGCTGACTCTGTGCAGGTGGGGATCATTGCCAGATGGGTCCTTGTGCAAAATTAATTTACATAAGATCCTCTGATCTCACACTTGCCATCAGCCAGTCCCTGGTGAACAACTTGCAAGTAAAGAATCTTTTACATTAATTCCACAATTACTCAGGGGAATGCCCATACCCCACAAGGGAGAGAATCATCATCAATGAGTTTGACTCAGTTACATTAAAACAGCTGCAACCCTCACCATCATAACCATGGGCCTCATCATAATATAAATGCATGGTAAGAAGTTCTTCGCAACCTGGCCCCCTAACATTAATGCTCATACCTGTAAATGACGTGCCAAAGCTGCTGCCTTGTTCTTAATCAAACCATGCCCACAATGCTGAGAGTGACATTATGACTTAAGACTTTATATCCTCTACATGTGGATAGGATTATATGTGCCAGCAAACATGCAGATAAGGCATATTGTGCAGCATGAGCCTAAAACTGTGCAACAACAGCTCTTTGAAAGAACTTGCATACCATCCATTCTAGCCAATGGTCCAGTTTCTGAGATGGGCACCAAATGCAACATTCCAGGATTCCATAAACCCCTGCTTCCCTGACAAAGAACATCCTCTGCCACCTAGAATGCAAATGCTGCTAAAATAGTTGGGGAAGCAGATGAACAATATTTCCTGGAGCATACATGGCATGGTGAACTGCAAGGCTTACTCCTAAGTCCAATGCGTGACATTTCCATGCGGATGTGTTCCTTACCCCCGGCAGGCATGCTTGAGATGCACTTGCTGTCCAGCATCTGTTTGTGGAGTCTGATCATTGAGCCTCCCTTAAAGTCAAGTTTGAATGGACAATGCAATATTCAAGGAGCATCACAATACTTGAGCTTTTGACCTCTAGAATCTTATGGTATACAGCAGAAAAGGAAGAAATCCTCTTAAATACTCAAAAATCAGGCAACAATGTTGTACCTGACAATAAACCTTAGCCTGCTGCTCTCATTATCACTGGTGAAAATGCCCTTCATAATGTTACCATCCTTTTGAAGCTCTGTAGCGTACAAGCACACACACAGTCATCTATGAGTATATGTGAACATATTCAAAAAGTGCTCAAATGTGATATAAAGCAATGTGAAATGTGTACCATGGTGAGCCCATTATTGCTGTAGGCAAGACAACACCCTGCGCACATGCACACTCCAAAGAAGTGCCTCCTTGTTGCCCTGGAGGAGGTGGAGGCAGGCTGCTCAATTCTCAGCCTATATGGCAATCAGGAACTTGGTGACTGGCCTTGTCGTGCAAGTACCCTTTGGAGATTTGCTTCAGACTGTGGCCTCAGCATCTCTGCATGGGCAGCTGTGGTCACTGGCACATGTGGAGCAGGTGAGGGCTTTGGCAGAAGGGCTGTGGACATGGAAGAAGATGAGGGTGCTGAGGAGACCTTGGCACCTTCACCCTCCTCAGTGACCTGAACAGCCCTAGACTGGCCTTCAGGTGGGGTTGATGTGGCTGGCTGCTGATACACAGCAGTCATCCATTCCAGCAACCGCTGTGCCAATAGCGTGAACGCCCTGTTGAGGGTACGCAGCTTCTCATGAATTCCGTGGATGTCAATGCTCATACTTTGAGCGGGCTGATCCAGGATACTGAGGGAGGCTGGCACCCTTTCCTGGCCAAGACGCTGCTCTTGCATCCACTCCGAGTGCTGCTGCATGTGTCTCTCCACGAGATTGGCCAATCTTTCATGGTCAGAGCTCATGTGGTTGAGTCCCTGGGACAATGTGGAGCTCATGACTGCGATGGACTCCTCTATTTGCAGTTCAAGAGCTCCCACTGCCTCTGGGAACTCCGCCAGGCATCCACTCTGCTGATTATCTAGATACTTTGCCCAAAAGATGACTCCTGAGGCTCCACGTTCTTACTCACTGGAACATCATTGTGACTTTCCTCCCTCCTTTGAGGGGACTGTGCACAGATGTCTTTGACTCTGACAGCTCCTCCTGCTCTCTGTTGCTGTTCCCTACACCCTGTGCCACTGATTCTACATACGCGCTGCATCCCTCCAGTATGCTGGTATGTGAGTTGGTGGAGTATGGGCTAGTCAGATGTGCATCATCTGCCTCCTCGGACTTCTCTTCCTCCTCTTGATGCCCAAGGGATGATCTGGCCTGGGGGATGCAGGGTGTGTCGGGAGGGTGAGGGAGCAGAGCCAGGACCTGTGTGAGGCACAAAAGGTGTTAATTAGGTATAGCCCTTCTCCTTGTGAAAGTACGCTCTGATGCACGCATTAGCTTAACCATGCTCGCGCTGTCCTAATGATGCAACCCCATCCTTGAACTCCCCCTTATGCCAACACCCATTGTGCCTAGCAAAGTGATATCATGACCCCCAGCATTGCCACCATGTGCCAAGGCGATTTCAACATCACCTTTATCACCTGCTATAGGCAATTCACCATCACCAACAGATAGCTGTTCAGGCACCTTGGCAATCTCCGTGGCCAATCTCTGTTCCATGGGGCGGACATCTCAACCTGAACCATCTCTGTGGTGTTCTTCGCCCTTATGGTCTATGCTGACTACATGAATTTATGTTACCCTGATAGAGAGTGCATGGAGGGATATTGCTCTTCACTGGACCTGTGCATCATAATGCTCATTCACATGTGCACACCAGCATGATCTGTGTGCACATAGAAGCCTCAGTTGTGAAGCAGAGCTATGTGCCAGGCCTCGCACCTCAGCTGCAGCTTGCAGATACTACCCTTGTCTTGGAGCTTTGTGTGAATGAGTCAAGCTACTCACCCTGCCAGAATGCAGAAGGTCATTGAACCTTTCTTGACACGGAATCCATAAGTGCTGATAGTCCCCTAGTTCACTCACCACAGCTGCAATTTGAGTCCAGGATGCATTGGTTGCTGCAGGGACATTACAGTGGCCAGCAGGGTAGAGGACTGGTTTCCTTTTCTAGATCTCTTCCACCAAAACGCGAAGTTCCTGGTCAGAAAAGCGTGGGCAGCTGGACCCAACCCTTCCCCCACATCTCTTCTGTGTGACGTTCTATAAATAAAAATGTACTATGAAAAGAGTCGTGACCCATTCAGATTACAATGCTCTCATTCACTTCTGTGTGCTTCCATGCACTAACCATTTTCACCACATTATCAATGATTACTGTTAACATGTGGTGGAGAAAATGGCTCTGCATAAATAATTGGTGTCATATATGTTGCATCTGTCACTCCAGGCATGCTGTGCTCTGTGACCACAGACAGTCCTACTGGTTTGCTCCCTCTTAGTTGCACTATTATGCTGTGACAGTGTGCAGCTGTGAGGGACCTTTTTTTATTCATTCATGAGATATGGGCATCGCTGGCTAGGCCAGCATTTATTGCCCATCCTTAATTGACCTTGAGAAGGTGGTGGTGAGCTGCTTTCTTGAACTGCTGCAGTCCATGTGGTGTAGGTACACCAACAGTGCTGTTAGGGAGGGTGTTCCAAGATTTTGACCAGCGACAGTGAAGGAATGCCTATGTATTTCCAAATTAGGATGGTGAGTGGCTTGGAGGGGAACTTCCAGGTGGTGGTGTTCCCATGCATCTGCTGCCCATATCCTTCTAGTTGGTAGTGGTCTTGGGTTTGGAAGGTGCTGTCTAAGGAACCTTGGTGAGTTCTTAGAGTGCAATTTGTAGAAGGTACACACTGCTACCGCTGTGTGTCGATGGTGGAGGGAATTAATGTTTGTGGATGGGGTGCCAATCAAGCAGGTTGCTTTGTACTGGATGGTGTTGAGCTTCTTGGGTGTTGTTGGAACTGTACTCAACCAGGCAGGTGGAGAGTATCCCATCACACTCCTGACTTGTGCCTTATAGATAGTAGACAGGCTTTGGGGAGTCAGGAGGTGAACTACTGGAGGAGGATCCTAACACGTCAGTGCAAAAGATAAGGCTGAAGCGTTTGCAGTAATCTTCAGCTTGAAGTGCTGAGTGGATGATCCATCTCGGCCTCCTCTGGAGGGCCTCAGCACCACAGATGCCAATCTTCAGCCAATTCAATTCACTCTACGTGATATCAAGAAACAGCTGAAGGCTGTCAAGGGTCATCTTAATGGATGGGTGACGAAAGAGCAAGTGGATTGGATAGTGACCATGACACTGTTTATCATCACCCACTGAGGCATGACAGCTAACTCCATCATTGCAGAATATTTGTACCGGATAGTGGTGCAAGAGGACGCCGTTTCCATGGATGTGTCTTGTGAATCCACTTCATGCTTTCACTGGTTCAGTGGAGTACACTTTGAATAGGCAGCAACAATGACAATTTTTTTCCTAGGGAAAGCCCATGAAGGGCCATCCATTCCAGGGTCTGTTAACAGTTGGATAGGATTTACGGAGTTCCCACTCACTTGACAAGTCAATGATGCCTCCCTTGAGGCATCAGGGACTTTACCACATACAGTCAACATCTTAAACAGGCCTTTCTGAAGGCCCGCATTTTGGCTATGCCTCAGTTGCCGAGCCCACCCTGGGCCCACCTCTGACCCCTCACTACTTCCAGGGTCACCTGCCCCAAGTTCTATTTTAGCCTGCTTTCTGACCGAAAATCTGATGTTTGGGCAGACATTTAGAGAAATTGAGTTCGCGGAGCCAGGAATTCCTTCAACTCTGCGTACCCATCACGCGGGGGATTATGCAGGCCTATGCCTTCTGTCCAACATATGTTTACATGCTAAACAATATCAATTTTAACTTGTTTTGCTTGGCATTAACAGAACAGTAGCAGCCTTAAAGTGGAAACGGTTGTTTCACCATTGGTGTCATTTTGAAAGGGCCTAGCACTGGGTGCCCAAAGCTGCCTGTTTTAGGTGGCATAGCCCCTTTTTAAAAGCAAACTTGGGCCTTGGGACCCCAGTTGCCAGTTTAGAATGGAACTGGTTGGAACGCGCTCTGTATACATTCTGTAATACGGGTGATACAATTGAAGGGGGCCAGCGAGGTGAGTTTTAAATGTTTTTGTGGAGCTTAGAGGAACAGAGCATTGGTTTGTAAGACTATAGGCCTCATGAAAACTCGTTTATTACTGTTTCAGCATTAAATTATAAGATTATTGAAGTGGTTTAAGTTAAATTTAAAATTAAACTTCATTTTTGCTTCCCAAGCTTCCTGATGGCTTGATTGGCAAGTGCACTCCCTATTTAGAACTGAGCTGTTTATACCAGGAGTGTTCCACATTTCATCCTGGTCTTTGCTGAGTTACCTGATTTTAATCAAGGTGGTGATGAGGATGCTAAAAAGACCTCAATTCCTCTGTTTTAGGGAGGTGAAAAATAAGCTGTCTGATGTCTAGTGCGCAAGAAAGTGGTTTTGTTTGAATTTGCATGAAGACAGGATTATGTGATGTGCCGTACAGTTGAGGAAATGATCTATTTCCACTGGAAGAACAGATACTGGGTGAGATACCAGAGCGTGATTGGTGTCTGTGGGATGTAGTCCAGTATAATTTTAATCTTAACTCCTTTAACCCTTCTTGACATTCACTTGGACTTTGAGCTTTGGGATAACTTTCTAGATTAAAATGGACACTGCAGCCCTCACAATATAATGCACACAAATCATGTGTTCTTCAAGTGAATGTTAGCACCCCTTTAAAAGTTGAACAATAATTCTAGCAGTGAAAACCTCTTGATTTTCTGTTGACAATGCTTTTTCGACTGAACTATTTGTATAATTGATAAGGTACTATTGTTGATAATTCCTTATCCTTTATTCTCCCATCACATCAAAGTAGCTTGTAGGAAAATAAGGATTGTAAACATGAGTCTGAACAGATGAATTGGTGCAGTGTATAAACTTGCGCTCCCTGCATGATCCTTGTTAAAGAATGACATTCATTATCCTTTCGGCACCAGTTCTACAACTTTTTAAAAAACTTTTTTTCCAGGCTACATTGCATGGCTGTTTACGAATTTGAAGGCTGTTTATTTACATAACAAAGTGTTGGTCTCCTTATTTATTGGCATTCCAAATTTAAACTTGTGTGAGCCTTTCAAAACTAATTTGATAAGTATCTATAAGGTAATTATATCACGAATGTACAGGGTACTTCCTTTTTTGGATGTCTTGCCTTGGAATGCAGCTTCTGTCATTTTGCCATGTTCTCTTTGATGATTCTCCCATTGTTGGTTGCCACATTCCTTTCTAGTGTTGATAGTTCCTCAAAACTATGTATACTATGTGGATGACAGGGCATTCATTATTAATGGGAAACAATCAAGATATTGGTGAAGGAAAGTGCAGAAGTACCGTGTTACATTTTTTAGTTAAGTTTTTCAATAGATGAATGTTATATTGGCAAAAATTTCAATATATATCAAAAAACAATTTTTTCCATGTATCTTTTCAAGGGCAACAGTGTACCTTTAACTACTTTCTTCGAAAGCCATTGATATTGAGGTATTAGTAGTGATGAAAAAAGTCTGCTGCACATTACACCAATGATGTGGGTCTTTTGCTTTGTCCCCAAGTTATTTCTTCTCATCCCTTGTCAGTGCTGCTCATAAAGCACTGCATGTAAGTTTGTCAAGGTAATTACTGTCCTTCCAGTTATCCCCCTCTCACTCAGCAGTTGTTTAGAGGAATGCCTGGCATCCACACAAAAGTTACATGACAGAATCACAGAATTGTTTCAGCATTGAAGGAGGTCATTCAGCCCATCGTGTATTCACCAGCTCTCTGAGCAATTTACCTATTGCCATTCTCCCACCTTCCTCCCACGTAACCCTGCACATTCTTCTTTTCAAATAACAATCTAATTCCCTTTTGAATGCCTTGATTTCAATCTGCCTTCATCACACTCTCAGACAGTGTATTCCAGATCCTAACCACTTGCTGCATGAAAATGTTTTTCCTTATGTTGCCATTGCTTCTTTTGCCAATTACCTTAAATCTGTGTCTTCTCGTTTTCAATCCTTTCATGAGAGGGAACAGTTTATCCCTATCTACTCTGTCCAGACTCTTCACAATTTTGAATACCTCTATCAAATCTCCTCTCAGCCTTCTTTCCTCCAAGGAAAACATTCACAGCTTCTCTGGTCTGACTTCGTAACTGAAGTTCCTCATCCCTGTAACCATTCTGTTTTCTGCACTGTTGCCAGTGCCTTCACATCTTTCCTAAAATGCGCTGCCCAGAACTGAAAGCAGCACTCCAGTTGAAGCCAAACCAATGTCTTATACAAGTTCAAGATGACCTTCTTGCTCTTGTACTCTATGCTGCTATTAACAATGCCTAGGATATTGTATGCTTTATTAAATGCCCCTCAACATGCCATCTCCAATGACTTATGCACATTCACACCCAGGTCCCTCTGCTCCTGCACCCACTTTAGAATTGTACCCTTTAATTTATATTGCCTCTCTGTTTTCTTCTTACTAAAATTAATCACTTCACATTTCTCTGCAGTGAACTTCATCTGCCACTTGTCCGCCCATTCCATCAACTTGTCCTTTTGAAGTTCTACACTACCCTCCTCATAGTTCACAATGCTTCCAAGTTTCATATTTTGAAATTGTGCACTGTACACCAAGGCCTAGGACATTATTATTTATCAGGAAGAGCAAGAGATCCAACACCGACCCCCTGGGGACCTCCACTTCAAACCTTCCTCCAGCCCAAAAAATATCTATTTACTGCTACCTGTTTCCTATCATTCAGCCAATTTCATACCCATGTTGCTACTGTCCCACATAGTGGCTTAGCTAACATTGATAGTTCTGAGTATCGGAATTATGAGCGTAACCTGATGATCTGTGACTCAATTATGCCTTTTTTGTTAATTCCAAGCAATGTAATAATGACCCTTTTTCAACACATGTCAGGATGAATAAGTATTTCTAGAAGAGTGCAGTGCAACTCCAGCAGTCTGTGCAGCTACTATTGAACTTCAACAAAAACTTGCATTGAATGTTGAAAAGATGTCCTAAAGCACTTCACAGAGGGTTGCCCAGGCAATGCAATAACTAAGTTGTGTAACCAAAAGAATGTACTTTAAGGAGAGTTTTTAAGTTGGGTATGCAGAGGAGTTTAGAAGGGCTTTTTCAGAACTTGAGAGCTAGGCAGCTTAAAGGCACAACTGTCAATGGTGACTCAAACTGGTTCACTAGACTGAATCCTGTGTTGAGGGGGCTGTCTTAGGAGAGATTGAGTAGAATGTGTCTATATTCTCTGGTGTTTAGATGAATGAGATGATTTCATTGAAACACTTAAGATTCTTAGAGGTCTTGGCAGGGTCAATGCTGAGAGGCTATTTCCCTGGCTGGAGAATGTAGAACTAGAAGTCACAGCCTTAGGATATGTGGTCGATCATTTGGGGCTGAGATAAGGAGAAGTTTCTTCAATCACTGTCTGAATCTTTGGAATTCTTGAAACCTATAGGTTCTTGGGCACTAATGGAATTGAAGGATATTGAGATAAGATGGGAAAATGAAGTTGATTTAGAAGTTCAGCCGTAGTCTTATTAAATGGCAGAGCAGGTTCATGGAGCCATATGGCCTAGCCTTGCTTCTATTTCTCATGCTCTTTTAGTTCTTATGAAGGAAAGTGTGGATGCACAACAGGGCAGAGTTGGATGAACAGCTAGCTTATGATGGTGGGGCTGGAAAGGTTATAGAGATAGTCTTGTCCCTCTCTATGAAGGGATATATGCAGAGGATAAGATTTTTGAATTGGGGTCCAGGGACCAATGTAGGTTAGCAACGCTATGGGTGAGAGGCAGGTGGATTAGAATACAGCAAACAGTTTTGGTGAGCTGAATTTTCTGGAGGTTGAAGGAAGTATTGGAGTAGTTGAGCCTGCAAGTGACGAAGGCATGAATGAGAGTCCAGCAGCAGAAGGTGAGGCAGGAGTGTAGATGTGCAATTTCATGGAGATGGAAGTAGGTGATCTTTGTGGTGGAGAAGATAATGTGGTTCTAAATTTAGCTTTGGGTTGAATAGAATGCTGAGGATATAAGCAGACCGGTTCACCCAGAGCAATGGCTTGGGAGAGGAACTGAATCAATGTAAAGAGTATGAACTTTGTGGGAGATACCAAAAACAATATATTTGGTCTTTCTTACATTTAGCTGGAGGAAATTGTAACTCATCCCAGACTGGGTATCATGGATTTAGGAGGAAACAAAAATTTCAGTTACTTCAGAGAGGTTGGTGATAAAGCATTAGTTTACAAGAACAAAGGGGATTGAGGATGAGTTTTTATGAGGAAGGGTTGATGCCTGTGGTTTTGAAAAGAAGAGGATAGTACTTGAGGAGGTGGAACCAATTACAATATCTGTTAGCTTGGGGACCAGGAAAGAAAATTAGGTAGTCAGCAGTTTAGGGATCTGGGGAATAGGAATTAGCTCTTGTGCTTCATCTCAGGGCTTGAGCATGTAATCTATGTTGACACTCCACTAGCTTGTGAGGTGTTTCTGTGATGTGAAAAGGTCCGCTTGAACTACTAGATTCTCTTAGCATACTTTTCCAAAAATATTTATTCTTGGAATGTGTACGTTGCTGGCAGTGTCCAGTTATCCCTGATTATCCTGAATAGGTGGTGGTGAGCCATCATCTTGTTTCAGTCTGTGTGTGAAGTTGCTCCAAAACACTGGTGGGCAGGGAGCTTCAGGGTTCTGACCTGGCAACAATGAAGAAACGATGATATGACCAATTCAGGATGTGTGAGACTTGGAGTTGATGGTGTTCCCATGTACCCAACGTTGTTGTATTTCCAGATGGTAGTAGTTATATGTTTTGGAGGAGTAGATAGTGCTTACTATTATCTTCCTTACTCCCTGAGATGTATCTATGCACCCTTATTTCTGGGATGAAATGGTTATAAAAGTGACCCATCATAACTTGTTTTCTCCCTTCCTTCACCTCTCTTATTGGGAAATATTTGACTGCCGTTTAACATCACATCCTTTTGTTTTATTTATTCTTTCATGGATGGAGTGTCGCTGGCTAGACCAGCGTTTGTTGCTCATCCCTAAATGCCCTTGAGAAGCTAGTGGTGAGCTGCCTTCTTGAACTACTGCAGTCCATGTGGTGTAGGTACACCCACAGTGTTGTTAGGAAGGGAGTTCCAGGATTTTGACCCAGTGACAGTATAAGAACAGCAATATAGTTCCAAGTCAGGAGGTTGTGTGGCTTGGAGGGGAAATTGCAGATGATGGTGTTCCCATGCATCTGCTGCCCTTGTCCTTCTAGGTGGGAGAGGTCACGAATTTGGAGAGTGCTGTCAGAGAAGCCTTGGTGAGATGCTGCAGTGCATCTTGTACATGGTACACACTGCTGCCACTGTGCATCAGTGGTGGAGGGAGTGAAAGAGTTGTCGCTCAAGCAGGGCGCCTTATTCTGGAAGGTGTTGAACTCCTTGAGTGTTGTTGGAGCTGCACTCATCCAGGCAAGTGCAGAGTATTCCATCAAAACCCTGACTTGTGCCTTGTAGATGGTGGACAAGCTTTGGGGAGTCAGAGGTGAGTTACCCGTCACAGAGTTCCTAGCCACTGTCCTGCTCTTATAGCCATTGAATCTCAAGGGAAGTTGGTTAGATTCTGTCTTGTTGGAGATGGTCATTGCCTGGAACTTGTGTGGCCTGAATAAAAGTTGTCACTTATCAGTCCAAGTCAGAATGTTGTCCGGGTCTTACTGCAGATGGGCACGACTGCTTCAGTATCTAAGGAGTTGTGAACATTGTGCAATCATCAGCGAGCATCCCCACTTCTGACCTATAGATGGACGGAAGGTCATTGATGAAGATGGTTGGGCCTAGGACACTACCCTGAGGAACTTCTGCGGTGATGTCCTGGGACTGAGATGATCGACCTTCAACAACCACAATCATCTTCCTTTGTGCTAGATATGACTCCAACCAATGGAGAGGTTCACCCCCCACCGTGATTCCCATTGACATCAGTTTTACTGGGGCTCCTTGATGCTACATTTGGTCAAATGCTGCCTTGATGTCAAGAGGAGTCACACTCACCTCACCTCGGGAGTTCAGCTCTTTTTGTCATGTTTGGACCAAGGCTTTAGTTAGGTCAAGAGCTAAGTGGCCCTGACAGAACCCAAACTGGGCATCAGTGAGCAGGTTATTGCTGTGTAAGTGCCACTTGAGGCACTGTTGATGACTCCCTCCTGTCACTTTGCTGATGATTGAGAGCAGACTGATGGGACGGTAATTGGCGGGTTGAATTTGTCCTGCTTTTTGCGGACAACACGTACCTGGGGAATTTTCCTCATTGCCGTATATTTGCCAGTGCTGTGGCTGTACAGGAACAGCTTGGTTAGGTGTACAGCTTGTTCTGGTGCACAAGTCTTCAGTACTACTGCCGAAATGTTTTCAGGACACATGGCCTTTTCAGTATCCAGTGCCTTCCTTCAGCTGTTTCTTGATATCATGTGGAGTGAATTGTATTGGCTGAAGACTAGCTTCTGTGGAGGAAGGAACAATGAATCATACACTCGGCATTTGTGGCTGAAGATGTTTGCAAATGATTCAGACTTGTCTTTTGCAGTGATACGCTGGGCTCCCCCATCATTGAGGATAGGGATATTTGTGAAGTCTCTGCCTCTGTTAGTTGTTTAACTGTCCACCACCATTCATGACTGAATGTGGCAGGACTGCAGAGTTTAGATCTGATCCGTTGGTTGTGGGATCGCTTAGCTCTGTCTATCACATGTTGTTTATGCTGTTTGGCATGCAAGTAGCTCTGTGTTGTAGCTTCAACAGGTTGACGTCTCATTTTTTAGATATGCCTGGTGCTGCTCCTGGCTTACTCTCCTGCACTCTTCATTGAACCAGGGTTAATACCCAGCTTGATGGTAATGGTAAATTGAGGAATCTGCCTGGCCTTAATGTTGTTGAATACAGTTCTGCTGATGCTGATGGTCCACAGTGCCTCATGGATCCCCAGCTTTGAGTAGCTAGATCTGTTCAAAATCTATTCCAATTAGCACAGTGGTAGTGCCACACGCTACAATGGAAGGTATCCTCAATGTGAATATGGGACTTCACCTCTATAAGGTCTCTGTGTTAGCTATTCCTACCAATACTGACCTGGGTAGTTATGTCTGTAACAGGTAGATTGCTGAGGACATGGTCAAGTAGTTCTTTCCCTCTTGTTGGTTCCTTCATCACCTACCACAGGCCCTGTCAGCAACTACGTCCTTCAGGACTCAGCCAGCTCAGTCGGTAGTACCACTGCTCACCCTCAATGCTTCTTCCAGTGATGTTCAACATGGAGGAGTACTGATTCATCAACTGAGGTGAGGGGAGGGGAAGCTGATCGGTGGTAATCAGCAGGAGGTTTCCTTGCCCATGTTTGACCTGATGCCAGGAGACTTCATGGGGTCTGGGGTCAATGTTCAGATTTCCCAGGGCAACTCCCTCCTGACTGTCTACCATTGTGCTGCCACCTCTGCTGGTTCTGTCCTGTCTGTGGGACAGGACGTACCCAGGGATGGTGATGGTGAAGCCTCAAACATGGTCTGCAAGGTATGATTCAATGAGCATGACTGTGTCAGGCTGTTGCTTCAATAGTCTGTGGGACAGCTCTCCCAATTTTGGGACAAACCCCACATATTAGCAAGGAGGATTTTGCAGTGTCAACAGGGCTGGGAGGGCCATTGTCATTTCCAGTGCCTAGTTTGATGCCAGCCAGTCCATCCAGTTTCATACCTTTTTGACTTTTCTGGAGCAGTTTCATACAACTGAATGGCTTGCTAGGCCATTTCAGAGGACATTTAAAAGTTAACTACATTGCTGTGGATTAAGACTCATGTTCGGGCCCGAACAGGTAAGGATGGCAGACTTCCTTCCCTAAAGGACATAGTTTTTAATGAGAATCGATGATAGTTTTATCATCACCATGACTGGGACTAGCTTTTTAATTCCAGATTTATTCTATGAATTTAAATTCTACCAGCTGCTGTGAGGTGTTGCTGGGATTTGAACCCAGAACATCAGCTAGGGTCTCAGGATTTTAATAGGCTAGTGACATTATCACAATGCCACCACCTCCCTTTAATATTCAATAACCACCTTGAGATTGCAAACTCCTGTTGGAATTTCTTAGCAAAACTTGTGTCTCAGGACTTCACTGCTAAAGTATGTAATTAAATTAGTGACTGTTGACTTGTTAGGGAAATCTGTGGCAAAATTGCATGCAGTCTGCTTTGTTTCAAGCTCATCATATGGCCCGGGGATTATAAATTATGGACCTTTGGGCCATTAATTGGTACAAGGTTACCTTTCATCTTGGAAGTAAACTGCACGTGAATATTTGCTTTGTTTTGTTTGCATAATTGAAACTGTTTGTTCTTAAACAATAGTATAACAGTATTAATGCTGGCTCCACTGTAATGGTATTTAAGATTTAGTACAAATCAAAGACCCCAATGTAAATGATTTCTAACGAGCATACAGGGAAAATATGTTCCTATTGCTTTTGTTTTTAGTTAAATGTGCTATTATGCATAAAGTACAAAATAATTGTATGAAAACATTTAGTACTGGTTAAAGCTCTTCATGGCCTTGACCCCCTCTATTCCTGTAACCTGCTCCAACCCTACAACCCTCAGAGATACCTGTACTCTTCCAAGTCTGGCCTCTTGCGCATGTCTGATTTGCATCACTCTGCCATTGACGGCCATGCCTTTAACTGCCAAGACCCCTAGCTCTAGAATTAATTCCCGAAACCTCTCTGCCTCTCTACCTCTTCTCCTTCAAGATGCACCTTAAAACTTTGACGAACATTCTGGTCACCTGTCCTAATACCTATTCAGCTTTGTATTACACTTTATATGCTAATTGCTCCACTGAAGAGCCTTGGAGTATTTTATTACCCTAAAGTTGCAATGTAAATAAAAGTAATTGTTATTCTGAAGCCTGATTTCTTTAGGTCTTCATCAGAACAAAATTCAATTAAATGAGCCCAGTACTGGGCCTACTCTTGTCTGGATCTCATTTTTGAGAACATGTTTGCCTCAAGTTACAAAATACAATATATGGTACAATGAACGCATGCTGGGAAAGCCAACATGAACAGTTTTTTTAAGATTTAAAGGAACAAGAGAAAACAAGTTGAGAGGAAGGAACAATATCATAAAATAGAAAGAATAAAGGTTGCAATCAGGTGAGATTGAGCATGGAAGGGCTAGAAGACAAGGGAGAAATTACTTATCAGTCTGCAAGCTCACCTTGTCTCCAGTATTGTACCCAGGAACATAAGAGAGTTATTAGAAGATCTGCCCATCCTGCATGCCCCACCACCCCCTCCCCACAGTGTCCAACATCATTGTTCACTTACTAAATACTGCCTGTAATTCAAAACTAATTTCACACAAAACTATAATTACATCTGTTGCCACCCACCCAAAGACGCGGTCCTTGAAAGAGTATTCTTTTAGTAAAAATACACATTGGCCCTGAAATTTCATGAGGGTTATCCCCGTCTCCTGTATCTGCAGAAGACATAGGGAAGGAAACTCTTTGTAAGTTCAGAACTTTTTTCCTGGACTTTGTAATTTCAATTTCTACCAAAGCTCGTGTATCTCTACAAATACAGTAGCCTGTCCCTGCAGCCTTTTATACCATTACATCCACAGTAACCTGCTTTGATTGTGCCCCTGTAACTTTGGCATTGAGGCTGCTTTATCCGAACTCCTGAAGATTCCCCTGAGCAAGCCTTCTTATGGTTCCTAAGGATTGCATCAAGTACAAGTTACACTGCACACGATGTGAAAAATAAGGGCAACTTGAATACTTTCAGGCGGGACTTATTTACCTAAATAAAAGAGGTTTGTGGATACATCTTGTGCTAATTAAAAAGGTCACTCCATGAATCCGCTGTGGCTACATGATTTGTAATGTGTGGCTCTCAACTGATAATGTAAGCTTGAACTGGTTGCATTGTATTTATCTCAAGGATGCTAATTTCACTCATTTCAGTATTGCATTCAATTTTAACCATTCATTTTCATGAGATGGGGCAGAGTATTATTCCTGAATGTGCATTAGAAATCTATCCTGATTTTTGATCCCTGAGGAACATATATATGGACTAAGTTGCAGATTAGTTTTTATTTGTATCTTGAACTACTTTGTTTGATTGAGAACTTTTGAATGTTAAGCCAGATGATAGTCAATGATTTTACTCCCCATCTCCTGGAAAGGAGACAAACGTAGTTGCTGAAATAAAAACAAAAAACTGTGGATGCTGGAAATCCAAAACATAAACAGAATTACCTGGAAAAACTCAGCAAGGCTGACAGCATCGGCGGAGAAGAAAAGAGTTGACGTTTCGAGTCCTCATGACCCTTCAACAGAACTATTGCTTGATGGTCTTATCAGCTTTGGCTGTCACCTCTTTTTCTTTCCCCACCTTCCTTCTCACATTCTCCACACTCAAGAAGAGTATGTGTGTTATCCCCGGTGTCCGGGCCAATATTCATCCCTCGAACAACATCAGAAAAAAATAGATATCTGGGTCATTATCACATTGCTGTTTGTGGGAGCTTGCTTTGTGCAAACTAGCTGCCATGTTTCCTCCAATACAACAGTGATTACATTTTTAAAAAGGCACTTCATTGCCTGTAAAGTGCTTTGAGATGTCCTGAAGTCATGAAAAGTACCAGTTAAATGCAAGTCTGTCTTTCTTTCATAATCCAGAGGCTGACATTGATGGTCTAGAGATGGTTAATTGAATCCCACATGGCATTTTGAGAATTTGAATGTACTTTAAGAAGTCTAGAAATAAAAGAAAACACTGACACAAAGCTGTCTGATTGCCATCAATGAACCAATTGGGCCATAATGCCCTTTAGGGAAGAAAACTTGCTGTCCTTACCCATTCTGATCTATATGTGCCCCCAGTTCTCCCCCAACCCCTAACCCCTACAATGTGATTGACTCTTAAATGAGCTCAACCAGCAAGTCACACAATTGTCTCATTCTGTTTGCTGCAATTCAGGAAGAGGTCAACCTAAGGGCACTTAGAGAGGGGCGATAAATGTCCTTTCTCACATCCAAAGAGGTGAATTTAGAAAGAAAAGATTTCACTTTGGTACTGCACACAGCACCTTTTCCTCTACCCTCCTGTCACTCCAGAACAATCCCCTAACAACTAATCTATTTCCTCTGATCTTTTGTATAATTTTTAGAACTTTTATTTTAAGTTCTCAACAGTTTAAGGTTATGTAGCAGCCTTCCGTGCATAACTTTGTTAAAGGCTGTCTGGAAAGCTAGTTACACAGTAGCCACACAAAGTTTTTCCTACAAATAAGAGGTTAAACTGGGCTAAAAGTTTAGGTAGACAGTTAATTAATTTATATATTCAAACACCAACTGAGTGATCATTCATCCAAATGTCATTTGCACATTGCGTAGAGAATGAAAAAGCTTTGCTTCAGCCTAGTTGGAGATTTATTTGAAACAGAAGTTTTGAAACATATTGGACTAGGTACTAAAGAGAGTAAAAATCTACATTAAAATGATTAGGCATATTATCAAGTTAAACTGGGGTCAAAGAACAAAGGAAAGTACAGCACAGAAACAGGCCCTTCGGCCCTCCAAGCCTGCGCCCATCATATTGCCCGTCAACTAAAACATTTTGCACTTCCGGGGTCTGTATCCCTCTATTCCCATCCTATTCATGTATTTGTCAAGCTGCCTTTTAAACACCACTATTGTACCTGCTTCCACCACCTCCTCTGGCAGCGAATTCCAGACACTCACTACCCTCTGTGTAAAAAAGCTTGCCCCGCACATCTCCTCTATAGTTTTCTCCTCTCACCTTAAATCTATGTCTCCTAGTAATTGACTCTTCCACCCTGGGAAAAAGCTTCTGACTATCTACTCTGTCCATGCCACTCATAATTTTGTAAACTTCTATCAAGTCGCCCCTCAATCTCCGTCGCTCTAGTGAGAACAATCCGAGTTTCTCCAACCTCTCCTCATAGCTAATAACCTCCAGACCAGGCACCATCCTGGTAAACCTCCTCTGCACCCTCTCCAACGCCTCCATATCCTTCTGTTAATGTGGCGACCAGAATTGCACGCAATATTCCAAGTGTGGCCTAACCGAGGTTCAATACAGCTGCAGCATGACTTACCAGCTTTTATACTCAATACCCCTGCCAATGAAGGCAAGCATGCCATATGCCTTCCTGACTACCTTATCCACCTGCGTTGCCACTTTCAGTGACCTGTGGATTTGTACACCCAGATCCCACTGCCCGTTGATGCACTTAAGGGTTCTGCCATTTACTGTATAATTCCTGCCTGTATTAGACCTTCCAAAATGCATTACCTCGCATTTGTCCGGATTAAACTCCATCTGCCATTTCTCAGCCCAAGTCTCCAACCGATCTATATCTCGTTGTATCCTTTGACAATCCTCTTCACTATCTGCAACTCCTCCAACCTTAGTGTCATCTGCAAACTTACTAATTAGCCCAGTTACGTTTTCCTCCAAATCATTTACGTATACTACAAACAGCAAAGATCCCAGTACTGATCCCTGCAGAACTCCACTAGTCACAGCTCTCCATTCCGAAAAGCACCCTTCCACTGCTACCCTCTGTCTTCTATGACCAAGCCAATTCTGTATCTATCTTGCCAGCTCACCTCTGATCCCGTGTGACTTTACCTTCTGTATCAGTCTGCCATGAGGGACCTTGTCAAAGGCCTTACTGAAATCCATGTATATAACATCCACTGCCCCTCCATCATCGATCATCTTTGTCACTTCCTCGAAAAACTCGATCAAGTTAGTGAGACATGACCTCCCCTTCACAAAACCATGCTGCCTCTCACTAATACGCCCATTTGCTTCCAAATGGTAGTAAATCCTGTCACGAAGAATCTTCTCCAATAAGTTCCCTACCACTGACATAAGGCTCACCGGCCTGTAATTTCCTGGATTATCCCTGCTACCCTTCTTAAACAATGGAACAACATTGGCCATTCTCCAGTCCTCTGGGACCTCACCCGTAGCCAGTGAGGATACAAAGATTTCTGTCAAGGCCTCAGCAATCTCCCCCATTTCCTCCCTCAGTACTCTGAGGTAGATCCCATCTGGCCCTGGGGATTTATTCATCTTAATATTCTTCAAGACGCCTACCACCTCCTCTTTTTTGATCTCAACATGATCCAGGCTTTCTACACGCTCTTCCCTAGACAAATTGACCGCTAAGTCCTTCTCTTTGGTGAATACTGATGAGAAGTATTCATTTAGTATCTCTCCCATTTCTTCTGGCTCCACACATAGATTCCCACCTCTGTCCCTGAGTGGGCCTACCCTTTCCCTGGCTACCCTCTTGATTTTTATATATGTATAAGAGGCCTCGGGATTTTCCTTCATCCTGTTTGCCAGTGACTTTTCATGACCCCTTTTAGCCCTCCTGACTCCTTGCTTAAGTTTCTTCCTACTTTTTTTATATGCTGCTTGGACTTCATCTGTTCCCAGCTTTCTAGCCCTTATGAATGCTTCCCTTTTCTTTTTGACTAATCTCACAATATCCTTCGTTATCCTGAGGTTCCTGAAACTTGCCATGCTTATCCTTCATCCTAGCAGGAAAAGGTCCTGAATTCTTATCAACTGACGTTTGAAAGCCCCCTACATGTTAGTTGTTGATTTGCCCTCAAACATCCGCCTCCAGTCTAGATTCCTCAGTTCCTGCCTAATATTGTTATAATTAGCCTTCCCCCAATTAAGCACCTTAACCTGAGGACTCCTGTTATCCTTATCCATCAGTACCTTGAAACTTGCTGAATTATGGTCACTTTTCCTAAAATGCTTCCCTACTGAAACTTCGACCACCTGGCCGGGTTCATTCCCTAATATCAGGACCTTCCCTAGTTGGACTTTCTACATATTCTATCAGGAAGCCCTCCTGGATGCACCTTCCAAATTCTGCACCATCCAAACCCCTAGCACTAAGTGATTCCCAGTCAATATAGGGAAAGTTAAAATCACCCACCACAACAACCCTATTGCTTTTACATTTTTCCAAAATCTGCCTACATAACTGTTCCTCAATCTCATGCCAGCAATTGGGAGGCCTATAGTAAACCCCCAACATTGTGATTGCACCCTTCCTATTCCGGAGCTCTACCCATATTGCCTCGTTGCATGAGCCCACTGAGGTGTCCTGTTGTACAGCTGTGATATTCCCCTTAACCAGCAGTGCAATTCCCCCACCTCTTCTACATCCCTCTCTATCCTGCCTGAAACATCTAAATCCTGGAACGTTTAACTGCTAATCATGTCCATCCTTCAACCAAGCCTCTGTAATAGCAAAAACATCATAGTCCCAAGTACTAATTCAAGCTCTAAGCACATCTGCCTTGCCTATTATACTTCTCGCATTGAAACAAATGCATTTCAGACCCCCAGTCCCACTGTGTTCAGTAATTTCTCCCCACCTGCCCTTCCTCCTAGTCCTACTGGCCATATTCACTGGTTCCCAGTCATTTATTTCACCTGAATGACTGCCCCCTCAGTTCAATGTAAAAGATCCTATGACATTATCTGAAAGAGGAGGAAAATTCTCTACAGTGTCCTGGTCAGTATTTGTTTCTCAACTAATGGACAAATTATCCAGTTGCTAACCAGATTGCTTTATGTGCACAAACTTGTTGCTAACATTTGTTATGTTAAAACAATGACTACACTTCTCAAAATTAGTCAATTGGTTGTTAAAAAAAACTTTGGGGTGCCTGGAGGCTGTAAAAAGTTTAGTGTATATCCAAATTCTCTATCTTTGTTTTGTGTACTCTTCTTTCATGTTCTGTCTTGCATTCTGTTTCTTTCTTTTGTTTTTTCTCTCTCACACACACACTTTCTCTCTCTCTCACACTCTCACACACATTCTCTCTCTTAAACACACACACACACACACTAACTCACACATACTTTCTCTCACACTATCTCACACTCTCTCTCACACACACTGTCTTTCACACACACTATCTCACTTTCTCAGACTCACTCTCTCACACACACCCTCTTTCTCTCTCTTTCACACACACACACTCACACATTCCTTTACTCGCATCATTTAGCAGCATTCTGCACTGGTCAATGAGGATCCCGTTGCTCATGGGCTTCCAGAGTTATCTGGTTGGATGAGTTGGGCATAAAATCCCAAGCCCAATGACAGGATTTGCAACTCCAGGTTGTATTAAATACAGAATGGTAAACAGTACAGTTAATAATAAATTGAGAGTATATTGTTACCTCCTCCTGGCTATAACATAAATATACACCACGCTTTATTGGAGCCTGCAGAGGTCAGCATTAAAAACACATAAATTACATGATACTGACATTTACCTTCAAGGCAGGAACTTGTGCATCTTCCAAACTTAAGATGTGAGGGACAAGTTTTTTTGTTGCAGGGTAAATGATGGCTTCATTTAACTCCAGTCTAATGACATAAGCCAGTTAGACTTCTCAGATTTTTTTTTTGCCCTCCACAGTTTGACATTTGTATAAATCTCTATACATAAGTCTTAAGACAAAACCTAAAACCTTATTTCCTTTCCTCTTTGCTTTTCATGTTTGTTCAATTGTAACAGACTTAGTTTCTCCAAAAGTCTGGAGTCAGTGTTTGGCATCAAAAGCATGTGGTACACGTCTAACAGATGCAGATTGTGTATATTTTTTTTAACAAGCAAACAATAGGGCATTCCCTTTCATTAAATGGAAACCTCGCTCTGTTTCATTCAACACAATGCAGCAAGGATATCCTGTTGAACCAATAGAGATAACCATGGAAATAAAGTCACTTCCTGCCAGCTGTTCAACGCTTAATTCATCAGGAAGTTCTCACTTCCTTTTTGCTTCATTTACTGCCTACATTGCTAATGGTGAGCTAATAATACAACAGGACATTCAGTTACTGAATGAAATCTTCTGAAATGTGTAAATCATTAACAAGTTACACTGTTTACTTTGATTGCAACCATTTTAGCGAGGCATGTTGCAATATTTCTATCTTCGTATGCCTATCTTCCACACTCTGTGAATTTGAGCTCATCCAAAACTCTGCTGCTAGTATCCTAACTTGCAGCAATCCTGTTCACCCATCACCCATGTGCTTGCTGACGTTCCTTGGTTCCACGTCCAACGAATTTAAAATTCGCATCCTTGTTTTCAAATGCCTTTGTGGCCTCGCCTTGCCTATTTGTATAACCTCCTCCAGCCTTATTACCCTCAAAACTCTGGGTTCCACCAATTCTGGCCTCTTATACATCAGAGTTCTTTGACCCAAAAATTGGTGGCCATCTCTTTAGCCCACTAGAGCTCAAGCCTTGAAATTCCCTAATGAGACCTGTCCACTTTACTAACCCAACTCCTTTTAGATACTCCTTTAAACCTACCTGTTTGATCAAGCTTTTGATCACAGATTGCTAACACCTCCTTATGCAGCTCAGTGTCAAATTTTGTCTGACACTGCTCTTGCAAAGTGTCTTGGAATACTGAATATAAACATAAGTTGTTGTAATCAGCAGGAGTGACAGTTGAAAATTGACCCTAGTGTGGAAAGGTGAGGCAGAAAATGGATTTGTAGGCCACTTAAGGAGAGAAAATTTAAGCCACAGTGCTGAAAATCAGGATTCAGTTTGGTGAAATAGGAACATGAGAAAAGAGCTGTGTCAAAACAGTACATGTTAGAGAAGCATATTTTAACCAGTCAGTTCTTTCATGATTTCTTAATTTCCTCATAGTACACAGAAAATTTTATTTTTGTACTTTTACCTAGTTAAAAGATTAAGAAATTAGAGACTGGATATTTCAATTTATACACAGAAACACAACTTATTGCATTATTTATTGAAAGAAAATTAAGCTAATATAAAATAGCTGCTGGGCACAGTGTCTCAGCACTATGATAAATATTGCCAGACTATTTAAAGCTTTAAAGTTTAGGCATGCAAATCTGAATGTATTGGGCTTCAGAACCAAAAAAAGTCCACAGAAATGAAAAATGAACCAAAGAAGCTTCCTTCAGAGGGAAATTCAAGCAAAACTAGTGATTTCAAAGTTGGCTGACGTCTAATTGAGGTTTGATATTTTAAGAAAGATTTAAAGTAACTCCAGTCACATTGGACTTGGGTATACAGGGCAAATCAAAGTTTGGTGGCAATACTAAACTCAGAAATATAATAATGAGAGTGGTAAGATACTCCAGGAGGAATTGGACTGGTAACACATGGGAAATGCTGTTGAATTCCGAGAAGTGTGAGGTGGTACATTTTAGTAAGTCGGATGAGGAGAGACAGTATTAATTATACAATGTTAAAGGAGTGTAAGTGCACAAATCTTTGAAGCTGTCAGGACAAGTTGAGAAGATTGTTCAAAAAAGCATGTTGGATCCTTGGCTTTATTAATAGAAGGATGGAGTACAAAAGCAAGGTTGTTACGATAAATCTTCCATGGAACACTAATTAGGCCTCAGTTGGAGTATGGTGTTCAATTCTAGGCACTTGGGATTCTTGGTAAGAGTGTCAAGGCCTTGGAGCATGTTCAGAAGAAATTTGCTAAAATGGTGCCAAGGATGAAAGATTAGAGTTACGTGGAATGACAGGAAATGATCTGGTTGTTCTCCTCAGGGCTGCAGGCTTAAGAGGATATTTGATTGAGATCAAAAATTGTGACTGGTTTTGTTAGATTAAATAAAGAGAAATAGTTTCTAGTGGCGGAAAGGTCAGTAATCAGACCTTAAGGTGACTAGCAAAAGAACCAGAGGTGACATGAAACATTTTGTGATCTGGAATTCACTCTGAAAGGATGGTGGAAGCAGATTCAGTAGTAACATTCAAAAGAGAATTGGACAAATATTTAAGGGAAAAAGATTCACAGAGTGATGAAGAAAGAACATGGGGGGTGCGGTTTGGCAATTGGATAGCTCTACTAAAGAGCTGGCACAGCTGTTTCTTTCTATGATTGTGAATCGGAGGCTACATCGGTGTGGGAAGGGATGGGAGATGGAAGCAGATTTTCACTGAAAGAATTTGGATAAAAGTCTTTGAGAAAAGGTGGTGAGAGATGAACTCTGACAGTGAGGCAATTTTCTTGAAAACAAGGTTGGGAGATTTTTCAAAGCTGCCCTCACTTTGCTGGCGTTAGAGAAAAAAAGACTTGTATTTATATAGCGCCTTTCCTGACCTCAGAATGCTCCAAAGCACTTACAGCCAATAAAGTACTTTTTGAAGTGTAGCGATTGTAATGTAAGAAGTTACTGCAATGTAGCAAGGTGCATGGCACTAGGAAGTTCTGAGGAACAAAGGGACCTTGGCGTGTGTGTCCATAGAGCTCTGAAGGCGAAGGGGCACGTTAGTGGGGTGGTGAAAAAGGCATATGGGACACTTGGTTTTATCAATCGAGGCATAGATTACAAAAGTAAAGAGATCATGTTGGAGTTGTATAGAACCTTGGTGAGGCCACAGCTGGAGTACTGTGTGCAGTTCTGGTCACCACATTATAGGAAGGATGTGATTGCACTAGAGGGGGTGCAGAGGAGATTCACCAGGATATTACCTGTGATGAAACATTTAAGTTATGAAGAGAGGTTGGATAGACTTGCGTTGTTTTTGTTGGAGCAGAGAAGACTGAGGAGCAACCTAATCGAGGTGTACAAGATTATGAGGGGCATGGACAGGGTGGATAGGGAGCAGCTAGTTGAAGGGTCAGTCACAAGGGGGCATAAGTTCAAGGTGAGGGGCAGGAGGTTTAGTGGGGCTGTAAGGAAAAACTTTTATACCCAGAGGGTGGTGACAGTCTGGAATGCACTGCCTGGGAGGTTGGTGGAGGCGGGTTGCCTCGCATCCTTTTAAAAGCACCTGGATGAGCACTTGGCACGTCATAACATTCAAGGCTATGGACCAAGTGCTGGTAAATAGGATTAGGTAGTAGGTCAGGTGCAGACTCGATGGGCCGAAAGGCCTCTTCTGCACTGTAAAGTAGGGCAGAAGCCCTATTTACATACACATACCTGGCAGGATAAAGCTGACAGTGGGAGCAGCTCCAAGGAATTTGCTGGCCTAAGTTTTTTTCTACCCACTGCAGGTAGACAAGGAACTGAAAGTTCCTGTCACCCACCACAGTTACATATGTACATAAATTTGTGCATACACTGCTATGTAACATAGGGAGCAGCATGGTTCAGGACTACGCAGCTACAGGGTTATAGCTATGTAGGCAATGGAAAAGGTGGTAATGTGTTCAGTCTCTTTGCCTCCCATCCTTATTTCTTGTGCTAATCTTCCAAAAACTATAGGAGTCACATCTGAAGTTTTTGAACTTAGGCTTGTTACAGTTGTTTTGCTGCTTTTCTTCCTTTATCTAATGTTAAGGATTTGTAATATGTTGGTTGGAATTTATTAATTTCCTTTTAGAATACATGATGCATTAAGGCTATTTTTGCAGGCAATTTGCATGCTCAGGATTGAAAATAATGCGTACTCTGTTGGCACTTGAGTCTCTGAAATTATATTCTGCTAATTGTGCTAACTTAATTAAACTTTTAGTTAGCTAAAATTGGGACAATGTTTGATAAGTCTTTATAGATTCATGTCTTTTAGTTGTGTCAGACTAAATGCATTTGAGCTGTGGTCAGAAGTTCTCTTTAAATAGGCTTGAGGAGTTAAATAGCCAAGAGCTGCTAAGAAGATATTGGCTGCAATTTTTCAGTTGTATTGATGGCAAAACTCAACAATTGCCATCACTATAACTGTGAAATTGACAGCAACTTCTGGCACCTGCACATGTGCAGTTAAACACAGAAATCCAGAAGTAGCTGTCATTGATTCCCTGCTTCTCCACGGGGTGCACTGATGAAGTCCTGCAGGTGGCAATCTTTAGAAATCACTGAACTGACAAGAACTTCCCTTTTCACACTGTCATGTTGCTATTAAAAACCTCTGAAAAAGTTGTGCCTTTTTGAATGAAGTGTAACTGGATTTTTAATAGTGTACTAAGTCATAACTGCTGCCAAATCACTTCCCTGGCTCTGGAAAATCAATTTTATATTTGCCTAATGTCAACTTTTGCCAATTCATTCCTCCATTTTAAAATATTTAAGTTAATGATATTTGAGCTTCTAAAGTGTATGCTCCAATCTTTATTTCACTCTGTAAAAACTATAAAACGTAAAGGATAATCAATCCTTTTTACATCCTGTTTCGGTCTCTGTGAAAATGCTTCAATTTGATTGGCTGCTTACCCCACTTGATGACATCACTGTTGCTGGACACCAGGAGATTCCTTGACTTGGTGCCATATTCAAATTAATGTTGAGAAACACAAAATCCATGCCACAGAGATTGATAGATCTTTGTGAGAAGTTTTCTTTGAAGTCAGCAGCAAGCACCTTCTCTTGACTGCAAGTACCAGACTAAATAGAAGAAAAAGTAGAGCTGGGCTGGATTTTCGCGAGTGAGGCTCAAGTTATTGGGTATGTGCAGCAGACAAGCCATTGGATTTTTAAATAAAGGGCAGAGGGCAGTAGGTTACACATAAGCTGAGGTTGAAGGTGTAGTATAGACTAGAGCATTGGGCGGCAGTGAACGGGAGAGAGTGTGGTGGCTACGGTTAGCACAAAAGGATGAGAAGGATGAAATTGCCAGTATACACATGATTTTAGAATGCTTTGTAGGGAGAGGTGGACTAGGTCCTGCAGAGTAGTAGTGTGTGCAGGTGTGCTTCTATCTGTTAGGGGAATGGGGAAGTTGTACCTGGAGAGTGGCTGTTCGTTTAACTGGCAGGAAAGGGAAGTTTCTGTCTAAATGATCACACAATTGAAGGGCATATTGTATGCATTTGTGCTTTCTTTTTCTTAATTATTTAGTTGATTATTTGCCATGTCAAGGCTATACAATTGATAGTTGAGCTATCATAATATCTGTATGAAACAAAAATATATTAATAGAATACAATGATCAATCAGAAATGTGATTCTGGGATCTGATTGATTAAAATTCAGAGATTTAATTGGTTGAAAGAAAGAACAAATTTGCATTTATACCGTCCTTTTCATGTTTTCAGGGCTTCTAAATAAATTTATGATCAGTGAGTTAGCTTTATGGTATCGTTAGTCCTTACTGTTAAACAGGCAAACATGACCATTTTCTGTACAGCGTGATCTCACAAACAGTAATGAAATGTGTCACCAGTTGATCTTTCTTTTGGTTGGTTGAGGGATAAATGTTGACCAAGAGAACCAAAGAGGAACTCTCCCTTGCTTTTCTTCAAAGATCTAACATTTGCTTGATTGAGCAGACATAACTGAGTTTAACATGAAGTATCAACATGGATTATGTGTTCAAAGCTCTGGAGTCAGGTCTTAAGCCCTTCAGACAGTTGTAAAAGTACTACCACTAAGTCAAGGCTGAAAGGGTTCTCTCTCTCGCTGGCTGAATGATCTGATTGGTTGAAAGGACAGCGTGGCATTGATGCATGTTGCTACATTAAAACAGACAGTTGTTTTTAAACATTGCACAGATATATGAATTATGACAAGCAGCTCTTTTCTAAATTACTATTAATTGTCTGTTCAAAATTCAGGTGCCATTGCACAACCAATTAATGTCTGAAACCTGGGAAATATTTTTTTATAGTGGGGAATGATCAACTTTTAAGAGAAAAACTTCCAAAATTACTCTGAGGTCAAAAATTTTTTTTTTCTACATTTCTATAAAACTTTTTTTTCTTTTTCCATCAACATATCTCATCTTCCATGTTTTATCAATACAATTATGATCAGTAATCTTTTGAACTCAACTTTCTCTTGTTCCTTCTAAGTTGAAATACATGAAACTTACATATCTCCTAGTATATCTCCACTCTGTTGAAATCAATACCCATCAACGAGGGTGTCATTGCAAGTCAACGTTTGTAAGTCTTTTTTATGCGCAGCATGGTGAGGCATTCTGGTGCTTGTTGCAGAATATTTCACTAACCCAGTGCTGGATATTCCCCTCCCAATGCTAAGCAAACCCATGTAAAGAGGCCCAAGCTGGAGGCGTGTGGGCACACAATTTTGTATTTACTACGCCATTCACGTTGGGTGCCTTTTTCCCCAGGGCAGGAAACGTGGCATATTGTGACCTAACAGTCATGTAAAATGACATTGGTATCACCATTTAAATGCTTGCAGCAAATACAATTTTCCCTGATTTTGGTAGTTTCCTTGAGGTGGCTGGGTTCCTGAAGGCTGTGTGAGCCACAAGGTGAGTAAGTTCATGAATCTTGGGGGAAGCCTGTTGTGCAGTCAGGAACCACCTGACAGGTAAGTTTAAAAACTATTGCCAACTTCAAATATCATATTTAGATGTTGTTGATAATTTAAATATATTATTGATGCAGTGATTGGTAAGTGACCATTAAATTGTTGAGTATTGTGTAAGTCTTCACTTGCATTAGAATACTTCATCTAATGGAGAATCTGATTCCAATGGGTCATCTGGGTACTACGCTTTGATTTTATGTTGATTTAAAGTCCAGACGCCTTAGATACTTTGTGAAAAAAACTGATCATATTCTTTGATTGAAGCTCCATCTGGTGTACTTTTGAAAAAGAGGATGGCTGGACAGGCAACTTCAAAGACTCTACTGTCTTTGAGCTTTATGGTGTTTGTTTATTCAGATGTGCAATGTAATTCCATTGAATGCATGGCTGAGTTTCAAGCCCCATTAGTAGATTTAGCTCAGCAGAGGTTGTTGACACAGCTGTGGAGTGGACTGTGTGCTTTGTTTAATTGACAGTTTTATGAGCAAATAAAGGATTTTTGAAAAGTTTTTTAAAAACTTTATTTATTTTAATAGATTAATGAGCTCTTGAGAAGAGAGTTTTTCAAGAAGTTTCATTGGCTGTGCTTGACAGTTCAATTAGCTTCTAAGAGGGACAGTTTTTTCAACTGAAGTTTGGATAGATGAGTGATTTTTAAAAAAAAATTCCATGAGCCTTTCAAAGATTTCCCAGTGTTATTATATGGTTACTGTGCATAGTGGTTACTAGGTGATTGGATGGGCCGTGGGAGTATGGATGGGGCATGGCAGGTATGGAGTGGGTAGGGAGGATATGGGAACATGGAAGGATATGAGGGGGAATGGGGGCATATGAGGGGGCATAGGGCTTGGGTGAGTGGGGTGAGGGCTAAGTAGCCTGACAACCATGTAGAGAACTGGGCCAATGTTCTAACCCACCAGCCTCAGCATCTATCCACCTCCGGTGCCACTTCAGGCCTGCTTTAGCAGGCCGCGGCCACAGCTGACCCTGACTCTAAGAGATGAAAATTCCATGTGAATGAGCTGACTTTCAGAAGTTGGGAACATGACGTCAGGAAATGGCCTGACTCATGCTTCCCAACTTGAAGGGGAAAATCCAGCCGTCCAGTACCTATGTGCAACACTTCCAGGTCAGGTACAACCAGTTACATGTAAGTTTCTTCAATGCCACTTCAACAATGTGCCTCAGTTCCAACTTCAGAAGAGGTAACTCTCTGCTGCAACGGGTGGCATTTTCTTATTTCCCTGTACCAATCAAATTGGACTTAACAAAATCACAGAATTTTAACGGCAGAGAAGGAGGCCCTTCAGCCCATTGTGTCTGCACCGGCTCTCTAAATGAGCATTATGACCTAGTGCCATTGCCCTGCCTTTTCCTCATACCCCTCCACGTTGTTTCTATTCAAATAATCATCTAATGCCTCGATTGAGCCTGCCTCCACCATTCTTCCAGGCAGTGCATTCCAAACCCGAACCGTTCGTTGTGTGAAAAAGTTTTTTCTCACGTCACATTTGCAACATTTGTCAATTAGTTTTAAATTAGCTTCTTGGTTTATTTTGCAGATTAACAATGCTATATAAGTGCACATTGTTGTTGAGTCCTTTCTAAGCTGTAGACTTGTATCTGCTGGAACTGATTTGAGGATGAGTGAACTCATTTCACGTAAGGTTCTTACAGCCAGAAAACAGGTGACATATTTATTGGGACTATGTGATTCTGTTCATTTATGTTTAGGACCTTTAGTTTTCTATTGAATAAATCAAATTTATTTTTAACCATGTGGGATTAGTGGATCTTCTAGGATTTTCACTGATGATTTGTGGATTGCATCCTGTGACTCTGCGCATTTTATTTTGAAAACTGTGAGTCAGTGACCTTTCTCATTATATGTTCTTCTGCATTAATGATTTTTTTCCCAAGACCTTGGAATTGTGGCACTCCCTACATGCCTTACCCTTTTCTTCCTCTTCAGCCTTATAAATAATAAATGTGGCGCCATCTACTCAGTGCTCCCTGGTTTAGCTCTTTTATTCTTTTCATGCTTGGTGGTGCCCGACACTATCATGGCCTTTCACCTTTCCATTATATTGCCATCAGCCTGCTCATATCTATACATGAACGACATTATTTATGCACCTCAAATAGTAAGAACTGGAGGCACAAAGAAGTGCTGCAAGTCTTTGGCTATAAATCCTAAAATATATGTAATATGGAAGGGGATTGTACAAAATCGGGAGTCAAACTGAGCAACACTGTTATCATGAATCCCCTATGCCCTCTATTGGTTGAAAGATTTTCTTCATGTGCTTTCTCTCAAAATATATTTATAGTCTTCACAGGTTAATTTATTTGCAAAGACTAATTTGTGAAATGTGTAAGGACAGATTACTACAAGGCCCCTTGTTTTGCTCATGCCCCTGCAAAAATGAAATATGTTAAAGTATTCAGCCTTTTAAAAACCAAATCCATGTTAAATGTGAACATGCAGTGATGTAGCTTTTTTTTTAAAAGATTCTGTAGATATCTGTCACATTGGTAAAACTGCATTTACTGCCTATTCTTAGTTGGTCTGGCATAGTGGTTGTTTTGTGAAACTTGCAACTAGGTCACCTCAAAGAACATGAAAAATCACATCTATGTCAGATCAGGTAGGGCAATTTTCATAGTCCACAAGTAATCACATTTATTGAATTCATTTTCAATATTTACTGAAGTGTGATTTGAACTCTCAGCCTTTGGGTTGTTAGTCTGCTCCAAATTCTTAGTTCTGTCTGAGTTGAACATAGAGAAATTTATTGATCATGTCACTGAACAGCAAACAGGCATTACAGAATTTCTTGCTGTATAGAGTAGGAATCTAATATTTAGCTTATATTTAGAGCTGCTTGCAACTGGAATGGCAAATGATACCAGCTGAACAATTCAGGAAAAAATTAAAACTGGAAGAAGACTGAAAAAGAAATAGATCTTATCAGTTTTGCAAATATACACCAGCACTTAAAAAAATAAAAGCACAAAAATGATGTTTGTGCAACTTACTAATGTTACCAAAGTTTGCAATGGTAAAATTTAGTTTTTCAAAGTAAACAGAAAAGCTTATAATTGTTCTCAAATATCTGAATGAAATATGTCATTTTTGTAGAGTATTTTGCAGTTTAATGTGGGGAACATATTTAATGAGCTTCCAGATTTCAGCACAAACTTTTTTCTGTTACTTTAACCAGTATGGTACTGTACCCTATATCATTCTGCCTCTGTTCTATGAGGTGTGGTTCAGTATCTAAAGTCATGTAACAAGTGCATTTAGAGTGACCTCTGGTTGTTTAAATTCTACCCATTGTACAAGAAGCTGTATTGATATTCTATGGGGGACACTGTAGTTTAATTTCTTATTGACTCTGGAAAGGTTTATTCACTAATTTCCATTTTTTTCCTTTTTTCCAGGATGCCTTTGTGGACCTATATGGGAACAATGTGGAACCTCTTTTCGACATCCCATGGCCTTCTCTTCGGACTGTCTTGGGCATTGCTGCTGTGGGGGCTTGTATAACCTTTGCTTATCTAGCCCACCAGTATTAGCCATGATTATTCAAGATTTTTTTTTAACTAAAACTGCTCGCAAAAAATTCTTAGGCTGCTTTCAGGTTACAGACAAATTGTTTTATCTAATGGGATCAAAATATCAGCCCTCTTGACACCTTAGTAATATTCTTATATTTATAATCATTGAAACTTTTCAGGTATGTTTATAATATTTCTTTGGAGTTTGCAATGAGTTTGTTCATGAAAATGTAAATGTGAAGCAAATTCTAAAACTACATTTCATTGTGGTTGGACTTCTTAAGCTGACTGGAATCTACATTTCATAATATATTGGAAGGATTGTGTTACAAGATAGTGATATGAGTGGGTAGAATTTTGCCTGCATCAATGTGTGAGGCAAGAACCCTGATTTTGGTCTTGTCTTGTAATGCACTGGTTATAGTATAGTGCTTGACAATTGAGCATTATGTGAATTAAGATGAGTACATGACAGGGATTGCCAAATAATCTCTGATTATTACTGAAAATTACTGAAAGTGTTGGAAAATGTGGCTTAAGTAGCTGTGTTAACTAAAACTTAAATTAATCATGACCCCAAGACTTATCATTGTACAGAACGTCATGGAATGACTGGAGGGGATTTCTTTGTGCTGATTTGAACATATGGAAATTTATTGATCATGTCATTGAACGGGTATTACAGGATTTCTTGTTGTTTAGAGTGTACTTATACCTGATACTTAGCTTATAATTAGATCTGCTTGCAATTAGAATGGCATCTGATACTGATAGTAAAGAATTCAGAAGAAAATTAAAACTGGAAGGGGACTGAAAAATAAGTAGCTATTATCAGTTTTGCAAATATACACCAGCACTTAAGGGAAATAAAAAAAAAACTGATGCTTGTGTAACTTGCCAAAGGTCACCACGGTAAAATTTAGTTTTTGAAAGTAAACAACTTTCAATTGTTCTCCGGTGTATAACTGAACTATATCATTTTTGTAGAATATTTTCTTGTTTAATGTGAAGAGCATATTTAATGAGCTTCTCGATTTCAGCACAACATTTTTTTGATGTTTAACTATCGTTCTTGTAATAGGTGTTTTTAAGAAAGAAACATACTCACAAAAGCCCCCTCCATTTGCTTTTAAAATTTAACTTCAAAATTTTTCTTTAGTTTTATTTAAAGTTTACAATTCTTACTAAACAGAAAGGCTGCTATTAGGTAAGTGTTGTAGAATAATTAACCAGCTCTAAATAGAGTAAATACCAAAGAGTGATTCCTAAATTACTGCTGTGTGAAGATTATAAGATACTGCTTGCTTTGGATAATGCATCTAGTTTTGAACTTTCTGACTGTGCTGGTGAAATACATACATTTTCCCAAACAGAAATTACTTCCAACCAGAGAATCCAGCTATATGACATGACTTTGCAAAAAACTGCTCACCAACAAAGTCTAGAATATTCTCACTCTTCAAAGAGACTAGAATGGAATGTTGTGCCTTTGTCTTGTAGAAAATGCCACATCGACAAACTACTGAAGACCATGCTTGCTTTTGTGACACTTCCGTGGAGATTGGCTTCAGGGACCTTGGGGAAGTTCACCATTTCTTACAGTATGACTAAACTTCTTTGGGTGACTTCTGCTTCTAAAATGTCAAGACTTACCTGTGCTTTAATGCTTTCCAACTCAAGTACTTGCTTCTAATGCATCCACTGAAAATTCTGAAGAATAAGTAAATTAGTCATAATGATTACCAGATGCTAAAGGGAAAGCAAATTGTATTTGCAGTAGTGCTTCACCTATTGATGATTACCAACTTCAGCCTACCAACATTGCATAAGACAAAGTGAATGTACTGTGAAGGAATGAGCAAAATTGAAATCATCAGTAAGCTAACAGTATTGTAAATTCATTTGGAGTGATAAAAGGCTAACAAGAAAATTAAGCACATATTAGAAAAAATATTTTTTTAAGCATTTTATGTGGTTGTAAAAAAGCCATTTCTGTTTGAAGATTAAACTTGGTATAATTTTTGTGTTTGTGCATCTTCAGTGCACTCTAGTATGTTATTTCTATTGCAGGATGAAAGCTATCTTGTCATTTTAGAAGCTGCGCTTTTGTGTCTTGGGTGTAATATTTTCTGTTACTTGATGTGTTATTTTTGTATAATATTGTGTTATTGTACTCATTGATGTGTGCTGTTTGTCACTATGATGAGCCCTAATTATTTGATAAAATTACAAACCTGGACAATAGCTTGTAGGAAATGAGCAGAAAGAAATACTTGGTTGAGAAACCAGGTTTACAAGATGTTGGCTTGCTTTTTTGAAATTTAAATCTAGTCCAACCCAAAGTATTCATTTAATTTAGGAAATAAAGGTTACATTTATTATTTAAAATGTTCCAAATCTTCACCGCCAAACCTAAATGCCTGGCAGCAACAATGGCATTTACACTTAATGCAAAATATTAAGGCTGTTCAGGTATGATCTTTGGTAGACATACCTTTCCATTATCATATTGAGTCCTTGTTACAAAAAAACAGCACCAATTAAGCAGCCTTTTCTACCTTATATCATTAGTCCTGCTCAACTTCTAGTCTATTACATGGGCATAATTATCCTGAAATGTGTGCCACAAAACAACATTGCGAGACACCTGAGGAACATGAAAATAAGTTATAATATTGATTTTGAAAGAAGTGTCTCCCATCATCTGGAATGCCCAACTACTTTTCTGGAAGGATTTGATGCTCTTTTGGAGATGCCTAGCCTGTATGCAAGTATGTATTCTTTATGCAGCAATTCTAAACAGAGTTCAGACTAACTAACTTCTTCTACTATATTTTTGTAGAAAGTAATATTTTTTATTTAACAGGCAAAAAGTATTCTTAATTGTTACCAATTTTTTTTTTATAAAACAGGATTCAACAGTGATAGCATTCAACTGACAGCATTTTTGTAGGTTTATCATTTTGGATAAAACAGAGTGGTCCTTTACAATTAGTAAATGTATTGCTTATTTTAAAGTCTTGTTCCTTGCCCTGGGATTCCTTTAATTTAGTACACTCCATCCAATACATTTTTTGTTATGTGTGTCAGTGGCATGTGGAAGATAGTTTTTTAAAGCAAAGGGTTCTCTATCAAACATACTTCTAACAGCTATTGTAAGGGGACTTTTACCTCATCAGATATAACCTTAATTTTTAAAAAATTCTTCCATCTTAGTCCATCAATGCTGATGGTAATTGGATAAGAGATTCTGACATCTTTTTCTTGGAATTTTCATTGATACGCACATTTTATATAATGAATAGCCTTTTTCTGGGGAGGCTTTGTGGCACTGTGGAGGCGTCCCTACCTCTGGGCCAGAAGCTCCATGTTCATGTCCCACTTCAGGATTTGATGGTCACGGAAGGTGCACTCAGAAAGTGGCCGCACTGGTTGATTATCAGCCTGTAAATTTTTCCAATATGTCTCATGGCAGGCAATAAGAGCAGGAGTTTCCTGATAAGCTATACTGCAGAAAGCAACGGCAAACCCCTGCAGTACTTTGCCAAACATAATCATGGACCAACCCAATGGAAATCCATGGTCACTATCAGTTTCTTACGGCACGGTACCTGAAGGAGGAGCAGTCCTTCTTTGACAGAATGGACTTTGACAGGTTTAGGTTGAAAAAGTGTCTGCACCTGGCTTTAAAAAAATAATCAAGGGTTGTATTGTATTTTTTATCTTTCATTAGGTATGCACTTGTTTTCATGGAGACTTTGGTAAAGGTGGCTAGACACCCAAACAAAACTCCAAGTTAGATGGTGTACCTTGAATTGGCTACTTTTTTTTTTGCTAATCCTGTTTTAGTCCAAGCTGATTCAAGCATTGTTATGCTTGTTTGTCTCAAGGTATTATTGAGTTGGAAGAGAGTACTAGGTGGAGAATGTTTCTTTTTTAAAAAATGTGGTAAGTTGTTCTGACTGAATCCATTCTTTAATCCACCATTATTAAGCATTAAGGATACTTCATATGATTTGTGATTGAGTGGACTGTCAGTTCAAAGAAGTAATTTGATGAAGCAATATGCAGCTTCAATTACGTTTCCAAAATATGTCTATAAGCACACTGGTAATTGGAACGTAGGCACATCAATAACTGAAGGGTGTAATGGTGAATGGGAGAATCCATTGTTTGTACATGGAACATAGGTAGCTATAGAATTGATATATCATGATTCCAGGTACGAAGAATAAAAACCTGATTGATGCTGAGTTTATTGAACCTTTAAATATTTTGTATGGTTGACTTTGTCTTCTTTTTGTCCACAGTGACAACTATTTTTTTGTAATGAAAATGACTCATGTAAGATGGGGGTTGCGGAGGATTCACATATCTTTGTAAAGCTAACTAGGAATCCTTGGGTGCCCTTAAGGATTTTCCTTGTTTGGCTATTGATCTGTTGAAAATGTTTTTCATTTATTCATGCTCCTGGTATACAACAATTACCTTCTTGGTACTTTACAAGTCACTTTGGATGTAAATGGTTTGTATATAAACTATATGTTCATTCAACTAGTGTTTTTTTCCGTTGTTTTTAACCACAAATAATTCATGTCAATCGTTTTTAGACTTTTCAGTTTGTGAAGTATTTAAGAGACATTGAAGAATGATGTACTTGTATGTTAGATGGAACTTTGATTTTTCAGAAGTTGCCCACAAGTTGAGAGAACCATTGCTTTGTGCCATTGTAGTCTTTTTTCATGGAGCCAGTGGCCCTGCCCCCTGGCTGAAATGTCGGGGGCGAGCCCACCTCCGCAAGGCCAGGGAGCTATGATCTGATTTTATGGCTATTAAGTGACTCAGGTCATAGCTCCTGCCCTCATCTTGGAGGATGTCCTGCCTCCGAGAGATGCCAACCAATCAGATGGCTGGGAACTCTCCAGCCCGAACAGCATCACAAAAAACAGCATGGAAGACAGACTGCAAGGTAAGTGGTGCAGTTTCACTGGGGCCAGTCAGGCAAGCCCTGGGAAGAAGGCTGGTGAGGCGAGGGTGGGGAGGGGGAACAAGTGCTGTCGTGATTACCACTCAGAGGAGACTCTGGGTACAAGTGCTTGAACTGGAGCCCGTCCCCTAGGAGCATGCACACTATAGACGTGGGCATCCCCAGCCATTGGTAAAATACCAGCAGCAGTGGAAGGGAGGCCCTTAAGAGGCCATTAATTGGCTGACTACTGGATACCTACCCTGCTGCCTGTAAAATTCCAGCAAAGGTGGATAGGTGATGGACATGGTGCACCTGATTTTATGCCCCTCTGCCTGCTCCTGGAGGTAGTGTAAAATTCTGGCCTTCATTTGCACCATATTTAAGAATTATTTCCCCTTTCAAAGAAGCTTGAACACAGCAGAAGGCTGAAAGGGATGACCTCAGTCCTTGATTAGATCAGCATTTCCAACTAAATTCATGAAAAACATATTGTTGGAGCCCATAACCATTTGTGTGTGCTTTATACTTGCAAAACTGATTTATAAGACATTGATGTGACATTGCCAGGGATGCAACCAGACTTTTCCTGTGGTGAACTATACCCTTTCCTGCATTAAAGTAAACTACCTTTCCCACATAAATGCTTGTTCATGATTGAAAATGTACCAAAACGATCATGATCATAATTAAACTTGTGGTGTTTCAAGTGTGTGTCTGTATACATAATACGAAGTGTGAAATATTAAGGCAAAAACATTTTGTACATAAAAAAAGTTCTCTCGGGCACTAGTAGTGGCTGCAGTCCAGAGTGTCAGGGAAGGATAATCCTAACACAGACATTCTCACAACAGTTTTAGAGGCCATTTTGAAAAAGAAATGTAAAATCCTGTATTGTATCAGATGGATATGCTATTTCCTGTCCATTACCCAATTAAATTTGAAAATCTTCATACATCTGGGAAAGCTGCATTCCTGCACAAAGATTGGAATAAAGGACATGTTAGATAGTAAATGGCAGCTCATTGTAAATGGCCTTCATTTTACAGTAACTTGCAGAGAAAAAGAACTATAAGGACACCTGGCCTGTATAAAATCTAGACTTCATATATAAGCTACATATGACCTGTATAAGTTTCTTTAAAATATAGTATGAAAAGTGTCAAACATTCTATAATTCAGTTGAAAGATTTTAAATGTGTGATTTTGGTGTAGTAAATGCAAGACTGAGTTTGTAAACAAAAATACTTATAAAGTTTTTTTTAATATACTTATGTGTGATTATTTTGTAACAGCCATCAAAAAATGCCACAGCAGACTCCATTCACTTTATTAGTGTAGTAATGTTGCACAGAATAAAATCAAACTGTTGTTTATGTTACTTTATAATGAAGCCATCCTTCATTTCCTTGAATTCTTAGAGTATGTGTTCATCCAGTCTGACTGGGTTGGTGGGGGTGTGGATGGTGAAAGCGTCAAGTCTTGATAGAGATTAAAATAAATGTGAAGCTGGGGGGAGGGAGCAAGGAAAGTACCTGGATTTCTGCCTTTCAAAGCCAGGCAGTAAGGAATGACTATTCTGATCTCTGTTGTACAGTGTATTTTTGGCACTGATTTAAAAAAAATGTAAGTTTGCGATGGGAAAGCTGACCCTTCCCAGTTTTTTTTGTCATACATCGTTTATTGTTTCATGTTTTAAGATAGAAACCGATGAGGAATGCTATGTGGCCATTATTGGAGGAAGGAAATGCAGGGCTATAAGGAAAGAGTAAGAATGGGATTAATTTGATAGCTATTTCAAAGACCTGGCACAGCTCAATGGGCTGAATGGTCTCCTTCTGTCAGTAACATTCTATGATGATTATTTCAATTATCCAGAAAGATTTTCGAATCTTCTGCTCCCACCATGATGCATCCAACTGTTAAATGATTCCAACATCCTACCTAAAACCTCTTAATATTGGTCTTAAATTTGTTGTTTAGTAATTTGAATTGGACCACATTCTATTTTCACGATTTGCTTTGAATTATCTAGATTAATATTTTCTGTGTTATTTACTACCTATTATATTTCTGTAAGGTCACTTCCTTTCACAATGAAAAACCCATGTTTCTCCCATCTTTTCCCATAACTAAGTCGGCAGTACTATTTTTGAGCATAAATAATTGCTCAGACTCTTTTTTTTTGGATGCGAATCATGCCTGAAGTCAAAATTGCTAAGTGGATACCACTTGATCTCCTCCTAAGTTACCCATTATCATAAGTGCCAGTCCAGCAAATTGAAAAAGCGAACACCTTCCTTTTTAAAATTATAGTTCATAAACTCAATGAACAGGCAAATGTCAATCTCGATCATTGATTTATAAAATGTGCAGCTAGGTTTAGTGCATATTTTAGCTTGAATAACCCATATGAATTTAAACAGGCTTCAATCTGTAAGTTTGAAACAAACAAGTTGATAGTTATCATCTGCAATCAAATGATGTTAAAACACAGCAAAGAAAAATGAAGTTTGATGTGAATCTGTCCTGCTGATGGCAGCAGGCCTCCCCACTGGCAGCTCAAATCTGATTTTAGCCTTGCATGGAAGGTTGCACAACTATGTTTTTCCTAATTAGACCGTAGGTTAAGGTCAAGAAAAGCCTCATAAATCTAATGGAGTTTACTAATGAAAGTCTATATGACATAAAGGATAGTAGATGGAGGGGAAAAACCTGGTGTTAGCGCTGCAGCAGAATAGAGATAACAATACTCTGCATCTATTTCTGACCTTGGAAAGCAATTGGTACCGGCACTTGTACCTTGATTTTAACCTGCTACCCTCATCAAACGGGCAGGAGAGTGTTGGAATGAAATATCAGGATAGAGGAACTGGATCCCATTCCCAACCATTTAAATTTTAAAAAATGCAAATCAGGCTGTCAATGTGGTTCCTGCAAAAGCAGGTGGTGCTCAATGAAAGTTCGCAAGTAACACTGCAATGGCATCATCAGTGTTGCAACTTAAGCTTAACTGCGCATTGGGGAGCTCATGTTAAATGCCTGACAGCAGATCTGATTCTGGAGGGGCCTGTCTGTAGTAAGTACAAGGTCTGCACCCTGTGGCAGTCCTTCTGGAGCAAGACTTCTCCCCAAGTCTTTAGCCTCCTGAAGGGCAGATCACAGCAAAAATCAATCAACTTCCGTCTGCCTCTTCTCCTGTTGACTGCCCTGATCATGACCCCGAGCTTCTTCCTCCCTATTGACTGCCACCGGAACTGTCTATATGTGTCCCCAGCCTCAACAGCCTCCTGCAGCTTTCTCTCCCACCCGCTGGCTTGGCAGTCAAGCTGGCCGGCTGTATATGTGGGAGTCAGCCCAAAATGGTTTAAATGAGGCCCCATCATTAAGCTTGACAGCGCCTCTACATTCCCAGCCTTGCTGAGTTCTTTGCTAGCTTTTCCCCCGCATCCTTTGCGCTACTATCAGTGCCATGGTGCCTGAGAAGACGTGCTCAATTACCCAGTACTATATCCCTCATCCGAATAAAAAAAAGTACACTATCAAAATCCATCCAAGCAGATGTATGTGTAGACCCACTCCTTTGCCCCAAAGCCAAACTAGAATGCTTTGCTGTACAAATAACCTGTCCTCACTAACACGGAATCCTCAGTCATGCATCTGAAAGGACTGAAACTCGAGTTGAGATCACCTTAGCATAAGTTTTAATAGGCGGCTTCTTAAGTTTTGAAATACCAAATGTCCCTGCTAATCACTCGCCAAGAAACAGATCACTTAATCTGGAGAACTCCTTATGAAAGGCAAAGCATAAAATATAACTAATTTTACTATGGAGGGGAACTGATCAAAGTGTGCCTTTATACAACCATTGAGAAGCTAAGAAAGAAATAAGTTTTAATGGTCATTGAGGAAAATAATATGTTGTCTCCATTGGTCTCTTGCCACATTATCCACAGGCTAAATGAGCCAAATATGACTCTTGTGCAAATTGACTTTTGCACTGTTTACTCTGGCCAAGGGCACAAAGGAAGGAAAAGATCAGGGAAGTGACGTGCTTAGAAATTCTTGAATACTTTGTTAGATACTAATTTCAATAAAGCTGAAGGTCAGTGACTCTACTGTAGCCTGCTGATGAACATACCATATACATTGGTTTTGTGAATGTGAAAGATTAGCTCAAACCAGCTTATTTGAAGCCGAAGTTAATTGGTACGTGGTTTGTTTTAGTTCAAGTAAATGAAAGCATAAATTTCCCAGTTACCATGGCAGGTACCATTAGAATGGAATGCATGATTGAGGCCTGGAAATTGATGTCCAGGCACTGTGGGTCGTCATGATCTTTTGGCTGAAGTAAAATAAATGAAAACATTAGTTTTGAGATTAGTTTTGATGTAGTACACAATGTTCTGGCTGGGAATGCGTTGTGCACATAGTTCACCTGTATAAAATGAGCGGTCAAGGTGAGACATACTTTGAAATTATGCAAATTTGATGTTCAGAGGGGATCCCAGCTTTATTTCAATTTAAAGTACATATGAAATTAGACTTTTGATTCTGGCTTTGTAATAATTTTTGTTTTGGCTATTTAATCTTTTGAGATTCTTATCCCAGTTTGTTGGCAGCAAAATTTTTCATTTAAAAAAAAACATATATGGATATTCCACCTACTTTTATTAAAGGAAGGAGAAAGAAGGTCTGCAAGTAGGTTGCTTTCACCAGACTGGGACTGCACATATTCACCCTAGTCCAGGCAGTCATGTCTTCAAATGAGACTTCAGCAATGTCAAGTCAACCTGCAGTGCATACAGTACACAGCTCCCTGATGCACTGTTTGCTAACATCATCATTTTTCATCTTAGAAATCCAGCAGCAGAATAAGGCAATTGAAAGTATACACACGCACACAATTTCTTAAAGTTCACAGAACTATTGCTAGCACTCATGCACACATTCTCATGGCAACTGTGAACTGCAAGTTGATACACTCCATTTTTAGATGATGAGCCCTCCCATCTACCACCTAATCTGTAGTAAAACAGATAAAGTGCAGGAAAAGCTCAGCAGGTCTGGCAGCATCTATGAAGAGAGAAAAAGAGTTAATGTTTCGAGTCCAATATGATTCTTCTTTGGAATTAAACTTTGGAACCCAATTTGTCGCTCCAATTTGATTGCTAACGTAGGTCTTCCTTCACGGAACTGTTCCATATTTGTTTACTCTTTCATTATGGCTTCTCTAACTATTAGTATACCCTCACTTTTTGAAGGTACAGTGCATATTCAGCAGAAATATAACATTATAAAAGAATGTGATAGAGTAGAGTCAGAGAAGCTAAGACCTTTGTCTGGGAATTGAGAACAAGAGGGCATAATCTTAAAATTAATGCTAGGCTCTTTAGGAATAACATCAGGAAGAAACTTCCAGAAAGGGTAGTCAAAATCTGAAGCGCTCTCTGCAAAATACTGTTGATGTTGGATTAATTAGAATTTTCAAGACTGCATAATAGGCTTTTATACATTATGGTATCAAGAGCTATGGAGAAAAAAACAGATAAATGGAGTTGAGGTACAGATGAGGTGACTTCATTCAGTGAAATAACAGACTTAAGGTTTTGAATGACCTACTTGTGTGCTTTGCTATAGCTGCTTTCCCATTCTATTTCATTTTGTTATTTTAAATGCAGTAGTACACAGAAATCAATTGTAGCAACAACACTCACATATTTAATGAGTTCATATTATACAATCCAATAGGATACTCAGGTAAATAATTCTACACAATTCCAGAGTGATTATATGATTCACTACTGAGTTTATGATTTACTGTAACAGCTTGGGTACATCATACTCCACATCCAGTGGAGACTACAGCATGCAGTGGTTAACGCAAAACTCTCATACCAATTCTACCTTTGATCTCTGTGTCTCATGCAAACAACTATTAAATCACAATACATAAAAGACACATGATATGATGTTGCAGTAACAATACAGAGCAAAGAACATGCACTTAACCCAGATTTTATTGAATTCAAATTTCATCATGCACTTTTCCTGGTCGTTCAGTTACCATGGTTCACTTAAGCTCTTCCAATCACTTTACCAGTATAAACAAAGTGATTAGACCAACATTGTTAGGGCCTTAAAGACATGAACGAATGATCTTCTCACATTCCTTCAATTTCCACATTCTTGCCTTAGTCCTGCTTCACAAAATATCCCTGTTCAGCAAAACTGAAAGCATTTTTGACACATCATGTGCTGATGCAAGAAATAGTCCAAGACATAGGTCAGAACTTTAGGAGACTAAGTGTGGTTACAGACGGGAAAGTCCGCATGGCTCCCACTGTCTGGCAGGGCATGGTAACCCTGAAAAGAGAGAAGTGCTGTGCTCCGAGATTCCCCCCGTAATGGGAGCCAGACGTCCAACACCCTCACCACCCAGGCCTGGCAGGAGGTCGCCAGCGCAGCCAGCGTCTACAGTCCACAGAAAAGGATCCCCTGCAATGCAGGAAGAGGATGAATGATTTCATCTGCTCCACCAGGGTAATTTAGCCTTCTCCTCACTCTCAACTCAAACTCTCATAAGGCCATCAGGCATTCGCAGGGTTACAGTCCACAGGGATGTGAGGCACAAGAGACATCGTCACTGAATTTCTTTTACACACTTCAACATCATCATCCCTTGTAACATCCTGCACAAGTTGCATCCTCAGCCCATATATCTATCTATACAGCGGACACAGCAGACAGGCATCCTTATCATCTGCTCTTGCATTCTTCCTGCTCACAATCTGTCCATCTGTCTTTATGCAGGACAAGATTGCCCACAACAACAGTGATAGTTCCTATACAAGAAGAAGGATGCTGGAGCTAAGACCAATTGCTACCTTTGAGGAGCAGGTGGCAGAGTTGGCCAGCAAGGATAGAGACCATTCCTGTGCTGGAGTCCAGATCAGTGTCTCCTAACAAGCCAGTAAGGGTCCATCTAATCTTCCCCCACCTGCCGAAACTGTGAGTGATGTTTAATGTAGGAGACTATCCAGTCAACCACTAATTCTCCCTATTACAGCCACCAGTAAGAAAAGGAGGAACACTAGCAGCCAGCCTATCAGCCCTAGCCCTCAGACCACCTTGAACGAGGATCCTGAGGACTCACTAAACGTAAAGCCATCAATGTGCTTACCTGCATCCTCCACCGGCGCAGAGACACACCTTGGTTTAGACCTAGAGCCAGCTCAGGATCACCACCTGGTGAGCACAGCACAGGTTCGGATTCACAGCAGGCAGAGGCAGTGCCAGCCAAGGTCACTTGGAGAACTGCTGGAGGCCAGGCTCGTGCTGAGCCCAAGTCCACCGACGAGCCTCTGGAATCGACTCTCAAATAGATGTTGGAGCTGCAAAGACAAACGGGCACAGCAGGCAGAATTGTTAGAGGCTGTCACCAGATTAGAATGAAGGAGTCTGTCCACATTTAGTCTGATGTTGTGGCATTGACATGTGAACGCATCAAGGTCAACATTGGAAGGGTGATGTCTCCATGGAGACCCTGGTCCAGCAGTTTGTATCAGATATGCACTCAGACCTGCACATCAGCACTGTAGCCATAAGTGGGATCCATCAGTGGCTAGGTGAGAGGGGGGTGGGGCACTTCAATCTCCCTTCAGGTGCCCTTTCTCCCCAAAGCATCATGGAGGGGTCCTCGGGCACCCACAAGGAGGAGGAGCATCAGCCGGACACCCAGGGTGGCAGGGTTAGGCGGGGGGGAGGTGGGGGTGGAGCAGGGGGTGGGGGTCAATCCACCTAGGACTCTCCAGTTGCTCCAAATCCTCTCTGCCTGTGGCTCCAGCAATTCCAGCTGCTCAGACAGAGGAGGGTGCACCTGCCCCACAGCAGGAGACGCAAAGCAAGCCAGGACCCTCCAGGCCTCTGGCCTCCAGAGGACACCTGCCAAGTTCATCACAGACAACAGGGCATAGCAGTCTGCAGGCTGCCTCCACCTCTGCTGAGGATTTTGAGGATGCGGTAAGGTAAAAAATTTTAAGAAGCACTGAAGGCACAAAGATGGCACGGGTGTTCACTCACTGTATATACTTTGCACATGGGTAAACACGTTTTGCTCTTATGAAAGTCTGATCTAGTGAATAGCTCTTCCATGTGATGCCATGCTCCGAGGTCATACAAGTGTAACAGATGTCCGCCCCTCCATATTTATCTCCCATCATGCCCCTCAGATCTCTGATTATTTTGCCCAATCTCAGTTCAGTGAGTCACCTTTATGTCCACAGAAGCGACATGAACAAAGCCAGTTGCTCTATACAAATATACGAATTAGGAGCAGGAGCAGGCTACTTGGCCCCTCAAGCCTGCTCTGCCATTCAATGAGGTCATGGCTGATCTGTTTGTAACCTCAACTCCACATTCCCACCTACCCCCAATAACCTTTCACCCTCATGCTTATCAAGAATCTGTCTTCCTCTGCCTTTAAAATATTCAAAGATTCTGCTTCCACTGCCTTTTGAGGAAGAGAGTTCCAAAGACTCACGGCCCTCTGAGAGAGAGAATTTCTCCTCATCTCTATCTTAACTGGGTGACCCCTCATTTTTAAACAGTGACCTCTAGTTCTAGATTCTTCCACAAGAGGGAACATCCTTTCCACACTCTGTCAAGACCCCTCAGGATCTTAAATGTTTCAATCAAGTTGCCTCTTACTCTTAACTCCAGCAGATACAAGCCTGGCCTGTCAATATCAACATGATATTGTTGATATCATGGGCAATGTATATGTAAGACTTGCATCAGAAGATCATATCATGTGGCCTCATGAGTATAGATTTTGCAGTTTTGTTTATTCTCTTGATGCAGTTGCACTAAAGTCAATGTTATAGGTTTAATGGTGACCTGCATTGGAGTCATTCTAACCTGATCCATTTTTCAATGGCCTCCATGTAATGTCTGGCAGGCTTGGGTGTGGGGATCTTAGCCATTGAAGACGGCCTGTAGCAGGATGTTGTGACTGCGTTTACTGCTAAGCATTACCCCCATAATAGTTCCCACCCTCCACCTACATGATGCAGAACAATGGACCTAGCTATCGCTTGGTGACTCCTGAAATGTCTGCTAGACAGCCACAACAATGCATGGTTCGAGATGTGTGCCTAGCCTCATGGTGCTAGTCTATTACATGGCAGCTTGCTGGTTTTCACCTGGAGGCCTCACTAGCATGGCATGACATCATCCCTTTGCTAGCTCTCAGAAGGGCAATCGACATGGATATCTGATTGTGACAGTTCCATCGGTGTCCTAGGCTTCTTCATGTATATCTTAATCTGCTGGAATGAAAATATGGAGACCTCAGATGGGATAAGAGCAAAGCTCCAATACATCTGATGTGACTAAGTGATGCTTAAATGCTGTGTTGAGACTGACTGGGCCACCTTACATCCAGAGGCCAAGGCAATGCTGGATGTGAACTTGGGAAGCTCCATGAGTGCTTGTCAATGATCAGATGATGGCACTGCTGAAACTCTGTGCACACAAAGGGAACCTGAATCAAAGGTTCGCATCCGTGATTGACAGTGACAATTCACAACAATCTCATACTGGGGACTCAGTATGAGGATGAGGCCAGAACGTTATTCTTGCATAGCCTTTGGGGAGGTGCAGCAGGCTGGATTCAGGTCAGTCCTCAGGTGGTCAAGCAAAAAACAGTGATTGGTGATTGTCCTCGAGGTGCCTTGCAATGCTCCAAGCAGACTGCCATGAATGCACTGAGGTTTGCAGTGCTGCTCCTGCCTCTTGAAGGCTGCCATATGCAGTGAAATTTGGCACACTGCTTGTAAGGACTGCACCATGTATACTTGCTTCATGGTGAGCACTGGTGTAGTTTTTATTCCATTACAGATTGGCCACAGGCTCCATAGGCTGCCTAGCCTTCCAAGGATGAGGCCATCGTCACACCAGATAGTGACTACTCATTCTGAGATTGGTGTCCTTCATTGAGATGCTGAGGATAGCAAAGAAGATGTTAATGTCGAGCCTGCATGGAGGGCACAGGTGAAATGGGTTTGTATGAGCTAATTTCCCTCATCATCCTTGGACCTTGTTGCTTTAAGGGTCTCACAGGCATATCTGCCATGACAGGCCCGTGTCATAACCTCTTCCTGTGGGGCATCAACATCCTTACTCTCTTCGAGGTCATCCCTCTCAACATCCTCCTCATTGGAGGAGACGTACACCACTTCCATTTCTCCATCTGGCAATGCAACCCCCTTTGGAGCACCAGGTGTGTAGAATGCTGCAAACCACGATGATATGGGACACCCTCTGGGGAGGGTATTGGAGCACGCCATCTGACTGGTCCAGTCATCAGAAATGCATCTTCAGCAGGCCAGTGGGCTGCTCAATCTGGGGTACTCTGTGGTCGCCAAATGGGCATCATTAGCCATGTCTTTTAGGGTAGACTTTATCAGCAATGAGCCAACCCCAAATGTTCTGAGGTCCCTTGAAGATCTGTAGCGCCTACGAGTGGACTCGAGATGTAAGAGTCATGTGAGCTCCCAGGGTACCTCGCACAGATCTGCATAATCTGCTTTCAACGATCACAGATCAGCTGCATATTGAGAGAGCGGAAGCTTTTTCTATTAACGAATTGTAGTGGTGCTGTCAGGGGGCTCTTAAAGGCACATGTGTGTAGTTGATGGCACCCTGCACGTGTGGAAAGCCAGAGATCACTGCAAATCCCACTGCTCTGGCAGCCTGACTGGCTTTATCCAGGGACAACTGGACATAATTACTTGCCTTACTGAATAGTGCATAGTGACCTCTCTGATGCATTTATGAGCAGGAGGATTCTGATATTCTGCGGAGGTCCCCTGTGGAGCCCAGAAACAAACCATTTGCAGAAAAATTAAGTGCATCGGTCACCTTTAGAGCCACTGGAAATGGATGGCTTCCCAGTTTGTGTGGCAGCAGATCGTCCCAAAGAACGTGGCGGATGTGAGCCATTATGTCCCTTGACAAACGAAGGTGTCCTCGACACTGTCACTCATCTGCAAGTATGAGAGGCACCTTCAGTATACCCTGGGATGCGCCACATGCCTCCACAGAATTGGTCTCTCCTCCTCAACTTCTGGGTCTTGATGTGGCCCCGCTGGCCCATGTCCCTTAGGGCAAGGCTCTTCGCTTGCCGTGCTTGGCGGCAACAGGCCCTTCTTCCCCTCCTCAGTTTCCTGATTGCCATGAAAAAGGTAGCATTGCCTACTGCCTGCATTCTGTGCTCCTCGTGTCTGTGGGACTTTGAACAAGAGACATGATTGAACAGAACCCTGCAATGACCATCTTTCAGCACCAAGCTAGGGAGTCATTGTGAAGCCACTGGGCTGCCCTCATTCCAGGCATTCCATCCCCAGATCCTCCCTTGCAGCTGTAGCACAGCGTTAAGGGTGACTAGCTCAGTTTCCCCACCCCCCTCCCTAAGCCCCAGACATGATAGCGCTTTCACAGAGGGTGTTGGATGTGGATGTGTACAGCCAGGCACTATCAGCCCCATCAGGCATTGTCAGGTTGCCACTTTGGAACAGATTTGAGCCCAGCCTTGCGCTAAGGAGGTGCATAAACCCTGAACCTCTCAGCTGCAATATGTAGGGATGTTTAAGCATTTTGTATATGAAGTTTAGCCATGGCCCCTTTATAATTGGATCCTTCTGACCTTTTCACATTCCTATGAAAACGACAAATCGTTGTTCACACCCACTCTACATTTTGCCCAAGCCCTAATGGATCCTCGCACGAATGTGCACCTAACATGTCTCAGCTCCGAGCTTTGATCTCCATGTCCTGAAGCGGTAATTATTAGGGTGCCCCTGCTGTCGGTCAAAAAGTACAGTAATCGATTCTTCCCACAAGCCCTCAGACTTCTCTCCTACCAATTTTTTTCCAAGGTTATTTTTCAACAGCGCCATTATGTCAGCTGTCAAAATAGTACTGCTCCAATCCTGTTATGAGACCAGCTTCCAATACTGTCACTGTCCAAGTCCCTTACTGTCCTGGAAGAACTTCTTGTGTAAGTTTCCCTCCCTCCGATCACTCTCCTGCCTCCCCCTTTAATCCTGGAGCCCATTGTTATTCTTGTAGATATCCCAGTCCTCTCTCCTGAACTGTTTTCTGTGGACATCCCCACGCCCCATGTCACTTCACCCCTCCCCATCTTGTGGTCCCCCCATAAGACCATTGAGTGCCTCCCTCTTACTTACCAATTCCCACTGTTCAGGCTGCAGATGCCTCCCCTGACAGTGGCAGTGTCATCTGCTGCCCAATGCCAAGCCACCAACCCCCAGGATCCAAATGTGTGAGGGACTAACCACTCCCTGCACACCATGCTGTGCATGATCAACACGGCACAGCCAGGCCCTCCCCGTCCATGGATTGGGACTAAGACATGCATGCCTGGCATAGCCCTGTAGCATGGCACGCACTGCTGCAGGACTGTGTTTAAATTCTGGCCCTGACTCGATTGTGCTCACTGCCCCAGACTGCCTCAGACTTATCCCCCTCCTTCTTTAACCCCCTCCCCAATCTTGTGTCTCTCTGCCCCTTCCTACATGTGCTCCAGTTAACCACCCCCCACCCCCAGTCATGCGTTTCTGTCCACCCCTTCCCAGTCACCCTCCCAGTCAAGTGTATGCTTTCCTCCCTTCCCGCTGGTCTTGTCTGAGCAGCCTTCATGCAGAGTTAGAGCAGCTACAAGTGCAGCACAGTGAAAGGTCGCGTGTGAAGTGCAGTTTGCCAAGTGCATATCAGCTTATAAAGCCCACGAAGTAAACTAAATTAACAAAACGAGGGATAAAATAAAACACAGCCCCTAAGTTAGGGTCACTGTAAAACCAAAGACAAAATTTAAAGGAAACTTACAACTTCAAACCAAAATGTGATTAACAGGGTCGATAAAACACCCCAGTCCCCGTGGTGCCCACCGGGCACGGAAGGCCTCAACGGTGCCGGCAGATACTGCGTGCTCCCTCTCCAGGGACACCCAGCCTCGATCATAGCCGCAGAAGAGGGGCAGACAGTCGGGTCGGACAACAGCCTCGATCACCCGCTGCCTGGACCTGTTAATGGCTGACTTGGCCAGGCCCAGGAGCAGGTTCACGAGGACATCCTCCTCCCTCCCTGCACCGGGTGCCCGTAGATCAGGACCGTGGGACTGAAGAGCACAAAACTGTAATAAAAGGTTTTTTAAATAACTGAAAAGAGAGTGCAGCCTACAACACCCTACATAAACATGGCCCACGGACTCCACAAGGCCACAAAAAAATGTCAGTGATACCTGGTCATGATTCACACTGGTCTAATTATCCATCAGTGGGTGATTAGATTTGTAGTGTGAATGTGATTCCAAGATGAGCATTCACGAGATGCAAAGGCATGTGTTTCCCAACATGGCATACCCAACCCACCATACAAGTCGGGAGGGGAAAATTGCAACCCGTTTTTTACTCCAGTGGAAAACTGACTTTTGGCTGCGCTCCGAATTTTCCAGTGTTGTCCACCACAATGCCCTCCACTGGCGGGACCAGAAAATCCTGCTCATAGAGATGCAGGGTAGTGTGCACCCATGTTTCCACATGTTCCTTTTACTCCAGGTGGACTGGAGACTGGATATATTGCTAGGCCTGAAAGCATCTGTTTGCAGAGTGGAAGATTCTATATTACTTTTATGAGAGGATCTGTACTAGGGCCAGGCCACCCAAATGCAATAGACATCAGCAGAACCCTCTCTAGATACTTGGCTTCAGGCTAGTGGGGGAATGGATTAGGAACAGCTGAGTGGGCTTCATGTCATTCCAACAAGGTAAATGCTTTAAACTCACCTTCTTTCTGTAATTTTGCATTCTATCATTGGCTAATAGTCATCCAAATTTGCACTCTACCTAAAGACACCCTAGTAGCCTTGTTGCTACGTGCATTGCCATTGGCTGCATACCTTATGTGAGTTTAAAAGCAAAACACTGCCGATGCTGAATTCTGAAATAAAATAGAAAATGCTGGAAATATTTAGCAGGTCAGGCAGTATCTGTGAGACAAAGTTAATGTTTCAGAGCCATGACTTTAAACCTAAACCACTAACTTTTTTCTCTCCACATACTACCTGACTTGCTGAGTTTTTCTAATATTTTCTGTTTGTATACCCTATGTGAGCATATTGTTATGATCCTGATGGTATCGTTAATGTGTAAAGAAGAAATCCGGACACCTAGCAATTAATGGACAGAACTATGCCACAAGATTTCACATTTTTAAGCAAAAGCTTTGTTTAATTCCTTTTGATATACAATAAAGTAAGCATTATTAATTTCACACTTTAGCTTGTAAAGAGTTATGTTAAAACTCAGTTTCACTTTTTACTAGCCCGTCCAAGAGTTCCCTTATCTTACGAAATCTTCAAGGTTTATTTTCTTTCCTGAGACCAATCCAAAAGGTATGCCACAGCTCTCTGGAATTTACTTTAATTCTCCTTAGTATTCCAGCTATTCATCAATATATACATTTCCTGGGGACCCTTCCATTAGTTTCTGCTAAGTGATCCTCCAAGTTTTCCTTTACAAACCTCATGACTGTGGCTGCCTCAGCTCCTTGTTCGGCAGACATCCAACTGCTTTCTCTCAGTTTGCCAAGCTAACCCTGCTGACCATTTTCTGCCACAGGGCACTGTGAGGACCACTGCAGGTTTCTTCCATTGTTTGCAAGACAGAACAAATCTTCCAACTGCTTTAGCCTCTAGAAATCCAAACTGAGATAGAACCTACCCACATTTCATGCAGTGAACAATGAAGTTAGCATTTTCTCTGCTCAAAATGCAGGCCAAACTGACTATCACCTCCTGTTGTCTCTCTCAATCTGGGGAGATGCAGCCTTCACCAAAGCAAAGCATCTCTCTGTTCCCAAACTGAACTGTTTGCTTCTGTCAGCAAGTGCACATACATAAATAAAAGCAAACAACACTGAATCACTAACTCTAAGGCAATATGGCATGCTTTAGGATGATTTAGCCAGAAATGCGAACAAGTGATTTTACCTTCAACATCACTCTTTGAATTTGAAACCCATATGAATAATTTATATAAACTCTACTGGTAATGGAGTTTACCACCCTTTCTCCAGACTCCCTGCCTCCATTGCAAGCTTATTGTTCAAGTTTTTTTTCACTGTCAACTCTGACCTTGCGAGACAAACACAGGCTACCTTTTAACTGTAATAAGCTGTAAGCTTGTTATGAATTGCATTATTTCAGGATTGCTTATCAGTTTCTCAATCAGATGCCCCCATTTCCTACAGTTAAAACTTTAATTCCTAAAAGTAAAAGTAATATTCTGAAACATATGAATTATGAACTAGATATTTGCAACAATATATTTACTTTCTCTTTTGGTATGAGCCTCCCAAGATGCAGATCCTGGCACCAGGGAGAAGTAGCAAACAGCCCCTTCACGCATGCACCAATCAAGCACTTCTCATTCCCCAGCTTGTACCTGCATTTTTGCAACAGGGAAGATATATTAACTTTGGGTGTAACATAGGATATGTGCTGGGAGGAGCAATTGGCTGAAGCGCGAATATACAGAGAAGATGGAGAGAGAGAGGAAAGATAATTCAGGCTAGCAGGCATTGGGAATTAAGCATGGAATAGGCAGTCATTTTGGGAAGAGAAATACAGAGACTGCGGGGTGGTTGTGTTACATTTGAGAATTGCAGCCAGGGTGTTCGTTTGGGCCCTACAAGGAATACTTAGGCTTCTCCTGCTCAGGGCTACCCCTCCCCTTCCTATGACTGCAATTGCTTTGGTCCCCTCTCTATCACTTACCTTGCTGGAGATCTCCAGCGTTTTCCACCCTCTTAGCCTGCCTTTTAAATCCATATCTATTGTTTCCTCTCAAGACCGACCCTGAGATTCTCTATAAGCTAACATGGTAAATGGTTCCATCTCAGGCACCTGGTCCCCTTCTTTTCAAAACCACCTCCACCATTCTTCTCCTCAAAAAAAAACTCTCAAATTCCTTGCATTTGTATCAACCCCATCTCCAACTTCTCTTTCCTTTCAAAAGGCCATGGATATGTTGTTAGCTCCCAATTCCATACCCATTTCTCCTACAATTTCACGTTGAATCTTTCCACAGCACTGAAACAGCCTGAACTAAAATTACAAATGACATGCTCTGTTACTGTGATTGTGATGCATTCATCCTTCGCATCTTTCTCAACTCTTAGCAGCTTTTGATACAATTGCTCACATCATCTTCCTTCAATACCACTCTTCCATTGTAGCATTTGGTTGGACCCTTTCAATTGGTTCCACTCATCTATCTTGTATCTATCTGATAATTGTTAACATTCAATTGTTAGTCAACTTTCTTCCTTCTAGGGTTCACAACAAGCACAGGACACTTAATGATGGGCTATAAAGTACTGACTTCATTGATATCATGAATAGGTGATTGTCCAGCTCTTCTTTCACCATTGCCCACCTCATCAATGTTCCTGTTAAGTATTATTTCCTGCCAGCTTTCAGTTATCCCAATTTCATTGTTAACTGAAAGGAACTGCACCCTGAAGTTTACATCCAAATTCATTGTCACTTTTTAATTGCAATCCCTATGATAGTAATCTATCATTTCAAAGCTTGTATTTTTTGAGATAGACCCTAATTGAAAAAGAAATGAAAAGGGAAACTGAGAAAACAAACTGACCACTCCAGTTTCTAAGGAAACTAAGACTGAAACTGAGATTGGAAACCAAAACTTTTCAGAAGTCTGGAACTGGTTGAAACCATATAACAGGACTGAGAGTCGTCAGAGCTCAGATGAGATGGTGCAGTATAGACTGGCTTAAGAAGACGGAGGCTAGGTCCAAAAGGCAAGAATAGGCAAATATACCGTTTCTGCAGCTGTTCTTGTTACTTGAAGATAACGTTGGTGGATCTTCGCCATCTAGACCATCATGAACAGAGCTGAGGAGGTTCCGCAGACGTGTGCCATTTTTGGTGAAGACCATGCCCCTTGAATTGGAGTTGATTGTGCGCTGTTGTCAGGAGAAGATGATCTGAAAGTCTTTGTGCAGAATACAGAATTTTTAAGGACTTAAGAGATTGAGATTTATGACATATATTTTGAATGGACTGCTGAGCCAATTCATAAGATATTTAGTTGTATCTGCCTTTTAATGTGCACTTCTGGTTTATAATCAACTGCAATTTGCCAGTTAATTCATGATTAACTTTGATTGATTCTGGGTTTTAGAGTATAAGTGGTAATGTAAGATAGTATTTAGTGTTTGCCTTGTTTGAGTTCTTTTGTTTAAACCATGGAATCTAATGGCTTCATTTACTAAAAAACTGGGATTTCAGATTTCTTTTTTTTGGAAAAAAAATTACTGGTCTCATCTGAGATCATAATGGCATGTTTCACTCTGTTGTTAGTGAGTCAATCTCTCTCTCTGGAAGATTTGACATTGCTTTGATTAAGGACATTTTCTCTCCCCTGAGCCACAATATCCATTTCATGGTGTGACGCTATCAAGTAACTGAGGGTGTCTGAGGCCTGTACTTAATCATGTATTCCTGCTTACTCATTGCTACATATATAATATATCACATTTGCACACATATCAGTACCCACATTTGACATAAGAAAAAGTCCAGCAATGGCTTTTATAAGGCTTTTATCTTATCAAAAGATCAATGATCTTTGCTTATTTCCTGCTGCATGGTCCTATTGTCAAGGAGTGGGCAGGCTATCACACACATTTTCTGATTGTTCCGTGTAGCCAAAGACAGAAACATCTCCGAGAGAAACCTATCAATTAATGATTCTTATCTAAACTTTCCTGATTTTCAATAGAATGTATATTCATATCAAATTGAAATATTTTCATGAATCATGCCTAGAGGGTGGGAAGGTATGTAAAATCGGGTGGCATGGCGGGGTGCCATGCCCACCATCGACTCAACTCTGGAATTTTACCAGTGATTGAGGAGGGTAGATGGTGTCAGATGTCCTGCTCAACCTTGGGCCAATTGAAGCCCATAAGTGGCCCTGCTCTTGCTGCTGCTGGTATGTTAGCAGGGTTAGTGGGGAGTGGGCCATGCCATGTGGCAAGGCTGTGGGGTAATCCCTGATGGCCTCACTGGGATGGAGGTGCCTCCTTGTTTGGGTGCCCTGTGCCCAATGGAGTTTCCCGTCCCTGATGATCCCCCCACCCCCCCCAAGTCACCTGATCACAGTCCTACCCTCCTAGTTGGAGCCTGTCTGACTGGCCCTGGCGCTACTGCTCCACTTACCTTGGTGTCCAGCCTCCAGCAACTATCCTCATGTGGACTGATCGAATAGCCACTGCTCTTGGTGGCCCAGCTGGGACTGAAGAGCTGCCGGCCATCTGACTGGCTGGCAGCTCTTGGAGGTAGGACTTGCTCCCAGATGGGGGATGGAAGTCATGACCCGAGTCAACTGATAGCCTGAAGGTTGTAAAGTTAGGTCAGGTTTTCCAGCCTTGCGAAAGCAGGCTCATTGCTCACTTGTCAGCCACAGCCCTTGACATCAGGAATAGGTTCAGATTGAACTGATAGTTCAAACTGGTAATGTCGGACTCAAAACTTGCCAAAGTTAATTTATATTTACATGTCCTCAAAAGACATTCTTCCTTGATGCACAGCATTAGGTAGGAATCACTTGGATTGGACTCTTTAATGTTCAAAGATAAAATTTGATTATCCTCTTTAACTTCAGATTAAATTGCCTTCTTGTGCTTTGTTTCAATTTATCTGATCAATTTTACTTTCACAAACAAATTATGCCCAGGCTTGGTGGTTTTACAAAGGAGACCAAAGTGTTTTCAATTACATTTGGAAGTATGTCTTTCACCTTTCAGCAATCCATCTCGGACGATCATAACGGTTCTGATTAGATTAAATCTCAGCATTTGAAAGGAAAAATACTCAAACCCAATTTTGTCACCATACTATGACATTTGATCTGTGCAGATAAGAACTTAAATTCTGAACACTACTGGAGCTTCCTACTGCATTCTTCCAGCAAAGGTTGTTCACTAACTCCTTATGTCAAAGAATCACTCTTGGAAATCTCATTTCATCAACACACATGGGACACTTTTTAAAAATCTTTCACAGCATGTAGGCGTCACTGGCTAGGCCTGCATTACTGCCCATCCCTAATTGCCCTTGAGAAGGCGATGGTGAGCCGCCTTCTTGAACTGCTGCATTCCATGTGGTTTAGCACACCCAAGATTCCTTCTTCAATTCCTGATCCCCTCTTTCACTGTTGAGGAAATACCCATTGAAATTAAGAAACCTAAAATTTCGTAATGTTCAAACGGTTTACATTCAGCAGTGCAAACGTTGTTGCTGAGTGAATTAAAAACAGTTAAACTCTAGAAAGCAAAAGCAAAAGCTAGGATGCTAAAGGGAACCATTGTGGAAGAATTTTTTTAACTTACTTTCAGCTTACATCACACATCTCGCGATCATCCGCTCAACCCACCAACAGTGGGCCATATTTCCCGCCATCAGCCGGCGGAGAGCTAATTGTAATACGTTAGCATATAATTAAAAGACCATCCCGCCGGGCTCTTGGAACCCTGCTGTATTGTCAGTCCACTTCAGCTGGAAAGCACGCCAACGTGTTTCACAACAGCACACAGGCGAGGTGCACTTGGTGGCCTTCACTTCGGGGGAACTGAGGTGAGAGAGCAGCAGCGTTCTCCACAGCCTGCCTGTTGCTTACAGGTCTCAGAGGCGCCAGGGTGGTTTGGGGGCGGGGGGGGGGGTGCAGGTGGGGGTAGGGACAACTCTCAGGAGGCAACTGCTGAGTGAGTGGGTTGGTGTCTGCCAACCTCAGAGCTGACCATTGTCAGTGGGAGCAGGGGTCAAGTCATGCCCTGGTGCTGCATTCCAGGCACAGGCAATCGAGGTGGGGGTGCAAGCAACGTGGAGGCACCAAAGGGACACCAAGCGCTTCACACCTTATCCACATCCCCCCAACCCCTGACACACACTTCGAGTCCGCCACCACTTTATTGGACTGCAGAGCAGTTGGACTGCACACATTGTACAATCTCCCGCCAACACTGGCCATGTAGCAGTCTCTGCTGGAGGTGCTCACAGCCCATTGTAATCTCAGCATCCTGGTTTGGACCAGTGTCCCCCATGTTTGTTGCAGGCTGACAGGGCAGCCATGCAGCACACTCATCTCTGGCCATCCGAGGGGTGACCAGCACTCTTCAGGAAGCATTAAGGAGTGGTCACACTGGGCCAGGAAAGGTGCAAAGTACAGCCATGATACCCACGTCTCTCTCTTTCTCATGCTGCAGGAGGACCACGTCAGGATCACGGATCCTGGTGATCTAGCTGAATGCCTGATGGCCTACAGAGACTGTAGAAGACTGAGGAGAAAACGACTGAGGCTACTGGCTGTGCAAAGGCAGGAGCAGCAACCTCATGAAGAAGGGGCAGCAGGGGCTCCTGCACACAATACCCAGGAGCAACAGTGAGCCATGGCTGGTCGGTGCATAGTGACACCCAGGGTCTATAGATGCTGCCTACCATTCCTGCAGATGACTGAGAACCAGTGTTGCCGATGACTGCGCATGTGCAAGGACCAGGTGGCTCACATCTGCCACTTACTGCAGCACTTGGCGCCAAAGGGACATGGAGGGCATCCACTGCCAGTGGCTGTGAAAGTGACCTCGGCACACAATTTCTATGCCAGTGGCTCCTTTCAGGGTTCCACAGGTGACCTCTGTGGGATTTCACAATCTGCCACACACCAATGCATCCATGAGGCCACAGATGCCATCTTCTCCATGGCTCACAACTCTGTGCATTTCGCCTGGGACCGGGACAGCCAGGATGCAAGGGCCATTGGATTCACCCTGATCTCGGGATTCCCACAGGTGCAGGGTGCGATTGACTGCACTCATGTGGTGTTCAGGTCTCCGTCAGAGGGGAGTCGGATGGGCCAGACACTCCCAGAGTCACCTGGGTGGATGGGCACCGAGTGTGCACCTGCTGATCTTCCTCCCTATGGGTGCCCGAGGGCCCCTGGCTGACTTTGTGAGCGGAAGGGGTAGCTGGAGTGTGATCGAACTGCCCAGCACCCCTCTCGGGTACACACTGTTGGAGGCAAACTATGGCATCAGTGATGGAGTTCAGCCCACGCAGCAGTGCAGGAGTGACGTCCTGGACCAAGGTCTCTATGGTGGCTGCCATCCTGTCAGTGTTGACTTTGCTGCATTACAATCCTGGCATTGTCACCTCAGCCTGAAGACAGATGGACTCCTCTATTGTGCCTTGCAATCTGAGGAGTGCAGGAGACATCCCTTCCTGATGTTCCTGAGCTTGTCTTTGCACCTCCAGCAACTGTGACATGACCGAATCCAGAGGCTCATCATCTGACTTGGACTCAGCAATGTTCTCGTCTCCAGCAGAGCTCTGAGTGCCGGGGGCCTGGGAAGTCCCTGTCTCCACCTGCTGTGAATCAGACAGTGCGATGTGCTCATCAGATTGTGATCCCGAGGCTACTCTAAAGCTAGGTCCCACCAAGGTGTGTGCCTCTGCACTGGTGGAGGGTGTGGGTGAGCGCTGTGACAGGAATTCAGGGAGGGTGCCTTCAGATTCCTCTTCAGAGATTTCTTCGGAGCTTGATCAGAGGCCCTGGGTCATGGACTCTGTCGGCTGTTTGGCAGATGTGCCTGCGAAAGCAAGGGGAGATAATTAACAAATGGCAGTGGCCTGTGAAAGAGGACACATCACTCACAGCATGGCTGTCTGATGGATGTTGCACTGCTAGATCCTCAGTTGGTAGAGCAGCGCTGACCTCACCGTCAGCACAGGGCCAGTCCTGGTCATTGCCGGCCAGCTGGATGGCTTTGTTTTCAAATTCTGTCAGAACTTTGATCTCCAGCATCCCTCCACCTGTCTGCAACCTTTCCCTCCTGCTGTGAGCCAGTTTGTCCTGCATGAATATAGCTGGGGAGAGTGTATCAGGATGCCTGCCGGGCCAGGTGTAAGTATGCCTGGCCTGTGTGGCTCGTGAGTGGTCCCATGGATGAGAAGAGGACAATGACGGTGTCTGTGAAAGAGCGAATGGTGATGTCCCTTGCACTGGCAGTGAGTGAAGGCCCTATGGATGTGTGATGGTTTGTGAGTGTGTGAGCTGAAAGTGATGAAAAGAATGACTTACCCTGGTGGAATGTAGGAGATCATTCGTCCTTTTGCAGCACTAGGTGGCTGTCTCCCTCTGTAGGGTTTTTGCGCTGACCACCGCTGCCACTGCCTCCCAAGTTGGGTTGGTGACTTTACTGCCCATCCTCCGGCCAGAGCACATTCCGGTGGGCCTCCACGGCATCCAGCAGTCACTAGAGGGACCCACGGTTGAAACGGGTGGCTGCAGTCTTTTTTGCAATCTTTTATGCTGGCCAAGTCCCTCGGACAGCGTGGGTGAGCTGGATGCGATGAGCGCTTTTCTGGCAGCTGCCTTTTAAAGATGGCGGCTGGCGTGATGCAACAGCAGGCTTATTGTGAGTGGGCGAATGAGAGCCCACTTGCCATGGAAACGGTGTGTTTTGCAGGAGTGAATAAATAATGAGGCGGGCTCGTGACGATATGGCGTGAAAACCTGCTATTTTCGTCGGCAGGAAGGTCTCCATTTTATCTGCCCGCTACTGCACTTAGTGCAAACCTGGGAAAATTGCGCCTTTTGCCTTGAGTACAGGCACATTCCAGTATCACCATGTTGATCAAGCAGTCAGAATCACCTTAGGTTCGAGTCCTTGTTATGGGTCCAAATCTTAAAAGCCAAGTTTAAGTGATAATCTCATGTCGGGAACTAGAATATTTACATAAATTACAAAATCAGAACTTCACCGTGACCATAATTAAATTTCATTTCTCACACTGTAATAGGTTAATTAATTTCCATAACTATAATTCAGACCAATATTTTAAACTGACCATTGATAAGTTGTTAACCAGTTACAGATTCCATAGCTCTCCCTGGCAACTGTCTGTGGCTGAAGCAGACTGGTTACAATCTTGATGCCCTATTCGTCCCTGAGATGAGCTTCTGCCCATATATCAACTCTGACACTGAGACCAGATATTTTCACGTCCATGACGTTACCCAACTCTGTCCCTGCCTCAACTCATCTGCTGCTGAAGCCCGCTTCCTTGGCCGGAATTTTCTCGTCAGCGTGCTGACACATCGGGAGAGTGTCCTGATGTCACCGCGCGCCATCACAATATTTAGGTGGACGGGCACACGATGTTCTCCGATGTGCGCCCACCATTAATTAGTCACCCACTTAAGCCCTTAAGGCAGCAATTGTCTGGTATTTTTCAGGGCCTGCGTGATCTTCAGGATGTTGCACAGGCACAACGGGCAGGCGGGGAGGCCATATTTGTATAAACCTCATCCATGGGTGGGATAAGAGGGGTGAGTGGGGTCGCGAATGTTATTTGTCAGATATTTAATTGTAAAAGCTACTGATACTTGCCTGTGTGAGCAGGAATACTTCAAACTCCTTCACAGCTGCTTGGACAGGAGTAACAAGCTTCAGGTCAGGACTCTGGAGTAAACTTCATTTCTGGGGCCTTGCAGGTTTCAGGAAGCCTTCCCTTAGCCCGGTAATGGGAGTTGTGCTCTCCACTGGAGGCACCTCCTCTGAGGAGGAAGGGAGGGCCAGAAGGGGGAGGAGGCCAGGAGTCCAGATTCAGCCTCAAGGAGAGGTGCAGGCAATATGGCCAATAGGTGCAGGGCCAACAGGATATGCAGGTGGTGAAGCTGCTACCTCAGTATGTTTGAGGTGCAGTGCCAAAGGAGGCTCCGGCTCCAAAGGAGACAGTCACCTCCATCTGTCAGATGATAGGCTCTGAGATCTGTGCCAACTGTGTGGGTGGACACCCCATGCCAGTGGCGCTGAAGGTCACGGCTGCCCTCAACTTCTATGCCTCCGGCTCTTTCCAGCGATCGGTGGACGATCTTTGTGGAATCTCCCAGTCAGCTGTCCACACTTGTGTCAAGCAGGTGACAGATGCTCGGTTCAGGCATGCATTGACTTTCATCCACTACCGTTGGGATGAGGCTAGCCAGACACAGTGAGCCAGAGGCTTTGCAGTGATTGCTGGGTTCCCCCATGTCCAGGGTGCAATAGACTGCACACATGTGGCCATCAAGGTGCCAGTGGGTGAGCCCGATGCCTTCGTCAACAGGAAGGGCTTCCACTCCATGAACGTGCAGATAGTGTGTGATCACAGGATGCTGATTTGACAAGTCTGTGTAAGGTACCTAGGCAGCTCCCACAACGCCTACATCCTCAGACACTCCCAGGTGCTGAGGCTCTTCAGTGCTCCAGCCTGGCTGGATGGATTGCTGCTGGGTGACAAGGGCTATCCCCTTAAAAGGTGGGTCATGACACCACTCCGCCATCCAAGATCAGAGGCTGAGCAGCGGTACTATAGGAGCCATGCCCCCACAAGGACTGTGGTAAAGAGAACCATCAGTCTCAAGATGCGCTTACGATGCCTGGACCATTCAGGGGGCGCACTCCAATACCCCCCAGATTGTGTGTCGCTGATAGTGGTTACATGCTGCGCTCTCCACAATCTTGTCCTGGAAAGGGGGGACGCAGTGAATGAGGAAGATGTGGACGCAGTTGCTCTGGCTGCACGCAATGAGTCCAGCAGTGAATCCGAGGATAAGCATGTATAGGAGAACGCTGAGCGGGTAGACGCTGACCTGGGCATATTCCAGGGAGGCAGGGACACCTTGGAGGCTTTAATTCAAAGAACATTCAGCTAGCACACCACAGATGGACCTTCAACACACGCTAGGGCTGCAGGCTCCATACTCGCTACCTGAGTGCAAAATCTGGATGGATAGGAACATTAACTAAGGGCCTTGTCAATAAAACTCAATGTCACACAACTCACTCATAACATCATGGGTAACCGTCCACCTGCAGAAGTAAGGAATCACCCTGAGCCATGCTTACATAACAAAATTTAATGATTTAATAAAATGAAGTTCAGAAAAATAATTACAAATGTCTTGCACATCACACCAAGTGGTCATAAACTAATAGCGGAGCAACATAAAAGCAGCAGTGAGAAACCCGTGGTGTGCATAAGGTGCCTTAAATTTATGATTACGGGTGCTACGCCTATGTGCAGTCCCCTCGCTGGCACTGGCATCTGAGACAGCCTGCTCACTCTGCTGTCTTGTTGGCCTTGATGACCTTGGCGGACGTCCTCTGGCCCGTGGAACCTGTGCTGGCCCTGCCTGGGATGGAGCTGCCAGTTCCACAGCTGGCATCTCCCCAGTTGCCGCAGGCTCATCGGATGCCATGGTCACTGGCAGAGGGGCGGAGGGGCTGCTACCCTCATCCGGAGAGTCCTGAGAGGAGCCCACAGAGGCGACAGCTGCTGCTGCGCCGATGTCAGGTTGCTTCGGATCTCCCTGCTCACCATGGATGGATGAGCACCGAGCTGGGATACTTGGTGCCCAAACCATCCCCCACACTGGCACTGACCAGCTGAGGTCAATACCGATGTGAGGGCTTGCAGGTCCATGCGCAACCCCAGGAAGCCCTGATTGGTCTCCTGGAGGAGCCTCTTCATGAGAGTCACCACTATCTCCATGGAGGAAGCATGGCACTTGGCCATGGAGCTCATAGCATCGGTGTTGCTCCACGTGGATTCCTCCAGTACAGAGATCATGCCACGCATAGCCTCACGTATCTCCGCCAGATCATCCTGCACACCCTGCTGCACTTCCAGCATCTGCTGCCTCACGGACGACTCCAGAGGCACATCATCAGCCACAGACTGAGCATGTGCCTGGTCCCCTGCAGTCCTCTGACTGCTGGTGCCATGGACATTCTCTGTCTCTGCCCACACCTCAAGTGAGTGTGAAGTGCCCTCACCGTTGTGCCTTGGGACACTAGCCAATGATCTAATTCCCACCAAGATGCGAGTAACTGCGCTGGTGCCTGCCTGGCAGAGATGGTGTGACACTGATGAGTCAAGATATTTAGGGCCCTCAGGTGTGAGTGGTGGCCTCCCTGCCTTCTTTCCCCTGTCCTCCTTCAATCCATGTTGTGAACTTCACTCACTGAGCATTCAGCAGTGCCATGGCTGCTGGGACACATGTGGTGACCTCAGTGCTTGGCAATCATACCTCCCTGTGGCACGTCAGCCTCACGGCCACTGGTGGACCTGGGTGCATGGTGCCTCTCCAGATCCATGGCTTTCTGCTCGAATCTGGTCATGATGGCCATCTGGGTCTGGTCTCTGCCATTCCGCAACCGCTCTGCGGAATTGTGTGCAGTCTTCTCCTGAAAAGGAGAGAGGAGCATTGATTAGTCCAGCCTGTACCTGGATTCCCATTGCATCCCTGCCAACCAAGCTAGAGTGGGACATTGCAGGGCTCCAGTTCTTCATTCCCCTGCAGCTGCCGCACATTCACCCAAAGAAGCCAGGGCTGAACCCCCTCTTGCCCACATGCTGCCTCCAGCACATTTGGCACCACACGGTCTAAGCTTGCAAAGCAAGGAGGCACAAGCACGTGGGATGCAAAGGCCAGCAAATGGATCTGGGCCCCGCCACCTGGAAGCTCCCCTCCCAGCATGTTAGCACCCTGACTTTGACATGCTTCCTAGTTCCAGCACTTTGCCTGGGTGCAGATCCTTGAGTTTCCCCCTGATTCTATCCTCTGGGTGTCAGTGTCACACATGCTGTGGGTGCAGAACCCATTTCAGTACAGCCCTTTCAGGGTCAACTAGGCATGGGCAATATATGCCAGCCCACGCAGCGAGGAGGGAAACATGCCATGAAGGATTCAATGCTGTAACTGCACTCAGTTGTTTGGGGGGTCGGCGGCGGGTTTCGGGGAAAAGGCTGGCGGCTGTATTAAGTAACCTCTGCCAACACAGTACCAGGCAGTCCGAGAGAAATAGGCAGGTAGTTCAGGAGTCCCCTGGGGTCCCACTTGCAAATTGGTCTTCCATTTTGGAGGCTGAATCTAGGTACAGGCTGGTTCCTTCAGGGAGTGTGGACAGAGCCAAGCTTCTGGCACCACAAGCAGCCTGTACAGGAGGGAAGGAAGAGAGGAAGAGCAATAGTAATAGGGGATTCTATAGTCAGGGGAACAGATAGGTGCTACTGTGGCCGTCAACGTTACTCCAGGATGGTGTGTTGCCTCCCAGGTGCCAGCGTCCGGGATGTCACTGAACGGCTGCAGGGCATCCTGAAGGGGGAGGATGATAAGGCAGAGGTCATGGTATATGTTTGTACCAATGACATAGGGAGAAAGAGGAATTCAGGGAGTTAGGCAGTAGACTAAAAAGCAAGACCTCTCGGCTTATAATCTCTGGATTACTCCCAGTGCCACGTGCTAGCGAGTTCAGAAATAGGAGAATAGCGAAGATGTATACGTGGCTTAAGAGTTGGTGCAGGAGGGAGGGTTTTAGATTCCTGGATCACCGGGACCATTTCTGGGAAAGGTGGGAACTGTACGAGCGGGATGGTCTACATCTGCACCAGACCGGGACTAACATCCTTGCGGGCGGGTTTGCTAATGCTATTGGGAGGAGTTTAAACTAATTCGGCAGGGGGAGTGGACACAGAATGTTAGTAGAATAGGGACACATCATCATACAGTAAAACAATCTAGACAGAGGGAGCACAGCTGCAATAAGCTTCAAGGGAGTAAGGCAAGGCTGGATGGCCTCTACTTTAATGCCAGGAGTATTACAGGTAAAACGGATGAGTTAAGGGTGAGGATTGACATGTGGAATTGTGATATAGTAGGCATCACTGAGACATGGTTGAAGAAAGGGCAGGATTGGCAGCTCAACATTCCGCGATATAGAATCTTCAGGTGAGACAGGGGAGAGGCTAAAAGAGGAGGAGGCATTGCATTATTAGTTATGGAGTCAGTTACTGCAGTAAGGAGAAATGATATTTTGGAGGGGGCATCGAATGAATCTTTGTGGGTAGAGCTTAGGAATAAAAAAGGGGCAACCACATTATTAGGTGTTTATTATAGACCCCCAGATAGTCAGCGGGAAATTGAGGAGCAAATATGTGCACAATTTGTGAAGGTGTGTAAAAACAATATTTGTGTCCCAGACTGCTGATAGAGGCAAGGGAGGAGATCGCAGGGGCTCTGACGTGAATTTTTAATTCCTCTCTGGCCACGGGGGAGGTGCCAGAGGACTGGAGAACAGCTAATGTGGTTCCGCTATTTAAGAAGGGTTGTAGAGATTAGCCAGGGAACTACAGGCCAGTGAGTCTCACGTCAGTGGTAGGGAAACTATTGGAGAAATTTCTAAAGGAGAATATCTATCTCCACCTGGAGAGGCAAGGTTTGATCAGGGATAGTCAGCATGGCTTTGTTAGAGGGAGGTCATGCCTAAAAAATTAGATTGAATTTTTTGAGGAGGTGACCAGGTGTGTAGATGAGGGTAGGGCAGTTGATGTAATTTATATGGATTTCAGCAAAGTCTTTGACAAGGTCCCACATGGGAGACTTATAAAGAAGGCAAATGCACATGGGATACAGGGTAATTTGATAAGATGGATTCAAAATTGGCTTACTTGTAGGAGGCAGAGGATGATGACAGAAGGATGCTTTAGTGACTGGAAGCCAGTGTCCAGTGGCGTACCACAGGGATCTGTGCTCGGTCCCCTATTATTCGTCATTTATATAAATGACATAGATGACTAGTGGGGGGTAGGATTAGTAAGTTTGCGGATGACACAACGATTGGCTGGGTGGTAAGCAGCGAGGTTGAGTGTCGGGCTACAGGAAGATATGGACGGGATGGTCAAATGGGCAGATAAGTGGCAGATGGAATTTAACCCTAAAAATTGTGAGGTGACACACTTTGGAAGGAGTAATTTGAGAAGGAAGTATTCAATGAACGGAATGACACTAGGAAGTTCTGAGGAACAAAGTGACCTTGGCGTGTGTGTCCATAGATCTCTGAAGGCAGAGGGGCATGTTAGTGGGGTGGTGAAAAAGGCATATGAGACACTTGCCTTTATCAATTGAGGCATAGATTACAAAAGTAGGGAGGTCAGGTTGAAGTTGTGTAGAATCTTGGTGAGGCCACAGCTGGAGTACTGTGTGCAGCTCTGGTCGCCACATTATAGGAAGGATGTGGAGGGGGTGCAGAGGAGATTCACCAGGATATTGCCTGGGATGAAACATTTAAGTTATGACGAGAGGTCGGATAGACTTGGGCTGTTTTTGTTGGAGCAGAGAAGACTGAGGGGTGACCTGATCGAGATGTACAAGATTATGAGGGGCATGGACGGGGTGGATAGGGTGCAGCTGTTCCCCTTAGTTGAAGGGTCAGTCACAAGAAGGCATAAGTTCAAGGTGAGGGGCAGGAGGCTTAGGGGGGATGTGAGGAAAAATGTTTTTACCCAGAGGGTGGTGACGGTCTGGAATGCACTACCTGGGAAGTGGTGGAGGCGGGTTGCCTCACATCCTTTAAAAAGTACCTGGATGAGCACTTGGCACGTCATAACATTCAAGGTTATGGACCAAGTGCTGGTAAATGGGATTAGTTAGGTAGGTCAGGTGTTTCTCATGTGTCAGTGTAGACTCAATGGGCCAAAGAGCCTCTTCTGCACTGTGATTCTGTGATTCTGTAATACTCACTGCTCCTGATCTCAGGAGGTCGTTGAATCTCTTGCAGCACTGGACCCACATGCATTGCACCACATCAGGGGAGTTCACTGTCTCGGCCATCTCTTCCCATGCATGTTTGGTCAGGTGGGGGGTGGGGGGGGCCTCAGCCCTCAGCTCAGAAGCAGTACCTCCCACCGTGCTGCCACCTGCACCAGGAGGACAGCTGGGCACTCACCTGAAAACCGAGGGGCACACTGACCCGCAGCCCTACCCTTCAGCTTGGCCTACTCCGCTGCCCTACCCTCTGGACTGACCTCTCCAGAAGCCCTCTGGTGAGCCCTTCTACTTGCCATTGTGACCAGCCTTTCCAAGGCTGCCAGCGCTTCATTTAAACAGGCCGCCAGGTCCAAGGGTGACCTGGCAGTCAGTGCACTCCCACGGCCACCCGCCCACTCCCACAATCCTCAGGAGTTGCGCATTAGCTGGGCGGGCCTTAATTGGCCCACCTGCGTAAAATGGCGGCATGGACTCGAGTGCAGGCAGCGACTGACTCTGCGCCTGCCTACGTCTGCTCCCGCAAGGCCCACCTGACATGGGGAAAATTCTCCCCCATGCCTTTTTACCAAAAGGTTTGACTATTCCAACACACTCCTGGTTGGCCTCCCACATTTTAATCTCTGTAAACTTGATGCCATCTAAAATTCCACTATCTACATCCTTAATCGTGCCCAGTCCCGTTCATCCATCAACCCTTGTTCTCTTACACTGGCTCCCAGTTAAGTAACACCTCCATTTGTAAATTCTCATCCTTGATCTCAAATCTTTCTCGGGCTTCCCCCTCTCTATCGCTGTGGCCTCCTCCAGCCCCGTAATTCACTGAGATATTTGTGCTCAGTTAATCCTGGCCTCTTGAGCATCCTTATTTTAATCGCTCCACAATTGATGGCTGTATCTTCAGCTGCCAAGATTCTAAACTCTGGATTCCTTTCCTTAACCTATCGACTGCTCCACCTCGCTTTGCTACTTTAAGACACTCCTTAAAACCTACCTCTTTGACAAAGCTTTTGGTCACCTGACCAAATATCTCCTTATAAAGCAAGATTTTTCACTGAAACTGGAGCATTGTCGTAAAACATCTTGGGAGTTTTATTTCATTAAAGGCATGAAATAATTACAAGCTGTTGAGAAAGTATGACAAACCATAGCCAGTGACACAGAAACTTTCAATTGAGCTTTTCAAAGAGACAGTAAATCCGGATTTTTAACAAGGCAGTGCACTGTAAACAGAAACCCTTTTTTTAGAATAGTAGAAAAGAGAGACAACCTCCTCCTTTCTTCCCTTTATGCCATCATAGAATAATTTATTGTTTTTCATTTAAACCAGTTTTCAATTTCTAATGTTTGCTACTTAATCCCATTCTGTGTTGATTCAAAATCTCAAGCACACAGTTTGTGTCCCAACCCAAACCTTTTAGGGTCATGAGGACTCGAAACGTCAACTTTGCTCCTCTCCGCTGATGCTGCCAGACCTGCTGAGTTTTTCCAGGTAATTCTGTTTTTGTTCCAAACCTTTTAGTTTCTGCATTATCCTTAACAATGTTCTTTAGTGTACGGAAGCAGTGTAATGACATGAAGTGTTACAGACAGGGGTGGAGAGATAAACTGAAACTTCCAATTCCCTTCCCTACTGTCTGTAATCAGTGTGGTTTATGTTTGAAAAGGTAGATGTGCGGGTTTCTAAACCACTGTTAGCGTGTGGTCAATTTAAAGGCACAAGCAGACTTTTGTGCATTTAAACAAAGATAATTATTTATTCACACAGTCACGCCGAAAGATCTATGCTAGGTCAGCCTCATACACCACACACTCAAAGAAGATACAATTAAAAGAAGATAGTGCACTTCTACAAGTATATTAGGGGGAGGTGCAGTGGTATTATCACTGGACTAGCAATCCAGAGTCCCAGCCTAATGCACTGGGAGCACAGGTTCAAATCCGACCACAGCAGTTGATGAAATTTAAATTCAGCTGATAAATCTAGGATTAAAAGTTAGACTCAGTATTGGTAGCCATGAAGCCATAATTGTTGTAAAAACCCATCTAGTTCACTAGTGCCATTTGGAAAGGAAATCTGCTGGTCTACTTGTGACTCCGGACCCACAGCAATGTGGTTGACTCTTAACTGCTCTCTCAAATGGCCTAGCAAGCCACTCAGTTGTACCAGATTGCTATGAAGTTTAAAAGGAATGAGACAGGATGGCCTACCTGGCATCGATCTAGGCACTGGAAATGACAATGGCACACTTCTGATCCTAGACCAGACCCCCAAAGTCTGTTTAGGGACCAATAAGATTTTGTTTAAGGTGGACACAGTTTGAGATTCAAGACATGCTAATAGAATAAAGCCCAAGAATCCACAGATTTTGAACAAACAAAAATAAACCTTACTAAAGAAGGTCAGAAAGATAAAACAATTTGCAATGTCTATCTTATATTCAACATTCAGGGTAAATATGAGGTATATGTGAATTAACAGGCAAACTACAGCTGAACACACCACACTACATAATAAATAGCAGATGTGACCAAAACAGATTCCATGGATTTCTCAACAAACCATCAGATGTCAATAAACACTGTGAATCAACCAATCTCACTGAAACTGTGGGCGGAATCATCCCAGATTTGCACTAAGTGTGGTAGTGGGCGGGTAAAATGACATGTTACCCGCAGGCCACGATGGCGGGCTTTCACGCCATATTGTCCCAAACCCGCAACATTATTTATACATTCCCAGAAAACACGCCATTTCCATGGTGAATGGACTCCAGTTCGCCTGCCAAACCGTCACCTCACTGCTACATCATGCCAGGCACCACATTTAAAGTAGAGCTGCTCTTGGTGCTTCCAGCCCAGGACTGCAGCAAAGAAGACAGCAGCCCAGAACTGTGCACGTGCAGCCCATTCCTGGACTGCGCATGCATGGAAATTCTGAGGTCTATCAGGACTTGGAGTTGCCCCACTGTTCTCAGCTTTAAGATAAGCCTGGCGTTCGTAACAACACCTATCTTTGTGGACCCAGCAAAGTCTTCCTTAATAACTTCTGGCGGCCTGTACCAAAATTAGGGAGCTGTCCCACAGACAAGTAAAGTAACAGCCTAACACAGTCATACTCAGAGAATCATACCTTACAGACAATATACCAGACACCACCATCACTAATTCCTAATCTATCCTGTCCCACCGACAGGACAGATCCAGCAGAGGTTGCGGAGGGAGTTGCCCTTGGAGTCCTCAACATCGACTCTGGACCCCGTGAAGTCTCATAGCATCAGGTTAAACATGGGCAATGAAACCTTCTGCTGGTTACCACGTAATGTGCCCCCATCCCCTCCCTCCTCAGCTGATGAATCCGTGCTACTCCATGTTGAACGCCACTTGGAGGAAGCACCGAGGGTGGCAAGGGCGCAGAATGTGGGGGACTTCAATGTCCATCACCAAGAGTGGCTTAGTAGCATCACTACTAACCGAGCTAAAGGACATAGCTGCTAGACTGCGTCTGCAGCAGGTGGTGAGGGAACACCATACTTGGCCTCACCCTCACTAATCTAGCTGTCACAGATGCATCTGTCCATGACAGTATTGGTAGGAGTGACCACTGCGAAGTCCTGTGGAGACAAAGTCCCATCTTCACATTGAGGATACTCTTCATCGTGTTATGTGACACTACTGCCACGCTAATTGGGACAGATTTTGATCAGATCTAGCAACTCAAAACTGGGCATCCATGAAGTGCTGTGGGCCATCAGCAGCAGCAGAATTGTACTCCACCACAATCTGTGACCTCAAGGCCCAACATATTCCCCATTCTACCATTACCACCAAGCTAGGGGATCAATCCTGGTTCAGTAAATAGTGCAGGAGGACATGCCAGGAGCAGCACTTGGCTTACCTAAAAATGATATGTCAACCTGGTGAAGCTACAACACAGGACTACTTGCATGCCATACATTGGAAGCAGCATGTGAGAGAGCTAAGTGATCCCACAACCAATGGATCAGATCTAAGCAGTCCTGCCACATCCAGTCGTGCATGGTGGTGGACAATTAAACAACTAATAGGAAGAGGAGACTGCACAAATATCCCCATTCTCAATGATGGAGGAGCCCAGCACATCAGTGTAAAAGACAATGTTGAAGCATTTGCAACCATATTCAGCCAGAAGTGCCAAGTGGATGATCCATCTTGGCCTCCTCTGGAGGTCCCCAGCATCTCAGATGCCAATCTTTAGCCAATTCGATTCACTTCACGTGATATCAAGAAATGGCTGAAGGCACTGGATACTGCAAAGGCTATGGGCCCTAATAATATTCCAAGAATAGAATTGAAGACTTATGCTCCAGAGCTAGCCACACCCCTAGACATTTACCCGGCAATGTGGAAAATTGCCCAGTATGTCCTGTACAAAAAAGGCAGGACAAATCCAACCCAGCCAATAACCGTCCCATCAGTCTATTCTTGATCATCGGCACAGTGACGGAAGGTATCATTGACTGTGCTATGCAACGGTACTTACTCAGCAATAACCTGCTCACTGACAGTTTGGGTTTCGCCAGAGATGCTCAGCTCCTGACCTTATTACGCCTTGGTCCAAACATGGACAAAAGAACTGAACTCAAGAGGTGAGGTGAGAGTCACTGCCCTTGAAATCAAGGCTGCATTTGACCAAGCATGGCATCAAGGAGCCCTGGCAAACCTGGAGTCAATGGGAATTGTGGGGAAGCTCTTCACTCGTTGGAGTCATACCTCACATGAAGGATGATGATTGTGGTTGTCAGAGGTCAATCATCTCAGTCCCAAGGCATCGCTGCAGGATAAAAGCAAAATACTGCAGATGCTGGAAATCTGAAAAAATACAGAAAATGCTGGAAAACCTCAGCAGGTCTAACAGCATCTGTGGAGAGAAAAAAACGAAGTTAATGTTTTGAGTCCTTGTGACTCTTCTTCAGAGCTCTGAAGAAGAGTCATAAGGACTCGAAACGTTAAGTCTTTTTTTCACATCACTGCAGGAGTTCCTCAGGGTAGTGTCCTAGGTCCAACCATCTTCAGTTGCTTCGTGAATGACCCTCCCTCCATTATAAGGTCAGAAATGGGGATGTTGGTTGATGATTACACAATGTTCAGCACCATTTGTGACTCCTCAGATATTGAAGCAGTCTGTGCCCATATACAGCAAGATTCGGACAACATTCAGGCTTGGGCTGATCAGTGGCAAATAACATTCGCATTACAAAAGTGCCAGGCAATGACCATCTCCAACAAGAGAGAATTCAATCATCTCCCCTTGACGTTCAATGACATTACCATTGTTGAATCCCCTACTATCAACATCCTGATAGTTACCATTGACCAAAAACTGAACTGGATATGCCATATACATAGTATAGCTATGAGAGCAAGTAGTCAGAGGCTGGGAATTCTGTGGCAAGTAACTCACATCCTGACTCCCTAAAGGCTGTCCATCATCTGCAAGGCACAAGTGAGGAGTGTGATGGAATATTCTCCACTTGCCTGGATGAGAGTTACTCCAGCAACACTCAAAAAGTTTGACACTATCCAAGACAAAGCAGCAACTCACCAAGACTCCTTTAATAGCATCTTCCAAACACACAACCACTACCAACTAGAAGGACAAGAGCAGAAATTACATGGGAACACCACCACCTGGAAGTTCACCTCCGAGCCACTCACCCCCTGACTTGGAAATATATCACCGTTCCTTCACTGTCGTCGGGTCAAAATCGTGGAAATTCCTCCCTAACAGCACTGTAGGTGTACCTACACCACGTGGCCTGCAAAGGTTTAAAAAGGAAGCTCACCATCACCTTTTCAAGGGCAATTAGGGGTTAGCAATAAATGCTGGCCCAGCCAGTGACACTCACATCCTGTGAAAGAATAAGACATGAAGAAAAATAGTGAACAGTTCTCATGTTTTTGAGGGTCCAGTGAAGAAGGAAGTTTTCTCCCACTCTTGAATTGTAATTCGGGTGTGTTCAGATGGCTGCGCGTTGGGTATCAGGATTACTTTGAAAAGAAGAATGCTCATCAGGTCATGAAGTCAGGTAATAGTGGCTGTTGTATCAGGAGGTCCAATTTCTTTACAGGTGAACTTGGATATTTGGAATCAGGCTGAGAGGCTTTTTTAAATGACCCTTTCAGCCTCTCTGTCTTTAAAATGCAAAGGTGGCAGCTTTTATCTGCAGATTTTGTCTTGTCATAGTTATTTTGCAGACTCCCTCAAAATCTCTTCTGAGTTTTGGGATAAACTAATTTTAGTATCGGAGAACCAGTTTCAGTCACATAGTCAATGGTCATTGATGTGCAATAGAAGGTAGATGATGATCTTTCACACTTAACTTTTGGATAACCGATCTTGTTTGCTTTCCTTTGTTATTGCAAACCTGGAAACATATGTCGGAATCATCCCAGATTTGCACTAAGTGTGGTGGCGGGTGGGAAAAAGGGCATTTTACTTGTCAGCCTCAAAGGCAGGTTTTCACACCATATCATCCCATTTCCACCTCATTAGTTATGCATTCCCTGGAAGGCCTTCAGTAAACTGGGCACCACATTAAAGGATGCCCCTGCACAGAGCTAGCTTCAAGGGATAGGAAGCTGCTGGGAACTGATGGCTGCCAAAGGGAGGAAACATGCTGTCCCCAGTTTTAATGAAGCATCCTGCGAGTGCCTACTGGACACAGTGGAGGCCTGCAGTGATGTGCTCTACCTCTGGTCTGGGTGAAGACCAGCAAACAAGGTCACCCATCCAGCATGGGAGGTGGTGGCAGCAGCGGTCAGTGCCAATGCCCTGCAAAAGAGGACAGCCATCCAATGCCAAAAGAGGATGAATGATCTCCTCCGTTCTGCCAGGGTAAGTCACTCTTCTCATCTTTCTCAACTTACACACTCACAAACCCATCACACACCCACAGGGATCTCATTCACTGCCAGTTCAAGGGACATCACCATCCACTCTCTCACACACACTTTCATTTGCCCTGCGGATCGTGTCTGCATCCCATCCATGGCACCAATTACCATCCACACGTGCCAGGCATCCTTATCATCTGGCCTGGCAGGTGTCCTGCTTACATACTCTCCATCTCTATTTATGCAGGATAAGCTGGCACACAACAAAAAGGGAAAGGCTGCAGACTGGTGGAGGAATGCCTGAAATCAAGGTCCTCATGGACTTTGAAAATAAAGCCATCCAGCTGGCCGATGAGATCTGGACCGGTCCTGTGCTGATGGTGAGTTTGGCGGTGCTCTGCCAAGTGAGGATCCAGCAGTGCAACATCCGTCTGACAGCCAAGCTGTGAATCAGATCCCCTGTTCCGCAATCCCCTGCTGTGCACTAATTATCTCTCCTTGCTTTTGCACACACATCTGGGAAGCAGCCGAGGGGGTCCATGACCCAGGTCCTTGACTCAAGCCCCGAAGAAACCACAGAGGAGGAATCCGATAACACCCTAATTGAAGACCAGTCACAGCGCTCACCCACATCCTTCATCAGCGCAGACACATACCTCGGTGGGATCTAGCTTTAGAGTAACTTCGGGATCACAATGTGGTGAGCACATTGCACTGTTGATGGCCAACTTGGCCAGGCGCAGGAGCAGGTGCACAAGGAGGTCCTCCTCCCTCCCGGCCACCTTCTGTATCGGGTGCCCGTAGATCAGGAGCGTGGGACTGAAGTGCAAACAAAACAAAAGAAAAATGTTTTTCAAGTAACTGAAAGGGGGTGCAGCCTACAACAACTTGCGTATGCATGGTCCACGGACTCCACAAGGCCGTAAAAACAGACATCTTGGGAGTCCGTGAACGGATGCATCCTGCGGTTGTATGGGACTGCTGCATGCAACACCCTCCACCCCAGGTCCCCGATGGTAAGCTGGAGGACTCCCATGTAGAGAGCCCTCCACTAGGGATCTCCGCCGCTGGACTGCAACAAGGCATGCCAGGGCATGTACGGGCAGCGGGAGAGGGTGAGGGGATGAAGTGTGTGCAGCAGCAACCCATGCAGGAAACCCTTCCACGTCATGCTAAAGGGCACGGAGGGCATTTCCACGAGGCAACTCAGGTTGCGGCAGAGGTCCCCAGGGCTCAGCTCCCGAGAGACTGTTTGGGGCTTGGGGCCAATGTTGAATTCTGTCCGATCAGGGGTATGCTCAGATGGAAGACCACCGTGCACTTAAGCGTCCTCGAGACCCAGTATGATGATCGGGGCCAAGCACAGCCCTCCTAAGGTGTGGATGGCATTGGCTGCGAGCCAGATGTCCACCGACTTGCGATGCACCAACTCTCACGGAAGCATCAAGCCTACTCCTCCACCACCCAGCACGTCCCCGATCCTGGTCATCCTGACAGCCACAGCACTCCTCTCCTCCAGCCACTCCAGACAGTGGAGAACTGTGTCATGAGGCGACCATGTTCCAGACTTTGATCAGGTCCTGGTAAAAGACAGACAATGCCTGCAAGGAGCCACGAAGGCCCCTCAGGTCCATAAACAGGAGCTGCTCATCATAATTCAGGCCGTGAACCTGGCGGAAGAAATACGTCATCAGGGCACACCACCTCGGAGGAGGGTCTATGTAAAGGTATCGCTGCAGGGCCTGATGGCAGAAGGTTGCCATCTGGGTGCGTAGGCACACCATCACCTGACCACCCTCCCTAAGCGGGAGGCTCAGAACCTCAGCAGCGACCCAGTGCAATCTTTTGTCCCAGAAGAAATCGATCAGCATTCTCTGGATTTTTGTGTCGAAGTCCGGGGGAGGGGTCAAAGTGACCAGCCGGTACCACAACATGGCGGCAATCAGCTGGTTTATGACCAGAACTCGACCCCGGTAAGACAGCACTCAGAGCCGTCCTATCCAGCGCCGCAGGCGAGTGGTGACTTTGTTCTCCAGCTGCTGCCAGTTCACTGACCAGGATTCCTCAGCAGGGCAGAGGTGGACCCCCAGGTAGAGCAGTCTGGTCCTTTTCCAGGTGAAAGGCCCAAGCTCCTCGGGTAGGGGATCCATCTGCCACTGACCGACCAGGAGTCCAGAACACTTGCCCCAGTTGGTCCTGGCAGAGGATGTGGCAGAGTAGCCCTCCTGGCACTCGCACATCCTCCGCAGGTCAGCCAGGTCAGTGAACATGAGGAGCACGTCAATCGGTGTAACCAAGAGGACCACCCCGATACCCAGCTCGCACAGAGCCAATCTTGACAACCTCCTCCGCAAGAGGTGCAGGAAAGGCTCCATGCAGATAGAATACAATTGGCCAGACAGGAGGCAGCCCTGACGCACCCCCTCCCAAAGTGAAGGGGCGCCGTCAGGGACCCGTTAACCTTAACTAGACACTCTGTGGCAGCGTACAGAAGTCGGATCCGAATGCTCATAGAGTTCCAAATAATTATTCGTGATCCACCCTGTCGAATGCCCTCTCCTGGTCAAGAGACAGGAAGGCGCTCGACAGACCAGGCCTCTGGGATAAATGGATCATGTCCTGGACCAGATGAATGTTGTTGAATATGGTGCGGCCCGGGACAGTGTAGAACTGGTCAGGGTAGATCATGTGGTCCAGCACGGTGCCAAGGTGAGAAGACATGGCCCTGGCAAATATCTTGTAATCCGTGCTGAGGAGGGAGACCGGGCACCTGTATTTAAGAAGACGGAGACCCCCCTTCTTAGGCAGTAGGGCAATGACTGCCATGCGCCATGAAATGGGCATCTCCCTGGTTGTGATACTCTCCCCCAGGACCTCAGCATAGTCGTTCCCCAGGATGTCCCTGAAGAACACCACGGTCAGCCCGTTCAGCCCCGGGGACTTGCCACTGGAGAGGCTGTCGGGGTGCCGGTCAGCTCCCCCAGACATACAGGGGAGTCAAGCTTTCTGGCACCTTCTGGGCCAACCTGCGGCAGGTCCTCCCACAAAACTCTGTGAGCATCCTCGCTGGATGGATCCGGAGAGAACAGGGCAGTGTAGTAAGTTCTGGTAAAAATGGCCCTGATGCCCTCCGGATCCAAGACAAGGGATCTGTTGTCGGCCAGCAGCATAAGGAACTGCTGACGGACCCCGTGCCTTTTTTCCAGCGAGTAGAAGAAGGGGGAGCCACGGTCCAGCTCCTGGAGGAACTGGATCTGCGACCTCACGAATGCGCCCCGGGACCAGATGAGTTGCAGGTCCCGTAGCGCTCCCTTCTTCTCATCGTTCACCGACTGCAGGGCCGGGTCTGCATCAGGCTGACGGAGATGTGCCTCCAGGTCGAGCACCTCCTTCTCCAACTCCTTGACCCTGGATTTCTGTCTCTTTGTCGACCCCCTCACGTACTCCTGACAGAAAATGCACACGTGAGCCTTGCCCATGTCCCACCATAGCCTCAAGGAGGGGAAGCATCCCCGCATCCTTCTGCAGCTGGCCCAGAAACGACGGATCGAGTCTAGGAACCGCTCATCCTCCAGCAGCAGGTAATTAAAGTGCCAGTACATGGACCCCATGCATGCACAAAATGGAACGAGTTCCTCCCACACCAGACGGTGGTCCATGCACAGCACCTGCTGCACAGAAGCTGACGGATCGCAGGACATGAGCGCCTTGAAAACATAAAGGCAGTCGAGTCTGGACGCTCCGACTCCAAGTGACACAAGTGAAAAGGCTGGAATTGGGATGGAGATTTCACCAGACGTCCACCAAGTCGAAGGGCCCGACCAGGTCCCACAACTTACTCACACCTAGTGAGCCGGGCTCCGAGATAGCCCCTGGTCCCAAGGGCACAGTTGAAATCTCCAAGCCAGCAGTGCCCAACCCCCCCACCCCCCCAACCAACCAACCGCCCCATCCCTGAGGATGATGCACTCGCCTGAGTCGATGGAGCCCAGATAAGTGGACACTTCCTGAAAGAAGCTCACTTGCTGCTGCATGCCCAGGGGAGTGCACACATTCACAAAGTGAAGCGCCGCGCCCCCCAGGCACACAGTAACCAGCCTGGCACTGGCTCCTTGACCCCCAAGATCTTTGGCTGAAAATGTGGGGCCAACAAGATAGCCATCTTGCCAGAATTGGAGGCTAGGTGATTCATGTAGACCCCCCCTCGACACTCCAGGAGCCACGTAGCTTTGTCTCCCGGAACAGTATGGGTTTCCTGCAGGAAGTACACCGCATACTTCCCATCCCCGAGGACCGAGAAGTTCTGGAACCTGCGCTGTTCGTCCCTGCTGCCGTGGATGTTGAGGCTGGCTATGGTAGTCTTCATTGTCAGAAGTACATGCTACCATTACCATTGCCTAGTGTAAGTTCAGAAGGAGAGGACTTTAAGCCTTCCTATCCTTCAAGAGCCCAGCAAGAAACATGTGGACCCTCTGCCGGGTGTTCCGGTCCAGCTTAGGGGCTTTCAGGGCCTCGCGGGTGGACCAGAACACCAGCGGAAACAAATGCCACTGGTCCAAGGCTGACTGGACCCTGACTTGGCAACTGCGATTATTCACCAAAAAGTCCCAGAGCTCCCCAATGGGGATTCATGAGGAGTCGACAGCGGGCACCAGAGCACACAACACCTCATCTGGCTTCAATGTCTCAAGGTTGTCAGTGGTGCTCGCTATTGACACCATCTCCTCCTCCGGCTTCTGACCCCTCCCCTGCATTGAGTGCAGGGGCTGATTTGGAGCTGTCAGCCGGCTCTACCTCTGCCTCGATCCCATCCCCAGGATCAAGAGCAGAGGGATCATCTCTGGTCTCCTTGCGGAGTGCTGGGCCACAGGGCAGCTACAGCTCAGAACCCCACTCCTCCCCAGGCACTGGGTCACCCCGCGAATCCAGAAAGAGCTCTGGACCCAGGACGGAGGAGCCTGACTCTAAAGGTTGAGAGAGAGAGGGGAGTCTCTTCTCGCTGCTGCTGCCTGAAGACCCAGCATCTGGGGCAGTCAAGGGGGTGTCACCGTCCCCTGGTGGGTCCAGATGGCATCTCGGGTGTGCAAGGTGGGTCGGGGTGGGGCACGAGCATAAGGATGATTCCCTCGCCAACCCCCAAGGGCCCTGCTCATGGGACGGCGGCAATATTTTGGGGCCTTTGGTCTCCCCCAGAGGGCAGCATGAGGACTTGTGTGGCAGAGATGTCACCCCTCTCCCAACAGGAGTGGAAACACCCCTGACCTTATCGGCTGCGGGGTCCTCTCACTCTGAAGGGTGGCGCCTCTTCCAGGGCAGGTTAGGGGCTGGGGACACCTTCATTGCTTCATCCAACCGCCACCAACCCCCCCCACAACCACCACCCCCCGCCCCCCCCCACCCCCAAACTTACTGCTCCTGGGGTTCTGTCTTGGTGTTCTTCTTCAGGAAAATCACTGGCTCGGGGGCATGCACCTCATCGCTGCTGGACTCAGGAACTGGTGCAAGGACAATGCCAGTCCCACCACTTGGTGCTGAGGCACCTACGGGCCCAGGAGCATGTGCGGTTATGTCGCCGGGGCTGGATGTTGTTTTTTCCCCCAAGCTGGTGTCTTTGGGGGGTCTGGGGATCAGCGCACTGATGGTGCACCTTCACAGTCACTGGACACATCACTCATGCCTGCACCTCGACTGGGCTTGTCATTGCTGCCAAAATGTCCTGGGCCGATGGCACAGAGTTCCGTCATTCTCTCTGTGTGTTCCCAGCACTTTTGAAGTGCAGCTGGCCCCCTCCCCCCTCCCGGCATCTCATCTGCATCTGTGTCCAGTGTCAGTGCGGTCCTGAGGGGTTCAGCTTACGAAGGATGCCATAGGACCAGGAGAAGTTAAAATTTCCCCACTGCATCTCCATGATACGACCCTGATCACAGAGCGCACACAAACTGCCATCAGCCAGACAGGAGTCAGACACTCACATAAGCTATGTGAGGATCTATGGACTGCCCCACTGCATGACATCATCATCATCATCCTCCTGGAATGTAGGGACTATGGGCATCCACTGTGTCTCCATGTCAAGAGCCTTATCACAGAGGGTATGTGCATTGCATCAGCAAGATAGGAGTCAAATGTTCACAGATGCAACGCGAGGATCTATGGAGTGTCCTCACTCCATGTCGTCATTATCCTCTATGAATCTAGCAGCTATGAGGGCTTTCCGAGCATGCCTGCCTCGTCTGGCCAGTGTTATGACCTCATCACCATCATCCTCTCCTTCAAGGACCTCATTACCCTCATCACCATCGACATCCTCTTAATCGTAGGAGACGTGCAGCTCCTCCATTTCCTCCTCAGCCAGCTCCTCTCACATTGCCGCACCAGGTTGCGAATGGCGCAGCAGGCGATGACGATGTGTGACACCCTCTGTGGACTATATTGCAAGGCTCCACCAGACTGATCTAAGCACCGGAACCTCATTTTCAACTTCCCAATGGTTTGCTCCACCAAAGTGCAAGTTGCAGCATGAACCTCGTTGTACCTTCTTTGTGCTGCAGTCTGAGGCCATCGCACGGGTATCATCAACTACGTCCTCTGCAGGTAGCCCTTGTCCCCGAGGAGCCATCTCTACAGCCTCTGTGAACCCTGGAAGATGTCAGGGATCTGAGGCATACTGAGAATGTAGGAGTCATTGACATTCACTGGAAACTGTGTATAGACCTGCAGGATGTATTTGTGGTGGTCACACATCAGCTGCACATTCAACGAGTGGAAGACCTTGTGGTTGACCCAGCTGACCACTTGTTGCTGCGGAGATCCTGCGGTTGATGTGAGTGCAGTCAATGGTACCCTGCACATGTGGGAAACCTGAGATCTGGGCAAATTCCAGCGCTCATGCTTCCTGGCTCCCCTGATCCCTGGCAAAATGCACAAAGTTGTTTGTCTTTGCGAATATAGCATCCGTGACCTCCTGGATGCATTTGTGGCTGGGTTGCGAGATGGGAGCTGTGGAGCCTTGGAAGAAGCTACTGATGTAAAAATTGAGTGCTGTGGTCACTTTCATGGCTTCTGGCAGTGGATACTCTCCAGGTCCCTATGGTGCCAAATCCTGCACAGGTGGCAGATGTGACTGACCAATTCCCTAGACATGTGGCGACACTGGTTCTCAGTTATCTGCATGAATGGCAATCACTGTCTGTAGACTCTGGTCTAGCTAGGGGCTGACCTGCGATGGCTCATTGTGACTCTTCAACGGTGTGCACAGGAGCCCCAGCCACCCCTTCTTCTTGACGGTGCTGCTCCTCTCTCTATGCAGCCAGGCATCTCCGTCACTCTCTTCCCCTTCTCCTCTCCCTGTAAGCCATGAGGCATACAGCTAGGTCTCCAGGCTCTGTGCTTCTGATGCACTCCTCCTGCAGGATGAAAGAGAGAGAGAGAGACGTGTGGGTTAGCTTGGATGTACTAAGAACCTCTCTTGGTTAAGTCTGGGGGCCCTTTAACATATGCTGGAAAGTGCTGGCTGAAACCCCACCTTCCTCCGCCCCACTTCACCTGACCAATTGGCAGCAGCTTTGCCCACTGGACTGCATGCTGTGCTCTCAGCTCAGGCACAGGATTCTCCTAACCCACACTGCAAGGCTGCACTGTTAGCTTGAACCTTGGGGGTGATTGGTCCAAACCTGAATGATGACATTGCAAGGGGCTGTGAGGACCTCCACCAGTGACTGCTCCACGGCCAGCTTTAGCAAGGAGATTGTACAACTTCCCCAGTTGTCCAATTGTTCTGCAATCCATTAAAATGCTCATTTGTCTGCAGCCTGTGCCCGAGGGGTGAAAAGCTCTGGAGCATGTGGTGGTATTTTCATGCCTCTCCATTGTTTGAGTGGGCAGACAAGTTAGAGACTCAACTCCACACGTATCATTGTGGCTGCACCTGAACTGTCTCAGCTACAGACGAATGGTCACTTTGTACAAGGTTTCCCTCATGTGTGACTGCTTCCTCCCCCTGCCACCACCACCACTGCATGTGCTTGTGCACTACCATCAGACCATGCTGCCTTGACCCCCCACAACATGCACCAACTACAGTGAAGCTCTTGCCCCAGCACCGCACTGTCAGCCCCCGGGAAAAAGCGACTTGCCTATGTCCTAACTTGAATGCATGGCGCCTCAACCTTGAAGTCGACCTGGTGAGTGCTGCGCAATGTTAGTGTGCACTCACCTCCGAGTTTCCGTTGAAGTTCAACTCACCAGCTGCACGCCTTTTAAATGCTGTTGTGGAATGTGTCAGCGTGCAATCATGCCGATGTGTCCGGATGATCCAGCATGGGTGGATGATTCCGGTGAGCAGGGATTATAAGTACATGTTGGTGTATTAAAATGATGTTCCCAATGTCTGGCGGTGGGAAATGTGGCCCGGCATTCACGTGTGGAGCAGACGATCGCAAACTAGTTTCACGAAATTGTCAAACCAATTTTTGGCCCCCCCCACCGTACTGTGTGATCATGCCGACCATGATGCCCGGCGCCAATGGGGTCAGAAAATTCTGGCGATAGTGTCTAGGAATCCATTCAAGGCGAGGGGACTCCCACCCAGTATGATTCAATTCAGAACTTTCCAGGAGCTTGATAATCTGGGTTGAAATTGTAAATGTCACCTGACCCCCGACAGCCATCTTAACAGTTCATTAGTATCCATTTTGAAATAAATAAAGGCAGTTCCAATAGATTTCATGTGACCATAGACCATGTTTAAAGTTATGAACATGACATGCCTTTTACCGGGCATGACAGAAGAGAATGCCAGAGAATCTCAGTCCTTTTCTCACTTCATCTTTTGGATCTGCTATAATGCAACTCAACATTTTCGACATGCCAACTCTCATTCCAACTCTCATTAGAAAACTCTCATTTTCTAAAGAAATATGGTTCCTTTAGAACATGTACAACTCCCAGATTATAGCTTTTCACTGAACATTTGAACAGTTTTTTGATCACATTTTCTATCTTTGTGTAATCAACAAATTTAGCAACCATACATTTGATCCCTTCATCCAAGTCATTTAAATGGTGAGGCCCCAGCACTGATCCCTGTGGCACTCAACTAGTTACAGCTTGCCAACCCGAAAATTACTTATTTTTCCCGACTGTCTGCCTCCTCAATCAATCCCCCACCATGATAATATGTTACCCCCTCCCCATGAACTCTTATTTTCTGTAGTAACCTTTTATGTGGCACCTTATCAAACACATTTTGTAAATCCAAGGACACCACACTTAAAGGATCTCCTTTAACCACAATACTTGTTGCTTCCTCAAAGAACTCTAATATATTAAATTAATCAAGCATGATTTCCTTTTGTCAACTCTGCCTAATTGCATTAAGATTTTCTAAGTTCACTGCTATAACCTCCATAATAATAGATTCTAGCATTTTCCCTATGGTAAAGGTTAGACTACTTGGCCTGCAGTTACCTGCTTCCTATCTCTTTCCATTCTTGAACAGAGGAGTTACATTTGCTATTTTCCAATCTGCTGGGACCTTTCCAGAATCAAGGAAATTTTAGAAAATTAAAACCAAAGCATCTACTATTTTTGCAGCCACTTCTCTTAGGACCCTAAGATGAAGCCAATCGGGTCTTGGGGACTTGTCAGCCTTTAGTTCTAATAGTTTTCTCAGTACCCTTTCCCTAGTGATTGTAATTGTTTTAAGTTCCTTTCTCCCTTTCACCTCTTGACGTACAAGTGATGTTATTTGTGTTTTCTACAGTGAAGACAAACACAAACTACCTGTTCAATGCTTCCGCCATTTCCTTACTTCCCATTGTTAAGTCCCCAGACTCATTCTCTAGAGAATGTATGCTCACTTTACTTACTCTTTTCCTTTCTGCATACTTAGAGAAACTCTTACTATCTGTTTTTATATGTCTAGCTAGCTTTCTCTCAAACTCTAATTTCTCCATACTTACTGATTTTTTTTAGTCATTCTTTGCTGGTTTTTAAATTCTGTCCAACTTCTGACCTACCACTAATCTTCGCAGAATTGTATGCTTTTTCTTTGAATTTTATACTATCTTTAATTTCCTTAGCTAGCCACTGATGGTACATTTGTCTCCTCCAATCTTTCTTCCTCACTGGAATGTATCTTTGCTGAATGTTATGAAGTATCTCCTTAAATGTTTGCCACTGCATTTCTTCTGATCTACCCCTTAACTTATTTTTCTAGTTCACTCTAGCCAGCTCCAACTTCATATCCTTGTAATTGGCTTGACTTAAGTTTAAAACACTAGTCTTTGACACACTCCTTTCTTCCTCAAACTGAATGTGAAATTCGATCATGTTATGATCACTGCTACCTCGAGGCTCCTTCGCCATGGGGGTCATCAATTAATCCTGTCCCATTGCACAGTACCGGGTCTAGAATAGCCTGCTCTCTGGTTAACTCTAGAACGTGTTCTAATAAATTGCCCTGAAAACAATGTATGAACTCATTTTCCAGGCTACTTTTGCTGATCTGATTCATCCAATCTATATGTAAATTAACATCACCCATGATAATTGCAGTGCCTTTCTTAGAAGCTCTTATTATTTCATCCTGCATACCCAGTCCTATAGCGTTGTTACTGTTAGGAGATCTCGAAACTACTCCCACAAATAACTTCTTCCCTTTGCTATTTATCTCTATTGATACTGCTTCTACATCTTGACCTTTAGAACTAAGGTCATCCCTCTGTAATGCATTAATGCCATCCTTAATTAACAGAACTACCCCTCCACATTTTTCTAGCTTTCTGTCCTTCTAAAATGTCAAGTATCCTTGAACAGTCAAGTCCCAGCATTGATCACCTTGCAGCTATGTCTCTGTAATGGCTACATTATATATATTTATTTCTATTTGAGCTGACAATTCATTTTTTACAAATACTATGGGCATTCAGATACAAAGCCTTTAGTTCTGTCTTTTTACTTTTTTGCAAACTCTGGTTGTACTCTTAAGTTTGCACACGTTGTCCCTTCCTGCCACGCACTGATTATCATTAACCTCATTGCTGTCTTTTCCTCTTACCACGTCCTTTTTCGTTAATTTAACACATTTTCCCTCACATGATCTATCACTCCCAGTATTTAGTTTAAGCCCTTTCTAGTTATATGACTCACTAGAATAATGATCCCAGCACGGTTCAGGTGAAGACCATCCCAATTGTACAGCTCCTACTTTCCCCAGTACTGGTGCCAGAGTCCCATGAATCAAAACCTATTTCTCCTGCACCAGTCCTTGAGCCATGCATTGAACTCTTATTATCTTATATACCCTACGTCAATTTGCTTGTGGCTCAGGTAATAATCCAGAGGCTATTACCTTGTGGTACTGCTTTTTAACTTATCTCCTAGCTGCTCATATTCTCCCTATGCAGAGCCTCTTTCCTAGTCCTATCTATGTCACTGGTACTTACGTGGACCATGGAAACTGGGCCCTCCCCCTCCCATTGCAAGTTTCTCTCCAGCCCCAAGCAAATGCCCTAAACCCTGGCACCGGGCAGGCAAGACAGCCGCCTGGACTCTTGCTCTTGGTTGCAGAGAACTGTGTTTATTCCACTGACTATATTATTCCCAATACCACTGCATTCCTATTAACTTTCCTCACTTGAATGGCCTCCTGTATCAAGGTGTCATGGTTAGTTCGCTCATCCATCCTGCAGTCCCCGCTTTCATCCATACAAACTGCAAGAACACCAAACTGGTTGGACAATTGCAAAAGCCGAGGCTCCTCCACTTCTACCTTCTGGGTCCTTATACCTGCCTCTTAAATTCCACCAACTGCCATGGTAGGATTTGAAACCTTGTCCCCATAGCAATAGCCTGGACCTTTGGGTTACTAATCTAGTAAAATTACCATTACACCATCTTCTTAATGCCACCATTCTCTGTAATGTTCAGTGATATTTTTTGGAAAACCTGCAGTCCAATCCTATAATCGCTTCCTATGGACTCTTTTCATCTCAAACCCATCTCCATGGCAACGTGAATCACATGGGTCCTGTATCCAGCTAGAAATGCTACGTGTATCCTCTAGACACCCAACTTCATTCTATCTTAGAATTAAGTAATCAGTTTAAAGTATAACCATTTATAAAACCTGACTTTCCGAAGACTTCACTGGGATGTGTCTATCTACTGACAGTACAGCTGCTCTGCTTATTGTTTACAGGTGTGAATATCTTGCCCTTCATCCCAATAAAACAACCTGGACCCCCTTTAACCTTTAAGAATCGAGCCACCAGGCAGAATTCAGAACAGGTTATATGACACCTTTCATTCCTCCATTTTACCCTAAATTAAAGAGACAGTCTTGAAAGGTAACAATCTTGCAAACTTCATATTTGTAAAACCTTCCCCCTAAAAAGAGGAAAAATCAACATCGAGGTGGTAATTTTTCAACAATTCTATCAAACTATAACATTGTAAATACCTTACCAACTAACTTATTAAATACAGTACAAGTAATATTCTCTCCCTTGTTTCACGATTAAAAGTCCATCTTGGCAAGATGATAAGGCTTAATCCATCACAACTCAGTCATATGTAACAATTTGGATTTAAAGTTCCATTTAGATGAATTTGTGGAATTCTAAGTTTCTGCTTAACAAGAGTTCACGTTGCTACTAGTGGCTTCACTTTCCATCATTTGTTGTAGCAAATCCCTTTCTGATTTCAAGTAGATATTGCAGAGTTTCCATGTCCTGGGTTAGAAAATTGGATACTTGATTTGATCTGGTCAAGAACAACATTGTCATCAGGGTGTTGACCTTTTAACACAGCCTGGGCACCACTTTGTTCAGGTTTTAATTCCGAATCTCCATTCTCTTTCATGGCTGTAGGTTTTTTATTGCCCAAGTTGGTAAACAAATTCTCACCCAGCTGAATATGTGAATCATTCTCCTCCTGTTTAAATGTAGGATTGTCGTTCTCCTTCGCTGTTTTTAAGAATTTCATTAAAGTCACACCGATGAAAAGTTAGAAAATCCTTGCACTCATTTCTCAGTTCATGGATTCTTTTAAATTCATGTCCCCAGCCAGCATGAACTTTGCTCAATTCTTTCCTCACAGGAGCATCACCTTCAAGTTTTAATTTCCATTCCAGAACACAAATTCATCCCCGTAGTTCCATAGTATCAGCATTATTTCCAGCCAAATTATTTTTTAAAGCACTGTTTTCATCTGTATCCCCATCAACCTGGAGTGCTGCTGCTGTATTTTGCTTTGACAATGATGGCTTAGGGTTTCCTGCAAGCTTAATTCCAATGGTTTCAATTCACTTTGAGTTGGTTTTAACTCTTTGTCGTCAATCTGAGGTTTCAATGTTCTTTTAACTTGAACAGTTTGAGATTTTGACTCTGAACACATCTTCGGTTGGAAGTGTAATTTTCATAGTAGGAGATTTCTGTACGTCGCTTAATGTATTTAACACATTTTCAACTTTTACCAATTCACTGAGCTTGTCTGACATCACTGGAGACAGCACTACTTTACCTCCAACAAGGTAATTCCCTAGAATGAAATCAACATTATTAATAGGCAACAATTCCCACAGTTGCAATACTTGAAATTAAACCATGTTTGAAATTAACTTTATGCAATGGAGCAGTTAAACAGCACCATGGATGTACCTACATGGACTGCAGCGGGTTCAAGATAGCAGTTCACCACCACCCTCTCTAGGGCAATTAGGGACGGACAATAAATGTCGGCCTAGCCAGTGACACCCATATCTCATGAATGAATAAAGAAGAAACAACATCAATACCTTAATAAATATATTCCTAGATAGTATACCTTCCAGAGGGACTTCTGCATCAGCTACTACCATCAACAATTGAGCTGACACCGTATCTCATAGAATATTTATTTCTTTGCCTGTTTCACCAAAGAAGTGGATACCTCACCCATGAATACAAAATTCTTATGATACTTTATGTTTTGATTTTTACCAAAAGTAAATACATTTGATGTTTTGGGTTTGTCATTGGTGCCACTGAATACTGCCCTGGATGCTGCAAAGGTCATGGGCCCTGACAATATTCCTGCAATAGTGCTGAAGACTAGTGCTCCAGAACTTGCCACGTCCCTAGCTAAGCTGTTCCAGTATAGCTACAACACTGGCATCTACCCAGCTATGTGGAAAATTGCCCAGGTATATCCTGCACACAAAAAGCAGGACAAATCCAACTCGGACAATTACCGCTCCATCAGTTCACTCTTGATCATCAGTAAAGTAATGGAAGGGGTCATCAATAGTGCTATCAAGTGGCACTTGCTTAGCAATAACCTGCTCACTGACACCCAGTTTGGGTTCTGCAAGGCACACTCAGCTTCTGAGCTCGTTACAACCTTGGTTCAAAGATGGACAAAAGAGCTGAACTCCTGAGTTGAGGTGAGAGCGACTGCCCTTGACATCAACGCAGCATTTGACCGAGTGTGGCATCAAGGAGCCCTAGCAAAACTGGAGTCAGTGGGAATTGAGGGAAAACTCTCTGCTGGTTGGAGTCATAACTATCACAAATGAAGATGGTTGGGGTTGTTGGAGATCAGTCATCTCAGCTCCAGGACATCACTGCAGGAGTTCCTCAGGGTAGTGTCCTCGGCCCAACCATCTTCAGCTGCTTCATCAATGACCTTCCTTCCATCGTAAGGTCAGAAGTGGGGATGTTCGCTGATGATTGCACAATGTTCAGCACCATTCACGACTCCTCAGATACTGAAGCAGTCCATGTTCAAATATAGCAAGACCTGGATAATATCCAGGCTTGGGCTGACAAGTGGCAAGTAACATTTGCACCACTCAAGTTTCAGGCAATGACCATCTCCAACAAGAGAGAATCCAACCATCGACCCATGATGTTCAATGGCATTACCATCACTGGATCCCCCACTATCAACATCCTGGGGGTTACCATTGACCAGAAACTGAACTGGACTAGCCATATAAATACTGTGGCTATAAAAGGTCAGAGGCTAGGAATCTTGCGACAGGTAACTTATCTCTTGACTCCCCAAAGCTGTCCACCATCTAGAAGGCACAAATCAGGAGTGTGATGGAATACTCCCCACTTACCTGGATGAGTGCAGCTCCTACAACACTTAAGAAGTTTGACACTGTCCAGGACAAGACAGCCCACTTGATTGGCACCACATCCACAAACATTCACTTCCTCCACCACCAACGCACAGTAGCAGCAGTGTGTACCATCTACATGATGCACCGCAGGAACTCACCAAGGCTCCTTAGGCAGCACCTTCCAAACCCATGACTACTAGTATCTAGAAGAACAAGGGCAGCAGATAGATGGGAACACCACCACCTTGCTCCCCTCCATGTCACTCAACATCCTGACTTGGAAATATATTGCCGTTCCTTCACTGTCGCTGGGTCAAAATCCTGGAACTCCCTTCCTAACAGCACTGTGGGTATATCTACAGCACATGCAGTGGTTCAAGAAGGTAGCTCACCACCACCTTCTCAGGGGCAAGTAGGGATGGGGAATAAATGCTGGCCCAGCCAGTGAAGCCCACATCTTGCGAATGAATAAAAAAGAACCTACTGGTGCAACATTTTCTGTAGTCACTGCCTGCATGCTGACAAATGCCACTGTTTTGGATTTTCATCCCCAGCAATTTGCTTCATGTAACCTCTCCTATGGCAAAAATAACATGTTGCTCCCCTCGAATCATACTTATCTTCCATACTGTCTTTTATTTACTGCTTTGAGGATCCTCTATCTTCGCAGTTTTGCTACCCCCTCATTGTAATTAGTATTCTATCCACTATCACTTCTCTTATCTCTCCACCTTCACTGTGGGTTTGCAAACAAAGATTTGCTGCCATCTATGTGTTTTTCGGGGCAATTTGTAACCTTTAGCCTCTATTATCTTAGAAACCTTATGGTGTTCCAGGTGGGACCTTTTTCTGAAGGGGTACTGTTTTTAAATGTTTCCATCCACTAAGGCTTTCAACATTTTGCTCAAGTTTCATAGGTCTTTAGATTTTTTTTATCTAGGAAATTCTGTAAAAATTTGTGTTATGGACTTGATTTGCAGACAGGTTTGTCATAAGAAACAGAACAGAATTTTATTTATAGGGCTTCAGCTGCAGTTACATGCTTCCATCAAGATCCACAACTAGACAAAAACTCCACCCTAAGGTTCTCCACGCTGAGGGCTGATTTGTTAACAATGTCACATGATACTACACAGTACAATAAGCCCTAAAGCTACAAACACTACATTCCTTAAAACTACAGTTACTACATTCCTCCCCCTTTAAATTTCTTTTTACAATTTGTATTTACAAGAACAACTACATTCATGACATTATAATTATATACACGGGTCATGAAATTATAAATTCAGTCTTTCAGATGGTTTCCTGATCCGGGTGGAACATCGTAGCTCCACAGCTTTAGAATCTCTCACAGAATCTTCACTTTCTGGAACCGCAGCAACATCAGGCACCTCCTTAGGCACAGGCAGTACAGGGTTATCCACTCCAACAGAGAAACCTGGTATGTCTATCCTTAGTTGATCAATCACAACGGGGATCATAGGTTCTACAATGGTTACAGGTGGAACATTGGTTTGTTGAGGTATCTCCCTTCTTCTCAAATGATCCATGTGTTTTTGGGTGATTTGGCCTTCCACTTCTACATGGTGCGACAGTGGTCTGGTCACAGAAACTATTACACAAGCTAACCAACTCGATCCACCACCGAAGTATAGTACAAATACAGTTCCACCAACAGTAAATTCTCGCTCTCAACTATGCAAATCATGAGTCACATTTTCATTCTATTGACTGTTCTCTAACTAACTCTCCAAATTGGGAAGTACCAGGCTTAATCTCGTGCAAAGGTGTCACTTCATAAGTAACTCAGAAGGTGTTGAGCCTGTAATAGTGTGGGGGGGTTGCTCATTATTTTATCTGAACCATCTTCCATCTTATCTTCTTCTGTCTAGCACAGAGTTTAGTCTCGTCCTTCATTTTGATTTCACAGTCACCCAGACTTCTCTCAGGTGAAGTCTCAACTTGGTTCAGTTCAGGGGTTGAGCTACCCATGGCTTCATCACCCACTTGCATTTTGGAAAGTTCCACGACTTTCCCTTCCAATGCCTCTTTTGTTTCACTCTGCTGATTCTTCAGCTCTTCCATCTCCTTGTATCTTTTGGCTTCCTCCTGGAACCTTGCACTTTGCTGCATCTTCTCTGTCAACTAGTTCTTCAATTTGTTCAGAGTGATGTTAAATTCATTCTGCTTCTCTTCGTAATTTTTTAGAAGTACAAACATTGACCTGAGGGATCCTTGTAGTGTGTGAAGGTCTTTAAACAGGTTTTCCTTTTGTTTTGCGAAGCTCACTTGCTTCTTCTTGAATTCTGTAATTCAGCAGAGTCTCCTTGAGTTTCTTCTGCTGTTCTTCCATGCTGCTGTTTAAGACAATCTTCATTTCCTCAGGTTGCTGAATGGCTACACACTCCTGTATTCTGTTAAGGTCCTTGGACTCTCCAGGCTCATTCTGAAGTACCTTGCCTTGTTCCTTTTCCAACTCAGGAACTTTTCCTGCTTCCTTTTAAAATCTCACTGGCCAACCAAGGTTAATTTCCCTCAACCAATTGTGATGTAGAAGGCTTCCACTACAACCACAGGGAGCTGTGCTGTCTGGTGCTTGTAATAAACAGGTACAGTTGTAATACCTTTCACCTGCATGGCTTCACCAGTATATATTTTCAATTTGGCTGAACTTTGCTCCATATTGAATTGTTGGGTACCCTTGTTTAAATATTTGAATGTGTGCTGCTCCACTACAGTGGTTGATGCACTGGTATCCACTTCCACAATCAAAGGTTTTCCATTTACCTGCAGAGCTTGGTTTTCCCTACTTCCACATTAAATAGAGAATAAACATTGGAATTAATGGTTTCTGGTTCTTCCACAATATATACTTCAATCAGTTTAGTTTGCTGCCTGGGAGTCTGTCTCAAGCTTGCTTTACATTACTTCAGTATGTGCCCTCTTTTATGACAATAATGGCACTCCACCTCTTTAAAATGGCAAGTTTCAGGGCTATGGTTACTTCCACATCAGTAACAATTCATTCTCAGATTTGCTTTGGAGCTGTCTCTTGTATAGTTTAAAAATTTTCTCCTGCTTCACGGCTGACTCCCTGGTTTTCGTGCCATGCCCAGCGGTCTGTTTCTGCCCCAACTGGAAAACCATGTCATTTTGTACACCCTCTAAGGCCTGCGAATCCTGCTTGGTGCTTTCCATCACAAGTGCTGTTTCCAATCCCCTTAAAATCGATATTTATTTCAGCTAATAACCGTCGTTGAATGGCATCACCATGCACACAGCAGACCAACCGATCCCTTAACATATTGTTTATAGTCTCCCCGAAGTCACAATGTTCAGTTAGTTGATTGAACTTTGCTACGGTCTCCTTGGGGCTCTTACTCTCGAATTAAATTTGAACATCTGCATGATTACGAAGGGTTTGGATTGAAAATGACCCTTTATGAGGTCTACCAATTCACTGAAGGTCTTTGAATTGGGAGTGTTCAGGAATGTCAAACTGGATTAAATTGTACATTTTATTCGCAAAGGCGTTTAGAAGAATTACTTTCCTTTTTCTGCCACCATTGTTTCATTTGCTTGGAAAAAGAAACCGAGGCATTCTATACCTGTAATTTTACAATCCCCATCCACCACTACTCTCTGTCTGGCTGAACTTGTTCTCACACTGAACAATTTCTCCTTAAACTCCTCTCACTTCCTCCAAATAAAATGTGTGGCTATCGGTACCCACATGGGCCCCAGCTATGCCTGTCTCTTTATGGGGTATGTGGAACATTTGTTGTTCCAGACCTACTCCGGCCGCCTCCCACAATTCTTTCTCCAGTACATCGATGATTACTTCGGTGCTGCTTCACGCACTCGTTAGGACTTGGAAAAATTTATTAATTTTGCTTCCAATCTCCACCCCTCCATCATTTTCACATGGTCCATCTCTGACACTTCCCTTCCCTTCCTTGACCTCTCTGTCTCAATTTCTGGTGATAGACTGTCCAGCAATATCCATTACAAGCCTACCGATTCCCACAGCTACCTCGACTACAGCTCCTCACACCCCGCTTCCTGTAAGGACTCCATCCCATTTTCTCAGTTCCTTCGCCTCCGTTGCATCTGTTCTGATGATGCCACTTTCCAAAACAGTTCCTCTGACATGTCTTCCTTCTTCCTTAACCGAGGTTTTCCACCCATGGTCGTTGACAGGACCCTTAGCCGTGTCCAGCCCATCTCCCGGGCATCCGCCCTCACACCTTCCTCTCCCTCCCAGAAACATGATAGGGTCGCCCTTGTCCTCACTTATCACCCCACCAGCCTCTGCATTCAAAGGATCATCCTCCGCCATTTCCGCCAACTCCAGCATGATGCCACTACCTAGCACATCTTCCCTTCACCTCCTGCTGTAGGCATTCCATAGGGACCATTCCCTCTGGGACACCCTGGTCCACTCCTGCATCACCCCCTATACCTCAACTCCCTCCCACGGCACCTTCCCATGCAACCGCATGGCAACACCTGCCCCTTTACTTCCCCTCTACTCACCGTCCAAGGGCCCAAACACTCCTTTCAAGTGAAGCAGCATTTCACTTGCACTTCCCTCAATTTAGTCTACTGCATTCGTTGTTCCCAATGCGGTTTCCTCTACATTGGAGAGGCCAAGCGCAGACTGGGTGACCGCTTTGCAGAACACCTTCGGTCTGTCCACAAGCATTACCCAGACCTCCCTGTCGCTTGCCATTTCAACACTCCACCCTGCTCTCATGATCACATGTCCATCCTTGGCCTGCTGCATTGTTCCAGTGAAGCTCAACGCAGACTAGAGGAACAGCACCTCATCTTCCAACTAGGCACTTTACAGCCTTCCGGACTGAATATTGAGTTTAACTATTTTAGATCATGAACTCTCTCCTCCATCCCCACCCCCTTTCCGATTCCCCCTTTTTTTTCAATAACTTATATAGATTTCTCTTTTCCCACCTATTTCCATTATTTTTAAATGTATTTCCATCCATTGTTTTATCTCTACCTTGTAGCCTTTTTCTATTCCTTCACCCCAGCCCAATGCCACTAGGGCTATCTGTACCTTGCTTGTCTTGCTTTCTACCCTTAATTAGCACATTCATTAGATAATATCACCACCTTCAACACCTCTTTGTCCTTTTGTCTATGACATCTTTTGGCTATCTCCACCTATCACTGGCCCTCTACCCAGCTCTACTTGTCCCACCCCCCCTTAAACCATCTTATATTTCACCTCTTCTATTTTTACTCAGTTCTGTTGAAGAGTCATATGGACTTGAAATGTTAACTGTGTTCCTCTCCGCAGATGCTGCCAGAATGCTGAGTTTTTCCAGGTATTTTTATTTTTGTTTTGAGGCATTCTATATATTGACTCCAATCCTCTGTAGATGAATTGAATAGTTCAATCCTGCCAAAAAGTGGTATGTGAGTATATTTTCCCTTTCTTCTGTTTAAACCAAGATACTTAAATTCACTAGGCGAGGGAAAGCGCCAGAACCAATTTAACCCTCCTTTGCCAGTTGTTATGGACTTGATTTCCCAGGCAGGTTTCTCATAAGAAACAGTGAACTTTATTTACAGGGCTTCAGCAGCAGTTACATGCTTCCATCAAAATCCACAACTAGACAAAAACTAGACAAAACCCCTAAGGTTCCCCACACTGAGGGACGATTCATTCACATCGTCACGTGACATTACACAGTACAATAAGTCTTAAAGCTAAAATCACTACATTCCTTAAAGCTACAGTTACTACAGCCTGATTCTGTCTCTTCCTCAGACTTCTAAATTTTTGACTGTACACTTCTGGAACTATCTCGCAAGCATTAAGCGCAGGAGTCTTTAACTGTATCATAAAAACTGTTCATCTGAAAGGGTCGAATAAACCTCCAATGCTTTCCCTACCAAAACACTGAAATAAAATTGTCCAAATTTCTCTTGGCCATTATAACTTTGTAGCAATCTTCTCAATCAAAAACAAAATATATTTAATTTCCTTCCTCTCTGAATTTACTTGCTAAGTGAATATTCCTTGCCAAATCAAAACCAAAAGTTAAAGCTGTCTCATTTTCAAGTCTTCCTGTCATTCCCTGCTCACGTAATCTAAGCCTTTCTCTACCCAGTTCAAATTTTCTAGCTTCCCTCTCTGAAATTCTCATTCAAAGCTAAACTTTGTTTTTCTCTTTCCTCTCTTTTGAATTCAATTTTTTTCATTGCTCTTTCTCAAATTTATATTTTTGCTTTTATCTATCTCCTTCCAATTTGAGTTGCTTCACTTGTAACTGAATCCTAGTTAATTCAACCTGCATTTTATCCAGATTACTTTTCTCTTCCTCAAGGTTTGATGTTGAGCTAATACTTCAACAATTTCTGCCTTTTTAGCACTCACTTTTAAATATATTTCCAACTTCTCTGTTATCGCCTTCAAAATAACCTTTGCATTATGGCACAGTGGATGGTAAATGCTGAGCTGTTCAACTCCCAGAGGGAACTTGAAATAACTGCTACAACTATTTTACAATTTGTATTTATTTTGAGATGTGTGCCTGGAATTCAGTAGTAATAAGACCACCAAATCTTATAGGTTTCTTACAAACCAATTAAACCTTTATTAATTAAAAAAAATGGTTTTAAGCACATACATAGGTTAACAAATTACTGCTATGATAACTCCTAGCTCCCATAGTTAATCTAACTCCCAATTACACCTCCATTAAGGCAACAGTAAAACACACAAATTTTAAACACGATACCCTGAACAGTCGAATTCAAAGTGAGTTTTATTCACTTCAGTCTGTGTAGACAGCAACTTGAGGCTTAGAGGCTGGAGGCTTTTCACACTTGTTAGATCTTAGAATTCCTTCCTCTTACACATAACCTCATCTCCTTTATACAGGTTTCTCTCTTTTTAATGTAAATCCCATTATTCCAATGTGTCTTTCCAACTTCACTTTTCTAATAATAATAATCTTTCATAGTACCAATTTTATGAGTAAGCATTGGGAAAAATAAACACACTGTTTAGCTTCTTCTGGCTAAGTGTAACATTTCACAACCTCATTCGAAATTCAAATTACTCTGATTTATCTAAAAATGCAAATTTTCCCTTTATACCTCACATTCTAAAACTTCAACCATGTTTACCTATTTAACATTTCAAACATACCTTCTCTTCTAACACATCAAAGCCTTAAGACCAGTGTCTTTAACTCAATTAAGCCCCCCTGCCCACCACACACACACACACACACACACACACACAGACAAGCACTATTCCTCCCTTACAATAAATTCCAATATTATGAAAATTATTATATTTCCCTGACACTTTATTAATTGCTGCAAGGTACTCACAGACAAGTCTTCTTTCTTGAGGAATGCTTAGGCACAGCCATTTTAAGGTTTCAATGAATACAGCAAAAATCACTGTGAAATCTTGTTCACTTAAACTCTGGAAAATCCCTGTGTACTTGACTCAGCCTCTGTATTTGTATCCTGCAAAAGCCCCCAGGGATGCTGAATCATGAGGTTACAGATGGAATTCTGCTGCCATATCTTCAGCTGAAATGCCAATTTAGCCTACGTTTATCATAAGATAGCATTTTTAGAAAGCAGTTGAAGCACACAGTAGGAATGGCTGCCAGAAGCTTATTGAGAAGCTAACTGCCACTTAAAATCTCTGCTAGCGCTGGTTAAGGAGGCTGCATGGCATTTTGGTGGCTAGTGTTTGTCCTAATGCCCTCTCTTAACAGTGATTGGCTGTTTGGGAGGAAACAAGGTATTGATATGAATTTCAAGTGCTACTTAAAGGGATACTCACTATTTCATATTTATTGTTGTTGGAGACTTGAAGCGGACCTCCGAAATGCAATGGAAGACTTTCTGGTATACTGTCAAAACCACAGAACAGGTACTTGAAAAGGACTTGCAGGTTATGGAAAAAAACTGGGTTTTGGACCTGAATTGGACAGCTCTTTCAAAAATCTAGAATCGGTATGATGGATTGAATATGCTGTGTTGTAAGATTCTAAGATTCAGCATATGTGTAGTCCTGTTTGGTGCCTTTACCAATTTGCCACCTCAGGTGCAACTAATGCTGCTGCCAGCATGCTCTTCCATCCCCCTCATTAAACCAGGGTTGATTCTCTGGTTTGATGGCAATGGTAGAGTGATGGATATGCCTGGCCATGAGACTACAGGGTATGGTTCTGCTGCCCACAGAACCTCATGGATGCCAGGTTAGAGCTGCTAGAATCTGAGTCTATCCCATTTAATAGAACTTCATCTCCACAAGGACTGGGTGGTGGGGAGAGGGGGTGGGGGTCACTCCTATCAATACTGTCATGGATAGATGCATATAAATTTCTGCCTGTACTACTCTCAGTGCTTCCTCCAAGTGGTGTTCAACATGGAGGAGTACACACTCACCATCTGCGGGAGGGCAGTGGGTGGTAATCAGCAGAAGATTTTTTGTTCCTGTTTGACAGGATGCCATGAGACTTTATGGACTCCAGAGACAATAGCTCCCATGCTCTCAGATTATATACCACTGTGCTGTTGGAGTGAGTTGTAGTCACCAACCACGTCTATGGGCGGTGGATAGTCCAATCCACCTCCAGATATAAAGCTAACTGGGAAATAAGTAGGCCCTCTCTTGAAAAATAAGCAGCCACAGACTGCGATAGAAGGGCATTTAGGGTGAGGTGAAGTAAAGGGTGGTGTCTCTGCATCATTCAAAACCCCCATACACCTACCTTACAGTACCCTGTGACATGGTGAGCAAAGGCCACCGTTCAATATGTCCTATCAAAACAAAATATTTCCACGGTCGATTGACTGGTAGCTGTGAAGGCAGATGAAAAGTTGCAGCAGGGCCTTGTCCTCAATTATATAAGCCCACCTGATGATTGAAACCAGGTAATGCCCTGCCAAACAGTGTAGGGCCTGCTGTGCCACAGGCCTCTCACTATAGAAGACACTGCCCCTGTGTACTGACGACAAATTTTCTCACGCCCTTTGGCAGTCAGTTGGTGCTGATGGTGATAGGATTGTGATATCTGGGAGCTTCTAGTCACAATCTTACACAAAGACAGCTGTTTCCAATTAACCGCTCCACTCTTAATCGAGGCAGAAGGATGGTTCAGTGTTGTAGATGAGTCTGGGAATCCCTCTTCAGGATTAGCTCTGCTCATCACACTAGGGAAATAGACTAGAAAAGGTGTCTTAAAATTAGCCTGCTTCACTTCAAACCCAGCTGGAAAACCATATCCAGCAAGATAACCCATCAGTGGTCGACACTCACAAGAACAATTAAGACAGCATCTTGGATTGTCATACTGTTAACAGGTAAGTCAGAACAACATGAGTGATAAACAGTAATAGTAGCCCACGAGCCATTATGCCTAAACATTGATATAATCACCTTTAGTGAGACCCATAGAGCAGATGAAAGACAAATCAAAGAACAGTGGCAGTGGCTATACTTTCTTCTGAAAAAAGAAATCATGAGAAGAATGCTGTATTCATAGATTGGCTTTGCCAGAAAAAAATGAAGTCAAGAAGAGACTACATAACCCCCTATTGGGAATAATGAATATCTTAAGACACTCAATCTTAAGCTCCATGGCAATCAATCTGCCACCCTCATCAGTGCTTATGCACCTCATTTGGACTCCAAGGACAAAGTGAAATAGACCTTCTAGACATAACTTGAGCATTACAACCAAAGATCATACTTCTCAGTGATTTCAATACCAAGGGGAAATGCCCTTTGGTTGAACTTTATTGGAAAGCATCGAGTTCAAAAGTCCAAACCCAGTGGTGTACGTCTCCTTACCCTGCAAGCTGAATATGATCTTGTGGTCACTAACACCCTTTTCCACCAAAAGAAAGTTTAAGGTATCCTGGCAACATCCAAGATTGAAGCACTGTCATTTAATAGACAATATGATAGCCAGGACCGGGGGTCAAAATGATGTACAAATGCTACAGTTACGGCTCACAAATTTTGGACAGACCATCAACTCATTTGTCTAGTACTGGCGCTTGAGGTGGCCCCCAAAAGGAACCAACAGCTGTGACAGGTGGGAAGAATATTTGAGGTCTCTAGTCTGTCACACGGCACCGAGCTCAGAGAATCTGAAGAAGAAGTCAATTGGAAACTACAGGAATGGATGGTCACACCATCAAGCAACTTCAAAGATGACTGGCAATATTTGAAATCCATCATTACTCATATATGCCAGAAAATGTACAAAAAGACACCAGACTGGTTTGATGAGATACAGAAATATGGAGACTCATTGATTGTAAAAGGACAGCTGTCCAAGCCTGGCAATAGGATTCAAACTTCACAGCCAAGAATCTCACCTATCAGACAGTCAAAGGCTGAAGTTCAAGAAAGAATCTGATTTAAAGAAGAAAGGACGGACAAAGAAGGTTGAGGAAATCCAACTTCTCACTCAAACGCATAACACATGTACAGTTTCCAAAAGGTATCTATGAACCTTTCAATACACAGACCAACCCCAAGCAGATCTAAACATGGCAAGACTCCTCAAAGACATGGGCAGTAAAAAGGCATCATCATCCCAGAACAATGGGAAAATGATGATAGGCTATAGAGAGGATGTTTCTCTAGCTTCATACTGATTTCACCTCTCCCTTTCTCTGGTATAATTTACACTGGTTGAAACCATTTCACTCGCTTGGGTAATTCGATGCATACACCATGGGACTGACGTTATCTACAATAGGATAGGGTCCCATGCATAAGGATTCAAAAGCCACTACTCAGGTGTAGTTCTTAACCATGACCTGCTCCTCAATGTCTCACTCCTGGGGTTTCTGGCATTCCAAGGACACCTTGTTCCCTGCATTTTGTTTTCCAATTTTCCTAACAGCAGCCAAATACATCCCCCTCAAAGTTTTCTGTACATCTTTTACAAACTGGTCCTTGGCCACCTCCCTCAACTGAGTATCGGTAAGAGTAGGGACAAAAAGATGAGTTAGGAGTTCTCATTCGTCACCCTGTCATCAGTTCACGGAGTGAATAGCCTGTCCCTTTGGAGGGGTGGTTCTGATGTTCATCAGGATCAATGGCAGAACCACATCCCTGTTCTTAGGATTGTCCTCCAACTCTTTCCTCAGGTTTTCCTTCAGAGTTCTGTTCATCTTTTCCAGGATTCCCTGAGGACTGAGGATTGTGGGAAATGCGCTATTTTCCTTTAACTCCCGACAACCTCAAGGTAGCCTGCATGGCCTGTCTGGTTAAATGGGGTCTCTGATTGTGATCCACCTCTTGAGTTAGTTCCCACCTGGAGAACACTGTTCACCAATACCTTCACCATTCCAGGACAGTGTTGGATTTAAGTGGAAATGCCTCTGCCCATTTAGAGAAGATATTAACAAACACCAAACAATACTTATTACCCTGACATGCAGTGGGCAGTAGTCCAATTAAATCAACTTGTACACGCTGCCATGGGTCTTCTGCCCCTCTGGTGTGGCCTAATGAAGCATTTCACTAGTAAGGGACAGGGTTGTTGGCAGTGTATATGAGACAGTTTCCACTGTAATCTATCACATCCTCTCTCAAATGGTGTCATGATCCTACTTCCCCTATTGTGACTTTCACCACTTCTGCTCCTAGATGTCCAGCCCTTGGGCTTCCATGTGCAAACTGCATGAACTCCTCTCTGTACCCCTCCCATACGACCGACCTGCCGTCTTTAAACAGCACTTATTTTACAGTAAAGCCCATTGCCCCGAAGGGACTCTTGATTGGGATTCTTCCTTGTTTGGCCTTTAAAATGGACCATAACACTATGTTGTTGGTTTGTGTACCCTTTAAATCTTGGGGCAAGGTTATCCCTTCTGCTGGTCCCTTTTCCTGGGTGACTGCTGCCTGCTATCAACCCTGACTGAAATGGATCGCACAGGTTATCCTCTGTTGTTCCCTGTTTTGCTGGTTCATTGACCTTCTTATTGCCTTCCCATTTGGGCTCTGTCTTGCAATGGGCCTTTCACTTCTGAATATAATACTGGTCCCACTTGCCTTTAATGACCCTGAGAATTGCTGTTGACGATGGGGCTGTAGTCAAAGGTCGCCTATCAGCCGACTTAAACCCTTGACTCCCAGATGGCTAAGTACTTGGTGTATGAGTTAGAATCAGAGTGTGTAGTATAAAGTGGCGGAAATCCTGTGGGGTGGGGCACTACATATGCCACTCAGAATCTTAGGCACTCAGATGGGCGGGAAATTTCTAGTTCTACTCTGCCTCGGGGTTAAAGATTTCACACCCTGTCTGTCTTTTCCCAGTAACTACTGAGCTAGAGCTGTCTACATAAATATCCCTCTCCCTTGTGTGGAATCTACTTTGCAGTCCTATATCTGTCTCCCATGCTCCTTTAACTGAGCATCCTTGTGTCTCCTGCTGATAAGCTATATTCACAGCCAACAGGGGCTCCCCCAGCCTTTGTTCTTTAATATGTTCTTCCCTCAGAAGGAGGGTCCAAATAGAATTCCTTTGGCTTGACACTGTGCCATCCTTCAGCCATCCATTCACTAACAGTCTAATGAGGGTGTAAGGAGTTAGGAGAGTTAACCCTCGAGTCCCAGTGAACATCTGGAAATATTTCACCATCCAGAAGATTGCTAAGAAATGTCATTCACATGCTGAGTTACCCCTTTCTACATTGGTGAGCACCCTAAACTCATATGCTAAGTAGGTCTTGATCTACTGTGTACCGTCTGTAGTGACACAGCCTTCAGGCTTCACAGCTGTTTCCAAGCAAAATTCCTTTTCTGGGTTTACAACTCCGAAGGCAGGTGCTGTTCTTAGATCTTATTTTAACTTCACAAACACCCCCTCACACTCCTTGTCCCAGTTCCAAGCCATCCCCTTTTTTAGTAAACGGAACAGAGGGCTTGCCGTGGCAATGTCATGCTCTATAAATTCCTTACAGTAGCCTGTCAGGCCCAAAACTGAGCACAGAAGTTAGGACACGGTAAATTCCTAAGCCACCTTCTGTTTTATCCCATTGATGGCTCGCTCTCCTGACCTGATCACTATGCCCAAAACCTGTACTTCCTTTAGGTGTAATAATTCATGGAGTTGGTTTTCATGTTCCTCCCCAGCATCAGTGATTAGAAGGTCATTGACCTACTGAATGAGGTAGCTTCCATACCTTTCATGCCAACCCATGCCCCCCACACACCTCCAGTGGGCTTTCATACCCTCCATGACAACCCATACCCATCACCCATCCCAAAAAGGCCCCTTATACCCTTCATGACAACCCATACCCTTCACTCATCCTCATGGCTACCTATAGCCCTTATGCCAACTTAGTTTCAACTCATGCCAACTCCATGCCTCCATCCTGTTCTTTTTTAACTTTTAAAGAAAGGGTTGGCCATTCAAATAACTTGATAGTTTGCTAGTGCTCCAGAGCTTATTCACCCTTCAAGAGCGGATAAGATTCATAACTCCCGCACTGTGGGATAAGGCCCTTGCTCCAGCATCAGTGGGTTCAAATGATGCTGCTGAATTCAGGTTTGCCACATGTGGGAGTCACATCCTCCCCCATTTCAACCCTCCTCCCCCTCAAGCCCCAGTAAAGATAGGATCTTCTGGATCTGGGTCCCACCATTCTTAAAGGACCCCGGAGTCTCCACGACTCTATGAAAATCCGGCACGGTATCATTGAAAGGGCAAAGACAGAATCTTCCTAAGTTGTGAAAAGCTAGAAACACTGGAGGCCTAAAGAGAGTCTGCAAGTTCATGTGTATTGATCCTTGAAATGTCATGAATGGGAATAGAAATAATCAAAAATGCTAACAGAATGCTGGTCATTATATCTAGAAGACGTGAATCCAAGCAGGTAGAAGTCATGCTTCAGTTATGTAAAACCCTGGTTAGACCACACCTGGACTAATGTAATGTGAGCAGTTCTGGGCACTACATCTGAAGGAGGATATATTGGTTTTAATGGGAGGGCAGTGTAGGTTAGTAGAATGAATCTGGATACCATGGGTTAAATTTTGAGGAGTGATTACACAAACTGGAGTTGTATTCAATGGAATTCAGCAGGTTACTAAGTCTTTGATCAAAGTTTTTAAGATATTAGAGGGAACAAACAGAGCAGATAGAGCATTCCCACTGGCTCAGGAATCTAGAACAAGACGGCATAATCTAAAAATTAGAGTCATATCTTTAGGCAATTAATGTTAGATCAATTGTAAATTTCAAATCTGAGACTGATAGGTTTTTGTTATCCAAAGATATTAAAAATATGGGGCAAAGACAGAGACGTGAGCTGAGGTCACCAATCAGCGATGATCGCATTGAGTAGTGGAACAGCTCAAGAGGCTAAATAGCCTCCTCATGTCCCTATGTTCCTATTGCACATAGTTTGCCTATTGCTACTTGTCCTCCTCTTGTTATTTCTCCTGAGATGGCCTCTGATGCCAAGGGCTCCCCCTTCTTGCCAGCTAGTTTGTAGAGGACATTGCAGAGTACCACACACTTGGACACACCCTCTGCTGAGTACTGGAGACCACTCCCGACCCCATATGGCCCAGGAAGCAGAACCGGCATTTGAGGATGCCAATGCTTTGCAACAGGATGTTCTTTGTTGCAGCATAAATGTCATTATAGACAAGCTGTCCTCAGGTATTCAGGTGCTGGAGGGGGTCACGAGCCAGATGTACAGCAGGTATCCCTTGTCACTCAGCAGCCAGCATCTGGTTCTTCATGATGGCCCAAAGATGGTAGTACAGCAGTGGCAGTTCAGTCGACTGCCATTGGATAAAGGCACATTGACTGCTGCCAGGATAACAAGTATTCACCAAGAGGATATTCTGATCATTGTTGCACACCAACTGGATCTAGGGAGATGTTCCACAGCTGCTCTGTTAACAAGAGAGGCCTGCTAAGCCACATGCATGCACTCGACTGCATCCTGCATATCCAGTTAAGTGTCTCCTCTCACTTCTCTCTGGTGAGAAGATGACAAAGTCCCATCTGATTTTATACATGGGCCCTGTGACCACCCTGATGCAGCAGTCAGAGGTAGACTGTGCAATGTTGCTGATGTCACCAACTTCCACCTGAAGGATGATCTGGCATAGACATTTAGGGTGACTGGGACAGAGGGTTTATGCCAGCACTGTCCTCATCCAGCTGCGAGTCTGCAGGTCAGGTTGTGGGAGTTGGTACAATTCAGTGACCACCTCCTTGCTGAAATGCTGGTGCCTCAGGCAGCGATCCTGGCTGAGGTGGAGGTAGGAGAAGTATTCCCTAAAGCCCCTCATCCTCTCCCTCTGCACATAGTTTCCCCTCTCTGCTGCCTTTGCTCCATTTCCAAATCACGCTGAAGCTCAAGAGGAACTGCAACTATTGCCCCCATTATCGAAGTAGGCTTTTTCCTGACAGACAGAACAACTCCTCTGTAACTTCAATACCATTCCCTTGAAAATCCAGAAAGTCAGCAAAACTTTCCGAATAACGCCACGGTAGAAATCTTCCCTGAATTGCACTAAGTGTGGTGGTGTGTGTGAAAAAAGATGTTTTCCCGCCAGCTGCAATGGTGGGTTTTTGCGCTGTATTGTTCACTTCCTGCCTCATTAATGATACATGCATGGGAAATACGCTGGATCAATCGGATTTGCCCACCACACCGTGACCCCAGCAATCCCTTGCTCCGAGCGCCATATTTAAAGCGTACCAGAGTGCAGCCTACTTCTTGTCTACAGACCAAGACTGCTCTAGGCGACAGATGGTCCTGAAAGCAAAGACAGCCCCCAAATTTAGTGACGCCTCTCTGTGGTGCTTGCTGGATGCAGTGGAAGCCACCATGAACTCCTCTACCCCCAATCTGGGCGAAGACCAGCCACCAAGCTCACCAATCCAGCATGAGAGTCGGTAGCAGTGGTGGTCAGCGCCAATGCCCTCCAAAAGAGGACAGCCACCCAGTGCTGCAAGAGGATGAACAATCATTTCCGTTCCACCAGGGTAAGTCAACCAGCTCATTGCACTCAACTCACACACTCACAAACCCACCACATATCCACAGGGTCCACACTCACTACCAACTCAAGGGACATCACCACTCACTCTCACACAAATACCCTCATCTCCCCTGCCCATAGTGTCCTCATACTGTCTATGGAACCACTCACACTCTACATATGCCAGGCATACTTCTCACCTGGCCTGGCAGGCATCTTGCTTACACTCTTTCCATCTGTCTCCATGCAAGATAAGCTAGCCCACAACAACAGGGAGACGTCCCAGACTTGTGAGGAATGCCTGGCATGAAGGTCCTCAAGACCTTTGAAAATCGAGCCATCCAGCTGGGTGGCGAGAATGTGGATCATTCCTGCACAGACGGTGAGGTTGGTGCTTCTCAACCAAGTGAGGATCCTGCACTGCAACATCCATCAGACACCATACTGTGAGTGATGTCTCCTGTTTCACAGTCCCCTGCCATGCACTGATTATGTCTCTTCTCTCTCGCAGGCACATCCGGGAAGCAGCTGAGGGCGGGTCAGGTCATCAACTCCAGGCCCGAGGACACCCGGGAAGAGGAGTCTGCAGACACCAACATTGAAGACTCGTCACAGCCTCACCCACACCCTCCACCAGCGCAGAGACACACACCTCGATTCTAGATTAGCCTTGGGTCATAATCTGGTGTGTACACTGCACTGTCTGATCCACAATGGGTGGAGGCAAGGAAATCCAAGGGTGCTGGCACACAGAGGACAGCTGGAGGCCAGGAATCTGCCGAGTTCGAGTCAGATGACGAGCCTCTGGAGCCTGGCATACCTCAGTTGCTGGAGCTGCAAAGACAAGCTCAGGAACATCAGGAAGGGATGTCCGCTGCACTTCTCAGATTGCAAAGCATGATGGAGGAATCCATGCGCCTTCAGGCTGAGGTGATAGTGCCGGCATGCCAATGTACCGAGGTCAACACTGGTAGGATGGTGGCTGCCATGGAGACCTGGGTCCAGGACAGCAGAAGCTGTACTCCACTGCTGAGGCACTTGTTGGCATCCATCAGAGTCAACAGGAGAGGGTGGTGGGGCATATCAAACTCATTCCAGCTGCTCTTTCCTCTCAAGGAGTCAGCCAGGGGTCCTTTGGCACCCATAGGGAGGAGGATCAGCAGGTGTACTCCCGAGGCCATTCACCCAGGTGACTCCGGTAAGGTCCAGCCCATCCGATTCCCCTCTTCTTGTGAATCCCACAGCTCGAGCTCCACAGGTCAAAAAGAGTGCCACTACCACACCACAGGACCTTGAAAACAGGCCGGGGTCCTCCAGGTCTCCTGCCAAGATCATCACAGACAGAGCGTAACAGTCAGCAGGTTGTCTCCACCTCTGGTGTGGATGTGGGGAGAGCACCAAGACGTAGTGGCAGGGTTAGGAATGTTAAGAAGATGAAACTCTTTTGAGTCAAAACCAAAAAAAAACAGTCGGACCGGGTGACCCCCTTGATCGCCTGCTGCCTGGAGCTGTTAAATGGCCAACTTGGACAGGCCCAGGAGCAAGTTCATGAAGAGGTCCTCCTCCCTCCCGGCCCCCCTCCACACTGGGTGCCCATAGATCAGGGGCTTGGGACTGAAGTGCAAATAAAACAACAGTAAAAGGTTTTTCAAATAACTGAAAAGGGAGTGCAGCCTTCAAAACCCTAAATATACAAGGTCCCTCAGGCCTGTAAAAAGGAGCTGCACATCATAATTCAGGCCGTGTACCTGGCAGAAGAAATACGTTGCCAGGGCACACCATCTCAGAGGGGGTCTGATGTAACGGCATCGCTGCAGGGCCTGAAGTGAAAAGTTGCCACCTGGGTGCGTAGGCACACTAGTGCCTGACCGCCCTCCCTAAGCGGGAGACTCAGAACCTCAGCAAGGATCCAGTGCAGCCTTTTGTCCCAGAAGAGGTCGATAATGATTCACTGGATTTTTGTGACAAAGTCCAGGGGAGGGGTCAAAGTGACCAGCCGGTACCACAACATGGCAGCAATCAGCTGGTTTATGACCAGAACTTGACCCCAGTAAGACAGCACTCAGAACAGTCCTGCCCAGCGCCGCAGGCAAGTGGTGACTTTGGTCTCCAGCTCCTGTCAGTTCACTGGCCAGGATTCCTCAGCAGGGCAGAGGTGGACCCCCAAATAGAGGAGGCTAGTCCTGGTCCAGGTGAAAGGCCCAAGCTCCTTGGGTAGGGGATCCATCTGCCACTGAGCGACCAGGAGTCCAGAACACTTGTCCCAGTTAATCCTGGCAGAGGATGTGGCAGAGTAGACCTCCTGGCACTCGAGCATCCTCTGCAGGTCAGCCGGGTCGCTAAACATGAGGAGCACGTTATCAGTGTAAGCCGATAGGACCACCCCGATGCCCGGCCAGTGCAGAACTAATCCCGACAACCTCCTCCACAAGAGGCGCAGGAAAGGCTCCATGCAGATAGAATACAATTGGTCAGACAGGGGGCAGCCCTGATGCACCCCCTCCCAAAGCGAAGGGGCGCCGTCAGGGACCCATTAACCTTAACTAGACACTCTGCGGCAGCGTACAGAAGTCGGATCTGGGCGACAAAATGCGTCCCAAATCCGAATGATTGCAGAGTCCCAAATAAATATTCGTGGTCCACCCTGTCGAATGCTTTCTGCTCATCAAGAGACATGGAGGCACTCGACAGACCAGACCTCTGGGAAAAGTGGATGATGTCCTGGAACAGATGGATATTATCAAATATGGTGTAGCCTGGGACGGTGTAGGACTGGTCAGGGTGGATCATGTGGTCCAGCTCAGTGCCAAGGTGAGAAGACATGGCCCTGGCAAAGATCTTTTAATCCGTGCTGAGGAGGGAGACCGGGCGCCAGTTTTTAAGTTGGCGGATATCCCCCTTCTTAGGCAGCAGGGCAATGACCGCCATGCTCCACGAAATGGGCATCTCCCTGGTTGTGATACACTCACCCAGGACCCCTGTGTAGTCGTTCCCCAGGACATCCCAGAATGCCGTGAAGAACATCACGGTCAGCCCGTCCAGGCCTGGGGACTTGCCTAGAGAGGCTGTCGAGGGCACTGGTCAGCTCCCCCAGACTTATAGGGGAGTCAAGCTTTAATGCGCCGACATGCAGCAGGTCCTCCCACAAAACTCTGTGAACATCCTTGTTGGATGGATCCAGAGAGAACAGGGCAGTGTAATAGGCTCTGCCCATGGCTCTGATGCCCTTCGGATCCCAGACATGTGATTTGTCATCAGCCAGTAGCATGAGGAGCTGCTGACGGACCCCGTGCTCTTTTTCTAGCAAGTAGAAGAAGGGAGAGCTGCGGTCCAGGTCCTTGAGGCTTTGGGAGACTGGGGGGGTTTAGAGGGCCACCTCCAAATTCCGGCTCTTCCCCTGCACCTTCTTCTGGTGTGGGGTCTCCCCCTGCACCTCACTGGCATCCGAGGTAACGGTGGTTGCCGGCAGCTCCTGCCCTTACACAGAGGAAGATGTAGTGGTGGTGGGAGGAGGAGCGGCGGTGCCAGCCGCGGCTGCCTGGGTGGTATTGGCAGATTTGGAGGTCGGGCAGTTCCTCCTTACCCCCTTGCAGTCATGGCACCACTTGCCATCTGCCAACCAAAAAATAAGGTAGGCTGCCCCCTCGAAGATGACATCAAAACCCCCCTCAGTGCACTCCACCCGGGCCTCTTTCAGGCTGAGTGGGATTGGCGCCACCCCTGACTTCACCTCCCCCAGATGACAAAGGTGTGCGTCAAGGAGCCCATCTGGGGCGAAGGATGAGATGTTTGAAAGAATCAGCCCTGGGGTGGTAGCCTCCAGAGGTCCCACTGCCAGGAACGTCCCACCCATCGTGAGCCTCTTATTGAGGGTGAGGTGCACCGCCCGTTCGACCTTCAAAAAGCATACAACCTTGCTGTGCATCACGCACGCCTCAATCCATCAGAGTGGGTGGGTGTAGCACCTCACCCCGAGCTTGCGGGTCAGTAGCCTAAAAGGTGATGGGGCTGCAGGGGAAGCAGGAGCCGAAGAGGCCACCGCCCCCACGTAAGTGGCCTGAGCGGGCCCCACCACTGGCCAAGATGTTGTCATCACCATCGGGGAGTGCTACACCCACTCCGATACAGGTAAAATATACACAACAAGCACAGCAAAGGGGAGTGGGTGTAAGGGAAAGCGAGGGGGAGAGGGGAAGACAGAGGGGACAAAGGCAGGTAGGTGCCTCAATGTTCCTTGAGGTGGGGAGGTGGCGATATTCTGTTGTGGCGGGGGCGGAGGCTTCACCTGGCAGCCAGCACTGGAAAGATGGTAAATGTCCGTGGATGCCGCTGGCTCTGGGCAGCGCTAGCTAACCCAGGCGAGGCAAGGGAGGTCAGAGTGGGGTGCAGGTCTTCGCCCCCTCAAAGTTCAGTCTCTTTCAGCCCTCCCTGCTCAGATATTCCATTCCTCCCTCTGCAGACAATCCATCAGTCAAAAGGCAGTTCTTTTCTCCCCCAAGCACCCACCTCAAAAATGTTGACAACGAAGGAATTCATAACACTTATGGCCTTGGACGAGATGCTGGTGGAAGGGTGGACCTGGGTCAGCCCCCTGTACATGTAAGTGGAATAGCTATGCTTGTGAGATTTTCACTTGTGCATAATCTTCACTATTGTAAACAAACTTCCAGGAATGTCTTCTTGTCTATGGCTCCTTGTTATGGTGAGCAGTACTCGTGTCACTCAGATGTGAAACCTTGGTTCCTGTACAAGATAAATGCAGGTGTCTCAGTCTAGGGCCTCTTCCCTGTGCAGTGTGTAACCTTCAGAGTAAAGTGATAGTCCGGCTTCTCACTCACTCTGCACCTCGATGTGGCTTATCATTGTTGCCAGAATGTCGTGGGCAGGCGTTAGAGTTTTGTGATTCTCTCTGTGTGCTCTCAGCAATTTCGAGGTGAAGCTGGCCCCCCATCTCTTCAGCATCTGTGTCTGGTGACACTGTGGTCTTGAAGGGGATAGGTGATGAAGGCTGCCAAAGGGTCAGGTGCAGTTAAAGTATCACGGCTGTGTCTCCATGATATGACCCTGATCACAGGGCACAAGCGAACTGCCCTCAGCCAGACAGGAGTCAGACATTCTCAGAGGCTATGTGAAAATCAATGGAGTGTCCTAACTGCATGTTGTCATCATCCTCCTGCAATCTAGTGACTATTAGGGCCTCCGCTGCATCTCCATGACCTGAGCCTGAGCGCTGAGGGTATCCGCGCTGCCATCAACCAGACAGGTGTCAGACTTTCACAGATGCAATGTGAGGATGTCAGGAGGGTTCTCACTGCCTGTCGTCATCATCCTCCATGAATCTTGCGGCAGTTAGGGCCTCACAAGCAAACTCGTCTCATCTAGCCAGTGTGATGGCCTCATCACTGGCATTCTTGCCTTCCACAACCTCGTCACCCTCATCCCCTTCGACACCCTCCTCATTGGAGCAGACGTGCAGCTCTTCCTTCTTCTCCGTAGCCAGGTCCCTCCCTTGTTGCAGCAAGCTACGATGGTGTGTGCACCTTCAATGCTTCACTAGACCCGTTGAGGCACCAGATTTTCATTTTTAAGATGCTAATCTTGTGCTCTGCCAAAGTCCGGGTTCTAGCATGAGCCTTGTTGTACCGTCACTCTGCTGCAGTCTGAGGCTGCCACACGGGCGTCAGCAGCCAAGTCCTCTGTGGGTAGCCCTTGTCCCTGAGGAGCCAACCCTGCAGCCTCTGGAGATACGGGAAGATGTCAGGAATCTAAAACCTACTAAGGATGTAGGAGTTGTGGATGCTCCCAGGGTATCGTGCGCAGATCTGCAGGATGTATTTGTGGAGGTCGTAAGCCAGCTGAACATTCAGCCACTGGAAGCCCTTCCAATTCACATACTAGACTGCTTGTTGCCATGGAGATCTAAGCGCAGTGAGTGCGGTCAATGGCACCCTGCACCTGTGGGAAACCCAGAGATTGCCACAAATCCCAGTGCTCTTGCTTGCTGGCTTGCCTGATCCCAGAGATCTGTACTTTCGTGAAGATGGTGTCCGTGACTTCATGGATGCACTTTTGAGTGGAAGCTCATGAGATCCCACACAGGTCACCTGTGGAGCCCAGGAAAATTGAAATTTGAACATGGACAATTGAGCACTGAACTCACTTTCATTACCACTGGCTGTGGATGCCCTCCAAGTCCCTGTGGCACCAAAAACTGCAGAAGGTGGCAAATATGAGTGACCAGTTCCCTAGACATGTGCCATTTTGACAAGTGTCGTCTATAGACCCTGGGTCTAGCGAGGCACCTATGAGTGATGCCTCACTGTGGATCTTCAGCTGCATCCGGAGGAGGCCCTGCCGCTCCTTCACCTTGAGGGTGGTGCTCCTCCCTTTGCCAAGCCAGGCGCCTCCGTCACTCTCCTCTCCTTCTTCTCTGCTCCCTGTAAGCCATGAGGCATGCAGCCAAAGCACCAGGCACCATGATCTAATGTTCTCCTCCTGCAGTGTGAAAGAGAGAGAGAGAGAGACATCAGGGTTAGCATTAGTTAAGTCTCCGGCCCTGGCTGCATCTCAAAGCCCCTTCACGCATGCTGGAATGTGCTGGCCACCACCTGGATAGCCAGTGTTTAGCGCACTTCATGGTGTCCAAAACCCCAACCACCTCTGCCGCACTCCACCTGACCAACTGGCGGTGGCTTCAGCCACTGGACTGCATGCTGTGTTCTCAGCTCAGGTGCAGACATTCTTCTAACCCGCATTGCAAGGCTGCACTGTTAGCTTGAACCATGAGGGTTATTGGCTCAAACCTGCAAAAATACATTGCAATGGAATGTGAGCGCCTCCATCAGTGACTTCCATACCCACCTTTTGCAAGAGGAGTCTACAATTTATCCAGTTGTCCAATTGTTCTGCAGCCCACTAAACCTTACATTAATTTGCAGTCTGCATCCAAGGGTTGAAAGGTTCTGGAGCACTTGGAGGCAACTTCATGCTTTTGCGTTGCTTGAGCAGAAATGCTTCAGGGGCCCAACTCCAAGCATGCCAATGGAGCTGCTTGTGAATGGTCTCAGCTGCGGAAGAATGCTCACTTTTGACAAGCTTTTCCAAGTGCGTGGCCGCTTTCCTCACCCTCCCCCAGATCACCCCTCGCGCCCCCCCCCCACCCCCACCCCCACTGTGTGCTTGTGTACTTCTATTAGTTTGTGCTGCCTTGTCCCCCACCAGCAACCCCTGGCCCCACACCCACTGGAGCCCTTGCCCCGGCATTGCACTGACAGACAGTCGGGAAAAAGCAACTTGCCTTAGCCCCCTGCCCTGCATGCGCAGTGCTTCTTCCTTGGTGTCCTACGGACAATCCTCACGAGCGCTGTGCAAGGTTTTACACACTCACCTCCGAGTTCCCTTCGCTGTTCAGCTTGCCAGGTGCATGCCTTTTAAAGGCAGTTGTAAGTCACGCTGTTCTAAAGTCACGCCAACATGGGAATTAAATTTGTTGACGTTTCGAGTCCTCATGAGGTCATGAGGACTCGAAACGTCAACTCTTTTCTTCTCCGCCGATGCTGCCAGACCTGCTGAGTTTTTCCAGGTAATTCTGTTTTTGTTTTGGATTTCCAGCATCCGCAGTTTTTTTGTTTTTATCTGGGAATTAAATTTGTTGTGGGACGGATGACATGGACCATCACTGCCGGCGGGGAAGGGACAATCGCGTCCTGGATTTACGTCACCAGGAAATTCGACTAGAGCCACCTTGCAATATTTTCTGCTCATGCCGCCAAACATGGCCGCTGCAAGTGGGAGCTGACGGATTACTTCCATTAACCTTGCACCTGCAAAAAGTCAAAATCAGCTCACCTGGAAGAAGGATGGTTAGCCCTTTAGAAAGTTGTGGGGAGGGGCCCTTTGGACACATGTTCAGCTGGGAGTGACTATGAAAGGGCTGTGACTGTACCTGCACGGTCCAAAACAGCAGCTTGTGCACCAAATCAACATTCCAGACTGTTTATCCTCACGATTTACCTACTTTGCCATTTTCCAGCACACTCACGGCACACCCACGCTAGCACCATATCAGTTATGAGACACTGTATGGGATGTACTGAAAGTGTCCTAGCAATTCTTATTCCATTTGGGGCTTCTGCAGCACCAGCACCAGTGGCTTTATGGAGCCCAATTTCGGGCTATGGGTTTTGTTTTGTAGGAGTTAAATTTCAGAGTTCCCCTGTTCTGCTTTGAACTCTGCAATGGTTAATTTTTTTGGCTTTGGACAAAAAAAGGTGTAACATAACACAAACACTGGATATAAAGACACGGTAACAGAATCATGTGTGATGAATCAGGTTATTTCTTTATTTTCTCTCTCTCCCCTCCGGGTTTGAGCCAGTAATGCAGCAGGTTGTTGGAACTCCTGAAACTACTGTGTGTTTACTTGTAATTTTATATGTCTAAATAAAACACTGGTACTCATTATAACAAATCATGGCCATCCCGACTGTCACAAAGAGGTATCAACATAATTAGTGGTCCCTGAGTTGGGATATGGGTTGGGATCTGGGCAGGCTGGATTCTTGACACATTCTTCACAAGGAGGAGAATCCTGGCCTGTGTCTGCCCCTATTTTTTTCTGGGGTGAGAGTTCTCATGCTCTCTGCTACAAACATTGGAATTGCCCTGATGTTCCCTCTAATTGTTTAAGCATCATTATTATTGTTTAATTTTTGTCATTGTTTGCCTTTTTGCCTTCCTGCCTCCGTTTGCAATGTTTTAAAATTTGACTATTTAACCACTTGTGTTTTAATGCTAGTTGAACTAACCCCTTCTATACCACTGAGCTCAATTTCTGCAGCAGTCTAAGCAAGCCACACACCATCCTGACCTGGAACTATATCGCTGTTCCTTCATTCTCACTGCGTCAAAATCCTGGAACTCACTCCCTAACAGCATTGTGGGTGTACCTACATCACATGGACTGCAGTGGTTTAAGAAAGCAGCTCACCACCGCCTTCTCAAGGGCAATTAGAGGTGGGCAATAAATGCTGGAGTGTTGCTGAGGGAAATGCAATTGCGAGAGGCTTCACTCCGAAAGTGCCTATGAACAAATTTTTAAAAATTACTTCAGGAACATGTGTCTTCAGTGAGGGTAAGAAACTTTTTTCTTTTGTTTGTGATCAGAGAAAATTTAAGCCTCCTGTTAAATTTGTGCTCATAGGTAGTGACCAAATGGAAAGGGATCCAGGTCCCTAACAGTACAAGAAACCGATAGTTTGAACCCACTCAGTGGGCTGGATTTTACTGTTGGTGAGTGGGGGCGGGGCCTGCTCGCTGACGCCTTAAATGACGCACGGTGACGTCGGGTGGAACTCCTGACATCACTGTGTTCCATTTAAATTTTCAGGAAGGTGGGGGTGCAGCAAAATCAGCTGTGGGCCCGCCGACCTGTTAATGGCCAATTGAGGCCATTGACAGGTCAATTAAAGTAATTAGTAGACCTGCCCATCCAACCTTAAGGTTGGCGGGTAGGCCAGGAGCCCTAGTGGGAAGTAGTTAAAACATGAAACCTCATCCACAGGAGGGATGAGGTTTCATGTAGGGTTTTAAATATTTTAATAAAGTTTTTTTGGAAATTATGAATGAGGGGACATGTAAGGGAAATTTTTTTTTCTATTTTTAATATTTTTGAAAGTAGAGGCAATCTCCCTGAGGCAGCACTTAACCCCAGGGAGATGAGTGCGTTCATTTGTGCGCATGTGTGAAAGAGTGCACTCTTGATTTTAGGAATCACCCCCACCTGCACAGGGAGCGCATAGCGCTTCCCTGCGTATGTCACACTGGGCGGGCCTTGATTGGCCCGCCCACGTAAAATGGTGCCACGCCTCCAATCGGGGGCGCCAATTGGAAGCGCACCCGCACGTGCCCGCCCATCAACTTTCCCCTCTTCCACAGGAGGTTTGCTTTGGCATGTCCTAGTTGTAATCCACATTGGAAACTTCCGGAAATTGAGCAACTTGTAATACCAGATGTGCCAGGTGGCCAATGGCAACCATCTTGTCAATATCTTTGCTTAATTTAATAAAGTCCTTTTAAACAAGTTCAATACATATTTGACCAGCCAATGAAATAAAAGATTAATATTACACATGCACATGTCACATCATCCTAATGGATAGCGCACAATATAAGTTGATGTAAAAGTGTAAATAGGACCTCATTGGTTAAAAATATGAAGCTTTTACTGTAAATACATTTTTAAAATTTTATACCAACTATTATCATTTGTTTATCTCTTCAGCGCTAATTCTTCAATGCCTTTAGTATTCTTTCTAGTTGTAATCTCTTCAACAAGTATTCATCATCTGACTGAATTTTCATTCATTCAAGTAATGAAGCTTTGAAGTAGTTTGCTTGTTTCTGTTGATTATTGAGGTAACAAGTTCTTTCTATTAATTTGTCTTTTCATCTATTTTGATTGATAATTTGTGTTCCATTAGTTATTTTCACATGTTTGTCTAAGTATGTTACATTCTGGTTAAGCTAATGGGTCCTGAAATCCTGTGAGTGTTTGCCCAGTCACCTGCAGTAATTCCAAGAGGAGACTGAGCAAAAGTAAAAGAAATGACATAGGTCCAATGTAGCCTGGTTCTTAGAAATTAGAAGAGGCCCTGCAGAATTTCAAGGCTGTTGGGTTGGGATTTCATGAAGTCAGGGTGACACTATGGAGGTGTGAAAATGGCTGGGACCCAATTCCAGGATTCATTCCAAATAGTTGAGACCAGTCAGGTTAGCGAGCCAGAGGGTTTGCAGCGATTGGTGGGTTCCCCTGTGTCCAGGGTGCAATCGACTGCACACATGTGGCCATCAAGGCGCCAGTGGGTGAGCCCAGTGCCTTCCTCAGCAGGAAGGGATTCCACTCAATGAACATCCAGATAGTTTGTGACCACAAGACACAGCTGGCAGCTCCCATGGCACTTACACCCTCAGACACTCCCAGATGCCAAGTCTATTCAGTGCTCCAGTCTGACTGGATGGATGGCTGCTGACAAGGATGGGTGACAAGGGCTATCCATTGAAAAGGTGGCTTTTGATGCCTCTCCGCCTCTCCAAGAACGGAGGCAGAGCAGCATTATAATAGGAGTCATGCCTCCACAAGGACGGTGATAGAGAGGACCATAGGTCTTCTGAAGACGCATTTCTGATGCCAGGACCATTCAGGGGGAGCACTACACTACCCTCCAGAGTGGGTGCCACTGATAGTGGATACACGCTGCGCTCTCCACAATTTGGCACTGGCAAGAGGGGACTCAATGGAGGAAGAGGATCTTGAGGCAGCCCCACAGGCCACAGAGGATGAATCCACTGGTGAGTCAGAAGAGGAGCACAGTGAGGAAAACGCTGAAGGCATGAGGCAGACCCCTGTAACCTCCAGGGAGGCAGGGATCCAATGCTCCTTCAGCTAGGCTGCCAAAGATCTGCTTCCACCTCATCCCAGTACTGCTGCCTCCATCCCGGATGTCTGAAACGACCCTTTCACCCAAAGTCCTGTGCAATAAAGTTTAGAGCCACTCACATCCAGCATGACATACTGGCGTACCCTGCACCTACAAAATAAGTGAAGGATAATCAGGCCATTAAGACAAAGCAAAATTTATATCATTTTGACACTCAAACAAATGAACAGAACAGTATCTGGTGTTAATGGTCACACCAGTAAACATATTAACAGAAAATGAACAGAAGATTACCCGTGAACAGTCCCTCTTGTGCTATTTGTGTCTTAAACTTACGTTTACGAGTGCTACATCTTGGTGTCCCCCCATGCCCCCAACTCCGTTCCACCAGCACCCCCCTCACTGGCAAACGGCATTGGAGACAGCCTGCTGACTCTGCTCTCTTGTTGGCCTTGATGGCCTTGGTGGTCATCCTCTGGCCAGTGCAGCCCTGCCTAAGAAGGAGTGGCCAGTGCCATGGCTGGCATCTCTCCCCAGTCATCGCAGCCTCATCAGATACAACGGTTACTAGCAGAGGTGCAGAGGAGCTGCTGCCGTCATCGCACCCTGTGAGGAATCTGCAGAGACAACAAGCAACTCGTGCACCAACGTGAGGTCACTCTGAACCTCCCTGCTTGCCATTGATGGATGGGCACCTAGCTGGGATACTGGGTGCCTCATCCATCTCCCGCACTGGCACAGTCCTGAGGTCACTGCCTGTGTGAGGGCTTGCAGATCTGAGCACAACCCCAGGAACTCCCTGGAGCTGCCTCTCCATGAGAGTTGCCACTCTCTCAATGGTGGAGGTAGTGTGCTTGGTGATGAGGTTCAACGCAGTACTCATGTTCTGCATGGGCTCCTCCACAACAGAGACCACAGCACGCACACCCTCGTGGATCTCTGCCAGATCCTCTTGCACATCCTCCTGGACATGCAGCATCTGCCACCTAATGGACAACTCCAGAGGCCCAACATCTGCCTTCGACTCAGCATCATCCTGGTCTGCAGCTTTCCTCCGACTGCCAGTGCCCTGGTCACTCTCTGCCTCCGCCTGCTCCTCAAGTGAGTGTGAAATGCCCCCACTGCTGTGCACCAACACTAGCCGAAGATCTAACACCCAGTGAGGTGCTGGTATCTGTGCTGCTGCCTGGTGCAGAGCGGGTATGATGCAGGTGCATCTGAAGCCCAGTGGTCCTCTGGCGTCAAGGATGGCTCTTTGGGGTCCTGCGATTGAGTGCATGCTGGCGAATCTAAAAGAGAACAATGACATGTCATTAGTTTAAGTCATCACACTGTGACTGTGCATGCCGGGCATCTGGTGAGGCAATGGAGATCTGCATCATGGTGCCCTCATCTTTCAATGATCAATGGGGATTCCAAGTTTGAGGCCCCCATCAATGAAGAGATTACACAAGAAGTTTTGCACAATCCGAAACTGTCACCTCAGTGCACTGCACTCTTACCATCGTCTGACACTCCAGCCTCTCCATGACCGGCTGGTTGAGGTTGGTGGTGGTTCTTCGGCCTCAAAGCATCCATTTCAAACCTCATCAAGATTAGGCGATTCGGGGGCCTCCACCTGTACTTGACCTCTCCAATTGGTTATGGCTGCTGTTCTCCTGAAAGGACAGGGGAGCATCGGTTAGTTCACTCTCTACCTGCAGCGCAAATTCAGCCTGGCCAACCCCATCTGAGGAACTCCTGGCAGGGCACATCTGCGATCTGGGCCACAAGTCATGTGAGACACTCAGTCCAAGCAGCCAGGGCTCACCCGCTTGGCCAGCTCCAGCGTCATTGACAGATGGCACTCACACTCTAATGCCCCTGAGCTCCACAGGGGAATGGCCAGCCCTGATCCATACCAACATGATACTCACCCTTACCCAGCGCAGTAGGTCATTGAACCTTTTGTGACACTGCACCCATGTGCAACTCATAATGTCATGGTTGCTGACTTTGATTGCCACCTCCTCCCAAGCTCATTTTTGTCAGGTGCAATGGCCTCCTCCTGCCATCCCTGGGTACGAGAGTGTCCCACCTTATACTGACCTCCTCCATGAGGACCGTGAGGCACTAGTCCAAGAAACGGGGGGTTGGGTGGGGGGGGGGAACTTGGGGGGAGGGTGTCAAGTAGCCTGCCCTGCTGCCTGGCATTTCCTGCCACTGGTGAGGTCATTGTTTCAGTCTCCGAAACCAACTCTAAAGATTCTCCCCGGCAGCCTTCAGGGAGCTGCCTTTGCCAGTTTTAAAGCACCCACCAAGTTGCAATTGGACCCGATGCCCCACAGGCCCCTGCCCCCGACCCACCCTTCCCGACCATTGGAAGACGTGTTTCACACTGGATGGGCCTTAATTGGCCAACCAGCATGAAATTGCAGTCGGGAGCTGATCACTGTTGGGGCCTATTCCCCGTCCGCTCCCGGGCCCACAGATTGTGCGAGCCTGACAAGGAAAAATTTCAGGCCCAAGGCTCCTTATACAACACCGTCCAAACCCACGAACTCTACCACTTAGAAGGACAAGGGCAGCAGACAGATGGGAAAACCACCACCTATAAGTTTGCCTCCAAGCCACTCACCATCCTGACTTGGAAATATATCGCTATTCTTTCACTGTCACTGGGTCAAAATCCTGGAACTCCCTCCCTAACTGCACTGTGGGTGTACCTACACCACATGGACTGCAACGGTTCAAGAAGGCAGCTCACCACCACCCTCTCATGGGCAATAAATGCTGGCCCAGCCAGTGAAGCCCACATTCCATGAATGAATAAAAAAATGTATAATGCACGTAGTAAATAAGAAATACAACACAAATGATAATTAACAAATAATACTTTAATCCCAAGTGTTCTTCAAATCCCCATCAAACCTCATAGGGTCAAAGGGAAGCCCTTTCAGGTGCCAATGATTCACACCTTAAACAACGTCTATAACACCAAGTTCAAAACACTACCCTGTTCTAAACATATCTATGTACATAAGACTTACTGTCTTCTCCCATGATAAACATTATAATATTTTAAAACATTTATTCTTTTAGTTGCTGCATACTCAACACTTCCAAGCTTTCATAAGTAGAGGAAAATGGAAAGCTGCACTTAAGATTCTGACTTTAACGTATTGGAGGATGGTTTCACTCCAAGAGATGTAATCGACAAAAATATCACTGAACATCAGCTTAAGGTGAGCATCAACAATGTGGTATCATGTTATCAGTAAAGTCATTGACCTTATTATGTAACCAAAATATTAATATCAGCTTAGTACAGGGGAGAAGCCAACACACTTTAAGGGATCTGGCGAATTAAGACTACTGACAGAACTAAGCAGCAGGTAGATGACACATATTGCACAGTGTTGTCTGTCAACCTGCATGTACTACATTTACTGCTTGTCCAAGCCAACCTGTCCTACAACTTTGCAGGCCTTTCACTGTTTCTTATGCTATATCTCTACATCAGCAGTATGTTACATTACAGTGAAAATGTAACATACATTAAATCCTTTGCCATAGTCAGTCCTTCCAAGGGCTTCAAGTTGAGTATATGGTACTAATCAGTGAATGCCTACACTTTGGAAAATGCACATTCCTATGAACGAAAATTTACATTAAGAAATAAATAAAGATGTCCATATTTTTCATTTTAATAATGAAGTGGAAATAGGGGAATGAATGCTGAACCAAAATGTTGCTTAACATTTTACTACAAATATTTAGTGTTAGCATTTTTTTTCTAAGAGCAGGTATATGAAACAGTGATACAGAATTAGTGTATGTAGATTATTTAGGCGATCACCGTGTCCTTTACTAAAGGATAATACAGATGCCTTCTTTGTTGCTGACCTGAGTGATCATGTAAATCAGCGTCTGCAATGGCAGAGAGCACTGCCTCGAGTGGAACCTTTCTACGCTGTCAAATACAATAAAAACAAACTAGTGGTTCAGATTCTTGCTCAAATGGGAAGGGGCTTTGACTGTGCGAGTAAGGTAGGATTTGGTGAAAATGCCCTCAGAAAGTTCCAGACATAGACCCAAGGGGCTGGTTAGGCTGCAGTTACACTGGAGTGACAGCATTTGTCCAGCAGTGATATGGAATGCTGACACCTCTGGAAATAATGGGGGACAATTTATTCAAATATTGTAACAGGGGCTAGGAACACACCCTCCATACAATCTCTAATGAAGCATGAAATGAAGATGATGCTGAGGAGGAGGAGGAGGACTTGGTGACTTTCTGTCTCCTTATTACGTATGGAGATGATGATAGGGAGAAGGGGGAGAATCAAACTCTGCCAAACTTGCACCTGATTCAATCCTCCCAGCTACCTCTGTTCAAAAATTCTCCACATTATCCACCTGTGACACTTGTTTCCGGTCTCCCAAGCACCTGTTCAGAGATTTTCACATGAAGGAATTAGACATTGTAGTGAGGTATTAATACTAGATGATTCACTGAGTCCGGGAAGCTCGGAGGAGTGGGAAATGTGGAAGGATGTTCCCTCCTCCCAGTGGGAACTGAGGAGAAGAATGAGTTCAGAGCAGTTGGAGCCCGAACCCATAGGAATTCAGCAGAAAGAAAGCATATTTGAGGAACATCATAAACTGTGACACAATCTCTTGGTCTGTGTGGGAACACACATATGTGACTGTCAACTCTACAGCAGTCCTTTGTGGGAATATCTCGGAACCTTTGTATTCCTTGTGGTCCCCAATGCAGCAAATGGCTGCTGCGTTGAATTCTATAGCAGGTCGCCAGATAAGAAGCAGCCCAGGTACCAGCCAGAGCATCCACCTCCATGGGAGCCTGTAGCTCTGATATCAGTAGAGCTCTGCTTGGAATGCAGGATCAATTGTGGTTTATCACTGTTCTGTCTCAGGGCTTAAAGATCCAATGGCTGCCAGCCGACTAACCCATCAGTAAGACCAGGGGTCCAGGGCTCAGTGTTGTATTTGCACCAATAGATGTGCAAACAAGCAGACCCAGGAAACTGAGTCTCCTGACTTCTGAGAAACTGAACAGCCCCCTCAAGAGGACACCAGTGGTTATAACACTTTTCTTAAAGGTGTTTTTGCACCTTTACGCATCCTAAGTATGTGATAAGGTGCAATATAAATGCAATTTATTTCTTAGTTCGCAAATTAGAAATAAAATGAGAGTTTATATCAGGGTAACAGCATACATACCTATATGGATTGAGGTTGAGGATTGGATGGTAAAATGCTGAATTCTAAATCTATTTGATTTCCCTCAACCAGGATGAGATTGCGATGATACGAGACATTGGCGTCCCTGCAGAGAGAATCATTTATGCAAATCCCTGCAAGGAGAGGTCTCATGTTAAATATGCTGCCAGCCATGGGGTGCAAATAATGACCTTTGATAATGAAAATGAACTATGCAAAGTTGCAATGAATCATCCTACTTCCAAGTGACTAGACTGTGTGCAATTTAAGTATCTGAAGCAACCCTTTCTTAACAAGTTCAGTTTCTTATTCTCTAATTAGTGCATTACTCAACAAAAGTCAACAAACAGACACAAAGTCCTGATTTTGCAAGACCAGCATGCTACAGGCACAACTGCGGGAGTTGCGGGAGGGGGGAGTCGGTGTGCTAGATTTGGAAGTGCTACACATCCTTAAAGTTACCACTGGCGCAGGAGTTGCTCAGCCAGCATCTGGCTGGGAAGAACTTTCATATGGTCCTGTTGCTGAGTGACTTGAAACAGGCAGTGGGGGGACATATGGGCGGAGCTTGCAATGTGAATGCTCCGCCAAATGTATTCTGACCAGGAACCAGTGGCAAAATATTTTAAATGAAATATTGAGGAGCTGGAAGCAGGAGGAATGGTCTTCCCGGCTCCACAAAAGTGCTCAGAGCAAGTGCATTTCTCATTCCACCTCAATATCCTAACCTCCCCCCACCCCACCACCCAACCCTCCAAGCCCCCAACTAGAGCCTCTGCTGGGATCACAGCTGCTGACATTCCTGATGCTGATAACCAGCAAGCATTAGAATACCTGTTCGCATCTCCTCCGCAAAATTCAAGTGATGCTGGTCTCTGAAAATCATGGTCACCCCTTCACCACTGTGACAAGCAGCCAGTGGCTGGCCGCCCCAAAGTCAAATTGACCCCAGTGACTTGGCTGCAAAATCCAATTGTCACATCATTGTGGTGCTGAAGGAGGCCTGCATTGTTCATGGTGTTGTCCTTTGGGTCAACTTCCTGCTTGGGTGATTGTAAAAGATTCTATTTCGTAGCTTGAAGAAGAGCAGGAGAATTTGCCTGATGTTCTGAAAAACATCTTTAATAATTCTCTATAATATCTATCATTTAACCATTTATCCCAATTAGCTCCTATACTTGCCGACGTACCAAGATGGTGGGGCAGAGAAGGTAGAGTGTGAGCTGGGCAGCAATGAGGGACAGGGACCGAAATCCAATAACCGATGTCTGTGGGCAAGATGTGGGGTGGGTGCAAGGGGAGCTGGGTTGCAGCAGGCCATCTTTGCACTGGGGGTTTGGGTTAAGCAGTTTGCTGGTGGTGGACCTGGGCCTGGTTTTAATGAGAGGGGATTTCTGGCAGTCTAGTACAGGCTCAGGGGGAGGAGAAGACTGAGAGCTGGGGTCAGAGGGAAGGAGGGACAGGTTGCAATGTAGGGAGTGTCTGAGTGCAGGTGGTTTGGTTTGGAGTTGAGGTGGGGGATTTATTGAGGGGGTTATATTGTTGGGAGTTTTACTGGGGGGATTTAGTGCTGTGGTGGTGGTTTTATCGGGGAGATTTAATGCTGAGGTGGGAGTTTACTCAGGGGTTTTTGTGTTGAGGTGAGGTGTTTATTGAGCGGATTAAATTGTTGTGGAGATTTTATACAGGGATTTGTGGCCAATGTGCCTCAGTTATCATGGGGTTGTGAAGATCAATAATAATGTATAATGGTTTCTTGAGGGATGCATTTTGTTGAGATGGGGGCTTTATTGAGGAGGATGAGTGATGAGTTTGGGTCTCACTGGCTGTCACCGCGGGTTGGGAGGGGTTGGGTACCACAGCAGAGGCCATGGGCTGGCCCATCTAGGAGATTTACCACCAGAATTGCCTCAAAGGGCAGCTTTCTATTAATATTTTTAAAATTTTTACTCATATCTGTGATTTGGGTGATCCAGATCCTGCTAGACAGTGCCTTTAACATTAAAAACACAATTGAGAGCTAAATGTTAAAGGAGTAAACCCAACACAAAACCTGGAGTGGAGCAGTTGGTGTTTCCTTCGAGCAATTACCTTCCAACGACACCTGCAACTGACTAGGCCTAAATGTACAGGCTTTTGTCTTTCCTCTGGATATTAGCCTACGAGATCAAGAAAGGGAGTTCAGATATTAGGCAAGCTAGCACCTCATAAAACCATGTCTAGGTATATAACAAACAAGGAAAGAAAAGGGAAGCTTTCCATTTTGGAAGATGGAATGTTGGGATTATGTACCCTGGCATGATTAATGACCCTCATCCCACAGAAGTGTATGTAAAACGGCTCTGATTGACAGTGAGTTTTATGCTAACATTACCACTCTACAGGAAATCAGATTAGCTGACAGAGGCTCTGTATGTATGTAAGGCAAACTAAGCCTTCTATTGGCCTGGCAAGAATGCAGAAGATCACTGTGAGCATAGCCTAAACTTTGCAGTCAGCAGTAGATTGGCGCAGTCAACTGAGCCATCAGTAGCAACTTCTGAATGCCTTATCTCTCTGCATCTATCATGTGATGGAGTCACTATCAACATCGTCTGCACTTACACATCAATCTTGAATGCCAGTGTCTCAGACAAAGACCAGTTCTATGACTCTTTAAATGATGTTCTGTGGAACATCCATATGGTGAGGAGTTATTCATCTTAGGTGATTTCAATGCATGTTGGACTGGGCAGAGATTCATGGCCAATGTGCCTTGGTCATCATGGAGTGGTCAAGATCAATGACAATGTATAATGGTTTCCTGAGCTTTATGCCCTGAATGAACTCTGCACCACCAACACTTTCTGTTGGGCAAACATCACCACAAGGTACCATGGTGTCATCCAAGATATGGCTACTGGCAACAACTTTACCTGATCATCATCAGAAGATGTGATTGGCCCAGCGTTCTCCACACTCGCACCTACCACAGCGCAGGTTGTGACACTGACCACTCTTTTCTCAGCAGCAGAGTGAAGATACAACCTGAAAGCTTCACAACTCCAAGCATGATGCTTTGCTAACCATCAACATCTGTAGTACAAGAAATGATGCCAAATACCAACACTTTGCATCGGTTCTTGAATGATTAGCATTTTCTGGTAAGCCTTTAGTGGGTCGCAATGTTGATATCGATGAAGCTTGGAAGTCGCTGAGTTCAATCATTTCTGACACAGCAGCAGCAATATTTGGTTAAGGCGGAACTCGCAATAAAGATTGGCTTGAGAATTACTCAGCAGAGATGAAATGTGTCATCAAGCCAAGTCCACCTGATGCACAAAACAAACCCAAAGGCTAGAACACTTCATGACTTAAAAGTAGCCAAGATGGTCATGCAAAAGACAGGGAGATACTGTGCAAATGAACACTGAACTAACCTATGTCATGAAATCCACACAGCCTGTGACAATGGAAATCTAAGTGCTAAGTATGATGGGATCAAGAGGCTGCTTGATCCGACCATCACCAAAGTTGTTATCCTGAAATCAGCAGATGATGAAGTACTCACTGCCAGAAATAAACAGACGTCTCACTTGGTTGAACAATACTGTCAGCTGTACTCCCATGAGATGGGCATTCTCCCAGTCTGCATCTGACGCTCTCCCACAGTTTCTAGTCATGGTTGAGATAGACAAAGAACCCTCTGCTTGAGCTTGAAAAGGCCATTGACTGCAAAGCAAGCAGACAGGCACCCGGCAAGGACGGAATTCTAGCTAAATGCTCAAGCACAAAGTCCCATCTACTGCTACACCTACATGATCTCTTTTTTCTCTGTTAGAAGGTAGGACCTGTTCCACAGGGCATGCGGAATGAAAAAATCATTACATTATTAAAAACAAAAGCAAGAGGGGATATTGTAACAACTGCAGGGGATCTCATTCCGCAACATCACTGGGAAGGCCTTTGCTAGGGCCATGCTTAAAAGAATCCATCTACTTTGCATACCGAGAAAATCCAGAAGCATAGCATGGTTTCTGTGCCGGCAGATCTACAGTGGACATGATCTCCATAAGCCAGCTATAAGACAGGTGTAGGGAACAGGATACACCTCTTTATCTTACTTTCATAGATCTCACTAAAGCATTGGACATTGTCAGCAGGATGGGATTCTACAATATTTTAGGGAAAATTGGCGGAAATCTCAGCCTTATCCGCTTAGAACCATAGAAAAGTTATGGCACAGTAAGAGGCCATTCAGACCATCATATCTGTGCCAACCAAAAAAGAAAAAAAAGCTAGCCGCTCATTTTTAATCCCACTTTCCAGCACCTTGTCTGTAGCCTTGTACGTTACAGCACCTCAGGTGCAGATCCAGGTACTTTTTAAATGTGTTGAACGTTTCCGCCTCAATGACCAATTTAGGCAGTGAATTCTAGACATCCACTACACTCTGGGTGAAAAAGTTTCTCCTCATGCCCCCTCTAATCCTACTACCAATCGCTTTAAATCTATTCTCCCTGGTAATTGATCCCTCAGCTAGGCCTCTCATAATTCTGTACACCTCAATTAAGTCACACTTGAGCCTTTTCTTTTCCAAGGAAAACAACCTCAGCCTATCCAATCTTTCTTCATAGCTGCAATTTTCAAGCTCTGGAAACATTCTTGTAAATCCCCTCTGTAGTCTCTCCAGAGCAATTATGTCCTTCCTGTCATGTGGTAGCCTGAACTATGCACAAAATTCTAGCTGTGGCCTAATCAGCATTTCATACAGTTCCATCATTACATCCCTGCTTTTGTATTCAATACCTCGTCCAATAAAGGAAAGCATTCCATATGCGTTCTTTACCACATTATCTACATGTCCTGCCACCTTCAGGGACCTGCATTCCAAGATCTCTCACTTCCTCAACCCCTCTCAATATCCTCCAATTTATTGAGTATTCCTTTGCTTTGTTTGCCTTTCCCAAATGCATTACCTCGCACTTTTCCAGATTGAACTCCATGTGCCACTTTTCTGCCCACTCAATCAAACCATTGATATCATTCTGGAGACAATAGGTATCCTCTTCACTATCAACTACACAGCCAATTTTTGTGTCATACGCAAATTTCCTGATAATGCCACCCACATTTAAGTCCAAATCATTAATATATAAATTTATATATACGATATATATTGTTTCTTTCACAACAACATTCACTGTACTGTACAGTTTGATGGCACCACTTCCAACAGTTTCTGGGGGAAGGATGGAGTGATACAGGGCTCTATCCTAGCCCCCACTTTGGTATTTTCTTCCTCATGCTCCTGACCTTTCCCTTATCTGCAGATATAGAAGGGGTCGACTGCCATACTAGGAAGGGAATACGCTCTAAAATCTGTCCAGGCTGAAAGCGAAGACCCTGCTACACTGATGATGCCGTGCTCGTTACTCGTTTGGAAAATCGGCTATTGATTGTCTCTCAAGGACTGTCTCTCCTATGTCTGTAAATTGTTCTCCCTTACTGGAAGTGTCCTCTCAAAGGCAAATATCTCAAGTAGGTTGATATTCATCAAGAAGAGGCGACTTTGCTGGGTCAGGCATGTTCACAGGATGGAAGATGGACCCAAGGATTTTCTGAATGTTTATATAACTGGAGCCAGAAGACCAGCAGGCTGCCCAAAGCTCCTCTCCAAAGATACTTGCAAGCGTGACATAAAGGCCCTAAACAATGCTGTTCACACCTGGTAGACAATAGCTGATAACAGAGTGAAATGGCATCATCAGCAGTGGGTTAGTGTGCACCACCACGATCAGTGGTTACAGTAGCTTGGCAACAAATGCCAATATTGAAAATAACAGCTCAAATTGACACCTGTTAACCACTTCATATGTGGTACTTGTGGCAGAAGCTGCCTCTCACGAATTGGTATTTTGAGCCTTTAGCAAAAGTGCACCATTTGAAGCTACCCATCCCCAACTGATTCGATTTGCTGCATATCTATCATCTACTTAAGAAAATGAATGGATGTTGCCTCCAGTGATTACCTAGGTCACAACAGTAACTTCAAAAATAGTTCATGTGACATACTTTGGGGACATCTGAGGACAAGAAAAGTGATATATAAATACAAGTTTGTTCTTTATTTCTACCCAGAATGGTTTTACGTATTGCTACTGATGATTCTAAGTCTAGTTTTCCCCTGGGTCTCCTTTGGAGAAGGCCTGCCGAATCATGGGCTGAATTTTGCCGTCGGTGAGCAGGGGGCGGGGACCGCTCGCCGATGCATAAAATGATGCAGGTAGACGTCGGGGGGAACTCCTGACATCATCCCGCCCCATTTAAATTTTCAGGAAGGCGGGCCTGCAGCAAAATCAGCTGTGCACCTGCCGACCTGTCAATGGCCAATTGAGGCCATTGACAAAGATCATTAAAACAATTAAAGGACCAGGAGACCCGGCAGGGAATAGAAAAAAACATGAAACCTCATCCACCGCATAGCGGACATCACGCTGGGCGGGCCTTAATTGGCCAGCCCACCTAAAATGGCGGTGGGGCCCACTTCTCCAGCAGGGATCGGCTCCCTAACCACCAGAGATTGGGCTGGATCCACCCGCCCGGAAGACAGAAAATTCTGCCCCATGAGTCATTCAGGCAGGATCAGGACCCCAGAGGTGGATATCCTGCCTGCCAAGAGCTGCTGGCCAATCAGAGATCAGAAGCTCTTTGCTCAGTAGCACCACCAGGAAGGTGGTGGCTGCAGCTCGAATGACAGTCACTGGAGGACCAGGATCAAGGAGTGACCCAGGCCAGAGGCAAACAATGGCAAGAGGGGTTTTCTGGGTGTTATGAGGTTGGCAGGAGGGGCAAGGAGAGTGGCTCTCAGCAACTGCCCCCAACCCCTGCCTTCCCAATGCTGGGCCTCTTGATCAGGCCTTTTTGAAGGAGGGATCCCACCATCACCCCTGCCCCACCCCTGCACTATCCAGGAGATGAAAAGCAGCCCGCACAGATTTATCTCATGCCCCACGCAGCGATAGGCCCACCCACAGCTGAGTTTGTACTAATGGCAGTAAGATGAGGTCCTTAAGTTGTCATTAATTGTCTCCATAACGGCATCAATTGGCAATGGTGGGGAGAAGGCTGCCATGGGCCTTCACACCCCAGACTTAACTGAGGTGGAGGTGGGAAGGCAGTGGGATGCTTACCGGACGTCCTCTTGCCTGATTAAATGCTCTCCCCACCTCTAAATATGCCACTAGAGAGGGCAGAAGTTTCCACCCAACATTTTAGCTAGATGACCTTTTGTCAGTAGATGCTAACTCAATTAGTAATTTTACACGAGCGATTGATAGATATTTCAATTCAATTTAATTAAATTTCAATTTATTGTCCATTAGAAATTCATTTTGGATAAGTTGCTCATTCATTAAAAATTTACATATAAATAGATAATGACAATAGAAGAGAGAAAATTACGCTATCACAAAAGTCTAGCTTTGATTAAATATATGTTAAAACCTATTCTAGTACATTAAAATAATCAATCAATGAGGCAGTAAAACCTTAAAATTGACAAGGAATGAGGGATGGGAAAATGCAGAAAAATGTGGAAGTTTAGTCTCATTGTGATTGTACATCATCATCCATTCATCAATTCCGTTCATCAGCTCCTGTTGAAGCTTCTTATAGAGAAAGGCATGACCGATTTGTCCAAATCTAAAGGATTGTACCCTTTTCCTTGAGCACATCCAGCATTGATACTGAGACAAGGGGTGTTTCTCACTGTTCATAATACTCTTTACTTTTGACAAGATTCTTCAATAGATTTAGTCAAGAATGATCTGCTCATCAAATACCCTTTGTGCCTTGACCAACAATCTCTTAAAGGGTCTGTGGCTGGGATTTTCCAGCCCCTCACATTACCGGGATGTTCCAGTCCCATCAAAAGTCACTGGACTTTTGGCTGGCCCATTGCATCCCCCGCACCGAGTCCCGCCATGGCAGGGCCAGAAAATCCTGGCCCACGTTTCTAAAACAACAAAGGAGAGATGTCCAAAGAGGATAGCACTCTTAACTAGAGCTGTATAGAAAGGTTCCATGATTATGGGATCTACTCCAAAGGATTTTAATTTTCTTAGATAGTATAATTGTGCATGTCCCTTGGCCACCACATCTCCACACTATTGCCCCCAGTTCAACTTATCATCTACTTTGATATCTAGATAGATGTAGCTGGTGACTATTTCAATGTCCACATCATGAATCTTCATGGGACCAATATTATTAACTGTTTTTTTCCTAAAGTCTATAACTTTCATCTTGTTTCAGCCAGTTTATTTGCCTGTCCAGAATATTAATGGAAATGGATATGGTGGGTAAATGGAGTTACGAATACAGATCAGGCATGACCTCCTTAACTGATGGAACAAGCTCAAAGAGCTGAATGGCCTATTCTTTGCCATATGTTGCTATGTAATATCAAACTTTTATGTGGAATTGTTACATCCCATGCCATTTCGTAGAGGCATAAGGGAAAAACGAATATTGAGCCAAAGAATATGAGAGGTGTGTTCTATAAAAGATGGGTGATCCACTCTGCAAGATTACCGATCTGGTAGTGACAGTGAAGATTTACCTCTTGACGTATTCAGGAGAAGAGGGACATGGAAAAAAGTGATGAGAAAAAACAAGCTGATGTTGTGAACTTCATCATTTAATGCCAGTATTGATGTAAGGCTGGTAAACTTCTTCACAGAGAAACTAGCTGAAGGATGTATTAAAGTATATGCAATGTTTGGGCCCAATGTAACCTCTTTTTTTTCCACAGTTTTCATGTGGGAAGTGGCTGTACTGATCCAAATGCTTTTACTCATGCTATAGTAGAAGCACATCTTGTCATTAACATGGGAGTAAGAAATACGTTTTCTTATTTTAATTCTTTGCTTGTACTCTCCTTTTCTTTATTGAAGATTAGCCCTGAATAGCTCTGCAGTGAATCCCTTCAATTGCTTTCAATACCATTGCCATTCCAATGGCTGCTAAGCAGAGAGCATACCCGGGCAGCAGTTATGTTGGATCCTGTACCCTGGTTTGTTGGGACTTAAGGATCTGGGTTGCAGTCTTGATTCGGGCTGACTGAGTTGGCACCAAAGACAGAGAAGATCAGTGGATCGTTCTTAGAAGAAACACATTCTGTTTATTTACAAAAGGAACTCAGCAGCTACACTTGTGCACTCACAACTAAAAACTCTGTCTTTACACTTCAGGGTCTAACTCAAGACAAAAACAGAATTAACTGGAAAAACTCAGCAGGTCTAGCAGCATCGGCGGAGAAGAAAAGAGTTGACGTTTCGAGTCCTCATGACCCTTCAACAGAACTGAGTGAATATTAGAAGAGGGGTGAAATATAAGCTGGTTTAAGGTTGGTGGGGGTGGGGGGGGGCAATGGAGATAAGTGGGGGGGTGGGTGGTGGTGTGGTTGTAGGGACAAACAAGCAGTGATAGGAGCAGATAATCAAAAGATGTCACAGACAAAAGAACAAAGAAGTGTTGAAGGTGGTGATATTATCTAAACGAATGTGCTAATTAAGAATGGATGGCAGGGCACTCAAGGTACAGCTCTAGTGGGGGTGGGGTGGAAAGACTAGCAGGGCATACAAGATTTAAAATAATGGAAATAGGTGGGAAAAGAAAAATCTATATAAATTATTGGAAAAAACAAAAGGAAGGGGGAAGAAACGGAAAGGGGGTGGGATGGAGGAGGGATTTCAAGATCTAAAGTTGTTGAATTCAATATTCAGTCCGGAAGGCTGTAAAGTGCCTAGTCAGAAGATGAGGTGCTGTTCCTGTAGTTTGCGTTGGGCTTCACTGGAACAATGTAGCAAGCCAAGGACTGACACATGGGCAAGAGAGCAGGGTAGAGTGTTAAACTGGCAAGCGACAGGGAGGTTTGGGTCTTTCTTGCGGACAGACCACAGGTATTCTGCAAAGTGGTTGCCCAGTTTACATTTGGTCTCTCCAATGTAGAGGAGACCGCATTGGGAGCAACGAATGCAGTAGACTAAGTTGGGGGAAATGCAAGTGAAATGCTGCTTCACTTGAAAGGAGTATTTGGGCCCTTGGACAGTGAGGAGAGAGGAAGTGAAGGGGAAGGTGTTGCATCTTTTGTGTGGGCATGGGGAGATGCCATAGGTAGGGGTTGAGGAGTAGGGGGTGATGGAGGAGTGGACCAGGGTGTCCCGGAGGGAACGATCCCTACGGAATGCCACCGGAGGGGTGAAGGGAAGATTTGTTTGGTGGTGGCATCATGCTGGAGTTGGCGGAAATGGCGGAGGATGATCCTTTGAATGTGGAGGCTGGTGGGGTGATAAGTGAGGACAAGGGGGACCCTATCATGTTTCTGGGAGGGAGGAGAAGACGTGAGGGCGGATGTGCGGGAGATGGGCCGGACAGGGTTGAGGGCCCTGTCAACGACCTTGGGTGGAAAACATCGGTTAAGGAAGAAGGAGGACATGTCAGAGGAACTGTTTTTGAAGGTAGCATCATCAGAACAGATACGACGGAGGCAAAGGAACTGAGAGAATGGGCTGGAGTCCTTACAGGAAGCAGGGTGTGAGGAGCTGTAGTCGAGGTAGCTGTGGGAGTTGGTAGGCTTGTAATGGATATTGGTGGACAGTCTATCACCAGAAATTGAGACAGAGAGGTCAAAGAAGGGAAGGGAAGTGTCAGAGATGGACCATGTGAAAATGATGGAGGGGTGGAGGTTGGAATCAAAATTAATTGAGGGCCCTTAGCTTCTTCCTCGAACAGAGGCCCGAACAATCCCCATCTACCACTACTCTCCTCCGTCTGGCTGAACTTGTTCTCACACTGAACAATTTCTCCTTTAACTTCTCTCACTTCCTCCAAATAAAAGGTGTGGCTATGGGTACCCACATGGGCCCCAGCTATGCCTGTCTTTTTATGGGGTACGTGGAACATTCCTTGTTCCAGTCCTACTCCAGCCCCCTCCCACAACTCTTTCTCCGGTACATCAATGATTACTTCAGTGCTGCTTCATGCTCTTGTTGGGACTTGGAAAAATTTATTAATTTTGCTTCCAATCTCCACCCCTCCATCATTTTCACATGGTCCATCTCTGACACTTCCCTTCCCTTCCTTGACCTCTCTGTCTCAATTTCTGGTGATAGACTGTCCATCAATATCCATTACAAGCCTACCGACTCCCACAGCTACCTCGATTACAGCTCCTCACACCCCGCTTTCTGTAAGGACTCCATCCCATTCTCTCAGTTCCTTCGCCTCCGTTGCATCTGTTCTGATGATGCTACCTTCAAAAACAGTTCCTCTGACATGTCCTCCTTCTTCCTTAACCGAGGTTTCCCACCCACGGTCGTTGACAGGGCCCTCAACCATGTCCGGCCCATCTCCCGGGCATCCGCCCTCACGCCTTCTCCTCCCTCCCAGAAACATGATAGGGTCCCCCTTGTCCTCACTTATCACCCCACCAGCCTCCGCATTCAAAGGATCATCCTCCGCCATTTCCGCCAACTCCAGCATGATGCCACCACCAAACACATCTTCCCTTCACCCCATCTCCCCCCGGCGGCATTCCATAGGGATCGTTCCCTCTGGACACCCTGGTCCACTCCTCCATCACCCCCTACTCCTCAACCCCTACCTATGGCACCTCCCCATGCCCACGCAAAAGATGCAACACCTGCCCCTTCACTTCCTCTCTCCTCACTGTCCAAGGGCCCAAACACTCCTTTCAAGTGAAGCAGCATTTCACTTACATTTCCCCCAACTTAGTCTACTGTATTTGTTGCTCCCAATGCGGTCTCCTCTACATTGGAGAGACCAAATGTAAACTGGGCAACCGCTTTTCAGAACACCTGTGGTCTGTCTGCCAAACCTCCCTGTCGCTTGCCATTTTAACACTCCACCCTGCTCTCTTGCCCACATGTCTGTCCTTGGCTTGCTGCATTGTTCCAGTGAAGCCCAACGCAAACTGGAGGAACAGCACCTCATCTTCCAACTAGGCACTTTACAGCCTTCCTGACTGATTATTAAGTTCAACAACTTTAGATCTTGAAATCCTTCCTCCATCCCCATCCCCTTTCCGTTTCTTCCGCCTTCCTTTTGTTTTTTCCAATACTTTATATAGATTTTTCTTTTCCCACCTATTTCCATTATTTTTAAATCTTGTATGCCATCCATTCTTAATTAGGACATTCGTTTAGATAATATCACCACCTTCAACACTTCTTTGTTCCTTTGTCTGTGACATCTTTTGATTATCTGCTCCTATCACTGCTTGCTTGTCCCTACAACCACACCACCCTGCCCCTCCCCCCACTTCTCTTCCCCCTCCCCCCCCACCCCCACTTTAAACCAGCTTACATTTCACCCCTCTTCTAATATTCACTCAGTTCTGTTGAAGGGTCATGAGGACTCAAACGTCAACTCTTTTCTTCTCCGCCGATGCCGCCAGACCTGCTGAGTTTTTCCAGGTAATTCTGTTTTTGTTTTGGATTTCCAGCATCCGCAGTTTTTTGTTTTTATCTAACTCAAGACCACTGACTACAGAGGTAGCCTGCACTACTCTGCTATTGGATACCAAGATCATGTGATCTTCCATTAAAAAATTGGTCTTAAAGGTATATTACACATCAGATTACTACAGAGGGCTTTTGTTTAAACCATTCCACACTGTTCCCATTATTTGACCCACCAAGTAAAGTGCAAGATTGGTTCCCAGATGATCACAGGTACCCTTTACAGCTCTGCTTCATGACACTTCTACAGCAACTGTGCACACTTGCTGAGCACAGGTTTAATGCAGGGTGGGAATTTACCAAGATAACACAGATGCCTCATCAGACTGAAGAGTACTGCAATAAAGTCCAGTCAGTCTCCCGTGCTGTGGAAATCTGATGCATGTTACATAGTTGCAATGTAATAAAGCATTGTGATGGAACAGCTGGAGAAAGGAGATAGCAAACATGAGCAAGAAGACAGTGTTGAGGAGGAGGCTGAAGCAGATGTCGAACCACTTTTCATAGATACCATTCAATAGGTTTTTATCGATGACACCCTTGCATTAGCTTCTCCACCCACTCCATAAAAAGTTCTTCCCATGCCTTCACACTACTTTAGTTCTGTCTTAATGGAGGAGGATGCAAATAACTTCCCAGAAATTCCAGGGAGCCAAAGGTCTAGTGAGAAAGAGGAATTGAAGGAAATTAGAATAACTGAAAAAACAGTGCTGGAGAAATTAATGGGACTGAAAGCTGATAAATCCCCAGGGTCTGATAATCGACATCCTAGGGCACTAAAGGAGGTGGCCATGGAAGTAATGGATGCATTGGTTGTCATCTTCCAAAATTCTGTAGATTCAGGAACAGTCCCAGCAGATTGGAGAGTGTCAAATGTAACCCCACTATTTAAAAAAGGAGAGAGCGAAGAAGCAATGAATTGCAGACCGGTGAGCCTAGCATCAGTGGTAGGGGAAATGCTAGAGTCTATTATAAACGATGTGATAACAGGACACTGAGAAAATATCAATGGAATTAGACAAAGTCAACATGGATTTAAAAAGGGAAATCATGTTTGACAAACCTACTGCAGTTTTTTGAGGACATAACTAGCAGAATAGATTAGGGAGAACCAGAGGATGCAGTATATTTGGATTTTCAGAAAGCTTTTAATAATGTCCCACATAAGAGGTTAGTGTGTAAAATTAAAGCACATGGGATTGGGGGTTCATCTGGAAACCAATCTTGCACTTTACTTGGCAGGTCAAATAATGGAAAAAGTGTGGAATGGGTTAAACAAAAGCTCTCTGTAGTGTGTAATATGCCTTTAAATTGGCATGGATTGAGAATTGCTTAGCAGATTGGAAACAGAGAGTAGGAATAAATGGGTCTTTTTCAGAGTGGCAGGTGGTAACTAGTGGGGTACCACTGGGATCAGTGCTTGGGCCCCAGACATTCACAACATATATCAATGTTTTGGATGAGGGAACCAAATGTAATATTTCCAAGTTTGCTGATGACACAGAACTAGGTAGGAATGTGAATGGTGAGGAGGATGTTAAGAGGCTTCAAGGCGATTTAGACACATTGAGTGACTGGGCAAATACATGGCAGATGCAGTATAACGTGGATAAATGTGAAGTTATCCACTTTGGTAGGAAAAACAGAACAGCAGAGTATTATTTAAATGGTGATAGATTAGAAAATGTTGATGTACAAAGGGGCCTGGGTGTCCTTGTACACCAATCACTGAAAGCAAGCATGCAGGAGCAGCAACAGTTAAGAAGACAAATGGTACACTGGCCTTCATTGCGAGAGGACTTGAGTACAGGAGCAAGGATGTTTTACTACAGTTATACAGGGCCTTAGTGTGACCACACCTGGAGTATTGTGTGCAGTTATGGTCTCCTTTCCTAAGAAAGGATATGCTTGCCATGGAGGGAGTTTCAGTGAAGGTTCAACAGATTGACTCCTGGGATGGCATGATTGTTGTATGAGGAGAGATTAGGCTGACTAGGCCTAAATCCGCTGGAGTTTGGAGGAATGAGAGGGAATCTCACTGAATCGTATAAAAGGGATGGACAGACTGGATTCAGGGATGATATTTCATCTGGCTGGGGTGTCTAGAACAAGGGGTTATAATTTCAGGACACAGAGTATACCATTTAAGATTGAGATGAGGAGAAACTTTTCACTCAGAAGGTGGTTGGTGAACATTTGAATTCTCTACCACAGAGGGCTATGGAGGCCAAGTCACTGAATATACTTAAGAAGGAAATAGATATCTGGACTTTAGGGGCATCAAGAGGTAAGGGGAGAGAGCGGGAGTATGGCGTTGAGATACAGGATCACCGTGATCATATGGAATGGCAGAACAGGCTCGAAGGGCCAAATGACCTACACCTGCTTCTATTTTTCTGTGTTTCTATAACAAACCAAATATGTCATCAGTCTCTATTGAATGGCTAAAGATATATGTTCTATCACCTGCTGATCCAATATCCAATATTAAAAGAACAATATCTTTATTTCGATATGTAAGTAAACCTGGTGGATTACTAATGTTTGTACCTTGATGCTTTCCTGTGGTGACTTATGTGTTATAGAACCTAATTCTGTGGTTCTGTGTCCGTCCATTCCACTAGCCTGTCAATGCGAGGAGGAGGTATGAAAAAGGCTGGCTGTACTTAACGTTGATAAGTCACCAGGACCATATGAGATGCATCCAAGGATACTGAGGGAAATAATAGTGGAAATTGCCCAGGCACCAGCCATAATCGTTCAATCTTCCTTAGATACAGGGTGATGCCAGAGAATTGGAAAATCAATCACACCTGTTCAAAAAGGGTGTAATGATAAACCAGTAACTACAGGCTAGTCAGTTTAAACTCAGTGGTGAAGAGCTTTATATATGATAATCCAGGGCAAAATTAACAGCTGCTTGGAAAACTAGGGATTAACTAAGGAAAGCTAGCATAGATTATTTAAGGGGAAATTGTTTTTAACTAATTTGATTGAATTTTCCGATGAAGTAATGGAGAGAGTTGCTGAGGGTAATGTGGTTAATGTGGTGCACATGGACTTCTAGAAGGCATTTGATAAATTGCCACATAATAGACTTGTCAACAAAGTTGAAGCCCATGGAATAGAAGGGACAATGCTAGCATGGTTGTGAGGACAGGAAACAAAGCAGTGGTGAAAGGTTGTCTATTGGACTGGGGTAAAGTATATAGCAGGGTTCCCCAGGGATCAGTATTAGGGTTATTGGTTTTCTTGATTCATATTAATGACCTAGACTTGGGTGTACAGGGTGCAATTTCAAACTTTCCAGATGATATAAATCTTGGAAGAATTGTGAATTGTGAGAAGGATATTGATAGACTTTAAACAGACTTAGACAGGCTGGTGGAATGAAGGACAGATGACAGATGAAATTTAATGCAGAGAAGTGTGAAGTGATACGCTATGGTAGGAAGAATGAGGAAAGCCATATAAAATAAAGGATATAATTCCAAAGGAGGTGCAGGAGCAGAGGGACCAAGGGGTTTATATACAAAAATTGTTGAAGGTGACAGGAAAAGCTGAGGAAGCAGTTATTAAGGTATGTAGGATCCTGGGCTTTATAAATAGAGGGATGGAATACAAAAGCAAGGAAGTTGTGGAGAACATTTGTAAAACACTGGTTCAGCCTCAACTGGAGTATTGTGTCTAATTCTGGGCACCACACTTTAGGAAGGATGTGAAGGCATTAGCGAGGATGCTGAAAAGATTCTTGAGAATGTTTGCAGGGATGAGAGATTTCAATTACAAGGATATATTGGTGAAGCTGGGACTGTTGCCTTTAGAGAAGAAAAGGCTGAGAGGAGCTCTTATAGAGGTATTCAATATCATGAGGGGCCTGGACAGAGTAAATTGTGAGAAGTTGTTTTCTTTGTCAGAATGATTGAGAACAAGAAGACACTGATTTAAGGTGATTGGCAAAAGAAACAATGGGGACATGGGGAGAAACATTTTACGCAGCAAGTAGTTAGGACCTGGAGTGCTCAGCTTGAGAGTATGGTGGAGACAGATTCAACTGAGGCCTACAAAAGAGAATTGAATAATTTGAAAACAATTGCAGGGCTACAGGGAAAAGTCCAGGGAGCGGGACTAGCTGAGTAGCTCTTATAGAGAGCTGGTCCGGACACACGGCCTCATTCTGTGCTGCAACGATTCTTTGATTCTATTCTATTTTACTTCTTGATAATAAAATAGTCACTATAAATCTCATTGGAGTAAGTCTCGAACCATTCAACCTTTCTACTGCAGTTAAGAAACAGTGGACCCCCAGCCAAAAATAGAGCCCCACCAAGAGCAGTTTCATTTAAGGTGAAATAATGTGATGTAATTTTTAAAAATATTTTTGCAGTGGTTAAAAATTCTACAGGCCAATTTCTTCATTCATTGTACAACATACTTGTGTTTGGATGCAGGCCTGCAGGAATGCAGGGGGGTCCAAAATTTTCTTAATGTCCATAAGCCCAAGTATTCTTAATCCAGCTGTGCTGAATGTTCACTGTTATAGATGATGGAGCTCAATAAAAGGGTTATCAGTGTGCTTCATAATATTCAAAAACTGTAAGAAATCCTCAATAGTGCTGAGATAACATCATCTAATTTTATACTGTACACTGCTGAGGGATTATATCACACAGTTAATTTTTTTGTTTTAAATCATTTTGCAGATTGACCTTGGATTCTACATGGATTTGCTTGACATTGGAGGTGGATTTCCTGGTTCAGATAGAAATATGTTTGAGGAGGTACAGTGAAGTGGATTAAAATTCACAGCGTTTCTGTAATGATTTCTCTTTGAAGCTTTTAAAGTACTGTATGAACTGCCTTATACCTTCCCTTCAGAATCCTTGACACTACATCCGCATCTCCTTCCCTTTGAAACTTTGCTCATGTCCACCTATCTGCACATCCTTCAAATACTATCTTATTTCTCATGCCTCTTTATATTTTAGAGTTATGGGCAGAATTTTCCGTTCGTCGGGTGACATCATCACGCTCTCACACGATACTTCGGTTGGCGGATGCGTACAGGAGTCGAAGCCGTACCCACCATTAATTAACAGACTAGTTAAGGCCCTTGACAACCCAACTGACAGTGATTTAACGTTGCCTGTGTGATTTTTCGCTCACTGCACAAGCAAAACAGGCAATCCACGATTTGCAAACCCTCATCCACGGGCAGGATAAAAAGGGTCAGCAGCATTGCCAGTGTGAGTAGTGAGCAGCTTTGGAGATAGTTTGCTGCTGGTTGCTTCTCGGTACTTGTCAGCTTTGTCTCTGTTCGGGGCTTCATTCTTAGCATTTCCACGTGTCACTTCAGGACTCCAAGGTGTCTCCAAGGCCCCCTGTGGACCCTTCTAAGTATCAGACAGTCTTCCCTTACCCTGATAATGGGGATTGTGGTGTCTGCTGGTGGCGTCATCTCTGAGGAGGAAGAGAGGGGCAGAAGGGAGAGGAGGCCATGTGTCCCAATGCAGCTTCCAGGGGAGGCACCTGTGGGACGAGAGGTGCAGGCACAAGGTGCGCAAGGCCAGCAGGAAATTCAAGGTGGAAGAGACAGCAGAAGATGGCACTATCTTGCTATCAGTGTTTACAGGCGGTGATGCAGCTATCTCACTATGTCCAACATGCAATGCCAAAGGAAGCTCCGCCTCTCAAGGGAAACAGTGACCTCCATTTGTCAGATGATCAGGCCTGAGATCAGCTCTGACTATGTGGATGGACACTCCATGCCAGTGGTTCTGGAGGCCACAGTGGCCCACAACTTCTATGCCTCTGGCTCTTTTCAGGGCTCAGAGGGGGATCTGTGTGGAGTCTCCCAATCAGCTGTCCACAGTTGCGTCAAGCTGGTGACAGAAGCTCTGTTCAGGTGGGTATTGACTTTCCTTCATTACCGTACGGACGAGGCCAGCCAGACGCAGTGAGCCAGAGGCTTCGCGGCCATTGCTGGCTTCCCCCGTGTCCAGGGTGCTATAGACTGTAAACATGTGGCCATCAAGGCACCAGCAGGTGAGCCCGGTGCCTTTGTCAACAGGAAGGGCTTCCACTCCATGAACGTGCAGATAGAGTGTGACCACAGGATGCAGATTCTGCAAGTCTGTGCAAAGTACCCTGGCATTTCCCATGATGCCTACATCCTCAAACATTCCCAGGTGCTGAGGTTCTTCAATGCTCCAGCCCGACTGGATGGATGGCTGCTGGGTGACAAGGGCTATCCCTTGAAAAGGTGGCTCATGACGCCTCTCCGCCACCTAAGAACAGAGGCAGAGCAGCGGTACAACGGGAGTCATGCCTCCACAAGGGTGGTGGTAGAGAGAACCATAGGTCTTCTCAACATGTGCTTCTGATGCCTGGACCATTCAGGGGGAGCACTGCAATATCCCCCAGAGCAGGTGTCCCTGATAGTGGTTGCATGTTGTGCTCTCCACAATCTGGCACTGGCAAGGGGGCACCCACTGGAGGAAGAGGATCTTGACGCAGCTGCACAGGCCACAGATGCAGAGTCCAGTAATGAGTCAGAAGAGGAGCCGAGTGAGGAGAATGCTGAGGGTGTGGAGTCAGACCTCAGTAGCCTCTAGGGAGGTAGGGACACCAGGGATGCCTTGATCCAATGCTCCTTCAGCTAGGCTGCCAAATAAATGCTAGCACCTCATGCCAGGGCTGCCACCACCATCCTGAACCTTAGAAATGACCCTTTCTTTGGCCCCCAAGATACAGTCAATGCCTGTGCAATAAGTTTTCGAGCAACCCATGTTCAGCATTACATGCTGGCGTACCCTGCACCTACAAAGCAAATGAAGCATACACAGGCCAATAACACAAAAGCAAATGTTATTTAATGTTGGTACTCACAGAGTATGAACAGAACAATATCAGATGTCAATGGTCACACCATTAAAAAAAGGAAAAAAAATTGGGAGAAAAGATGATCACCCGCGAACAGTTCCTCTTGTGCTTAAGGTGCTTTAAACTTATGTTTACGGGTGCTACGTCTAGGTTCTCCCCCCTTGCTGGCAGCGGCATTGGAGACAGCCAGCTGACTGTGCTGTCTTGTTGGCTTTGATGACCTTGCCAGTCGTCCTCTGGCCTGTGGAGCCTGTGATGGCCCCACCTGGGAGGCAGCAGCCAGTGCCATGGCTGGCATCTCCCCAATCGCCACAACCTCATCAGATACCACAATCACTGGCATAGGGGCGGAGGAGCTGCTGCTGTCCTCCAGAGCACCCTGAAAGGAGTCCGCAGAGACCACAAGCAGCTCGTGCACCAATGTGAGGTCACTGTGGAACCCCCTGCTCGCCATTGATGGATGGGCACCTAGCTGGGATACTAGGTGCCTCATCCATTTCCCACACTGGCACTGACCACCTGAGGTCATTGCCTGTGTGAGAGGTTGCAGGTCCGAGTGCAACCCCAGGAACCCCTGATTCTATTCCTGGAGCTGCCTCTCCATGAGAGTCGCCACTCCCTCAATGGAAAAGGTAGTGCACTTGCCACGAGGGTCAATGCAGTGCTAATGCCCCGTAGGGACTCCTCCACAACGAAGACCATGGCACGCATACCCTCATAGATCTCCGCGAGATCCTCCCAAACATCCCGCTGGACATCCAGCATCTGCTGCCTAATGGATGACTCCACTGGCCCATCATCAGCCTTTTACTGAGCATCGTCCTGGTCTTTAGCAGTCCTCTGACTGCCGGTGCTCTGGGCACTCTCTACCTCCCCCTACATCTAAAGCGCGTATGTGCCCTCATCAATGTGCTCCGACATTCTAGCTGAAGATCTAAAGCCCACCAAGGTGTTGCTATCTGTGCTGGTGCCTGGTTCAGAGAGTGAGTATGGCGCAGGTGCATCTGGAGCATGGTGGTCCTCTGGGGTCAGGGGTAGCTCCTGGAGGTCCTGACATTGGCTGCTTGATGGCAGATCTAAGAGAGAAAAAGGACATATCATTAGTTAAAGTCATCACACTGTCATTGTGCATGCCAGGCACCCTGGTGAGACAGTGGAGATCTGCATCATGGCAAGCAGATCATTAGTGGAAGACCACTGCTGAAGGTCTGACTGAAATTCATGCCTAAATCTGGAACTTCCAAGTTGATAGATAATTTAATGAATAACATCAATTTCCATGGGCAGAACTTTGCCCTTGTCGGAGGTGCTCAGTGGGGGCGAGTTGGAGCAGTCAGGAAGCTGACCGCCGCCTGCGATCGGGCAGTGACCGTGATTTCACACTGGTGGGCCAATTAAGGCCCGGCCGGTGTGAACACCAGCTGCAGAATGTTTAAGGAGGGCCGGGAGGGGGTGGGGGCCTGTCAGCCGCCGGTTCCAATAGCGACCCAGTGTCCAGTTCAAAAATGGCACAGGCAGCCCAAGGAAGGCTGCCCACACTGGAGTTGCTGCAAAGACATGGCTGCAAATGTAGATGTAGACGCTAGGCGAGAGGTGAGGTCGGCTGGGCACTTGGCCCCCCGTTTTTCCGATGAGTACCTCACTGCCCTCCTGGATGAGGTGGCTGCCCGTCTGTCGCCTGAAAAGTTCAGGCCATGGTATCCTTAAATCTCAGTTTGAAGTGAATCTAAATGAGGTTACTGACTTTATATCACTTACCTCAGGTGTCATGGGATCTTTGTGTTTTTTTACGCATATCTTGTGTGAAAAGATTCTGCAGAAAAATTGTAAGGTACTGTAAAGTAGTTCCAGGATGCACAGGCTAAAGGAATTCGAAGAAGCTGGAGCTGATATTTTGCTCCTTGTACAGTCTGTGTCACTGCCATTAGATGCACCTAGGCATAAATGTGCTGAACGTGTTGAGTATCAGAAGGTCAACTCACTTACATAATGTTCAGATGGTCCAGACATATCAAACATGCCAGACATTTTTGGGCTGGACTCGAAAATCCTGACAGCTATATAGCGCATTGGGCAATTTCCTAGTGTGGTGGGGAAAATCAGGGGTACAAGCACAGCAAGTGTAGTACATATTGAGAAGGATTATGGTACAGGCATAGCATGTGGTGAGAAAGGTTAGGATACAGGCAGAACAGACATGGTGCCTTGTTGAAAGACATTTACGGTAGAAATACAGATGGCAGAGCAGGTGCAAGAAAAGTATGTAGGAGTGCAGTGATACAATGGTTTTGGTGGCAGTGGTGGTAAGGTGGGGTGAATGTGTGACATGTAATAGAGGTGGACGTAATCGGTCTTGTTTTTGGATATGATATGAGTGAAGCTGAGCTCTGAGATGAATTGAAATCCAAGGTTGTATACACTCTAAGACAAGTTGTGCTGGATGGGAATACCAACACCTGCAAGTTCGCCCCCACCCCCACCAAGTCACACACCATCCTGACTTGGAACTATATTGCTGCTGCTTCACTGCTGCTGGGTGAAAATCTCAGAACTTCCTTCCTAATAGCACTGTGGGTGCACCTACACCACATGAACTTAAGAAAGCGGCTCACCACCATCTTGTCAAGGGCAATTAAAGGTGGGCAATAATTGCTGACCTATTCAAGAAAGGGAGGTGAGAAATTGACTGGTAGGTATAGGAAACAGATGGGTGAAGGGTGATTTTTGAGGAGTGTGATGGTGACGGAAAAGTGAGCAGAAATAACAGCTAACAATGTCAGCAAGCATTGGAATCAAAAATGTAGCTCACTGTTGAAAAATTGTATGAATATGAATAATTTCAATATATATGTACACATATTTATTAGAATCTAAATATATTAGAATATAAAATTTCAAACTGCTTATGAAAGCTTGTCATGCTGCATTTATACTTTCCTACCTGCAGTGATGCTGTAACGCCTCAGTATTGTATCTCCTCTGCGTTCACTGGAGAGAAACTGATGTGTTCCAAAGGTGTTCTATTAAACAATAAGTAATAAATTAACAAGGAGGTGTTATATTAATAAAGGGACATAATGCAGAAGTTCACAGTGGGGACTGAATTGTATCTGTATGCGATGGTCTAATTGCCCCCTCTACCCTAAGTCCCTTGAGCCTGAAGACTACACTTAAACATAGAAAAAAAATAAAGTTTTATGATACAGATGGAAGCTAGCCAGCTCATTGTTTCTGTGCCTACTGATAGGGTCATTCCAGTTCTTGGTCTAGCCCTGTAGATTACAGCACTTCAAATGCATATCCCATATTTTGGTAGTTATTTGCGCAGCCATACTCCTACCATTGGCCACAAGGTGGTGGTGGATTGCAGTAACCGGACAAGCATATGCAATATGGCTCATGCATGGCCACCATCTTTACAGGGGAAATGTGGAGCAGGGAGCATGTGCAGCCACCCTGGGCCAGGAGCTGGATGAGACATGAACATGCTGTTCATAATAGACCTACTACAGACTGTACTCAATCAGCCTGCACTCGTATAACCCAAAACAAAATGTCTACTGTTAGATGTGATTCCACAATTGGGTAAGACTTTCTGAACAATCCTGCGTGTGTGAATAGCTACATTAACAATCAATTTAAGATAATCAGCCGAGCTCATAACATGGGTCATTTACACTTGCTAGAAGTGACATACATTCATAAGCAGGGGCAAGTTCTCTGCAATCAAAAGGTGTTCAACATTTGCATCTTTTTTTTTAATTACCCCAGAGCTTGGGGAGCCTTTAGTTCCCCACTGCTCTCTGCATAGCAACTCCTTGGTCAATCAGAGTCGACTTTCCAAACAACCAGCACCCTTTTCTCCTGTAGTATTATGATCTTTTGAAATTTGGAATTATTGCCTTTGTCCTGATAAGTGCAAGCTGAAAAGCTTCAGCAACATATCTCTCTTTTCAGCGATATAAAAGGATAACTTAAATGCTCAGTGGAGCTGCACTTTAAAATTAAGGAAACTGATTTGATTTCCTTTATATACAAACAGAAACATTGCCCTGACCAACAGCTGTATAACACGGGGGTTTGGGGAGCCACCTGTACTGATGTCGAACATAATAATGATCAATGGAAGCTACCTGAACTGGAGGTTGGAGACTGGCTGACCTTTGCAAATATGGGAGCGTATAGTACCTGTTTGTCACCTAACTTCAATGGCTTTTATTGTGCTCTGATACGCTATGTGATATCCAATGTTCCTTGGTGAGAAAAAAAATCCTATTGTATTCTGTTTCAGATGAGTGACACTGAATAACAATCTTGACTCTGTGGGATAATTTCATTATCCAGAGTCCAGAATGCCAGCAGGGTGAATCATCTGTTGGCAGTGAAAAATCAGACATTCAGGAGCATGTTGCATAAAATGTTCCAGCCATTAATAAAAAACAAATTAGCACTCCCCAAAAGGCAATAAAGACACCTCTTGATTCCTGACCAGACGGCACACAAATTGTTCATGTGAGCAAAGTCAAAGCATGAATAATGTTCACAACCTTGGAAACACATTGTTCAAGGTAAGGAAATGCCCAAAGCCCCACTGAAGCAAAATTACGTCCCTGGGCCCTCTCCCCATCCAGCAAAGGAACAATTCATACTCAGACACACCTACCTTTACCTGTTTGTCATCTAATTTTAATGGTTTTCATAATGCTCCAATACATTATGTGATGTCCAATGTTTCCTAGTAAGAACAGATTTGCATTTGACTCTTTCCCCTCTGCTCCCTTTTCTAATTAGCCCCTCTTTCTCCTCAATCCTCCTCCTCTCTCCTTCCCAACCCCTTCATCTGCACCTGTTCGCTCCCCATCCCATCCCATTTTTGATTTCTCTTCCCTACTCTTGCTACCTTCACCTTCCATCATCTCCCTGTCCCATCTCCTCTTCATATCCTGCCCTCCATTCCTCACCTCTTTTCACAATCCTTCATCTTTCCTCCTCTGTTCTCCTCTCTCCCATCCTAAACTCCCCTCTGCTCCTTTTCACCTCTCCTCTCTACCCTCCTCTTCCCCCTTCTCATCCTTCCTGCTTTCCCTTCCATTTCCTCATGTCCTCTACTTTGTTTCTCTACTTATTGTTTCCTCTTCCTTCACACCCCCTCCTTTTCCTCTTTTCTCTCTGGCTCCATCTCCAAACCTTACCCCACATTCCATTTAGCTCTTCTTCACTCCTCTCCCCCTTTTCCTTCCCTTCTCATCTTCCAGCCTCTCTCCATCATCTCTCTCCCAGTTCCTACTGCCCTCTCCCATCTTCTTATCCACATACCCCTTTACTTTTCTCTCCTCCAGTCTTCAACACCCTTCCCTCTCCTATTCTCTCTGTATTTCCGTTTCTCCCTATTCTTTCCCATCTCCGTTTTCCCCCTATCCACCTTTCTCAGTCTCCTCTCCCTGTCTTCCCTCCTTCTTGGATCAATTTCTTTTCCCAACCTCCCATCTTGACTCAATTAGCTCCCCACTCTGTAATGTTGCTTGGTTTTAAAAGTGTCCTTGGTTCTGACTCTCTAGATGCAAATACCATGTGAGACTATATGGCTTGTGAAAAGGCAAGGCATGTCCGATAAATTTAACAGAATTCTGTGAAGAAATATTGGACTGTCCTGATAAAAGAAATGCAGTGCATGTTGTGAGCCTAGATTTTCAAAACACCTTTGGTGAAATGCTGCATGGGAAACACGTAATCCATAAGAAAGACTTGTATTTATTTATAAAATGCCTTTCACAACCTCAGAACATCCCAAAGCACTTTTCAGCCAATGAAGTACTTTTGAAGTGTAATCGTTGTTGTTGGAAATGCAGTAGCCAATCTCACACGCAGCAAGTGGTAATGACCAGATAATGTGTTTTAGTGATGTTGGTTGAGAAATAAATATCGGCTGGGATACAGGGATAACTCCACTGCTCTTCTTTGAAATGGTGCCACAGGACCTTCTATATCTACCTAAGAAGGCAGAAGGGGCTCGATTTAACATTGCTGATAAAGAACGCCTCTGACTATGCATCAGCCTTTCAATACTGCACTGGAGTGTCAGGCTAGAATTTTCACCCTCATGCCTCTGGAGTGGGACTTGAACCAATAACTTTGTGCATTAGAGCAAGAGTGCTACCAACTGAACCACAGATGATAATAGGTCATGCAAAGTTAAAGAGAATACAACAACACATATAAAACATTGGCCAAAGGTCAAAAACAAAGAGTAATTAAAGGACTACTTTCAAATTACAGAGATTAAACCATGGTGTTCCCAGAAGCAAATGCACATCTGTCTCTCTTCCTCTCCATCTTGCTCTCTATCTCTCTTTTTCCCTCTCTCTACCTCAAATTAGGCACAGGGATCCAATGATTAAAAACAGTTTTCATTTACCACTGGTTATTTCATTCTGATTACTCTTAAAAATTAAAACAGACTCAGCCTGCCTTGACATTCTGATAGTTCCTCTCAGCTGGTGGAAATACAGTGGAGCAGAATCTTCAGCCACTTGTATAAATGTTGACTGACACTATCCCAAATTGGGTGGATGGGATCATTAGTATAGTTAGGGCTAGCAGCCTACAGCAAGAAGGGTGCCTCTGATGCAATTGCACTGATTTGCCTGCTCGGTGACCACAGATATGATGATGACCCAGATCACAGTTACTCTGCAAGAGACTCTGTTGACCCCAGTCTCACCGCTGGTGGGCCCCATTGATCCTTGTCACAGTACCAGGGGACCAGAGAGACTCTCCTCAGGCTGAAGATGAAATCAGATTCTTTCATCCTGAGTTCCTTTGGGAGCTCATGGTCATGAGTTTAGAGGCAATCAATCCACTCGGGGGTAATTATATTTTTCTATGTAACTTTCTGTAACTGTATCAGACCCTGCCTGACCTTGGATACTCTGGGATGGTCAGGAGCAGAGATTAGGATAATCTGCTCTACAGTCATATTATTAATCTATATTATTCCAATTGTAATATTGTGTACAATTTCCCATGTGGCACATTCATCAATTGTTTTACTTCATATTTTTCCCACTTAGGGAAACTCTCCAGAAGAAAAAGAATGGAAACCAAGCTTGAGGAGAAGAACAGGAGAACATAGTGTGATGACAGAGTCAGCACAGAATGCCCTTTTCATCCAGTATCACCAGCAATAAGTTGGCGAAATCAATTCTGATTTCAGCAGCATCTAATCAGCTCAGTTTTTATTTGAAATAAAAGTGGAAAGTGCTGGAAAAACTCAGCAGGTCTGGCAGCATCTGTGAAGAGGGAAACAAGGTTAACATTTCAGGTCAATGATCAGTCCTGAGAAAAAGTCACGCACTGGAAAAGTTAACAGTTTCTCTCTCCACAGAAGGTGCCTGACCTGCTGTGTTTTCCAGCACCTCCTATTTTTATTTCGGATTTCCAGCATCTGCTGTATTTTGCTTTTAGCTCAGTTTTAGTTTGTTGACTGGCATAGAATGGAGTATTAAGGGTTTGTATTTTGTGCAATGAAACCTGTTTATAATGAAATTCCATATATATAGCGACATCCCAAATTGGGGGGAGTCTTCCGAGCCTGCTGGCAGCGGGTGTGATAGGTAGCGTGCATAGAAAATATGGTGCGACCTGCTTCACGACAGCGTGAAGGCAGGTCGCAAATGTCCGCGCAGCCAGCCGACAGAGGGCCACTTTTCCCCGCCATTGGTCAGCGGGGATCTAATTGTAATACATTAGCATATAATTAAAAGGCCATCCCGCCAGGCTCTTGGAACCCGTATCCTCCGTCCATGTTGGCAGGAAAGCACATCCATGTTTTTCACAACAGCACACAGGTGACGTGCACTTGGTGGCCTTCACTTTGGGGAAAGTGAGGTCTGAGCAGCAGTGTTCTCCACAGCTCACCCATTGTTTACAGCCCTCAGGGGTGCCAGGGGGCGGGAGAAACTGATGTCCGGCCCAATAGGCAATTGCTGAGGGGGTGACGGGTGTTCGGGGGCAAGTGCGGGCCAGCCTTGGAGGTGACAGCTGAGGGCGGTAAGGTGCTGATCTGGCGCTGCACCCCGCACACAGGCAATCAAAGTGCGGGGCAGGTTAAGCGAGGGGAGTGGTCACGCATTAGGGACATCTGTATAAACTGACAATACCTTTGCAACTGAGACTGATCAGGCACAGCCACAGTGATATGATTGGGGTCAGGCTCCTCGGCTGCCAGCCCATGCAGGTGCACTCTCTCTTCCATCTTCTATAGTCTCTGTAGGTCATCAGGCATACAGCTAGGTCACCAGGATCCATAATCCTGATGTGGCCCTCCTGCAGCAAGAAAGAGAGAGAGGTGTTATTATCATGGCTGCACTTAGCATCTTTCCTGGTCCTGTGTGACCGTCCCTTAATGCGGAGGCACCAAAGGGCCATGAAGCGTTCCATACCTTACCCAACCCCCCCACCCCCGGCACATACTTCGAGTCCACCACCACTTTATTGGACCGTGGAGCAGTTGGACTGCACACGTTGTACAATCTCCTCACCAACGCTGGCCATGTAGCAGTCATGGCTGGAGGTGCTCACAGCCCCTTGCAATCTCAGCATCCCAGTTTGGACCATTGTCCCCCACAGGTTGTCAGGGCATCCATGTAGCACACTCACCTTTGGCCATCGAGGGGTGACCAGAACTCTGTGGGAAACATTAAGAGAAGGTCACACAGGCCCAGGAAAGGTGCTAAGTACATCCATGAAAATAATGCCTTTCTCTCTTTCATGCTGCAGGAGAACCACGTCAGGATGAGGCTCATGCAGCAGCTTGCAGCTTGGTAGAGCAGATTATTGGGATGCTGAAGATGCGGCTCCGGTACCTGGACCAGTCTGGTGGAGCCCTGCAATACAGTCCGCAGAGGGTGTCACCATCGTCGTCGTCTGCTGTGTCCCGAGTCCAGAGGCTAGTCATCTGACTTGGACTCAGCAACATTCTGGCCTCCAGTAATCCTCCGAGTGCCAGGGACTTGGGAAGTCCCTGCTGTTGTCTGCTGGTTCAGACAGTGCGATGCGCTCACCAGATTGTGGTCCCAAGGCTACTGTAAAGCTAAGTCCCACCAAGGTGTATGTCCCTGCGCTGGTGGAGGGTGTGGGTGAGCGCTGTGATCGGACTTCAAGGACGGTGCCTCCAGATTCCTCTTCAGTGGTTTCTTCGGGGCTTGATTGGAGACCCTGGGTCATGGACTCCGTTGGCTATTTCCCAGGTGTGCCTGCGGAAGCAAGGGGAGATAATTAGTGCCGGCCAGCTGGATGGCTCTGTTTTCAAAGACCGTGAGGGCCTTGATTTCAGACATTCCTCCACCATTCTGCGATTTCTCCCTCTTGTTGTAAGCCAGCTTGTCCTACATGAATAGAGATGGAGAGAGTGTAAGCAGGATGCCTGCCAGTCCAGATGATAAGTATGCCTGGCATGTGTGGGTAGTAAGTGGTCCCATGGATGGGCTGAGGACGATGAATGTGTGTGTGAGATGAGTGAATGGTGATGCCCATTGAACTTGCAGTGAGTGAGATCCCTGTGTATGTGTGATGGGTTTGGGAGTGTGTGAGTTAAGAGTGATAAGAAGAGTGACTTACCCTGGAGGAATAGAGGAGGTAACTCATCCTCTTGTGGCACTAAGTGGCTGTCCTTTTTTGAAGGGCGCTGGCGCTAACCACCACTGCCACCACCTCCCAACCTTGTTGGTCATGCCACTGCCCATCCTGCAGCCAGAGCGGGGGCAGAGGACAACCCGGTAGGACTCCATAGCATCCAAAAGGCATTCCAGTGACGTGTTGCTGAACCTTGGAGCTGCAGTCTTTTTGCCTTTTGTGGACATCTTCCCTGCAGCAGCCGTGGTCTGGAAGCACTGTGTGTTAGGTTGGTCTTCAAATATGGCACCCGGTATGATGAAGCGGCAAGCTGATGATGTGGCGGGCGAATGAGAGCTTGCCCACCATGGAAACTGTGTGTTTCCCGGAATGCATAAATAATATGGCGGGTTTGGTATGATACAGCGTGAAAACCTGCCATCATGGCCGGTGAGTAAAACATCATTTTACCTGCTGGCTGCCACACTTAGTGCAAATCTGGGACAATTCCACCCAGCAGCACATTTCTACCTCCCATTTCTGAGGAAAAGCATGTTCCTTCCAAACTTTTAATTTTTCACTTTCTGGACCAGGGACATTGTTTGATGGCTGTTAGCAATTATTGCATTGTTTGAAAGGTACTTACATGGTTAATTAATAGATTACAACAATTTCATGAGAATCACGGAGAGGCTAAGTGTGAAATTTTGTATTTATCAAACTAATGGCGGAGCCACACAAATCATTCAGCAAAAGATTTGCAATTCACGGGGTATCTCTTCTTCATCAAAAGTTGCTGGCCAATTTCCATATTAGTAATTATATTCAAATCATGCATTAATACCAGAAACATGTCATCCAGCATATTTTCCCCCCATTAACTATATATTTCTGTAGGGAAGTTAAGATAAACATATTCAACCTTCAATTCATTTTAAAACTTCTGCTTCAAAGTTTCCATTTCCAGTTTTACAACATCCTTAACATTGTTCTGAAATTTAAACCAAGTACCTTAAAAAATCTCCACGCTAACATCTAATGTTGCAATGAAAATTAGAGACACTACTTGGCATTTTTATAGACAATAGAAACACTGGTGCATGCTTTGGTTTCCAGTTTTGCTACAGTAGTAGAGGGGGATATGTTAAAGGCTGCCTTGCCTGTGCAATTGATTGCAGAGTGATTGATTCTGCTAACCAAAATTGGAGATACAATAAAAATGACTTTTTTCTTTCTGTCAAGATCACCTGTCATTAATATGCCATTATTTTATGACCAGATCCTGACCCATTTTGCCAAAGAACAAAGAAAATTACTAGCCCCTGTTATAAGAGAGATAGGAAGGTGACCTTCCTCCTGTTAGTAGTTTTAATAATCATTTTGTGGGTGGTTTTGCTTCGTACCATGAATACAAAACCGAATCCAGCCACTTGAATGCCTGACAGTTCCTGCATTAAACAAATCTACTAATTACAACACCTTGCAGCACTGGGTCACTTTAGCAAATGTTTTAATGTTGTATTAAGGTCATTGTCAAAAACAAAAGTTACTTTTGAAATGTAACGACCAGTATGCCATTGCTTAATTTATTTGTAGCTTGTAGTTTTTTTTTCTGTGCACTGTACAGCAAGCCTAATTCAAACTGTCAGTTTGGCTATTTGAAATCCTAGTGGAAACTTTGTGCAGAAAAAATGCTCCCATACAATAATTGTGAACAGTGATTAGTGGCTAGTCTCAGACCAAGCATACATTTACCTGAAGAGCATTTGATCACTGCAAAAGGCTCCAGAGATCTAAGTGGAGCTAGGGGAACCGTGAAAGGGAATGTTTGTGCAGATTACCACAGTGTGACAGCTGGCTGTGGCAGAAGAGAAAAAAAAATAATGCTTTTGGTTTCTGCCGCCTTGCTTAATGAAATCAATCACTCGGCAATCAATCGCAAAGGGAAACAGCCTTTAAAATTTCACTTACATCACCCTTCACTGCCTGAGCAATGCTGGAAGCCAAGAATGTACTGATGTTTCTTTTGCCTATAAACCTGCAAAGTTTTATATCTAATTTTCCCTACAATATTCCAATCCCTGGAAGCTTCTGAAAGCACATACTTTAAATTTCAAACAAGGTACACTGCTGCTAGGGAATAGTGCACAGGAAATCCAGCCCAACAAGTTTCTATTGTTAAAAAAACGTTTAAAAGCAAATCTTGTGTTTATTTAATGCCCTACATTGACTCTCAGAAATGACTCAAAACATTCAACATACAGTGAATTACTTTGAAGTGTAACTACTGTGGTTGTGCAACAGTGCAGGAAAAATAATGCAGCAGCTAATTTTCATCTGCAATATCCAACTCAGATTGTTTCACGCACACTGAAAATGAATGCAATTAAAGCCCAGGCACTTTGTGTGTGGGACAACCCATTATGCAGGAATGGAAAGGGCTCTTTGAATGCCATCAATGGCATCCTGCATTTTTGACAGAAGGGTCCAGGCTGCCTATTACCTCTAGACAAAGTGATGTATTTGTTTGCTCTTGCAAGCATTGCCATCGCTGGCTTTATGTAGTGATGCATTGCAGCCTGACTTACATTATTTGTGTCTGTGGTAGTCCCTGGAAAGAGGCTAAGGCAAAAAAAAAGTTGCTGTCATCCTCACTGCCACTCATGCTGCTGGCCTACCCTGGAGGAGAAGGCAAGACTGTAACTGACAAAATGCCCTTCTAAAGCTGCTGGACATAATGTATCCCAACTGCAGCAAGAACTTTGTCTCACCACTGGGAAATGGGCTTGGTAGCCACAATTCAAATTAGCCATGCATCTCTGGATTTCAAGTGGAGTCTGGTAACTGAGAACACCCAGGATGTTGCTACATCTCCCCAAGGCCTGCGATCAGTCTTGGGGAGGAATAAATGTGGGATGACATAACTTCCTGCTGTTGAATTTAATTTGTATCTCAGTACCAACTGCAACCAGGATCAATGGAAAACAATTGCAAATATTGTGGATATTGGGGGGAAAAGTATATACATCTCATATCACTTTATGTAACATGTTGAGAATAGGTTGATGGGGGCAACTAGATTGAAGAAAATCAGCCCTATTGCTTTAAGCAAGGATCGGAACTGTTTTTTATTGAATGACATGCATGGCAACTGTGTGAATTGATGATCACAGAAGTGTGGCTGTCGATCAGTGTTTTCCAACAGGATTTCAATGCTCGCCAAACTTGTGGTGATCAGGCCACTGTATTCGTCACATGATACAAAATATATGCAATATTAATAAAGTCATTGTGCAATGTTTTGAAACTACTTCGAGCTTTAAACCTTTGTCAGCAATCAAGACTGATGCACTCACTGCCAGAGCCAGGATAACAGCTTCAAAAGGGTTTTGTACTGCAACAGTTTCTCAAAGCAAGCCTTTTGGATACATTGTCAAAGGGTGGTAACAATCTGTTCCTGACAGTGTTGTCCAGTTTATTAAAAAAAAACACATTTCTTGAAGAGGAAACTATCTATTTCATCAGAATTTATATAATAGGAGACTCAGGGAGGAAAAAGAATTCACAGATTCAGGCTAGCCTGGCCTCCTCAACAGACACACACTCCTGGCATCACATAAGCCAGAAGGAAACTGCATGTGATTAAATTTTCTACTTTTATTGGCTTTTGCGCTCTAACTGTTGCCTTGACCAAACACTATTGCCTGCCATTTCCAAACATGGTGCCTTGCAATTTAATAGACGTTTGGCTCACGGCCAATTTCCTATGATCTGTCCTTTAATGCCAATAGTGTCCCATTCCTCTTAAATGCTTGTTTCAACAGATCTAATAGGATGAAGGCTGAAAGGCTGAATACATTTGGATGTTGCTGCACTGCCTCAGATCACCAAAACTGCACATTTCATGCAGTGCTGTCCATCGCTCAGATGCTTCAACTGTTTTTTGAAAACAGGCAACTACCAGCTAAACAAAACCAAGTTCTTCAGTTAGCGTTCGCTGTGGCACTAGATATCCCAAGAAAAGTTGAGAGCGGTTGGATTGCTGTCCTTCCAAAGGCAGGCCCTTCTTTCGCAGAGCTTCACAGAGCACTCCCAAAGACCAGGAACAAAGAAGGTAACAGACAGTGGACTATTTTTCTTGTTTCACTGAACAGGCGGTCATTCAGCTTCCAGGTCATTAGAATCACAACAACTCAACTATATTCTGAGAAAAATGGTCATGGCCTGACCAACATGTGACTCCTATCTAAGAGCAGCATGCTTAATTCTTCCTTGCTAAATTAGGGACAGACAACAAATAGTGGCCAAATGAGTGACACCCATACTCATACCCATCACTGCAACTTTAATACAACTCAATATTGTGTGACTCTAAAATTGAACATCATTAACTTGCCACATGTCTGTGACTGATTTGCCACATGTAATGGTGATGAGCGCATTGAACTGCTGTAGATGATGCCATTTTGGTGATGTCAAGAGGAAAATGCAAAAAAAATCACTGCAGTAGAGATGGTAAAATACCAGCAGCAGCAGAAAGAGGCCCTTCAGTTGCCATTGATTAGCCACTTACAGGTCTCAATTGATCCAATAGCAGGTGGGTAAGCTGCCCACCACTACCTGCTGGTGGTAAAATACTAGTGGAGGAGGGAAGATGCTGAGCATGAGATCTGCTGTCATTCCACATGATTTTGGGCCCCCCACATTGGGTTTGGACATCAAGAAGCCTCATGGTATCAGGTCAATCATGGGCAAGGAAACCTTCTGCTGATTATCACATACCGCAATCCCTTAAGAAATGAATCAGTATTTTTCTTTGCTGAATACCACTTGGAAGAAGCACTGAGGTTAGCAAGGGCACAGAATGTACTCGGGGTAAGGCCCATCACCAATAGTGGCTTGATGACATCACTACTGGTGGTCTAAGCTGGTATGTAGGCCATAGGTGCCAGACTGGGTTTGTAGCAGGTGGTGAAAGAATCAACTTGAGGGAAAGACCTACTTGACCTCATTCTCACCAATCTACCTGCCACAGATGCATCTATCCATGGCAGTGTTGAAAGGAATGATCAGGACACAGTCCCTGTAGAGGCAAAGTCCGATCCTCACAAGTGTTGCATGGCACGATAATTGTGCTAAGTGGAATATATTCAGAACAGACCCAGCAGCTAAAAACTGAGTATTCATATGAACATAAGAAATAGGGGAAGGAGTAGGCCATCAGGCCCCTCAAACCAGCTTTGCCATTCAATCAGATCATGGCTGATCTGAAATCCTGCCTCAATTCCACTTTCCCACCTGTTCCACATAACCCTATAGTTCAAAAATCTGTCTGTCTCAGCTTTGACTATAATCAGTGGCTCAGTCACCCCAGCTGTCTAGATTTTTAAAATTATTATTCATTCACAGGATGTGGGCACTGCCGTCTGGGCCAGCATTTATTACCCATCTTTAGTTGCCCTTGAGAAGGCGGTGGTGAGCTGCCTTCTTGAACCACTGCAGTCCATGTGGTGTAGGTGCACCCACAGTGCTGTTAGGAAGGGAATTCCAGGATTTTGATCCAGCGACAGTGAAGGAACGGTGATATATTTCCAAGTCAAGATGGTGAGTGACTTGGAGGGGATCTTCTAGGTGGAAGTGTTCCCATCTATCTGCTGTGCTTGTCCTTCTAGATGGCAGTGGTCATGGGTTTTGGAAGGCGCTGTCGAAGGAGCCTTGGTGAATTCTTGCAGTGCATCTTGTAAATGCTACACTCTGCTGCTACTGTGCATCGGTGGTGGAGGGAGTGAATATTTGTGGATGTGGTGTCAATCGAGCGGATTGCTTTGTCCTGGATGGTGTCAAGCTTCTTGAATGTTGTGGAAGCTGCATTTATCCAGGCAACTGGGGAGTATTCCATCACACTCCTGACTTGGGCCTTGTAGATGGTGGGCAGGCTTTTGGGAGTCAGGAGGTGGTTTACTCGATGCACTATTCCTAGCCTCTGACCTGCTCTTGTAGCCACAGTATTTATATGCCTAGTCCAGTTCAATTTCTGGTCAATGGTAACCCCCAGATAGTGGGGGATTCAGTGATGGTAATGCAATTGAACATCAAGGGGTGATGGTTAGATTCTCTCTTGTTGGAGATAGTCATTGCCTTACACTTGTGTGGTGCGAATGTTACTTGCCACTTGTCAGCCAAAGCCTGGATATTGTCCAGGTCTTGCTGTATTTGGACATGGACTGCTTCAGTATCTGAGGAGTCGCAAATGGTGCTGAACATTGTGCAATCATCAGCGAACATCCCCACTTCTGACCTTATGATGGAAGGAAGGTCATTGATGAAGCAGCTGAAGGTGGTTGGGCCTATGACACTACCCTGAGAAACTCCTGCAGTGATGTCCTGGAGCTGAGATGACTGACCTCCAACAACTGCAACCATCTTCCTTTGTGCTAGGTATGACTCCAACCAATGGAGAGTTTTCCCCCTGATTCCCATTGACTTCAGTTTTGCTAGGGCTCCTTGATGCCACACTCATTCAAATGCGGCCTTGATGTCAAGGGCAGTCACTCTCACCTCACCTCGGGAGTTCAGCTCTTTTGTCCATGTTTGAACCAAGACTGTAATGAGGTCAGGAGCTGAGTGGCCCTGGTGGAACCCAAAGTGGGCATCAGTGAGCAGGTTGTTGCTAAGCAAGTGCCACTTAATAGCACTGTTGTTGACTCCTTCCATTACTTTACTGATGATTGAGAATAGACTGGTGGAGCGGTAATTGGCCAGGTTGGATTTGTCCTGCTTTTTGTGTACAAGACATACTTGGGCAATTTTCTACATAACCGGGTAGATGCCAACATTGTATCTGTACTAGAACAGCTTGGCCAGGGGCCCAGCAAGTTCTGGAGCACAAGCCTTCAGAACTATTGCTGGAATGATGTCAGGGCCCATAGCCTTTGCAACATCCAGTGCCTTTAGCTGCTTCTTGGTATCACGTGGAGTGAATTGAATTGGCTGAAGACAGTCTTCTGTAATGCAGGGGCCTCCGGAGGAGGGCAAGATGGATCATCCACTCGGCACTTCTGGATGAAGGTTGTAGCAAATGCTTCAGCCTTATCTTTTGCACTGAAGAGCTGGGCTCCTCCATCATTGAGCATGGAGATATTTGTGGAGCCTCCTCCTCCAGTGAGTTGTTTAATTGTCCACCACATTAGCGACTGGATGTGGCAGGACTAAGGAGTTTAGATCTGATCCGTTGGTTGTGGGTAGATAGAGGATTCCAAAGATTCACAAACCTCCGAGAGAAATTCCTCCTCATTTCTATCTATTGAGTAAACACTTATTCTGAAATTATGTCCCCTCATTCTAGGTTCCCCCATGAGGGGAAACATCCTCTCAGCATCTACCCTGCTGGGCCCCGTGAGAATTTTATAGGTTTCAATAAGATATTCTTCTATGCCTGAAGGTGAGTGTGGGCCTCAATGAAGAAGAAGTAGAGGAGCAGCACACTTCCTCAGAAGAGGACGGAGAGGAGGAGGAAGCCATGGAGCCAGGTGACCCAGCCTTGAAAAGATTTCCAGAGGATCGCTTTAGGCCTCAAGATATTGATCAAGATGGAAGGGATGCTCAGGCCTCTCTGATTCAGACATGTTTTCTCTTCCTGGAAGACAAGTTAGCTCATGACCTGAACTCTTCATGGGGGAAAGTGTGAATCCAATAGGTAAATGAATCAGCATTTCCACTGGTCCCCACACTGCCTTGAAGACAAGCCCCCAACTGCCACACTATGCCAATTAAAACCCTCACTTGAGTCTCAAGCCCACCTTATAATTCATCTGCCTTTAACCCATCAATTATTAGAATCACACAAGTCTGGGTACAATCATAATCATCTTCATTACATTATATCGATCATTTTAACAATTCAAACTTAAAAACAAAACTCATCCAAGTGAGACAACCGACGCCAAGACCTCTGCCATCAGCCTCTCCTAGACGGTGCTTCTCCTGTGGCTAAGGATGCAGTGTCAGCAATGAATATGGATGAGGCTGAGGTGCCTGTGGCAAAAATTCTTGGCACTGCATGGGCACCGTAACAGGCTGTCCCACCTGTGATGATGCAGGGGCAGCCACTGCCACAGGACCTTCCTGCATTGATGTTGCCTTAATTGGAGATCCAAAAGGGGAGTTTTATGATCAAGGTGTCCACTGAGCAGTGGCCCCCCCTCCTAATCATCACCTCCTTCTGAACCCTTTCTTGGCTGCTGCATATTGGAGTGGACCACCAGCTGGGACATGCTTGCCGTCCACTCTATACATCATTACACCAACTGTGCCACTGACTGATCCATGCCATGTAAAGTGGCATTCATTGTCTAATGGTTAGTGTTCTGCTCATTCATCCACTCAGCTTGATGCTGCATGTGGCTCCCCAAGAGGATGGCCACTCTCTCAGTGGATGAACTCATGTGCTCATATATGAGATGAGACATGTTGGAGGACATGTCATGGATGGATTCTTCCCTTCTCTGTCTCTAACTCCACACAGCCTCAGGGAAATCCAACATTTGGGCATACATCTCCTACTGCTGCTGTAGGAAGACACGACTTATATGAGAAGCCCAAGGCTCTGCATCTCTGTTGATTTGAGCAAGGCTCTGCCTATTCTCCATATTCCAAGGGGGACTGCCCACAGCTGCCTCTGTCTCCCTCGCCTCCTCCATGTTGTGACAGTCACCCTATGCCACCCGTTCAATGATCCCTTGAGGTCCCACTGAGGTGAGTGTGTTTGTTTCTTCCTCCTCTGCAGCTGTTGCTGATGCTATCGCTCTGGACTGTGCTCCACATCTGGTCCTGTGGGAGACCTAAGAAGGTGATCCAAGCTAAACTGCTTCTGTCATTATCCGCTCCTGTAGAGCTGAAGCAGGTCCTCAGATCTACTGCTGTGGAAACTGGAGGGAGTTCTATCCCATTCACCTGAAGATGTTCAGATCGTTTCACACTGTCTTGGGCTGATGCCACTCTTGCCGTCATCCCTTCCTTCAATGCATTGTCACTCCTGGCAAGGTCCTCCTTTGTCATTAGAATAGCTAGATTTCTCAATCCGCAACCCACTCGAGCTCTTTCTCCAACATTATGCACTCTCTTCTCTTGCAAGGTCAAGAAGGTGAGAGTTAAGACAAATGTGCACTCCCTCACTACACCCAGCTGTGCTAACATATGTGATGACACTGACCACAGTGATGCTTCCTGCAATTTTGCTAGCGATGTGAACTTTTCTCACAACGCTGTAATGTTCCTGGGCATGCATGTATTAGGCACACATGTTCGGGGTACTATGTGCTCTCAGGCTGAAAAACTCATGTATATGATTATGCAGACTGGAGGCTGTCATCTGGGTGCATCATTGCACTCATCTAGTCAGTCCACAAAAGGTCATTAAAGTGTTTGTGGCCCTGAATCCAGGTCCTCTTCACCACACTCTGTCCACTCACTTCTTCTGCCACCTCCAGCTAATACTGTTTGGTTCAGCTGGCTGCCCTTCTCCTGCTGCTTACCGGACGGAGGATGTTGCAGTGTGCTGATGCTGCATTCAGAAGTGCCTTATGCAATGCATCACTAAAGTGGGGGACTGTCTTGGCATGGGTGCTTGTCCTCCTGTGTGCATGCTGTCTCTCCTTCTGCCATTTCTCTCTAAACTGGCACCAGAATGATGACTGTCAAATCCTTTATAAATCTCTCTGGCCAACCTTTAATCTTGCATACATTCCAGCTCTGCCACCCCTAATTGGATGTCCAAAGCATCCCCCGGCCACTAACTGACCTTCTCCTATAAAAATGTGCCATGCTTGGCACAAGACTAGGACCCAGAAGTGCACCTGGTACTGGAGGCCTGAACCCAGGTCAAAAAGTTTGCCTTTTCTGTCCTCCTTATAATTTGCTTTCCTGTTTATCTTTGTGTGTGCCCTATTTCAGCATCAAGCTTGCATGGTGAGCAAATGGCTCAGGCCCTATTTACAAGGTTGCAGATAAGTCCAATCTTATAGTGCATCAATGGCATTCTGCAGGATAATGGCACCCTGGTCAAATCATTTCGCACTGTACATCATGCAAACTCACTAAAAGGCCTAAGGCTGTTACTTTTGGCCCTCAAAAGTGCCCAGTCTACCTCAGATTACCCTGGAAGGGCAAAGTATCTCAAAAATTTGAGCAACAGGTAAAGTTAGCTGTTTCACATTGCTATTATGCAGGAGCAACACGAGTGGTATTCACTACTAACAGGATGCTGCTGTCAAGCCAAAAAGACACTCTGCCTATCACATAAATGAGTAATGTGGTATATGAATTTCAGTGCCTGTGTGCTGCTAGGTATATAGGCCGTAGATCCCAAAGACTGGCAGATCATATCAAAGAGCAGACCCCAGCTGCTGTCCACAATGGGCAGGGCGCAGACCGTACCCAACCAGCCCGTGCTTGCAAAACTCAAAACATAGTGTACAACATTAGATGTGATTCGACGATTGGGTAGCATTTGCTAAATGATTCTCAGTGTGCTAGGATTTACGCTGACAACCAATTTAAGATTGTCAGTCGGGCTTGCAGTGTGTTGCATTTGTGTGTACTGGAAACTGCATATATTAATATACAGGGTCCTGTTCTTTGCAGACAGAAAGAACATGTACTACATTGTGCCTGTTACAGCTAAACAAAATAAGTGACAGCCGTTCACTGACTCATTCCTCGGGGCAATGCCTTGACCAATCAGGGTCAATCTACCTGGTTTAAATTTTAAACAATGCTTGGCAGTTAACTGTCAGTCACCAACAGTGGTGCATTCTCCATGGCAATGCCACTTGCCAACCAATCAGAACTCTCTTCACATACAGCATGAATTGTTGTTTTCCCCCTTATATTGGTATTCTTGTGAGTGTCCTGATGAGTACAGGACAAAAAGTTTAGTCATGTCTCTTTTCTCAGCAATACTCAAGTTCTGTATTACCAAACAATTATTTCTGATAAATTTGCCAACCAGGTACCAGGGACTTGTCAGCCTTTCAGCCCATTAGTTTCCCTAGTATGTTTTCTCTAGTGATAGTGATTGTTCCTCCCTCCCTTTTGTCCCTTGATTTTTTACTAGTATCAGGATGCTTTTGGTGTCTTCTAACTTGAAGCCAGATGCAAAATATTTGTTCAAAGTCTCTGCCATTTTCTCATTTCCTATTATTACTTCCCCAGTCTTGTCCTCTGATGGGCCACCTTAACTTTAGCTATTCTCTTCCCTTTTATGTACATGTAGAAGTCTTACTGTCAGTTTATATATTTCTTGCTGGTTTACTCTCATCTTCTAGTTTCTTCCTCTTTATTTCTTTTTTGTTCACCTTTTTACTGGGTTCTAAAATTTTCTGAATCTTCTGACCTATCACTAATCTTTGCAACATTGTATGCCTTTCCTTTCAATTTGATACAGCCCTTAACTGCCTAAATTAGACAAGGATGGCTCATCTTTCTTGTAGAATCTTACATTCCCAATGGAATATATACCCCGTTGAGCTCAAAAGAGCTGGATTTCAGTGGTGAGGCACGTATGCCTACCCTTGACATCAAGGCAGCATTTGTCAGAATGTGACACCAAGGAGCCCTAGGAAAATTGAAGTCAATGGGAATCAAGAGGCAAACTTTCTATTGACTGGAATCAAACCTAGCACAAAGTAAGATGGTTGTTGAAGGCCAATCATCTCAACCCCAGGGCACAACTGCAGGAGCTCCTTAGGATAGCACCCTAGGCTCAACCATTTTCAGCTGCTTCATCAGTGACCTTCATTCCATCATAAAGTTAGAAGTGGAGATGCTCAAAGATGATTGTACATTGTTCAACACCATCTGAAACTCCTCAGATACTGAAGTAGTCTGTGCCCATATGCAGCAAGACCTGAACAACCCTCAGGGTGGATCTGATAAGTGGCCAGTCACATTTGTGCAGACAAGTGCCAGACAATGGCCATTTGCAATAAGAGAGTCTAACCACACCCTTTGATATTTAATGACATTACCATCCATGAGTTCCCCACCATCAACTTCTTGGTGGTTGTCATTGACCAGAAACATTGACCTGCTACATAAATACAGTGGTTACAAAAGCATATCAGGGACTCGGTATTCTGAGGAACGTTATTCACTTCCTGACTCCCCAAGGCCTGCCCACCATGTACAAATTGGGAGTGTGATGGAATTCTGTTCAGTTACCTGAATAAGTGCAGATCCAACAACATTCAAGAAGTCTGACATCATCTGGGACAAAACAGAACATTTGATTGGTACCCCATCCAGCATCTTAAACATTGACTCCCTGTACTACTGGTGCATAGTGGCTGCATGAAAGCAACTCTCCAAGGTTCCTTTAAAAAATATCTTACAAACCTGTAACTTCTAATGCCTAAGAGGATAAGGCAGTAGGTGGATTAGATCACCACCACGTTCAAGTTCCAGGTCATACACCACCCTGATTTGGAAATATGTCAATATTACTTCAATATTACTTGTTGTTGGCTCAAAATCCTACAGATCCCTACCGAAGAGCACAGTGTGGGAGTACAGTCACCATGTTGACTGCAGGGGTTCAGAAAGGCAGCTCACCAGCACCTTCATACGGGAAATGAAGGACTGCCAATAAATGCTGGCCTTGGTAGTGATGCCCACATCCTGTAAATGAATAAAAAAAACATAACTGAAAGCTATTGAGATTAGATGACAATCTGGCAGTGTAAGGTTCCATCTTGTCGAAGATCAGCCAGCCTCCATTCTCCAGTTCAGATAACTTTCACTGATCATTAATATGATTTGTTTCAGTACAGATGGGTCCCCAAACACTCGTGTTGTACAGCTGTTGGTCAAGACAATCTTTTTGTTTGTACATGCAGGAAGTTAGATCAGTTTTATTAACTTTAATATGTCACTGAAGCTGAGCATTTAATTTCTCCTTTTATATTAATGAGTATGTTATATTTATTTTTATCTCTTTAATAAATGCTCATGTTGACCTACTGTTGCACACGGCATCAAGACCAGGTCTGGTCTTCAGGTACAAGGGACATAGGCAGTAGGGTTTAATTGGACTGGCGCTTACAGATACAATTCAGTCTCCACTATAATTTCCTACATTCTGTCCTTATATTAATATAATACTTTGTTATTATATTTATGGCTAAATCTTGAAACTTTGCAACATAGAGCCACAAAATTAAGTTCTGTGGTATTCCTGGTGTAGGAGCTACAGAAGCCCAAAACTCTAAAGATGTTGCCAGAATGCTTCTGATCACGTCTGCCACTAATGCGGCAGCCCAGTTGCATGTAGGAAACATGCAGAGTGGATGGATCAGGACATCAAATAGTCTCTAAAGCTGATTAGGCATACAACCTGTCATTTTGAACTGCTCAGATGCTGTTAACACTCTTAATCACTCCCAGCAGAACATGCATTCAGCTGCACAGGATAATCATTATGAAGTCTATTTCAAGAGTGAACCATGCAACCTTCAGGCGAGATGCTTTTCATTTTCTTTTGCGAGTGCAGAGTTAGTGGAAGTACCGTGTTATGGGTTATTGGAGGAGTTGAGCAAACATTTTGGATTTACAAGGGAGTGGTGCTGGATTTTGACAAGGAGGTCAGAGGAGCTGGTAGGCCTGTCAGGTGAAAGCTTGCTTTTGAGGATGGAAGCTATAATTGTGTATCCTTGACATGACTTAGAAATAGAACACAGGCAGCAGAAAATATATTTTCACAGGGTCATTTGTCCATATTGTTCTAACACTGACCCTGTGGTGAACCCCACTGTATATCTTCCTCAGACTGAAAAACATCTGTTCACCATTGCTGTTTTCTATTATCAGCCAATTTTGTATCCTTTTTATTCCTGCTACTATCCTTTTTATTCCTTGGGCTCTAACTTTGCTGACAAGTTGTTATGCAGCACTTTATCAAATGTCTTTTGAAAATTCACCTACACCACATCAACTGCGTTACCTCCATCAACCCTGTTTGTTACCTCTTCAAAAACTCAAGGAACTTAGTTAAACATGATTTTCCCTTAACAAATCCATGCTAGCCTTCCTTAACTAATTCCCATTTGTCCGAGTGACCACTATGTCCTTCCGTTGTCTGGCAGCAAATCAATATATATTGTGCAGGGCAGCTCTGATCTCCAGAATGTACATCCTGTACTATAAGGGAATTCTAGGATGCTTCCCATGTCCTGAATAACCATTTGTGCAGGAAATGTCATCAGCTGCAGCAGCTTGTGCTCTGGGCTCAGAACTTGAGCAGCAGCATGTGCATCCATGAGGTTAAGAGCTTCACGAATAGCACATTTATAAATGTGGTCACCCTGCAGCTTATGCAGGAATAGAGAGAATGGGTGATCATCAGGCAGTCAACATGGAATAGACAGATAGTACAGGAGCCCCCTGAATGCACCCCATTCTCCAACCAGTATTCAGCTCTGAATACTGATGAAAGTGATGGTTCATCTGGGGACTGCAGCCAGAGCCAAGTCCATGGCACCACGGGTAAATCAGCTGTACAGGGAGACACTAGGAAGACTGGAAGAGCAATAGTGATAGGTTACTTGATAAAGGATTAGATTTCTGTGGCTGCAGACATGAACTCAGGACGGTGTACTGCCTGCCTGATGCCAGTATCAAGGATGTCACTATGCGGCTGCAGAGCACCATTAGGGGGAAGGGTGAACAGCCAGCAGTCATGGTGCACATAGGTATAAGTGACATAGGCAGAAAGAGGGATATGACCCTGCAGCCAGAACTTAAGGAGCTAGGTGGGAAATTAGCAAGCAGGACCTCAGAAGTAGTAATCTCCCGATTACTCCCAGCACCACAGAGTGAGTGCAGAAATAGGAAGATAAAACAAATGAATGCATGGCTGGAAAGATGGTTCAAGAGGGAGGGTTTTAGATTATTGGGACATTGAGATGGGCTTGGGGAGAGATAGGATCTTTAAAGGCTGGATGGATTACACCTAAACAGAGCCAGGACTGAGTTCCTTGTAGGGTGTTTTGCTAGTGTTGTTGGGGAATGTTTAAACCAACTTAGCAGGGGTTTGGGAACCAAGAGATAATATCAGAGAGGAATACCATGGATCACAGAATACTGGGAGATAGAGATAACACTAGAATGAGGAATAGTACGTTAATAATTGGGGTCAGAGCAAGGGAAGAAATAATAAATTTTAAACCAAGGCTACTGTGCTGGAATGTGAATGCACGGAGTGCATTAAAGAAGATTGGTGAGTTACGGGCACAGATTGCCATGTAGAAATACAATATTGTGGCCAAAACAGAGATCTGGCTAAAAGAAGGTCAGGACTGGGTGTTAAATATTCCTGGATATAAGACGTTCAGGAAAGGTAGGAAAGGAAGAAAAAGAGGAGGGGTAGGGGTATTGATTAACCTGCTTGACCTGGTTCTTGGCAATGGTGTGGTCAGGAGGAGAACATTTGGGGGACAGTAACCATTGTTTCATAAGGTTTAGATAGACTATGGAAAAGGACAAAAAACGATCCTGAATAAGAATAATTAACTGGGCAAAAGGTAGCTTCAGTGGGGTAAGAACAGATCTGGGCCAAATAAATTGAAATCAGTGCTTGGAAGGAAAAATGGTAGCTGAACAGTGGGCTGCCTTCAAAGAAAAGGTATTTTGGGCACAGTCAAGGTATATTCCTTTGAAAGGGAAAGGTAGGGCAAAGAAAGCCAGATCTCCCTGCATACGAAAGAGATGGATATTAAGATAAAGAAAAAAAAAGTGTGCTTATAACAGATGTCAGGTAGAAAACACAATTTAGAACCAGGCTGAATATAGAAACTTCAGAGGAGAGGTGAAAAATCAAATAAGAGAAGCAAAGAGGGAGTGTGAAAAGAGACTGGCAGCTAACATGAGAGGGTATCCCAAAGTCCTCTATAGGCATATAAATATTAAAGGGGTGGGAAAAGGGGGAGTAGGGCATGGAAGCAGAGGGCAGAGCTGAGTTATTAAATGAATGCTTTACATCTGTCTTTACCAAGGAATAATGTGCTACTCAGGTCATGGTGAAAAAGGAGGTATTTCAGACACTGGTCTGAACTTGCTAAGAAGGGGGTATTGAATAGGCTGTCTGTACTTAAAATTGATAAGACACCAAGACTGGATGAGATGGACCCAAGAATACAGAGGAAAGTGAAAGTGGAAATTGCGGTGGTCATGATTTTCCAGTCTTCCATAGACTCAGAGGACTGGAGAATTGCAAATGTTGCACTCTTGTTCAAAAAAGGGTGTAAAGATAAGCCCAGCAACCACAGGCCAGTCAGCTTAACTTTGCTGTTGTGGAATTCTAGAAACAATAATGTGGGACAAAATTAATAGTCACATGGACAAATGCAGGTTAATTAAAGAAAGCCAACATGAATTTCTTATGGGAAAATCATGTTTAACTAACTTGCTGCTTTTTCTTGAAGAGGTAACAGTGAGAGGGTTAATGAGGGCAATGCAGTCGATGTGGTTGTACTTTGCCTTCCAAAAGACATTATTTTTGCAGTGACCTTGACTGAAATAAATTTATTTCTAAAGCATTTCTTTAAATAATGATGAATCATAAAATTATAAAGATCTAGTCAAAACCAGTGATTAAGTTCTTTATAATTGAAATAATCACCTACCAATTACTCTATGATCACATTCTACTAAAACATGTATCAAACATTAAGAAAGTGCTCCAGGCAAATTAAAAAAAAAATTTTAGAACTACTTTTTCCCACTCAGCTGCATAGTAAATCATTGGGAAGTGAAAGGTTGTGAAAGGTTAAATAAAGTTGATAAACAAGTTCCACTGCACTAAACATTGATTCTTAGTAATTTAATCCATAATAGCAAAACAAAAGGGAACAAGACAAAACTAATCTTGGCAGATCCTGGAGAAATCAGAATTGTTTTCACCATTTTATTGGTGAAAAGGGATATCCAAGCACTGTCTCGGTCATTGAGCATCTACATGGTTCTGTTCTTCCACAGGAGATTTGTTTCCTTTCCTCATCTTCTGGAGAGTTTCCCTTTGTGGGAAATGTTAGAGATTAAATTCATGAATATGTAAACATGACCATGCAAATGTATGCAATAGATAACTGCGATAAAATATAACACAATATTCAGTGTCACATTTTGAGGGCGGGAAACATTCTTTTTCTTACAGGCCTTCTTGGATATTACATAGCGTGCCGTGGGTCCATAAAAGCCATTGAAAGTGGTTAAGGTAGTAAGAGTGTATGTTCCTGTGTTTTGAATGAGCAGCCAATCTCCAACTTTTAGTTCAGGGAGCTTCCAGACATCAGTAATATGATCTAATGCATCACAGGTGGGTCCCCAAACCCTTGTGTTATACAACTTTTGGTCAAGGTGGTCTTTCTGTTGAAATAAATACCAGTTCAATTTTGTTAACTTCAAAGTGCAATTTGTAGTGAAGTCAATGGAAACAAAATTTGGGAGAGATGTAAAACTGATTCACTGCATGGAATTTAATGGAATTTAATGCCCTGCCCCGTGGTCAGTTTGGTAGAAAGTGGGGATCCCACCACTTTCCTGCTTCTGCACCAATCAAATCCAAGGTGGGAAGGCCCATGGACAGTCTTCCAGCCCCACCACCAATTGAGACCTTTAAGTTGGCAAATAGCACCCATTTAAGGGCCTCATCCTGTTGCCACTTGTATTAATCCAGCAGCAGGCATGGGACTTACCATGCGGCAAGACCAAATAACAAATTCTGTCCGGTTGCTTGTTGGATCCGGCGTTGGTGGGGGGTGGGGGGGGGGCGGAATCAGGGACTGGTGGTGTTGGTGGGTCCATTGTTCAAAGGCATCGAGGGACCTGGCATTGTGAAGTTGGAGCCCACTGAGACCCATCCCCCCCAACTTTTGCTGCCAACCTGCTACCCCTCCGTGACCTCCACCATTGCTTACATATGCCTGGGCCTTTTGGCAATTCTGTGTCTTGGGCGGGTGTAGTACCCGCAGCAGCCACCACCTCCCCTGTGGTGCTGCAAAGCAATGAAGAGCTGCTGGCCTCTGAGTGGCTGGCAGCTCTCGGTGGGTGGCACAGCCACTCCTAGGTCCTTGAACCTGGGCAAGGCCTACTGCTGCCCAGTTAAGGACCTGATTGGCACTTCAGTGGCCATAGCCAAAAAGGGCTCGCCATTGCCTACTAGCACCTAATTTACACAATTGTTTACTGTCAGAATCTGTTTGCCAGTTTATGTTGATCTTTTCTAGTCCCTTTTTTATTGTTTTGAATACTTTTCAATGCATACCCTTCTGTTAATAATTCTCTGACCATGTTTAAATTAGAGGAATAAGTACAGGTGATGAAGGCCATTTAGGCCAGCCTAGCTTATTATTCCATAAATCTCCCATCATATCCCTATCAGAGCATTCAGTTACCTGCTGAATACTCCAGATATCCCAGTATTTGATCCAGAAGAACATTATGAATTATTTTCTCTGAGGAATTGCTTACTGGGGCCAGCCCTGCACTTGTCTTTAGATATTTTGTGTCATGTTCTCTTGTCTATTGGCGTGGTTTAATTTGAAATATATTATTTACTCCTATAACATTTTCTTTCATACAGATTCCTTCAAGGTCAAAGAGTCCAATTTGTTCTATTCTTTCCCCAAAACTTAGTACCCTGACATTAAGAAATGAATTTTCCAGAAAGGCCCAAGGTCCCAGTGCCAGGACCAGAAATGGGAGCTGCTGCCCCTCAGCTGGTCTCCAATTCAGTTGGAGCCGGTCAATTAACTGCTGGGAGATAGACTAACCATCCGCTCAGGCAGTGTGGGCAGCGTGAGATGACACTGCTGAAGTGCTGGCACCATAATTAGGAACATTGAAGCAGGAGTAGACCATTCAGCCCATTGAGCCTGCTCTGCCATTCAGTTAGATCATGGCTACCTCAATGCCATTTTCCCACACTATCCAATATCTCTTGATTAAAAGGCTGTCAGCAGTCTGTCCATTCAAGCTACCCTCAAAGGTAGCACATATTGAAGCCTTGAAGAAGAAGGCAGCATGAGGAATGGATGAAGAATGATCCAGGGAGGCCCCACAGTTCAATGATAACTCCCTGCAGGCTCTCCTCTAGGCTCTTTTGCAACGAGGGATGTCATCTTCTCCGAGGGCAGAAAATTACTGGCCCGCAGACAAAGCAAGGCTGGACAGAGATTGCAGATGAAGTCAGTAGCTATGGTGTTGTCCCTCAAACTTGGCTGCATTCTGCAAGCGGGTTAATGACTTCATGTGATCTGCCAAGGTGGGTGCACCACATTTGGTTTCCTTACAGCCTTACCTGTGATTAGATGAGAATGTGAGATTGGTAGAAACATAGAAAATAGGAGCAGGAGTAGGTCATTCAGCTCTTCGAGCTTGCTCCACCATTCAATATGATCATGGCTGATCCTCTATTGCAACACCGTACTCCACTCTCTCCCCATACCCCTTGACACCTTTAGAGTCCAGAAATCTGTCTGTTTCCTTCTTAAACATATTCAGAAATTTGGCTTCCACAACCTTCTGTGGTAGAGAATTCCATAGGGTCACCACCCCCTGAATGAAGAAGTCTCTCCTCATCTCAGTCCTAAATGGCCTATCCCATTTCCTGAGATTGTGACCCCTTGTTCTAGACACCCCTCAGCCAGCGGAAACATCATCCCTGCATCCAGTCTGTCCATACCAGACAGAATTTTATACATTTTAATGAAATCCCCTCTCAATCTTCTTGTGGCAATCTGAGGTGCAATACGCCTTTAAGAGAATGTGAGCAGATTGGCCATGTGACTGTATTACCCAATTGCTGTGTAGCGTGGGTTACAATGTTAATCAGTAGTTTAGAATAGGATCTGGTTAGAGAAGCCCAGTGTGTGTTCGTGCTCTGTTACTTGTATAAATAAACAGCACGTGCTTCACCTTATATTGGTCTCTGCGTCGGCAGTATATTTGCCAACTCACCCACCAGTAGATAAGTGTACAACTGTGTTCACGAGCAAAGCAACCCTACAGAAGGAATGTAACAACTGGTGATGAGGCAAAACACGACCAGTCGACGACACCAAGGAAAGCTGTGAAAATTCCACTGAAGTGAATCAGCTGTGCCTTGCAGGCTGATTGTAAGTACAGCCCTCACCACAGTAGCTGAAGTTATCTTCCTCCAGTATGCCACAGTTTGGCCATATCGAACCATTTGATCAGACCACCTCGTGTTCTTCATTTTGGCCAATGACATATCGGGGGAGGAGAAGAGGCGAGTGATCCTCTTATCAACATATGGCAGTAAAACCTAATTCATAGTCTAATGGCACCCAATGCCCCAGATTCCAAGAGCTTTGATGAGTTGGTAAATCTTGTGAAAAGCCATTTTCAACCAAAATCCTCAGTAACAACGCAACATTTTAAATTTAATTCGAGGTGTCACACCCCGGGAGAGACAGTCGCTTGCTATGTAGCAGCCTTGAAACAACTTACAGAGCACTGTGAGTTCGGGACGTTGGTTAACGATATGTTCAGAGATCGATTAGTACGTGGGATTAATGAAGATGCCATTCAAAAAAGGTTGTTGTCAGAAACTAATTTAGACTTCAGCAAGGCAATGGAGTTGGCGCTCGTAATGGAGAGCGCAGTCAGGGATTCAGAAACAATCAAGGGAGCACAAAATGGTGCCATCCATCATGTCAGGAGGGAAGCACCGGTTAGAAATGGCGCAGAAATGCTGGGCTCTGCAGAAAGGTGGGAAACAACCACCATTAACAGACCAGCAAAAAGCAATAGTTTAACAGAGAAAACCCACAATAATAACAGCAGAAATGGAATCAGACAGCCTGCAAGCAAACAACAATTTAAAAGAATCGAGTGTTTCTACTGCCATTGTAATGGTCACACTATGCAATGTTGTCAAGATAGATTGAGACAAAATATTAAACATAAAGGTAGAAATCGTGATATCCACATAATAGAAGAATCAGAAGAAACAGAGTCACATATTTACTTGCTACACAACTTAAAAATGGGTAAAACAGAGCCAATCTATGTGACAGTGGAGTCAATGGGCAGCATTTTCCCCCCGTTGGGGGGGGGTTGTGCGGGTGCAAGCGTGGGCAGGTGGATTTCCAATCAGTGCCCCCAACTGAGGACACACTGCCATTTTAATTGGCCCGCCCAGAATGATGTCCGCCCAGAAGCGGTGTGCAATCCCTGTGCAGGTGGGGTGGGGGGAGATGCCCTGAGCCAGAGTGTGCTGCCTCAGGGAGCTCGGCTCACGCTTGAAAACTTTATTAAAGGGAGAAAACACTATTTCTGACATGTCCTCTCATGTGACACTGTCACATGAGCAGGGACATATCAATTACTTTTATTTAAAGATTTTATATATATTTTAAATCCCTCATGAAACCTCATCCCGCCCGTGGATGAGGTTTCATGCTTTCTCTGAAGCCTGCCTGGGCTCCCGGCCTGCCCGTCTTACCTTAAAGTTGGATGGGCAGGTCCATTAATTGGGTTAATTACTTTTTTAAAGGCTTTAAGTGGCCATTGACAGTTCAACAGGGCGCAGCCAACTTGGCTGCGTGCCTGCCGAACTGAAAATCTAAATGACACGTGGTGATGTCGGGATGCATACCCAACGAGCCATTTCCCCTGCTTGCCGATGGGAAAATGCTGCCCAATGGAAAACCTATCAGAAAGGAGGTGGATACAGGGGCATCCTTGACAGTTATAGGGGAATAGACGTTCAAATATCTGAATGAACAAGGCCACTTACTAAATCTGGAAAATTCAGTTGCTATGTTAAAGATATATGTTGGTGATGACAAACAAGTAAGAGGTATATGCAAGGTTCCAGTGCATTAGGAAAATCAGCCTGTTAACCTACCCCTAATAGTTATAGTAGGCAGAGGATTGAGTCTCCTCAGAAGAAACTAGTTAAGAGAGATTAATCTTGAGAGATTACTGAGATCTCAATCAGAAGCAGGAAATGTAAAGACTCAACAAAAAAACTTATAGAGGTGATTCTTCAGGAGAGTGCGAGTTGAAGTCAGTAACTTCCAAAAAGGAAAATGAAGGGCTACTGAAGGACTTTCGCATATTGCAAGACTCGTTCAGATCCCAATTTGTACCATTAAAAAGATATGAGGAAGAACAGAAAGAATTCAACATGTCTCTGACCGAGATGAAGAATATCTTGGCTGAGAAAACACAGCAATACTTAATTCTCCAGGAAACAACTAACAAATATAAAGAAGAAATGGAAGACCTGAAGAATCAACTATGTGGTAGGCAAGAAGCTTTAAAAATAGAAACCCCTGAGTTTTCAAAGAAGCTGACAGTTGAGGAAATGTTGGAAGAATCAACCACCGAGTTCATTTAAGTTGAGCTCATACCCGAGCCTAGGCAGGCCAATAGAGAAATTGAAAAGAAGGCCAAGATTAAAGTCAGCACTGCCAAGAAGAAAACCCATCAAAAGAAGAAACGTTGGAGGCCAACATACCATTGGCATTCTTAACTGCTTGCTGCAACTGCATGTTTGCTTTCAGTGATTGGTGTACAAGGACACCCAGATCCCTTCATAAATCAACGTTTCCCAATCTATCACTTTTAAATAATACCCTGCTATTTTGTTTTTCCTCCCGAAGTGGATAACTTCACACTTATTCATGTTATGTTGCATCTGCCATCTATTTGACCACTCACTCAACCTGTCTAAATCACCTTGAAGCCTCTTAACACCCTCCTCATCGCTTACATTCCCACCAAGTTTCATGTCATCAGTAAACTTGGAAATAGTACATTTAGTCCCCACATCCACATTGATATATATTGTGAACAGCTGGGGCCCAAGCACTGATCCATGCGGTAACCCACCAGTCACTGCCTGCCACACTGAAAAAGACCAGTTAATTCCTACTCTCCGTTCTTGTCTGCTAACCAGTTCTCAATCCATACCAATATATTACCCCCAATCCCATGTGCTTTAATGTTACACACTAACCTCTTATGTGGGACTTTATCAAAAGCTTTCTGAAAATGCAAATAAACATGCACATACACATGCAAAGAGTGCAGGAGGGTATGCCAGGAACTGCTCCAGGCATACCTAAAAATGTGATATCTACCTGATGAAGCTATAACACAAGAATACTTTCACAACAAACAGCAGAGGTGTCATGGTATAGACAGAGTTAAGCAATCCCCTAAGCAACAGATCAGATCTCGGTTTCTCTCTCTGCTAGACCTGCTGAGTTTTCCCAGCATTTTCTGTTTTTATTTTGGACAGATCTAACCTCTGCAGTCCTGCCACATCCAGTCATGAATGGTGGTGGACAATTAAACAACCAACAGGAGGAGGAGGCTCCACAATATCCCCAATCTCAATGATATGGGAGCCCAGCACATCAATGCAAAAGATACGGCTGAAGCATTTGCAAGTGTCTTCAGCCAGAAGTGCCAAGTCGATGATCCATCTCAGCTTCCTCCTGAGGTCCCCAGCTTCACAGATGCCAGTCTTCAGCCAATTTGATTCACTTCACATGATATCAAGAAATGGCTGAAGGCACCAGATACTGCATAGGCATTGGGCCCTGACAACATTCCAACAATAGTACTGAAGACTTGCGCTCCAGAACTAGCCGTGTCCCTAGCCAAGCTGTTCCAGTACAGCTACCACACTGACTTCTACCTGGCAATGTGGAAAATTGCCCAGGTATGTCCTGTACACAAAAAGGGCAAATCCAACCTGACAACCTGAGAATCAGTCTATCCTCGCTCATCAGCAAAGTGATGGAAAGTATTGTTGACAGTGAAATCAAGCGGCACTTACACAGCAGTATCCCACTAACTGACGCTCAGTTTGCATTTCGCCAGGGCCAGTTCCTGACCTCATTACACCCTTAGTCCAAATATGGACAAAAGAGCTGAACTCAAGAGGTGAGGTGAGACTGACTGTCCTTGACATCAAGGGAGCCTTTGACTGAGTGTAGTGTCAAGGAGCCCTGGCATAGTTGAAGTCAATGGGAAGCAGGGTGAAAACTCTTTGGTTGGAATCATATGTAGAGCAAAGGAGGGTGGTTGTGGTTGTTGGAGATCAATCATCTCAGTCCCGAGACAGTGCTATAGGAGTTCCTCAGGGTAGTGTCTTAGACCCAGCCATCTTCAGTTGTTTCATCAATGACCTTCCCTCCATCATAAGGTCAGAAGTGGGGATGTTTGCTGATGATTGCACAATGTTCAAGACCATTCGCAACTCCTCAGATACTGAAACAGTCCATGTCCAAATGCAGCAAGACCTGGACACTATGCAAGCTTGGGCTGATAAGTAGCAAAGTAGCATTTGCGCCATACGAGTGTCAGGCAATGACCATTTCCAACAAGAGGGAATCTAACCATCTCCCCTTGATATTCAATGACATTGCCATCACTGAATCCCCCAATATCAACATCCTGGGGATTACCATTGACCAGAAACCTTACTGGACCAGCCACATTAATACTGTGGCTAAAAGAGCAGGTCAGAGGCTGGGTATTCTGCAGAGAGTAACTCACCTCCTGACTTCTCAAAGCCTGTCCACCATCTACAAGACACAAGTCAGGAGTGGAATGAAATATTTTCCACTTGTGTCTAGGTGAGTGCAGCTCCAACAATACTCAAGAAGCTTGACACCAGCCAGGACAAAGCAGCCAACTTGACTGGCACCCTATCCACCACCTTAAACATTCACTCCCTGCACTAGCGACGCGCAGTGGCAGCAGCGTGTACCATCTACAAGGTGCACTGCAGAAACTCACCAAGTTTCCTTTGACAATGCCTTCCAAATCCGAGACCCCTACCACTTAGAAGGACAAGGGCAGAAGCTGCATGAGAACACCACCACCTGCAATTTCCCCCTCCAAGTCATACACTAGCCTGACTTGGAACTGTATTTTCATTCCTTCACTGTTGCTGGGTCAAACTGCTGGAACTTCCTTCCTAACAACACTATGGGTGTACCTACACCATATGGACTGCAGCAGCTCAAGAAGGCAGCTCACCACCACCTTCTCAAGGGCAATAGACAATTAATGCTGGCCTAGCCAGTGATGCCCACATCCATGAATGACTTAAAAGTATGAAACAACTGTTGGGCTTACTTACCTGGAGAACTGGAAATGTGATGTATACACTGCTTGCAAAGAAATGCAGTGCTGAGAGATTATTTGTTTTGTGAGTTAGAACTAAATTAATTTAAAAGCATTCAGTGAACTCTGAAAGGCTATGTTGTCATGGTGATGGGTGGAGCTTAAAAAGGTTCTCTGGTTTCAATTTATCTGTATACTGGGAGAGGGCAGTAGTTTGCAGTTTGGACCTCGTGTGGTTCACAGCTCACAAAGAAGCTATTAAAAATCTCCAGGCAGTTAGGGCTCAGCGAAGTCCTGGGGAGTTGAGAAGGTGGCAAAAAGGTATGGGTCTATGCTGGAGAGGGTTATGGTACATTATAAGCCCTGAGAGCCATTTATAGCTGGGTAAGTAGGCAAGCAAGCATGGAGATAGTAGCTCATCACTGAGTGCAACTGGCCACATGGTGTGAACTTGCGAATTTGGTGAGTAAGGGAATTTGATACTGTGACGGAGGAGATGAAAAGGTAAATGATTGGTTGGTGAGTATTTTGCTCAGCTATCTTTGGAAACTCAGGTAGCTTTTTAGTAATTGTGAGGTTTTATTTGTACTAATAAGGTTCACTAGCAGTGGTAGAGCTCATTGGGTGTAGGTGGGTTTATTAAGTATAAATTAGTTTTAAAAAAATAATTTAATTGAAACATAAAAAGATGACAGGGTAGGTAATGTGTTGTAACTGCAGAATGTGGGAGTTCCTGGACACAAGTTTTATCTAGGGCAAACACTCCTGAAGTAAGTGTCAGCGGCTCGAAGAGCTTCGGCTCAGAGTCATTAAGCTGGAGGCCGAGCTGCAGACATTGCAATGTATCAGGGAAGGGGAAAGTTACCTGGACACTTTGTTCGAGGAGGTGGTCACACCCCTTCAGTTAGGATCTTTTGATTTGGTCAATGGTCAGGGTAAGGAGGGAGTGAGTAGGTAATCAGATAAAGGATGTAGAACTTCAGGAGCCTTAGCCTTGCAATTGTCCATTAGGTTCAAAATTCTTGCAGCTTGTGGGGATGAAAGCAGGTGCTGCAACCTGGATGAATGAACTGACCATGGTGCCATTGCCTGAAGCCATTCAAGTGGGGGAAGTCGTGCTAACAGTAGGGATAGTACAGTCAGGGAGATTGACACAGTTCTCTGCAGTTGAGAGTGAGAGTCCAGATGGCTGTGTTGTCTGCCCAGTGCCAGGGTTTGGGATATCTGCTCAGGGCTAGAGAGGAACATGCAGTGGGAGGGGTAGGATCCAGTTGGTGTGGTCCACGTAAGTACTACCAACATAAATAGGACTAGGGAAGAGATTCTGCTTAGGGATAATGAGCAACTAGGGCCTAAATTAAAAAGCAGACCTCAAAGGTCTCTGGATTATTACCTGAGCCACCAGAAAATTGGCATAGGGTTAATAAGATTAGAGAGATGAGTACGTGGCTCAGAGACTGGTGTGGGAGAAATAGGTTTCAATTCGAAGGCACTGGTACCAGTACTGAGGAAAGTGGGAGCTGTACTGTTGGGACTGTCTTCACATGCACTGTGATGGGACAGTGTACTGGTGAGTATAACTAGGGTGGTAGAAAGGGCTTTAAACAAAATCGTGAGGGGTGGGGGGGGGGGGGGGGAGTAGGGATAGAAGTAAATATGTACCAGCTGATAGCCATCAAAGTGACATGGTTGCAAGGTGACTAAGAATGGTTGGTGAGGTAACTGTTAATTAAGGATGTCAATAGTACAGTAGAGAGAGATGACATTAGCTTGAAAGAGCAAGATGTAGAATCATTTTGAGTAGAGATGAGAAACAGGAAGGGTAAGAGGTAACTTTTGGGAATAGTTTCTAGTACCTCTAACAGTAGTTATGCTGTAGGACAGACTATGCATGAAGAAATAAATGGAGCATGTAAGAAAGGTACTGCAATAAAATAACTTTAATCTACATGTGGATTGGGAAAATCAGTTTGGCAAAGGTAGCCTGGAAAATTAGTTTCATAGGGTGTATTTGGGGCAATTCCTTAGAGCAGTACATTCCAGAGGTAACCAGGCAGCAGGCTATTCTAGAGCTGCTAATGAGCAATGAGATAGGATGAATCAATAACCTCATGGCAAAGAAGCCTTTAGTGACAAGGATCATAACATGATAGAACTTAACGTTCAGTTTGAAGGGGGTTGAAATATGGGTCTAAGACTAATGTTTTACACCTTAATTACGATAATTTATAAGGGTATGAAAGCAGTGCTAGCTAACGTGTACTAGGAAACTAGGTTAAAAGATAGGATAGTAACGATGCAGTGGCTGACTTTTATGGAGATATTTAATAACTCTCAGCAAAGTTTTATCCCAAAGTATGCATCAGCCATGGCCGAATAAAAAAGTTAAGGATTGCATCAAATTGGATGAAAAACTGCACAAATCTGCCAAGAATAGTGGTGCAGCAGAAGATTGGTTAGATTTTAAGAAGCAACAAAGAATGACTCAAAAATATAAAGAGGGCAAAATTTCAGTATGAGAGCAAGCTAGCTAGTGACATAAAAGTGACATAGATAGTAAAAATTTCTACAAGTATTTAAATAGGCAAGGAGTAACTAAAGCTAGTGTTGGTCCTCTAGAGAGTGAGTCTGGGGAATTGATAATGGAAAACAAGGAAATGGCAGAGGCATTAAACAGGTAGTTTGCGTCCGTGTTCATTGTAGAAGACTTAGAAAACTCTCTAAAGTTAATTGAAAATCAAAAGGTGAATGGAAGGAAGGAATTTAAAATAATCACCATCACTCGGGAAAAGGTGCCGGGAAAACTATTAGACCTAAAGGCTGACAAGTCCCCAGATGGCCTACGTCCTAGGGTCTTAAAAGAAGTGGCTGCAGAGATAGCAGATGCACTGTTTATTATCTTCCAGAATTCCTTAGATTCTGGCTGGGCTCCAGTGGTTTGGAAAATAGAGAGATAGAAAAGAGAGAGATAGAAAACAGGAAAGTACAGGCCAGTTTGCCTAGCACCTGTTATAGACAAATTGCTAGAATCCATTATTAAGGATACTTAGAAAATCATAATGTGATCAGACAGAATCAACATGGCTTTGTGAAAGGGAAATTGTGTTCAACTAATCTATTAGAATTTTTTGAGCAAAGAACAAGCAAGGTGGATAAAGAGATGTGGTATACTTGGATTTTCCAAAAGTACATATTGAACATTACTACACACGATAAGAGCCATGGTATAGGGGGAACATATTAGCATGAAAAAAGGATTGGTTAGCTTACAGGAAGCAGAGAGTAGGGATAAATGGGTCTTTTTGAAGTTGGCAAGCTGTAACTAGTAAAGTGCCACAGGGATCACTGTCGGGGCCTCAACTAGTTACAATCTATATCAATGATTTGGACGAAGGGACTGAATGTATGGTAGCTCAATTTGCCAATGACACCAAGATCAGTAGGAAAATACGTTGTCAAGAGGAGGCAGAGAGTCTGCAAAGGGATATAGGCAGGTTAAATGAATGGGCAAAAATTTGTCACATGGAGTATAATGTGGTAAAATGTGAATGTGTCCACTTTGGCAGGAAGAATGGAAAAGCAATATACTAGAGATCTGAGTGCCCTGGTACCTGAATCACAAAAAGTTAGTTTGCAGACACAGCAGGTGAGTAGGAAGGCAAAAATAGAATATTGGCATTTATTGCAAGGAGAATGGAATATAAATGTGGGAACGTTTTACTGCAGCTGTATTTGGCATTGCTGAGACCACATCTAGAATGCCGTGTACAGTTTTGATCTCCACTTCTGAAATAAAAAAGATATAATTGTGTTAGAAGCAGTACAGTGAAGGTTCACTTGACTCATTCCTGGGATGAAGGGCTTATCCTATGAAGAAAGGCTGGCCCTATACCCATTGTATTTAGAAGAATGACAGGTGATCTTATTGAAATATATATAAGATCCTGAATTGACAGGGTAGATACCGAGAGGATGTTTTCACTCATGGGGGAGTCTAGAACTAGGGGACACAGTTTAAGAATAAGAGGTCTCTCTTTTAAGACTGAGATAAGGAGAAATTTTTTCTCTCAGAGAGTTGTTAATATGTAGAGTTTTCTTCCCCAGAGAATAGTGGAGGCTGGGTCATTCGAGGCAGAATTAGATAGATTTTTGATAGACAGTAGAGCACAGACTCAGGAGAGAGATTGAACTACCTGGAGATGAGCAGTTGTTGAGGCATTCCAAGTTGAAGTGGTTTTTGAGGGAAATCAGAGGCTAGATCTTTGAAAGGAAAGAGTTGAAATCCCTTGTGAGGAAGACAGAGTTTTAACGAGATTTTGTGACTTTCAGTGGTCCATGACATCTGGATGGATTGCTGAAAAATCCACGGCATCTGTCTTGGTCATATCTGCCATTTAATGTTTAATGTGATGTGTTTGACCACAGTTTGCCTCTTAATTCATTTTTATCCCATGTTAATTCAGAATGTTAGAGTATAAGATAGATATTGTAAATTGTTTTACTTTTCTGACTTTGTATAGTAAAGTTTATTTTGCTTGTTTAAATCTGTAGAACCTTGTGACTTTATTCTCCTAGTGGGTAACTGGGTTTTTAAACTTTGTCTACAGTACTTTAAACAAAAAGTTACTGGTCCCTAACCAGATTGTAACAGGTTCTTCCTGTCATCCATCCAGTGAATGCTTCTCATGAGCAGATCTTGTAATTCCTATGAACAAACCCTTACGTGGCATCATCATGGAAGAGAAGGAGAATCAGCACAAGATGGAGAAAAATACAGTTGTGCAGCACTTAAAGGAGGATAGCCCCATTCATTTCACAGTCCACCACCCTACCACCCCACCGCTGCCCCTGCCCCACCAGATATCAGATCTCAACATAGATTATACAGGTAGCAAGAACATTTGTGGTCTTCAGTGAGGAAATGTGCATTAAGGACTTCCCAGGTGACAATAGAGAAGCATTGTCACTTATTGCACAAGAATTTGCGGACACAGTCATCTGGCCATTCTCTGTATTGCTGAAGGTGATTGCCACAATCATCTTTTATAGCACAGGCTTAGTTTTGCTGCCTGGACATATCATGAAGTTTCTGTAGTACGCTCCACAGGTGTCAGCAGTCAGAGCACTCTGTACTTTCCAAAATGGAATGGTTCCTGCCTCAAATATTCCCCTCTGCTGAATAATCCATTTTCCAATAGCCCATTGCATATAGAAAGGTTATCTAATTTCTCTTCTCATTCCTGTTATCACAGTTTTTAAAAAGGTGACCTATCAAAATAATTCATAAATAACGAGGAAGCTCCTGCAAGGCAAGATCTTGTGTGCATCATGGATGAAAATCTTATATTTTATCCACAGCAACTTCTGAGGTCCATTTCTCTGCTGGTCCCAGCTCATCTGCTGCTGAAATGCTCATCCATTCCTTGTTTACTTGACCATTTCAATGTTTTCCTAGCTGGCCTCCCAGTTTTCACCTTATGTAAACATGAGCTTATCCAATGCTTAGCTTTCCATATTCTACCTTATAACAAGTCATGTTCACCCATCACCACTCTGCTTACATTGGCATCCAGTCCAGCAATGCTTCCATTTTAAAATTCTCATCCTTGTGTTCAAATTCTTCCATGGCTTCACTTCTCCTTATCTCTGTAACACTCCTCAAGCTTTGCAACCAAGATCTCCGAGCTCCTCAAATTATAGCCTCTCTTTTTTTGTTTTTGTTTGCACAGCCCTGATTTTAATTACTCCACCTGGATCTCTGGATCTCTAGTTGCTAGGTCCTAAGCTCTCAAAGTGCCTCAACAACAAGTTATATTTATAAATATGTAAACCTCTTCACCTCTCTACCTCTCTCTCCTCCTTTAAACACTGCTTAAAACCTATCCCTTTGACCATACTTTTGATAACCTGTCCTAATATCTCCTAAAATTTGATTGATAATGCTCCTGTCGAGAGTCTTGGATGATTTACTATATTAACGGCATTATGTAAATACAAGTTATTGTTGTTCAGTAGGCTGCAATGACAGTGGTCAGCAAACTGTAACAAAAGTCACCTTTAAGATTTTCACATTTTCTAATTATGCAAGACTGTCTTTTACAAAACACTGATATACATGCCTATCAACAGTGGTACTATTTATCTTCTTATACATTTTTGTAAACCCTTCCTTTATACAGATTGGCTTCAACAGATCATGAAATTGCCTAAAAATGTCGAAGGAGCCATAGAGACCATCATTTAAATCGTACTTAACGGTCTTCTTATTCTCAGACTCCTCATCTGGAAAAAAGAATTGAAGATCCCTTAAAACATCCACGGATTGATTTTAAAAATTGTAGCTGTAAATGTTAAAAATGACTATGAATGTAAAGAAGGAAGTTCTTTCTCGCCCTTTTGTTGCCTTTTGCCCCATCTAATATTATACAGTCTGAAAAAGTGAGCTTGTTCCAGGCTTTCTTCTAGTTTCTAATATTTTCTATTTCTAGAATTAATTTTCTGTTTGTGTACTCCCAGGTTGCAGCCTTGCCTCTCACCTGTTTTCATAGGCTATGTGCATCCAATTTCCTGATATGAACTGTGCGCAGGAAAGGTTTTATGATAGGACGGTGCAAGTGGAAATTTTATTCTACTGGTCCTTTCTGATGCTGTGATTTGCAACCAATGGCCACTCTCGCTCTCAGTTAATTTTTTGTGCATGAGAGCTCAGCTACTTTCACCTGGAATGCACTGTCTGAAAGGGCAGAAGCAGACTCAATGGACACTTTCAAAATAGAATTGGATAAATACTTGCAAAGGAAAAAAATTGTAGGGCAATGAGGAAAGAGCAGTGTGATGGGCCTAAATGAATGCTTTCGAAATGTTGGCACAGGCAAAATGGGCCTCCTTCTGTGCTGTATAATTCTATGATTCTATATCACTGTTAGGAGCATCAGAACCCAGTCTGATCCTGTCCACCGCAGAAATTCACACATGACCCCACTTAATAGAGGTTACTGAATAACAATCAGGAGGTAGATCCTGGTTGGCTTATTATCCTTCAGTGGCCTCGAGGTCATTCTTACTACTGATCTTGGCTGAGATCACTAAGTCAACACAGGCCAAGAATGCAACACCAAGCTTTACTAATGTATTGAATCATCAGGCTTTTAGTTACTGTCATGGCTTGAAGCAAACTGGAGCAACTACATTTTCCCTTATTGCCTGTGTGAAGCACCTAACCTCCACCTCATGACTCCTCCGACTCTCTTAATCACTGGAATAAATCCACATCCCATCACTCCCACATGCAACATATTGACACATTAGTTCAATATGCCACTTGTCCATTGAATATTTCAATGATCGCAAAGTTTACCATTGGAGCTGGATTGAACATTTTAAATAATTTTTCTAGCAATAATATTGACCGCCAGTGTGAACGATGATGTAACATAATAACTTACAGGTTCAGCAATTATCTTGACTCCATCTTCTTCAGGAAAGTAAATGTTCAGTGTAGGATTTATCACTGCTGTTAACTGAAACAGGTAAAATAATGGGAGGTTAAGTCAGATAGGTAGCACTTTGGTTTTAAGTGAAGTAGCATTGCGAGCACACACATTAATAAAGATCTCATGCAATTTAATGATTAATAATAGACTAATATATTCTTTCATTAATAATTACAATCATATTGTTTTGAAGAGTGTGACGTTATCTTTCAATATGATCTCTTACAAGAACAGATATAGCTTTTAAGCTCTAATTTTGAGTAATGGGCAATAATGGGTTGTACTGGTCCAAGCCACAGGTGCATCTTTTTGTTTTTTTTCTATTCATTTACAGGATGTGGGTGTCGGTGGCTAGGCCAACAATTATTGCCCATCCCTAATTGCCCTTGAGAAGGTGGTGGTGAGTTGCCTTCTTGAACCGCTGTAGTCCATGTGATGTAGGTACACACGCAGTGCTGTTAGGAAGTGAGTTCCAGGATTTTGACCCAGCGACAGTGAAGGAGCTGTGATATATTTCCAAGTCAGGATGGTGAGTGACTTGGAGGGGAACTTCCAGATGGTGGTGTTCCCATATATCTGCTGCCCTTGTTCTTCTAGATGGTAGCGGTCATGGATTTGGAAGGTGCTGTCTAAGGAGCCTTGGTGAGTTTCTGCAGTGCATCTTGCAGATGGTACACACTGCTGCCACTGTTCGTCGGTGGTGGAGGGTGTGAATGTTTGTGGAGGGTCCCTATGAAATGGGCTGCTTTGTCTTGGATGGTGTTAAGCTTTTTGAATTTTGTGGGAGCAGCACTCATCCAGGCAAGTGGGGAGTATTCCATCACACTCCTGACATGTGCGTTGTAGGTGGTGGACAGGAAGTGAGTTAGTCGTTGCAGGATTCCTAACCTCTGACTTGCTCTTGTAGTCACAGTATTTATATGGCTAGTCCAGTTCAGTTTCTAGCCAATGGTAACCATCAGGATGTTGATAGTGTGGGATTCAGCGATGGTAATGCCATTGAACATTAAGGGGTGACACTTGAGAGCATCACCATCGCTAAATCCCCCATGATTAATCCTGCACTGCAGGGAACAAATTGCATTGACTTTGATGGGAATCCCATCAACTAAGTTGAGAAGACGATTGACACGAGCAACATATTCCCTGAAAGGCCAGCCTGTCAGAATCGTCCCCCCCCCCCCAATATTCCGGCTGGATTATCTGCCCACATTGGCGGGAAAACAACAGCACATAAGCGAAGTGCGCCTGGCGGGCTTCACTTCGCTCGGGATTTGAAGGTTTGTTTGCCTACCTTGCCTCATTCAGCACTCGCAGTCATCAGTGCCAGGCTTCGCAGACAGCACCACATCACTTTTAGGGGGGCTCACAGGCAGGTCTCTACCTACCAGACCAGCGATATGTGGGTGACTTTTCAATGTGAGGGTGTGTGTGTGAGAATGGGTGATGATACCCTTTAAGCTGGCAGTGAGTGAGATGCCAGTGAATGTTGATGGGCTTGAATGTATGAGCTTAGAGTGATGAGATGGTTGCCATAGCCTGGTTGCACGGATGAAATCATTCATCTTATATATGCATTGGATGGCCAACCTCTTCTGTGTAGCATTGGCACTGATCACCACTGCAACCGCATCCCAAGCCTAATTGGTCACACTGCTGCCTACCCTGCAGCCAAAGCGGGGGTAGAAGACATCATGGCGGGCCTCCACAGCATCCAAAAGGTACTCCAGTGACTCATCACTAAACCTGGGGCTGCTGTCTTTTTGCCTTTTGTGGACATCTTCCCTGCACTGGTCCTGGGCTGGAAGCACTGAGATGTGTGTGCGTGGCTGGACTTTAAATATGGCGCCCAGCGTGATGAAGCGGTGAGGCGATGGTGTGGCAGGCAGAAGAAAGCCTGCTCACTATTGAAACGGCGATTTTCCTGGGAATGTATAACTAATGTGGTGGGTTTGGGACGATATGACATGAAAACCCACCATTGCAGCCGACGGGTAAAATGTTGTTTTACCCGCCTGCTTCTGCACTTAATGCAAATCTGGGACGATTCCCCCCAAAGTTACTGACATTAATAATGATGTTTATGTGACTAGGAAAGAGGACAGTGGATAGGAGTACAGCAACACTCCAGGGATATCCTCAAAACACCCCTGAAGAGATCAGATATAACCACTGAGTCCTTGGCTTCATTGTGACTTATCAAAATGGAGAAGGCTCATTCGGGAAGATACCGAACGCATTGAGAGACTTAGTAGAGAACACGCAGATGTGATGTCGAGGCATCGGAGGGAAAGCACAAACTTCCAAACAACCCATCCACCAACCCTTCAAGCACCACATGCCCCATGTGTGGCAGAGTTTGTAGATCACACATTGGAGTTACCAGCCATCTCAGAACCGATTGAACTGGAAACAAGTCATCCTTGATCCCGAGGGATAGCCTAAGAAGGGTTTTAATGGAGACATGTTAGAAGGGCAGGTGAGTAATCCACTCCCAGGAAACAGGCCAGAAATATTTTAAGGAGGTTTCAATTTAAATCTCTTCTTACTTTTTAATGTACTGAGATCAAGCCTCAGGAATCCCAACAGCAAGTGAGTAGGGCCAGGTCTATAATGTAAGTCTCTTCTATTGCACTATTTTTAAGTAAGTGGGAGCAACTGTGTTTATCTTAGGACTAGAAAATTAACTCCAAATGATTGGATCCCCACAATCACACCTTCTGCATGATCAGCTGACCACCCACATTCACACCTTCAGCACGATCAGTCGACCATCCACATTGTCCAATTCACTCTCCACAATATTCAAATCATTCGCCCACTCCCCTCCCTGCAGCTCCCCCACCCCCACCCTGTCTGAGTCAGTCTTGGGTTTAAGCTTCATTCCACAGAACTGAGCACAAATCCAGGCTGACACCAGAGCAAGACTATGCTGCATTGTTGGCTTTGCTGTCTTTCAGATGAGACATTAAATTGAGGCCTCGCCTGCCCTCTCAGATGGAAATAAAAAAATATCTCATGGCATTATTTTGAAGAAGAGCAGGGAACACACCCAGCGTCCTGACCAATTTTTTTCCCGCAATCGATTATCATTATCACATAGGTCTTTGGGGGACTTTGTTGTGCAGAAATTGCTTGCCACAAAGCTCATATTACAACAGTGAGTAAACTGCAAAGTACTTCTTTAGCTGTAAGGTGCTTGAAACATCCTGAGCACATGAAAGGAGAGATATAAATGCAAGTCCTTTTCCTTTTTGTGGAATAAACCATTCCTGATAGAGATGTTGTGTGCAAATCATTGAGGCAGTAGATAGCAAAACTCTTGGGCAGCCAATCTTGTGAAGTGTAAGTGCTAAAGACAGCTTTCCCCTGACATGTACAGGTACATGTCGAGTGGTCGATTAATTCAGATGTGACCAAAATGCTTGAAGGGTTATCATAATCATATAGGAACATAGGATTTAGGAGCAAGACTAGGCCATTGGGCCCTTTGAGCTTGCTCCACCATTCAATAAGATCATGACGGATCTGGTTGTGGTCTCAGCTCCACTTTCCTGTCTGCCCCCATAACTCTTGACTCCCTTGTCTAACAAAAATCCATCTAACTCAGCCTTGAATAAGTTTAAAGATACAGTCTCCATTACCTTCTGGGGAAGAGAATTCCACATTCTAATGGCCATCTGAGAGAAGAAAAATTCTCCTCACCTCTGTCTTAAAAGGGAGACCTCTTATTCTTAAGCTATGTCACAGGTTCTAGTTTTTCCCACAAGAGGAAACAACCTCCCAGGATTCACCTTATCCGATCCCCTCAAGATCTTATATGTTTCAATAAGTTCACCTCTCATTCTTCTAAACTCTAATGGGTATAGGTCTAAGGTGTCCAACCTTTCTTCTTAAGATAAGCCCTTCATCCCAGGAATGAGTTAATTGAATATTCTTGAAACTGCTTCTAAAGCAATCATATTTTTTTCAAATAAGGAGACCAGAACTTCATACAGTACTCCAGATGTAGTCTCACTAAGGCCATGTACAGCTGCAGTAAAACTTTCCCACTTTTATATTCCATTCCTCATGCAATAGATGCCAATATTCCATTTGTCTTGCTAATCATTTTCTGTACTTGCATACTAACTTCATGTGCTTCATGTACCAGGACATCCAGATCCCTCTGTACCATCGAGTTCTGCAATCCCTCTCCATTCTAACAGTATACAGGTACCGGACCCCTTATCTGGCGCCCCAAAATCTGGAAGGACCTGAAAACTGGCTACATTCGAATCTGGCACCTTGGATAACAATTGCAATAAAACCCTTTTATTCCTAATTTTTCATACTTTATTTTATGTATTATGGGTACATGCTAAGACTAGGACCCAAATTCCATAAAATCCCCAAATCTGGCACACATCCGGTCCAGAGCTTCACGGATATGGGGTTCAGTACCTTGTCCTGTTTTCCTATTCTTTTTGCCAAAATGGACAAGTTCAGGTTATACCGCATCTGCCAAATTTTTGCCGACTCACTTAACTTATCTATATCCCTTTGCAGACTCTATCTCCTCTTGACAACTTACTTTCCTACCTATCTGGTGTTATTGGCAAATTTAGCTACCATACATTCAATCCCTCCATCCAAGTCATTGATATAGATTGTAACTAGTTGAGGCCCCAGCATTGATCCCTGTGGCACTCCCCTAGTTACAGCTTGCCAATCCGAAAAAGACTAATCTATCCTGACTCTCTGCTTCCTGTTAGCTGACCAATCCTCTATCCGTGCCAATATGTTACCCCCTACACCATGTGCTCTTATCTTGTGTAGTAACCTTATCAATTGCCTTTTGAAAACCCAAGTCCACCACATCTGTAGGATTCCCTTTATCGACCTGGAATGTTACTTTGTCAAAAAACTTCTAATAGATTAGTTAAACACAATTTCCCTTTCACAAAGCCATGTTGACTGCCTGGCCACATCGTGATTTTCTAAGTTTCTTGCTATAATCTTCTCAGTAATGGATTTGCGCACTTTCCCTAAAACAGATGTTAGGCTAACTGGCCTATAGTTTCTTGCTTTCTGCCTCTCCCCTTTCTTGAATAAAAATCTTACATAAGCTATTTTCCAATCTACTGGGACCCTTCCAAAATCTAAGGAATTTTGAAAGATCATAACCAATGCATCTACTAATTGCAGCCACTTCTTTTAAGAGCCCAGGATGCAGGCCATCTGGTTCTGGGGACTTGTCAAGCTTTAGCTCTAATAATTTTTCCAGCACCTTTTCCCTAGTGATGATGATTATCTAAAGTTCATCTCACCCCCTCCCTATCACCTCTTGATTTTCAATTACTTTTGGGAAGTTTTCTACGTCTTCTACTGTGAAGGCAGACACAAAATATCTGTTCAAAGCCTCTGCCATTTCTTCATTTTCCACTATCAATTCCCAGACTCACTCTGTAGAGGACCATCACTAACTTTCGTTACTCTTTTCCTATTCCTAAAATACTTGTAGAAAATCTTACTCTCTGTTTTTATATTAACAGCTAGCTTTCTCTCACACTCTACTTTCTGCTTCTTTATTATTTTTTTAGTCATTCTTTGTTGGTTCTTGAAGTCTGTCTAATCCTCTGACCTACCACTAATCTTTGCAGATATGAACAGTGTTTCTTTCAATTTGATACTATCTTTAACTTCCTTATGTAGCCACGCATGATGCATCCTTTTCAAAGAGCCTTTCTTTCTCACTGGGATAAATCTTTGCTGAGAGTTATTAAATATCTCCTGAAAAATGTTTGCCATTGTAACTTTACTGTCCTATATTTTAACCTAGTTTCCCAGTTCACCTTATCCAGCTCTGCCTTCATTCCCTCATTGTTACCTCTGTATAACCTTATAACTCTAGTCATGGACCCACACTTCGTGTTTTCAAACTCAATATGAATTCGATCATGTTGCAAATGCTGTCACTTAGAGGCTCCTGTACTATGAAGTTATTGATTAACCCTGTCTCATGGCACATTCCCAGCTCTAACATAGCCTGCTCCCTGGTTGGTTCTAAAACGTACTGCTCTAAGAAATTGTCCTGAAAACACTCTATGGACTAGTTTTTCAGCCTGCCTTTGCCAATATGATTCTCCCAATCTACCTGTAGATTAAAGTCACCCATGATTATTATGGAACCTTTCTTATATGCCTCAGTTATTACTTCCTATATGCACTGTTCAACAGTATAACTACTGTCAGGGGGCCTGTAAACTACTCCCACAAGTAACCTCTTACCTTTCCTTTTTCTTATCTCTAAGAATCTCTAATCAAACTCTTTCTACATTCTGATCTTTCAAGCTGAGCTTGTCTTTCAGTACTGAACCAATGCCACCCTTAATTAACAGAGTTACACCGCCACCTACTCCTAGCTTCCTGTCATTCTGATATGTCAAATACTCTTCAACATTCAGGTTAGCATTGGTCACCTTTCAATGTCTCTGTAATGCCTATCATATTATACATATTCATCTCTGTGCTAAAAAAATCATCCCTTTTTAACAAATGCTGCATGCATTCAGATAGAAGGCCTTAAAGACCATAAGATGATGACTATAAGAGGATGTAGGAAGTAGAAGTATAGGAGTAGAAGTAGGCCATTCGGCCCATCGAGTCTGCTCTACCATTCAATGAGATCATGGCTGATCTGATAATCCTCAACTCCATTTCCTGCCTTTTCCCCATAACCCTTAATTCCCTTACTGATTAAAAATCTGCCTATCTCAACCTTGAATATACTTAACAACCCAGCCTCTAAAGCCCTCTGCAGTAAAGAATTCCACAGATTCACTACCCTCAGAGAAGAAATTCTTCCTGATCTCTGTCTTAAATGGGTGACCCCTTACTCTGATATTATGCCCTCTGGTCCTAGGCTCTTCCACAAGTGGAAACAACCACTCAGCATCTACACTGTCAAGCCGCTTAAGAATCTTATCTGTTTCAATAAGGTCACCTCTTATTCTCCTAAACGCCAGTGAGTACAGGCCCAACCTACTCGACCTCTCCTCATAAGAAAATCCCTCCATACCCAGGATCAACCTAGTGAACCTTCTCTGGAATGCTTCCAATGCCAATATATCTTTCCTTAGATAAGGAGGCCAAAACTATTGGGAAAACTATTCACAGTATTCTAGATGTGGCCTAACTAGTGCCTTGTATAGTTTTAGTAAGATTTCCTTATTTTTATACTCCATTCCCTTTGAAATAAAGGCCAACATTCCATTTACCTTCCCCGTTACCTGAGCTTGTATGTTAGCTTTTTGTGATTCATGCACGAGGACCCCCAAATCCCTCTGTGCTGCAGTCTTTCTCCATTTAAACAGTATTCAGCTCCTCTATTCAACCTGCCAAGTGCATAACCTCACATCTTCCCACATTATATTCCATCTGCCAAGTCTTTGCCCACTCACTTAAACTGTCTAGGCGATAGTACATTAACTTCCCTCATCCAAGTCATTGATATATATTGTAAATAATTGTGGCCCCAGCACTGGTCCCTGTGGCACTCCACTTGTCACAGGTTGCCATCCTGAAAATGCCCCCCTTATCCCAAATCTCTGTCTTCTATTAGTTAGCCAATCCTCTTTCCATGCTAATATACTCTCCCCAATGACAAGCGTTCTTATCTTATTAAGTAGCCTTATGTGCAGTACCTTATTCAATGCCTTTTGGAAATCCTAATATATTACATCTACTGGTTCCCCATTATCTATCCTGCATGTTACCTCCTCAAAGAATTCCAATAAAATTGTTAGGCCTGATTTCCCCTTCATAAAGCCATGCTGACTCTGCTTGATTATATCATGCATTTCTAAATGTTCTGCTTTACATCCTTTATAATAGACTCTAACATTTTCCCAATGACAGATGTTAAACTAACGGGCCTACAGTTACCCGTTTTTTTGGCTCCCTCCCTTTTTGATTAAGGGTGTTACCTTGGCAATTTTCCAATCCTCTGGGACTTTTGCAGAATCTAAGAATTTTTGGAAGATTACTACCATTGATTCTTGTGCTACAACACCCGTTAGATTGTGGAAACAAGGCAACCAGGTTTAGGAGTCACTGCATACAGTAAACAATTTCTTAATTTCTATTTCTGTGTATAGTCCTTCAAAAATGTTACATGACTTCTTAATCAATTTAATATAGAGAAAAGCAATAAACGCAGGAATTCCAGTAAGTTTGCAATAATAAAAGTAACTGACTAGTACCTGACACCAATTATTAGTGACTCCTGTGTTGGCTCAGCATGTAAAAGCAAAGAACAACAGCACCTCTTCACATCCTTGTAAAGAACTTCACAGCCAACCGATTATTTTTGAAATTCAGCAATTGTTGCTAGATAGACAAAACCAGTAGCCTATTTGTGTACAGCAGGGTAAATTTACACAATAAATTTTGGTGGTGTTGGTTAAGAAGTATCACTGATTGGGACATCAGGAGAATTCCCTGCTCTTCTTTGAATATCTCTGTAGGCTGATCAATCTGGTACATATGCCTTTCAGCTTTCTTTGAGATTTCTCTCTTTCTCAGCTAACAAATGCATTTTGTTCAAATTTACAAGTACTTTGCCACATATGATGCCAGTGACCTGGTTTAGGTGGCTGCTTTCCAGGAGTTCTGAATTTTTTACGAGCGTTTATGGTTTCTCAGCTTTCCAATGATCATCTCTTTTGACAGATTCTAATCTCATAAACACCATTTAGAAATTCAAATTTTTTGTTTTGCACTTTTCTTGAATCTGTTGTCTGACATTTAACATGCTCTGGTCAGACATTTATGATCAATCATAAATACTCTTGGACAGACTTTCCAACTAGCAAATAATACCAGGACGAATGACAAAACAGAACGTGGCTATCAGTTTGCATTAATTCTTTATCTTTGTTGAAGAAAGTATAGTTTCTGCCTAGTGTTGGGACTCTTATCCTGTTCTATTTTCTTTCATTACTTAAAGGCAGTTATCAGTTGAAACACCAGCAGAATCAGTTCCTTGTCTTTAACAAACTCATATTACATAATCCAACATCAGTATTCCCATTCAAAATGTACAACACAAAGTGCTAATCACTCAAACCAGCTGGGCAGGACATGTCGCTCATAGCCTGACAACAGACTCCCAAAGCAACTGCTCTACTTGGAGCTCGGTCACGGCAGGAGGCTCCCAGGAGGATAGCGGAAATGCTTTAGTTATGTCCTGAAGAGATCAAACACCTCCACTGACTAACCAACAAAAAATGGTTTATTTGGAAAGATACTGAACACATTGAGAGGCTTCGTCAGGAACATGCAGAGGCAAAGTTGAGGTGTTGGTGAGAGTGCACAAACCTTCAAACAACTCATCTACCCAACTCTCCTCTCCAAGCATCATATGAACTGCATGTGGCAGAGTCTGCAGATCACACATTGTACTTATCAACTATCTCAGAACCAATCGAGCTGAATTGGATGCAAGTCATCCCTGAACCCGAGGGACAGTCTAAGAAAGAGAAGAAGACAACACGATTCTATTTATATGATTCTTCATTGTTGAGTTCACAACTCAGCTACCAAGCTATACCATTCCAGCCTGACTATTGCGAACAATGGCTTGCTCTGAACATTTATACCAATTCTAGCTTTTGATCCCTACATTTCATTCATATCAACACTAGTTTACAACACATTAAAAGATGCACAATGGTAACCATGGATAAAACACAGTGAAGAAGGCACATGAATCAATCTCTCCCATTGATTCCATTACCATGGCTAGAGATCTACCCAAGCACTTTATTACTATAAAGAATGACCAAAATATGTCCAAAACCTTAAAATATGAAAGAGTAACTTAACCCATTTGTTCAGCATTTCATCTGTTAACAAAGCATCCATGTTCAGCAGAATTAAAAGCTATTTTGATCCATTGTATGATGCTCCCATAAACAGAGAGGTATGTTGAAATACATATGAACCCACATTCTCACACTTCCTCATTTCTTTTCTCTATGATTTTCTCTGGGATCTGTCTGGATAACACTTATGCAGTCATTTCAGTCTGTTCAACAGCACTGTCCAGTTACATTGAGCTGAAACAAAACCTGCATAAGAACTTGGTGTATTATCATGTTTTCCACACCAGCACCTGTCAGGCTCCATCTGAATAATGACTCACACCAGCGCACATGTCTATCCTGATCCAACATTGTGCAAACATTCTCAATTTCAGCCGTGTGATGGTTAATGTCTACAAAAACCGCTTGATTCAACTAGTGAAGCTATTGAAAACTTTTACTCTATTTCCACATTGCCTTCTTCCAAGTAACAACATGTTTAGGATCAAAGTAGGGAATTGCACCAAACTCAGGGGGCAGAACCTTTTGGTTGGTGGTGGTCGCAATTGGTGGGTCCAGGATCGACCAGGGAATTGACTACTGACCGTGATCGGCCCCCGACTATGATTTCACGCTGGCTGGCCAATTAACGGCCAGCCAGCGTGAAAGGTGTGCTGAGAACCTCAGCGCTGCTGGGTGGGGGCAGGAGGAGGGCAGGTGCTAAAGTCAGCGCGGGCATGGGTGGGCACTGACAGAAAGCTCCCTGAAGGCAGAGAGCTGCCTCAGGGAGTTGAAGACCTGAAAAGCATGAAATAAAGTTTTTAAATTCTGGAAAAAAAATGTGCAAGCATCACAATTAGCCACCTCAGCATACACATGATAAAACTACAGCCCATAGATTTTTATTTTCCTTTATTTAATAATAGAAACCTCATCCGCCCTTGGATGAGATTTCTTGAATAATGCAGTTTGCCTGGTTGGTTTGCCTGTCCACCAACCATAAGGTTGGATGGACCATGAAAAATCGGAGACAATTGCACCTTTAATTACCTTAATTGGCCTCTTAATTGTCGGCGGGTGCACTTCCGACTTTTGTGCTCGCCCGCCAACTGAAGTATCTTGCACAATTTCGTGTCCAATCAGATCAGACATACGCCAGCCCACGAGCTAAAAATTCTGCTCAGAGTCTCAGGATATTATTTTAAAGTTTGTTGACTGTGGTCAATTTGTGTCACTAGAATTATAAACTACCAAAACCCACAATTAGAACTACAAGATGCAACTCCCATGTGGATGCATAACTGTATCTGATCATTAGTGACAACAAACCTGTGAAAACGACTAAAATTATGTACACACTTATAATAAAATAATTTGCCATTGAACTAAGTAAACCAGTGCAAGCACCTATGGATCCCAAAGTAACAAATAGCAGTAACCTTCAGGTAAATTGTCAACATGAAATTTGTTGCTTGGTTAGTTAAAAACAGAATTAATGTTATAATGGAAAGCACAAAAACAACACATGGCTGGTTGTGGAGTTAATTTCTCTACATTTCAAAAGAAGTCAAACCCAGATATCATCAATCAATGAGCTGTGTCAGGTTCTTTTTGCCTCAAAGTAAACTTAAAACTTAAATACTCTGTGAAACAATTTGTGTTACAATCCAACTGCAAGATGCCAACAGATTGTTATCATCATGGCAGCAGAGGTTCCACCTTTCCTTCTTTTGACTGGTCAAACATTTTAGAATCACAAGATAATTAAACAATCAGGATTAATTCAAATCAGTCACTCCTTGGAATTGATCAGAAATTCAATAATCAGTTAATTATCTGGCCCTCTCATATCCAGAAGTAGAAATTTTAACATAATTTATAATAACCAGAATTTCATTGTGACCCACAATGAAGGTCAAATTCTCACAATTTAATAGATTAAACAACACCAATTCCAATTTAATTCAGACCATAATTTTAAACCAAATACAATACATGTTGAAAAATGTGAGTCCATAGACAGTGACACAGAAACATTCACAAATGCTTTCGAAAAGTAAATTGCTACATCTTTTCCTTTCCTTTCTTTAGGTGCCTTTCTGAATTACTGTAAAAAACTGAATAAAACAAAACAGATGGTTAGATTTCATTACAAAGGTAGAACTTCAACATTCCAGCACAAAGGCCTGGATTTTCATCCTCAAGGCAGACACCAGGAGTTGGGAAAATTCCTGGCTTAGCCCGCCTGCCATGGAGAAGGTGCCGGCAAAGACAGGATTTTCATTGTGGGGGGGGGGGGGGGGGGGGTGGCGGTAGGGGGGCGGGGTTAGTTCTCAGGGGCTGAGGGCTGCAGGTGTGGGCTGCAGTCAGGCCAGTCAACTTGGGGCTGCTGGATACTGAGGTGAACTGGTTAAAAGACCCGCCTTGGTGCTGCTGGACTTTGCAGTTATAATTAAAAAGGTAATTATAACTGGACAGTTATAATTAAAAAGGTAATGTCCTCAAGCCCTCACCCCTCCTAGCCTCTCATCCCTACACATTGCCCATGCCCCATGCCCCCCATCCACCCCTTATGGCCCTTCATGCCAAGCTATGACACTTCCATGTCCATTTGCCCACTATGCACTTTATAGAAGCAATGAACCCCATAGTGACAATAGGATGTGTTAAAAAAAACTTTAAAAACAGTCATTCATTGATCACTTTCCACTTATATAAAAAAAACCCCTCCTTTTTACCACAGGGCAGTAAAAGTGTCAATCATCCAGGGCCTTTAAGGTTTCAATAGCTGAAACTTCAGGCACTTGAAACCTCTTAATCTTGTGTAAATAAACATTGCTAAATAGAGGGAAGAGATCAGAGAAAGGGTTGCCAATCCAGCAATGTTTTCTCTGGGGCTCAGGAGTTTTAGTACTCCAATAGATGTCTGGCTCTCAGCCAAGAATACATAATGAGGCTTGGCTGAGAGCCCAGAAATCCATTAGTCTGTTGAAATGCCTAAGCCCCAGTGAAAACATTGTTTTATTGACAGCTCTGGCTCCATAATAAGGGGGTGGGCAGGCGCCAAAACTGTCAGCATACCCGCCATATTTAAGTGAATAATCAATTAGGCTTTTTGATAATTCGCTGCCATAAAACATTTGGCATGGGCAGCAGGGCAGAAGTGGTGAGAACGATTTTTGAACTTAAATGTTTAAATGGTGGGAAGTGGGAGGTCACTCTTTGGGTGCCGCCTTTGCCAATCACAGTGTGCCCCCCTGCCATCTAGGTCGAACCCCTCCTTCCTTCCGACCCTCCCCGTCCCCTAAACTCACTCCCTCTGCATCTCTACCTCACCTACCCAAACCCCCCCCCAGCCCTGGATCTCTGACTCATCTGTTCCGGGGATCCATGGACCTTGATCTTTTCTTTCTGAAGTCCCGGCAGCAGCCACTGATGCCTTCCTGGCTTTGCCGGGATTGATGGAGCTGCCGGCCAACCAGATTGGTCAGCAGCTCCAGAGGGCAGGACCACCCGCAATGAGGGATGTAAGTCCCATTCAACCCGCCAATCAACCCCACAATGCTTTGTGGCTGTAAGGCAGGTCAGTATGGAATATATTAGTTCCATGCCAATGTGGTTTCTCGTGGGGGACAGAGGGGTGCAAGGTAGCGTGGCATCCACCCCGCCTCATATTGTTCCACTCATAACTTTAAATAAGTCTTTGCAGATCAGGAATCTACCTCACTCACATATACTCACACTCAAACTGAAAATAAAACCAAGTTTCCTTTTCCTTTAAAGGAGAGCATGCTGCCCACTCTTTTCTGTCAGCAGTTTTAATTTTTGCTGTGGGTCTCTTTAACATCTTTCTTTACTTCTAACCATCTTCCCTAACCCAGGGTTTTCTTTTATGTAACTCTTTTACAACATTTGAATATTGTAACTCCACAACGTTTTCTTGTTTTAATGCCATCTAATGTGATGCCTCCTCACTCACACCAGGAATCCCCAAAACCGCTAAAGGTAGTATTATCTTCATGACCTCCTTTGGGAATGAAGGATTTACAGTCAGGTTCTTGCCATATCCACCCTAATGCACTCCTCTGACTCACCATATTACTGGAACATTGAGTGCAGCGTTCCGGAATAACATATAACTGAGGAGCTGAAAAGGTATCTAACTACACCTTCTTCCTATCTAATGCTGCCACGTGAGCAGTGCGGGTCTGGGATTCTGAAATCGAAGTAGATAAAGGAGGTGCAGCCGGAAATGGTGGCCTCAATCCCTGCCCAAGTTTTCAAGTCTTGGAGCTGGTGGATTCTCCAAACACCACCAGGCTTCATCAATATATGTCTCCACTGAGCAAACTAATACCACCACTTGCTGCCCTTCCCTCCCCTTCACAGGAAGTAGGAGCCCCTCTAACTACTATACCTGCCTGGGTCTCTGCCAGCTTTGCATGTTGATTCCTTGCTCTAAATCATGACTCCTGTTCTGTTTATTTGCCATTGCAGTATCTGAACAGTACTGGCTGCTCCAAACACTTGCAATCTCAAATTTTCTATCTTTGATTGTCTGCCACTAGTCAGTCTGTAGGTTTTGCAACTTCTTTAGTTCTGGCCTCAGCTTCTTAACTTCTGAGTTGCCAGTTTTAGGTACTGTGGGTGGAATTCTCCCATTCCCGTCAGTGAGAACTTCGGTCCCACTGATGTGAACATTCTGGCATGAAATTCTGCAATGCTCAGGTGTCCCTAATGTATGCTCTGAAGGATCTCGAGTCTGAGGACTCCAGGTATGACTGGCCCTTCATCATAAATCAGCAAGTCATCTATGACACTGAAATCTCTTCGTTGATTAAAGCATTGCTTCAGGATGAGATTATTTGGAACATATTCTGGCCATCCTGTGATGAGATACTCCCAAATTTGAGCACATTCGTCATCTGCTTTTTGTGCCTCTCAAATTTCTTTTAGCCTCTGCCTTGTTGCTGATAGAAATTTTGTTGTTAGTGAAGTATTGGGCTTGACATCTTCGACAAAATTTATGTCCTCATGTTTGGGCTTTTCAACAGAAGTGTATGATAATGCATCTGCTGTTGTTTGTTCTTTTCCTTGGACATACTCGGTTATAGCATCGTACCTCATCAATCTCAAATGAAATCTCTGCAAACTTGGTATCATTGCTAATTCTTTAGCATTTAATAACAGAATCAATGGTTTATGGTCTGTCTCAATGGTAAACTTTAGGCCTAAGAGATAGTTGGCAAACTTTTCATAAGCCCATGTAGCTGCAAATGTTTCTTTTTCAAATACAGCGTATCTTTGTTCCATTTCAGTAGTCCACTGAACTGCGTTTACCATCTCCCTGAGTCTAAAAGAATACTGCTCCTATTCCAGTCAATGATGCACCTTTTGCAACTATCGTAGGCAGCTCTGGATCATAGTGAGTCAATATAGCTGGTGAAATGATCATCTCTTTTATCCTTTTGAATGTAATTTTCTGATTTTCTTCCCAACACCATGCTTGGTCTTGCCTAAACAATTGTCTTAGTGGTTCACTTACATGTGCCAGATTAGATAAGAACATTGCTTCTTGATTGACCATTCCCATGAAGCATAGAAGCTCTGTGACATTGTAAGGTCATGGAAATTCTTTGATTGCCTTGTTTTTTTGTGGATCAACCCTGATGCCTTATGTGTGAATGATGTGCCCCAGAAATTTAATGGCTGGTTGTGAGAGCTTACATTTATTATTAGCCCTGCTTCTTGCAAGCATTGCAACACTGCTCTCACTCTAGCATCATGCTCTGGTATAGTGGACCTGTGGATCAGGATGTCATCCATGTGACAGATGACCATTTCTAATCCTTCTAGAATGCTCGTCATTATCCTCTGAAAAATCTCTGGTACTGATGTGATACCGAAGGGTCGTCAATTGAAGAGATATCTCCCAGACAGTGTGATGACTATTGTCAGTAATTTGAATTCCTCATCTAAAGGTAGTTGCCAAAAGCCACTGTTTGTGTCTAGTTTCATAAAAACTGTGCTTTTTCCTTGCTTTGCCAGACTGTCATTCAGTGATGCAATTGAGTGGATCTCCCTTTCCACAGCTTTGTTTAACTGTGTGAGGTAAACACAGATTCACAGTGAGCCATTTGGTTTCAGCACTGGAACCATACTTGAACACCAACTTGTAGGTTTTATTAGAGCTGAGATTATTCTCTGATGCAGCATTGACTCAATTTCTTGCTTCACCTTCTATAAAAGTGGGTGTGCAACTTTGCTTAGGGTGAACAAGCTCAATGTTTGGCACCGGGTCTCGAAGTGATGTGATAGGCTGATTTCAGCTTCCCAAGCTCAGTAATACATTTGGAAATTCTGTCCTGAATTATTTTGGTTTGTCTTGGCTTCCCAATTCTTTTACTTTATAGATATGTCATAGATCTGTGCAATTTTTTTGGCTTAATAGGGAACACTCTTGGTTTTGGATTATATGCAAAATTTTTGTGATTTCTCTTCCTTTATACTGAAGTGTAGCAGTCAGTTGTCCCTTGACCTTCTGTTGAATGCCTCCGTGGAATTGTATGGTCAATAGCTGGAGGAAGTTTTGCTTTAGCCACTGTTCTGTGTCTAAAAGAACTGAAACTCCTGCTTCAGTGTCTAATTTAAAGTTTGTTTTTTGTCCGTTGACCACAATGTCTGTGCTCAATTGTTCCCATTAAACCCTGCAAGTTCTCCCAAGAACGGCATTTCATCATTTTTTGCATTTTCAATTTCTTGAATGCTACTTGCTTTACTTGGTTTCTCCTTAAATTTCTGAGTTGGGAGCTTTTTGATGCAGCATACAGCTTTAAAATGTCCTCTCCTCTTACAGGAATGACACTCCACATTTTTGGCAGGACACTCTTCGCCCTTATGCGGCCTTTTCCCGCCACATCGAGAACACTGAGTAATGGCAGCATCCGCGGCCTCTTTGCTCATGCCCTGTGTTTGATTAGGTGCGCTGCTACTTCTGGGGTGTACAAATGGCACTACATCAGTTGTTTTTCTCAACGCAATCTCCCTGTCACCTCAAATAAACACACAATTTTGCTTCTGGCTACCTTGTTGACTGAACAGCCTTCTATAGCATTAAATCTTCCCTCGACTGTAGAAAATCCGATAAAATCTCATCTAAAACTCCTACAACAATGCAATTCCAAATTAATTAGTCTTTCACGGCTCCATATTCGCAATTCTTAGCTAGTCGATATAAATTGTTAATGAAGGAATCTTCGCATTCTCCCAGTCTTTGGGTACGTCTGTTAAACTTCACCCTTTCTATGATTGTGTTCCTTCTAAGGAATATGTATCAAAAACTTTTATAACCTCCTCGTATGTGTAAGAAATTGGGGTCTTTAATAAAGTGGTAACTTCTGCATTGTATAAAATTTCTATGAGATTAGCTAAACAGCATTGATTCTCTCACTGGAAAGGTAATTTCTAAACACTTCAACTTCTAAACAGTCCCTAGTAACAGCAAGGTCACTTGGTTCAGGCTGGCATGTTGACATTCTTAAGTTGATAGGATAGCATCTTATGTACCCCCTTATCTATGCATGTGTTTAGAAAGGGCCAGGAAATGACCCTCAGCATGATGTAAACTAAAAAGCTGACCTCAAGCAGGGTGACGAGCTGGGGAGGAGGTAACCTCCCTGACATTTTGGGTACCTGTCCCGTATCCATTGGTCAGAAGGGTTTGATTAGATGATTGACACTGGGTAAGCTACCAGCCCTAAGGAAAAGGGTATATTAACAAATGCTCAGGGACAGGCGCCAGGTGCTAGTGAGGTGCTATGCTCATCAGGCAGCCACCTTCTTCAGAAGGAAGAGGAAGAAGAGGAGAAAAAAGTCCGAGAGAAAAGTTCCCTGACACTTTCGACTAGAGAGCAGAATGCTGCCATCACAAGCTACTGAGATCAATACACTATATACCAACTACCTGCTCATCCTGCGGGATCAGTAAATCGCTCTTAACTGTCTCAGGTTGTATAGTTTTTCTGTCTATCTAATTAACGCATCGTATCTAAACTGTTGCTTCTTAATAAACTTAATAAACTATCTTAAAATTACTTACAAATAATCAGCTGCCTATCTGCGGCCTCGAATCCAAAAATCTTACATATGTCACTACTTCTTTAACGGCCTATCTGACCAATGCGTCAAACTGACCTGTTCCTTGCTTCCTTCTCAGCTAGTCCCAAAGCTGTTCTGTACCTGGTAAAACTTTGATGCCAGTTTTGCCACTTTTCAGCTTGATCCAGGCTTTCTTTGTTTTGGAAGTACTCTAGTAGAGGTAAGATTTTCTCCATGTTTATCTTCACTCCAGTCTTTCTTTGAGTTCTGTTGGCGTTTTTCCCACACTGTCCTTTCTTTGCTGTCATTTTCTTTGTTGCTTTTTCAGTCACAGGCCCTTTTTCCCTCTTAAGACCTTCTCAACTTCTCAAGACCTTCAGCCTTGCTGGGATTTTTACTCAGTGCTTTTCCCACCCTCTTTACTGCTACCACCATCTGTTATCATTGTTGTGGGTTTTAGCTTAGGCATTCCTTGGGAGCTTAGGATGGATAGAGACTGTTGGAGACAAGGCTGTTGGGAAACTTCATTTTATTAAACATTCTTCCAACTATATACAAGACAAGGCTTAATGTGAGGATTCACACAGAACCATCTCTTAGTAGGCTCTGCTGTCATGTGATCTTACATCACTGATTATGTAGACTGTATATCTAAATATTTAACATTAATCCTTTACATTACATTGGGACTTAAACTCCAAAAAAAGAATTCATGTTGAAATATCATGTCTGAAACATCACATTGGATCACCATCAGTTGTAGCAATCACCGAATCAGTTCCTTGCCTTTAATGAGCTCATGTTAGACGATTCAACATGAATATTTCCAATCAAATTATACCAATTCCACTTATATGATTCTTTATTATTGAGTTCACATTTCAGTACAGAACTCAAGCACCATACTATACCATTCCAACCTGACTACAACAGAGGTTTGCTAATAAAACAAAAGCAGAAAATGCTGGAAAAACTCAGCAGATCTAGGAGCATATGTGGAGAGAGAAACAGAGTCTATATGACCCTTCTTCAGACTTTGTTTCTCTCTCCAGACGTGCTGCTAGACATGCTGAGTTTTTCTAGCATTTTCTGTTTTTGTTTCAGGTTTCCAGCATCTGCAATTTTTGCTTTTATCTTAGTGGTTTGCTCTAAACACTTATACCAATTCTGGCTTTTGTTCTCTACATTCCATGCATATCAATATAGTTTATAATTCATGAAAAGACACACAATAACTTGTGATAACACAGCCAAGAAACATATTCCATCAATCTCCCCAAGGTTTTGTTACCATGGTTACAGATCCACCCATACACTTTATTACGCCAATACTATAAACAGTTACCAACAAAAATTTAAGACTCGGATGGGTAATGTTCCCACTTTTTCTGCATCTCATCCTTTAACAAAGCATCCCTGTTCAGCAGAATTAAAAGCTGCTTTGGCCTATCGTATGCTGCTCCCATGAACAGAGAGGTACACTGAAATACATGTGAACCCACGTTCCCACACCTACTTCAATTTACTCCTCTTTAGGTGTCTTGCTTTACCCACAACTGAAATATTTATGATGAGTCAGAAGGTTGTGGGTTCAAATCCTGCTGCAGGGAACTAAGTGTAAAACCTAGGCTGACATTTCAGTGCAGCTCTGAGTACTGTACGACCAAAGGTGTCATCTTTTGCATGAGAAGTTATATCAAGGTCTTGTCTGCCAAGGTATATATAAAACATGCCGTGGCACTATTTTGAAGAAGAGCAGAGGAGTTTTCCTCATTATCTTGACCAATATTTATCTTTCAGCAGTGAATACAGTTCAAAATGTACTAAATGATTATAAAGAAGTTCAGAATATCCTGAGATTTTGGAAGCGCTTTATAAATGTAAGTTATTTCTTTTTTCTGCCTTACATGCAAAAACTCTGGTAATGAAAGCAGTTTCCTATTTGAGCTGTTTCACGTTTTTTTCATCCCTGTTAAGAAGTGTCCGAAGCTTCCAAATATCCACTATCATTAATGTTGAGCTTGGAATGGTACCCAGTGAAAAGGGGAAACAAGTAATTTATGCAGCACTTTTTCTGGTCTTTTCCCAATTCAGGTCAAGGAACAGTGGCCAGAATTTAGCATGACCTGGAGGGGTCACAGAAGCAGAAGTGGAAGTGGGTGCCGAAGGCCTTTCTGCTCCAATCTTTGCTCCAACAATGATCACATGCCAGATGGCCAATTAGCCGCAGGAAGGCGTAGTCACTGATGAATAGTCATGGAAGGTCGGCTCCAGTGGGGACAGGCTGTGACTTGGAAAATGGTGCTGAGTTTTACGCTGGGGCCTGCCCCTACTTGATCAGTTCATTCCGCAACAATTCAATTGCCATTGTACCATTCATCAGGACAGAAGTCCTGCCACCAAGAGCTGCCGGCTAAATAAGTGGCCAGTGGTTCTGGCGTCTCAGCAGCGCCACCGGAACCAGATGGAGTGAATGCTGTAGCTCTGTAAGGTGGCGTATGCCTCAGTGAGGATGTGCAAGGATTCAGCTGAGACCTGCATTGCACTGGCCACGAGGCTGCAGCAAGCTCACTGAAGGGGGTTGGTCTCTGTAGTCAGAGCATTGAAATGCATCTCATGTGTCTCCACAGGAGAAGAAGGCATATAATGGGAGAGAAAGGGCAAGGAGCAGTGGCGGTGACCCCCTCATAGCCATCCTGATGCCATTGGAAGAAAAGGTGCTGTAGTTCTCTGGCCACCAGCAAGGCTCACAGACAGTGAGACTGACAGGCGGGGTGGGGGGAGTGACAGGTGAGCACGGGGGATTGTTGCACGCTTCCAGTTGCAGACGTGGGTGAGACGTAGCGAACCCTGTGTACATCTATCTAGAGTATCACACAGGACTGACCTTTCTGTTTTCTCCCTCAGGTAAATCACAAGAACAGCCAGGCAACATCTCCAGGGATTATCCGTCCGCCTCTTAGGAGGAGGAGGGAACCCCAAAGGTTGCAGTGTCATATTCTTACCATGCACCGTCCACCAGCGGAGATACTATCATCTTGATGGACCTGGGCACTCGTAGGGAATTGGTATAATAACAACACAAGTGCTGGACCAGCTGTCAGAGGTAATGTCAGCCAAGACTTCTGACACTCAGAGGACTCTGGGGGTGGGGTGGTCAGGGGGTAGGAGTGGTTGCAGTCAGGGGGTGGGAGGGTAGTTGCGGAATGGGGTGAGGGGTAGTCGGGGGGGTCAGGGGGTAGTTGGGGGTGGGGAGGTAGTTGAGGAGGGTCAGGGAGTAGTCGGGGGATTGGTGGGTAGTGGGGGTGTCTGGGGTAGTTGGGGCTGGGAGTTTAGGGGTTAGGCAGGAGTCTGGGGGTGGTAGTTGAGGTGGGTGGTGGGGTTGGAGGGTCGGGGCAGGGTGTAGGGCTAGTCATAGGTCCATTGGGGGGGTCGGCAGGTGCTGGTCAGTAGTGTAGTCACCCAGGAGTTAGATGTGGTTTTAACTTTCGAACTTTTCCTGGGTAACAATGCTGCTAAGAGAGTTGGAACCATCTGAAGTTTCCGATTTAAAATTGGAGTATAGGATTGTTCCAGGATGATTCCAGGCTAAGTTTGAACTTCCTAGGCAATTGCCATACAATCCTTGCCTGTTTAATGGTTTGATCGTCTCATGGCTTGCATTGTAGTGTTCCTCCACCTTGGTCTGTGGGTTCCTCACCAGTGTCATCAGCCATCTTTTCAGTGGGTAATTCCTATCACTGAGTATCCATCCCTTGAATACACAAGGGGATGTGGGAAAGAAAAGTGGTGGCACCTGTGAGTGCTGGAGAACGTACACGTTTGTGACTGTTCATAGGGCAATGAGCACATACCTACAGGATCTACTGGCAATGCTCACAGACCAGTTGAGCATTGAAGGATTGAAATCCTTTCTGGTTAATAAAGGGGCCTGGCAGGCCCGTGGGAGCCCTAAAGGTTACAGGCATGCAGTCAATTAGTCCTCGGATCTGGGCAATCCAACGATGGTGCCGAAGCCTCTGGCTGTCTCAAGCTGGGTGTCTGCATCATTTATGGAAATTGATGTGTTAGTTGACTCTCCTGTAGAGGCATCGATCACCACTTTGATATAATAATGTGTGGCTGACTGGGAGATGCTGCGCATGTCCTCAGTGGAACCCTGGAATGAGCCTGAGATATAGAAATTCAGGGCAACTGTGACCTTGACAGCCACTGGCAGTGGATGCCATGCACTTATAGCTGACCTCTGCTGCCATCATCTTTCACAGAACTGTCACAGTCCCTTGGGACAGGTACAGCCATCGGAGACACTGGCGTTTAGACATCTCCAGGAAGGTCGTCACTGCTGGAACACCTTACCCACAGGGTAGCCTTGTATCTCTGTGGACAGGGTGTCGGCCATTCTTTGGCCTTCTGCCCATTCCCCATCACAAGGCTGCACCTATGGGCAGCTACCAGATCACTGGTGTCCTTGGCTCCCTGCCCATCTCTGCCTCCTTTTCCAGATCTTATCCTCACTGGAGAAGTCCATGCCACTTACAGGCTGAATATATATAATGGGGGCATCTTTCCAGTGAATGCTGAAGGGTCATGTCATCCCAACCTCCTTTTAGAAATCTCTTCCAAATTGGCCTTTACAGGAGGAACACTTTCTCAAGGGGGTCTAAATGAGCCAACAATTTCCCTCTTTCTCCTATCATTCTCATTTAATTTGAAGCCTCAAACGCACTCACCTGCGTCCTTTATGTCTCGGTATCTGCTGCTCCGTTGCTGCACAATTAAATCTGCCAAGGCTCTGACACCCCAGGGTGCATTTTATGGCCCCCCAGCCAGTGTATTTGCAGCCAGGGGAGGGAGGCACATGAAATAGGACGGGTGGCCAGTGCACCGACTTCCCACCCACCTTTGAGCTGGTAAGGTATCAGTCAGCCCACCCACCCTTAGGCTTATTGAGGCCCTGAAATGGCCAATTAATGGCTGAGTTAAGGGCCTTTTCCACTCCTGCCAAATAATACGTGTGGTTGGGGAAGGCGGTTTTAAGGAGGCCAGCTCCCTACCTGGGCATCTCAGGTGAAAAGCAGGGAAGGAAGTGGGGGGGGGGTGAGGCAGGTATGGGACAGCGGGGTTGCGTGGGGGGTGGGGGAGGGGTGCTGCTGTATACCTGAGGCCTGCAGCCACTCATTTTTGCAATTTTGTATTTTTGCATTTTATTTCTGCTTTGCTCTTGAATTTAAGACTATATCGAATATTTAAAGTTATTTTGTATTGAATCTTACTATGTAGACATTGATCTAAACCTAGCTGTGATTGTGCTTTGATGAATTAATCAATAATAATCAGCAGGGATATATTTTCCCAGGGCTCATAGATTTTCCTGCATCCAGTGCCTTCGGCTATTTCTTGATATCGCGTGGAATGAATCAAATTAGCTGAAGAATGGCATTTCTGATGCTGGGGACATCAGGAGGAGGCCAAGAGGGATCATCTACTCAGCATATCTGGCTGAAGACAACTTGTCTCTTGCACTGCGTTTACTGTCATTGAGGATGGGGATATTCATGAAGCCTCCTTCTCCTGTTAGTTGTTTAATCATCCACCACCATTCATGGCTGGTTGTGGCAGGATTGCAGAACTTTGATATGATCAGTTGGTTCTGACATTGCTTACCACTGTCTATTGCATGCTGTTGGCTCTGTTTAGCATGCATGTAGCCCTGTGTTGTAGTTTCACCAAGTTGACATCTCATTTTTATCATGTCAGCTGTAGTTCAGTTGGTAACACTTGAGTCCCTACATTATAAGGTTTTGGGTTCAATTCCCACTCCAGGACTTGAGCACAAAAATCATAACTGACAATCCAGTGCAACACTGAGGGAGCACTGCATGCTGAGCGTTTGATGTGCCATCTTTTGAAGAGATCATAAACCAAGGTCCTGTTGGCTCTCTTAGGTAGATGTAAAAGATTCCATGACGCTATTTTGAAGAGGAGCAGAGATGTTATCCCCAAAGCCCTGAACAATATTTATCTCTCAATCAACATTATAAATACAGATTATCCGGCCATTATCAAACTGCTGTATGTAGAAGCTTGCTATATGCAAATTGGCTGTTGCATTTACTACATTGCAACAGTGACTAGACTTTAAAATAGTACTTCAATGGCTGTAAAGTGCTTTGCGATGTCCTGCGCTTTATAAATGCAAAGTTTTTTTTAGGTACACCTGGTGCAGCTCTTGGCATGCACTTCTGTATTCTTCATTAAACTGGGTTGGTCCTTTGGCTTGATGTTAATGGTAGATGTAGAGTCATAGAGTCAGAGAGGTCTACAGCACAGAAAGGCCCTTCGGCCCATCGAGTCTGCGCCGGTCAAACAAGTACCTAACTATTCTAAGCCCATTTTCCAGTACTAGGCCCATAGCCTTTTATGCCATGGCATCGCAAGTGCACATCCAAATACTTCTTAAATATTATGAGGAGTTTCTATCTCTACAACCCCTTCAGGCAGTGAGTTCCAGATTCCCACCACCCTCTGGGTGAAAAAATTCTTCCTCACATCCCCTCTAAACGTCCTGCCCCTTACCTTAAATCTATGCCCCCTGGTTATTGACCCCTCCACCAAGTGGAAAAGTTCCTTCCTGTCTACCCTATCTATGCCCCTCATAACTTTATACACCTCAATCATGTCCCCCTCAATCTCCTCTTCTCCGGGGAAAATAGCCCCAGTCAATCCAATATATCTTCATAACTAAAACTCTCCAGCCCAGGCAACATCCTGGTAAATTGCCTCTGTACTCTCTCTAGTGTAATCACATCCTTTCTATAATGTGGATTCCAGAACTGCACGCAATACTCTAACTGTGGCCTAACCAGCGTTTTATACCATTCCGGTATAACCTCCGTACTCTTATATTCTATGCCTTGGCTACTAAAGGCAAGTATCCCACATGCCTTCTTAGCCACTTTATCTACCTGTCCCACTATCTTAAGGGACTGGTGGACTTGCACACCAAGGTCCCTCTGATCCTCGGTACTTCCCAGGGTCCTACCATGCATTGTGTATTTGCGTTCCTTGTTTGTCCTGCCCAAGTGCATCACTTCACACTTATCTGGATTAAATTCCATTTGCCACTGATCAGCCCATCTGACCAGCCTGTCTACATCCTCCTGTAATCTAAGGCTATCCTCCTCACTATTTACCACACCACCAATTTTCAAGTCATCCGCAAACTTACTGATCAACCCGCCTACATTTAAGTCTAAATCGTTTATATATAGCAAGGGACCCAACGCCAATCCCTGTGGAACCCCACTGGACACAGGCATCCAGTCACAAAAACACCCCTCGACCATCGCCCTCTGCGTCCTGTCACTCAGCCAATTCTGGATCCAATTTGCCAAATTGCCTTGGATCCCAAGAGCTCTTACCTTTGTTATCAGTTTCCCATGCGGGACCTTAATATAAGCCTTTCTGAAGTCCAAGTAAACTACATCAAATGCATTGCCCTCATCTACACACCTGGTCACCTCTTCGAAAAATTCAGTCAGATTGGTCAAACTTGACCTCCCCTTAACAAAACCATGCTGACTATCCCTGATTAATCCCTGCCTCTCCAAGTGTAGATTAATTCTGTCCCTCAGAATTGCTTCCAATAGTTTCCCCACGACTGAGGTTAGACTGACTGGCCTGTAGTTCCCTGGTTTATCCCTTCCTCCCTTCTTGAATAAGTGTACCACATTGGCTGTCCTCCAGTCCTCTGGCATCTCTCCAGTGGCCAGAGAGGTATTGAAAATTATTGCCAGTGCCCCTGCTATCTCCTCCCTTGCCTCACCCAACAGCCTGGGATACATTTCATCCAGGCCTGGAATACATTTCATCTGGGTCTGGAGATTTATCTACTTTTAGGCCTGCCAGACCACTTAGAACTTAATGAGCCCTACTCTTAGAACCCTTTCTATACTAATTTCCTTAAATATATCACAGTCGTTCTGCCTGATTTCCATACCCATGTTGTCCCTCTCACATGTGAGTACTGACACAAAGTATTCATTTAGAACCCTACCTACGTCTTCTGGCTCCACACCAAAATTACCACTATGGTCCATAATGGGTCCTACACTTTCCCTAGCTATCCTCTTACTCTTAATGTACTTGTAAAATAACTTTGGATTTTCCTTGATTTTACCTGCCAATGTTTTTTCATGCCCCCTTTTTGCTCTCCTAATTTCCTTTTTAAGTTCCCCCTACACATTCTATACTCCTCTAGGGATTCCACTGTTTTGAGCCCTTGGTACCTGCCATAAATAATATGCTGGGCCAGAAGATTAAAGATTGGTGCTGAATATAGTTCTGCTGCTGCTGATGGCCCACAGTTCCTCATAGGTGCTGTTTTTATCTGCTAGCTCTCTTCTATATCTATCCAATTTAGCATAATGTTAGTACCACACAACACGATGAAAGCTGTTCACAGTGCGAAGATAAGACTTCATCTCCACAAGGACTGTGAGGTGGTTGACTGCTACCAATACTACCATGGACAAATGCAGCAGCGTCAGGGTAGACTGGTGAGGTCAGGGTTAAGTAAGTTTTTGGCTTCATGTTGGTTCCCTCACCATCTGCCGCAGGTCGAGACTGGCAAATATATCCTTCAGAACTGTGCCAGCTCGATCAGTGGTGGCACAATTGAGCCATTCTTGATGATAGACATTGAGGCCACACTAAAGTACATTCTGTGTCCTTGCTACCCTTAGTGTTTCTTGTAAATGATGTTAAACAAGGAGCAGTACTGAATCATCAGTTGAGGGAGGCTAGTAGGTCGCAACCAGTAGAAAATTTTCTTGCCCAAATTTGACCTGGTGCTATGAGATTTCATCGGGTCCAGAGTCAACATTGAGTGCTTCCAGAATTACTGCCTCCCAACTGTATACAATTTGTTGCCAACTCTGGTAGTGCTGATGGAGGAGGTTGGGGCGTTGGTGAAAGGTATGATTCTGTGAGTATAATTATCCGGCTGTTGCTTGACAGCTTTGTGGGATGGCTTTCCCAATTTTAGCACAAGTCCCCAGATGATAGCGAGGAATCATCATTACATAAAAATGTTGGAAATACTCAGCAGGGGATGCAACAAATGTGAATGGATAAACAAAGTTACTTTTCAGGTCAAATAGGAAAGGTCATTGGCCTGAAACAATAACTCTGTTTCACTCCCTGCCTATGCTGATGACCAGCTGAGTATTTCCAGCACTTCTTGTTTTTATTTCAGGTTTCCAGCACCTGCAGTATTTTATTTTTGTTTTAGCAAGGAGGACTTCAGAGGGCCAACTGGGCTGGGTGTGCTTTTGTCACATCCGAGTCCAATGCCTTTGTTGATGTTTGGTGGTTTGTGCAACAGCAATCAAGTGCCCTCATTTATTGTGACCCATCAAGCAAAGTGGTTCACTGAAGCAAAATACTGCAGATGCTGGAAACCTGAAATAAAAGTAAAAATGCTGGAACTACTCAACAGGTCAGGCAGCACCTGTGGAGAGAATCAGAATGCAGACAAGCAGATTGCATAGTTCTTTTACTTGTTTGTGTTTCATAAAATTCTTCCCTATGTGTTCATATACCTTAAATTCCAAAAGCTAATAATATTAATAAATCCTCAGTGGTGATTTTAATTCATTTACTCTACCTCTTCAAGTGTAATTTTGTCATCTCTAGAGCCAGGAAAACTGCCTCCAATATCAAGCACATACATGTGAAATCCGAGGTGAGTCTGTAAAATTGCGAAAAGAAATCCAATTTTGGCATAATGGTCGAGCATCACCAGCAGCAGTGTGGCTCCTCATTCAGCTTTTTACCATGGTACATGGGGTTGCCACAATAATCTTAGATCACCTTATACTCCAACCCTCAATTTCTCTGGAATTGGCAGGTGATTTTTACAGCCAGATGCCCTCGCTGCTGTGAAAACCGTCCCGCATTTACCCAGGCTGGAATAAGCTGTTGAACTGTCATTACCTGTCTTTATCTTTGATGTAAAAATTACTGCTCTTTTGCAATCACCAAGTGCAGTAATATAAAACCGTCTAATATTTCACTTAAACCACTCAATGACATGCCAGATTTTAGTCCCCTTTATGCAGTATAAATCACATTCTAGGTGCTTCATATATTTTTGCAAAAACATTATTGAGAAAGGAGGGCCAGCAAGAAATTGCCCCAAAAAGAATAGCAATACTATTGGTCACAGTATGTATCAACATAGAGTTAAAACTGTTGTGTGCAAAAATTTGTCATGAACATATTATTATGTCCCAATGAAATTCTTTGTCCCCTATTTTAACAAAAGCATCAGGGCCAGGATTTTTAGGATGGCACTGTTCCCCTTCCTGCTATCCAAGGAATCAGCAGTGAACAGATTGCCACTGACACTGGCTGGTCCGCAGCCGTCAACAGGGGATGGGACTTCTGCCCCACATTCCAGAGGGAGGCCTGCCTCAGAGAGCTGCTGGCCAATCTGATTGGCTGGTAGCTCTCTATAGTCCCAGCCAGAAGCTGCAATGGCCAGAAGTGGACTGCAAGCAGTCCCCAGTGTCCAAGGCCTAGAAGTCCAGGACCAGGTAAGTATGGAGGTCTCGGGGCAAGGAAGTGAGGTGAGGCCTGGTGGGGAGGGGTTGGGCAAAGGGGGGTTGGAGGTGGAAGAGTTGGTGGAGTGACCAGGGTGGAGGGGGAGATAGCAGGGCCCAGAACTGTTGGTGGGAGTGGTGTGGGGGGGGTGGGGCGAGGGCATGGGATGCCCCATTTTGAAAGGAGGTCTTTGATGCCTGCCCAAGGTCTGAGCAGGGTCATTCTTCGGGCTTCTCTCCACCCTTAAAATTGAGGCTGGGCAGGAAATGGCTCTTAAGTGGTCATTAATTGGCCACTTCGGGGCCTTCAACAGGGCCAAGGGAAGGGGGGACAGCCGAGGCATCACCAGTCCCTGTGTAAAATAGCAGAGATGTTGGGGCGGGCAAGAACCCAGTGGAAGGCCACCTGTTTAAAATAAATGTGTTGATCACTAATATCACACAATCTGCTTTTGTTCTCATCATAAATGTATTGGCGAAAATTTCCTCCTTTTAAAATTAAAGCTAAACTCTAAGTGAAAACATATTCCCATATCAAAGACTATGTGTGCATCCACTATGGCATGAGCAAAAATCTTCGAATCAGTCCAACCACTTCCAATGTGAAAGCTGTGAAAAGGAGAGATATTATTCGACCTGAATTGATCTATCTAGTGCATCGAAGGAATATTCATCCATTCATTTTCTACAAGTTTGCTCAGCACCAGGGCATGGTTTGCTAGAAACCCATCACCGATTAGATCATTTCTATCTTTAATGTAATTTGCACTTGCCAGCTGTGCAACCTTTCAAACGTGCCCAAATTTCTACAATTCAAAATGCAGCACACTGTGTCTTGAGAACACAGTCCTGTTAGCACAATTGATGAACCCTTCTTACCCCCAACCACTGGGCCTCATGTCAGCAATGGAGGGCTGAATTTTCCTGACAGGGTCAGGAACCCAGGCCTGAATTTTGTGCATGTTGTGCGCGCATGATCGGTGGGCCTGGAAGCAAATGTGATATCTGCTCCCGCCTGTGATCACAAGCCGAACCCGATTTTACGCTGGCTGGCTGGCCGGCCAATTAAGGGCTGGCCAGCGTGAAATGCGTACTGACAATGGCTCAGTGCTGCTGGCTGGGGCGGGAACATGGTGGGTGCTGTGTCCTAAGGGGACATGGAGTGGAGTTTGAAAACAGCACAAGCAGATCCCTGAAGGCTGCCAGGAGTTGGTGAGGAGCCTCTGGGAACTGTTCAAGAGAGACTTGAAGCATTTTGAATTGGCAGGAGTTATGACCTCATCAGCCGCTGGGCACACCAGGCGGGAGGGAAATGTCAGTGGGCACTCTGTCCCCCGCTTCCCTTATGAGTGCCTGCGTGCTCTCTGTAGGGGGTGGTGGTGTGTGTCAGCTCCACCTCTGTCTTCTGAGCTATCTGAATCGCTCCCACTCCCTGGGTTCTAGACCTTCGATTTATTTGGGTGTCGTGACAAGGTGCAACAGACAACTGGTTTTGGTGCAAGAAAAGAAATTGGGTTTATTGAAGTCATAAATGAACTTATAACATTAGGATTACACTGAGATTATACAGACCTACAAAGTACACGTAGTTAAGGATGGGGAACACACAGCATAACAAGGGAAAATCATGCTACTAATCCCCTTACCCTTGTCCCACCCCCAAAACCTAACTAAATTGAACTAGGAGAGGTCAGGGATCATGCTCACCAACCAGGGTTCCTTGTCAGTTCGAAATCCAGCCAGGTAAGCTGCTTGCAGTTTTGGGGTACGCTGTTTGTGTCCTCTGGGGCCTGCCATCCCCACGTGGTCCTGGTCTGTAGAATCAGCGAAGGTTCTTCAGTTGAGTGGAGGGCGTGGCTGTGGGTGGTCGATATTTGTGGAGGGCTGTGGTTGCGGCCTTGTTGTCTTTGGTTGAGCCTGCCACCCCGTGCCCTTTGCTGTGACGTTGCCTGCGGGCCTGCAAACCTCCAGATCTCCCTCCTCCTCTTGGCTCAGCTCCCTGCTTAAACTCTACTTAAACCGGTCCAAAAACTGCTCACCCTTCAAAACTGCTCACCCTCCTCCCCTTTCGTAACTGGTGGCCCAGTTAAACTGTTTTTTCAAATTTCTTATCTGAAACCAAATCAAGGTTAGTTCTTTGTCTGATTTGGGCTTCTTCAGGTGATTGTTGTCTCGTTGTTTTTAATGGGCTCGCATGATGTTTATCGTTGTCATCCTGCCCTCGTAACTAGTTTCGAACTGAAAGCCATTGTATATGTGGAGTATTGATAGGTTTGCATAATTGCACTGATTGTTGCCTTCCTGCCTTAGTTAGTAGCAAGTAGTTATGCAAGATTTTGATCGGCTTTAGTTTCGTGTAAGGTGAAGCCTTTCTCCGGGTTGATTGTTTTAAAGGGAAGAATGCATATTCTGTCTCCTCTCGTCCTAGCCTCCTGTTTACAGGGTTCTACACTTAACTCAGCAGTTGGGTCCTCTACCATAAAAGTCCAAAAGTCATATCCTTGTTGATGATATGAAAAATGTGGGAGTTTTGGGAACGCTTCATCTCCTGGAGGCAGTGGTTGCCTGGTGTGAGATCCTCATGCTGCGAGATAGCTAGAGGAGGCCACCCGCCAGACAAAGAGGTTCTGGACTGTGGTGGCTGCCCAGGTGAACGGTGTGCCGCACATGGATCCGGTCCCAGAAAAGGTTCAATCATCTTCCGCAAGGGTGAATACTGACTTGGCATAGAACTGGTTATAGATATCTTGGAGGGAGGCTGTTCTTCATGGTTTTCATGACAGTGAGATGCAGAGGGCCAAACGGCACATATCCTTGTGCCGGCCAAGGCTGGGAGATGTACCTGCTTGGCTTGGCTATGTACAAAGGTGAGTTGTGCCAATCTGGCGGGCACCTCAACCTGGGTCTCCTGGGTGGGGGATGGGCGAAACTGGTATGGTGTTGCAGGTAGAGGGTGGACTAATGAAAGCACTTTTGTCTGTACAGGAGAAGAGCAGCCATAATGCGTAGGAGCGCTCACGAACAGGTGGTGGTATGGCCAACCTCCTGATCCTTTCAAAGTTTGAGATGGATGCCTTCGACATGGAATGCAAGCATGGAGCAAGGTCTACAGATCAGAGAGGAGTCTTAGAGAAAGGTAACAGCTCAGTGGATAGGTGAGAGACTGGGAGAGTGTGTAAGAAATGTAGGGTTAAGGCATCCCCAATGAGATGTTCAAATCAAGAGACCCCATTGCTTGTCCAAAGGCAATGCCTCAGTGAGGCAGTTGTCCATGCGATAAGCAATCATCATACATGTACAGTCACTTTGTTATGATGTTATCAACTGACTTATTCTCTTCCTCCTTCAGATGCACCATCCTCACAATGCCTGAAAGACCCTGAGGACCCTCCCTTGACACCCAAAGAGCAGCCATGGACAGAAGCATCTGAATCACATCCTCTCTTCAAACCAAGCACCGGCGGTATGTCAGTGGGAAATAGCACTTCGGCTCAGGTGGTATTGCGCAGTGGTGAGGGCACATCACACTCGCATGAGGAGCAGGTGGAGGCAGAGAGTGCCCAGGGTGCCAGCAGCTGGAGGATTGCTGGAGACCAGGAGCTTGCTGAGTTCGAGGCAGATGATGAGCCTCTGGAGTTGTCCATCAGGTGGCAGATGCTGGATGTCCAGGGGGGTGCGCGTGATGATCTGGCAGAGATCCCTGAGGGTCTTTGTGCCATGGTCTAGGTCTTGGAGGAGTCCATGAGGAGTGTGAGCACTGCATTGACTCGGAGCTCCAAGTGCACACCCTCCTCCATCGAGAGAGTGTTGACGCTCATGGTGAGGCAGCTCCAGGAACAGAATCAGGGGTTTCTAGGGTTGTGCTCGGACCTGCAAGCGCAAACATTGGCAGTGACCTCAGGTGGTCAGTACCAGTGTGAGAGATGGATGAGGCACCTAGTCACTCCGCTAGGTGCTTGCCCATCAATGGTGAGCAGAGAGGTCCAAGCCAATCTTGCACTGTTGGACGAGCTGCATGTCGCATTTGCAGCCCTCTCAGGGCACTCCAGATGAAGGCAGCATTTCCTTCCCCCCTCTGCCTGTGCTCACTGTATCTGATGAGGCCGCCACAACTGAAGAGTGCCCAACTGTGGCACTGGATGCTCCCCCCCAGGCAATGCCTGCACAGGCTCCACCAGCCAGAGGACAGCCACCAAAGTCTACAAGGCTGACAGGACATCGCAGTTAGCAGGCTGCCTCTAATGTTGCTGCCAGCGAGGGGGTGGCACCAACTCGCAGCACTTGCAAACGGAAGTTTAAGGCGCTGTAAACACAAGAGGGGCTGTCACGGATGATATAACTTTAGTTCAAACATCTACTATGTACCAGTTGTGTTAACAGGACCACCATATAAAGGTCTCCTTATGTGCCATGGCCTGAACGTGCTTCATATTTTTCATAGGTAACGGGCACGGGAGTGGCTTGTGACAAATGGGAAAGGCTGCAAACATTATTTCAGAGGTCTTTGCTTGACATAAGGGTGACGGGATGCCCTGATCAGGAATGTCCAGTAAGGTGGCGTCACCCTTGCCCTCACTTTCAAGCCATGCTTGGATACCCAGCTGAAAGAACGGAGAATCAAGGCCTCGAGGTGGTTTTCAGATAGTTTATTTCATTTACTGTGTTTTTTGGAGGACTCTTTGGGTTACAGGCTTTCTTGAAGGCTTTCTGCCAAGTATCTCCTTCAATGCACTATTCTGTGCCATCTGTATTCCAGCAAATGGGGATTGTCTACGCTGCTGGACGGGCCTCCTCCTCTGAAGAGGAGAAGGCCAAAAGGGAGAAGGTGCCTGTCCACAGGCAGTGTCCCAGAGTGCAACCTATGGGAAGAGAGGTACAGCCAGAGAGGGTGCAAGGCCAGTAGGAAGTGCAAGGTAGAAGGGTCCACAGGAGATGCCATTATCCTGCAGCCAGAGTCTACAGGCAGTGCTCTAGCTACCTGGACATGTCTGAGGCCCAGGGCCAAAAGAGGCTCTGCCTTGCTAGGGACACTATATAATTTGCCATATAATTGGCCCAGAGATTGCCTCAAGCTATATAGATGCCCACCCTATGTCAGTAGCTCTTAAGGTTACAGTACCCCTGAACTTATTCACCTCTGGTTCTTTCCAAGGGTCAGTGGGAGATCCATGTGGTGTTCCCAAAACTGAGGCCCACAGCTGCGTCAAGCTGGTCACTGACGCTCTGTTCAGATGGGTCAGTAACTTTATTCATTTCCAGAATGATGAAGCCAGCCAGGCACAATGACATTGGGACATCCACTTGATGAATTCTCATGTGATTTCATGTGAATTTGGGATCACTGCTTGCCCACTCCAAAGGCCTGAAATTCTGGCCCCATTTCAAGTCCATTTCCAGATCCCAACCTCGCTCGATCTTGTTGTTCAAAATCGAGCTAAATTTTAAAGGAGACACCCAATCATTGGCTTGCCTCCACGATTAAACTTGGCAGTTCAGGAGGTGGGAGTTAGATGTGGTAGGTCCCATTTAAAGAGTGATTATCTGCCATCAATGTGATTGCAAGCAGACTATCTAATAACTGAGTGCGCAATAGTTCTGTGCAGTAACATGGTAGGCACTCATGAAAGGGTGGCTATAGGATTCAGCAACGCCTCCCTGGAGTTTGCATTAGAGGGAGGGACAGCCTGGAAAAACATTTTATTTCCAGGGAGTGAGAGGAGAGACCAGCCACCAGGCTAAGCAGGCATGATTGAAGGTCACTGGAGAATGAAGCAGCCACAATGTGTGAACATGACCTGGGTCCACTGGGTGAAGCCTTTCAACAAGTTTCTGAGGCCTGGCAGGGTGAGCAAGATGCATTACCAGGCTGGTAGCCATGAATTAATTACCTGATCTGCACACCTCTAGGCAGGCACTGCTCAGGAAAGCTGAGGACATATAGGCCCTGACCGACTCCTCACCTGAGGGAAAGATATTGAGTTATTCCCATGGACAGTAAACTTCCAGGATCAGTACATGTGAATATGCCTCATGATGTTCAGCGACGAACTATCAAAGTTGATCACTCTTGACCTTCACCTTGCTAGGTAAAAAAGATCTCTCACAATGTCTGAGAGGAGTCGTTCTGAGAGTAGAGTGGCCAACTTCACAGCATTGATGTTAATGGAGGAGGAAGCCATTGATATTGGCAGGATGGCTGCAGGGCAAGGCAGTTGCTGAGGATGAGATGAACATCTGGCAGAGAGGGTGAGAGCATCTTGTCGTGTCCATGCAAGCAACTTGGAGCAGCTTCCTCATTTGTGTGATCATTTTCGGTGGATCACAGTTGATGGACTGCAAGATGCCTGATGAAGGAATTACTGACAGATGGGAGGTTAAATAACTGATGAATCTTTCATAGGGCCAGAAAGTTATTGTGATGGCTGCAGCAACTTCAGAGGATGACTTGCACTCTGAGGATCACCCTTCACCAGTACAGATAATCATGTCTTGATAGGGCCTCAGGTCCATTCAGAATGAGTGGCACAAGGTGAGCACCATGACACGTGAGTGGGAGCGGGTGTGGAGGGAGCTGCAGCTGTGTACAGTCCCCATCAGAGGATGGAGGATAGCTCCAGCCATGCTCATTTGGTTGGAGATGCTGGGCCTCGGGGGTTATATACAAAGCGGGTGCATATGGAGCAGCAAAGGGAGATGTGTGGCCATCTGACAGAGTTCCCTGAGGTAGTGCACACCTTTGGGCAGACAATGGAAGAGTCCATTCGTATCATGAGCACTGCAATATCTCAGGCATATGTGCGCTTGAATTCTTCCATTGAAAGAGTGGTGACCCTTACAGGCAGTCATATGCAGCAGCCCACCAAAAGGATGCAGGAGCAATGAACTGACATGTGCCAAATGTATGATACATTCTGCAGCATTGACTGGTCCGTTTTAATGAAGATGCATGGAAGTATAGACGGGCAACAAGGTGCTCTCCTGTCCCTGGTCAGTGTGCATGTGCAGATGGACCATGAAAGGGCTGAAGCAGGCAGGCATGATGTCACTGGTACCGCTCCTGAAGGAGCTCCATCTTCTGATGCTGCCTCCTTGGCCCCTCTGGACGAGATACACGCGATGCCTTAAGCCCTCATGACTGAGGCTACCCCTACACAGATGCAGTGGTGGAATCACTTTAGGATCAACTTGGATGCAGCCATGTTGAAGGAGTGGAACCCCCTCCTGGTGATAAATATCCTGGCTGCTCCCCCAGAGCCTTGATGATTGCACCCATGAGGCCAATCGCACCCTGCACCTGTAGGAATCCTGCCAAAGCAACAAATTACGTGGCGCTCTGTGTCTGACTGGCCACATCTGTGGTGAATGCGTTGCCATCTGAGTCGGTCTCATTCACAGTACCAGTCATTTGAGTGATGTTGCTGTGGATGACTGATTATGGTATCTCACACAAGTCTCCAGCAGAGTCCTGAAGCAAGCCAGACAATAGAATATTAAAGGCCACTGTCATCATGACAGCTACGGTATTGAGTGTCCACCTACCTCTTGCAGGAGAGCGCACGGATCAGCCACCAACTGCCTCATAAGCCACAGTCGGCAGCGGCAAAGCTGCTCAGAAATGTTAAAAGCTGAGCCTTTATTGGTACACTCTTCTTGCCCCTCCTCCCCATTGCCTAGTGACTCTGCATCTCTGTGCATCAGGGGGCTGCCTTTGTTGTTGGTGTCACTCCTCGTCATCAGTGCTCCAGTCTACCTCTGACCATGTGGCCCTGAAATCCAGGCTCTATTAGAACCACTTCAGATGCAAGGTTTCTCTGCAGTGACTCAGAATGACCCCTCCTTGAAAACTCTTCTCTCACTTTTATTCATTTATGGGATGTTGGCATCTCTGGCTAGGCCAGCATTTGTTGTCCATTCCTAATTGCCCTTGAGAAGGTGGTGGTGAGCTGCCTTCTTGAACCGCTGTAGTCCATGTGGTGTAGGTACACCCGCAGTGCTGTTAGGAAGGGAGTTCCAGGATTTTGACCCAGTGACACTGAAAGAACAGTGATATAGTTCCATGTCATGAGTGGCTTGGAAGGAACTTCCAGGTGGTGGTGTTCCCATGTATCTGCTGCCCTTGTCCTTCTAGTTAGTAGTGGTCGTGGGTTTGGCATTTTCAGCACTCACAATCCAAAAGATCTGCTTCCTTCTCCTTGCTGATTGCCCTTTTACACAAAGGATTGAATGGCTACCACCTTAGTCAATGACTTGCCATTGTGCAGCCATCTCAGCTGTTTGGATGAGGTGCCTACACAGTGTGGGGACCATGCACCTCTGACAAAATTATACTTCTATAGCAAAACACCTCTTAAATGTCAACTTAATCACCTTCGTTGCCCGTCCATTGCTTCTGGGTGGGAGGGTATATGCCCCAGTAAGTGGCCTCTGGAAAAGTTTCTTGGAAGTGGCAGCATGTTGGGCAATCAGCTCTCCAGTCTCTTGCACAAAATAGCAGGCATGGCCGCCTCCGAACCCATTCACATGGTAAGATTCAGCCCAGAGTCTCACCAAATTGACACTTGTATTCTCCTGCACTCATAGGTCATGTGATTGGCCTTACACTCAGAAAATGATGCTGTAACCAGACCCAGACCCAAGAATGTACATTTCACATGCAAATAATCAAAACTCAGGTTAAAGTATTAAAATGTGCAATTGCCCTAAAAAACACCTCAGACCTTGAGGAGTTTTTGTTTGAACACACTAAGCAAAAAAACAGATGCCATTGTGTCATTTGAGCATGACATCATTGTGCACCATGTTAACCTTCTTTTGGAGCAGCAGTGATCTCCCTATAAATTGCCGATTGGAAAAATAACAATGATAAAACTCTTGCCTAATGTGCATAAAATCTGTGGTGGTAATTACTGAGTTACACTGAGTGGTCGATTAGCAAATAAAATATCTCAATACAACTGTTGTAAGCTGACTTTAACAAGGAAGTATTTTCCTACCTAACCCCGAGGATGTCCAAATTCAATGCCATTGCACATTCCATCAGCTGAGAACACTTACTAATAGACGCTCCAAACCATAGAACCATAGAAAAGTTACAGCACTGAAGGAGCCCATTTGGCCTATCTTGTCCATGCCAGCCCGAGGACACCCAGATGCCTTTCTAATCCCACCTTCCTGCACCTGGCCCATAGCCCTGCAGCTTACAGCACTTAAGGTGCAGATCCAGGTACTTTTTAAAAGAGTTTAGAGTTTCTGCCTCTACCACCAACTTGGGCAGCGAATTCCAGACACCCACTACCCTCTGCGGAAAAAAAGTTCTTCCTTATGTCCCCCCTACACTTTCTACCACTTATCTTCAATCTATATCCCCTGGTTCTAAAACTCTCCACCAAGGGAAACAATTTTATCCTGTCCACTCTATCTATTCCCCTCATAAATTTATACACCTCAATCAAGTCACCTCTCAGCCTTCTTTGTTCTAAGGAAAATAACCCCAACCTATCCAATCTCTCCTCATAGCTACACTTTTCTAATCCTGGCAACATTCTTGTAAACCTCCTCTGCACTCTCTCTCCCGAGCTATTATGTCCTTCCTGTAATGTGGTGACCAGAACTGCACACAATACTCCAGTTGTGGCCTCACCAGTGTTTTATACAACTCCAACATTATAACATTACTTTTATATTCTATACCTCTGCCAATGAAAGAGAGCATTCCATATGCCTTCTTTACAACCTTGTCTACTTGAACTGCGGCCTTCAAAGACCTGTATACTTGTACGCCAAGATCTCTCATTTCATCTACCCCTCATAGTATATTCCCATTTATTGTGTAATCCCTAGAACTGTTTGACCTCCCTAAATGTATGACCTCACACTTCCCTATGTTAAAATCCATCTGCCACTTTACCGCCCACCCCACCAACCGATCTATATCATTTTGGAGATTATGGCTATCCTCTACACTATCCATTACGCAGCCAATCTTTGTGTCACCTGTAAATTTCTTAATCATGCCCCCCATGTTCATGTCCTAATCATTAATATATAACACAAACAACAAGGGTCCCAACACCGAGCCCTGTGGAACACCACTTGAGACAACTTTCCATTCGCAAGAGCATCCATCGACCATTATCCTTTGTTTCCTGTTACAAAGCCAACCTTTAAACCAGTTTGCCACATTACCTTGAATCCCATGGGCTTTTACTTTCTTAACCAATCTGCCATGTGGGACCTTGTCAAATGCCATGCTAAAATCCATGTATACAACATCCACTGCACTACCTTCATTAACTCTTCTTGTCACTTCCTCAAAGAATTCAATCAAATTTGTGAGGCAAGACCTTCCTTTAACAAATCCATGCTGACCATCCCTGACTAGTCCATACCTTTCCACATGACAGTTAATCCTATCTCTCAGGATTGATTCTACTAATTTGCTCACCACCGATGTAAGACTAACTGGCCTATAATTATTTGGCATTTCCTTTGATCCCTTTTTAAACAATGGAACTATGTTTGCATTTCTCCAGTCCTCCGGTACCTCCCCTGTATCTAGTGAAGATTGGAAAATCATCCTCTGAGCATCGGCTATCTCCTCCCTGATTTCCTTCAGCAGCCTTGGAAACAATCCATCTGGCCGTGGTGACTTATCAACTGTCAAGGATTTCAACCCGTCGAGTACTTTCTCTCTCTTTATGACTATCCTGTCCAATATCTTGCAGTGTTCCTCCTGGACTACTATATCTACATCCTCCCTTTCCTTTGTAAACATGGAGACAAAATATTCATTCAAAACCCTTCCCACAGCCTCTGCATCTACACACAAGTTTCCATCTTCATCTCTGAAAGGTCCCACTTTTTCCTTAACTAACCTTTTAGCATTAATGTATCGGTAAAAAATCCTTGGGTTATCTTTAACTTTACTTGCTAATCTTTTTACATGACTTCTCTTTGATTTCCTAATTTCCTTTTTTACTTCATCCCTGCACTTCCTATATTCATCTACACTACCTGCAGCACTTAGTTCTTTGTGCCTATCGTATGCTTTCTTTTTCTGTTTGATCTTCCCCTGTATTCCTCTAGACAACCAGAGGGTTTTGGATTTGGCAGTACCACTCTTATTTTTTGTAGGGGACATGTTTACTTTGTACAATTAGGATCCCGCTTTTTAGTGCTTCCCACTGGTTTTCCACTGTTTTGTCCTCCAGCAGTGCTGTCCAGTCCACCTCAGCCAAGTCCCTTCTCATTTCTGCAAAATTTGCCTTCCCCCAGTTCAAGACTTTTACTCCTGCTTTATCTCTGTCCTTTTCCATGGTAATGCTAAATCTAACTGAATTATGATCACTGTCCCCGATATAGTCACCAACTGTCATTTCACTCACTTGCCCTTCTTTGTTCCCCAAGACTAGGTCTAGAATTACATCTCCTCTCATTGGGTTTGTCACTGATTGGTTGAAAAAATTTTCCTGGACACACTGCATGAATTTTTCTCCCTCAATGCCCCTTATATTGTTTGAATCCCAGTTGATATTAGGACATTATTGCCCTCTTGTTCTAACAAGCAGAAATTTGCCTACATATTTGTTTTTCTATCTCCCTTTCACTATTTGGGGGTCTGTAGTATACTCCCAGTAGTCTGACTGCCCCTTTTTTATTTCTAAGCTCAATCCATAAAGCCTCATTTGTTGACCCATTTAGTATATCATCCCTTCTCACAACTGGAATTGATTCTTTAACCATTAGTGCTACCCCACCGCCCCCCCACCCGCCACCGACCTTTTTTTATCTCCTACTCTATCGTGTCTGAAGACTCTATAACCAAGGATATTTAGCTGCCAGTTTTGTCCTTCCTTTAGCCAGGTCTCCGTTATAGCAATGACATCCTGCTGCCATGTGTCTACCTGTGCCCTTAACTCATCTACCTTGTTTGTAATACTCCTGGCATTGAAGTATAAACAGTTTAACCCCATCAATTTCCCTTGCTGGACACTTTTATAATTTGTTCTCCTGTGACTCCATGTCTATCACAACGTCCCTAGCTAATGTTCTACCTCCATTTGTCTGATCTGAATCTGACCTATCTGATCCCACTCCTGGGATCCCCCTGACACACTAATTTAAATACTCCCCAACAGAACTAGCAAAAGCCCCCAAGCAAAGGACACTGGTCCCAGCTCTGCCTGGATGCAGCCTCTCCGGTTTGTACAGGTCCCACCTTCCCCAGAACCGGTCTCAGTGCCTCAAGAATCTGAATCCCTCCCGGCTACACCATCTCTCCAGCCACGTGTTCATTTGGTCTATCCTCTTATTCCTGCTCTCGCTAGCATGTGGAATTGGGAATAATCCTGAGATTACTACATTTGAGTCCCTGCATTTTAATTTATCTCCTAACTGCCTGTACTGATCTTGGAGGTCCTCATCCTTTAGTTTACCTATGTTGTTGGTACCAATGTGTACCACGACCACAGACTGTTTACCTTCCCTTCCCAGAATGCCAGCAGCCGCTCTGTGACATCCTGGACCCTGGCACCAGGGAGGCAACATACCATCCTTGATTCACGTTTGCAGCCACAGAAGCATCTGTCTGTGCCCCTAACCATTGAATCCCCTATCACTATAGCCCTGCCACTTGTTTTCCTCTCTCCCCTCTGAGCAGCAGTGCCACCCACAGTGCCGTGAACCTGGCTGTTGCTGCTTTCCCCTGAGAGGCCATCGCCCCCTCACTCAAGGACAATTGGGATGTCGAGTCATTTGTGGTAATGCGAAGAGGGCTTGCACAGGCTCTGCTCCCCATAGGACAAGTTCCCATCAACAACATTGCTCTGCCCTTTTACTATTTTGATGCCTATAGATTCTCTTTTATGTTGGCAGCCGGTCTCATCACATATCTTTTCTTTGCTGCTCTGATTTTTTTTCACTTCCCCTTTGCACTTTCTACATTCAATGATCGTGGAATACCACATTTGACGTCATCATCCCAATTTTGGGAGGGAGTAGAACAATCAAATCAAACTTCCCCTCCCGAAAGTAGGCTTTCCATTTGGATTTTGATGGGGATGGTCATGGGGGGTATTATCTGATCAATTCACACTCACTCAGGCTCAAAAGGCAAGAATGGCAATTTGGGAGATACCAGAAGAAATAGCTGTTGATGAAACCATAACTATATGAGTCACTACTTTCAGGGAAGGAAGGATGAGGGGAAAATTAGATGCAGGATGATATTCTACATGATACCATAATTTGCAATTACCTAAAGCCCTTAAAACAGCAAATATCCCAAAGTACATCAAACAGTGGAAAATGGATACTAAGTAATAATGAAAGATAAAAGCAAAATACTGCAGATGCTGGAAATCTGAAACAAAAACAAAAATTGCTGGAAAAACTCAGCAGGTCTGACAGTGTCTGTGGAGAGAAAGACAGAGTTAACGTTTCAAGTCCGTATGATTCTTCATCAGAACCCATCAGAATAATGAAAGAGTTTGGAGAAATGACAAGAAATAAGGTGGCTTTAAAGACAGGAGAAAAATAATGAGACAGAGAAGTTTAGAGAATGAGCTGCAGAAAATTGAGAGAATTAGATAGCTGAAGTTTTCTGCCACCAGAAACGGAGCCAAGAGAGGGAAGGGTGCACAGGAGATCCGAGTTGAAGAAGTGAGAATCGGGATGTAGAACAAGATATAGGCCAGAATTTTTCACTGTGTGCAGGCGCGTGCCTGACACGCTCGAGTGTAAAACAGCACACGATGACGTTGGGCAAGCATTTCGATGTCATCACACACTTGCATGATATTTTGTTCAGTGGGTGACAGGAGCTGGAGCTGCACCCACCATCAATTACGAGGCCAGGTAAGGCCATTAAAAAGGCAATTAAGCTGTATTTTACATTGTCCATGTGATTTCAAGCTCGTCGCATGGGCAAAATAAGCAGGCGGGCAGACGACAATTTCAAAAACCTTATCCAAGATCGGGATAAAAAAAGGTCAGCAGCATTGCCAGTGTCAGAAGTGGGGCGCTTTGGAGATGGTTTGCTGCTGGTTGCTTATTGGTACTTGGCAGCTTCTTCTCTGTTCGGGGCTTCATTCTTAGCATTTCCAGGCTTCAGGACTTATTGGTATCTGCAAGGCCCCCGGAGGATTCAGACCAGGAGACACTTCAGGTGTCAGACAGCCTTCCGTTACCCTGGTAATGGGGATTGTGGTCTCCATTGTGGCACCTCTGAGGTGGAAGAAGAGGGGGTTGCAGAAGGGAGAGGAGGCCGGGTGTCCCAATGTAGCTTCCAGGGGAGGGATCTGTGGGAGGAAAGGTGCAGGCAAAAGGGGTGCAGGGCCAGCAGGAAGTCCAGGGCAGATGGGGCTGCAGAGGAAGCCACTATCCTGTTGCCAGGCGGCAATGCAGCTACCTCAATTTGTCTGAGGTGCAATGCGGAAGGAGACTTTGCCTCTTAACTGAGACAGTGGCCTCCATTTGTCAGAGGATCGGACCTGAGATCAGCTCTGACTGTTTGGGTGGATACTCCATGCCAATGGCTCTGAATGCCACAGTGGCCCTCAACTTCTATGCCTCTGGCTCTTTCCAAGGCTCAGCAGGAGATCTTTGCAGAAAGTCCCAGTCAGCTGTCCGCAGTTGTGTCAAGCTGGTGACAGAAGCTCTGTTCAGGCGGGTAGTGACCTTTATTCTTTACCATATGGATGAGGCCAGCCAGGCTGAGTGAGCCAGAGGCTTTGCAGCGATTGCTGGGTTCACCCACGTCCAGGGTGCCATCAACTGCACACATGTAGCCATCAAGGCACCAGCAGGTCAGCCGGGTGCCTTTGTCAACAGGAAGGGTTTCCACTCCATGAACATGCAGATAGTGTGTGATCATAGGATGCTGATTCTGCAAATCTGTGCAAGGTACTCAGGTAGCTCCCATGATGCCTACATCCTCAGACACTCCCAGGTGCTGGTGCTCTTCAGTGCTCCAGCCCGAATGGATGGATGGTGATGGGTGACAAGAGCATCCATTGAAGTGGTGGCTTAAGATGCCTCTCCACTACCCATGAACAGAGGCAGAGCAGTGTTACAATATGAGTCATGCCTCCACAAGGGCGGTGATAGAGGGAACCATAGGTCTTCTCAAGATGTGCTTCCGATGTCTGGACCATTCAGCATTATAATACCTCCCAGAGCGGATGTCACTGATAGTGGTTGCATGCTGCGCTCTTCACAATCTGGCATTGCCAAGGGGGGACCCACCGGAGGAAGAGGATCTTGACACAGCTGCACAGGCCACAGATGAATCCAGTGGTGAGTCAGAAGAGGAGCACGGTGAGGAGAACGCTGAGGGTGTGGAGGCAGACCTCGGTAACCTCCAGGGAGGCAGGAATGCCTTGATCCAACACTCCTTCATTTAGGCTGCCAAAGATTTGCTTCCACCTCGTGCCAGCACTATAGCCTCTATCCTGGTCTGAAATGACCCTTTCACCCAAAGTCCACTCAGTGCCTGTGCAATAAGGTTTAGAGCCACTCACTTCCAGCATTACATACTGTCGTACCCTGCACCAGAAAGATAAAAGGTGAAACATGCTCAGGCCATCAGAACCAAAGCAAATTTAATGTTATTGTCACATTGAAAGCATAATGACATTACCATTACTGGTGCTGATTTCCACACCAGCAGACATATAAACCAAACATAAATGGACAGAAAATCACCTCTGAACTGCTCCTCTTGTGCTCATGGTGCCCTTGACTTATGTTTCTGAGTGCCACGTCTTGGTGCCCCCACCCCTCGCTTTCACCAGCATTGGAGACAGCCTTCTGACCCTGCTGTCTTGTTGCTCTTGATGACATTGGTGGTCGTCCTCTGGCCAATGGATCCTGTGCTGGTCCCACCTGTGTGGGAGCAGCCAGTGCCAAGGCTGGCATCTTCCCAGTCGCTGAAGTCTCATCAGATGCGACGGCCACTGGCAGAGGGGTGGAGGAGCTGCTGCCATCATCTGGAGCGTCCTGAGAGGAGCCTGCTAAGACGACAGGCAGCTCATTCACCAAAGTGAGGTCACTCTGGACCTCCCTGCTTGCCATTGATGGACGGGCACCCAGCTGGGATACTGGGTGCCTCATCCATCTCCAACACTGGCACTAACCACCTGAGGTCATTGTGTGAGGGCTTGCAGGTCCGAGTGCATCCCCAGGAACCCCTGATTCTGTCCCTGGAGCTGCCTCCTCCATGAAAGTCACCACTCTCTCAATGAAGGAGGCCGTGTGCTTGGCCATGAGGGTCAACGCAGTGCTCATGCTCCACGTGGACTCCTCCACAATAGAGGCCAGGGTATGCGGACCCTCATTGATCTCTGCTAGATCCTCCTGCACATCCCACTGGATTTCCAGCATCTGCAGCCTAATGGATGGCTCCAGAGGCGCATCATCTGCCTTCGACTAAACATCATCCTGGTCCCCAGCAGTCCTCTGACTGCCGGCGCTCTGGGCACTCTCTGCCTTTGCCTGCACCTCAAACGAGTGTGAAGTACCCTCACCAATGTGCACTGACATTCTAGCCGCCGATCTAGCTGGTGGTGCTGGTATCTGTGCTGGTGCTTGGTTCAGAGAGTGGGTCTAACGCAGGTGCAAATGAAGTCTGGTGGTCCTCCAGCATCAGGGGTGGCCCTTCAGGGTCCAGAGAGCGGGTCCATGCTAGTGAATCTAAAAGAGAGAACCAGGACATGTAATTAATTAAAGTTATCATACCGTTGCATGGGGAGTGTGCTGGCTCAATAGCTTAAAGGCATCCCGCTCGAATCTGATGAGCAGCAGCAGGTTGGAGGGCCTCCACCTGTCTGTGACCTCTCCATTTGGTTATGACTTGCCTTCTCCTGAAAGGACAGAGCTGCATTGATTCATCTACTCCTGCAGCGCCATTGCAGCCTGGCCAACCCCAACTGAGAAACAAGTCACAGGGCACAACTGAGTCATGGCCCTCGAGCAGCAAGGTACTCCTTGCAACCAAGGAGCCAAGGGCACACCCCCTTGGCCAACTCTGGCATTGCTGACAGTTGGCATTCATACTCTAGCGCACCTGAGGGGGGATGGCTAAACCTTCATACTTCTGCACACTGACCCATGAAAACATGGTACTCACCCTTCCTGAGTGTAGCAGTTCATTGAGCCTCTCCTGGCACTGCACCCATGTGCACCGCACCACGCCATGGCTGCCTAACCAGCACTGCAACCTCCCCCATACCCTCTTTGTGAGGTGTGGTGGCCTCCTCCTCCCATCTCTGGGGACAAGGGTGTCCCTCCTGGCAGCCACCTCCTCGAGGAGGACCGCGAGGCACTCATCCTGAAAACGAGTGCCCACCCAACCTGCCCTCCTGTCTGCCGTGTCCAGCCACACTCGACTCCAAAACTTCAATATTGATGACGCAGAGACATTCTTTTGTGGCAGCCTTCCAGGGGCTGCCTGTGCCATTTTAAAACTGGCCACCCAGGTCGCTATTGGAGCCGGTGGCCAACAGCGACCCACCTGCCCCTTCCCGACCAGTGAGGAACCACGTTTCACGCTGGGTGAACTTAATTGCGCCCCCCACCCCCCAACAGCATGCAATCACAGTTGGGAGCCTGATCATGGGTGATGGTCTGTTTCCCATCTGCTTCTGGGCCAGCTGACCGCACCTGCCAACTAACCTCAAAATTCTGCCCATTGTTACTGTTCAGTGCGGTAGGCCTTGGAGGGGTATGTAGATGAGGATGAGTATTTTGAATTTAATGTTTTCTGGACAAAGAGCAGTGAAACTATACAAGAACAGATGTTTGCCACAAAGAGTTAAATTGAAATTGTCAGGTTTAACAGCTGATTCAGGCATACAAAGCGATGCTGCCAACTTACTTGGCAGTAGGCAGTAGGCAGTAGGCAACTTTGGGTAGTTCATCTTCATTATCAAAGGTCATTATCTGAATCCCATGATTGGTAGCATATTTAATGTTTTTTTGATGCTTTCCTTGCAAGAATTTGCATAAACGATTCTCTCTGCAGGAACACCCGTGTCTCATATCAATGCAATTCGTTCCGGTTGGTAAGGAAAAGCAAGTTAGGTTACATGGCTGGCAGAGTTATCTCTACTTTTTAAGATGCATTAATCACAGCTTACAGATGTGCAGCATAGCTTGACAGGGGCTAAAGAAGCCATACACTGTGCACACGCACTTTGATGATATAAATAAATGGGCCTGCTTTATTGTGCAATTCTTTATGACCTGAGGCTAAACTGAGAGTCAGCCCATTCTCCCAAAAAAAACTATGATCCAATATCAGAAGTCGACAAAAAATTGATGGGTTTGGTATGATGTATAGCAGATATATGGTAGAATGTATGTAATCTATTGCTCTTCATTCTGCATCCTCTACCACTCTCAGTGGTCACCGAAGTACCATGACTTTAGGAGGTGTTTGAAAGCTTCACAGAAACCACAACACTAATTGTCATGGCTCAAGCACGGTTTGGATCATGCTTGGTGCCAATATAACATTCATAACACAGCAGCAAATCAGAAATAAATAAGTAGCATCGTTTAAAAAAATACAAAAGAAAGAAAAAAGCCAGTCACATTCCGCAATGATTTTTTAACCTTGATGAGTGTGTCCAGGGCTGAACAAAAAATCTTTATCACTGTGATATCTGTTTGAAATAGACATGAGCTCACTCAGCTTTTCATTGCCTTTGCATTCTAGCAGTATAAACTGTTTAGACTTTATACTACAAGTTGGGTTTATTAAAAGTAATAGTGAAAAAAATCACTTGATTATGGATTTCAAATTTATACATCCTTAGATATCAAAATAACTTTCTAAATACTAAACCCAGACCAACAACCATAGCATATTATATACATGAGGTTTCAACCATCCATATAAACTTACTGTCTGTCTCTTGGTGAGCTGAGGCGAACTGATGAATTGGTAGAAATAAGCCAACTATATTTCTTTATCTAGTTGAGGGTCTTGTTATGACCAATGCAGTTGGTAAAGGGGAGTTATTTAAAAATCACAGAGGGAAACTTTAAACAACTGTCATAACCAATAAGTTTAAGTGTTATGTTTGAGATACGATTCTGAATTCAGAAATCAGATCACTAGTTCTCGAGGTTTTACATTAAACTAAATGAAACATTTTATTCATTTACACAGGTTAAAATACATGTTCACACAGCTACAAATTACTACTATCATAACTTTTAACAAATTCCCAAACTAATCTCCATTAAGGCAACAGTACACAGTCGCCATTTTACAATTGTTTCTGACCACAAACCGCTGCTAGGATTGTTTAGTGAGGACAAGGCTATACCACCCATAGCCTCAGCAAGAATACAATGATGGGCCCTAATTCTGGCAGCATACGAGTACAATTTCTCACATAGGCCTGGCAATCAAATCACAAACATCGATGCCCTTAGTTGTTTGCCTTTACAAGAAAATGATAAGCACATCCCAGTTCCACAGGAACTTGTTTTACTGTTAAATTTCTTAGATTCTATGCCAGTATGGGCTCGACAGGGACTGGACAAGTAGGGACCCAGTCCTATCTCAAGTACGAGGACAAGTGCTACAAGGTTGGTCACAGGAGACTTTATCTGACAGAACGAAACTGTACTTCAACAGAAAACATGAAATAACCAGCCAGGATGGCATCCTATTGTGGGAAGCATGAGTGATATTTCCTGCAAAGGGAAGAGAGCCACTTTTAATTGAACTACACAGTGCCCATCCAGGATTTCCCAAATGAAGACCATAGCACTCAGCTATGCTTTTTGTCATTCATGGGATATGGACTTCGCTGGCTGGGCCTACATTTATCAGCCATCCCTAGTTGCCCTTGAGAAGGTGGTGGTGAGCTGCTTTCTTGAACCACTGCAGTCCGTGTGGTGCAGGTACACCCACAGTGCTGTTAGGGAGGGAGTTCCAGGATTTTGACCCATCGACAGTAAAGGAATGGCGATATATTTCCAAGTCAGGATGGTGAGTGACTTGGAGGGGAACTTCCAGGTGGTGGTGTTCCCATTTACCTGCTGCCCTTGTCCTTCTAGGTGGTAGTGTCGTGGGTTTGGAAGGTGCTGTCGAAGGAGCCTTGGTGAATTCCTGCAGTGCATCTTGGTGATGGTACACATTGTTGCTATTGGACGTTGGTGTTGGAGGGAGTGGATGTTTGTGGATGTGATCCCAATCAAGCGGACTGCTTTGTCCTGGATGGTGTCAAGATTCTTGGGTGTTATGGGAGCTGTTATTATCCAGGTAAGTGGGGAGTATTCCATCACACTCCTGACATGTGCCTTGTACATGGTAGACAGGCTTTGAGGAGTCAGGAGGTGAGTTACTCGTCGCACAATTCCTAGCCTCTGACCTGCTCTTGTAGCCACAGAATTTATATGGCTAGTCCAGTTCAATTTCTGGTCAATGGTAACCCCCAGGATGTTGATAGTGGGGTTTTCAGTGATGGTAATGCAATTGAACATCAAAGGGCAATGGTTGGATTCTCTCTTGTTGGAGATGGTCATTGCCTTACACTTGTGTGGCACGAATGTTACTTGCCACTTGTCAACCCAAGTCTGGATATTGTCCAGGTCTTGCTGTATTTGGCCTGGGATGGGTGATGAAGTAGAGAGTTTAGTAAAGCACTGTATGCAATATCAGCAACTGCAGAAGTTTCCAGTGACAACATCATTACACCCAAGGAAGTGGCCAGGTAGATCCTGGGTGCGGTTACACATTGACTACATTGGACCTTTCTTGGGAACAATGTTTCTGCTCATTGTCAATGCCCATTCAAAATGGTTGGACATATATGAGGTGAAGTCATCAACGTCTGGTGCTACAATTGAGAAATTACATCAGAGTTTTGTCATTCATGGACTACCAGAAGTAGTCATTTCTGTTAATGACATGGCATTTATGAGTGCTGAGTTTCAATGGTTTATCAGCCTCAATGGTATCACTCATGTGAAAACTGCACCATACCCACACTTCCTCAAACAGACTGGCTGAAAGGGTGGCTCAAATGTTCAAGGCAGCCATGAAAAAGCTCACTGGCGATTCCTTAGCAACCAAGCTAGCATGCTTTCTTTTTCATTACAGGACTACCCCTCATACAACAACAGGTACCACCCCTGTGGAGCTATTGTTGAAACACTGTCTCAGGACAAGATTGAATTTAATAATACAGAATTTAGAGGGGAAGCCAGAAAACTAGACATGACTGGCATAGTTGCGAGAGGAAATTTACTGTGGGAGAGCCGGCATGCCTGAAGAACTTCGAAGAAGGACCAAAGTGGTTACCGGGTGAAATAAGTGCGGTGACTGTCTTATCACATGGAGGTGGAAGGCTGGATCATCCATAAACATGTGGACCATTTAATGAAGAGAGAGACAAATCACCAAGATTTGGTTCCACCAGTGATCATGACCGGGTCTGTGTTGAAGATACTCAACCCAGGACTGACATGTCTGATGTTGCTGCAAGAGGTGAGGATACAGAACTGCAAGTGCTCAACGAAGCACCTGATGTTCAGGCAATTCCGGAAAAGCAGGTTCCTGACAAAGAATCTGAAGTTGTGGAGCTGCGACGTTCCATACGTATCAGGAAACCATCTGAAAGACTGAACTTGTAAATTCCTTACCCAGTGTAAATATTATGTTGTCTTGAAAAATTTGTACTTGTAAATATAATACGTATAGCTAAGTTAAAGGTGGAGGAATGTAGTAATTATGGTTTTATTTAGTGTGTAATGTACCTTTAAGAATAATATTTGTTAAGGAAGATCACATGATTGTAGTGACCAATAGGAGAGTAGCATGGGCTAACTCAGCAGATGGTGCAGAGTTTGAGTTGGAATTAAAAGAACACATGTAGTTGCTGCTGAGTATATTGCAAATGAACTTAATGTTTCCACCCAAGAAATGTCTGCAGACTAACTCTATCACTAATAGCACAACTCAGCTACCCTTATAACAGGGTCTATCAAACAACTCTTATATCCTTGGGGACATGAATCATATGGGAATTCCCACTGCCTGGCAGATTGTGTTACTTGAGATTAATACAGCCCTTCAGGAATGCCAATCAAAGGGTCCAAATGCCTAAAAAAAAATCAGTTTTAACCTAATTCCAATGGTTATCCCAGGATCACACCTGTCATGGAGCTATACCTAAGTTCATGGGGTCAAGTGAAGGGTAATATGACCGCACATTTGGCAATTTGGGAGCGCATCTGTGGAAAGCCCTGCAGTAAGGACCCCAGAATAGATGCTAGGATACCATAAGATGGCTTGCCAGAGTGGCAGTGTTCTCCTCCCAAACCCCTTCCCCACTCCTGGAAGTGGAATCTAGTTGCCTAGTAACTCTATGTCTCAGAGGCTGTTCTAAAAATGGGATGGAATACTCTGCACCCCCACATCCCGAGTCTTGTTTCCTTGGGGTTGAGATGATCACAGCCTGAATTGCCAGGTAAGTTCCACTTCCACTGCTCTCAGTCAGACACATGAAGATTTCCAACGCCAATCTAACACACGGCTTTGTGCAGAAGTAGGAACCCATACTTTCCAGCATGTAAGTGGTGACCAATTCTATGGACCCAATCATGATACAGTGTCTCATGGCAATATTTCAGCTTCCATTGCAGCACAAGTAGAAGTTACTCAATGCCTGAGTGTTGCAGTGGAAGGTCAGACTGAGGTCCAGCAAGCTCAGCTTGTTGCCATGCAGACTCAGGCTGTTGCCATCATGGCTGCAGATACCAGTATGCAAAGGAATTGCAGAGTCTCCCATCGATCCATCAATCTGCCTTTCAACAGGTAGTAAGGATTGCTCAGGAGTTGCTCCAGGCGAGTGGTAGTGAATCTGTGGAGTTTGAAATTGCTGCCTTCTCTCAGGATGACAGCATCCGTGCTCCCAAACCTGCTTTTCCACCAGTGCCCCTGTTTGGCAACCAGCCAGTACAAACTGCTGCCATACATGCTGAACTGGTGCAGTCCAAAACCAGACCTTCTAGGCCCAGAGCTTCTCGAGGGTGCCCTGCAAATTCATCTGCAGTTTCCTCCACTGATAGTCAGCAGCCTTCATCAGCCATTCTACAGCCACTGAGAAAGCACTGTGTAGGAGCACTAGGACAGGCAAAGACACTCAAAAGACAGACACTTACAAAACGCACAAGGGTGATTAGTTGATATATGTTCTGAATATTGGATGGTGTGTTGGATAAAGTTAGTTTGGAATGGCTATTTTGTGATGAATTCTCCTTCAGCTTTGTGGTCAATAGGATTGTGTGATGACCAGTGACAGTGGAAAGGTAAGTTGTGTAACTGTTGTTACAACAGGGATTTGTGGTTGTGTTCAGTGGATCTGTAGTCAACTGAACAATCATGAAGAGCCTGGCTGGAAAGGGGATCAGCTAGCTGTTTCCTGCTTTCCTCAACCTCTTTTTCCTTCTCTTCTTCCTCCTCCATTGCCTTGCCCTCCTCCTGTTTCTCAGCTGCTCATTCTATCCCTGGTGCCAATGGCTGTGCCCTTGTGATGGCCATGTACTGCAGGACTCCTCCAAAGCACCCCAGGCCATGGAACTGTTGCTATGAAAGTTTAGGGGAGGCGATGGTGTAGTCATATTGTTGCTGGACAAGGAACACAGAGACCCAACGTAATGCTCTAGGGACCCATGGCAGATGGTGGAATTTGAACTCAACAAAAATCTGGAATTAAAAGTCTAATGATGACCATGAAACAATCGTTGATTATTGTAAAAAACCATCTGGTTTACTAATACTAATCACGAGGGGATGGAAATTTACTGTCCTTATCTGGTCTGGCTCGCATGTGACTCCAGACCCATAGCAATGTGGTTGTCTCTCAAATGGCCACTCAGCTGTGTCAAACCACTACAAAGCCTCAAAACAAGAATGAAACCGGACAGACCACCCTGTATTGACCTAGGTACCATAAACAACAATGGCAAACTCAGCTCTGTTGACATACAAAGTCCTCCTTATTAACATCTGGGGGCTAGTGCCAAAATTGGGAGAGCTGTCTCACAGGCTAGTCAAGAAACAGCCTGACATAGTCATCCTCACAGAATCATATCTTACTGATCATATCCCAGACACCACTATCACCAGCCCTAGGTGTGTCCTACACCCAGCAGAGGTGGCGCACAGTAGTATACAGTCGAGAGGGAGTTGTTTTCTGCATCCTCAACATCGACTGTGGACTCCATGAAGTCTCATGGCAGGGGTCAAACATGGGCAAGGAAACCTCCTGCTGATTACCACTGTAAGGAGCATATCTTTTTTATTTCTGTTGGACTGTTGTAAAGAACATGTATTTTTATTTTCTTTTGGACTGTTGATTTGGATTGCAATAGCTGCAGTTTGAGAGACATGTCCAGTGGAACAGGATGAGAGATATATACAATGCTGCAGTCCTGGAACAGAGTGTGCCATAAAAGATAGGATGATGCTGGAAAGGAGTGCTGGACAAAGGGAGCTGCCTGACAACTGCATTTTAATTGGTTCCTGACCAGGTGACCAGGGTTTTGTGGAGCAGGACAGTAGAGCAGAAAGCTCCTGGCCTGCAAAGAGAAAACATCTAAAATCATTTTTCCTCATATCACTATAACTTGCCTTTTCTCTCTAAAGAAACCCCTGTAAAAAGGAAAAAGGGAAAAACACTGTTAGAGACATTGAAAAGCAAGTTCTCAGCCAGTGAACTAAATATTGAAAGTGCTGGAAGACCACCTCGTGTCATCAACAGGAACTGAAAGGAATTTGGAAGACATTGATCAAAATCAACACATCGAATTCTGTACTCCGTATTGGCACTATTGAACTGTTTTATCCCACCCTTAAAATCCATGTTTTGTGTGTCCTATGTGTCTTGCCTGTGTGTGTGCGTGTGCACACATAGTGATTTAAGAAGGGGGTAGAGTTTAAGTTATAATGTTAGAAGGTAGCAGTCCATATTTCTTTCTTTTACCACTGGTTATCGGCAGTTTGCTCAATAATCAGTTATTTACTTATTAAGTTTACAAACCCGGTGCTCGTATTCTGTTAACCTAAATTAAACAGTTAGGTAGAATTGGGGCAATCTGGTGGTTCGATTGAACTTTTCACATTTGTCGCAGCACAAGGAACAAATGCACTATCCCCAGTGAGTCATGACACCACGTACCACCCTCCCTCAGCTGATGAATCAGTGCTTCTCCATGTTGAACACCACTTTGAGGAAGCACTGATGGTGGCAAGAGTGGAGAAGGTACTCTGGGTGGGGGACTTCAATGTCCAACACCAAGAGTGGCTCAGTAGTACCACTACAGACTGAGCTGGCTGAGTCCTAAATACATAGCTGCTAGACTGGGTCTGCGGCAGGTGGTGAGGGAATCAACAAGAGGGAAAAACATACTTGACCAGATCCTCACCAACCTGCCAGCAGCAGATGCATCAGTCCATGATAGTATCGGTAGGAGTGACCACTGCACTGTTGTTGTGGAGACGAAGTCCCGCCTTCACATTGAGGATACCTTCCATTGTGCTGTGTGGCACTACTACTGTGTTAAACGGGATAGATTTCGAACAGATCTAGCAACTTCACACTGGGCATCCATGAGGCGCTGTGGGCCATCAGCAGCAGCAGAATTGTACTTGAACACAATCTGTAACCTCATGGGCTGGCATATCCCCCACTCTACCATTATCATGAAGCCAGGGGATCAACCCTGGTGCAATGAAGAGTGCAGGAAGGCATGCCAGGAGCAGTACCAGGCATACCTAAAAATGAAGTGTCAATATGATGAAGCTATAACACAGGACTACTTGCATGTCAAACAGCATTAGCAGCAAGTGTTAGACAGAGCTAAGCAATCCCACAGCCAACGGATCAGATCTAAGCTCTGAAGTCCTGCCACAACTAATCGTGAATGGTGGTGGACAATTAAACAACTCACTGGAGGAGGAGGCTCCATGGATATCCCCATTCTCAATGATGGGGGAGACCAGCTTATCTGTACAAAAGATAAAGCTGAAACATTTGCTACAATCTTCAGCCAGAAGTGCCAAGTGGATAATCCATCTTGGCCTACTTTGGAGGTCCCCAGTATCACAGATGCCAGTCTTCAGCCAATTCAATTCACTCCATATGATATCAAGAAATGGCTGTAGGCACTGGATACTGCAAAAGCTATGGGCCCTGAAAATATTCTGGCAATAGTACTGAAGACTTGTGCTCCAGAACCTTCTGCGCCCCAATTCAAGCTGTTCCAGTACAGCTACAACACTGGCATCTACCCGGCTATGTGGAAAATTGTCCAGGTATGTCCTGTCCACAAAAAGCAGGACAAATCCAACCCAGTCAATTTCTGCCACATCAGTATACTCATAATCAACTATAAAGTAATGGAAGGGGTCATCAACAGTGCTATCAAGCGGCACTTGCTTAGCAATAACCTGCTCACTGATGCCCAGTTTGGGTTCCACCAGGGCCACTCAGCTTCTGACCTCATTACAGCCTTGGTTCAAACATGGACAAAAGAGCTGAACTCCCGAGGTGAGGTGAGAGTGACAGCCTTTGACTTCAAGGCAGCATTTGACCGAGAGTGGCATCAAAGAGCCCTAGCAAAACTGGAGTCAATGGGAATCAGAGGGAAAACTCTCCACTGGTTGGAGTCATACCTAGCACAAAGGAAGGTTGTGGTTGTTGGAGGTCAGTCATCTCAGCCCCAGGACATCACTACAGGAGTTTCTCAAGGTAGAGTCCTCGGCCCAACCATCTTCAGCTACTTCACCAATGATCTACCTTCCATCATAAGATCAGAAGTGGGGATGTTCGCTGATGATTGCACAATGTTCAGCACCATTTGTGACTCCTCAGATACTGAAGTAGTCCATGTGCAAATGCAGCAAAGACTTGGACAATATCCAAGCTTGGTCTGAAAAGTGGCAAGTAACATTCACACCACACAAGTTTCAGGCAATGGCCATCTCCAACAAGAGAGAATCTAACCATCGCCCCTTGACATTCAATGGCATTACCATCACTGAATCCTCCACTATCAACATCCTGGGGGTTACCATTGACCAGGAACTGAACTGGACTAGCCATATAAATACAGTAGCTACAAGAGCAGGTCATAGGCTAGGAGTCCTGCCATGGGTAACTCATCTCCTGACTCCCCAAATGCTGTCCACCATCTACAAGGCACAAGTCAGGAGTGTGATGGAACACTCACTTGCCTGGATTAGTGCAGCTCCCATAACACTCAAGGAGCTTGACACCATCCAGGACAAAGCAGTCTGCTTGATTGGCACCACATCCACAAACATTCACTCCCTCCACCACTAACGCACAGTAGCAGCAGTGTGTACCATCTACAAGGTGTACTGCAGGAACTCACCAAGGCTCCTTAATCAGCAGCTTCCAAACCTACGACCACTAGCATCTAGAAGGACAAGAGCAGCAGACACATGGGAACACCTGAAAGGTTCCCCCCCCCAAGCCACATGCCATCCTGACTTGAAATTATGTCACTGTTCTTTCATTGCTGCTGGGTCAAAATCCCGGGACTCCCTCCCTAACAGCACTGTGCGTGTATCTACACCACATGGGCTGCAGCAGTTCAAGAAGGCAGCTCACCATCATCTTCTCAAAGGCAATTAGGTATGGGCAATAAATGTTGGCCACCATTGTTTGATGTGATTATTGCTTACCTTAATGACACCTCGATGTCATTCAGGGACAAGATGCAACACATCATTGCTGAAGTGCTTTCAGGAAAGTTGCTCAAGTTCTGCATGTAATACAGTCATCATCAAACAATGCTCATTGTGTACTATGTAGTACGGGACTAGTTCTCCCTCTATTTCACAAAACCCCTCAGTTTTTAGTCACTGGCTTACTTTCTGCAACATGTTGTCTGCCCTGACTCTGCTTTCAATTCCTCCCATGTCACAAGATTCCTGGTTGTGTGCGAAATCACACTCATATATTCTTCGATGTCACAAGTCACTTCACCATCGCTGTCTGTGATATTAGTGTGGCTAAGCATGTCAGCTACTCACTCAGTTATGTGAACCTGCGAGATACTCGACCTCGAAGTTGTACTGATGAAGACGATCATACCACCTGCAGATGTGTAGAGGTCAATGACCAGACCCTGACATGGGTAACGACGTAGTCAGCAGTTGGTGATTGGTTGGAGAGTGAACCTTCTACCACAGAGATACATGTGCCAGCATTCACAGGCATAGAAGCAAACTAGTGCATCCCATTCTCCAGTAAAGTATTTGCATTCAGTTTCCAACAACGGATATAACAGTTAGGCAATCAGCCATTCACTGCCCTCAATGTACTGTGAGAGTACAGCTTCTATCGCATTTCCTGACAGGTCTGTTCTAACATACATTTCTGTGTGTGGGTTCAAATGCATGAAGACTGATTGCCCTTTCCCATTATATATCACAGTAGCTTTGAAAAATCTCCACAATCACCACGTGCTAGGCCACAAATGTGTGATATAAGCTGGTAGTACTGAAGAACAATGCCAATTCTTTCACAGTGGTTGGGGTGGAAGAACATGAATGGCTTTGACATTGCTGTGCATACGCATTCCTCCAGTGTGTTATGATCCCTGTAGAGAATGATAACTTTCAACAAGGGGTTTTAATTTCCAGTGACCGAGTGAAAGGATCACTAAACAAGATTTTAAGTTTTAAGACTTTTAATGTAAGAAACAAATGAAAAGCAACATTGGCTAAACACTATTTAGTAGGCAACTCATCCACTAAACTACAGAAAAGATATGACCCCATTAACTTTTAACATGACTGAAAGTCCCATGCCACAGTTATATTTTACATCCTGCTCTCCGCTGTATAATCATTTTCACAAGAACAAGTCCAACATCACTCCCAGCTTCCAATGAGTCCGCTTCTCCCCAATTCATTGAGTTGTAATGTGAGTGACTATCAAAAACCGCTTCTCTCAATTTTCGGAGGCATCATAAACCGACATCCCGCAGTAAGACCAACTCCGGCGATTCTTTTCGATCCCACCTCCAGCTGTGCGAGGATGAATCGCCTGGATTCTTTAGATAGCCACAGGATGCAATTCTTCAACCAGGGACTAACCTCCCTCCCATATCTTGCTTTGGTAGCTCGCAGAGAGCTCGCACCTTCTTTTCTCTGTTGACTACACTAGCTGTAGTCTTTTGTCTCTCTCTGTGAGAACTCTGTCTCTCTCTTTTCTGCCCAAAACTTGGAGACTGAATGTCTATCCTTTTTTTCATTCTTTTCATGGAATGTGGGCATCTCTGGCAAGGCCACCATTTGTTGCCCATTCCCAATTGCCCTTGAACTGAGTGTCTTGCTAGGCCATTTCAAAGAGCAGTTAAGAGTCAACAACATTACTCTGGATCTGGAGTCACATGTAGGCCACAGATAAGAATGGCAAATTTCTTTCCAGAAAGGCTATTACTGAATTAGATGGGTTTTTAATTGATGACAATACTGAGATGAGCTTTCAATTTCAGATTTATTAATTGAATCTAAATTCCACCAGCTGCCATGGTGGGATTTGAATCCATTTCCTCAGAGAATTAGCCTGGGCCTCTGGACTACTAGTCCAGTGACATTACGACTATGCCACCATCCATAGTCAGCGCATCTGCTCTTGCCTTTGCTTTCAGGTTTGAATTAAACACTTCTCACTTCTTAAGTCAACCTGAGCACCCCCCCATCCTCATCACCCCCCTCCCCCCCACCCCCTGTCCTCATAGGAACATGTTGGCAACTGCAGCCACGATTTTCCAATACATACAGGTGGCAGGTGAGGTACCTCACCACCAACAAGAACTTGAAAAATATAACTGCTAAAATAAATTTTATTTTTCATTGTTTATACTTATAACCTGTACCGATTTAGCTTTATACCCTTTTCTTGTAGGTCATTTCATTCAACAGTTGGAATGACCTTCTCTGCACCCTCCTTCATAGTAGCCCATGATTTTTGTCATGTTCATGAGAACAGCACAAAGTACTCCCAATATGTTCAGATCAATGCATTGTACAACTCAGCCTAACCTCATGAGGTGTAATCCATTGTTTTGGATTTGAGCAAATTTCCTGACTTGTCCTGATGGGAAGCTCATATTGGAAATTTGGGTGCATGCTGCCCATGATTTCCTGATGATAGTTGGCAAATTATGTGCAATTTGCAACTGATTTTCCAAAATGTTCCCTCAGCAGGTAAGGCCCCAGTTTAAAAGTTGGGAAATTGCCCCACCTATCCCAGCATTCTATTTTTCATGTCAACGCCACATTCCGAATCAACTCGCACCAAATATATATTATTCTTGTTGGAATTATGCCACATTATTTTGTTTAAATGCAATCTTTTCCACTTGTTGGTATTAACTTTCAGATTGAGCATATTAACTATAACCTGATTGAGAGGCGTCTTGCTGTGGAATGGGTGGAATAATCCCTCAACTACCCTTAGGCTTCTTCCAATAAATGTGCCAGCAGGAGCTCTTAACCACCAGTTTGCTAGGTTCCTTTCATCAAAGAAAATTTTGGCCAGGTTATCCTGTCAAAAAAATAGTGAGGCTAATTCTACAGATGCTCAATAATGAATAATAAACCTGTTGCTCGCCTCAGAATATAAATAACGTTATCGTCACCCTGGGGAATATTACCAATAGGGTCTATTAGGGGAAAGCAAAATACTGTGGATGCTGGAAATCTGAAACAAACACTGAAAATGCTGGAAAAATTCAGCAGGTCTAGTAGCATCTGTGGAGAGATAAACAGAGTTAATATTTCAAGTCTGTATGACTCTGACATGTCAGCTCTGAAGAAGGGTCATACGGACTCGAAACGTTAATTCTATTTCTCTCTCCAAACATGCTGCTAGACCTGCTGAGTTTTTCCAGCATTTTCTGTTTTTATGTCAGAGTCTGTTAGGGGGTTTGTTTAGGGATCTCATTAGTTTAGTATCTTCGTAAATGATCCAGAGGTAGCTGTCACAAGCACAGGAGATACATTTATAGACAATGGCAAGCTAATGTAGGTGTTAAATTGCAAAGCTGAACAGGAAAATCTACAGGAGGATTTGAATATACTTGCGATTGAACAGACAGGTGGCAGACAAAAATCAATGTCGAGAATGTCTCTTAGCCTTCCCTGTACCTGTAGAAATAGCCTTAAAGCCCTAAGCAATGTTTTGTATATTATTACAATGACTAATTACTTCTTTGTTCCTGTACACATCACACAACGACACAAAACAAATTCCAGGGTGGCTACTATTAAAATGCGAAGGAACTAATGGCTCAGATCTTCTGATCAGTGGCAATGTGTTGACAATCACTGCTGACTACATTTCTAACTCTCTGAGGCTGAACCAGGCTGTTTGCAATCTTGATGTTGTATTTGACCATGAGATTAGCTTCTGATCACATAATTTCATCATTATTAAGACTGTTTACTTTCACTTCTGTAAAATCACCTGAACCTGCCCCTGCCTCAGCTCATCTGCTGCTGCAACACTCACCCATGCCTTTGTTAGCTCCAAACTATTCCAATGCCCTTCTGGCTAAGCTCTCATCTTTCACCCTCCATAAACCTATGATCAAAACTCTGCCGCCTGTGCGCCAACTCACATCAAAATTCGATCCACCCATCACTCCTATCCTCACTGATCTATATTGGCTCCCAGTTGAGCAATGCCTTAATTTTAAAATTCTCATCCTTGCTTTCAAATGCTTCCATGACCTCACCCCACTCCATCTCTAACTCCCTTCAGCCCTACAACCCTCTGAGATATCTGTGCTCTTCCATTTTTGGCCTCTTGTAGATTTAAATCCACATTAAAGCCATGACATAAATGGAATTTGTAATTGTTGTTGTTGCAGTAGTACAAAAATACAGGTGTACGCTGTTCAGTTCAGGCTTCCACAGTACAAAAAATATATTGCAGCTGTTAAGAGAGTAAAATAATGATTGAAGGGATAGAGGGATTGGATTATGATGATTGAATATGTAAATTGGGCATTTTCACACTGGAAAGGGAAGGTTAAGAGTTAATATGTAGAAAAGGAACTGGACGTACAAAAATGGACCTGGCCTTGTTGGCTGACACACTGCACTATTGAGAGAAGTTCCAGAGGAAATATCATTGGTTCTAATAATATATTTTGAGAGGAAAACCAAAGAATGGAATGATACTTTCAATGGAAATCTACTGACATATGTCATCATTGAAGTCAGCTGGTCTAGCTCCCAGCGGTCAGAATAGTAGTCTACAGTGATAAGATAATCAGTACTTTCTAGAGTGAAGTCTAGAAAGTCTCTCAGCTTCATCCATGGTCTATCTAGGATGTCATGCATCATCAGCAGCTCTCTAGCTTGATTAGCTTGGTAATCGTTACAAGTACCACACTGTCTGATATGGTCCTTAATCTCATTGCCCATATTTGGCCAGCAGAGCACTTCTCTTGCCTTCCTCAGGCTCGATTCAATTCTTTGTTGGCTTGCATAGATGTGCTTCAGCATCTCTCCTCTCATCTCCTTGTACAAAATGATATCTTGGACTGTCAATGCATCTCAATATGCCCAATATGCTTTTGTGACCAGAGGTGTGTCCTTGATGCTCTCAGACCATCCTTTCATCACTACTTCTTGCAGCATTTGGAGAGTTGCATCCTGTTGGGCAGTTTGCTTGATTTGAGCAAGGCGCTTGTCTGTCAGATTCAATGGGCAGAATCATTGCAGATTTGCACTGAATGCGGTAGTGGGCGGAAGAAACAACTTTTCACTCGCCAGCCACAATGCTGGCTTCTCACGCTGTATCTTCCCAATCCCGCTGCATTATTTATGCATTTCCGGCAAACACGTGATTCGATGGTAGGCAGGCTCTCATTCGCCTGCCAGGCCGTCACCTCGCCGCTTCATCATGCCAGGTGCCTTATGAAAAGTGCGCAAACCTCTCAGTGCTTCCAGCTCACAACTGCTGCAAAGAAGACATGGCCCCAAAAGGCAAGAGGACTGCAGCCCCAAGACTTAATGATGACATGGAAGCCTGCCGTGATGTCCTCTACCCCCACTATGGCCGTAGAACAGGCAGCATCATCACTAATCCAGCATGGGAGGCAGTGGCAGTGGTGGTCAGTGCCGATGCCCTGAGAAAGAGGACAGCCACCCAGTGCCGCAACAGGATAAATGGTCTCATCTGTTTCACCAGGGTAACTCACTCTTCTCATCACTCTCAACTCATACACTCACAAACTCATCACACAGCCACAGGGACCTCACATCTCAAGGGACAACACCACTAACTCTCACACCCTCACATCTCCATCAGGGTCATAACTTCTTAAGCTCGAGTCCACATCCTGTCCATGGCTCCGCTCACCACACAAACATTCCACGTAGTGCCATGTGTCCTGCTCACACTCTCTCTATCTGTTTCCATGCAGGAGAAACTGGCTGACATCAGCAGGGAGAGGACCTAGACTGGAGGTAGATTGGCCCAAATTAGGCCCCTCACTCACTTTGAGGAGCGTGTCATCAAGCTGACTGGTGAGGGCATAGACCATGCCTGTGGCGATGGTGAGGTCGGTGGTGAAAACCCTTGTGAGAATCCTGCACCCCATCATCCCTCTCTCAACGCAACTGTGAGTGCTCTCTCTCCTGATTTTGACTCTGCTGTCATGCACTAATTATCTCGACTTTGGTTCGCAGGGAGCTCTGCCAAGCGACCGACACCCTCAGCCAGCCAGTCCCTCAGCTCTATTCGGGTACTTACCTCCAGCCAAGAGAACACCTCCTCCACTAAAGAGCTGGAAATAAGCAGCCTGGAAGACCTGTCACAGCACTTACCCACACCCTTTACTAGCGCAGAGACATTCACCTCGGTGGAACCTAGATCTAGAGCAGGCTCGGGTTCACAATCAGCTGGTCACCACATGGACATGTGTCCTCAGCAGGAGGAGACAGGATCAGCCGAGCTCCCCAGCACTCGGAGGACTGATGGGGAAGGGGCATCTGTCAGGACCAGGTCAGATGCTGAACCTCCAGATTTGGCCTTCCAACTCACCCTGGATAGTCAGCAGAAGGCGGGGGAACATCATGCAGAGCTTTTGGAAGCCTTCAACTGAGTGGCACCTGATTTGGAGAAGTGCTTTTGCCTGCTCTCTGATGAAGTGGTGCCCACATTTGCATGTATGGAGGTCTCGATGGGGAGGATGGCAGACACCATGGAGGCCCTTGTCCAGCAGAATGCAGACATGTGAGACCTACTCTCCATAGCGGGAGCCATGGATGAGTTCCTGCAGTGGAAAAGTGAGAGGGAAACGGCGCACCTTGATGTCCTCAAGGAGTCAGGTCGGGGCCCCCTGGCACCCAAGGGGAAGAGAAGCGGCAGCTGGACACCCCTGGGTCATCCACTCAGGAATCTCAAAGGCTGTCCACTCCCTTTGAATCCCCTTTGGATGTGCTCCCTTCAACCTCGGCCTCTGTCACTTTAGAGGGAGCAGCTGGCCCACAGGTGGACAGCCATAGCAAGCCGGGGGCCCCCAAGAACTCAGCTTTCCAGAGGATGCATGCCAAAGGTATCAGAGGCAACACGGTCAACCATTGCACAGGCTGTCTCCACCCCTGCTGTGGACGTCAGGGCAGCAACTAGAAATCTAACCTGTTCAAAGTACAAGTACTGGGTGGAAGGGAGCTGTTCCAGTGGGACGGGCTTCATTTGAACCATGCTGGGACCAGTGTCCTGGTGAATCGAATAACTAGTGCTGTAGAGAGGGCTTTAAACTAAATAGATGGGGGATGGTGGGGGGGTGGGGGGGGAGAGTGTTCTGGAGAGGGGATACGTAGGCTTACAAAGCAAAAGTATGGCAGCCTTGCAGGGCAGCTATTTAGGTAATGATACCCAGAGTGTGACAGGAAGGGACAGAGTGTAAAAAGATTAAAAAAAGCAGCAAATAGGGTCAAAGGGGAGGAAAATGGTAAAAAGGCAAAATTAATGGTTCTTTACATAAATGCATGTAGTATTGAGAACAAAATAAATGAATTAACGGCACAAATAGAGGTTAATGGGTATGATCTCAGAGCCGTTACGGAGTCATGGTTACAAGGAGATCAAAGCCAGGAACTAAATATTCAGGAGTATGTGACTTGTCAAAAGGACAGGCAGGAAGGAAAGGGTGGTGGGGTAGCTTTGTTAGTGCAAGATGGAATAAGTACGATAGCAAGAAGTTATCTTGGATCAGAAGATGTAGCATCCATATGGGTGGAGGTAAGCAGTAACAAGGGGAAGAAGACACTGGTAGGAGCAGTTTATAGGCCCCCTAACAGTAGCTATACTGTAGGACAGAAAATAAATCAGGAGACAATGGGGGTATGTAAAAAAGGCAGTACATTAATCATGGGTGACTTTAATCTTCATGTAGGTTGGGAAAATCAAATTGGCAGAGGTAGCCACAAGCAAGAATTCATAGAGTGTGTTCGGGACAGTTTCTTAGAACAATATGTTGTGGATCCAACCAGGGATCAGGCTATTTTGGATCTGGTAATATGTAATGAGGCAGGTTTAATAAATGATCTCAGAGTATCCAAGGTAAACTGGCATAGGGTAAATAAAGTTAAGGCAATCCAAAATAAATGGCAATCAGGACTGCATGTGGTAAAACAAAGATAGCCTCACGCAGTCAATAACGAGACTTTGAATTTTGATTATGAACTGAGATCTCTGCCTGCTTCTTAAAAGATTTTCAATTCAAGCACTTTATTAGGTTAGCCTGTAAATGAGAAAGCCTTGCCTTCTTTGTGCTTCATACACTAATCATCCCGCTGTGCATTTTCTGTTTCAAATTTGAAACTGTTGGGCATGCATTTTATACTTTATACAGCCTGCTATCTATCAGTTCCAATAGAAAGAAAATCTGCATGACATGTTCAACAAATAGTTAATACGGTAATGGCCATTTTATACCATCACCATAGGTTAGAATTTCCTCCTAGGAGCTTAAACTTACCATAACATGGTAGAATTTAGCATTCAGTTTGAGTGTAAGAAACTTGGGTCAGAAACAACTGTGCTAAACTTAAGTAAGGGCAATTACAAAGGAATGAGGGCATAGATTGGCTGGGGTGGACTGGGAAAGGAGTTTAGCAGAAAAGATAGCAGACATTTAAGAAAATAGTTAATGACTCACAACAAAGATATATCCCAGTGAGGAAGAAGGATTCTAGGAAGGAGTTAAATCAACCATGGTCTGTCAAGGACGTTAAGGACTGTATCAAATTGAAAGAAAAATCATACAATGTGGCAAAGATTAGTGGTAAGCCAGAGGATTGGGAAAGTTTTAAAAACCAACAAAAGGTAACCAAAAAATAAAGATAGAGAAAATAAACTTTGAGTGTAAACTAGCAAGTAATATAAAAACAGACAGTAAGAGCTTCTTTAAAAACATAAAAAGGAAGAGAGAGGCCAAAATGACCATAGGTCCCTTAGAGAATGAGGCTGGGGAAATAACAATGGGGAACCAGGAAATGGCAGAAGGGTTGAATAATATTTTGCATCAGTCTTCACGGTAGAAGACACTACTAGCATTCCAAAAATACCAAATAATCAAGGGAAAAAGGGGGACGGAAGGAAATAAATACAATAACTATCACCAGAGAAGAAGTACTACGGGAACTAATGGGGCTAAAGGCCGATAAGTCCCCTGGACCTGATGGGTTGCATCCTAGGATATTAAAGGAAGTAGCTACAGAGATTGTGGATGTACTGCATCTTCCAAGAATCCTTAGATTCTGGAAAACTCCCAGAGGATTGGCCAACTGCCAATGTAACAACCTAATTCAAAAAGGGAATGAGACTAAAAAACATCTAACTATAGGGCAGTTAGCTTAGCATCTGTCATTGGGAAAAAGTTAGAGTCTATTATAAAGGATGTAATAGCAGAGCATTTAGAAATGCATAATATAATCAAGCAGAGTGAGCATGGCTTCATGAAGGGGAAATCATGCCTGACAAATTTCTTAGAGTTCTTTGAGGAGATAACAAGCAGGATAGATAAAGAGGAACCAATAGATGTAATATTTTTAGATTTCCAAAAGGCGTTTGATAAGGTACCGTACATAAGGCTAGTTAATAAGGTAAGAGCCCATGGTGTTGGGGTAGTATATTAGCATGGATAGAGAATTGGATAATTAATAGAAGACAAAGAGTTGGGATAAGGGGGGCATTTTCAGGATGGCAACCTGTAATTAGTGGAGTGCCACAGTGATCAGTGCTAGGGCTTCAATTATTTACAATATATCTTCATGACTTGAATGAGGGAAGTGAACGTACTATTGCCAAGTTTGCAGATAACACAAAAATAGTTAGTAAGGTAAGCGGTGAGGATGACACAAAAAATCTACAGAGGGATATAGAAAGATTAGGTAAGTGGGTAAAACTTGGCAGCTTGAATATAATGTATGACAATGTGAGGTTATGCACTTTAGTGGGAAGAACAGAGGAGCTGAATATTACTTAAATGGAAAAAGATTGCAGAAAGCTGCTGCACAGAGGGATTTGGGAGTCCTTGTGCATGAATCACAAAAAGCTAGCATACAAGTTCAGCAGGTAATAGGGAAGACAAATGGCATGTTGGCCTTTATTTCAAGGGGAATGGTGTATAAACTTAGGGAAATCTTGCTAAAACTATACAAGGCACTAGTTAGACCACACCTGGAATACTGTGAACAGTTCTGGTCCCCTTATCTAAGGAAAGATATACTGGCACTGGAGGCAGCCCACAGAAGGTTCACCAGGTTGATCCCTGGTATGGAGGGATTTTCTTATGAGGAGAGGTTGAGTAAGTTGGGCCTGTATTCATTGGAGTTTAGAAAAATGAGAGGTGACCCTATTGAAATATATAGGATTCTTAGGGGGCTTGACAGGGTAGATGCTGAGAGGCTGTTTCCCCTTGCGGGAGAGACTAGGACCAGAAGGCAGAATCTCAGATAAAAGCAAAATAATGTAGATGCTGGAAATCTGAAACAAAAATAGGAAAATACGGTAAAAATTTAGTAAGTCTGACAGCATTTGTGGAGAGAGAAACAGAGTTAACGTTTCAAGTCCATATGATCCTTCTGGCATAATCTCAGAGTAAGGGGTCACCCAGTTAAGACAGAGATGAGGGGGAATTTCTTCTCTCAGTGAATCTGTGGAACTCTTTGCCACAGAGGGCTGTAGATGTTGGGTCATTAAGTATATTCAAGGCTGAGGTAGGCAGATTTTTAATCAGTAAGGGAATCAAGGGTTATGGGGAAAAGGCAGGAAAGTGGAGTTGAGGATTATCAGGTCAGCCATGATCTCATTGAATGGCGGAGCAGGTTCGATGGACCGAATGGCATATTTCTGCTCCTACTTCTTCTGGTCTTTCCACCCCCCTCCCCCCGCCTTGCCCACTAGCAGTTCAGCTAATAAGGGTGGCGTAGTGGTATTGTCACAGGACTGGTATTCTAGAAACTCAGTGTAATGCCCCAGTTTGGATCCCACCACAGCAGATGGTGAAATTTGAATTCAACAAAAATCTAGAATTGAAAGCCTGATGATGACCACAAAATCATTGCCAATTGTCCTAACAACCCAAATGGTACACTAGGGAAGGAAATCTGCTGTCTTTACCTGGCCTGGCCGACATGTGACTCCAGACCCACAGCAATGTGGTTGGCTCTTAAAATGCCCTCTGAACAAGGTTAATTAGGGATGGGCAATAAATGCTGGCCTAGCCAGCAATGCCCACATCCCATGAACAAATTTTTAAAAAAGTTGCACGCAGCCGGCCCACAAGTGATTCTGGAGGGAGAAGTGTGTGTGCATCAAGGCCTTTCGGAGCCTCAGGCTAGCACTCTCCCACGCAAGCGGGTTCTTCCCATATCATACTCACCTCCTGAGCATTTTAAATGCTGTCTACTGGGCTTCATTTTCAGTTGACCATCTGAGCCGACCTGCATCTTCACCCACCAACTGATCACACTCCCATGCAGCACCTGATCTCACCCACCACGACTGTCGTTTCACTTTTGATTTAGCCAGCATGGTAGTGCTACAGTTTCTTTTGTTTCCCCATCCTTTCCTCTCCCCCAGTCACCTATTTCCTTTCCCCATCACTGTCGACCCTACTGGAATCACCTTCCACCTCCCCACCGGAACCTACCAGCCACAACCCTTTTCTTTTGGGGATATCCAGGTGAACATGCAAGTTCCCTTCTTTCCCAAAAATCCCACCCCCAATCATATTAACTTTCCCGACCTCCTCCTTCCCCCAGGGTCCATGTCTGCCTTCGAGTCCCCACCAACCACCCTCGCCAGCCCTTCTACTGATACTGTCAAATCCTCGGCCTGCCACCCTACTGCCTCACTCTGTCCTTGGTAATTCTTACCATTCCCTTGGACCACACCTACCCTCAGTTTGCTTCCCAGGAGGCAATCATGGACTCAACAGAGCCCTCCCTTGCACATTCACCTGGTCATCCTCCCCTCCAGACTCATTCCCCCCTCTTGGAACTCCTCACCCCCCAGAACCCTTTCCCATCTTGGGACTCCTTCTCCCATTGGAACTCCTTTTCCCCACCCCCTTGAACTCCTTCCCCCAACCTGGATTACACTCCACTTAGTTCTTCCCCACCCCCGGACACCCCCCTGCCTTTGTCCTTCCCCCTTTCTGACTCCTTTAGACACCCTTAACTCTTCCACCACCTTCACGTCTCTGGACCCCTTCCTCCATCCACCAACCTTACTCCTTCCATCTTCCTGACTCCTTTAGACATCCTTACTTCTTCCTCCAACCTTACTCCTTCCCCCTTCATGACTCTTCCCTCTGCCCTTTCCCGACGTCTAACGGCGGGATAAATGGCCTACAATTGTTGGGCAGAGAGTATGATTGCAAACTGGTTTCATGATGTCATGAAACAATTTTTGGCCTTCTTGCCTTATTGTCTGCTCACGCCACCGAACATGCCTGACACCAGGGGGTACTCTCTTCACATACAGTATAAATTGTCTTTTCCCCCTTATATTGATATTCTTGCGAGTGTCCTGATAAGTGCAAGACAAAAAGCTTAGATGTGTCTCTTTTTTCAGCAATACTGAAGTTCTGTACTACCAAATGAGTATAAATGTTAAAATACATTTGGACAAAGACTTGTGAAGAGATGTATTATTAGGATGTTCAGGTTTGAAAGGGTTAATGTGTGGGACTGGAGAAACAGTACTGTCCACATGATGATGTAAGAGATACATTAAAAGAGTTGAGTAACACCTGTAGTCTTGTATATCTGGGTGTAGTACGTTCATCCAATAAACCAGTTATTGTTCAGGCATATCTATGTCTCAGCAATCATTCCTTAGCCAGTGACAATCAACATACAAGAGTGGACACCAGTATGATCCACAGCAACCACATCTTCAGTAAGTGTCTCAGCTTAAGGTTCTTTGGCTCATCGTTGATGAACTGGAGTCTGAGTTTCAAACACTATGAAGCTTCAGGGAGAGACAAAGTTAACTGGACACCTTGTTCCATAAGGCAGCCATGCTTCAGGACCTGATGTAAAGATTGTGTCTTGACCAATACTTATTCCTCAATCTACATCAGAAAAAGTGTTATTTGGTCATTACCACACTAGCATTTGTTGGAGCTTTTTGTGTACAAATTGGCTGCTGCATTTCCTTCATTACACTATATTGGAACAGCCTGGGAAATGTGCTAAATAAATGCAAGCCTTTTTTTCTTTCAAACTTTTGGTCATTTGGCCTATCTCCTACGTGCCTCAATGCCAAATATTGTTTGTAAAGCATCTTGGGGCATTTTATAATGTTAAAGGCACTACATAAAAGCAAGTTGTTGTTATTGTAGTTTCCCTCACTCCTAATTTCTCCCTGATATCTAATGCTCCAATGCCTATCTCTCCACCTCAAGCCCCTTCCCACAATTTCCCTCTCTCTAGTCTCTATATCTCCCCGATCTCCAATTTCCCAGTTTACTTGATCCCCAGTTTCTCTTGCTCCTGAGCCTCCATATCCCCTCTTTTATTTCCCAATTTCAGAGACCCGCCCTTCCATTTCAGAGCATCTCCTGATTTTGGGCTCCGTCTGTTTCAGCGCAACCCCGTCATTTTCAGAAACCCCCTCACACTGCTGAGACACTCTTGATTCCTGAGCTGTCCCGATTCCTGACTTTCCAGTACCCTCCTGACTGCACTCCATAGGGACATGACACTCAGTGGCTGATGTCATAGAGCAAGGGCAGGAGAACAGACCACAGGAAATTTAAATGATTGATCTCCTTGGATGCCGAAGGCAAATGCAGGGAAGTTCTCCCTGATTCTAGGAAACACCAAGATGTTTGGAAACCCAACTTCCATGCTGTGTAAGCTGCTGTATGCAGTTACCGCTGCAGTAGCACAGGATTTCCTTGTTTTCCCTTCCCACAGGAAGCTTCGAATGGAAAAATCAAATAGTGCCAGGAGCCCACGGACAACAGTGAAATGAAATTGACTGAACAAGATGGGACTGTGTGATAGTGCAGTAAGCTAATGTGTTGAAGTATAGCCCCAGTGCATAGAATTTCAGAGACTACAGTGCAGAAATAAGTCATTTGACCCAACTAGTCTGTAACAGTACAACAGCAAAATACTGTAGATGATGGAAATCTGAAATAAAAATAGAAAATGCTGGAAGTACTCAGGAGGTCTGGCAGCATGTGCGGAGAGAGAAAAGAACTGGGTCTATTCTGCGTAGATGGAATTTTATTCCCTCTGCTACACCCTCCGAAGGTGGGCTTGGAGGTGGGTGACCCATCTAGTTGTATGGGAAGTTGCTGAGTGAAGACCTGATCATCTTCCCAACTCACCCCAATTAAATATGCGTAAAATGGTCTAAGGCCGACTTTCCTGCCTGGAAGCCAATTGAACACCTTAAGTGGCCTCCTTTCACCACCTTTAGTATTTAACCAACATTAACTGGCATTTATGTTTTTTTTTTAATTCTTTCATGGGATGTGGGCATCATTAGCAAAGCCAGCATTCATTGCCCATCCCTAATTGCCTTTGAACTGAGTGGCATGCTCAACCATTTCAGAGGCAATTGAAAATCAACCACATTGTTGTGGGTCTGGAGTCACATGTAGGCCAGGCCAGACCTTTTAGAGCAATTGATTTCCTTCCCTCAAGGACATCAGTGAACCAGATGGGTTTTTACAAAAACAATGGTAGTTTCATGAGACAAGTTTTCAATTCAAAATTATTTAATTGAATTTAAATTCTATGAGTTACCATGGTGGGATCTGAACCCTCATGCCCAGCATATTAGCCTGGGCTGTTGGATTACTAGCCCACACATTACCACTACACCACAAATATTACTTCTCAGCTAAAGCCTGAGTATTACTCAGGGTCCTGTTGAAGGCTGCATGGGCTGTTTTTAACCTGATCCTACAGCTCCTTTGACTATATCAATCCCTTCAGTAGGTTCACTCAACAGAAAATACCTTTCTTTAGATCGTCCCATGCAATAGAAAACGACAAGAGCATTTAACAAGAAAATATGACATTGACCTGGAAAGAGCAGGGTAATATTGGAGGGAAGAGAGAAGAAAATGAGGCAAAAATCAGATAGAATGTTTATTTAAAAAGAAAAGCTTTTTGAAAACAGGGAGAGAGGTTGTAAGGCTGGTGAATTATGGAAGAATTCCAAGCTTGGAGCAGAGAGAGGAGGGAACCAAACAGTAACTTATCATGAGGCACAGGATGTGCTTATGGGGTTGTACAGCTAGAGATCACTCAGGTAACGTAGAGCAAGTCATAAGAGAGATTTGAAAACTAGAATAAGGACCTTAAATTCAATTCTCTGGACATGGTAGCCATAGATAGCCAATCTTGTTGCAGGAGAAGTCATGAGCTCTAGAGTTCCAATGTGTTGGAATCTGTGACGGGTCTGGCAAGAAGACCATGAAGGAAGTTAATTCTTGAGATGCAATACAAGGGGTGAGGGAGAAGTAGAGGTGTAAGCAATTCTCTGAACGTGGCCAAAAATTATCTTCGACTGGACAAGGAGTGTGAAGCGAAGCTCAGGCTGGAGTGAAATGCAAATGCTCTAGTGACTGGAGAAATTGGAGAACTCGAGGCCAATCCAACCTTAGAGGAAAATCTTTCCTTTTTTTCTCCAACCACAACTTTTAAAATTAATGTACACACACATTTCTGTCATTGCCAGGTATGTAGCACAGGAAAGATTGTAATATGTCAAAAGAATATCGTTAACAGACACACATTTCTGGAGCTTTCTGAACACTTTTACACCAAATCCTACCTTACTCACACAGTCAAAGCCTCTTCCCATTTGAGCAAGAATCTGAACCACTGGTTGCTGTTATTGCATTTCACAGGGTAGAAATGTTTCATTCAAGGCAGTGCTCTCTGCCATTGCAGATGCTGATCTACATGACCCAGGTCAATAACAAAGAAGGCATCTGTGTTCTCCTGTAATAAAGAACATGGTGATCACCTAGAGATTCTACACATTCTGTGTTCTTATGTTGACAAATAATGGTTCTTTACTAAACATCATAATTCCAAAGTAAAGCATTGAACATAACATGGGAACACATTGTGAACACAAACACTCCTTACGTTACATAATTTGGATTTGGTCCATGGTCGGGCATGAGGGTATGACTACGGGTGAGGCAGGCATGAGGATCCAGAAGGTAGCTCTGTAGGAGCCTCAGCCCTTGCACTTGTCCAGTAGGTACAGAGTTCTTGCAATTTGTGTGGACAAGGGCATGAACTACAGGATGGATAAGCAAACTGACTACAACACTGTGGTATGCATGTAAATCAAGTTGGGGGAGTAAAAAGAAATGTAGTAGTGGTGGGGGAAGTACAGTTAAGACAATAGATACTGTCTTCTGCAGCCAAGAGCCTGAATCCCAAAGGAGCTGTTGCCTGCCTGGAGCCATGGTAAAAGACATCTCCTTGGGGCTGGAGAGGAACTTAGAGTAATAGGGCAAAGATGCAGTTGTCATGTTCAACATGGATACCAACAACATACTTAGGACTAAGAAACAGGTTCTGCTGAGGGAATAGGAGCACCCAGTGCAAGCAACACTACAAAAGGTAATAATCTTTGGATTACTAACTGAACCATGAACAAATTGACATAGGGTCAATAAGATCTTAGAGTTAAATATGTGGCTCAAAGCTTGGTGTGGGTAAAATGGGTTTTAATTCATGGGGCACTAGCACCAGTGCCAGTTTCCTTTTGCATGGGCTTCACTTGAACCCCCTTGAGACCACAGTCCTGGGTAATCAAATAGATAGGGCTGTAGATAGGACTTTTAAGTAAATAGCCGGGGCAGGGGTAATTAGAAAGCTGAAGAGAGAGACAAGGCAATATTGCAGGGTACTGACATGGGTAATGATAAGTGAAGTGTGACAGGAAAGGATAGGGCGTACAAACATAAGAGTGCACCAGTAAATAGGGTCAGAGGAGGGAAAATGGTAAAAGTACAACATTAAAGGCTCTTTACCTGAATAAATGCAGCATTCATAACAGGATTGATAAATTTATGGCATAAATAAAAGGTTACAAGGTTACCAAGGCCTGAAACCGAATATTCAGGGGTACCTAACATCCAAAAATCTGACCAATCTTCAGACCTACCGCTGATCTTTGCAGATTTTTATAGTGTTTCTTTCAATTTAATTATTCAATTAAAACTTCCTTATTCAGTCATAGTTGATGCATCGTTCTCATAAATCACTTTCTGACTGGGGTAAATCTTTGCTGAGAGCTGGTAAATCTCTCTTTAAAAGTCTGTCACAGTATCTCTACTATCCGAACTTTTAACCTAGTTTCTTAGTTCACTTTAGCTATCTCAGTTTTCATATCCTTATAAATTATCCCATCTCCTAAAGGCTCCTTTACCATGAGTTTATTGGTTAATCCTGTCTCATTACCAGATCGAGGATCGCCTGCTCCCTGGTTGGCTTTAGAACATAATGCTCTAAGAAATTGTCCCAAATACACCCTGGTCAGAATCCCTGTAATGGCTATCAGGTCACATATAATTATTTCTATCTGGCTAATAATTCATCCATTTTGTTATGAATGCTGTGAGCATAAGATACAGGGTCTTCTTACAATTTTTGCAATCTCTGGCCTTATCTCCTGGTGCACTCTTAAGTTTGAACTCTCTGTCCCTTCCTGCTACACTCTGGTTATCTTTACCCAAACCGCTACCCTAATCTATAATCTCATTGTTTTCCTTCGATTTACTGTGTCTCCTCTCGCATGATCCCTTCCCCCCACTACTACCCTAGTTATACAACTCGCCAGAACACTGGTCCCAGCATGGTTCAGGTGAATATTGTCCTAACAGCACAACTCCCACTTTCCCCAGTGCCCCATGAATTGAAACCCATTTCTTCCACACCAGCCTTTGAGCCACACATTCAGCTCTCTAATCTTGTTTAACCCATGTCAACTTGCTTAAGGCTCAGGTAATAATCTAGTGATTATAACCTTTGAGGTTCTTGTTTTTAAATTTAGTCCCTGGCTGCTCATAATCCCTAAGCAGAACCTTTTCCCTAGTCCTATCTATGTTGTTGGTACCTATATGGATCATGACAACTGCATCCTGCCCCTCCCACTGCAAGTTCCTTTCCAACCCAAAGCAGTTGTCCTGAACCCTGGCACTGGCCAGGCAACAAAGCTGTTTGGACTCATGCTCTTGGTTGCAGAATACTGTGACTATCTCCATGACTATATTGTCCCTACTGCCACTACATTCCTATTAACTCCCTTTGTTTGAATGGCTTCTTGCATCATGTGATGGTCAATTCATTCAACCACCCCACATCCCTCCACTTTTGTCCACACAAGCTGTAATAACCTCAACCTGTTGGACTTTTGCTGAGGCTCCTTCACTTCTACCTTCTTGGTCCCTTCACTGCTTCACTTGCAATCATACTGTCCAGTCCCTGACTACTGAGCAAATCAGAAGACCCTAACCTAAAGGGTGTCACTACACTTGGAACAAAAAGTCCAGGTAACCTTCACTCTCCCTGTTGTACCGCAGTGTCTGCAGCTCGGCTTACAGCTCAATGACTCTGAGTCAAAGCTGCTTGAGCTGCAAACACTGCAGATGTGCTTGCTGTGGATCCCACTGGCTCTTGGGGATTCCCACATTCCGCAGTCACAACACATCATTTGCCCTTCAATCTTTACTTTGTGTTAATTCATTTATTTTTCTTACTTCATTTATATCTAATAAATCTTACTACAACTCATACCATTAATTTGATTAGAAAGCCTCACTGAAAAAACTTTACAATTGTAACTAAATTACCCCAGTTCTGAAAAGCAAATGAAATAATGCTCAACAATCAATCACTTTCCTTTTTCCTGTGATGTAACACCTTGATTTTTATGACTTAGGTGGTCCAGCCTGGAGCCATGGACTGAGCCCCCAACCCAGCTGTTTTCAAATTCCCGCTGCTCTCGCCTCTTGTACTGTTTTCAAATCCCCGCTGCTCTCACCTATCGTACTGTTTTCAAATTCCCACTGCTCTCGCCTCATGTACTGTTTTCAAATTCCCACTGCTCTCGCCTCATGTACTGATTTCAAATTCCCACTGCTCTTGCCTCATGTACTGTTTTCAAATTCCCGCTGCTCTCACCTCTTGTCCTGTTTTCAAATTCCCGCTGTTCTTGCCTCTCGTACTGTTTTCTATTTCCCCCCCGCCCTCACCTCTCGTACTGTTTTCAAATTCCCGCTATTCTCACCTCTCGTACTGTTTTCAAATTCCCGCTACTCTCACCTCTCGTCCTGTTTTTAATTTCCTGCTGCTCTCACCTCTCGTCCTGTTTTCAGATGGTATCAAGGATGGTTTCGAAAAAGCATAAATTGTTGTGAAGATTTGAAATAGGTTAGAATATTGGGAAAACTATAGAATCCAACAAAGGATGACTAAAATTAATACCGATGGAAATATATATTGTGAGCAGAAACCTGCAAACATATATAAACAGGCAGCAAGTGCTTCTCTGGTGGTGGACTCCTTGTTATTCAAGCAAGTCCAAGATCTAAGTGACTTCATTATCTTCTCCGGATTTTCTCATGACTGAAGAGTCTGTGTGAGATCGACATGGACATCCACTGAACTGGAAGTTCATATTGTCATTGTTTGTGATTGGGGGGCATCTGCACCTGCACCATTTTTGGCCATCCTCTGGGAATATTGGACGTTGTGAGTTTGGCATGCATGGTCCTACACAGAAGCAAAACTTCAGTGCTTGCCTCCATATGGACTGGTTACAGTGGTTCCTCATGAGAGATGGTATGCAATACATAAGTTTGCAAAGTGCTTTTTTTAGGGTGTCCTTCTATCATTTGTACTGACCACTGTTAGATGTCACCTCATTGGCACTTTTGTATAATTAATAAGGCTTACATTATCAAATTACTGTGTACATAAGCTAAGTGATGAAAAGTCTTAATTTTTATGTATAATGGGGGTGATTTGTGAATTTTGGGTTCTGTTGTTAAGAAAACCATAACGTTGGCATCCCTTTAAATATCAAATACTTTAATGTGGCTTTAAGAAAGAACACATAGAGTGAACTGAAGTTATGGTCAGGGCAGATTTTCGCATTTGCACTCCAACAAGTCTAACTTCACAGTAAATAGAAGCTAAAGCTACAAAACTGATTGGCTAGAATAATGGCCTGAACACAGGACCTCCCATTAAGAGATACAAATTAAGGTTAGGTTGCAGTGGGGAAGCTAAGAATATTCTTCCTATTGGTCAAAAGTTGCAAATATTGAGTACAAATTAAAGTTAGATTATTGTGAGGAAACTAGAAATGCTCTTCGCTTTGGTTAGGAGTTGCAAATATTGGTCTATAGCTGTACAGCTGTATAGGTTTGGGTGCACATACTTGTGTTAAATGTTGCAAAGCTACTTGCAAAAAAGGTATAAAAATAGGGTTGCATCACTGAGGTGTTTGCACTTGTCGGGGGTTAGCATTTGTCACAGGACACTTGTTGGCGGGGGTGGGGGGAGGTGGTCATTTGTCAAGAGAGAGAGTTAGGAGTAGGGCACTTGCCAGGAATGCACTTGCCAGGAGTAGGACACTTGCTAGAAAGTTAGCATTTGTGTCAGACATTGCCAGTTGATGATTAATTATCTCAGGCTGAGAGGTTGCTGTATGAATCCTATATTAGGCTTAGTCAGTGACTAAAGTAATCATCACAGGATTGAAGATTGCAGTAAAAATCCTGTATTAAAGATCAGTGGATCCAGTATAGATAGGTTTACTTGGGCTTAAGTTATTGCCTTAAGAAAGAGTGAATAGAAAATGTATAATGACTTAGCTGTCAGTTAAAGTCCAGCTCGGGAGAATCAGTAGTAAATTGCAGTCTTAGTCATTTTGGGAAAGCTACAGTTTTTGTTAGAGATCAGTTTCCATCAGAGAGAACATTGAGCAGGTGGCTGTGAGGTGTGCAGCTGCAGCAGTTAAGGTGCACTAGAAGCTTCAGCAGTTAAGTTGTTGGAAGTTATTGGTTGGAAGAGGTTCCACTAGACTTGAAGTCTTACAGATGTCAAGGGATGTATGTACTGTATTTTAGAGTTAAGCTGGCTAAGCTAAAATCTCAAAGGATATTGTGAGTCAAGAGATCAGATTCAAGGAGCAAGAAGAGAAGATTCCAGAAGTCCCAGGATCCACGGGAAAGACAGGCCAACACACACGGAACTTGTGTATTGTGCCATGCCTTAACTGATAAAAAATTAAGTATCAATCTTTATTTTCCAGCAAACCATGTTAGCCTTACATTCTAAATTAGTGATTGTAGTTTTTGCCAATATGGCTATTCCTCAAAAAGGATTTTCTTACTCTGGGGTTTAGTATAGAGTCTAAATCCCTACACCAACTTGATTTCATTTGCCCTGAGATATAGAAAATCTGCTTGGGGATTCTGTAGTCATCCATGCAGGAGACATGGCCTGTCCATCTAAGTTGAATTTTCTGGAGGGTGTTGAGCCCAGCATGATGAAGGACCCTGTTGTTTGTAATTTTGTCCTGCTGTCAAATTCACATGATGGGCCTCAGGTGTCTTTGGTGGGAGCATCCCAAAGATTTGATGTGATGCCTATGCTAGACCCAGGATTCTGCGCCTTACGACAGGGTGGTAAGGACAATGGCTTGGTAGAGTTTGATTTTAATCTTCAACATCAAATGGTGTGTAAGATTTTAGACACAATAATCAGGGAAAAAAATCAACAGGCGCTTGGAGTTAGTTAAGGGTAGCCAGCACGAATTTGTAAAAGACAGCCCATGTTTCACTAATTTAAATGAATTTTTTGATAATGTAACAGAGAAAGTTAATGACAGCATTATGGTGGGTATTGTGTATGTGGATTTTAAGAATGTGCTGGACAAAGTACCACTTAAAAGATACATCATTTAGCAATTACAAACTCATATCATTACACTTGTTAATGATTTAGAATACTTCTGTAAATTACAGCAGATTCATATGAAAATTATAATCTTGAAACAAGTGTCAAATTGACCAATTTTTAAAAATTCTTCCATGGGGTGTGGGCATCACTGGCTGGGTCAGCATTTATAGCCCATCCCTTATTGCCCTTGAGAAGGTAGTTGTGAGCTGCCTTCTTGAACCGCTGCAGTCCATGTGGTGCAGATGCACCCACAGTGCCGTTAGGAAGGGAGTTCCAGGATTTTGACCCAGTGACAGTGAAGGAACGGCAATATAGTTCCAAGTCATGGTGGTGTGTAGCTTGGAGGGAAACTTGCAAATGGTGATGTTCCCATGCATCTGCTTCCCTTGTCCTTCTAGGTGGTAGAGGTCACAGGTTTGGAAGGAGCTGTCAAAGGAGGCTTTATGAGTTGGTGCAGTCCACTTTTGTAGATGGTACACACTGCTCCCACTGTGCATCAGTGGCGGAGGGAGCGAATGTTGAAGGTGGTGGATGGGATGCCAATCAAGTGGGCTGCTTTATCCTGGATGGTGTCAAGCTTCTTGAGTGCTGTTGGAGCTGCACTCATCCAGGCAAGTGGAGAGTATTCCATCACACTCCTGGCTTCTGCCTTGTAGATAGCCGAAAGGCTTTGGGGAGTCAGGAGGTGAGTTACACACTGCAGAATTCCTAGCCTCTGATCTGCTCTTTTGCCATAGTATTTAAGTGGTTGGTCCAGTTCAGTTTCTGGTCAATAGTAACCCTCAGGACATTGATAATGGGGGATTCAGCGATGGTAATGCCATTGAATGTCAAAGGAGATGGTCATCTTCATACGGGTACGGACTGCTTCCATTTCTGAGGAGTTGTGAATGGTACTGGACATTGTGTAATCATCACAAAAATCCCCGCTTCTGACTTTATGATGGAAGGAAGGTCATTGATGAAGCAGCTGAAGATGGTTCGGCTGAGGACACTACCCTATGGAACTCCTGCAACAATATCTTGGGACCGAGATGATTGACCTCTAACAACCATGGTCAACTTCCTTTGTTTTGGGTATGACTCCAACCAGTGGAGAATTTTCCCCCTGATTCCCATTGGCTTCAATTTTGCTAGGGCTCCTTGATGCCACACTTAGTCAAATGCTGCCTCGATATCAGGGGCAGTCACATTCACCTCACCTCACATGCTGAAAGCATATGGTAGAACTGAGAACTAACAGCAAGAATAGCCCAAATCAGAGGGATATACAAAGGAAAAGATAAATGCAAATAAATGCACCATGAGGATGACAGAATGGCAATTCTTCAGAATGGTGTACACCTGATGTAGCTCAGCTGAGTCTTGAAAGAGTTACAGCGAACTCTGAGATGGAAGCTTCAACAGACAAGGAAGAACTGAGAAATTTCCTTGGTTTGATCCAGTCCATGAGTTTTTTCATACCTCATCTGTCAGAACACAGAACAACCAATGAGAGAAGATTCTGAGTACCATTGGTCAGGGTCACAGGAATTTCAACAAACTCAAAGAAAAAGTATGAAAGGAGACAAATCAATCATACTACAACAGAGAGAACCCTGTCACTCTGTAAGTCACTGCTTCTACAAAATGACTGGGAGCAGCCCTGGTACAAGAGGGAAAGCCAATGGCATTTGCATCCAAAACTCTAACATCAGCTGAGACCAGATGTGCCAAAGTAGAAATAGAGCTTTTGCCAGTCATGTATGAATGTGAGAAATTCCAAACATATTTCCAAGTGAGAAAGTTTATAATGGAGAGTGATCATTGTCCACGAGAGCTGTGCTACAAGGAAAATCTGTGTGCACCACCAACAAGCCTGCAGAAGTTATTCTTTAGGCTTCAGAGTTACAATTTCACGCTGAAACACAAGCCAGGAAAAGAAATGGTGCTGGCAAATGCCCTAACTTATCTGTTGCCACAGGAGAAACACAAAATAAAAGATTTAGGTGTCAAGATCCATCACTTTGTGAATGTAATACCACTGATACTGAGTCAGGTTAGAGAAGAGACCAGCAAAGATGAAGAGTTACAGATGCTCTCTCAGCAAGTGATCCAGGAATGGCCTGATAAGATACTGCAAACACAGCCAAGCAATATGGTAGTACTGGTCTATCAGAGATTACATCTCATGAGGAGATAGTGTTGTGGTGATGGTGATGATTTCTGGCCAGATCCAGGGATAATTGTGCCCAAAGTGATGCAGAGAGAACTTCTCCAGAAGATACACAAAGGCCACACAGGAATGTAGAAGTGTAAACTCAGAGTCAGATCTGCTGTCTACTGGATAGGCATCTACAAAGACATTAAAAGAGTGGTGTCAACTTGCAATGTATGTCAGAATTTTTGGAAAACACAGCAGAAAGAAGAGATGATATCTACTGATGTACCACCCGGACCATGCCATACTATGGGAGTCAATTTATTCACACACAGCCAAGAATGGTATCTCATGGTTCCAGACAATTACTCATCAGAAACATGAAAGATTTGAGAGCTACAACAATTGCCATAGCAGTACAAGAGCAAAGGGTTTCCGAAAGCATAAAATGTGATAATAGAACCTACTTCACACCCAGAGAGTGGAAGGATTTTGCTGAACAGTATGGGTTCAACATTATAATAAAAACAAAATATGCTGGAAAAACTCAGCATGTCTGGCAGGATCTGTGGAAAGAGAAACAGAGTTAATATTTCAAGCCCGTATGACTCTTCTTCAGAGCTCTGTGAGCAGAAGATCATTTACCTTCTCATTAACTTTCAGGCAAACTGTCCAGTTATTAGAATTTCAAACACTATAGATATATGGCTCAATTTCCAAATATATCATCAGGGTTAATATCAAGGCTACATTATCGGAATTAGAGATGTCTTTGAACAGTTGAAAGAATGCTATCAACATTTTGAATATGTTGAACAATTAAATCAATTACTTTACTGCCCACATTTGCCATCATGCTAACATTCACCATGAGTATTTGCTCATTGGTCTTCTGGTCAATGATATCCCTTGCAGTGATACCCTCCTCCAAAATGACAAATTTGGTTCCATTGATACAGCTTTCCATTTTCTCAACCTGTGAAGGCTTGGCAGTGTTCCAGAATTCAGACATCGAAAAATGTTAGGAATATGCTAATCAGATCAGAAGTAAATCGAAACTAAGGATATAGCTTAAAGGTTTCCTTATATACCTTTTCACCTCCCACCCTTCAAAAATTTATATGGAATGCAAGGCACCTTCACTTTAGAGTATATTCACAACCATGTGGCTAGAAATGACCCCTTTTCTACTAGAATAAACAATCAGATACATGGCAGCAAGAGGGCCTGATGCATCCCTTCAACTTTCATGAAGTCAGTAACAAACAATTTATACTGTTCCTAATTAATAAAAATTGCTTGCAATTAATCAAAAACAGTTTCAGTCCCAACATGAGGTTCAAGAGTAATTAGATATTGGAAGCAGTAAAATTTACTGCTGTTGCTGTGAATTTTTTTTCATTCATGGGATATGGGCGCCACTGGTAAGGCCAGCATTTATTACCTATCCCAAAACAAAGTGGCTTGGGAAGTCATTTCAATGAGTAGTTAAGAGTTAAATGAATTTGTTACGGCTCTGGAGCCACATATAAACTAGGCCAGGTAAGGATGGCAGGGTTCCTTCCCTTAAGGAGATTGATTAGTGAAACAGATAATTTTTTACAAGAATCTGTTAGTTACACGATGATCATTAGTGACTAGCTTCTTTAAAATTTCCAGATTCGCTTATTAACTGAATTTAAGTCACAAGTTGCCACAGTGGGATGTGAACGTATCTCTAGGTTGAAGCCACATTGCCACAGATTAGCAAGGTCATAAAAAGTCAAACCAAGCACTGGGTTTTATTTCTAGAGGGATGGAATTGAAAAGTAGGGAAACTATGCTAAACTTTATCAAACCTTGGTTAGACTACACCTAGAGTATTGTGTGCAGTTCTGGTCACCATGTTATAACAAGGATATAGAGGCACTGCAGAGGTGGCAAAGAAGAGTTACAAGGATGATACCAGAAGTGTATGGGTACACATGTCAGTAAAGGACTGACAGGCTGAGCCTTTTCCCTCTTGAAATAAGAAAACTGAGCAGTGGCCAAGAAGAGGCAATCCCAGAGGGGTTGGTGTTTGCAGACCCATGTATCCATGGAGGAAGGGAGCCTGAGGCAGCAGAAGCCACAAAAACACTCTTGATTCTTAAAGCTCAGTAAGGAAAATATTGTTAACTTATCTTAGTGGGCCTGACTAGCCTACCAGCAGGTTTACATGACAGGGCAGTCTTGTTAAACAGCCCTGCTCAGCAGCCAGTTCAGTTTCCATCAGGGTCCTATGTTCATCATTGGCTGCAATTTTCATTTGTTAATGAGGATGAAGGCAAGCTTCTTTTGGGACCTCATCCATGACTAAAATATGGATATTAAAATCACTGCTCATCAGGAATGGAGTGGGAAATGGAGCCACTCCATTTTAAGCAATTGACCACTGCTTCACTCAGGGGCACTTTAAATAGATGAGCTATATAGTGTTGAAAATCCCCAATAATTATAAAATCTTGGTCTTTGAATGCGTTTGAGTGCTTAGGCAAATTTTTATTTGAATGAGCAATCTAGTTTTCATCACAAATTTCACTAACAGGTGACGAACACATTTTAGTGTGACCTTTGTTTCTGATTTCTAAAACCTGACTTGGAAATATATCACCATTTCTTCACTGTCGCTGGGTCAAAATCCTGGAACACACTCCCTAACAGCACTGTGAATGTACCTACACCACATGGACTGCAGTGGTTCAAGAAGGCAGCTCACCACCACCTTCTCAAGGGCAACTAGGGATGGGCTATAAATGCTGGCCCAGCCAGCGATGTCCACACCCCATGAATGAATAAGAAAAACTCATTAGATAAATAATAATTCTTGGGTTCTAAGAATAAGTATGACCTTCAATAAACATGAAGGATATGACCATTATCCTGAGACAACTACAATAAGAGTGCAGAGAACAGCAGAAACCACTAAATGTTGCTTTTCCAGATCTACCCAAAGCTTTCAATCTGGTTAGCAGAGATGATCTGTTCACCCTTCTTCAAATAAATGGTTGCCCACCAAACCTACTCCAGATCATGAAATCTTCCCTCTGTGAAATGAAAGGAAGAGCCATCTATAATTGAATGACATCTGAGTCATTCCCAATATTGGGTGGTCTAATGCAGGGTTGTGCTCTTGCATCAACATTGTTTGCATCTTCTTTTTCTACCTCCTCTTGTATGCTTTCCAGGATAAAGATCTCAAAGAAGGAGTATTACTATGCACAAGATCAGATGAAAAACTGAGACCAAAGACCAAAGTGAGACATGTTCTGATATGTGAACTCCTGTTTGTTGATGATACAACTTTGGTGGTGCATTTGTAGGCCTGAAGCCAATTCTAAGTGCCTTCCCAACTGCTATAGAGGAATCTGGGGTCACATTCAGCATACAAAGGATAATGATAATGACTCCAGCTTGTCAACCATAGCAGCACTACAGCAAAAAAACACTGAATTGAAAAACATAGACAAATTCTGCTACCTGGGATCAATGTTCTTAAGTGAAATGAAGCTTGATAAGCTCATATGGGTAGTGCTGCTGCACCATTCAGATAGCTTCAGGCAAGAGTCTGGAAAGGCCTGAAACTCACAATTGGGAATACTCAAAGTTGACTCTGGACCCCATAAAGTCTCATGGCATCAGGTCAAACATGGGCAAGGAAATGTCCTGCTGATTACCACCCACTGCCCCCACTCTTCCCCCTCAGTTGACGGATCAGTACTCCTCCATGTTGAATGACACTTGGAGGTAGAACTGTGGGTGGCAAGGATACAAAATGTACTCTGAATGAGGGACTTCAAAGTCCGTCACCAAGAGTGGCTCGGTAGCCCCATTACTGGCTGAGCTGGCTGAGTCCGAAAGGGCATAACTGCTAGTCTGGAGCTGCGGCAGTTGGTGAGGGAACCAACAAGAGGGAAAAACCTATTTGACCTCGTTCTCACTAATCTACCTGTTACAGATGCATCTGTCTATGACAGTATTTTTAGGAGGCGATGTCCCGCCTTCAGATTGAGGATATCTTGAATCCTATCATGTGGCACTACCATCATGCTAAATGGGATATATTTTGAACAAACTTAGCAACTTAAAGATGGGCAACCATGAGTTGCGCTGGGCCATCATCACCAGCAGATCGTACATGACCACAACCTGCAATTTCATGGCCTGGCATATCCCCCACTCCACCATTACCACTAAGTCAAGGGATCAACCGTGATATAATGAAGAGTGCAGGAAGGCATGCCAGGAACAGCAAGTAATAGACAGAGCTAAGTGATCCCACAACCAAAGGATCAGATTTAAGCTCTGCAGTTCTGTCAAACCCAATCGTTAATGGTGGTGGACAATTAAACAACTAACTGGAGCTACGGTCTCCACGAATATCCCCATTGTCAATGATGAGGGAGCCCAGCACATCAGTGCAAAAGACAAGGATGAAGCATTTGCAACCATCTTCAGCCAGATATGCCCAATGGATGAAGAATCTCGGTCTTCTCCTGAGGTCCCCAGCAACACAGGTACCAGTCTTCAGCCAAGTCGATTTGTGATAATTCCATGTGATATCAACAAATAGCTGAAGGCACTGGATATTGCACAGGCTGTGGTCCCTGACAATATTCCGTCAATAGTATTGAGGACTTAGTGCTCCAGAACTAGCCGCACCCTAGCCAAGCTGTTCCAATATAGCTGCAACACCAGCATCAACACGGCAATGTGGAAAATTGCCCTGGTATGTCCTGTCCACAAAAAGCAGGGCAAATGCAGCTGGCAATTACCGTCCCATCTACCCTCGATCATCAGTAAAGTGATAGAAGAGGTTGCTGACAGTGGTATCAAGTGGCATGTATTCATTGATAACCTGCTCACTGGCACTCAGTTTGGGTTCTGCCAGGACCTCTCACCTCCTGACCACATTACTGTCTTGGTTTAAACATGGGCTAAAGAGATGAACTCAGGAGATGAGGTGAGAGTGACTGCCCTTGACATCAAGTCAGCATTTGACTGAGTGTGGCACCAAAGAATCCTGGCAAAACTGGAGCCAATAGGAATCAGGGGGAAAACTCTCCACTAGGTGGATTCATACCTAGCACAAAAGAAGATGGTTGTGGTGGTTGGAGATCAGCCACCTCAGTCCCAGAACATCACTGTAGGAGTTCCTCAAGATAGTGTCCTCAGCCCAACCATCTTCAGCTGTTTCACCATTGACCTTCCTTCCATCATAAGGTCAAAACTGGAGGTATTCGCTGATGGTTGCACAATGGTCAGCACCATTTGCGACTCCTCAGATACTGAAGCAGTGCATGTCCATATGCAGCAAGACCTGGATAACATTCAGGCTTGGGCCAATAAGTGGCAAGTAATATTTGCGCCTCACAAGTGGCAGGCAATGACCATCTCCAACAAGGGAAAATCTAACCACTGCCCCTTGACACTCAATGGCATCACCATTGCTGAATCCTCCCCTATCAACATCTTGGGGGTTACCATTGACCAGAAACTGAACTGGACCAACTATATAAATATACAAGAGCAGGTCAGAGGTTTGGTACCTTGTGACGCGTAAGTCATCTCCTGTCTCCCTAGTTGAGGTTCTGTCAACCACAGTGGGGGGAATCCATAGTTGAGGAAAAAGGAAGGTATATCAGAAGCGCTGTTGTGTAAGGTTGCATCAGAACAGGTGTAATGGAGATGGAGAAACTGGGAGAATGGAATTGAGTCCTTATAGGGGAATGGTGTGAGGAAGTGTAGTTGAGGTAGCTTGGGAGTGGATGGGCTTATAATGAATATTAATAGGCAGCCTATCCCCAGAACTGGAGGCAGAGAAGTCGAAGAAGAAATGGGAAGTGTCAGCGATGGGCCATGTGAAGGTGAGAGAAGAATTGATAATGCCTACATACTAAGTACACTCCTTAATAGTGCTGAAACTTGGATCACATACCAGAAGCAGAGACACAGATTGAATTTATTTCATATGTATTGCTTGAGAAATATCCTTGAGATCCTTTGGCAGCAAAGAGTCCCCAGCACAGAAGTTCAGCAGCTTTCTAACTCAGAAAGTTTCATGGCAATGCTCAAGTGACATCAGCTATGAAGCCTTGGCCACATTGCTGGAATGCATGATGGTTGCCTGCCAAAAGATGCGCTGTATGGAGAGCTTGATGATGCCCATAGACCTACTGGAAGGGCAAAACTAGATACAAAGACTCAGGCAGTAAAACTTAGTTCAGATCATGAAATCTTTCCTCTGTGAACAGTCTGCACATGACTGAAGCACTTGGTACCAAAGTCTTCATACTGGGGTACAGAAATTCATGGAATTGTTATCATTACTTAGACTTGTTTGATTAGGAGATGTTAATGTCAAATTAGTAAAAGTGTAGCAAAAGTGGGATTTTTGTGTCCTGGATTTATTGGAGAAGGCGATATGTTTGATAAATAACAACAGGCCCATCGTGAACTGATTAAAATCTAGCAAAAGGGACTTGGCTTCAAACCAAATGGGGAGCTTAACATCCATTTTACAGGAAAATCTAAGGTGCTTTGCCCATTAATTTCCATCCAGCAATATTAATTATCACATAGTTATGGGCAATCCACCCACAATTTTCCAATGCATTCACTTAATTAACTACCAGTAGCATGGGCTCAGAAAGTTCCACCCAATGTGTAAAGGCTAAACTTTGAGCAACTTCTCATACTGAGCTGACATTGTGACCAATAAGAAAATCTCAAATGGCCAATGAAGGCCATTCTTAACTGAGTACTCCCTACGCTCCGTATCATTGCAACCCTGAAACAAAAAGTTATTAAAAGCTAGTTGAACTTGATACCAAAGTAATAAAACAATAACCAGATCAGACACTGAAAAAATTGCAAATTAGACCACAACACCAATATTCTGTAGTTTCTGTTCCTTAAAAATGTTTATGGAGCTCATTCCTCTCATCCTCTATTCATGGTCCCTCATTCTCCAACTGCACAAGCTGGACTTTCAATATTCATGCTTTATCTGTAATTCTCCAGTAACATTCTAGTTTTTTAGAGCTGAAGGTTTTTGTTTCCTCTGCAGCATTTATACTGTTTGTCTCCAGGAACCTTTGATTTTGGTTAGGGTAAGAAATAGTTTTATTTTTAACCTGTTGCTATGGGGTATGTTTCCACCCTTAGAATCAGGGTTATGAGTCATGCTGTGTTTTATTTTATTTTATCATCTAAGAATAGAAATTATCTTAATTTCTTTTGGGTGAATTTATTGTATGGAAATTTGGCAGTCTAACAAAACAAAAATCTAACCAAACAGGGCTTGCACATTAGTTCCAAGTTGTTCATCCGTCACTTTACCATTCAATGAAGGATTCTTATTTACCGTTGGAAACCTCATCCCGCCCGTGGATGAGGTTTTGTTAAAAATGCAAAGGTCGCCTGGCATATTCGCCTGCCCGCCAACCAAACGGTTGAGCGGGCAGCGAAAAATACAAATTCATTAATTGCTTCTGGGCCTTAATAGGCCTCTTAATTGTCAGCAGGCACACTGCCAACTCTTGTGCATGCCCGCCGATTGAAAAATTGCACGTGATTTTATGCCCGATCGGGGTGGGCTTGTGCCCGTCTGACGGACGTAAAATCCTGCCCCATGAAATTTCAGGACCCATTTGCTTATCCAGGATATATCATAAATATGCAAACTTGTGAAAATAAGCCATCCACTATAAATTACCAATCATCATAGGCGGGGGAAAAAATTGTAAGTGATTAGCAAATACAAACAGTTTCAAAACATTATCATTTGAATAAATGTAAATTCAGTCAGAAATGAATATTGTTGGAGAGCCCACAATGAGAAATAATACTGAATGCAATGAAAAGATAGCTTTGAAGAGAATAATAATTCCAAAGGGTGGAATATATTAAAAGCGTAATGACAGTAAAAACTTCATTCATATTTTGACCCCATTGAGATTCTACTTGCACTGTTACATCAGATTAAATTATGGGCTATTTCAGATTCATAAATAAATACATAAAGATATTAAGCAAGTTCAGATTATCAGTTCTTTATGCCGTCAGAGAGCTGGGTTGCTTTCCATTTGATCACCATTACAAATTTCATAGTTTTCAAATATGCTCGGAACAGAAGCAAGAGAAAAAATGTTCTCACTCTCACTGAAGTCAATGCTTCTTGATTAATCCTGCTGGGCTGCTGCAAAGACTGACCCTTGGTGATATTATACGTGAGTGCAACGGGCAGTAAAATGAAAGTGATTAAATCATCAAATTCGACAAAAAACAAATAAACCACACACAGCTCAAGCAGGAAGGCAAAAAGAAAATAAGTGTCAAAAACTGAGAATTTAAAGAGGTAATAATGACATTTAAGGAATTCAAAGAACATCAGGGTAATTCCAGGATTTGAAGCAGGCAGTGGGAGATGTTACCCATATCACAAAATAGAGGGAGACCACAAGGCTGTCTGCAGTTGCATCAAGCTGGTGACAGAAGCTCTGTTCAGGCGGGTAGACATTTATTCATTTCTGTACGGATGAGGCCAGCCAGGCTGAGCAAGCCAGAGGGTTCACAGCGATTGCTGAGTTCCCCCACATCCAGGGTGCAGTCGGCTGCACATACGTGGCTGTCAAGGCACCAGCGGTTCAGCTGGGTACCTTCATCAACAGGAAGGGATTCTACTCGATGAACGTCCAGATAGTGTGTGACCGCAAGATGCAGATTCTGCAAGTCTGTGCACTGTACCCTGGCAGCTCTTATGGCGCTTATATCCTGAGACACTCCCAGATACCAAGTCTATTCAGTGCTCCAGCCTGACTGGATGGATGGCTGCTGGGTGACAAGGGCTATATGCTGAAAGGTGGCTAATGACGTCTCTCTGTGCCAGAATTATAATAGGAGTCATGCCTCCACAAGGGCGGTGATAGAGAGGACCATAACTATTCTGGAGTTGCACTTCCAATGCCTGGACCATTCAGGGGGAGCACTACAATACCCCCCACTGATATCACTGATCACAGTTGCATGCTGCACCCTCCACAATCTGGCACTGCCAAGGGGTGATCCAATGGAGGAAGAGGATCTTGATGCAGCTCCACAGGCCACAGAGGATGAATCCAGTATTGAGTTAGAAGAGGAGCATGGTGAGGAGAACACTGAGGACATGGAGGCAGACCTCGGTAACCTCCAGGGAGGCAGGGACATCAGGGACGCCTTGATCCAACGCTCCTTCAGTTAGGCTGCCAAAGATCTGCTTCCATCACGTGCCAGCACTATAGCCTTCATCCTGGGTGTCTGAAATAACCCTTTCACCCAAAGTCCATTCAGTGCCTGTGCAATAAAGTTTAGAGCCACTCACGTCCAGCATTACATTCTGGCGTACCCTGCACCAACAAAAAACAAAGCATATGCAGGCCATTAGAAGAAAAACAAAATTTATCTCATTTTGACAATCTAAAAAAATTAACATCCCCTTCTCTGGTCTTAATTCCCAGACCAGAAAACATAAACAAAACATTACACAACAGAAGATCTTGTGCTTATGGCATCTTTTACTTACGTTTATGAGTGCTAATTCTTGGTGCCCCCCATCCCCCGTCACTGGCACTGGCATTGGAGATAGCCTGCTCACTCTACTGTCTTGTTGGCCTTGATGACCTTGGTTGTCGTCCTCTGGCCAGTGGAACCTGTGCTGGCCCTGTCTGGGAGGGAGTAGCCAGTGCCATGGCTGGCATCTCCCCAGTCATTGCAGCCTCACTAGATGCCATAGTCACTGGCAGAGGGATGGAAGAGCTGCTGCCCTCATCCAAAGCGCCCTGAGAGGGGCCCGCTGAGATGACAAGCAACCTGTGCAGCAACATGAGGTCGCTCTGGACATCCCTGCTTGCCATTGATGGACGGGCACCTAGCTGGGATACGGGGTGCCTCATCCATCTCCCATTGACACTGACCACCTGAGGTCAATGCCTGTGAGAGGGTTTGCAGCTTGAAGCGCAACCCCAGGAACTCCTGATTCTGTTCCTGGAGTTGCATCTCCACGAGAGTTGCCACTCTCTCAATGGAGGAGGCAGTGCACTCGGCCATGAGGGTCAACACAGTGCTCATACTCCGCATGGACTCCTCCACAACAGAGACAAGTGAGCGTGAAGCACCCTCACTGCAGTGCTCCAACATGCTAACTGAGGGCCTAATGCCCACCAAGATGATGGTATCTGCGCTGGTGCCTGGTTCAGAGAGTGGGTATGACGGAGGTGCATGTGGAAAAGCCTGGTGATCCTCTGGTGTCAGAGGTGGCTCTTGGGGGTTCTGTGATTGAATATGTGCTGGCAAATCTAAGGGAGAACAACATGTAATTAGTTTTAGTCATCACACTGTCACTGTGCATGCCAGGCACCCTGGTGAGACAATGGAGACCTGCATCTTAGTGCCATTGTCTTTTAATAATCAATGGCGAATCCAGTTTTGAGGTTCCCATCAATGATGAGACTACACAAGAATGCTTGCACAATCTGAAACACTCATCTCAGTGCACTGCACTCTTACCTTCGTCTGACACCCCAGCCTCTCTGCGGCCAGTTGACCGAGATGCATAGCACGTCTCCAGCTCCAAGGCTTCCTGCTTGAATCTGGATAGGATTAGAAGGTTTGGTGGCCTCAGCCTGCCCATGACCTTTCAATGTTTTTATGGTCATCTTCCCCTGAAAGGAAAGAGGGGCACTGATTAGTCCACTCTCTGCTTGCTGCACCATTGCAGCCTGGCCAAACTGAGAAGCACCTTGCAGGGCTCATCCGAGTCATGGCCCTCGAACCACAAGGCACTCAGGCCAAGCTGCCAGGGCTCACCTTGGCCAGCTCTGGCATCATTGACTGTTGGCACTCAGACTCTAACATCCCTGAGTTCCACAAGGGGCAACGGCCTTGACCACACTGATCCATGCCAACATGGTACTCACCCTTCCTGAGTGCAGAAGGTCATTAAACCTTTTGCAGCTCTGCACCCAGGTGAGATGCACAACATCGTGGCTGCTGAGCAGCACTGCCACTTCCTCCCAAGCTCTTTTTGTTAGGTGCAGTGGCCTCTTCCTTCCATCCCTATGGACAAGGGTGTCCCTCCTGGCAGCCACCTCCTCCAGGAGGACCGCAAGGCACTCATCAGAAAACCGGGGGCTGAGTGCCCACCCGACTTGCCCTCCTGCCTGGCACTTGATGCCATAACTTCAGTGTTCACAATGCAGAAGATACGTTCTTCCCTGGCAGCCTTCCAAGAAGCTGCTTGTACTGATTTTAAACTGGCTGTCAGGTCCAAACGACAGGTCCTCACCCTCATCTGCACCTCTGGACCATTGGGGGGACTTAAATGGCCAGCCAGCGCGAAGTCATAGTTGGGGGCCGATTGCGGGCGGTGGCTTGTTTCCCGGTCGGTCATGAGTCAGCCGATCACGCCCGCCCACCAAAGGTAAAATTCAGGCCAATGTGTTGTTAAAGCTCTGTTAACATCCTTGGCCAACTGAGGCTGACATGAAATCCATAGATATAGCTTTTGATAGCAATGTGTGTACCTTAAGCTGCTGACATTAATTCTTTATGCAATGCAGTTGGCACCATAAGCCGGTGTCCTTTAAGATTTCCATATACTGTTTTGATCTCAAAAGTCAAAGTAAGAGAGTCAGCATTCAGTTCCCTGTGACTGACCCTAGTCCAGCCTTGCTGCATAATAACATAGGGCAGAATTTAATGCTCCATCCATCCCTGAATGAATTCAGAGGCAACAGGAGCTTTTGATTGGGCAGAGGGTATGGCATGGATCCCCACTGCCTTCTTGATTCTCCTTGATCAAGTTATAGGAGAGAAGTGTGGAGGGTGGTCTTCCCAACCAGATGTCAATTGAGACCCTTAAGCATCCAATTAAGGGCCTCATCCTGCTGTTGTTGGCATTCCACCAGGGCGTGCAGGGACTCACCATTCAGCAAGGCCGCCCAGAAAAGCCTGATCGAGGGAGTTGGAAATGGAGGGCCCCACTGAAAGCCATCCCCCTGTCCTTGCTTCCACCCCCTCTCACCCACCCCTTGGTGGCGACCCTGTCTAGAAGCTCTTTAAATATGGCAGTTGACCTTCAACCTAATGAGGTAATGCCTGTGTCATCGACTTCCTGCCCATCCCACCACACAATTGGCTGGGCACCTCATCTATGAATATCTAATTGGCTGGCCACCACATGATTGAGTGTGCCCAGCTGTCCTGCCTATCAGCGGAAGTCCCATACACTTCCAGTCCCAATGTCTGCATACCCAACGCAATTGCACAAACATTTTCTCTTTTGGTTAGGGACTTCCTTAAAAAAGTGAGCTTTGAGACCATTGTTAGTGCATTCCAAAAAAACCTTTGACAAGCCACCTGTGAAGCTCACACACGCTTCCCCACTGGTCCCACAATTCACAAATTTCATCACACTTGTAAGGCACACTCGTACTTCCTTGCTGACTTGAGAAGGACAAGAACCTAGTGGAGACTCCAGGCACCTCACCTCCTCTTGTCTTGGTATTGCTGCATTGAGCACATGGACAAGGCGATGGATGTAGGTCTGCACACATCTGCAGCATTCACTAACTGGTCTGCTGGATCTCGTGCTCCACGAGAGTCACCAAGCTCTTGATGGAGGCCACATATGTAGACAAGATGGAGTTCACAGCCCTCATGGCCTGGATGGACTCCTCCACTGTCCTAACCAGCACACCCTCTGGAATCGCTGCCAGATCTCCATACCCTCCATGTTGGACCTCCAGTAGCTGCCACCTCAAGAATAACTCCAGAGCCATATCATCATCCAGGGGCTCAGCATGAACCTGCTCTCCCACAGTCCTCAAAGTGTCAGTGGCCTCGAATGTCACAATCTCTGACAGCTGCTCAGGCACTTGTGTGTTGCTCATACGAGGTTGTGAGCCTGAATCTATTTATATATCCACCAAGGTGAAAGTACCCACACTAGTAGAGAGTGTGGGGGGTGATAATGTGACCCAGCACCTTCTGAGGTCCCCTCCAACTCCTCAGGGGAGGACAAGTGTCCTCCAGATTTGGCAGCTTTCTGTTCCTGTGATTATTGTGCGAGAGAGAACAGAATGATTAGCGCTCCTCACCTCTCCAAACAGGAACCTAGAAAGTCCACTGCATCTCACATGATATCTGCACATTGGAGGACACATCATCACCATCCTTCATGTTCACTTGAGGTTTCCCTCATGCCTGACAATGAGGCTACTCACTCGGCTGTGTCTGCCCTCTGGCTTCAGCGTCTGTGATGGAGCAGCCATCATTATACCCTACCAGCTCCAGAGCCCCCTCCTTCATGGAAATCAGGGTTGTGAACAGTCCTTTCTCTGTCTCTCTGGACCCTTTTCTCCAATGAGAGCACTGGAAGACCAGGTGGAACCAAGCAGGGAACAGCCAATTTTAGACCAGGTAATATGTAATGAGGTAAGATTAACGAATGATCTCATAGTGAAGGATTCTCCAGGCAAGAGTGATCATAAAATGACAGATTTTCACATGCCGTTTGAGGATGAGAAACTTGTGTCTGAAACTAGGGCCTTAAACTTAACTAAAGACAATTATAAAGGTATGAAGACAGAGTTGGCTACAGTGGACTATGAAACTAAGTCAAAGGTAAGATGATAGATAAGCAATGTCAGATACTTACGGAGATATTTCACAATAACCACAAGAACTTACAAGTACAAAGCACATTCATGGTAATGAAATATCCAAAGTACTTCACAGGAGCATTAGAAAACAAAGCATGACATCAAGCCCCATAATGAGCTATAGGCCAAAACATTGGCCAAAGAGTTAGGTTTCAAGAAGGGTCTTAAAGGAAGAAAGCGAGGCAGAAAGGCAAGGGAATGGAATTTGGAATGTGGACCGAAAACAGTGGCTCCAGTGTTTTTAGGAACACTGGATGTCAGGTAAGCCATTTGATAATTTAGCAACTGTGGAGGTCACCAGAGAGATGGTGTTGAGGTAGAGTTGGATGTCATCAGTGTTCATGGGAAAACTAACACTGTGCCTCTGGCTGATGTTCCCAGGGGCAGCATGTAGATAAAAAATAGGAGGGGCCAAGGACAGGTCCTTGGGGGACACCAAAGGGAAGGGGCAGGAAGACTAGCCATTGCAAGTGATTATCTGCATGTGATTAGATAGATAAAAATGGAACTATGTGAGAGCAGTCCCATTCTTAACAACTATATATTCCATTGAGGAAGAAAGACTCTACCAGAAGGATGCATCATTTCTGGTTAACTAAGGAAATTAAAGATGGTATCAAATTGAATGAAAAGACTTGCGATGTTGTGAAGATTAGTGGGAGGGAAGGAGATTGGGAATATTTTAGAAACCATCAAAGGATGACCAAAAAAAGTAGGAGGCGGGATTAGAATATGAGAGTAAACTAGTAAGAAATACAAAAAACAGATAGTAACAACTTCTCAAATATAAAAAGAGTGTAGCTAAAGAAAACATTGGTCCTTTAGAGGATGAGACTGGGGGATTGATAATGAGAAACAAGGAAATGGCAGACGCTTTGAGCAAATATTTTGTATCCGTCTTCATGGTAGAAGGCACAAAAAGCATCCCAAGAATAATAGAAAATCATGGGTCAAAAGGGAGGGAGGAACTTAAAACTATCACCATTGCTGGAGGAAAAGTACCAGGAAAACTAATGGGACTAAAGGCTGACAAGTACCCTGGACCTATTCAAGAAAGGAGAGAGCCAGGTGGCGGGGTTTACTGAAGTCAAAGGACTTTTGGCTGGCTCGCCACATCCACCAAGGTGGGACCCACCGTGGTTGGGCCTGAAAATCCCAGCCAGAAATTAGGAAACTATAGGCCTGTTAGCCTAATATCTGTCACTGAGAAAAAGCTGCAATCCATCAGGGAGTAGCATCAGGAACATTTAGAATCTCATAATCAAGCAGGGCCACCATGATTTTGTGAAAGGTAAATCATGTTTGACAAATTTGTTAGCGTTCTTTGAGGTTGTAAAAAGCTGAGTGGATAAAGGGGATCTAGTAGATGTGTATTTGGAATTCCAAAATGCACTTTATAAGGTGCTACAATAGAAGTTACTACACAAGATAAGTGTAGATGGTGTTGGGATAATATATTAGCATGGGTAGAGAACCGTTTAATTGACAGGAAACAGAGGTTCAGGATTTTCATTTTTGGCTGCAGAAGACGCTAGCTATCTCTCTAATTAGAGAGTCCCCAGTGACTACCACATTTCTATTCTGCTCCTTCCCACGACCCCAGGACAACATTCTGAGCCATGTGAATTGATCTACATTGTAACTATCATCCCTGGAGTCTTTCTCCTTGTCTTCAAAGGTAGCAAGTGGTTGTCATCGGCTGTCCCTTAATTCGAGGATCTACTGAGGGTCGTGAGTATCTGCCATGGGTCTTCATGTGACTGAACAGGCTAATTCTCGACCCGCAAATCTTTGAGCAGATGGGGCAGGACATGCCACAGGGTAGTAGGATCCAGAGTGCAGGGTTTGCTTCCTTTTCTCTCCTTCCCTGCTGCCACTCTGCCTTATCATCAAGGTAAAGGCAAAATGCTGCTGATGCTGGAAATCTGAAACAGAAACAAAAAATACTGGAAAAACTCAGCAGGTCTGACAGCATCTGTGGAGAAAAAGACAGAGTTAACGTTTCGAGTCCATATGACTCTTCTTCAAAGCTAAGAGAAGTAAAAACGTGGTGAAATTTATCCTGTTGAAGGAGGGTGGAGCAGGTGAAGCTGGATAGAAGGCCAACGATAGGTGGAGGCAAAGGAGAGGTTGCCAAAGATGCCATAAACAAAAGGTCAAAGGGGTGTTGATGGTGGTGATACTGGCTAAAGGAGGTTCTAATGGTAAAATCAAGGGTAGAAAGCAGAACGTGATAATAGCAGGACAAGGGTAAGAACTCTGAAAAAAACATGAGCAAGTGACAGATGGCCCTAGTGGGGCTGGGGTGGGGGGAGGGGATGGCGGTGGGAAAAAAGATTGAATTTAGGCTAAAAGTATTTGTTGCAGGTGTTGTTGACTTCAGTCTGTCCCACAAGCATGACCCAGACCTTCCTGTCATTTAATATTTCAACCCACCATCCAGCTCTCATGCCACTGTCCTTCCGCCGCCTTCGTCTCAATGCTCACTTCCTTGGGAAGGAGTCCTCCTCCGTTCAATGGATCCTTTCACCCACCTCTAGTATTCTCCATCCACCCAGACCCCTCCCTCTGGCCTCTGACCTGCTCTTGATCTTTTCATTGAGAACTGTCGGCTTGACATTGGCTGTCTCAATTTCTCTGCTCCTCTCACTCACTCTAACTTGTCTCCTTCTGAACTTGCTGCATTCCGTTCTCTCAGATCCAATCGTGACTTTGTTATCAAACCTGCTGACAAGGGTGATGCTGTTGTTGTCTGGAGCACTGACCTCTACCTCGCAGAGGCTGAGCGCCAACTCTCAGACACTTCTTCCTACCTCCCCCTGGAACATGACCCCACCACTGAACATCAAGACATTCTTTTCAGGACAGTCACTGATCTCATCTCCTCTGGAGATCTTCCCTCCACAGCTTCCAACCTCATAGTCTCCCAAACTCGGAGAGCCCGCTTCTACCTCTGCCCCAAAATCCACAAACAGGACTGTCCCAGTATACTGATCATGTCAGCCTGTTCTTGCCCCACAGAAGTCATTTCTTCCTATCTTGACTCTGTTCTCTCTCCCCTTGTCCAGTCTATTCCCACCTACACCTGCAATTCTTCCGATGCCCTACATCATATCAACAATTTTCGGTTCCCTGGCCCCAACTGCCTCCTCTTCACTATGGACATCCAATCCCTCTACACCTCCATCCCCCACCAGGATGGTCTGATGGGTCTCCACTTCTTCCTCAAACAGAGGCCCGAACAATCCTGATCCACCACCACTCTCCTCCGTCTGGCTGAACTTGTTCTGTCATGAACAATTTCTCCTTAAACTCGTCTCACTTCCTCGAAATAAAAGGTGTGGCTTTGGGTAACCACATGGGCCCCAGTTATGTCTGTCTCTTTATGGGGTATGTAGAACATTCCTGGTTCCAGTCCTACTCAGGCCCCCTTCCACAACTCTTTTTCGGTACATCAATAACTGTTTCGGTGCCACTTCATCTCTCGTCTGGACCTGGAAAAATTAATTAATTTTGCTTCCAATTTCTGCCCCTCCATCACCTTCACAGGGTCCATGTCTGACATTTCCCTTCCCTTCCTTGATCTCTCTGTCTCAATTTCTGATGATAGACTGTCCACCAATATTCATTACAAGCCCACCGACTCCCACAGCTACCTCAAATACATCTCCTCACACCCTGCTTCCTGTAAGAACTCCATCCCATTCTCTCAGTTCCTTCACCTCCATCACATCTGTTCCGATGATGCCACTTTCCAAAACAATGCTTCTGACATGTCTTCCTTCTTTCTTAACCAATGTTTCCCATCCACGGTGGTTGACAGATCCCTCAACCATGTCTGAGCCATCTCCCTCGCCTCTGCCCTCACACCTCCTTCTCCCTCCCAGAACCATGATAGGGTCCCACTTATCCTCACTTTTTACCCCACCAGCCTCCGCATTCAAAGGATCATCCTCCACCATTTCTGCCAACTGCAGCATGATGCCACTACCAAACACATCTTCCCTTCACCCCCTGCTGGCGGCATTCCATAGGGACCATTCCCTCTGGGGCACCCTGGTCCATTCCTCCATCACCCCCAACATTTCAACCCCCTCCTACGGCACCTTTCCATGCAATCGCAGAAGGTGCAATACCTGCCCCTTTACCTCCTCCCTCCTCACCGTACAAGGGCCCAAACACTCCTTTTGAGTGAAGCAGCATTCACTTGTACTTCTGTCAATTTGGTCTACTGCACTCGCTGCTCCCAAAGTGATCTCCTCTACACTGGAGAGACCAAACGCAGACTAGGTGACCGCTTTGCAGAACACCTCCGGTCTGTCCGCAAGCATGACACAGGCCTTCCTGTTGCTTGCCATTTCAAAACTCCACCTTGCTCTCATGCCCACATGTCCGTCCTTGGCTTGCTGCAATGTTCCAGTGAAGGTCAACGCAAACTGGAGGAACAGCACCTCATCTTCCGACTAGGCACTTTATAGCCTTCCAGACTTAACATTGAGTTCAACAACTTCAGACCATGAAATCTCTCCTCCATCCCCACCCCTTTTTTTATCCCCTTTTTTCAATATTAATTTTTAAAAATTTTTTCCACATATTTATTATTATTTTTTAATTCATTTTTCATTTTCATTCATTGTTTTATCCCCACCATTTAGCCTATTTTCAAACTTTTTTCTCATAACCGTACCCTCCCCCCACAAGGGCCATCTGTCACTTGCTCATGTTGTTCTTTGCTTACCCTTGTCCTGCTAATGTTACCATTAGCATCTCCTTTAGCCAGTACCACTACCATCAACACTTCTTTGCCCTTTTGCTTATGATATCTTTGGCAATCTCTCCTTTGCCTCCGCCTATCACTGGCCTTCTATCCAGCTTCACCTGCTCCAACCCCCTTAAACAGTGTATATTTCACCACATTTTTACTTCTGTTCACTCTGAAGAAGTCATACAGACTCGGACATTAACTCTATCTTTCCCTCTACAGGTGCTGTCAGACTTGCTGAGTTTTTCCAGCATTTTTTGTTTTTGTTTCATCATTAAGGTGTTTGGACTGGAAGCATGATGCAGCTTGATGGACAAGTTGAACAATTGGTAGCAAACTCCTCCCAGTCATTAATGTAGTGTTGCTGTGCTTCAAGGAGAGTTTCAGAATGTCATTGTAGTGTTTTCTTTGCCCTTTCCTGGAATGTTGGCCATTTGAGAGTTGAGAAAACAGGACCTGACAGGAAAGACATCTTCGGCCATCAGGGCACAGTATCCAGTTCATCATAATTGATTTTGCAGGAGTTTTGCCTGAATGCTTGTGGTTGCTGGCTCCAAGGACACTATAATTTGTCTGATCTCCCACTCAAGACAGTTGCAGTCATACAATCATGAAGTAATTGTAGGATTATGATGAAGATCTTGGACATTCAAATCTCTGGAGTACAATGCACAGAGCCTCACAATTTACTGATTCAAATGCTTTGTCCAGTTCAATGAATGCAATAAAGAGTTTTGAGTGTTGTTCTCCACATTTTTCTTGGGTTTTTTGGCAACAAAGATCATGGCCAGAATTTTGAGGTCAGTAGGCAGGTGCAGTTGGCAGGCCCGGGAGTGGAAACCCCCTTGCCAGTGCCAGATTGTGGAAAGCACAGCATGCAACCACTATCAGTGACACCTACTCCGGTGGTATTGTAGTGCTCCCCATAAACGGTCCAGGCATCAGAAGCGAGTCTTCTGAAGACCTATGACTGTCTCTATCACCGCCCTTGTGGAGGCATGCAGTTATACCACAGCTCTGTCTCTGTTCTTGGGTGAGGGAGAGGCGTCTTAAGCCATCTTTTCAAGGGATAGCCCTTGTCACCCAGCAGCTATCCATCCAATTGGGCTGGAGCACTGAAGAGCCTCGGCACCTGGGAGTGTCTCAGGATGTATGTGTCATGGGAGCTGCCAGGATACCTGGCACAGACTTGTAGAATCTACATCCTGTGGTCACACACTATCTGTACATTCATGGAGTGAAATCCCTTCCTGTTAACGAAGGCACCTGGCTGACCCACTGGTGCCTTGATGGCACATGTGCACAATCGATGGCACCCTGGATGCGGGGGAATCCAGCAATTGCTGCAAAGCCTCTGGCTCGCTCAGCCTGGCTGGCCTCATCCGTACGGTAATGAATGAAAGTCAATACCCGCCTGACCAGGTGCGGACAGCTGATTGGGAGACTCCACACAGATCCCCCACTGACCCCTGGAAAGAGCCGGAGGCATAGAAGTTGAGGGCCACTGTGACTTTCAGAGCCACTGACATGGGGTGTCCACCCAGACAGTCGGATGTGATCTCAGGCCTAATCATATGACAAATGGAGGTCACTGTCTCCCTTGAGAAGAGGAGCCTCCTTCGGCTCTGCACCTCGGACATATTGAGGTAACTGCACCACCGCCTGTAAACATTGGCAGCAGGATAGTGGTGTCTTCTGCAGCCCCTTCCACCTTGGACTAGCTGCTGGCTCTGCCCCTCCCTTGTGCCTGTGCCTCTCCTCCCACAGCTCGCTCCCCTGGAAGCTGCATAGGGACACCTGGCCTCCTCTCCCTTCTGCCCCTCACTTCCTCATCAGAGGAGGTGCCACCAGTGGAGACAACAATCTCCACTGCCAGGATAACAGAAGGTTGTCTGATACCTGGAAGGGTCCACACAATCTGAATTCTCAGGGCCCCTGGAGACACCAAGAAGTCCTGAAATGAAGCCTGGAAATGCTAACGATGAAGCCCCAAACAGAGATGAAGCTGCCAAGTACCAATAAGTCACCAGTAGCAAACTATCTACCAAACTCCTCAATACTCACAGTGGCAATGCTGCTGATCCTTATATCCTGCCCGTGGATTAAATTTTTGAATTTGTCAGAAGGTCGCCTGCCTGTTTTGCCTGTGCGATGAGCACGAAATAGCACGGGCAACAAAAAATCGGCATCAAATTACTTTTTAATGGCCTTAACTGACCTCCTAATTAATGATGGGCATGGCTCCAGCATCTGTGCATGCCCATTGAGTGAAATACTGCGCAAGTGTGCAATGACCTCGGGACGCTCATCCAAAGTCATCGCGCACTATTTTACACTTGAGCATGTCGGGCCTGCGCCCACTTGCCGAGTCAAAAATTCTGCCGCATGTCAGAGTTTGGATCTCTGGAAGGTCTAAAGAAGCACTGTATTTCCCGTAGGATTTCCAAAGGCACAGGAAGGAGGCAATTTAGGAGAATGGGTGTCAGGATTTTCCCTATTATTGACAAAAGGGAAATACCTCAATAGTTTTCACAGTATGATTTATTTTCCCTCTTGATAGTTAGTATTGTCATATTCCTGAAACTGGGCGAGTTTGTTTTCCTTCCAAATCCATAGGATGTCTCCCTCACTCTCCCTCACCCTATTACAATGCTCAAATTTCCCATTGCATCCCCATGTTCCCCAACAATGTTGACTCTTCCGGCATCGGCCAGGCAGGAGCTGGGTATCACGAACATACGAACATATGAAATAGGAGCAGAAGTAGGCCATTCAGCCCCTTGAGCCTGCTTTGACATTCAATAAGATCACAGCTGATCTGTTTGTGTTTCGAATTCTACATTCCCTTATATTTCCGAAAACCCTTGATTCCCTTGCCTAACGGGAATCTATCTACCTCAGCCTTAAAAATATTCAATGACCCTGCCTCCACTGCCTTCGGAGGCAGGGAATTCCAAAGTTGCACAACCCTCTGAGAGAAAACATTTCTCCTCATCTCTGTCCTAAAAGGGCAATACCTAATTTTTAAAAAGTGCTCCCTAGATCTGGACTTACCCACCAGAGGAAACATTCTTTCCACATCCACTTTGTTAATATCGTTCAGGATCTTATATACTTCAATTAAGCCACCCCTCACTCTTCTGAACTCCAGCGGAAACAAGCCCAGTCTGTCTAACCATTCATCATCAATCTAGTAAATCTCCCCTGAACCACCTCCAACACATTTAATTCCTTCCTTAAATAGGGAGACCCAAACTGCACATAATATTCAAGATGTGGTCTCACCAACGCCCTGCATAACTGAAGTATATCATCCTTACTTTTATGTTCAATTCCTCTCAGAATAAAGGGTAGCATTCCATTGGCCTTCTTAATTACTTGCTGTACCTGTTTCGGAGATTAATCACACTGAGGCATCATTTTGTACCTAGAAACCCCATTTATTACTTGTGCACAAGGGAGAACAATACAGCGAGAGCTATTTTACCGTCTCAAAGCAGAATACATAAAGACTTGCTTAAAAGCATTTACAAACAATCAGTAAATTTTGTACATCACAATCCACTTATTTGCATAAGCTTACTGACCAATCCATGTTCCAGTAAATTTCCACTCCTACACAACAGGAGCGGTATCAACGCACTTGGTTACCTTAACTTTGATTACATTCGGCTCGAGAGAGAGAGAGAGACACATGGAATGTCTCAGGGCTCATCTTACTATAGTGGTCAGACAAGATGCTATTGTTCTTCAAGGTTGCAGTGTTTTTCTCTTAGGCTCAAGCGTTTAATTCAATTGCTCCATCAACCCTTTCAATAATGAGTGGGCCCCCCTTTAGTTGTCTTTGGGCCACCACACCTGCATAGCAACTTTTGGGACTCATGCACTAGAACACCTAGATCCCCCTGCACCTCGGAATCAACCTATAGTTGTCTTTAGGCCACCACACGCCCCCCTACAAGGATAATCCACCACCCTTAGCCAGGTTCTATGTATCCTAGCTGCTGGGCTTCATCCTCAGAGGAATCCTGATTCCTGAGGAGATGGAGAGAATAGATAGCTGGCTTGAATCAGCAAGGTAGGCACAGGAACCCAATCGCCCACCCGAGTGCTACCCTTGGTATAATTTCTCCTGATGCATAGCCAGGCCACCCCCTTAACAACCACAAAGGTGAGCTCCCGTCTCCAAATGGGCATTTGCTGAATGAGGGCCCCTGTATTACCAAGGGACCATGTGGAATCTGAGGGGAAAGCAAGAAAATGCATCTCAGAGGAGGAGGGGTTAACAGGAAAATGAGTACAAATCCAACGTTCAGTCTGATTAACTTGCGAGGCTACGGCCTGCATTCGTTGAACCACAGAATTTGTATTTCTTGTCCCTGCTAGGACCGCGCAGGACAGAATCCAAATCAGAGCCAGCATTCTGATGGCTCAGTTAAGGTTCCTGCACAAGCATTTCCATCCGAGGTCAGCATCCTCTTGACGTATAATGCGTGTATCCACAAAGGTCGTCCTTCAACCTTCAAGGCCGTATGGGTGGTGAGCAGGACTTGGAAAGGCCCCTTCTATCGAGGTTCCAAACAGGTCTTTTCTCCTGAAGGTCTTTACCAGGACTAGGTCCCCGGACTGGTATTGATGGCCATCTTCAATGGTGGGCTTTTTCTGAGCTTCTACTACCTGTATATACAAGCTCTTGAGAGAATTAGTGAGTGCTATACAGTATGTAATCATTCCCTCATCCATAGCGTGGATGTCCATTTCCCTAGCAGACAAAGGTGGGGCCACTGGGAGGCGCATAGGACGTCCCATTACAATTTCATAAGGAGAGAGGGAGGTGGTATGGTTAGGGTGAGAGTGCATAGTCATGAGCGCCAAGGGTAGAGCTTCAGACCATTTCAAACCGGTTTCTTCACATAATTTAGCTAGTTTGTTTTTCAGAATACCAGTTTGTCTTTCCACCGCCTCAGTAGACTGGGGGTGGTAGGGCAGGAAAGCTGATGGTTGCATTGTAAGGCCCTCAACAGTTCCTTTATCACTTTAGCAGTAAAATGAGGCCCATTATCACTCGATAAAATCTCTGGTATCCCAAATCTGGGTATGTATTCATGTAACAACAATTTTGCAACAGTAAGAGCATCATTTTGTCAGGTGGGATATGCCTCAAACAATCATGAGAACAAACATACTATAACTAAAACATAATTATACCCCATACATTTAGGCATTTGTATAAAGTCCATTTGTAGGTGTACAAACGGGCCCCATGGCTGGGGTCCCGTACCAGCAGTCACTGTGGGCGTCTTGCCTGGGTTATGTCATTGACATAGGTATGACAGGTATTACGAATACAATGCCTACCAGCATATTACTATTCACGATACATTCAACATTCATTCTATATACACATGTTAAACCTCTGAGCTGGCAACTGGTCAAGTCCTGATTCTTGTCCATAGGTGCTGCATACATCATTTCTCCTCGCTTCATCTGAAATATCTTTCCTTATTTCAATAAATTTATTGATAGTCCCCACATGACTTTCGAGCACAGGAGCCAGGCTTTGGATTAATCAATGCTGTCCCTACATTGACTATAGTAGCTGCATCATTTATCAGGCTGCGCTTAATGCGGTTCCCTCTCAAGCCTTGATCCCATCTCGCCATTGAACTGAACTGCTTCAGTCATCAATTGGCGCGTCAGAGCTGTATAGAGTGCTTGGGTATGGGTTGAGCACCACTGGGGCAGGACAACACTGGATACATTCAAGGCTACGGGTACCAGCTCATGGTGTACATTATCATACAAAACTTCTGATTAACCAGTACCAAACCATTCGCCGGTCCTGGATGCATAGTCGGACAAGCTAGGTCAGTTGCTGTGGTTTGGGGCTTCAATTATCTCTCCTCGGACTGTGGAAGTAGATGTGGAAGGTGGCTGGGTAGTGACGGACCTCCCATGCCCGATCTGAAGCAAACCCTTACTACTTTTTGAAAGGACTTGTTCTCCTACTGTTACATTTATCATTCCCCATTGCATGTCGCATTTGGCACTGTCCGTGCTGTACCAAAGTTCCTCCTGCAGTGCGGGATGAGCAGTGACGATCCCCGACCTTGTTGCCAGTACTGATATGCCCACCACCAGGATCGTAGATCTGTGGAGACATTAACATTGGCATCCCGTTCTCATATCTACAAGTGCGCATGTATCACCAGTCATAATTACCTCGTATGGTCCATGCCTGTTCACTCTGAGCTCATCCTGATCATCACCTTATTCCTCATTTGTTGTTGCTTTTTGGATTTGCCTGTTTCCATATCCTTAATCATCTGTTAGTCTCTAACTTCCTCTCTCAACTCATGTAATTGCCTACTTAATTCCCTTATATTGTCCTGTATTTTTCCTTTCAGTGGCCCTACACCTCCTACAATAATGCCTTCAGGTAATTGCATGGCCCTTCCTGTTATCAATTCAAATAGGTTGAATCCAGTGGTCCTGCTTGGGGTAGCCCATGGCGCATTAGAATATTGGGCTGTTCCCTGTCTCTTGTTTGATGTTCATCCTTTCCACCATCCCTGGACTCTGGGAGTGGTAAGGAATATGGAATTTCTGTTTAATCTCCATAAGATTACACACTTCTTTAATGACTCTCCCTGTGAAATGAGTTCCCTGTTCTGAATCCATTTGTTTAGGCACCCCCCCCCTCCTTCCAGTTTACTCTCTCCTGCTGTTGTCTCATGTCAGACATCAATTCCTTAAACAACTCTGCCACGCACCTTCTTATCCTATCTTTCAATGGCTCAGTATCTTCACTTTCATTGATGGTTCTCTCTGGGAACCGCTTAACTCTGCCTGTCATCAAGGTGTTAATCCTGTGGTCCTTTTTGTAGCTCTCAGGCACATTTATATAATCAGTATTACATTTATTTAGCCTTTTCCAGCTTTCCCATTACCTGTATCTATCTTGTGGTAAATTGTTGTTAAGTTTTACTTCTCCTTACATTTCAATTCCTGAACTACAGATTCCACATAGTTTTACCTCTAAGTTTTTTTTTCCTGACCATGATCATCCTAAGATTCTCTTGAGTTCAGTTTCTCTATTGTCTTGATTGTTTAAAATGTTTCCTTACTCTTTAGGCCATATTAACTATTCCATTTCAATGGGGACCTGTCTCTAGATCTTTGCTTATCTCCCCCTGTGCAGTTCCAATGTCTCAGTTGATGGCCAGATTATCAAATTCATTTCCCTTAAAACAGTTTGTTCATTATGTCCTCTTTCCCTAACTCTTTCTCCTTCTTTCCTCATACCAGTTTACACATGCAACAGCTACCATCTTATCTTGTTCAGGTTGTCTGGAGAGACTTTGCAGTCCAATAAAGTGTTCTCATAACAGTTTTAAAACAGAAATCAAGCATTGACATGTTTTGCTTCCTTATCTTCTTCTCAAACAACATCTTATTGTCCCATTAAATTATGTCTGACTTTTTTTTTGCATTATCCCAGATTCATTAACTCGGCCAAAGAATGGATTTCTGCCAAACTTTGTCAAGGTTTTGAGCTTAACTTCATATTTTGGGAACAGACTTACAAACGCAAAAGCTTGCAGCATTTGAATTAGTGCCAACTGTTGCAAAAACCTTTTAAAATAAAAATCCCCTTTTAAGAACTTTATCCAGAACCAACCCTCAATTTTTTAAACCTTATAAGAACTGTAATTTACACTATCAAAATTAAACCAACCTCTTTTTCATGTGTAATGATTTGTATCCAAGTTATAATTTCTGTATGTTTATCGACACATTCTTTATCTTAGATAGCATCCTAGTGATTCAAAAGTAACCTGTTAAATTACACTGCACTTTACACCTCCAGATTGTCCCAAATTCAAATTACAGTGCTGTTGGGATGCAGATTTCCTTTAATATTTAATTCATCTCTTCATAAGAAACCCCTTTTTAACCATTGGAACCACCTAGATCTTGTGTTTATGGATTTTGGTTTTCCTAGAATCTTTCTGAATTTCAAGTAGTTTTTTTTCCTCAGAATTTTAGAATACCAACTCATATGTATCAATGCCAATCAGCTTGGAAGCTGGTGATGAGGGTTATTCCCTACTAGTCTGCAAGGGGGTGGTACAAGGGTTGGTTCATCTCAAACAAAGGCAAGCCCTGTTTTAGCTTTACACTACCTTCAAATTACGTTTTGTGCCAGAAATCTCAACTCAAACTTTATACTCAAAACTTTGGAATACTTGAATAAACTTTTCCTTTAATCTAATATAGGGCTTTCGACTCTAAAGTGCTCAACTACACAGACAAAAGACAATTCAGGAAAGAAAACACATTAAAGCTCATATACAAATGCTTCATTGCACACATGCAAACACATAGATAATGGTATGTATTGATACTCTTATAATATTGAACTTAACTGTAAACGAAGCTTCGAGTAGCAGTAGGGGAATAAAGGGAACTTGAAGGCTCCACCTATAGGGACCTTCAAACTGATGAAAGCTCACATTTTCTCTGCTGCTGCTTGTCAATTGCTCATTAAACCCTTAGGGGTACCCTTTCTCTCTCTCTCTTCAGCACAAACAGCTCTTGTAACTTAGGCTAATTCATTTAAGTTACAGAAAATTCAGTAGCGGACTATCTACCTCCCTTAAAACATATTATAAGCGCTCAATTCTATTCTGTCTGGTGGGAAACTCTCCCTTATCTTGGGTCCATTTTACCCAATCAAACATGTTGGACACTTTCGGACCATAATGGACATACATGTATGCATTTGGAGTTCCCTTAAAAGAGTGAACCTCGGGTTTCTTTGATGCCATATTTCCCATTTTTACTTAATAATATACACACAAAAAAACAGAAATTACTTACTTTTCACCTCCATGGGACTCGAACCCCTGGGTATACTACTATTACTTTTGCACCTCCAGGGGACTCGAACCCCTGGGTATACTGCTACTATTTTTTCACCTCCAGGGGACTCGAACCCCTGGGTATGCTACTACCACATTTTCACTAAATTATTGGCTAAATTAATCTCCCAAATATTTAAATAGATGACTTACCCTGAGAGTCAGCCACAGGCAGGCGAAGGCAGATCGCAGGTCAACGAACCCCAGAAGCCCAAATGGGGCTGCTGTGGACTGAGGAGTCCTTGAACCATGAGGTCCTAATGCTGACGCTCCGTGACTCAACCCCAGGGGTTAGTCATCTCTGTGGGACCTCCAGAAACTGTCAGAGATTAATCATACTGAGGCATCATTTCATACATAGAAACCCCATTATTACTTGTGCACAAGGGAGAACAATACAGCGAGAGCTATTGTACCGTCTCAAAGCAGAATGCATAAAGACTTGCTTAAAAGCCTTTTACAACCAATCAGTAAATTTTGTACATCTCAATCCACTTATTTGCATAAGTTTACTGACTAATCATTGTTCCAGTAAATTTCCATTCCTACACATCAGGTGCAGTATCTACATACTTGGTTATCACAACTTTGATTACATTCGGCCCGAGAGAGAGACACATGGAATGTCTCAGCGCTCATCTTACTATAGTGGTCAGACAAGATGCTATTGCTCTTCAAGGTTGCAGTATTTTTCTCTTAGGCTCAAGCATTTAATTCAATTGCTCCATTAACCCTTTCAATAATGAGTGGGCCCTCCTTTAGTTGTCTTCGAGCCACCAAGCCTGCATAGCAACTTTTGGGACTCATGCACTAGAACACCTAGATCCCCCTGCACCTCGGAATTCTGCGGTCGTTCTCCATTTAAATAATACTCTGCTTTTTTATTTTTCCCGCCAGGGTGAACAACTTCACATTTTCCTACATGATACTCCATCTGCCAGATTTTTACCCACTCACTCAACCTATCTATATCTGTCTGCAACCTCCTTATGTCCTCTTCACAACATACATTCCTATCTATCTTTGTGTTATCTGCGAATTTATCTACCATGAGTTCACTTCCCTCATCTAAATCACTGATGCAAATTGTAAAAAGTTGAGGCCCCAGCATAGACCCCTGCGGGACTCCACTTGTCACATCCTGCCTATTGGAAAAGGATCCATTTATGCATGCTCTTGGTTTTCTGCCAACCAGCAAATCTCCTATCCATGCTAATATGTTACCTCCTACACCATGAGCTCTTATTTTTTGCAATAGTCTTTGATTTGGAAAGGGAGTTGAGAGAAGGGGTGTGGGTGGGGGTGAGCACTGTCCAGGGAGCGGGTAAAGGTGGGTGAACAATGTCACGGAGTGTAAATATTGTCGGTGGTGTAGAACATTGTCATGGGGGAGTAAACATTGTCAGGGTGGTGTGCATTTTCGGGGAGGGGGTGAATATCCTTTTGGGAGAAGCATTTTCAGGGGCAGGATAAACATTGCCGGGAGAGCTGAACAATGTCGGTGGAGGGGTGAACATTGTCAGTGGGGGTGAACATTTTTCGGGGGGGTGAACATCGTCAAGGGGGTGAACATTGTCAGGGGTGAAAATTGTCGGGGGTAAACATTCGGGGGGGGTGGGGTGAGCATTTTAGGGGGATGAACATTGTGGCTGGGTGGTAAACATTGTCAGGTGGGGTGAGATTTGTTGGGGCAAGGGGTGAACATTGTCAGGAGGGTGAACATTGTCAGGGGCTGAACATTGACAAGGGGGCGAACATTGATGGGGTGGATGAACCTTGCCTGGGGGGGGGTGAACATTATCGGGGGGGTGTGAACATTGTTGTGGGGATGAACATAGTTGGGGGGGTGAACATTGTCAGGGGTGTGAATATTTTCAGGGGCTGAAATTTGTCATGGAGGTGAGCATTCGCATTCGCGTGGGGGGGTAAACATTGTTGGGAGTGGTGAATATTATCAATAGGGGGTGGACATTGTCGTGGGGGGTGAATATTGCCGGGGGGTGGTGAGGATTGTTAAGGGGTGATTATTATCAGGGTGATGAACATTGTCGGGGGGTGAACATTGTCAGGGGGATGAACGTTGTCAAGGGGGTGAACATTGTCAAGGGGGTGAACATTGTCAAGGGGGTGAACATTGTCAAGGAGGCAAACATTGATGGGGTGGATGAACCTTGTCGGGGGGGGTGAACATTATCTGGCGGGGGTGTGAACATTGCTGTGAGGATGAACATAGTTGGGGGGGGTGAACATTGTCAGGGGTGTGAACATTTTCAGGGGCAGAAATTTGTCATGGGAGCGAGCATTCTTGGGGGGATAAACATTGTCGGGTGTGGTGAACATTATCACTAGGGGGTGAACATTGTGGTGGGAGGTGAATATTGCCGGGGGTTGAGGATTGTTAGGGGGGTGATTATTATCAGGAGGATGAACATTGTCAGGGGGGTGAACATTGTCAGGGAGATGAACATTGTCAAAGGGATGAACATTTTTGAAGGGTGAACATTGTCGGCGGGGGGGGGTGATTATTATCAGGAGGATGAACATTGTCACGGGGGTGAAATTGTCAGGGGGATGAACATTGTCAAGGGGGTGAACATTTTTGAGGGCTGAACATTGTTGGGGAGGTGAACATTGAAATGGGGGTAAGCACTGTCGGGGGTGAGAATTGTCAGGGGGTGAACATTGTTAGGGGTGAACGTTGTCAGAAAGGTTTGAACAGTGTTGGAAGAGTGAACATTGTCGGGGGGGGGGGGCGAATATTTTCAGAGGGGATGAATATTGCAACACCGGGTTGAACATTGTCGGGGGTGGGTGAACATTATTGAGGGGATAAACATTGTGGGGCGGAAAACATTGTTAAGGGGTGAACTTTGTTGGGGGGTGAACATTGTGAAGGGGGTATGAACATAGTTGGGGGGGTGAACATTGTAAGCGGGGTGAACATTGTCAAGGGGGGAGCGAACATTCTCGGGGGCTGGACATTGTTGGGAGTTGAACATTGACAGTGTTGTGAACATTGTCGTGGAGGGGGTGAACATTATTGGGGGAGGAGTGAATATTGTCAGGGGTGTGAACATTGTCGTGGTGGGGTTGAACATTACTGGGGGAGGAGTGAACATTCTCAGGAGGGGTGAACATTATTGTGGAGGGGTTGAACATTACTGGGGGAGGAGTGAATATTGTCAGAGGTGTGAACATTGTCGTGGTGGGGTTGAACATTACTGGGGGAGGAGTGAACATTCTTAGGAGGGGTGAACATCGTCATGGGGTCATGAACGTCGTCAGGGAGATGAACACTGTTAGAAGGCTGACCGTTGTCGGGGAGGGGTGAACATTATCACGCGGTGTAAATATTGTCGGGGTGGTGAGCATTTTCGAGGGGGGTGAATATTCTTGGGGGGGAACATTGTCGGGGGCGGGATCAACATTGGCGGGCAGCTGAACTTTGCCGGGGGAGGGGTGAACATTGTCAGTTGGGGTGAACATTTTGGGGGTCGGGGTGAAAATTGTCAGGGGGTAAACATTGTCGGTAGCGTGAACATTGTCAGGGGGGTGAACATTGGCAGTTGGGGTAAGATTTGTTGGGGCAGGGGGTAAACATTGTCAGGGGCTGAACACTTTCGTGGGGTGTGAACATTGTCAGGGGGGTGAGATTTTTTGAGGTAGGGGGCTGAACATTATCAGGGGGATGAACATTGTCAGGTGGGGTGAACATTGTCAAGGGGACTAACATTGTTGGGGTGGGGATGAACCTTGTTTGGGGGTGAACATTGTCGGTGGGGTGAACATTGTCACTGGGGGGGGTGAGCATTGTTGGAGGCTGAGCATTTTTTGGGGGGTGGATGAATATTCTCAGCAGCTGAAAATTATCGGTGTGGTTGAACATTGCCGGGTATTGAATATTGCTGGGGAAGGGGTGAACATTGTCGGGGGGGTTGAAGATTGTCGAGGGGGTGAATGTTGCCAGGGAGGGGTGAACATTGTCGGGGAGGGTGAACATTGTCAGGTGGTGGTGAATATTGTCAATGGGGGTGATCAGTACTGTGGAGGGGTGAATATTGCCGGGCAGGGATGAACATTGTGGGGGGGTTGAACATTGTTGGGGGTGTGAACATCACTGGGGAGGGGTGACCATTGTCGGAGGTTGAGCATTATTGGAGGGGTGTGAACATTGTCATAAGGGGTGAACATCGTCACAGGGGAATGAATATTGTCGGGATGGGGTTGGTGTTATGGCACAGCCAATAATAAATGCTGAGCTGCTCATATCCCAGAGGGAAACTTGAAACAACTGCCACAGCTGTTTTGTAATTTGTATTAATTTCGAGATGCATGCCTTGGATTCAGTAGTAATAAGACTAGCAAGTCTTATAGGTTTCTTAGAAAACTAAATTAAACCTTTATTAATAGAAGAAATGATTTTAAGTACATACATAGATCTAAAAATGACTACAATGGTAACTTCTAAATCTCCTAGTTAATTTAACTCCCAGCTACACTTTCATTAAGGAAACAGGAAGACACATTGACTTTAAAGACCCAGGCAAAGTAACACACAATACCCTGAACAGTCAAATTCTAACTGAGTTTTTCTCAGCTTCAGTTCCTTGTAGGCAGCAGCTTGAGGCTTAACTACTGGAGGCTTTTCACACTTGTGTTAAATATTAAACTGCCCGCCCTAATACACAGCCTTCTCTCTTTCATACATATTTTCCCCTTTGAATGCAAATTCCCATTGCTTCACTGTGTCTGTGGACTTTATCATCTGGCCTGGCAGGCGTCCTGATAAACTCTCCTCATCTCTATCCATGCAGGACAAACTAGCTTACAACAGGAGATAAAGGTCACAGATGGGTAGAGGGATGCCAGAGATCAAAGTTCTGACAGAATTCGAAAACAAAGCCATCCAGCTGGCTGGCGATGATCAGGACCGGTCCTGTGCTGACGGTGAGGTCAGCACTGCTCTACCAACTGAGGATCTAGTAGTGCAACATCCATCAGACAGCCATGCTGTGAGGGATGTGTCCTGTATCACAGGCCACTGCCATGCACTAATTATCTCCCCTTGCTTTCGCAGGCACATCTGGGAAGCAGCCGACAGACTCCACGACCCAGAGCCTCCAATCAAGCCCCAAAGAAACCTCTGAAAAGGAATCCGGAGGCACCCTTCCTGAAGTCCCATCACAGTGCTCACCCACACCCTCCACTGGCACAGAGACACACACCTCGGTGGGACCTAGCTTCAGAGCAGCCTTGGAATCACAATCTGGTGAGCACATCGCACTGTCTGATCTACAGCAGGCGATGGAAGTGACTTCCCAGGCCCACAGCACTCAGAGGACTGCTGGAGGCCAGAACACTGATGAGTCCGGGTCAGAAGATGAGCTTCTGGACTCGCTCATGTCACAGATGCTGGAGCTGCAAAGGCAAGCTCAGGAACATCAGGAAGGGATGTCTGCTGCTCTCCTCAGATAGCAAGGCACAATGGAGGAGTCCGTCCATCTTTAGGCTGAGGTGATAGTGCCGGCATTGCAGTGCACCGAGGTCAACACTGGCAGGATGGTGGCTGCCATGGAGACCTTGATCCAGGACGTCATTCCTGCACTGCTCCGTGGGCTTAACTCCATCGCTGATGCCATAGTTGGCCTCCAACAGTGTATACCCGAGAGGGATGCTGGGCAGCTTGATCTCACTTCAGTACCACTTCCGCTCACGGAGTCAGCTAGGAGCCCTCAAACCTCCATAGCGAGGAGGATCAGCAGGTGCACGCTCCGGTGCCATCCACCCAGGTGACTCTGGGAGTGACCTGCCCATCTGACTACCCTCTTCCTGTGACCTCCGCAGATCCATCTTCAAAGGCCGGGAGAGTGCCACTGCCACACAGGACCACAAAAGCAGGTCGGGATCCTCCAAGTCTTGACCTTCCAGAAGACGCCCAACCATGTCATCACAGACAGGGTGTCACAGTCAGCAGGCTGCCTTCAGCTCTGCTGTGGATGTCCAGGGAGCACCAAGATGTAGCAGCAGGTTTAGGAAAGCTAAGGAGAATTAATTGTACAGCCTGGGCATGAGTGTTAATCACTTGTGCATAATGTTCACTATTGTCAATAAACTCTCAAGAATGTTTCCCTGCCCATGGCTCCTTGTCCTGATGAGCAGTGCTCTTGTCACTCAGATGTGAAACCTTTCTGCACAAGATAAAAGGCAGATGTGTCAGTCCAGGGCCTCTTCCCAGTGCTCTGTGTAGCCTTCAGACCAAAGTGATGGTCCAGCCTCACATTCCCTGGAAACATTACTGATACCTACACCTCGGTGGTGCTGGTCATTGCTGCCAGAGTGTAGTGGGCAGGTGCCACAGAGTTCTCTCATACTCTCTCTGTGCCCACAGCACCTTTAAGGTGGGGCTGGCCCCCATCACACCAGCATCTGTGACCAGTGACTCTGTGCATCAGCTCCTGAAGGGCTGAAGTGCTGAAGGCGGACACAGCATCAGATGCATCTTAAGTTTCATGCCCTGAGATGGCCCTGATCATGGAGCGCATGGGGGCTGCCCTTGGCCAGACAGGAGTCAGACATTCTCAGAGGCTATGTAAAGATCTATGGAATGTTCTCACTGCATGGTGTCATCATCCTCCTGCGATCGAGTGACTATTAGGGCCCCCACTGCATCTCCATGACAGGAGCATTCTCACAGAGCGTACTGGCGCAGCGATAAGCCAGACTGGAGTCAAACGTTCACAACTACAATGTGAGGATCTATGGGGACACCTCACTGCATGTCGTCATCAGCCTCCACAAATCTAGCAGTTATAAGGGCCTCCTGAATGTGCCAGTGCTCATCCCTATCATCACCACCACCAAGGACTCCCTTGCCCTCATCCCAATCAGCATCCTCCTCATTGGAGGAGATATGCAGCTCCTCTATCTTCTCCTCAGCCAGCTCCTCACCCCGTTGCAGTGCTAAGTTGTAAAGGGTGCAGCAGACGACGGCAACGCGTAACTGTATTGCAGGGCTGTATTACAGGGCTCCACCAGACCGGCCCAGGCGCTGGAACCGCATATTCAGCATCCCGATGGTCTGCTCCACCATATTATGAGCTGCTGCATGAGCCTCATTATACCATCGCTCTGCTGCAGTTAGAGGCCACCACACAGGTGTCATCAGCCACGGCCTCTGTGGGCAGCCCTTGTCCTTAAGGAGCCATCCCTGCAGCCTCTGTGGATCCAGGAAGACTGAAGGGATCTCAAGCGACTCAGGATGTAGGCGTCGTACACACTCCCTGGAAACTGTGCATATTCCTGCAGGATACGTTTCTGGTGGTCCCATACCAGCTACACATTCAGTGAGTGGAAGCCCTTGCGGCTGATGAAGTCCACTGAGTGTATCGACGGAGACCTGAACACCACATGAGTGCAGTCAATTGCACCCTGTACCTTAGGGAATCCTGGGATCAGGGCAAATCCAAAGGCCCTTGCATCCTGGCTGTCCTGGTCCCGGGCAAGATGCACAAAGCTGTGTGCCATGGAGAAGATGGCATCCATGACCTCATGAATACATTTGTGGGTGGCAGATTGTGAAATCCCACAGAGGTCTCCTGTGGAGCCCTGAAAGGAGCCACTTGCATAGAAATTGAGCGCTGTGGTCATGTACACAGCCACTGGCACTGGATACTCTCCATGTCCCCTTGGCACCAAGTCCTGCAGTAAGTGGCAGATGTGAGCCACCAGGTCCCTAGACATGCACAGTCGTCGGCGACTGGTTCTCAGTCACCTGCAGGAATGGCAGGCGGTGTCTATAGACCCTGGGTGTCACTATGTGCCGACCAGCCACGTCTCGCTGTCACTCCTGGGCAGCGTGTGCAGGAGCCCCTGCTGCCCCTTCTTCATGAGGTTGCTGCTCCTGCCTTTGCATGGCCAGTGCCTCAGTCACTCTCTCCTCAGTTTTCTACAGTCTCTGTAGGCCATCAGGCATACAGCTGCGTCACCAGGATCCATGATCTTGACATGGTCCTCCTGCAGCATGAAAGAGTGAGAGACGTGGTTATCATGGCTGCACTTAGCACCTTTCTAGGTGGCCAGAGAAGCGTGCGCTGCATGGCTGCCCTGTCAACCTGTGACATGGGGGGCACTGGTCCAAACCGGAGTGCTGAGATTGCAAGGGGCTGTGAGTACCTCCAGCAGTGACTTCTACATGACCAGCGTTGGACATGAGGACATGTGCATGTGCAGTCAAACTACTCCACGGTCCAATAAAGTGGTGGCGGACTCAAAGTCTGTGCGGGGGAGGTGGGGGGTAAGGTATGGAGCACGATGTGGCCCTTTGGTGCCTCTGCGTTGCTTGCATGGGCTGGCAGGCTAGGATCCTGACCCCAATCATATCACTGTGGCTGCTCCTGATCTGTCTTAGTCGCTCAGGCATGGTCAGTTTATACTGGTGTCTCTAATGCGTGGCCACTTCCCTCGCTTACCTGCCCCTCACCTGTGCATGGGATGCAGTGCCAGGGCAGCACTTGACCCCCCTCCCGTGACCTCCAGCTCTCACCTCCGAGGCTGGCCAGCGCTTGCACCCAGACACCCCCAACCCTCAGCAGTCGCCTCCAAGGCTGACCAACACTTGCCCTCAGGAACACCCCCACCCCTCAACAGTCACCTCAGAGGCTGGCCAGCATTTTCCCCCAGCCACCCCTCACCCCTAAACACTTGTCTGTGGGGCCAGGCATCAGTTTCCCCTGACCCTTGGCGTCCCTGAGGCCTGTAAACAACAGACAAGCTGCTGCTCACTCACCTCAGTTCCCCCAAAGTGAAGCCAAGTGCAGGTCGCCTGTGTGCTGTTGTGAAACACGTCATGTGCTTTCCCGCCGACATGGACGGATGATACAACAGGATTCCAAGAACCTGGCAGGATGGCCTTTTAATTATATGCTAATGTATTACACTTAGCTCCCTGCCGACCAATGGTGGGAAACGCAGTTCGCTGTCGGCTGGCAGATCGGAAGATTGTGACCTGCATTCATGCTGTCGTGAAGTGGGTCCCGCCATATTTTCTGTGCATGCCACCTATCACACCCACCGCCAGCGGGCTCAGAAAATTCCGCCCATAGACACAGACCTCACTAATACTTTACATTACAATAAACTCCAATAACATTACGAAAATTAGCATATATTCCTGACAGGGAGTGAACATTGTCGTTGGGGGCAGTGGTGGGGGGGGGGGGGGGGGCGGTGAATAATGTCATCGGTGGAGTTGGGTAAACATTGTCTTCGGGAAGTGAACATTGTTGGGGGCGTGAACATTGTCGGGAGGGTCAACATTGTTGGGGGTGAATATTGTTGGAGAGTGTGAACATTGTCAGGGGGATGAGCTTTGTTAAGGGGTGAATATTGTTGGGGGGGTGCACATTGTCTGGGGGGTTGAACATTGTCGGTGGGGTGAGCATTGTCGGGGGGTGAACATTGTCATAAGGAATGGATATTGTTGGGGGTGGGTGAACATTTTTGGGGTGCTGAACATTGTCAGGGGGAGTGAAGATTGTTGGGTTGGTGAACATTGTCAGGAGGGTCAACATTGTCTGGAGGTGGGGGTAAAGGTTGTCAGCGGAGTGAATGTTCTCATTATCATGAGTGTCAACTTTGTCAGGGGTTGAACGTTGTCAAGGCACTGAACACTGCCAGAGGGGGTTCATGATGTGGGGAAGGTTAATGTTGTTGGGGGTGATAATGTTATCAAGGGGTCTACATTGTTGGGAGGTGTGAACATTGTTGGGGGGGGGTTTCGTGTGTCGAGGCGTGAAATTTGTTAAGGGGTTAATGCTGTCGGGGGAGTGAACATTGTCGGGTGGGGGGGGGGTTAATGTTGTTGGGGACGATAAACCCATCCTAACCCATCCTTATCCACCCTACCCCATTACCCACTTACCTTGCCCACCTTAGCCCTTTACCTGCTTACCACACCAACCCAAAACTTACCATTACCTCCATACCTCACCCACCCTACGCCCTTACCTTTGCCTCATTGTTTTTCAAACTCTTTACTTACCAGAATACAGCAGCTAGTTCCATAAACAGGGGGTGTGGTTTCTGTGTGGACTCTCTTTGCTGCCCCTTCCAAGGTTTGCTGCACTCTGTCAGATCTGCTGGATCCTCCATTGGAAGATTGGCCAGAAACATTGGAACAAGGTAAGAAGGTATCTTTTTGTCTGATCAGTGTTGGAAATAGGGATTTCGGTCCTGATCGGAAGATTCCTTGCCATCTTTACATATCTGGAGTTCAACAGTTATGACAATTTCCAAGGTAAACTGGAAAAGTTGCAATAAGTACCATCATCTGCAGAGATACTCCTGATGTGCTTAAGAATGTCTTACAATGTTAACAGTGCTGCTTAACTGCAAGTCTTGTTACGGACAATGGTGAGTTTATTTAAGAATGTCAATGCCCACATACTTGAGGAGACAACAGAAACTGAGCCTTCAAATTCCCAGCCACTTCTAGCTTCCCTTCCCAAACCTGTGGTGTGTCCACTGTGGGCAGCAATGGATCCGGTCTACTGGATGACACTAAATCAGAGGTAGGTGCTGCAATTGATATGTTTCTAATAGGGTAGTGCGCCATCCCCGTATCACTGCTGTTACAAATGTGGGGTTTTGCAGTTATGATTCAAAATGCCTCCTTTAACTTGAGGAAATGTTCTGAATGGGGGATGGTGATCTACAAGGGAACTAAGGGTAATGGGGGAGATGGGGAAGTGGAGTTACGGCCACAATCAGATTAACTGTGACCTTATCAAATGGCGGAACAGGCACAGAGGGCTGAGTGGCCTACTCTTGTTCTTATTTCTTATGATGTTACAATCTTATGATCATACTAACTCTGCCTGGAGACAGGCCCATGTGATCTGTAACTGCAGCCTATTGAAAATTGCTCATTGCTTCCAATGCAGCCAGCACCAGATATGCTGTAGAGTGCCTGCATACCTGAGCAGAGGGTGCAAAATTGTGAGAGGCTAGCATGAGCTCAAGCTGGCCTACACTAAAAACCAGCTTGCACTCCTAAAGGGGAGATGCATTGTGGATGCAGCTGAAAGTCAGTATACAAGTGCGTTTGATATGGGGAACACTCAATAATGTCACAGTATGGAAGAGAATGGGCTCCAAGATTATCTAATGCTTACTGGAGACCTTGGTGGAGAGGAGGAAAGATATAATCTATTCACAGAGGGCTAGGAGGCCGCCCTTGATAAACTCTCAGCAGGCAGTTGATGGTCAATGCCTTGAGTCTGGCCCTCAGGACTTTGACGTAGGGCATCAAAAAGTTCAATGACCTCATTTGAATGGCCAAGGCCAGTAAATGTATCTTTAAATACCATCTCACATCAACTGCACCACTAGCCCCAACCATTGCTTAATGCATTATACCGTAATCACTCATCTACCAACAATCTCTATCAATCAGGACTCAAATCTAACTTTCATAACTTCAACTCACCCTCGCACACTTAGCATGGCAGCAAGCCTCACAGCCTCATCTCACAGCTTCCACACACTGCCAACTATTCAACCATGACAGCCAGATCACCTGAACACATTGCATCACTGACATGCTTCCTTCTCTCTTGCAGGACAAGGTGCGCACGTAATCGGAGCCAGCAGCACCTAACTAGTGGGGGACAGGCATGGCTGCAAATCAGTAACCTGATGAAGAAGAAGGTGGTCGCCATCACTGGAGTGGCCATAGCTGAGGCTTTGGCCAACAGACCATCAACTGGCACGGTATCTTCATACATCATCCTGCTTCTCACATTCCACTTCCTTCTCATTCCAGATGGTGATGGTGTAACATGCAGATGGTATAAGCATGTACTTCTTGTTTTCCTCACTCCCCTCACTCCAAACTGATCCTTATTCATTCAGATACCCATGAACTCCAATCTGTCCAATCAGTGGTGGAAGAGCAAAAGGGGATGGAACAGGAAGATAGATTATAAAGAAACACAGTTGACCGCACTATCTGTCAGTTAGTGACACATATTCTAGATGACAATTAGAGGCAGGATCTGCACACGATGTGACACCAGCAGTGAGTGGCCCGCAGCTAGAGCAGAGGGCACATATAATATAGGTGCCAGCTTGCTGGAGGGCAAGGCCACAGATGAGTTCTTTTGCAGAGGACTCAGGCGAGGACTTCAAGGGGATGGCCAGTTGAAAGCCACTGGATATACACAATTAATTGCTTGGTGTGTTGTTCGGCCTGGCCTGAAGACTGCAGTCAATAACAAGTAGAATGGAGGAGTCCAGTGCAAACTTAGCACAGGGTTTTGTTCAAAGCTTGGAACCCATACATAGCCGATGTCCACTTTCCATTGTGACACAACCAAAGTCTGGATGCTGCAATGAAAGCTCAGACATCTGCAATGCAAGTCAGTTTGCTGCCATGGAAGTTCAGACTGCTGCCATTGTGGCTGCAGATACTAATGTTGAAAGGGGCTTGCAGGGTGTCAAAGTTCAGTGATATGTCCTCAAACAAATCACTAGCATGGCAGGAAACGGGAGTGGTGGTGGCTCTGTGAAGTACAATCTTGGTGTCCTCTCTCAGGGTGACAGCATTTACCCTCTCGCCACTGCCGCCCTGCCTATCTCCTTACTGTTGCTTGCCAGACAGCCCAGATTGCTGTAGTCCTGCATAAGGTGGTGCAGTCTGAAGCTGGGCCATCCAGGGACAGAATTGCTCGAGGACCCCCCTGCACAGTCATCTGCATCCTCCTCCACTGGACATCAGCAGTCTTCCACTAGCCATGCTGCAACCACCGGGGCAGCACTGCGTGGGAGCGCAAAGACAGGCAAAGGCACATGGGAAACAGTGACTAAGGGTATTCACAAGGGTGATTAGTTGACATTTGTATATATTACAGCGTGATTTGAGTTATAAATTTGGTTTGGCATGCTTATTTTATGGTGGCTTTTATTTTATTTTAGCATTATGACCAAGCAGACACTCTATTGGCCAGGGGTAGAGGAAAATTAAGGTGTAGGATTCTTGCTGAATGGGGAAGTGGGGTTGCATTTATTAATACCACATTCAAATGAATCTATCAGGGGTAATCTGGCCCTAGATTGCCTCCTCCTTTCGTCCTCCTCAGCTGGTCACGTGACGGGGGCTGTGTCCTCATGATGATAAGATTGTGCAGCAGGCAGCAGATTATCTCAAATTTTGACATGTGCTCTGCCAAACACTGCAAGGCTCCTACAGAGTGGTCCAGGCAGTGGGACCATTGTTTAAACATCCCAATGGTCTGCTATATCGCATTTTGTGTGGCAACATGACTTTCATTGCATGCACGCTGACTGTGGATTGCAAACTGGAGTCACAACCATGTCACTAATGGATAACTTTGGTCGCCCAGTAACTTCCCTCTGGTTTGTAGTGGTGGCTCAGATATAGGTAACACAGCAGACAGCCGCAGAATGAAGGCATCAAGACTGCTGTAATGGGCATTGAACTGCATGATATGCTGCATGTGGTCGCACACCAGCTGAATGCTGAGGCTGTGAAATCCTTTTCAGTTGTGGAATGTTTCAGAGTAGACATGTGGCATTTGCAAAGTGATGTGTGGAGTCAATGCCACCCTGCATTCTAAGAAAACCTGCAATCTTAGCAGAGCTATGTGCTCACTCCATCTCCTTCTCTTTGGTAAGAGGGAATTAGATATCATCTCTCCTTGGACAGAGACTCAGTGACCTCCCTTATGCAATATCGGACAGAAAACTCGGAGTTGTTACAATCTGCTCCAGCCTGGAAAGAACCAGAGACATAAAAGTTCATTGTTCTGTGCTACACTGAGGAAATACTCACACATGCTCAACTGAAAGCAGCCATGTTGAGGGCTTTATTTACACCTTCTCAACAGAGAGGGCAGCAAAGAGGGCAAAATAACAAAGGCTGTGTTTGCTGCCAATGCCATGCATGCCCAGTTGTCTGCCATCTTTATAGAGGGCAATGTGCAGCAGGGTGTATGCGTGTTTATCACTGGCCCTGAAATTGCAAATATTACAGCGCCGGCAGCATCAAGTTAATATTTTTAACAATCCTCTCCGTCCACAGGTCACCCCAAACCTCACAGACAAGTGTGGAAAGAGTAAGTGGCAAATGGGGCCCATTCCGTCCACCAATCCTCGTCTCCAACCACCAATTAAAAAGACACATCACGTTATTGTATTTTTAGAAATTTTTCAAACAAAATGGTTGGAGAGAGAGAGAAAGCAGAAGAGACAAAGAAAGGCAAATGGTTGCACCCCAAGTGCCCGCATGCCACAGGTTCAGGAAGTGTGGAATTGTTTGAAATTTCAGGCCAGCCATTTAATTAGTTCACAGGGATGGTCTACCTGGCTGCATTTTTTTCGTGGTATAAATCATTTTGGGGATATGTTGGCAATAAAATAAGGTTCATTATTAAAAATTTGTAGAGTGCCGAAAAGAAGATGTCACTGTTCATGAGGGTGGATTTGTTTCTCCTGCAAATGACGTCATTGTGCGGACAGGTATTGGCGGCCAAATTGCATCGTCATCTTGCATTGACGGGAGGTACAGCATATAACAAAATGTTCAGCTCCTAGAATATACTCCATTCGCGCTCCACTTTAAGAAAATAATTTATAGATTAAAATGTAAAATCGTATATGTACATGATTTCTGAGAATATAATATGACCACCAATATCAACAATATTTGAAATTAAACAGGTTGAATTGCATGTTTCTCTTTACTATAATCACAATCAAAACACATATGACAAATATTACCAGAGTAACTTACATGTTTTTCCTTAACAGCAGTAGGTGTTTAACAAAAATTTCATCATTTGACAAGAAATCAAGAAACGAACAATCTTTTTTCTTCTTCCTTCCTACATACTTCCAATTACCCTATCTAGCTTATTTCTTTTTCTGCCTAGATATCTCCTTCCATTTTCATTTTCATTACCTTGGCTCTGTTCTCTCAACATCTCTGAACACTGAACTTTGACTTTGACAACCAACTCCACTTAATGGTGGGACTGTGACATTAATTGATTCCTCTTAATTGAAGATCTTGGCTCAATTTGCTGTACTGGTGGATTCTGTGATTCTGGAAATTTTTCAGTTTCTTTTTGACTCACTTTCTTGCATTTTGGACTGTAGGACATGACACTGGCAGGTTTTCTCTCCGATTTTCACTGGATGTGTAAATGTACCTAGTCTCTTCACAACAACTCCAACATATATTTGTCCTTTTAGCCTCAGTGGTTTTTCATTATGACCTTCTGACTAACATAAAATTCTCTAAGTTTCCTGCCTGGTGTACCTTCCCTAGCCTTCACTTTGTTTTGCTTTTCTCTTACTTTGTTATTGATGTCAAGCTTAAACAAACTAAACCTTGCCTTAGGAGTATGTTTAAACACTAACTCGTAAGGTGAGCAATGTGTTGGAAACTGTAGGGTTGTTCTGTAGGAGAACAGAATTATTTCTTTTCAAAAACATGGGGCTGAATTTTCACCTTGGCGAGCAGGCGCCCGCCTGACATGCATGAGAGTGAAATAGCATGCGATGGCGTCCTGTCATCATCGCGCACTCGCGCGATATTTCAGAGTTGGTATCACACCCCCATCCCAACAATTAAGAGTGCTGTTAAGCCCATTAATGAATTAATTAAACTTAATTTTTCCCTGCTGTCCAATCTTACGGTTGGTGGGTGGGCAAAAAGGCCCAGCGGCCTTTGGATTTATAAGGAAACCTCACCCAAGGGCGGGATGCGGTTTTCAATGTTAATTAGAATAGAAATAGAAATTTTTAAATCTCATTTCTAACATGTCCCTGTTCATGTGTCAGAGTCACTTGAGGGGACATGTTTTCCTTTTTTTAAAAAAATTTATTTTTCATGTGAAAAATCTTCAACTCCCTGAGGCAGCTCTGTGCCCTCAGGGAGCTGTCTGTGGGTGCACCCACTTCCATGCTTGCCCTCCTGCCCCCACCCAGGCAGCACTGAGCGTTTCAGTGCGTGATTCATGCTGGCTGGTCATTAATTGGCCAGCCAATGTTAAATTGCTGCCAGGGCCCGATCACTAGCAGTGGACCCTGAAAGCAGGCCGGGGCCCTCCAGGTCTCGGCCCTCCAGAGGACGCCTGCCAAGGTCATCACAGACAGGGCATAGCAGTCAGCAGGCTGCCTCCACCTCTGCTGTGGATGTTGGGGGAGCACCAAGACATAGTGGCAGGGCTAGGAAGGTTAAGAAGATGTAGTTGCTCATCACTTGTACTTAATGTTCACTATTGTAAATAAACTCCCAAGAATGTCTCTTTGCCCATGGCTCCTTATTATGATGAGCAGTTTTCGTGTCACTCAGATGTGAAACTTTGGTATCTGCACAAGATACAGGCAGGTGTCTCAGTCCAGTGCCTCTTCCCTGTGCAGTGTGCAACCTTCAGACCAAAGTGATGGTCCGGCCTCACACTTACTGGACATGTTACTGATGCCTGCACCTCGATGGTACTTGTCATGTGGGCAGGCGTCACTGAGTTCCATCATTCTCTCTTTGTGCTCTCAGCATCTTTGACATAGGGCTGGCCTCCATCTCTTCAGCACCTATGACCGGTGTCACTCTGCTCCTGAAGGGGTCAGGTGCTGAAGGCGGGCAAAGGTTCTAAAGTTTCATGGCTGCACCTCTATGATATGACCCCAGTCACATTGCGCAAGCGAGCTACCCTCGACCAGACAGGAGTCAGACATTCTCAGAGGCTATGTGAAGATCTATGGAGTGCCCTCACTGCACATTGTCATCATCGTCCACGAATCTTGTGGCTATGAGGGCCACCTGAATGCACTGCCTCATCACTGGCATCCTCACCTTTGAGGACCGTCATCCCATTTGACATCGTCCTCATCGGAGGGTATGTGCAGTTCCTCCATCTCCTTCTCAGCAAGGCCCTCCACCATTGCAGCACCAGACTGTGGAGTGCACAGCAAGCGATGATGATGTGTGACACCCTTGGTGGGCTGCATTGCAATGCTCCACCGGACCTGTCAAGGCACCAGAACCTTAGTTTCAAAATGCTTATAGTTCGCTCCACCAAAGTCCGGGTTGCAGCATGAGCCTTGTCATACTGCTGCTCTGCTGCAGTCTGAGGCTGTCGCACAGGTGTCATCAGCTCCATCCGCCATGGGTAGCCCCTGTCCCTGAGGAGCCAACCCTGCAGCATCTCTGGACCTTGGAAGATGTCAGAAACCTGAAACCTGCAAAGGATGTAGGAATCATGGACGCTGCCTGGGAATCGTGCACAGACCTATGGGATGTGTTTGTGGTGGTGTCACGACTCACTGGGGATAGTGCGCTGTAACATCAAGCCTCACTGTTCCCTGAGCCACGACAACTGTGGAAAATTTGACCAAACCACCCAGATTGTCCCAGTTCTACCTAACTGTTTAATTTAGGTTAAAAGAAAATGAGCACCAGGTTTGTAAACTTAATAAGTAAATAACTCTTCATTGAACAAACTGTCATTAACCAATGGCAAAAGAAAGAAATATGAACTGCTAATTTCTAACACTATACCTTAAATTCTACCCCTTCTTAAATCCCTATACACACACATACAAGACACATAAGACACAAAAAAACATGGATTTTAAGGATGGGATAAAACAGTTCAAAAGCACCAATTCTGGAATACAGGACTTGATAAGTTGATTTTGATCGATGTCTTCCAAATTCCTTTCAGTTTTTATTGATGATATGAAGTAGTCTTCCAGCACTTTCAGTATTTAGTTCATTGGTTGAGCACTTGCCTTTCAATGTCTCTAACAGTGATTTTCCCCTTTGCCTCTTGACAGGAGTTTTCAGAGAGAGAGCAGGCTATAGAGATATGAGAAGAAAAACCAGCTAGCTATCATTATGGAATTACTGGAATCTTCCACCCACACGAGGAAGGTTTTAGGTCTTGTTCCTTTCAGGCTAGGAGCTATTCAGCTGCCTTGCTCTTCACACAAACACTGGTCACCTGGTTAGGAGCCAATTAAAATGTTGTTGTCAGGCAGCTCCCTTGGTCCAGGATTCCTTTCTGGCACCGGACTGTTTTTCATGGCACGCTCTGTTCCAGTACTGCAACATTGTATATACCTCTCATCCTGTTCCAGTGGACATATCTTTCATCCTGCAGCCATTGTAATTTTAATCCACAGTCCAACAAAAATAAAAAGATATATTCCTTACATTGCTCGCACACCAGCTGAACATTCAGAGTGGAAACACTTATGCTTGACTTAATTGACTGTTTGTTGCCATGGAAATCTAAGCACCACGTGAAATCTGTCGATGGCATCCTGCACTTGTGGAAAACCTGACATTTGCACAAATCCCAGCACTCTTGCACCCTGGCTTTCCCGGTCCCAGGTGAAATGCACAAAGTTCTGTGCCTTCATAAAGATGATATCCGTGAGCTCCTGCATACACTTGAGCATGGAGACTCGCGAAATCCCGCACAAGTCACCTGTGGTGCCCTGGAAGGAGCCACTCTCTCTTTGTCACTTTCACAGCCACTGGCAGTGGATGCCCTCCATTTCCCCACGGCGCCAAATCCTGCAGCAGGCGGCATATGTGACCGACCAATTCCCTAGACATGCATGGTCTTCCACAGTGCTGGTTCTCAGTCATCTGCAGGAATGACAGGTGCTATCTAAAGGCCCTGCATCTAGTGAGGCAACTACAAGCGACGGCTTGCTGTGGATTGTCAGCTGTGTGCACAGTAGGCCCTGCCAACCCTTCATTTTGAGAAAGGTGCTCCTCCCTTTTCCAAGCCAGAGGCCTGCGCCACTCTTTTCTTTTACTTCTCTGGTCCCTGTAAGCCATGAGGCATACTGCTAAATCACCAGGTTGCATGATCCTGATGTTCTCCTTCTGCAGTATCAAAGAGAAATGTGTAGGTTAGCATATGTGATCTAAGAAGCTCTCTTGGTTAAATCTGAAGGCCCCTTCACACATGCAAGAATGTGCTGGCCGCCACTCAGATGGCCAGTGTGTAGTGCACTTCATGGCTGTCCAAAACCCCACCCACCTCTACCCCATTCTGCTTGACCAACTGGCAGCATCTTCGGCCACTGGACTGCATGTCGTGCTCTCAGCTCAGGCACAGGCTACACTGTGAGGCTGTGCTGTTAGCTTCAACCATAATGGATACTGGTCTCCATCTTAATAAAGACATTGCAAAGGGTGAGCACCTCCATCAGTGCCTGCGCCATGGGTATCTTTTGCAAGGGGATTGTATTACTTGCCCAGTTGGGCAATTTTTCTGCTGCCCCCTAAAATGCACTTCACCTTGCTGTCTGTGCCCAAGGAGTGAAGAGCTCTGGATCATTTGGTGGCACTTTCATGCTTTTGCATTGCCTGAGTGGGCCGAAAATCTTCAGAGGCCCAACTCCAAGCAAATCAATGGAGCTGCAGCTGAACAATCTCAGCTGTGGAAGAATGCTCACTTTTGACAAGCGTTTCCAAGTGCATGGCCACTTCCCTCGCTCCCCTCTCCCCACCCATCTCAGTATGTGCTTGAGTCTTTCCTTCAACCTGTCTTTTGTGCCTTCAGCCCCACCCCCCGCCCCACCCTGGCCTGACCCACACTGGATCCCTTGCCCCATCATTGAAAGCCAGTTGGGAAAAAGCGACTTGTCTGTGCCCTGCGTGATAACGCAGTGACTCATTCTTGATGTTCTGCAGGTGATGCTTGTGAGTTCTGCGCATGGTTGTGTGTACTCACTTCCAAGTTCCCCTCAAAGTTCAGGTCACCAGGTGCGCACCTTTTAAAGGTAGTGTGAAGCATGCTGTACTGAAGTCACGCCGATGTGAGCAGTAAACTTGATGTAGGGGGCTAATTCCTGTGAGCAGGGCTTATAGTTAGATGCAAATGTATTAAAATGACATTCCTGAAGTCCGGCTGTAGAAAATGGGACTCGCCGTTGACGGGTGGAGCGGATGATTGCAATCTGGTTTCACAACGGCGTAAAACCAATTTTCAGCCTTCCTGCCATATTGTCCCACCTCCTCCACGGCCCCTGACGCCAATGGGGCTAGAAAATTCCAACCATTATAACAATGAAAAAGTACCAGCATTGGGATAACTGAACAAGTTTCATTTATGTAAATGTGGGAGAGAAAACTTGCATTTGCTCCCTGTAGATCTTAGTGTGAATTTGAGTCCAGTTCTACTGTCATTATTTTGGCAGCGGGGGGTCCGCACATGGAGGTCATTCTTCCAAAATAGAATGCAGTTACAGTGTAAATCTATTACAAGTGAGGCATCATGATCTCTGGATCATATTTGTCATTAATGTGCCTTTGCAGTTCAGAATAACACCAAAGAGTGGTGCTGTTTGTTCATACTTATCTCTTGTTATAGTTTTTAAATCTCACAATTTGTATACTGAAAGGAACATTAGGGGTGAGTAATGGGGCTCTGTAGATCCATGTTTTTTTAGGCTATGACTGCCATTAGGGATCCAAGTTTCACATCAGAGGGCACGCTACTCATATGAAGCATACCAGATGCTATCTTGGTAAGGGTATTAGTGTGCGCTCTGTTAACTTCCACCAGAAGTATGCCAAGCAGATCATGTTTTCAATCAGCATGCAATGTCTGTTGACTCCAGCACTGCCATTTTAGATCTCCATGCTCCAGCTGACACCCTCTCTTAAGCTTGAGCACACATTAAGCAACAGGAAGGATACCCCCACCAGTTATATTTAAAGAGATCATCAACTACTTACACATTAGTTGCTAGTTGATTCCTTCCAGGTGTTGCTACAACTCTACATGTTTTGGTGCTTCACATGGTTGTTTCAAGTTTGAAACATTTATAGGGAATGGTGTGGCAGTTGCTGAAGGGCTTTTTACTGATTTCAAGGCACCTATCCAAATCACTCGCTCCCAAACATGTGTGCAATAGTGAACATTACCCTTGGACTACATCACAACTTGCAGAATGAACAGAAACCATATAGAGCAGGACAAGCTGCTGAAGCAGTTGGGGGCAGGGTGGTGGGGAAAAGGGCTTTGAGCTGAGGCTATATCTGCCTATAAAGCAGTTCTCTCTGAAACTCAGCAACAACCAATGCTTGAGATGTTTCCACTTCACTAAGTACTAAAATCTGCCAACTGATGCAGCCACAACTCCAACCTGAGAGCAATGACAACCAATGCCAGTGGTTGTGAAGGTGACCATCAGTGTAAATATTAGGTATCTAGCTGCTTCCAGGCTGGTGCTGGAAATATTAGCAACATCTTGCTGTTTGCCATCCACTGTTGCATGAGGGAGGTCACTGTGGCTTTCTATTCAAAAGAGATCAATTCATTTCATTCATGCTTGCCAGAGACAAGCAGTGAGAGTGAGCACAAAGTTTTGCAAAGGTTTCCGGGTTTCTTCATTGCTTGGGTGTCATTGGCTGCACAAAGATTTGCAGGCACTGCTTGTCAATTCTGCTATGAACCATAACAGAAAGGGATTCAATTCCTTCAATGTCCTGCTGGTGTAAGACCAAAGGCCAAAGTTCAAAGCCCGGTATTCTGGCAGTAGTCATGATGCTTTTGTTTGTTGCAGTCTGCTGTGCCAAATGTATTTGACCCACCACAGCAAGCCAAAGGGTAGTTACTGGGTGATGAGCAATATCTACTGATAACATGGATGATGACTTTGTTTTGCAACCCACATGTGCACAACATGTGTACAATTAAAGTCACAAGAAATGCAATAGAGCAGATCATTTGCATGCTAAAACAATGATTCTGCCATCTGGACTGCACTGGAGGAATACTGAAGTACTAGGCTGAGTGGGTTACAAGATCAGTAGTTGTCTGTTGCATGCCGCACAACCTTGCCATCATAAATTGGTTCTTCACATACAGGCTGGACAGAAAGGAGTTGTCTAGTTTGCAGCCTCCCTTCCTCTTCCTCTTCTTCCATGTCATCCTTTTCCTCCTCCTCCTCCTCCTCCTCCTCCTTAGCTTCTCATCTAATCATGAAGCAATAGCCCTTGCCACCAGCTATTAGATGAGAAGCTGAGGAGCACAATGAGAAGTGGGAGGAGGAAAGGGAGGAAGAGGATGACATGGAAGAAGGGGAAGAGGAAGGGAGGCTGCAAACTTGACAGTTCCTTTCTGCCCAGGCTGCATGTGAAGAACCAATTCAAATGCAGTGCCAGTAACCTCAACCCCAATTTTTCATTCACCAACAGTTCCATTATCCTTCGTTCTGTCACTCACCATCACAGCGTCCACTTAGCTGCAATGTAAGATAAAAGTCAACACAATATAAGCAGTCCAAATAAAATGTATAACAAAATCATTCCATATTGCATACAAGCTTAAACTATTTACTCTTGCACATTCACTTATTGCCTGTCTTCTGGGTGCCTCTGCCTGTCCTAATGCTCCTACTCATTGCTACCCCAGTAGCTACAGCGTGGCTGGTAGAAGGCTGTGAAACTGCAGTCTGTTTGCAGGGATGACATCAATCAGCTTTAGGCCTCAAAGGCTTAGATTCAGACAGCACCATCTTGGCATGTGTGGCAGCACTCTGGGCTGGCTGATAGGCAACAGCGAGGACACTGGCAGAGTGGCAGTGCTGCGAGCCCAGTTGCTGTCCTTTTAAGTGAGGACAGCAGCCTTGTGCACCATAGAACCTCTGCCACACCTATGGGTAGAGCCTCTGTTGGAAGACAGATTGCTGGACTGCTGTGACATTTTTCAAGCTTATTTGAAGGCTGGTATCCATATCCATGATGGCAGCAGACTGAGTTACATTGCAGCAAGCTGCCCTTGCATGACTTCAGACTGAGCTTCCACCGCGGCACTCAGGTGTTTGATGGATTCTGATTTTTGTGCTACAATGGATCCTGAGACATTTGGTCAGCAAACACCCAAGGCAGAATTTTAAGTCAGTGGGATTTTACGGTCCCGGCCATGTCAATTAACTTTTGAATGGCTCACCACATTTTATGGCCTCACCCCCACCCTGATGAGGCTGTAAAATTCTGGCCCCCAAACATGGTTGAATCCACAAGTCTGTTGATGAAGTTGGCCACGAATTCCAAGATGGAAAGAATGACCTTCAAGCTCTTTGCAAAATCCTGTGTCATATTGGTGCTGAGCTCCTCCATATCCTTGACATTTACTGCAGTTTTCCCATTGCACCAGGCATTGTGTTGTGTATATCCATCAGTTTTCTCCCTCAACCTGCCCCGTTCAAGTACTCATCTTAGACCTCTGAAGCAACTGTGTCCCCCTTCGAGCTGTCACCTCTGCTATCCCTGTCCCTTGCTCTGGCTTTGTGCACATATGCTTACTGTCCCACCAGTGCAGATTCTGCCTCTCTGCCAGTGTCAGTAGCTGAGCTGGTGACTGTGCATGTCAAACCAAATGGCGGTGCTGTGTTTTCATCATCATTCTCTTGGTCTTCCCCCACTGCCTGGTCAGGTTGCACTTCATGGGTATCTGAAAGGAAAAAGTCACATGGATAAGTTTATGGTGAAGACAGAGGGGAGAGGAATAGATGGAAGCTTACACCTACAGTTTGTAAACTAGAAGTGAGTGTTGGATTAGTGCGAATAGGGATGATAGAAGGTGGATTAGGCCTGCCAATACCATTGTAGATTCCGTTCTGTTGTTGGCCACAGCTTCAGTAATGGCCCTTCTGACAATGACCAGGACAGTTTCCACTATACAGGATAAAGCATGTGGGCTCCCTCTCCCATGCTGGTTAGTTCCTGCTACCTCCAGCTGTGTGCCAACTTGTCCTGAAAGAGAGAGGGAAGTCTGTCAGTGAGTATCATGCAATATGTTTGGCCAGTGTGGCTCTCATGGTGAGTTGTAGGTGTGAGTCTTGCCAACACTGGTAGGTGTGTGAGAATAAGTTGGAGTAGATGAATGTAAAGTATGAGCCGTGATTGATAGAGAATGTTGGGGATTTGTAATTTTGGCAGTGGCTGAGGCTAGCGGTGTTGTTGGCATTTGAAAATGGATTCACTGCATCCAAATCCTTGGAGCTGCCATTCCTGGCATTGACCACTACAGGTATTTGCTCCAGCTGCCTTTTCGCCATGGGTGGAATTATATGAGGTACCAGATCCCACCCCCCCCAACCACCCCCCACAGTCAAATATATTGGTTGGGGGGGCCCACCAAGGGGAACATCCATGGCCCTGCAGCCATTTAACAGCCTATCAGCTGGAGGTGGGACTTGCACCCTCCTGGATCAGGAAGTCTCACCTCAGCGAGCTGCCCACCAATCAGAATCCATCAGTTCTCCAGTACTTCAGGATGTGTGCGGCATTGAATCAGGGTTTGGGTGTCTTGCCGGATGCCAGGCTGACAGGGACAGGTGATGGGGACAAGGCCTATGATTTGACAGGCCACGGAGGGAGGGAAATGTGGTGGGGGCTGGGGTAAAACCTTGGTGGGCCTCCAATTTGCTCAGGATCCCCATTAATGATGCCCTGTCAGCCACCGGCCCAGACATGGAAACCTGCTGGGCTGGCCACTTGGCATGGACCTCTCCCTCAGCCACTTAAATGTTGGCAGTGGGACGAGGTCCTTAAGTGGGAATTAATTTAAGGGCCTCAATTCGCTCACTGGCAGGGGTCTACCTGACGCCAGCATCGCTGCTGGTATAATTGTGGTGGGGGCAGGGGCAGGTGGGTGGGCAGTGGCAGGCCACTTGCTGGGCTTAACGAGTTCCCTGCACCTTCAAGTCAGTCAGCAGGGGAGAGTAAAATCCAGTCGTGTGTGTCTGGAAGTCTTTCTGACCCCATGCGGATGCAGGATGGCTCTCCTAATTTCCACCTCCTCCAATATCTCCAGTGCAGGGTTGGAAGATTTGGGTGCCCACTCATATTCAGCCATTCTTCTCTCTTTCATTGGTAAAATTCAGCTCACAAAGGACCTTTAAACCCTGCTCCAGCTACCCCTTTAAGAGGTAGTCCAGGCTAGCTTTAAGCTGTGCAAGCGAACTTTAAGGAGTGCTAGCAGGTAATGATTTTGGGCTCCCAGCTGATGCATGCAGCCAGTCAACAAAGTGTTTAGTGCAGGCTGCATGCAGAAATCATGACAATGAGCCGGCAGTATGAAGCTGGTGTGCAGCCTGTATCACATTGAATGGGTGCTAGGTAATTGTGCATTGTGATTCCCACATCAGTTTTCAGTCCAGTTTAGCCCCATAGCCTTAGTACTTGTTATAATATTTATTAGAACTGAAACACAGTTATGTTGCTGGACTAGACTAATAGACTGGGAAACATCAGTTTGAATAGGCTTATAAATAGTAAGAGGATGGTAAATGGAGTAGGGCTAATTAAGGACCAAAGAGGAGATTGAGGCTTGGAGGCAGGTTGCATAGCTGAGGCATTAAATGAATTATTTGCATCTGTCTTTACCAAGGAAGGAGATGCTACTTGGAGTATGATGTTATATGTGCCTGCATGCAATTGTAATGTAAAGGAGCTCAGCAGAGCAAGGGTTAATGTTGTACTGGAGAAAAGCACCACCCACAGCATGATGTATAGAGTCACATGGTAATAGATTGAGAGAACAGTCTAGAAGCAGCCTACCTGCATGGTAGCAACACCATGAATGACTATAACTAGGATCTGTGTATAGTTCAAGACTAGTGATAAATGTTTCATGTTTAAACATACAAGTCTCAAGATCTTATCACTGAAACATCAAACGAACTTATAACATAACATGGTGATCAGTGGTGATATAAATGGTGACATTTTAAACAATAAAACCAGAACAGAATCCCAAGGTATAAAAAACCAGGAACAGCTGAAGCCTGACTGGAGAGATATGAACCTAAGAAGACACATTGAAGAAGATTCACTACAGACTTAGAAGTTAAGGAATCCACCAGGGCAAGTGGATGACTAATGCAAAACCCGAAGAGATGCAGAGTGAAAAAAAAAACCTGGTCAGGTCACAAAGACCAGTGAGCAAAAATACAAAAAAATTGCAAAACCTTGAGTGACACAGAAGGAAGAATAATAGTCAATTCACAAGGCAGTGAGCAAAACTCCAAAAATTACAAGGCCTTCAGAGACTCAGAGTCAAAGAACCTGGCCAGTTCACAAGACAGTGGGCAAAATATCAAAAAAGCTATACTTATACTTTTGAATAAGTGACAGTCCAGGAATCAGCATCCAGAGGGCAGTTGAAAGAAAGCTGCAGAAGGAGTCTATAGCTGACACCGTAACATGTGCTGACCGGGATGAAGTTAATAAAGTCTAAAGTTTTAAAAGTCCCTGCAGAGTTTAAAAAAGAGGAAGAAACCGTTTCAGGGTTTTCTTTAAAAAAATTTAAAAAGAAAAACTGCAGAGTAAAGAAGAATCTGCAGAGTTTAAAGGCAGAAATCACTGCAATGACTTTCTTTAAAAAAAAGTGTCCGCAGAAACTCCCAAAGCACAGGAAATTCATAAAAAAGGACCATCAGAGGTAAAAGAAAAATAAGATAAGAATCTCTAGCAAAGAATTGCTGCTAATTTAAAAGTTTTTTAAAAATTTAAAAAAATCAAGGCAGTGATTGCCAAAGAGCCCACCAAAATCAGAAAAGCATGCAAAAAAGCACAAACAGAACTGATAGGCTGCAGAGAAAGCCTGAGTGAAAAAATGGTTACTGCACAGCTAGCCTTAAAGGGGTAACAACATTTAAAGCAGTGATTACAAGAAAAGAAAAACAGCCATGCACAGCAAATTAGATGAGCCAGACCTATTTTGGATAAGGAAATGTCTAAACAAGACCAAAGAGTGGGAATATTGGAGAAGAAATTTTTTAGTTTACAACAGAATTACAAGATTAAATAAGGAATCAGAAGAAATACAAGTTGATAAGTTTTTGATTGTCTTTGATTTACTTGCAGGTGAAGTGCTCCACAGCCAGCATATAGATCAATACTGGACAATATTTGGTGAGATATTAAAAGGCTTTGACAGATATTTTCAACTCCAAGTAATAGAGATCTCAGACCCCACAGGAAAATCTAGCACATCCCCCAATAAAGTGTCGAGGGCAATAGAAGACCCCAGCGCAAGAGCAAAAAAAAAACTCAGGAACAAGGGCAACAGACGGCCCCAGAGTGAGGGACAGAATATGCAAGTGAACCACAAGATGGTTGCCGACGATATCAGTGCAATGAAATATACAAGCCGAAGAGTTTCATGCAGAGGAAAAAGCTGACACATTACTTAACCTACAACAGCAGATAGCAGGGTGGAATGAGCAGATGGCTTGCGAATGAAGGAAAGCTATCTGAGTAACTCAAAATAAAGAAAAGGTACAAAAAGTAAATTAAGCTGTTCTGCAGGAAGATGTTCGCATCGGAGCTGAACCGGAAGATTTGAAGCGTAAGATTCAAGCTGAGTATATACCTTTGAAAATGCATGATAAACTGAAGTCTTCAATAAACCAAACAGTTCATGATCTGAACAAACAAATTTCAGAGACATAGAAACATAGAAACCAGGTGCAGGAGTAGGCCATTTGGCCCTTCGAGCCTGCTCCGCCATTCATTATGATCATGACTGATCATCCAACTGAATAGCCTACTCCCGCTTTCTCCCTATACCCTTTGATCCCTTTTGCCCCAAGAGCTATATCTAATTCCTCCTTGAAAACATACAATGTTTTGGCCTCAACTACTTTCCGTGGTAACGAATTCCACAGGCTCACCACTCTCTGGGTGAAGAAATTTCTCCTCACCTCAGTCTTAAATGGTCTACCCCGTATCCTCAGACTGTGACCCCTGGTTCTGGACTCCCCCACCATTGGGAACATCCTTCCTGCATCTACCCTGTCTAGTCCTGTTAGAAGTTTATAGGTTTCTGTGAGATACCCCCTCATTCTTCTGAACTCCAGCGAATATAATCCTAATTGACTCAATCTCTCCTCATATGTCAGTTCCGCCATCACAGGAATCAGTTGGGTAAACCTTCACTGCAGTCCCTCTATAGTAAGTACATCCTTCCTCAGATAAGGAGACCAAAACTGCACAAAATATTCCAGGTGTGGTCTCATCAAGGCCCTGTACAATTGCAGCAATATATCCCTCTTCCTGTACTCGAATCCTCTGGCTATGAAGGCCAACATACCATTTGCGTTCTTTACCGCCTGCTGCATCTGCATGCTTACCTTCAGTGGCTGGTGTACAAGGACACCCAGGTCTCGTTGCATATTCCCCTCTCTCAATTTATAGCCATTCGGATAATAATCTACCTTCCTGTTTTTGCTACCAAAATGGATAACCTCACTTTATCCACATTATACTGCATCTGCCATGCATTTGCCCACTCACTCAGCTTGTCCAAATCACACTGAAGCATCTCTGCATCCTCCTCACAGCTCACCCTCCCACACAGCTTTGTGTCATCTGCAAATTTGGAGATATTACATTTAATTCCCTCATCTAAATCATTAATATATATTGTGAATAACTGGGGTCCCAGCACTGATCCCTGTGGTACCCCACTAGTCACTGCCTGCCATTCAGAAAAAGATCCGTTTATTCCTACTCTTTGTTTCCTGTCTGCCAACCAGTTTTCTATCCATCTCAATACACTACCCCCAATCCCATGCGCTTTAATTTTACACGCCAATCTCTTATGTGGGACTTTGTTGAAAGCCTTACGAAAGTCCAAATAAACCACATGCACTGGCTCCCCCTCATCAACTCTACCAGTTACATCCTTGAAAAATTCCAGTAGATTTGTCAAGCATGATTTCCTTTTCATAAATCAATGCTGATTCTGTCCGATTCTGCCACTGTTTTCCAAGTGCTCAGCTATTAAATCTTTTATAATGAACTCTAGAATTTTCCCCACTACCGACGTCAGGCTGACTTGTTAATAATTCCCTGTTTTCTCTCTGCCTCCCTTTTTAAATAGTGGGGTTACATTAGCTACCCTCAAATCTGTAGGAACTGTTCCAGAGTCTATAGAATCTCGGAAGATGACCAACAATGCATCCATTATTTCTAGGTCCATTCCCTTAAGTGCTCTGGGATGTAGATTATCATGCTCCGGGGATTTATCGGCCTTCAATCCCATTAATTTCCCCAACATCATTTCCCCACTAATACTAATTTCTTTCCATTCCTTTCTCTCACTAAACCCTGTGTTGCCCAACATTTCTGGTATGTTATTAGTGTCCTCCTGTGTGAAGACAGGACCAAAGTATGTATTTAGTTGGTCAGTCATTTCTTTGTTCCCCATTATAAATTCCCCTGTTTCTGACTGTAAGGGACCTACATTTGTTTTCACCAATCTTTTTCTCTTCACATTCCTATAGAAACTTGTACGGTCAGTTTTTATGTTCCCTGCAAGCTTACTCTCGTACTCTATTTTGCCCTTCTTAATCAATCCCTTGGTCCTCCTTTACTGAATTCTAAACTGCTCCCAATCCTCAAGTTTGTTGTTTTTTCTGGCCAATTTGTAAGCCCCATCCTTGAATCTAATACTATCTCTAATCTCCCTTGTAAGCCATGGTTTGGCCACCTTTCCTGTTTTACTGTTGCACCAGACAGGAATAAACAATTGTTGCAGTTCACCCATGCGCTCTTTGAATGTTTGCCATTGCCTATCCACTGTCATCCCTTTAAGTAACATTTCCCAATCCATCATAGCCAACTCGCACCTCATACCATCGTAGTTTCCTTTATTAAGATTCAGGACCCAAGTCTCAGAGTCATCTACGTCACTCTCCATCTTGATGAAGAATTCTATCATATTATGGTCGCTCATCTCCAAGGGGCCTCGCATAACCTAGATTGCCAATTATTCCTTTCTCATTACACAATACCCAGTCAAGGATGGCCTGTTCTCTCATTGGTTCCTCAATGTATTGGTCCAGAAAAACATCCCATATACACTCCAGGAATTCCTCCTCTACTGTATTGTTACTAATTTGATTTGCCCAATCTATATGCAGATTAAAGTCACCCATAATTACAAATGTTCCTTTATTGCATGCATTTCTAATTTCCTGTTTAAAGCCATTCCCAACATCACCACTACAGTTTGAGGGTCTATATACAACCCCCACTAATGTATTTTGCCCCTTATTGTTTCTCCACTCTACCCATACAGATTCCACATGGTCGGAGCTAATATCTTTCCTCACTATTGCGTTAACTTCCTCTTTAACCAGCAATGCAACTCCACCACCTTTTCCTTTTTGTCTGTCCTTCCTAAACACTGAATACCCCTGGATGTTCAGTTCCCATCCCTGGTCACCCTTTGGCCATTTCTGCTTATTCCCGACTATATCATACCTATTTACATCTATTTGTGCCGTTAATTCATTCACTTTATTGTGAATGCTCCTCGCGTTAAGTCACAAAGCCTTAAGGCTTGTCTTTTAAACATTACTTGTCCCGTTCCCACTATTTTTTACTGAGGCCACGTTTGATTCTTGCCCTTGATTTCTCTGATTATCACTTTTCTCATTCTGCTTTTCTTATTCCACAGGTGACACAAAGATACCAGGAGGAGCTAATGACCCCAATTCCACAGTTGGCAAATCATATTGGGAGTTGGGAAAACTCAATCAGATGTACAACCAAGCAAAACAGCAGCAGAAAAGGCACACAAAGGAGATGCAACCATGAAACACTCATTTAGGAATTAGTATGTAGCCATGGAAAAACATGAGGAGCTACATAGGACATTGAATATTCCTTCAGAAAAAATTGCGTTGGAACTTTCAGTAGCAACAAAGCAATTCACTGAAGCCCAGAGTGAGTTGGCAAGACAAATAAATAAACAGCTGAAAGAACAACTGATTGTTCTTCAAGAACATGTGCAAAAGGAATTTGTAACCAAACAGTACCATGTAGAAGTCTGTCTTAAACAGCAGAATGGAAGAACAGCAGAATAAACTCGAGGAGATTACTGAATTGCAAGAACACTCAAGATGAAGCAAGTGAGCTTCACAAAGAAAAGGAAAACCCATTGAAGAATCTTCACATGCTAGAAGGGCACTTCAGGACAAAATTAATTCTCCTGGAAAATTACAAAGAGAAGCAGAAAGAATTTACCATCACCCTGAACCAGTTGGCAGAGAAGACTCAGCAATGTTCCACATTCCAGGAGGAAGCCAATGGCTACAAGAAACAGGTTGAAGAAGCAACTGAATGAAAGTGAGGAGGCATTGAAAGGAAAAGCTGTAGAACTTTCCAAGCTGTGAATAGATAATGAAGCCATGAGTAGCACAATTACAGAACTGAAACAAGTTAAGACTTCGCCCAAGACAGATCTGGCCAACAGTGAATCCAAAATGAAAGACAAGGACAAAGTTCTGTTGCAGACAGAGAAAGAAAAGATAGAAATAAGATTGGAAAATGTGAATCCAACACTGAAATGCAAGGAGTTGGAAGAAGAAAGAGCACTGGATGTCTCAGGCATGCTGAGAACCATTGAATGAAAGGGTTCATAAGCATGCAAAATGATTTGAAAATAAAACGGCAAATAAATGTTTGGCTGAGATTGCGAAACAAGTGGAAATAAAGGTTCCATTTGCAAAATATTCATGCCCAGCAAGAACATGGCGGACGCCACTCTAGGGCCAGAATTTTCCCTGCTTGTTGGCATTGGGCTTCATGGCGGTGTGAGTGGACAACATGGCGAGAAAAATTAGTTTCAAGCCACCGTAATACCAGTTTGCAATTGTCCACTCCACCCGTCAATGAGTGGCCATGTTTCCCGCTGCCACACGAAGGAAAGTTATTTTAATACATCTGCACCTAATTATAAGGCCTGCTCGGTGGAATCATCCCCCCATATCAAATTTACTGCCCACGTTGGTGCGAAAACATGCCAGCCCAGAACACATCTTGACAATTGTGACATACAGAAGTCGGGACTTACCATTAGGGCCTTGCTCACATCACGGACATTGAAGAGCAGAGGACGCTGGAGCCTGACAGCTACCAGACTCTGGAGGAACACATGCATTGCATGCTGGGTGGATTCGCATGGACATGACTCCAACATGAGGCAGTTCAGGGAAGGTGGGAGGTCTCTGTTGATATCTGGGATCTGCTTCAGGACATCAGGGTCTTGGCCATAGACTACTATGGATGATCATTGAGAGGCGGTAGAGGTAAGTCCAGCTGTGAGTTCATATCAGACAGCAGGTGGACGCATTCCTCCAACTCAGGTGTCACACTGTTTGGGGCATCCAACAGCTCTGTGTTTTGTTTCCCCACCTTCAGCTGATATTCCATGATGATTTGAAAGGCTGAAGCCAGAGGCTCGACATCTGACTCGAACCTCAGAGGTGCCTGTTCCCCAGCAGTCCTTAGAGTGCCAGGGAGCTCGGCTGAACCTGCCTCCTCCTGCTGCAGACACATATCCATGTGGTGGCCACCAGATTGTGAACCTGAGCCTGCTCTAAATCTAGGTCCCACTGAGGTGTGTGTCTCTGTGCTGGTGGAGGGTGTGGGTAAGCGCTGTGATGGGTCTTCCAGGCTGCTTATTTCCAGCTCTTCAATGGAAGAGGAGTCCTCTTGGCTAGAGATGAGGACCTGGATGGAGCTGAGGGGACTGGCTGGCTGAGGATGTCGGGCCCTTGGCAGAGCTCCTTGTGAAGAAAGTTGAGATGATTAGTGCCTGGCAGCAGAGTCAAAAGCAGGAGAGAGAGCACTCACATTTGCATTGAAAGAAGGATAATGTGGTGCAGGATCCTCACGTGGGTGTTCACCACCAACCTTACCGTCGCCAAGGGCAGGGTTCACATCCTCACCAGTCAGCGCATGCTCCTCAAAGTGAGTGAGGGGCCTAATGTGGGCCACTCCACCCCTAGTCTGGGACCTCTCCCTGCTGAAGTCTGCCAGCTTCTCCTGCATGGAAACAGATGGAGAGAGTGTGAGCAGGACACATGACACTGAATGGAATGTTTGTGTGGTGAGCGGAGTCATGGATAGGATGTGGACATCAGTTTCAGAGGGTATGAGCCTGATGAAGTTGTGAGGCTGTGTGTGAGAGTTACTAGCGTTGTCCCTTGAAGTGCAAGATCCCTGTGGATGTGTGATGGGTTTGTGAGTGTGTGAGTTGAGAATGATGAGAAGTGTGGTTTACCTAGGTGGAAAGGATTAGAGCATTCATCCTCTTCCTGCACTGGATGGCTGTCCTCTTTTGCATGCCGTTGGTGATGACCACAGCTGCCACTACCTCCCGTGCTGGATTGGTGACTTAGCTTGCTGGTCTTCACCGAAAGTGGCCCTCCTCTGTATCCAGTGGGTGTTTGAGGGAGACATCGCTAAATTTGGGGGCAGCACATTTCCTTCCTTTGGCAGCCATCAGTTCCCAGTAGCTTCCTATCCCTTGAAGGGTGCAAACTCTGTGCAGGGGCAGCCTTTACTGAAGGCCTGAGGTGACGGTATTGTGGGCAAATGAGAGGCCACTGTGCCAACAGCCCATTGTGTTTCCCTGGAATGAATCATTAATGAGGTGGGAATGCCAAGAATGGGATGATTCGTCATGAAAGGCCGCCATTGCAGCCAATAGGTTAAATGTTCTTTTTCCCACCCACTACCACACTTAGTGCAAACCTGGGACAATTTTACCTTAAGGATGAACATTCCCTTCGGAAGGAATGGGACAAACCATAGTATCTGAAGAAAACTGATGGTTGTTAATATAGAGAAGTGCAACTCAAGGGAGTGCAAAAAGTAAATAAAATGGAGATAGCCAAGTACCAGAAACACAAACTCCAAACGTGACAGACCGAGATGTGGAAGAACTGTCAAGCCTCAAGACCATCTAAATTTATAAAGTCAGAGGCTTGAGGTATGGGTGAAGGGATAGCAAGTATAGATTATATTGTAAACAATCATACTGTGCTGGAAGGGAGGGAAGTTTTCTTTCAAGAAGAAAGGGGGATGTTGAATGATGTTCCATTTGCCTGCATGCCATCGTAATGTAGAGGTACTCAACAGAGCATGGTTTAATGTGGCACTGGAGAATAGCACCAGCCATGGTACGATGTATAGAGTCACATGGTAATAGACTGGGTGATTAAGGTCTGGAATGCACTGCCTGACAATGTAGTGGAGGCAGGTTCAGTAGAAGAATTCAAATGGGAATTGAAAGAAAGAATGTACAGGGTTATGGGGAGAAGACAGGGGAATAGCACTAGGTGAACTTCTCACTCAGAGAGCCATTTGGCCAGTCACAGGATGGGCCAAGTGACCTCCTTCTGTGCTGTAACAATCCTGTGATTCTGTGAAATCCCATTGAGACAATTTGGGAATTTAAATTTGGTTAATTAAATAAACCTGGAATAAAATTGATGGCAGCAGTAATAATGACAATGAAACTAACAAATTGTTCTAAAAAGCCATCTGGTTGACTCATGTCCTTTGGTAAGGAAATCTGTCATCCGTACCCAGCTGACTTATATGCAACTATATACCCACAGCTGGGTTTGACTCTCAATTGCCCTGTGAAGTAGCCTAGCAAGCCATTCAATTGTATTCAAAAATGCTAAATCATCATCAACTTCTCAAGGACAATTAGAGAGGGGCAGAAATGCTGACCAGCCACACCCACATCCTGAAGAAAAACTTCTGCAAGTTTTAGTTACTTCCAGGTCAACCGCGTGATGTACTTGCTGACAGAAGATGGCAGCTTGTAACAAATTACGTTTTCTTGCCAATGCCTGGATTCTTTTCTGTGTCAACAGATGATATTTGTGAAGTCCTGCTGCTACCAACTGCCACCCCTCCTGCTCCCGTTGTTCAATTCTTGTCCTGGTTAATGTCCGTAATCTCTGCAGTGACTGTCAGCAAGTGAACAGCCAGCCACCTGGATTCTGGGGTCATGGTATTTACTTGCAGATGTTCATAATCTGTTTCTCTGACCAAGGTAGACTTCTCTTCAATGGTGAAGCACCATCATTATATCCTTCAGTTCTTTGGGGAATGTGCACCAATTTGCTTCACATGACTCATTTCAGATTCTTTCCTAACAATCTCATGCAGTTTAAAAAACCTTGGGAGACTTTTTACATTTCCTATTATTATCCACGTCACTGCCTTTTTACTGGTGTCAATAGTTGTGTGGCTGTTCCTGGGAAAAGATTGGCAAATGTCAATTAATTTTCTGGCAGTGATTTTAAACATTGATTTGTAGGAACTCTTGCTTTTGTAACAAAGTCTTAACTGAACCTGTTCATATCAAAATGATTTAAAAAATTTTAAACTCATTATAACTCCTAATATTGCATGATTTTCCATTTTAAACAGCTAGATCAGACAGGTCAGAGTTAAGGTTATGTTGCGTCTTTTTAAAATTTTTCTTTTAATTTTGTTGCTTAGTACCAGTCAGAACTCCTTGATGTTAACTCAATAACATTCGGGTGGGGAGGGTGGAGAATGGGATGGCAAAAGTGAAGGCCTGATGGTTGTCAGTGGTGATGTGTGTGTTACAAAGTATTTCAGGCAACAGTTCACATCAAAAATCACCCAGCTGGAAAAACCCATCACTTCAATGTCCTTGCCTGTTTTGTGATGCATTACATCTTTCATAAGAGCTAGGCTAAAGGGTCAGTTATTTTTTTAAAAAGGTGACAGCACCTGAAACACTTGGACTACAGAATGTCATGTGACTTTTAAACTGCCAATTCTTGGCATGAACACTCCGACTTCACACCTGATACAAAAAATAACCAGAAAGAAAAAAGTGTATTTCCCCAAGGCTCAGCAGGTTTGGGCAATAAACAGCTGAGCTGTACAGAATGGGAAGATCCTGGGTGCTCAGATGACTGATACCATCTGGCACAGGAGTAGGGTTTCTTTTATTGGTCCTCACAACCCTTGGGCTAATTGGGAAGGTAACATTGTCAGAGTTCTGCTCCTTATTGCTATCCGGTAACCACTGCTGAAATATATTTGTGTGGGTATCGGCCAAGGACGAGATGGGGTTCAACAATGATGGTCCTCTGGTAGGATATTCCATCACCACTTATTTAAAAACTGACACACGAAAAATGGCTGAGTTATCAGAGAGTATAAAACCTTTGCACTAGCAAGGATGAGGCCTGAAAAAATTTTAAATTGTATGATTGTAACTTTAACATGAAGTTCCAATGGCAAATAGATGAGAGGTTTGCTTGGGAACTTAAATCATAACATTCATCCTATAAAACGTAATTTATAAAAGCTAAATCTTAGTTGTATTTGTCTTTCTCAGTATTTCTCTAAGAGCCTCTGGAAGAACCTTACTGATCATTAATCTGTACAACAAAAGAAACGGCAACAGGAAAATCTCACAAGGATTGAATGAACCATATCACTATCTGCTCTGACAGGCTCTGGTTTTCATTTGCAGCATTTCTGCTAGGGTATATAACCCATCTGGAAGCTCTGAGCTCTTAAACTGTTTTGCTTCTTGCAGCTGCCAAATTGCCAGGACCCTGATGTATGTTGTGACATCCCTCCTCTGTATTGCATATCTCACTGTAATACATTGTTAGGCTGACTCCCAACCACATTATATTATAGTGAGGAATTACTGCAGGTACTTGATAAACATAATTCCATTTCATATTCAAAATAAATAGGACCAATGCATGACTGAAAGGAAACCGAAAAATAGTATGGTTATTAACATATTTCCTATGACATCGCACGGAGAGGGTGGAATTTAATGCCCTCCCCTGTGGCGAGTTCAGTGGCGGGGGCATTTAATCAGACATGAGGGTGGCAAATGGGTGCCCCAATTAATGCCCACCTAAGGTCCTTATACTGCCCGCCAAACTGCACCGGGTGGGATGCTGTCCAAGCAGGGAGCATGATAAGCAGGGTCGCATGCGGGTTCACGGGAAGTTGGAGCTTTGTTCATAGGCACTCATGCCAGAGTTGTCTGTCTCCTCCACTGGTGGGATTTCCGGTCCTGTCAAAGTGAATGGGAGTTTGAATGGCCTGCAGCATCCGCTGCGGCTGGGCTGGAAAATTCCCAGCATCGGGTAGATGTCCTATCAGCAGCAGCTACTGCCTCTGATTGGCTGGCAGCTCTAGGCAAGCCTTGGGGCCCTTGATCTGGGGAAAGGCCTGCCATTGTCCAGTTAAGTGCCTGAGGAACATATTACTGTAGGTCTTCCCTAAAAGAGGTGATGCGGATCTCTTGCTGGCTCTGCAGCGGCGGGTGAGACATCCATCACCTCCATTAAATACTGCCCAGGGAATCAGACAATACCTTATAGGTTAAACTTTGCAATAATGTATCATAATATCATAGAAGAAGCATAACATCTTGCCTGCACAATCAGAATGTGCTTTAATAAATTAATAAAATGAGAAACAACCAGAATCAAATAGATAAAATTGTTTTACTACCTGGACTTTTATGTGAGATTTTTTTTCTCACTCTGAAACAGTAAAGTTAAAACAAAAATAGTTTGGAAATTTCTAGTAAACAATTCTTTGAGAAAAAAAGAAATAATACAAGGAAATCATTTTGCACATGGTGATTAAATAGTGTAAAGTAGTTTCTATGTTTTTGAAATCCTGCTACATTATCCTTTCTCCATTACACTGATTTGACAAGAGCTGTTAACATTGGCCAGCATTGACTATGCAGAATTGGTGATTCTTACTCAGGACGAAACACTTAAATAGACTTACCAACATGCTTCCCTTAAGACAGTGCATATGTTAGCTTGATGTCTGTTTGGAGCTGGGGGTTGGGGGGAGAAGGAGTGCAGTTAGAGTAGGGAAGCAAGTGATGGTATGGAGGAGCATATGGTGGTCATTAGTGCAAACATATAGACCATGGGCTAAGGTTTATTGGATAGCTTGTTGGTTCTGGAGCAAACACTCCTGCTCCTCTTATCCCACAAGCAGTGCTTTAAAAGGCACTACCTTATGGATTCAGCTTTTCACCTCCATTAACCTGCTGGGTTTCTCAAGGCCAGGGAAACCAAGCCAATTACGGTTAAAATTCAAATCACTTTTGAAATGAAGGCATGGAGCTTTATTAAAATATTTAAATTTATAACCCGCTTTCTGTGAGTGTATGATTCAATCATTCCTCATCTGACCTTTGCTTCCTAACAGCACTGTGGGTGTATCTACACTAGATGGACTGCAGCAGTTCAAGAAGATGGCTCATCACCACCTTCTCAAGGGCAATTAGGAATGGGCAATAAATGCTGGCCTCACCAGTGACACCCACATCCCAGAATAAAAAAAAACTGGAGTGGCCAGGTTGGGTTTCTGTTTCAAATTTTTAACTTCCCATCAACTCATTTTTGAGGGTTAAAATTATCCAATTATTTTGCATTTAAAATATATTTAAAGTTCTGGCCTGAAATTTACGTGCCATTTACAGCACATCATTGATGTCAACTTTAATTTTTTGAAACTGATAAATTGGAGCAGATCCCACTTCCAGCCTGTTTCAATCCTTTAATGGCTATGCTGTTGTTTCCCACAGGGTCTGGGCCTCCTTGTCATGTCTACCACACTGTCTCGAGTATCATTGTAATAAATTTGAATGAGAATGATTGACATAAGCATGGAAAAAAGCAATGACTTGCAGCTCCAGCTTCAGGTCAATCATGGGCAAGGAAACTGCCTGCTGATTACCACCTATCCTCCCCCTTCAGATGATGAATCAATACTCCTCCATGTTGAACAATACTTGGGAGAAACAATGAGTGTAACAGGGGCTTAGAATGTACTCCAGGTTGGTGACTTCAAGCTCCATCACCAATTGTGGCTTGGTAATGCCACTACTCGCTGATGGGCTGAGTCCTGAAAGACAAATGGTGAGATAACCAACATTAGGGAAACACCTCCTTGACCTCGTTCTCACCAATTTACCTGTTTCAGGTGCATCCGTCCACGTTAGTATTGGTTGGAGTGATCACTGTACAGTTCTTGTGGTGATGAAGTACTGTTTTGACACTGAGGATACTGTCCATGGTATTACATGGCGCTACCACCATGCTAAATTAGATAGACTCAGAGCAGATCTAGCAACTCAAAATGGCATTTCTGAGCTGCTGTTGGTCATCGGCTGCAGCAGAATTATATTTCATCACAGTCTCACTCTACCAATACCATCAAGTCAGGTTGTTAATTGTTTATTAATTTTATTCAATTGTCTGCAGGTGGTAAGCTTTAACTGGGGATTCACTTGTGCTTCACTTGTGCCCTGTAAATAGACAGACTGAAAATGTAGTTGTTGGGTTAGGAGGTGCAACCTTGTAATGTGTATCTGTAAATAAATGCTTATAAATATGTATAAGGATTGGCTCTAATTCTATCCTTCACCAACTGGTTTTCTCAAATATAACAAGGTGTTATATTCTAGTTTGACAAGGATTGTAGAAAGCGTGCTAGGAGCAGCAGCAGATGTATCTAAATTTGAGGTGCCAGCCTGGTGAATTTACAACATAAGATTACATGCATGCTAAACAGTGAAAGCAGCATGCAATAGGCTGAGCCAAGCAATCCCGCAACCAATGGATCAGATTAAAAATCTGTTCTCCTACTACATTCAGCTGTGAATGATGGTGGACAATTAAACAACTAATGGGATGAGGAGGTTCCAGAACATCCCCAGCCTCAATGCTAGCTGAGTTTAACATGTGAATACAAAAGACAAATCTGAAGCATTTTCAACTATCATCAGCCAGAAGTGCCAGATGGACAATCCATTTCTGTCTTCCCCTGAGATGCCCATCATTACAGATGCCTGTTTTCAGCCAATTCAATCTATTCCATGTGATATCAAGAAATGGCTGAATGCATTGGACACAGCAAAGGTTAGGGACCTTGTCAACATCCCGGTTTTAGGGCTGAAGGATTGTACTCTAGAACTAGCCAAGTTTCTCCAATATAGCTACAACACTGACATCTATCTGACAATGTGGAAACTTGACCAGGGAAGCCCTGTCCACAAAAAGCAAGACAAATCCAATTCAGCCAGTTATTGCCCCATCAGTCTACTCTCAATCATCAACAAGTGATGGGAGGTCGTGTTGACAATGCTATCAAGTAGCACTTACGCAGCAATGACATGTTTACCAATGTTCAGTTTGGATTTTAGTACCACTTGTCTCTAGATCTCACTACAACTTTAGTCTAAACATGGATAGCATGAGGAGACAGTTGTGTAGTGGTAATATCACAGGACTAGTAATCCAGAGGGCAAGAATAATGCTCTGGGAGCACTCCTTAAAACCATGCTCATCTTTCAATTCTCACTTGCTGATTGGGATGGACTGGCCATACTGGTTGGACATTTTGCCGCAACTGCACCAATCCTCGATTAATGTTTTTTTCTCTCATGACTTCATCTAAAAAGAGAGCGCTTATCAGACACCTGATATGAGTCATCAGGAGAAAATGGAGTTCTTGGACATGGGCAACTTGCTAGGGGTCCCCCTTGCTCTGCGTGCAAGGGAGTATAAAAGTAAAGAAGTCCGCCTACAACTCTACAGGGCATCGGTGAGATCAAACCTAGAGTATTGCATACAATTTTGGTCTCCCTACTTAAGGAGGTATATACTTGCATTGAGGCAGTTCAGAGAAGGTTCAGTAGGTTGATTGCTGGGATGGAGGGGTTGTCTTATGAAGAAAGGTTGTGAAGGTTGGGCTTATACTCATTGGAGTTTAGAAGAATGAGAGGTGACCTTATTGAAACATAAAAGATTCTGAGGGGAGTTGACAGGGCAGATGTTGAGAGGTTGCTTCCCCTTGTGAGAGAATCTAGAACCAGAGGGCACAGTTTCTGAATAATGGGTTTTCCATTAAATATGGAGATAAGGAGGAATTTCCTCTCTCAGAGGGCTGGTAGTCTTAAAATTCCCTTCCCCAGCGAGCAGTGGAGGCTGGGTCACTGTGATGTTTGTGTTTAATGTTTACGCTTTTTTGTAAAAGGACATTTTAGTTAAAAAGAATTGTTATATGAAACCTGCCAGTAGGGTGTGCTAAGTATTCTGGTGGAGAATAAGGAATAAAGGAACCTTCTGTCTTTCAAACAGGAAGTTGGGTTTCAGAAGCAGATAGCTGTGTATGTGTGTGTTTCCTTAATTATTAAGAAGTGACTTTAAAGCACTTCAAATGACGATGAGGATGGGAACATTGTTATTAGGGGCTTTAGAGGCTTTTGATCCAGCTACTATGGACTTCGTAGTTTATGTCAAGCAAGTGGAACAGTTTTTCATTGTGAATGAGACTGAAGAGGAAAAGCAGGCTTCTTACAGTCATCGGAATGAAAAATTTCAATTTACTGAGAAATCTCATTGCTCCTGACAAACCAGCAGAAAAAAACTTTAAAGAACTTGTGGACATTTTGAAACAGAACTTCAATCCTAGCGCAGCAATTATTGCTGAGAGATTCAGGTTTCACTGAAGAGAACAGCATGAGAGTGAGTCAGTTTCCCAGTTCCTGGCTCAGTTGAGAAAATTAGCAGAACACTGTGACTTTAAAGGTTACCTAGAAGAAGCGTTGCATGGTTGCTTGGTTTGTGGACTAAGAAATAAAAGAATTCAGCATTGATTGTTAGCGGAGCAAGAGCTGACACTGGAGAAAGTGTTCAAGATTACGCAAAGCATAGAAATAGCAGAGAAACAAGCTGGAGATTTGATAGTGCATTCTAACAATGCTAACGTTAAAATAATAAAGTCAGGATATACTCGCTTTCAAACATGTTACTGTTGTATTGGAACTGGGCAGAATGCAGAAGTCTGGAAGTGGAAAACTGCTGATTGTCACTACTGTGGAAAAAAAGGACACATACAGCATACATGTAGATCAAAGGCTGATCACAGTAAAGCAGTACCATCAAGAAAAGGGCATCATGAGGAGCACACAGACAAGTCGCGCTTGAAATTAAATAGGCAGCTTAAAAAGATGCACTACTCGGAAACAAAATACATAAGTAATGCGAGTCCAGATGAGACAGAAAATGAAACTAACAGTGACAATAAGGCAGAGCAATTGTTTTGCTTTCAGTCTGATCCGAAACTAGATGAAGGACTAAAAGTTGGCATGCCTTAAGTGGTAAAATGGTTGAAATAGAAATTGACACTGAAGCATCTGTTTCTATTGCTTTAGAGAAGACATGGGAGAAAATTTTCAGAAATAACCCATTGGAGAAAACCCTCCTCCAGCTTAGCACCAACACTGGTGAGTCTGTGAATATACTTGGAAAAATGTCTGTGCAAGGTAAATATGGAGAGCAAAGAGCAAGGTTGCCACTTATCATTGTGAAAGAGGATCATCCGTTGCTTATGGGCAAGAACTGGCTAAAAGAAATGCAGCTGGACTGGAATAAAATAGACAAAATGCATTGCAACCCCTTGTGGCAGTCCTTGTTAGACAAATATACTGATGTCTTCAAAGAAGATCTTGGAGTTATTAAATGCACTGAAGTCAAATTTGCTGTGAAAGCCGAAGCTTCTCCAAGGTTCTTCAAACCACTAAGATAAAAGCAAAATACTGCAGATGCTGGAAATCTGAAACAAAAACAAAAATAGCTGGAAAAACTCAGCAGGTCTGACAGCATTGGCAGAGAGGAATACAGTTAACGTTTTGAGTCCATATGACTCTTCTTCAGAACTAAGGAAAAATAGAAATGACGTGAAATATAAGCTGGTTGAGTGGGTGGGACAGGTAGAGCTCCCAGCTCAAGGAACTCAAGCAAGATTTTACTTCTGCTAAAGTCCCAGCACATTTCAATGATAAGTTACTTGTCAGCCTGGCTTATGATGCATCTGGCTATGGTGTTGGAGCTGTCATCTCCCACACATTTCCTGATGGCACTGAAAGGCCCATTGCAGATACCTCACACACATTGTCCAAGGTGGAACAAAATTATGCCCAAATTGAGAAGGAAGCTCCTGGACTAATCTATGGAGTCAGGAAGTTCCACCAATTTTTAAATGACATAAATTCACATTAATTACAGACCACAAGCCTTTGACCTTGTTGCTTTATCATAAACCCTGACACTTGCCGCTGTATGCCTACAAAGGTGGGCACTGATGTTATCTGCTTACCAGTTCAAAATTACATTTTACTTGACTGAGAATCATGGAAATATGGATGCACTTTCCAGACTTCCGTTATACCACAGCTCCACAACTCGAACTGAAGTCACTGCTTTCAATGTGAACCAGATAGACGTGTTACCTGTTAAAGTGGATCAAATTCGACTTGAAAAGCAGAGGGATGCTCTGCTCTCCTAAGTTTACATGTACACACAGAAGGGTTGCTGTGTACCTCAAGAAATGACTACTGAGCTTAAACCTTATTACATGTGTAAATTTGATCTGACTCTTCAAGACGGTTGTTTGTTATGGGGAATCAGAGTTGCTACCCCTCCAAAATTCCAAACGCGAGTGTTCAAAGAACCTTACCTCAGTCAATGGGAATCATCAAAGTGAAAGCATTAGCTCGTCCACATGTATGGTGTGGCCACACCTGTAAAAAGGCATTGAAGATGTGGTCAGTGATTGCCTTCCATGCCAAGAAATGAAGTCTTCTCCTGCACCTGCCCCATTATATCCATGGACTTGGCCTGACCACCCATGGCAGAGACTTCATGTGGACTTTGCCGGACCACTTCTTGGACATATGTTCCTGATTATGGTGGATGCCCACACAAAGTGGTCTCATGTTATTCCCATGAAGCTGACTACTTCAGCAAAGATCATTGATGCTCTCTGGAATGTGTTCACTACCTTTGGATTGCTGGAGCAGGTTGCGTCTGACAATGGCACACGGTTTACATCATGTGAATTTCAAACATTCCTGAAAAACAATGGGACCAAGCAGATTCTCATCTCGCCTTACCACCCAGCCTCAAATGGTGAAGCGGAGCGCTCTGTCCAGACATTCAAAATTGCCACATTGAAGGGGAGGATGAAAACAGATTGGAAGTTGAAGCTGAAGAACTTGATGATGTATCGTAACACTCTACATTCAACAAATAGGTGTATCTCCTGCTGAGCTGATGTTTGGAAGATGACTGTGTATCAGAATGGATTTGCTGTATCCAGATTTGAAAGGAAAGATTGGTTCAAGGCAGCTTGATCAGAAAAGATCACATGACACAAATAAACTAGCTCTTGAATTTAATCTGGATTAGTCTGTTTGGGTCCAAAATTACTGTGGGACACTGAAGTGGCTCCTGGGAAGAATCATCACGCGTCAATGACCACTGACCTATGATGTTGAATCTTCCTATGGAATCTGGAAGAGACACACTGACCAGATTAGAGAAGCCAAATCCAAGGAACCAAATTTCCAGGGATCTCCAGTCACTGTGGAAGATTCCTGAGATACAACTGCTCCAGTGAGTGAAACCCGACTTGATTCAACTGACAAACCTGTAGCACCTGTTGCTGCAACTGTTGAACCTGAACAGAAACAAATGGAACAGCAGAGCCTTCCATTTCTAAGCAAACAAACTGAGATACCTAAGCTGACATTCCTCTCTAGACCAAAGTGAATCTGCAAACCGCCTGACCGGTTTGTTCCTGGCAAAAGTGGGAGGAGATGTGGTATTTGTGTTTAATGTTTATGCATTTTGTAAAAGGACATTTTAGTTAAGAAGAATTGTTATATAAAACCTGCCAGTAGGGTGTGCTAGCTCCTGGATATATTGCCCTCTGGTGGAGAATAAGGAATAAAGGAACCTTCTGTCTTTCAAACAGAAAGTTGGAGTTCAGAAGCAGATAGTTGTGTGTATATTCTTAATTGTTAAGAAGTGACAAAACACTTCAGTCATTGAATATATTCAAGGCTGAGTTTGACAAATTTTGACTGACAAAGGAGTCAAGGGTTATGGGGCAGACAGGAAAGTCGAGTTAAGACCAAAATTAAGATAGCCATGATATTATTGACTGGCAGACAGGCTTGAGATGCTAAATGGTGTACTCCTGCTTCTATTTCTTAGGCTCTTAATCACAATTATCTGTATATTTCTGCAAAAGGGATATCTCAATGGCTTTCTACACTCTGAGGAATGACTATACATCATTATGTATAGCCAGAGAAGACAAGAAGCAGATGGCATTAGGATTCCATAATTCCATAAAGGGAACCATTGGCTACACACATGTGGACAAGTAAGCCCCTCATCTAAACTAGGTGGTGTTCAGGAACAGGAAGGAATATCATTCCCTGATGGTGTATAGTGTCAGTGACTACCATCCAGCATGGCATGCAGATGAATGCTTCCTATACAGGCAGCTGCCATGTGTGTTTATAATGAGACACTCATCTGTGCCACAGATCCTTAAACTCCATGCAGTATGCACAGCTATCTTTTAGATGACGGGATTTCCTCTGTTACCATGGATAATGACCTCTGTGAGAGTCCACAGATATGACCTGAGCACTCTGGGCCACTCTGCAACCAGGAATATTATTGAGGCCATTGGTGCCCTGATGCAGAAATGTAGATGCCTCAAATGGTTAGGAAGTGTCCTGCAGTACTCAGCCCAGGAGGCATCCAGATTTGTGGTAAGTTACTGCATGCTCCACATCTGATGATCATGAGAGATGAGCCTTTACCATAGCAATTGTGACAGAGGGTCAAACACAGGATGCACAAGAAGAGGAGCGTGAAATTGGGGCAATACCAGAGGCTTCCAGCTAGGTGGCTCTTACCTGGGAGCATTTAATTGAAGGGTGCTTTTGAGAGATGTACTGCACTATTCGATTCCAGAGCACTGTTCCCATCTGATGCACCTTCCACATGTCCTGGAACCAGATTCTTGCCATCCCCTCCTGAATGATTGCCTCCCACACATGCCACATCAGTTGCCACTGTACCTCCTCCACCAGCACCTCCAGTGCCATCTCAGAGAACCTGGGCATCCTCCCTGTAGGTCACTGAGAGAACCCAGCCAGCACATTCACACCTTCTGTGGAAGTGGGTAAGTGCAGCCTATAAATACAGATCCAGGGAAATTGTATCTAATCAGTGCTTGAATGCTAACCCTGTAATTGTTGGTTTCAGCATCTGCAAGCACGTTGAAATAATGATAATCATCGGATTTTTGATACAGGACTAATACCTCTGAGACATTGCCTGCTGCACACTCTGGGTATGAATGTGGGTAAGACTACTGGTGTGCCACAGTGCCCTCAGTTCACGTGTATGTCTCCCAGCAGTTGATGATGCACACCCGTGGACTGGAATGTTGCCTTGGCTGATGAGCTAAGTGAGGATATTATCATCTCCATCTGGTGTAGATAGGGGATGTCACCCCTAAGTGCATGGAGTCTGGAAATGATGGAAGAAGCAGATTATCCTAATAAGAGGACAATGGCTCTAAAGGCAGACAGCAGCAAGTTGTGTGACAAATCCAGGGCATTCTCCTGATGAAGCAGACTTGTGGCCAGTCACCTCGGAAAAGGTTGGAACCTTACCTAGTATCATCCCATAGTTAACAATGAAACCTAGTTGCAAAATGCTGTTGCTTACAATAGAAGCGACTGACGCAACAATGCATCTAATCCTCAACAAGAGAAAGGAGCCTGAGAAAGAAGAATCATCAATCAGTCTGAAAACTGTGTGCTAAAACTAGATTTTCAAACAGGCATTTCTCCTTAGCACAGCACTCCTTTAGTGCCTGTTTTCACTCCTTGGCCTAAATAATCCCTGTTGTTTTTTAATAGGCCTAATTGCTGCTTCTTGTGGGAGGTTAGCCTGCTGCAGCTGCAGCTGTTGTTGTTGCTGATACCCCTCATCCTCCGCTTCGTACAACCAAATTAAAATTCAGAGAAAGACACCAGTCATAAGCTGTGTGCTTATTAAGGGTTTGTAAGTGGAATAAAAGTGAAAAAAACACAAGCTCTGAGGTGAATTCTCCTGTGGCAATTCAAATGATGCAATAGGAAACTGATATCTATGATATGAGTGTCTGTTGGTGAGTGTCCCTTTAAATATTGCTTCCTAAGCCCCTGTCAATCATGTTGCCAATTCCACTAGGATTTCCTCAGTGAGTTCACCTCTGAGCAGGACTTCTATTATTGCATGTGAAAATTGCCAGGGGTCTTGATAACATCACAGAATTTGCACACATTCATGAGATTCCTGCATGCTTTCTGTGTATGTTAATTCACAAAATTAAACCATCACAGGAGACTATTTTCTTCCTGCATTATATACTACAGGGCTTCAGAGTCACAATAGGATTTATTAAATATATATGAAAACGCTTTAAGTGAGGTGGTGAATTTATGTGTGGAGAGCAGAGTAGCAAGTTGATGTGGGTATTGATTTTATAATAGCCCTCAGCAAAAGACCTTTCAATTGTTACCTTGAAATAATATTCAGGCACAGTATGACATTCAAATTGATTTTATTGCAAGAAATTGCTCATTATAGCTCACCCAGTGATTAAGGACATAATCAGAGTAAATGGATTTTGAGTGTGAACAACCTTGATGCACAAATTGACAATCCAATTTTAAATCTCTAAAGTGACATACAAATTGTGCCCGCTAGCACCGTAGTGGTTAAAGTAAAATTGGAGACAAAGGAGTGGAGCTTCCTCTGGCCTTGCACTGTCTTTGATTCCCCTCCATAGTCATTGGCACCACCTCCAAAAACCGTGAGCTGCAGGGCGCAGCAACAGGAGAGTGACAATTGGTCACTGGCACAATGGGCAGAGTAGTGATGAATCACAGATCTGATTCTAAAGCAATAGAGCACAAGTAAGTCTTCTCTCCTTCCTGCTGTCAGCATGGTCCCTTGAGTTTGCAAATCAACTGTTGTGGTGCAAGATGGTCAACTTCATCCAGACTAAGTGATTTAGCTGTCCCAAGAGGGGAAAACACATCCACATGTGCACATGACTGCCTATATCTGTTTACTCAGAATAATTATTGAGATAAAACCTGTAAACTGCATATTATATGTTCCAAGTCACATTGGCCAATATTTTTTGACTTATTAATGTTACGAATATGGTTTTCTGAATCCATGAATATGGTAAGGAACCTCATATGTCATTGGTGCATATTGGAAAAATTTGTGGACAATGTGTCTGATTTCCTGCTGCTGCAGGTGAGGTTCCACACCACCTGCACACAATGAGAATAAACCCTCTGTAACCAAACCATACAGAATCAAAGTCAGACTGACCCCACCATTTGGTTGAACAGCACACAGGCCAAGCTTAGAATGATGCCACTCACCTTAGTGGCATTTTAAGGTCGAACAGAAATACAATGAATTGGTAGAGCAGACTCAACTTTCATGAAATAATGTGCTACATTCACAAAACTATCCTACTACCAAATTGGAAAAAAACAGTTCGGACCTATACTCATGTTCCCCAGTTTTTACAGGTGTTCCATTTTATGGAATACAAGACAAGTATCCTTGTCCAGAATCCTTGGCCAGAATTTTCCAACCCCTCACACTGGTGGGATCTTCCGGTCCTGCCAATGTGAATGGAGATTCCAATAGCTTGTCAGCCCCTCTGCAGGGCAACCCACCGCGGTGGGGCTGGAAAATTCTGTTCCTTACTTCCCAGTTTTTATTGTTGATTTTGTTCTGGGCAATATTTAGTAAGTAATGCAAGCACATATGTAAGGCAGGGCTGTGGAGGTTGGGTGGAAGGAGAACTCAATTAGTACATTTGCATAAGACCTTGGTGTATATGGCAGGGTGTCTACCTTTTGGCAGAGGTAGGTTAGATTTATGTGCCACAGTTCATGAATAGATGTTGTAAGATTCAATTATTTTTGAATCAGACAGAATCATGATTAGTCATCTCCAAATTTCCTGGCAAACAGAAGGCTAGGAGTAGGCCTAATTGAGATCTTTAAAATTATGAAGGTGGATAACGTGGCTATGGAGAAACTGTGCCAAGGATTTTGTTGGAAACTCCGAAGTCACAAGGTCAGGACTGAAACCAATTGCCATTGTCACATGGGCAGGGTAGGGGTGCGAGGTTGAGGGTGGGCGAAGGGGAGTGGTGAATTTGCATTCCTAATCTCAGGACCAGTTACTTAATGTTTGGGGGAAGACATCCACTGAGGCAACGTGGGTGTGTGAAGGTTCCAGCTTAGTCAACACGGGTGCCTTAGTTCAATGGCAGCCAGTAGTAGTTGCAAAGGAAGCAGCCCCAGAGAGAAAAAGAGGGAGCTTTGGCCACAGAAACATATCTGAGATGGCAGGAGGAAGATCATCATGCTCCAGGATGCCTACATTGTGCAAAGCTTCTCCGCTTTGTGGCGTCAGATTGTGCAATGCACAGTATACAGCACAATACCCTTACTGGGGCATACTGAAGGCTCCACCAGCTCTATCCATGCATCTTCACTGCATCTTCAGAAGCCCTATGGCCTGCTTGATGGTCACTCGAGTTGTCCCAGGGCAACTGCTGTATCTCTCCACTGTAACTGTGCTTGGGTTCCATATAGGCGTAAGTAGCCATGCCTTCAGTGGGTAGTCCTTGTCAGCCAGTACTCACTCTTGAAGGCAGGCAGGGGACCTGAGAAGGTCAGGCACTTTAGTATGTAGGTGTTATGATAACTTCCTGACATCTTGCTCAGACCTAGATGATCCATTTGTGATGGTCGCAGACCATTTGAATATTGAGTGAGTGGAAGCCCTTCCTGTTAATGAAGACTGCTGTTTGGTCTGTGGGAGCCTTCATGGCCACATGCATGCAGCTGATGACACCCTGTACCATTGATGACCCTGAACCCAATGGCCCTCTCAGCCTGTCTGTGCAGATCAGTGAGAAACCGTATGTATTGGCTAACTCACTGGGCATGGTAACCATCTTGATGCAGTGATGAGCTGTATATAGACTGTAAGATTCCAGATATTTCCATAACATTCATGGAATGACCCTGATGTGTAAAAATTCAACCCCATGGTGAAAGCGCCACAGGCATTGGGTGCCCACCACTCCCCATGGGCCTCAGCTCCTTCTCCATCATGGCGCACAGCTCAGTGACTACCGCCCTAGAGAGACACGGCCTTTAGCGATAAGACTGCTCCAACATTTACAGGAAGTGGAGACTCTGGCTGTAGACCCTCTTTGGTGGGTAAACTTTTCTGCACACAACAGGCTGCATGTGTACACTTCTGCCTCATCCTCATCCGTGCCCCTTCTTGGCTCATGATCCTGATGCCTTCTGAGAGCTGCTGCCCTGTTCCTGGTGGCTGCAGTTCTCTCCCTCACCAATGCACCTCCTCACTGGAAGCCTCGAGGCCTGAATAAATGAGGCCAATAGTAAGTAGCTAAACTCACTTCTCAGAGCTATACCACGCACCGCCCTCCCCCCCACCCCGCTGCCTTAATCTGCATATACAAGTGCCAAATAAAGATATTCAACCAGAGTGTCTGTGCTGTGCCAGCCAAGTGTGTCTTGGCACCAAACTTCTACTGCCACTGTACCCCTACTATAACCCAAATACAAAGCCACACTATCGTTTGCAATGTCTGCTGACTATAACCACGACTGACCAACACCTGAGCTTCTGCCTGGTTAGAACTGGTGAAGCTGTGAAACTCTGTTGTTCCTTTGTAAGATATGAAACAGCTTGTAAAATTGACTTTTTAACAGCAATTTATAACAGATTTAATTACCTACCAGCTGCTTTGAAGTGTGGCTTTCTCCAGCCAGCCTGGCCTGCCTCTTGAAGTATCCGCAGACCATGTAAAGATGTTGGGTTTCCCTCCCGGCACCTTCCTTTGTGACTTTTCCAGCCTTCCTGTCTCCCATCTCTGAAGGTCTGGTAAAATTCTGGTCTGTATTTCATGTTCCTTTTGTGTTTTTTTCATTAATTTACTGGATTTGGGCATTGCTGGCTGGGCCAGCATTTGTTGCCTATCCCTAAGTGCCTTTGAGAAGATGGTGGTGAGCTGCTTTCTTGAACCACTGCAGTCCCTGTACATCCACAGCGCTGTTAGGGAGGAAGCTTCAGGATTTTGACCCAGTGACAGTGAAGGAACAGTGACATATTTCCAAGTCAGGATGGTGAGTGGCTTGGAGGGGTGTTGTTCTCATGTATCTGCTGCCCTTGTCCTTCTAGATGGTAGTGGTCGTGGGCTTGAAAAGTGCTGTCTAAGGAGCCTTGGTGAATTTCTGCAGTGCATCTTGTAGATGGTACACATGCTGCCACTGTTCATCGGTGTTGGAGGGAGTGAATGTTTGTGCATGTGGTGCCAATCAAGCGGGCTGCTTTGTTCTGAATAGTGTCGAGCCTCTTGAGAGTTTTTGGAGCTGCGCTCATCCAGGCAAGTGGGAAGTATTCCATCACACTCCTGACTTGTGCCTTGTAGATGGCAGACAGGCTGTGGAGTGTCAGGAGTTAAGAGGGTTAAAAGTATTTTCATACTTTAAATGTACCAAGTTCATGAGCCATGTGCTAAGGGTATAACCTGGATCCTTGAAGCAGCTCAAACTCCAGTCTTAGTCATTTCATTGATATAGATTCCCTATTTTTCTGGGGCCCTTTAGTCAACTAAATCTTCTGACATTTGTGATTAAAATTTAATTAATATCAAATCCATGAATAAAAAGTGGAAAAATGATGAGCTGTTCAAGTTAATTCTTCAAGGCAATTCTTTGTAATTGATTTTAATAGAGGCACTGATGGTAGCTGTAACCTTGTAATTTTCAGGGATTATTATTTTTTGAGCTCCTTAACTGAAATTCCTGATAATTATAACCGGCCTAGAAATTAATTAATAAATAAAAATGAAAAAACATCCAGCTGTAATTCAGTCACAATGTGAAAATGATTGTACAGTAATTTAGTGACCAGTATTAGTTACAGACTCAAGGGGCTTTTGATGGCCACAGAGACCACAATCCATAATTGGATATTTATTGTTTAGGTGTGAAAACCCTACAATTCCTTGAGGCTTTATTTCTGTGAGTATAAATCAGCTTTTCGATGGGCACCTTTAATATTTTTATTATTTTGAGCAGCTGTTGTTGCTGCCTGTGGAGATTAGGTGAATCACTAACTGCAGGACAGAAATGGTTTATGCAGCGCAAGTAAGCAGGCAACAGCATGCATTCTGCAGTAACATCTGTGTCTCTCATTTCAGCTTCCATTCTAACACATAATACTTCTTTTAGCAAATCAAACTGTGATTGCAAAGACTGTATAATATGAACAATGTGGATAAGGTGATGAGTCAGAACTACAGTTGATGTTTTATTTCAAAAGCTTATTAGTGCGAAGACATTTAAATAGGATATTTGGTAAATGCCACAATCTTGGTTTTTGTGCTTATACAGGGATGCTGAAATAATAGTGTCATTATTGCTTGCTTTTGTGGAGCTGAGGCTGAGGGACTATGTTAGGAACCAACATGTCCATACAGTCCAAGAACTTGCTGGGTGACACTGTAACACTGCTGGTAAACCCCCTTTATTTAGCTGTTTTTTGCTATTTAACTAAACAGTGCTGGCTTTGCTTACGGCTTTGAACAGTGTGTCCTATCTAGCAAGATGTATCACATTACGGTCAATCTGGCTTCAAGGTGCGTTGGTGAACGAATCAAAATGAAGGGTTAACCACATCCAATCTGCTAAAAATTCAAGTAAACCACATGAGATATTGTAAAAGAGGGAGGACAAGGTGTATCAGGAATCCAATGTTTTAGATTAGCCTGGGAAAAGAAATCAATCTCCAGGCAACAAAGTGGGACCAGTAGATAAGGCGAACATCTAGGAACCAGCAGTCAATATAAATATTGAAAAGTGGTCTATCTATGATAAAATCTCTTGATTGGGGAAGAGGCAAACAAAGCAAAAAGAATGTGCAAAGGGAAGAATAACAGAAAAAGGATAGAGAATAAAATTTGAAAGGGCCTAAGCGAATGACTCTTTCAGAGTGCTGGCTCAGGTATGATAGGCTAAATGATCATCCTGTACTTTGTAAAATTCAATGATTTTGATTCAATGGCCTGAATTTTTCAGGCAGTGGGCAGGCTCGGTGGGAGCGGGTGGGGGCAGTAACGGAGCCAATCACCACCCACGATTAGCTCTGCGCTGGCATTTTACACGAGCGGGCCAATTAAGGCCAGCCCAGCGTGATATGAGAGCTGTAGTGCTCAGAACTACCTGTGCGGTCGGGGGTAGGAGGGAGAGTTGGGGCCAGCGCTTCAATCTCCCTGAGGCACGGAGCTGCCTCAGGGAGATTGAATCGATGTTGGAATAGTTAAATAAATAGTTGAAAATTTTTTTTAAACATGTTTTGTCTCATGTTACTGTGTGACATGAGATGGGACATGTTTTTATATTTAGGAAAATATTTTAATTTATTTAATAAAAGCTTTAGGAAACCTCATCCCGCTCACGGATGAGGTTTCCTAAAAAATGCAAAGGCTGCTTGGCCTTTTTGCCTGCCCACCAACCATAAGGTTGGACGGGCAGCATTACCAATGACATCAATTACTTTCTTAATGGCCTTAATAGGCTGTTCACATATCATCAAGTGTGCAGCTGACTCCAGTGCGCGCCCGCCAAATGAAATAGCGCGGGACTATGCGATGATGTCGGGACGTATGCCCAACGTCAGTGCGCGTCACCTTACGCGCTGGCGTGTCGGGCCCGCCCCCATGCACTGACTGAAAATTCCTGCCCAATGTCTGATTTTATGGTGATAAACATTGTGAAACTGGCAGCATTCATCATCATTACTGCTCTGAAACTGACAGCAACTTCCGGAGTCTGCATATGAGCAGCTAAATGGGAACACTAGAGGTTGCTATCAGTGATTCAATGCTTCTCTATTGCATGCTCTGTTGAAGACTGTGCAGACTGCAATAAATTAGAAATCACTGAACTGATGAGAACTTGCCTTTTACAATATTAGTCTCACTGTAAAACCCTTGAGAAAGTTATACCTTGTTAGGTGAAGTGCCATGGAATTATAATGGCATGCTAAATTCACAATTACTACTGAAGGTTTTCTTGGCCCTGAAAAACTAGTCTTATATTTGTGGAACATCAAATTTTCCCATTACAGTGAAAAAATACTTTAATTTTTAATAAAGTTTTTGACATTTCAGCTTCTACTTTAATACCATATGCATGTCCCAAACATTATTCGCTCTCTATAAAATTTAATTAAAAGTGAAGGATAATCAGTGCATTTTACTTCCTGGGTTGCTGTCTGTGAGATTACTGTATTGTGATTGGCTGTTTACACTGCTTTATGTCATTACTGTTGTTGGACAATGGGTGATCCCTTTGATTTGGTGCCAGATTCAAATTAATGTCAGGAAAGGTGATATCCATAACACCAAGATCGCTAGATCTTTATGCACATCTATTTTTGAAGTTAGCATTGAGCACCAAGGCGTTAGTGTTGACCATGAAATCTTGGCCATTTTGTATTGTTGAATGCCAGAGCATAAGCTACATCTATGATTCTCCACATAGTTATAAGAATCCATCTGATCTATATGACCTTGATATTTTACAGTGGAAAAATAGGTGAAAATGTTTACACCTATTAGGTGTCCTCCAAATCTTTTATTTTCTCATGAAAAAAGCCTTGACCTGTTCAATTTTCCCCAATAGTTGGAATCTCCCAGTTCCCATACTTCCTGATTGTTTTCACACTTTCTCCCGTGCTTCATGTCCTTTTTATAGTATGGAGATCACAACGACGCACAGTAGTCTAAATGTGTCCCATATAAGTTGAACATAACTTCAGTACTTTTGAATCCCATACCCTCAGCAATACACCCCAGTGCATGTTTGTTAGCATTTCTAATTGTTTTGCTGACTTGTAATGCTGCTTTTAATGGTTTGTTCTCCTACATTCCCAGACACATTTGCTCTTCTGCCCCATTCAGTTTTTATTTTATAAGCGATGTTTCTATTATTCCTACCCAAAGTGTATCACCTCATATTTCACTATGTTAAAGTTCATTTGCTAGTTAACTGCCCAGCCTGCAAATTTTCTAACATCTTCTGGTATTATTGTTAATGTTAGCTATAACCTGTAGTTTGGTATAATTTGCAAATTTTGATATTGAATTACTTGTTCCATAGTTCAAATCATTATTGTAAATTATTAATAACAGTGGCCCCAGTACTGATCCTTGTGGAACACTGCCTTCTTAATTCCTCCAAGTATAACTGATAATATTAAATTTCTGATGTACATTGAAGTTAATACCCAAATCCATCTTCTACAGTTGAGATAAATGGTAAACAATGGCATAAGTCACAAGCTTTTGGGTGATTTGGTCATCACTCCCACATAAGCATTTGAATCACATGGGGAACAAAAATCTTCTACTTGCTAAAGATGCTGTAGGGGGCAATGCTGCAGTTCCAAATACATTTGAATTTAATCTAGTGCTATAATTGAAAGTACGTCAAAGAGGAATGTCCACTGTCTATATGCATTAAGCACTGGGGACCTAACCCTCTCAACTTGCTTAGCTAATTGATGCCGGCTTATTTATTTAATATGATGGTTGGCAGTTATGTCATTGCAGTTTGGCTTGCAGCAAATGCACAAAGTATTAGTAATATTGTCATTGCATTAAGGCCTTAAGGCAAGTACTATCTTTCGCATGCTTGAGATGCTAATCGAGGGTGTTGAAGGGGCATTATGTCCCAAGGTGCATTTCAGATATGAGGGACATTGAAAACAGATTGGGTGTAGCAAAATTGTAAATGTTCTTTTACCAATAGGCTTAAAGTTCTACATACAGCTATTGCACAGAGGAAACAAGCTTCCCTGCAGGAGATTGCACATGTGGTTCTTCAAAACATGTTACTGATATGTATTGTTTTTATATATTGTTAAAGGAACATTAGAAGACCCCCCCACCCCTTTGATAGAAGTAAACATATTTCATAATTATGCTCCAGGATCGCCTTTCATTCTTAATGTCAAATCCAAAGAGAATGAAATATAAATTTGCCTTGGGTGGTAGCGTAAATTAGGCAATAGTGAATTGTTAGGTCATTTTACACTTTGATTTTCTTTTTGATTAGAATCATAGAATGGTACAGCACGGAAATAGGGCATTCAGCTCACTATGCCCGTGCCGGCTCTTTGAAAGAGGCACCCAATTAGTCCCATTCCTCATAGCTCAGAAAACATTTCCCCTTCAAGCATTGAAAGTTGTTACTAAATCTGCTTCGATAATACAAGCAGTGCATTTCAGATCACAAAAACTTCCTGCATAAAAACAGAATTCTTCTGACATTGTCTCTGGTTCCTTTGACAATTACTTTAAATCAGTGTCCTTTAGTTACTGACCCTTCTGCCACTGGAAACAGTTTCTCCTTATTTACTCTATCAAAACACCTCAAGATTTTAAACACCGCTATCAAATTGTCTCTTAACCTACTCTGCTCAAAGGAGAACAACCCCAGCTTCTTCACTCTCTCTACATAACTGAAGTCCCTCATCCCTTGTACCATCTAATAATCATCCATTTATTAACTTATATTCCTAAGTAATGATTAATTTTGTCCCAGATTACTGTCTGTAAAAGTTTCCCCACTCTCAACGTTAAGCTGACTGGCTCATGGTTTCTGAGTTTATCCTGCTTCCCTTTTTTGAACAGGGATGTGATATCTATAATCCTTTATTCCTCTGGCACTGCTCCCATATTTAGGAACAATTGAAAGATTGTGGCCAGAGCCTCTGCTATCTCTCCCCTTACTTACCTCAGCAAATGCAGACTGAGTGACTTTTCTACTTTGAGCACTGTTAACCTTTTAAATACCTCCCCTTTATCTATTTAATCCCATCTGTTTCTCTTCTACCTCCTCACTTAAAGTGAAATTGGCAGTATTCTCTTCATTAGTGGAGACAGATGTGAAGTACCTCAGCAAGGCCCTCTGCCTCCACAGAATTTTTTTTGGTCCTTAATGGATGCCAAACTTTCTTTAACTGCCCTTTTATTATTTGTAATTTTTTAGAAGAACTTTGGGTTCTCTTTCATACTAACTGCTAATTTATTCTCATACATTCACTTCGCCTCTCTTATTTTCGCTTTCATTCTCCTCTAGATTTTCTGAGTTCAACTTGGTTCTCCATTCTCTTCTGGCATTTATCATTAGCCTTTTTGTTATGCCTCATTTTAACCTCTGTATCATTTGTCATCCAGGGATCTCTAGCTTTGGATTTTTCCATACCACCTTGTAGCAATGTGTCCAACCTGTACTCAAACTGCCTCCTCTTTGAAAGTCTCCCATTTCTCATTCACTGTTTTATTAGCTAATCTTTGATTCCAATCTACTTGAGCCAGATCCCCGTCAACTCACTGAAATTAGGAAGCATGTTCAGGTAAGTAGAAAAGAAAACTGAATGGAGTGCTGAATGGGTTTCTGATTTTTATTGCCCATTTCACACTACTGTCCACGACAAAGTTTGTTTTACCTATTGCTGCTTTGCTTGCATTGACCTGGGTCAACTAACTATAGACAGCGCTTAAATAAAAACAAAAAAACTGTGGATGCTGGAAATCCAAAACAAAAACAGAATTACCTGGAAAAACTCAGCAGGTCTGGCAGCATCGGCGGAGAAGAAAAGAGTTGACGTTTCGAGTCCTCATGACCCTTCGACAGAACTTGAGTGAATTCAAGAAAGGGGTGAAATATAAGCTGGTTTAAGATGTGTGGGGGGGGCAGTTTGGGTGGGGGGAGAGAAGTGGAGGGGGTTGGTGTGGTTGTAGGGACAAACAAGCAGTAGTAGAAGCAGATCATCAAAAGATCAAGACATCTTTTGATGATCTGCTTCTATTACTGCTTGTTTGTCCCTACAACCACACCAACCCCCTCCACTTCTCTCCCCCCACCCAAACCACCCCCCCCCAACACTCCCCCACACACACCTTAAACCAGCTTATATTTCACCCCTTTCTTGGATTCACTCAAGTTCTGTCGAAGGGTCATGAGGACTCGAAACGTCAATTCTTTTCTTCTCCGCTGATGCTGCCAGACCTGCTGAGTTTTTCCAGGTAATTCTGTTTTTGTTATAGACGTTGCTTCTCTGCTTTTGTTTGAAAATTAAAGCATCATTGCACATGCACAGGAATGTAGTGACTGTGTGCTTCGTCATGTATACAGGTCTGCACGTGAAGCTCAGTGTCAGTGGAAAGCAAAGCATCTACAGCCTGCTTTACTTTGCCATAGATGATTAATCTGTCTACTGCCATAAGTCTACCAGCCCCTGGAATTTGAACACACTCCATGTGAAGTCACATTGTGTCTTAAATTCTGGGACAGTCTCGGCTCCAGCTGTTATACTGTTATCCCTCAGCTGAGCCACCTGGAGTTATGGTACAGCTGAATCAGAAGGTGATTTAATAGCTTCCACTATAATTTCCCTGTCAAATGGCACAATTATGGGTGTAAATTCAGAAACAAAATTCTAATTTAACAGAGCATTAAGCTGTGCGATAAGCTTTAGCCGAACAAACAACAGCACTTCTGACCGACAAGATATTTGAAACAGCATTAGTTAGCCAATCTTGAACAGCCAAGCTGTTCAATGACCTCCAGTTTACACCATAGAGGTATATGGTTGCCCAACAGTTTATTACTTGGAAGCTGGGGTGTAAATATTTTTGGTGTGTTTTAAATAAACAAAATTCTGCCATTCACTCATCAGTTAATTGGATCTCAATTTCACATTGCCAGGAGTTATTAGACGTCTAGCCCTTAACCATTAGGTATAAGTTTAGACCTTACAATTAAAATTGTCCCTATTTCTATCCTTCAACTCCACAGTGTAAATTTGTCAGTAGACAAACCAAATGTAACTCCCTACCTTTGGTATGGAGAATTCCCTAAAACATAAACAAAATCAAGCTATGCAGGCCTCCTGAAAACTGAAGCTATGTTGGTCTTTCCAAAATTAGATCTAAACTAGCACTGAGCCACTCCTGAAAAAAAATTCAAAGACAAACCTTGCAGAAAAGTCTCTTGGGCCTGTAACTAGAACATGAGTGTTCAGATTAAATTCAGCATTTCTGACTTGACCTGCTGGTAATCTGCTTCCCTCTTGATCAGTGACAGATGGTAAGAGGGGGAGAAGCTTTCTGCAGGCTGCCTGCTTCCCGCCTAAAAATCAGGAGACTGATAGTTGAAAATCTGGTGAGGACAATGTTCACCCACTATTCAACCCGAATCAACTCTCCAGCAGGCCTTTAAATGGGCTACCAGTACTCCCATCCAAAACAGGCAAGGAGCCTGTTTAAATATGCAAATCAGGGTCCTACATCTGTAGTTGGACTTCCATTGCAACTTTCAAAGAGAAATGGTCAAAGATTGTATGATATCTATCATTCCCACTTTTACCATTGTGATGCCTATTTGATAGTCCTTTAAGGGAGCCCCAGAAGCCTCTCCTAAATGTTAATTTTTCAATTTTGTTGAAGGTATTTGTGGGGTCAGCTGGAGTAGGACTGTCCCTCCAGGCGCTAAAAAATATCTACCAGCTCACTGCTGGCTTGGTCTTACATAGCAGTCACCTGGTTGGCTGACTGTGCAATAACTTCTGATATTGCTTGTGAATAGATTGAGCTCACTGTGTGAAAAATGTGAATCAGGACCAAACTTGGAAGTGATTCAAAACTTCCAACTGCTACATTAGGCAGTCACTGTGAATGCACTGCTGATTTCACACTCTTTCAGCACCCAACACAAAAGTCTCCTTCAGAGAGATTAGAATTCGACTTTGCTAGCAGAATAAAATGAGCAGTAGCAGTTTTGCCCGTTGTTATACACCTCATAGTCAGTAACATTTGTCGCAAGTGCCAGGCAATGACCATCTTCAACAAGAGAGAATCTGACCATCTCCCCTTGACATTCAATAGCACTACAATCGCTGATGAAATCTATAAAAGCAGACCACTTTATTCTAAGTCAGGATGGTGTGTGATTTGATGGGGAACTTGCAAGTAGCAAGTAGTGGTATTCCCTTGTTTACCTGAATGGCACCTGACACACTATTTACAAGATGCAATGCCACAACCTGCCAAGACTTCTTCGATAACACCTTCCAAACCCATGACCTTTACCACCCAAAAGAACAAGGGAACACCACTACCTGCAAGTTCTCCATCAAGTCACACACTATCCTGATTTAGAGTCATACTGACTTTTCTTCACTGTCACTGGGTCAAAATCCTGGAACTCCCTTTCAAACAGCACTGTGGGTGTACCTACACCATAAGGACGGCAGCTGTAGATGGCTTGCCACTACCTTTTCAAAGGAACATGGGCCGTAAATGCTGGCCTTGCCATCAATGGCCACATTCCATGAACAAATGTTAAAAAAATCCATCAAAGGGAAATCTGAAAGCATGTATAACTTTACCATCTGTTTCGTGCTACCATTAAAGTTAACTTTCACCCCAAATGTCTCCCCTTACTCATATTATAGAAATAATGCTTTTTGATTCATATCTAGAATTAGCCCTTCCTAGTCTCAGATGTTACTTGAGCATTAATCATGGGTTGTAGTGCTAATGATTAGGATGATGTAAAATTTAATCCATTTTCCTGGCTCATGAATGCACTCATCATTCCAATTACCTGAGGTCATTTAAATTACCCCATTTAACAAACTATATTTCACATTTTAACACTTTTTCTGAGAAGAACAATGTCAGCACCATGAAAATTAATCCTCTTGCAAGCAGCTTCACAAAATAATTTAAAGATCAAAACTGTCTACCGAAGATGTTCCTTTTCCACTGTCAAAGTATGTACATCTTTCCTTTAAACAGTGGATTAACACATTACATAGAACAGCTGGGCTCCCTCAACCAGAAGAACTGAACTGGTTGCTTATTTCATTGCTGGTTTTGGGACCTTGCTGATCGCTGAGTTTTTGTGAGGTTCAATTGCCGACTTTGGAGGAATTCCAGATAAAATTGCCATTTCTGCCATTTTGGAGATTTTCTGTGGAATTTGCAAATGCAACTGAGCAATAAAGTGCCTTCCATAATATTGAAAGATGAAAATTATAATGACAAAGACCAGTTTTTCAGGGTTGGAGTTTTAAAAAGGCTGTATACACACGCAAAGTACATCTGATCACACATGACAAAGGCAAAATAAGGCACATTTGTGCAAGTGTGCTTTATTTCCATTTTGTTCAGCCAGAATGTCTTTTTTAAAATTATTTTCTCCCAGCTGATTTTCCTATGGCTAACATCTGATCACTCATTAGGAGGCTGAATTTTTTCTCCCGATTTGGGAGCACAGAGTCAGGAAAATTTTGCAAACATGACTTGGGGAAAGTGCCCCGAATCTTTGGATTTTCATTCCGGTGCGGGGGGGGGGGGGTAGGTGTGGTTTGGGAGGGTAGGAGGTATTAATGGGAGTTGGGCCTGCCGGACCCAGAAACATTGCAGAGGCAGCCACAAGGGCTGCTGGGTGCCCAGTTGGGCTGGTTGAAAGGCCTGCCTCGGTGCTCTGGAACTTTGTCCCTGTTACAATAAAAACAAGGAAACAAAAATCAGCCCTCCAGCCTTCACCCCTCATACCCACTCACACATCCACACACCCTCCATGTCCCATCCATGCCAACTCATGCCACCTCATGGCCTCGACTCACCCTCCATACCAACCTTTTCCCCTCTACCCACCCCCATGTTCCTTTATCGCCCACTCATGTCAACCCCTGACCCCTCACTCATTCACATGGACATTTATAGCCCCATGCCAACTTAATGCTAGCTCATGCTAACCCATGAACCTCACCCATCACTCTTTGCACTTACACCCTTAAACCCATACAGTATCTATCTTGCACAGACCTCAGGAGCCATGGTGAAATGAAATGAGATAAAGTTCTTAGTGTCGATTGCAGACCACTTCTTTTTAAACATTCTCATCATTTTAAACATTCCCTACCCTTCTAGCTTCTCATCTTGAATCATTGTGCAGATTCATACCTTTACATTCAACTTTGCCAGAGTTCATACACATTCCAGTAATAGTCACATTACTAATTAGTCTTGATCAATAAACTATTGGCTGACTAAGAAATATTTTAATACGTTTTTTATCTCTTTCCCTCATTTTTCCTTTCTCCACTGGATTTCCAATGCTTTCTATTTTCTCAGTATATTTCTTGCTACTCAGAAACAACAGCAATAAGAACTTGTATTTATGTAGCACCTTTAATATAGTAAGATGTACCTAGCTGCTGCACACAAACATTATCAAACAAAATTTGAATCTAAGCCACATAAGAAGATATTAGGGCAGATGTCAAAAAGCTTGGTTTAAGAGGTACATTTTAAGGAGCATCCTAAAGGAGGAAGGAGAGGTAGCACCTCCTTGCTATGAAAGGTTAGACCGTGTGGTGCCTAATGTGATGTCGACAGCATTTGGTCAAGGTGGGCGTGGACGGGCCTAGCATCTTTCTGTGAGTATTCGTCAGCAGCGCTGGGTGAGGAGACACTGGAGCCATGCAACATCCCACTCTGGTTGGGGTGGGCCGCCTGCGAAGAGAGTTCAGGTACAATGAGCACTAGGATAAGAATGCACATGATGCCGCTGAGTGGGTGAGGACTGGCAGCGAGCCGGCACAGTTAGCATTCTCAGCCACTTCAAGCAGGAAGCCCTAGATCTGGAGAGGTGCCATGTGCCCAGGTCTGCTGGTCTCAGTGAGGCTGGGGTGCCACAGGCAGGTATGTTTGCCCAGCATTGAGGTCACCATTGTTCCCCCAAAAGCCAAGGCAGTGCTGAATGTTCAGTGTTTGAAATTTTCAACATGGCTTAACCATTGGTTATGGAAGGATTGGAGCATAATGATGCAGATTGACACTGTCTCCACGTTAACTGATCCACTGTCTTTGTTCTCTTTTCAGCATCATCAGAGCAGGGCCTGGAGGAGGAGCAGCAGAAGCCCCCTTTCACACCTGAGGGCCCTGAAATCTCACCAACGTCACACCATCTTTGCAAGGCAGGCACCAGCACAGATACTAGCACATCGGTGGGAATTAGAACAGGCTAATGTCCCGGGGCACAGCAGTGAGGGCACTTCACAGTCACTAGAGGAGCTGGCAGAGACAGAGAGTGCCTATGGTGCCAGCAATCGGAGGACTGCAGGGGACCTGGCACATGCTCAGTCAGTGCCTGATGATGTTCCTCTGGAGTCGTCTGCGATGCAACAAACGCAGGAAATACGGCTGGTTTTGCAGGAGCATCTGGTGGAGATACATGAGGCTATGCTTGGCTTGGTGTCCATGGTGGAGGAGTTATGTGTCTTCCATGGAGAGAGTGGTGACTCTCGTGGAGAGGCTCCTCCAGGAGACCACTCAGAGCTTCCTGGGAATGCGCTCGGATCTGCAAGCCCTCACATCAGCATTGACCTCAGCTGGTCAGTTCTAGAGTGGGAGATGGTGTGGGCACCAAGTTTTCTAGCTCGGTGCCCCTCCATCTACGCTGAGCAGGGAGGTCTGAAGCGACCTCACATTGGCGCAGGAGCTGCCTGTCGTCTCTGCAGGCTCCTATCAGGGTGCTCTGGATGAGGGCGACAGCTCTTCTGCCCCTCTGCCAGTGACCATTGCATCCAGTGAGGCTGTGATGACTGGGGAGATGCCATCTGTGGAACTGGCAGCTCCCTCCCAGGTGGGCCGGCGCAGGCTCCACGGGCCAGAGGATGACTGCCAAGGGGACAGCAGAGTGAGCTTGCTGTCTCAGATGCCAGCCCCAGCGAGGGGGCAGCACCAAGACGTAGCACTCGAAAACACAAACATAAGGCACCTTAGGCACACCACGGGTTTATCACTGGGGCTTTTGTGTTGGCCTGCAATGAGGTCTTTTATGAGTTGGTGTGATTTTTAACACCTTTTTCATTTTGTTTCATTAAGGTTCATTGGTTGCAATATTAAATTCAGACCTGTCACCATGGCTGAGTTGCCTCTTTTCTTCTGCAGGTGGATGGTTTCCAATAATGTAATGAGTGCTATGTGGAACATTCAGCTTTATTAACAAGGACCTTAGTTAATGTTCCTATCCAGGCAGATTTTGCACTTAGGTATTGAGTATGGAGCCTACAGCCCAGGCTCGTCCTGGAGATCCATCTGGGGTGTGCTAGCTGAAGGTTAATTGAATTAAACCCTCCTGGGTGTCCCTGCCTCCCTGGAGTATGTCTGGGTCAGCATCTACTCCCTCTGCATTTCGCTGTGCTTGGTCATCCTCGGACCACTGCTGGACTTATCGTGTGCAGCCGCAGCCACTGCATCTGCATCTTCATCATCCACTGCAACCCCCCTTTCCAGGACAAGATTGTGGAGAATGCAGCATGCAACCACTATCACCGAGACACAATCTGGGGAGTACTGGAGTGCATCCCCTGAATGGTCCAGGCATTGTAAGCGCATCTTGAGACCGATGGTTCTCTCTACCACAGCCCTTGTGGAGACGTGGCTCCTATTGCACTGCTGCTCAGCTTCTGTTCTTGGATGGCGGAGAAGCAGCATGAGCCACCTTCTGAGGGGTAGCCTTTGTCACCCAGCAGCCATCACCGAATCACACAGCTGCAGAAGCGGCCCTTTGGCCCATCAAGTCTGCACTGACACGTGAGAAAGACCTGACCTAGCTACCTTATCCCATTTAGCATCACTTGGCCCATAGCCTTGAATGTTATGATGTGCCAAGTGCTCATCCAGGTACTTTTTAAAGGATGTGAGGCAACCTGCCTCCACCACCCTCCCAGGCAATGCATTCCAGACCGTCACCACTCTCTGGGTAAAAAAGGTTTTTCATCACATCCTCCCTAAACCTCCTGTCCCTCACCTTGAACTTATGCCCCCTTGTGACTGACCCTTCAACTAAGGGGAACAGCTGCTCCTTATCCACCCTGTCCATGCCCCTCATAATCTTGTACACCTCGATCAGGTCGCCCCTCAGTCTTCTCTGCTCCAACAAGAACAACCCAAGTCTATCCAACCTCTCTTCATAACTTAAATATTTCTTCCCAGGCAACATCCTGGTGAATCCCCTCTGCACCCCCTCCAGTGCAATCACATCCTTCCTATAATGTGGCGGCCAGAACTGCACACAGTACTCCAGCTGTGGCCTCACCGAGGTTCAATATAACTCCAACATGACCTCCCTACTTTTGTAATCTATGCCTCGATTGATAAAGGCAAGTGTCCCATATGCCTTTTTCACCACCCCACTAACACGCCCCTCCGCCTTCAGAGATCTATGGACACACACGCCAAGGTCCCTTTGTTCCTCAGAACTTCCTAGTGTCATGCCGTTCATTGAATACTCCCTTGTCAAATGACTCCTTCCAAAGTGTAACACCTCACACTTTTCAGGGTTAAATTCCATCTGCCACTTATCTGCCCATTTGGCTATCCCGCCTATTATCTTCCTGTAGCCTAAGACATTCAACCTCACTGTTAACCACCTGGCCAATCTTTGTGTCATCCGCAAACTTACTAACCCTACCCCCCACATAGTCATCTATGTCGTTTTTATAAATGACAAATAATAGGGGGCCCAGAACAGATCCCTGTGCTACGCCACTGGACACCAGCTTCCAGTCACTAAAGCAGTCTTCTGTCATCACCCTCTGACTCTACAACTAAGCCAATTTTGAATCCACCTTATCAAATTACCCGGTATCCCATGTGCATTTGCCTTCTTTATAAGTCTCCCATGTGTGTCTTTGTCAAAGGCTTTGCTGAAATCCATATAAACTACATTAACTGCACTACCCTCATCTACACACCTGGTCACCTCCTCAAAAAATTCAATCTAATTTATTAGGCATGACCTCCTCTGACAAAGCCATGCTGACTGTCTCTGATCAAACCTTACCTCTCCAAGTGGAGATAGATTCTCTCCTTCAGAATTTTCTCCAATAGTTTCCCTACCACTGACATGAGACTCACTGGTCTGTAGTTCCCTGGCTTATCTCTATAACCCTTCTTAAATAATGGAATCACATTAGCTGTTCTCCAGTCCTCTGGCACCTCCCCCGTGACCAGAGAGGAATTAAAAATTTGGGCCAGAGTCCCTTCGATCACCTCCCTTGTCTCCCTCAGCAGTCTGGAACACAAATCATCCGGACCTGGAGATTTGTCCACTTTTAAGCCTGCCAACACCTCCAATACCTTGTCACTCCCTGTACCAATTTGCTCAAGAACCTCGCAGTCTCTCTCCCCAAGTTCCACACCTTCATCCTCATTCTCTTGGGTGAAGACGGATGTGAAGTGTTCATTCAACACTCTACCAATGTCCTCTGGCTCCACCCATTGATTGCCCCCTTGGTCCCTAATGGGCCCTACTCTTTCCCTGGTTATCCTCTTCTCATTGATATACTTATAGAAAATTTCTCATATGCCCTCTTTGCTTTCCTAATTACTTACTTAAGCTCCACCCTGCACTTTCTGTACTCCACTAATGCCTCCACTGATTTGCTCCCCTTGTACTTGCTAAAAGCCTCTCTTTTCCTTCTCATCGTATTCTGAATATCTCTGGTCATTCATGGTTCTCTGGGCTTGTAACTCCTTCCTATCACCCTGGAGGTAACATGTTGAGCCTGTACCCTCCCCATTTCCTTTTTGAACGCCCCCACTGCTCTTCTGTAGATCTCCCCACAAGTTACTGTTGCCAGTCTACCTTGGCCAGATCCTGCCCTATTTAATAAAATCTGCTCTCTTTCAATCCAAAACATTTTTTTGCAACTTGTCTATTTCTTTGTCCATAACAAACTTAAATTGTACCATGTTGTGGTTGCTATCACTAAAATGCTTCCCCACCACCACCTCAGCCACCTGTCTGGCTTCATTCCCCAGAATTATGTCCAGCAATGCACTGTCCCTTGTTGGACCCTCTACATATTGACCTAAAAAGTTCTCCTGTACACATTTCAAGAAATCCACCCCATCCAAGCCCTTAACAATTATCCCAATTAATTTTGGGAAAGTTGAAATCACCTAATATAATTACCCTATTGTTATTGTTTTTACACACCTCCACAAATTGTGCAGATGTTTGCTCCTCAATCTCCAACTGACTATCTGGGGGTCTATAATAAACACCAAACAATGTGGCTGCCCCTTTTTTATTCCTAAACTCTACCCACAAAGCTTCATTCGATGCCCCCTCCAAGATATCATCTCTCCTTACTGCAGTAACTGACTCCTTAACTAATAATGCAATGCCTCCTCCTCTTTTACCCCCTCCCCGTCTCACCTAAAGATTCTATACCCCGGAATGTTGAGCTGCTAATCCATCGATCCAGCTGGGATGGAGCACTGAAGAGGCCCAGTACTTGGGAGTATCTGAGGATGTAGGCATCGTGGGAGCAGCCTGGGTACCTTGCACAGACTTGTAGAATCTGCATCCTGTGATCACACACAATCAGCACGTTCATGGAGTGGAAGCCCTTCCTGCTGACGAAGGCACCGGGCTCACCCACTGGCACCTTGATGGTCACATGTGTGCAGCCTATAGCACCCTGGACACGGGGGAAGCCAGCAATGGCCGTGAAGCCTCTGGCTCGCTCTGTCTGGCTGGCCTGGTCCCAGGCATAGTGGATGAGTGCCAATGCACGCCTGAACAGAGTGTCTGTGACTTGCTTGACACAGGTGTGGACAGCTGATTGGGAGACACCGCAAAGATGGCCCTCTGAGCCTTGGAAGGAGCCAGAGACACAGAAGTTGAGGGCAGCTGTGACCTTCAGAGCCACTGGCATAGGGTATCCATCCACACAGTCCATGGAGATCTCAGGCCCAATCAGCTGACAAATATAGTTGACTGTCTCCCTTGAGGGACGGAGCCTCCCTCCGCATTGTGCCTCAGAGATATTGAGGTAGCTGCTTCGCCACCTGTATACCCTGGCAGCAGGATGGTGGCATTTTCTGTGGCCCCTTCAGCCTTGGTCCACCTCTTGGCCCTGTGCCCCTTGTGCCTGACCTCGCAAAGTTGGCTCCCCTGGAGGCTGAATGTGCAGTCCTGGCCTCCTCCCCCTTCTAGCCCTCCCTTCCTTCTTAGAGGAGGTGCCTCCAGTGGAGTGTTCAGCTGCTGTTCCTAGGCTAAGTGAAGGCTTCCTGAAACCTGCAGGCACAAAATAGATTCCTCACTGCAGAGCGCTGACCTGAAGCTTGTGAGTCCATTCCAAGCAGCTGGTATGTGTTTTGAAGTATTGCAGATCATACAGGCAATCATCAATAGCTTTGAAACATCAATAATTGAGAGAGCACACTCGCAACCCCACTGAGCCCTCTTATCCCGCCCGTGGACGAGGTTTATACAAATGTGTCCTTCCCGCCTGCCCATTGCGCCTGTGCGCCAACCCGAAGATTGCACTGGCGCCGAAAAATCACCATCGATTGGTGCCGCAAGAGCGTTAAGGGGCTGGTTAATTAATGGCGGGCGCGCATCGGAGATCAACGCGTGCCCATCCAATGAAGCATTGCCATGGCGCGCGGTGACGTCAGGACACTTGCCTGACATCATCGCGCATCATTTTACGCATGTGCGTGAGGGGCCTGCTCCCGCACGCCATAGGGAAAATTCTGCCCATTAAATACATTTAAGGGGAAGCAAGACAAACGCATGAGAAAGAAATAGAAGGATAAAGTGATAGGATTAGATGAAGAGGGATGGGAGCTGGCTCATGTGGAGCATCAAAATCTACTTAGACCAGTTGGGCTGAATGACCTGTTTCTGACCAGTAGACCCTATAAAACACTATTTAACTAGATACTTCCGTTTCCTATATCTAATTAATTTTCCAATACTTCCTATCACCGAGAAGTTACAGACCATATAGTTTCAAGCTTCAAACTTTCTTTCAATGCATTTTTCTTGACTAGATCCCAGAAACTTTCAATTTTGTATTTTTTAAGTCTTTTTGGTCTTTCTCTGATTTTCTGCAGAATCTCTACACTTTTTACATAATGTGGATGATTTTAACTCCCTCTGCCTGACATAGAAGGGACAGTTGTAGTCTAAAAATATTACAGGGTCACTTATCACCTTGTTTACACTGGTGCTCTGGCTGCCACCACCTTGGGTAGAATACTGAGAAGGGTAGTTGAAGTACCTGCCTGTTTCAGATGGGAGGCCACTTGTAATATGTAAATCAGTGTCCTATGGCATGTCAAGAACCCCAATTGTAACCCTGAGGTACAAATGGGCAGAGCACGCACAGTTCATGTTGTGATGGATGGCAAACTGCCATAAGTTGATTGTGAGCTGTCATGGTCAAAATAGTACTGAAATCAGTATTTTTAAGTAATTGGTCAACTTTAATGATCCTTTGCTTCCATAATGGGATGTTCATAGACAGGATAAGTCACTGGTGTTGATTGCCTGACTAGAGCTCCCATCCAGTGATCCTGATTGCTGGTAATGTAAGATCACAGAACAAGGCCACAGTAAGATAAATGTGATTTTATATTGATTACATTATATATGATGGAAAATATTAAATAGAAAACACCTTTGCATAAATACATCTTTCTTTGCAAACTGAACACAATTTAATGCTTCTGTGTGTTATCAGACATTACCAACAAATTGATTCTGTATTTCATAATTGTTTCAATCTTGACCCTAGAAGAAGTTAAGCTCGCCAACAAAAGAATATTTATTACGTGACGTGCACATTTTAGATTCATCTTCATGGTCGATAACAGGCTGGTTAACCAGTGAGCTAACTCCACATATTCCTGTAGAACGCTTTGTTACCCTTTGCCTTCCTTACACCGGGAGGAATTCCATGCAGAATAGCCATCTTTCTAGTTTACATGGGCACAATGGGTTGAATGGCCTCCTTCTGTGCTGTGACAATTTTGAGTCTATGTTTAGGCTGGTTAAATAGTGTTTTTAGTTCCTGATAATGGTAGGAATAGAAATCTTGGAGTGAAATAAAAGCAATCAAAAATACATAAAAAGTGAAAACCTTGAAAAAAACAAATTAAATGCAATGAAAACAATCCAAATTGCAACCTCCTGACCCTAGCCTCACCCTGCCATCAAAACTCCCGATTCTCCATTCTGGCAAACACACAGAGGAATTTATTCTGTTCTTTCAAGAAAGAATCCTCTTTTCTATCCATAGTGGCAGAAATCACATGACCAGCAAGAGCAGCTTTAGCACCTTTGTGTAAATTAAATGCCTTTCCACTGTAATAACGATTCTGTTTATCGGCTTGGATGGACAACACTTTAGGGGTCATTCTCAATGGCAGATCTACAGTTCATTTATTGGCTTCAGCATTAACTCACCGCAGGTGATCTTCCAAAACTCTAAACTACTGCTGAAAAGAAGTATTTATTTTTTCCATAGAATCATAAATGTTGGGGGAGCCTACCAAGGAAATGAATATTACACAAAGTTCAGTGTGAACTTTTACAAAAGTTGATTATTATAATTAACTACGAGACATGTTGTTTGCTGTAATAGTGGGAGGATTAATAGGCATTCTGCTAAAAAACTGATTAGCTGTTTTCTTCAGCTGTAGAATGTTCTGGTTAATTGCAGACTTGAATTTGTTATTCCATGTTACCTGTAAAGTGACTCATTAGTAAATTATGTGCACGAATGATGGTCACAATCTTATTTTAGTAGTGGATAAAATGCAAAGGAGTCAATTAAGGAATCTTTGCAGTCTCCCCTTAATATCCACTTGTGCTCTAACGAAGACTGCAGTCTTTACAAATACTGTGTTGCTTGGCCTAAACAGCCAAGTGGTTATGGTACTGGGTTTGGAACCCCAAGATCAAGAGTTCAAATCTCACAATGGTAAACTATGAAACAACGTAACTTCATCTGAAACAGATGGAAACAGGTTTACTCAAAAGAGTATCAAGAGTTCAAATCTCACAATGGCAAACTATGAAACAATGTAACTTCATCTGAAACAGATGGAAACAGGTTTACTCAAAAGAGTATCAAGAGTTCAAATCTCACAATGGGAAACAATGTGACTTCATCTGAAACAGATGGGAACGGGTTTGTACTCGAAAGAGTTACAAAACCAAAAAAGAGCTTGGCCTAAATAGCCAAGTGGTTATGGTACTGGGTTTGTAACCCCCAGATCAAGAGTTCAAATCTCACAATGGCAAACTATGAAACAATGTAACTTCATCTGAAACAGATGGAAACAGGTTTACTCAAAAGAGTATCAAGAGTTCAAATCTCACAATGGCAAACTATGAAACAATGTAACTTCATCTGAAACAGATGGAAACAGGTTTACTCAAAAGAGTATCAAGAGTTCAAATCTCACAATGGCAAACTATGAAACAATGTAACTTCATCTGAAACAGATGGAAACAGGTTTACTCAAAAAAAAGAGTATCAAGAGTTCAATGCACTTCAGCCCCACGCTCCTGATCTATGGGCACCCGGTGCGGAAGGGGGTCGGGAAGGAGGAGGACCTCCTCGTGAACCTGCTCCTGGGCCTGGCCAAGTTGGCCATTAACAGGTCCAGGCAGCGGGCGATCGACGGGGGAGTCCCGCCCGATTGTTTGTCTCTCTTCCGCGGCTACGTTCGCTGCCGGATGTCCCTGGAGAAGGAGCACGCGGTGTCTGCTGGCACTCTCGAGGCCTTCCGTGCTCGGTGGGCACCGCGGGGACTGGGGTGTTTTGTTGACCCCTTTAATCACATTTTGATTTAAAGTTTGTAAGTTTCCTTTAAAACTTTGTTCTTGGTTTTACAGCTGACCTGAATTAGGGGCTGTGCCTGATTTTTCCCAATTTTGTTGATTTGGTTTTCATTTAAAAGATTATCAAGAGTTCAAATCTCACAATGGCAAAACTATCAAGAGTTCAAATCTCACAATGGCAAACTATTTAATTTCATCTGAAACAGATGGAAACGGGTTTGTACTCGAAAGAGTTACAAACATCTCATGTGATGTGTATCAAGAGTTCAAATCTCACAATGGCAAACTATGAAACAATGTAACTTCATCTGAGTAAACAGATGGAAACATGTTTGTACTCGAAAGAGTTACAAATACTGCGTTACTCCGGTACTGTGGTATCATGGAACCCAATCTGCTCGCTGTGTTTTCAGAACACGTTTATACCAGAACTTTACAGAAATTATACCACAATTATACTTTATATGCAAATGAACTTAGAAGAAACTTGCATGCAGCTCCCTCTGCTGGGTAATAACATAACATTCCAGTGCAATGGACATTGAGGAAATTCAGGGCTCATATTTTACTGGTGTCAGGTCAAATGTTTGTTTTCTCTTTTTAATTGTTCTTTTTAATCTGGTATAAAAATGGTAGGAGCACACAGTTCTGAAATACCCAATTCTATATTGGCATATTGACCTTGAGTGATTCCCAGTTGTCCTTGCTGGCAACTAAAACAGGCATTAGGCCCCTTGCCTATGTAATGAAAGGCCTAATGTCTGTTTTAGGACCCTCGGGGTAATAGGGCTGCACTGAGTAGAGCAGGCGCATTCATGTTTCGTTGGTGCGGTTGCTGCCAAGAAAGCTGCTACCAGCAAACAGGTAAGTACTTTGTTTAAAATATAGAGCCAGTAACAACAGAAACAGGTTCAACAGCATCCTGCCTGATGCCAGCTGCAATTGGCCCCCAGAATGAAAAAAGCAGTAAAAACTGGGAAATAAGAGCACTGGTCCGAACTGGTCTTGTATACCTTAAAATGAAACACCAGTAAAAACTGGGAAATAAGTACTGGTCTGAACTGGCTTTGTATAGCTTAAAATGGAACACCAGTAAAAACTGGGAAATAAGAATACTGGTCCGAACTGTTTTTTTTTTTCTTCTGACATCCTTCCCCTCCAGGATTTACCTGAGATACTGCCAACCAGGAAAGTGGCCAAAAATTCAATCCTCCAGCAGAGTGAGCTGCTGGTCAAGGCACGAAAGACTGGCAGTTTGCTTGGAATGTTTAAATAAGGTCTGAGATATAATTTAAGGTGGGCCTCAAGCCACTCATTTTGGGCATGTGCTGCCCAGTTTCAACTCTCTAGGGTTGAGTTTCTACTTTGGATGCATTCGATAATTCAGGCATGGGTTGCACCCAAAATTGTACCTGGTTTGAAAAGTGACTTTCTTTTTCCTCTGGAGTTTCTGCTCAAATTAATTTGTTTATAGTCAAACCCAAAATCTGCCATAAGCCAGCTCAATTGTACAATGTTTTAAAATGTAATGGCTTTTAAAAAACAATAGTTTCATAATATTCCTGGATATATTTAAGAGTGGTAACTTGGTGTAGTTTGATTAATACAGCTGAAAGTGGATTTACGGCTTCACAAAATTTAAGCATTTTAAATCAGTGTCAATCTACCACCTGCGAGTAACCTGATTTAAGATCATGACTGCTGGTTAGATTGGGACACAGTAGTCTGTTCCTTAGTAAATTTAAAAAATACATCAATTCACATACTTTCAAACCGTACCTGTTCATCTCCTTGCACCAAAAGATTCAACTTAATTTTTGGAGCCTCCTTGAAGGCCTGTAATCAAGCACAGTTCGAGGAAATTCCCAATGATGGTTAATTTGCCCTGTGGGCATGGCCAGTTTTGTGGTTGGGGCTTGCTTCCAGTGTGATGTTTTAAAAATAGTGCAAAAGATCGCAAAAATGCTTGTTGCTCTGAATGTAATTTGTGCTTAAATTTCTACTCACTGACCAACAATCTCCTATCAGGCCTCAGACCTGACATTCATAACTACATCTCACCTTTAGACACTGCTGCCAGCCCCACAACCACATTTCACATCTTGCACACACTGCCAGCTATTCAATAATGACAGCCACATCACCTAAGCATATAGTGCCACACTCACTGACACATATCACTCTCTTTTGGAGGAGAAGTTGGCTCATAACAGCAGTAGCTAACGAACAGGCACAGGCAATGGTTGCATGCCCTTACCCCAGTGGATGAGATGGTGCTTGCCATCATTGGAGTGGCCTTTGCTGAGGCTATGCCCAACAGTGGGGCTGTTACCATCAAAGATGATAGTATCCTCATACTGAATCGTCTTTCTCAAAGCCCACAACCTCTTCTGAATTACAAATGGTGTAGACATGCACCTCTTTCTTTCACCCCTCATTCCTTCATCACATCTCTAACCCTGTGCCTTCTTTTAGATACCAAGAACTGCCACCTGGCTAAGAAATGGTGGAAAAGCAATAGATAAAAGAGCAGGAAGATAGTGGTGAAGAAGAAACACTGTTGCTTGCTACCACACTCATAGCCACCAGCTCAGACACTAAAAATGTGTGTCATTTAGAGGATAGCTTAGGGGCAGGATCTGTATATGGTGAGACATTGGCAACAAGTGGTCTGCAAGCAGAGCAAGGGGAAAGGGTAGCACAAGTGCCAGCTTGCCAGAGGGCAAAGTTGCACATGAGTTCTGTTGCAGTGGACTGAGGCAAGGACTTCAATATGCACACTGAATTGCTTGGTGCATTAGGCCTGGCAGAAAGCCAAAGGTCAACTTCAAAGAGTGTGGAGGAAACTGGCACCAACTTGGTAAAGGGTTTTGCACAGAACATAAAGCCCATCCTTCCCAGCGTGGCGGAAACTCCATTAGTGTACTTGTCGACCAAACCATGATGCACTGCCTGCTGACTTATGTCTCAGCTTCCATTGGAGCACAAGCAGAAGGCATGCAATGTCTGGGTGTTGTAGTGGAAGCTCAGACTGAAATCATACAAGGGCAGCTTCCTGCCTTGGACATTTGGACTGCTCCCATCATAGCTGTGGGCTTGCAGGGTATCACAGCAGTGTGGCAATTTGCCCTTTAACAGGCTACTAGGATTGCTGACACCTCAGGGGAGTGGCAGTGGTTCCATGGAGCATAAGCCTGCTGTCCTCACTCAGGATGACAGCCTTTGTTCTCCCACCCATGCTACTCTTGGTGGCAGGGGCTTTATTTATGGCTGAGGAAGCAGTAATAGTTTGATGTCGAGGTTAACAATCTATTCAATGGCTTCAGATGAAGAAGTGTGAATGGTTGTGATGCCACCAGGTGGCAAGGGCTGTGCCCTCACGAAACTAAGGCTGTGTCACATGCAGCAGACCACCACAAACGCTTTCCTGGCTGCGTACTGCAGAGCTCCTTCAAAATGGTTCAGGCAGCAAAAGTGCTGTTTAAGAGCACCAATAGTCACTCATTCACTCACTTTTCCAGAATCACTTCATCCAATTCAGCATCATGGGGAGTAGGAGCCTAACGCAACAAGCAATGGACGCTAGGCAGATTACACCCAAGACAGGACATCAGTCCATCACAGGGCACAAGCAGACACTGGGGACAATTTACCATAGACAATTCACCTAACCAGCATGTCTTTGGATGGTGGGAGGAAACCAGAGCACCTGACGAAAACCCATACAGACATGGGGAGAACATGCAAACTCCACACAGACAGACACCAGAAGTCAGGATCAAATCCAGGTTCCTGGAGCTGTGAGGCAGCAGCACTAACCACTGTGCCATCGTGTCACCCCTGGCAATGGTCAGCTTTATTACATTTCTTGTGGCAACAATACTGAACTTGTATACTTGCTGCCTACTTGGGCATAGGTTGTGCACTTGATGCATGAACTATGTTGTCAAAGGATGGTCTTTGTCACTCAGTAACCACATTCTGGTTAGTTGTGGTGGCTCAAATGTGGATGTAACATGGCACTTGCACATTTAGGGAATGAAATCCCTTTCGGCTGCATTACATCACAGAGTTGGCACACAGCACCCGAAAACTGACTTACCTCCAGTCAATGGCACCCTGCACTAAGCCGTATGCTCCTCTGCTTGCTTCACTCTTGCAAGAGTAAATGAAACACATTCAACTCTTGGATTGCAGAGCCTCAGTGATCTCGCTCATGCAATAGTGGATTACAAACTGGGAGATATTGCAGCCATCACCTGCTCCAGCCTGGTGCATAAAAGTTCATCGCCACAGTCATCTTCCTAGCCACTGGAAATGCTCTTCTTGCCCTGCTCTGTGGTTGCAGTTGTGGCTGCACCAGGTTTTAAATTTCAGGGAGGACATCTTTAGTGAAAACAAGAGAAAGACTTGCATTTACATAGCACTCCTGATGACCACCGGACATCTCAAAGCATTTTACAGCCAATGAAGTACTTTTTCAAAGTGCTGTCACTGTTCTGATTAGGAAACAAGGCAGTCAATTTGCATACTGCAAGCTCCTACAGACAGCAACATGATGATGGTCAGATAACCTGTTTCTATGATGTTGATTGAGAGATAAAATGGTCAGGGGACTGGAGATAACTCCAATGCCTTTCTTCAGAGTAGTGTCACAGGATTTTTTACTCCCACCTGAGGGAAAATTGGACTTTGGTTAACATCTCATCCAAAAGGTGGCATCTTTGACAATGCAGCACTCCCTCAGTACAGCACTGGAGTGTCAGCCTTGATTTTTGTGCTTAAAACCTGAAGTAGAACATGAGTCTGGAGCCCTGTGACTCAGAAGTAAGAATACTAACAACTGAGCCTCAGCTAAAAGGGGCCTCCCTACCCAAAAAAAAATTGATATAATTTGCATTCAATAGCATTCATTTGCACTCATTTGATACCAATTGCATTAAAAAAAATAATCATTTAGCTATCATTTGACATTCCAAATACTGTAACTGACATCAACTTCATCAATTGCCCCAAACCGCAGCACTCAAACATTTGTGATTAGCAACATCACTAAATCTTTTGGACACCAAAAATGAAACAACAGAAAGTTAATTTTCCATATTTCTGAATTTCGATAGCTTCCGACTCATAAAACTGAGCAAAGATTAGAAAAAACAGACCCTGTTTTGATGAGGTACTGTTATGTTTATTTTTATAACCAATAACCCATGCAACACAACCTACCCAGCAGCACCCCCCAAATGCACTTGGTGCACCCACCTGCCCCTCCACCCACATCCCCACCCCTGGAGCAATTTTCTTCCCCACAAGCCACCCCTCAGAGCAATTTTCTTCCACCTCAACAAATTCCTGACCCCAGAGAAATTTTCCTCTGCAACACAGCCTTCCACATTCCCCCCGCCACCAAACTATCAAAGTCAAGCTTTTCAGGTAGGTTAAGCCAACATAAGACCAAAAGCTTGGTCAAAGAGGTGAAATAGGTTTTGAAGATTCAGGGAATAGCACGGGCAGCTTTCCCCACAATGCAGGCTTCTCTCCCCTATTTAACACTGATGTCAGGATCCTGAAGCCTGTGGAAAAAAATCTTGGTCTGGGTGCCTGAAATGGAGGGTGGGATTTTCCGGTTCTGGCAGGATGGAGCCAGTGTTGGTGGGACTGGAAAATCCCAGCAGGAAGATCTTTCAATCTTTGGATTTTTAGACTTATCAAGGTAAATGCAAACCATAAAAAATATCTCATTTACCCCCATCCCTCAGATTGCAGCATTTCTCTTCCTCTCTCCCCCAAAACCCTCTTTATCACTCCTCTCCATTCCCCTTTTATTTCCCATTTTTGTCCCCTCCCTTTTGCCCCAACCATCTTCCCCCTCTACCTTTGCCCCTCCCCTCTTTCCTCTCTCCCTTTTCCCACCTCACCTCTTTCCCCTTATCCCTTTGACCCATGCCCTTTTTGCCCCCCACTTTGCCTCCTGCCCTGCTCCATGTTTCCCTCCTCCCCTTTCCCCCTGCAATCTTTTCCCTTCCTCTTTCCACCCTCTCCCATGCCCCTTCTCTGCCCTTTCCCCTCTTTCCTCTTCTCTTCCTCCCCACCCCACAACTAGAGATCTCCGTTTACAGGGCCAGTCAGAAATAGAGTCATAGAGGCCTACATTACAATAAAAGGCCCTTCGATCCATCGAGTCTGTGCCAGTCAAACAAGTACCTAACTATTCTAATCCCATTTTCCAGCACTAGGCCCATAGCCTTGTATGCCATGGCATCGCAACTGCACATCCAAATACTTCTTAAATGTTATGAGGGTTCCTGGCTCTACCACCCTTTCAGGCAGTGAGTTCCAGATTCCCACCACCCTCTGGATGAAACAATTCTTCCTCACATCCCCTGTAAACCCCCTGCCCCTTACCTTAAATCTATTCCCCCTGGCTACTGATCCATCCACTAAGGGGAAAAGTTCCTTCCTGTCTACCCTATCTATAGCCCTCATAATTTTATGCACCTCAATCATGTCCCCCCATCAAACTCCTCTGCTCCAGTGAAAATAACCCCAGTCTATCCAATCTCTCCTCATAACTAAAACTCTCCAGCCCAGGCAACATCCTGGTAAATCTCTCCTGCACTCTCTCTGTGCAATCACATCCTTCTTATAATGTAGATTCCAGAACTGCATGCAATATTCTAGCTGTGGCCTAACCAGTGTTTTATACAGTTCCAGCATAACCTCCCTACTCTTATATTCTATGCCTTGGCTAATAAAGGCAAGTATCCCATATGCCTTCTTAACCACCTTATCCACCTGTCCCGCTACATTAAGGGACCGATGGACATGCACACCAAGGTCCTTCTGATCCTTGGTACTTCCCAGGGTCCTACCATTCATTGTATATTCCTGTGCCTTGTTTGTCCTGCCCAAGTACATCACCTCACACTTATCTGGATTAAATTCCATTTGCCACTGATCAGCCCATCTGACCAGCCCATCTATATCCTCCTGTAATCTAAGGCTATCCTCCTCACTATTTACTACCCCACCAATTTTCGTGTCACCCACAAACTTACTGATCAACTCTCCTACATTCAAGTCTAAATCATTTATATATACCACAAATAGCAAGGGACACAACACCAATCCCTGCGGAACCCCACTGGACACAGGCATCCAGTTACAAAAACACCCCTCGACCATCACCCTCTGCTTCCTGCCACTCAGCCAATTCTGGAACCAATTTGCCAAATTGCTTGGATCCCATGGGCTCTTACCTTCATTATCAGTCTCCCATGTGGGACCTTATCAAAAGCCTTGATGAAGTCCAAGTAGACTACGTCAAATGCATTGCCCACATCAACACACCTGGTCACCTCTTCGAAAAATTCAGTCAAATTGGTCAGACATGACCTCCCCTTAACAAAACCAAGCTAACTGTCTTTGATTAATCCCTGCCTCTACAAGTGTAGATTAATTCTGTCCCTCAGAATTGCTTCCAATAGTTTCCCCACCACTGAGGTTAGACTGATTGGCTTGTAGTTCCCTGGTTTATGCCTTCCTCCCTTCTTGAATAACGATACCACATTGGCTGTCCTCCAGTCCTCTGGACTGTGGCCAGAGAGGTATTGAAAATTATTGCCAGTGCCCCTGCTATCTCCTCCCTTGTCTCACTCAACAGTCCGGGATATATTTCATCTGGGCCTGGAGATTTATCTACTTTTAAGCCTGCCAGACCACTTAGAACCTCCTCCCTTTCTATGCAAATTTCTCTAATTAGATCACAGTCCTGCCAGATTTCCATGCCCATGTGATCCCTTTCACTTGTGAACACTGACGCAAAGTATTTATTTAGAACCCTAACTACGTCTTCTGGCTCCACACACAAATTACCACTATGGTCCTTAATGGTCCCTACTCTTTCCCCAGTTATCCTCTTACTCTTAATGTACTTGTAAAATAACTTTGGATTTTCCTTTATCTTTACTGGAATATGTTGGCCCAGTGCTCTTCCTATTTCCTTCTTGACGCAGATTTACCTAAAAGTAGCTGCTCCCAGTCCACTCTGGCCAAATCATATCTGATCTTTTTTAAAATCAGCATTCCCACAATTTAGAACTCTGATTTCTGGCCCATCCTTGTCCTTTTCCATAACAACTTTGCATCTAACGGAGTTATGATCATTATCTGCAAAACGTTCCCCCACTGATACCTCTACCACTTGCCTGGCTTCATTCCTCTCTTGTAGGACCTTCGAAGTACTGGGTTAAAATACTCTTCTGATGCATTTTAAGAATTCCACTCCCTCTAAACCTATCGCACTATGACTAACCCAGTTAATGTTGGGGAAGTTGAAATCCCCCACTATTACTAACCTATTATTTTTGCACTTCTTTGAAATTTGCCTACATATCTGCCCTTCTATTTATCTCTGACTGCTTGGTGGCCTATAATGTGTCCCAACAATGTGATTGCTCCTTTTTTGTTTTTAAGTCCTACCCATATGGCTTCATTTGAGGAGCCTTCTAAGATGTCATCCCTCCTTACTGCTGTAATTGATTCCTTGATCAATATTGTGATAGCCCCTCCTCTTTTACCTCCTTCCCTGTCTTGCTTGAAGACCCTATATCCTGGAATATTGAGCTGCCAATCCTGCCCCTCTCTCAACCATGTCTCTGTGACAGCAATGACATCATACTTCCATATGTTAATTTGTGCCCTCAACTCATCTGCCTTATTCATCAGACTCTTTGCATTAAAATAGATACCATCCAACATTGCCAAACTCCCTTGTGCCTTAACTGGCCTATAATTTCTATGCCTTCCAGACTCACTTTCTCTCTCTTCTAATTTTGGCTGTGCAACTCCCCCTGCTGAACCTCCTCTCAGGATCCCATCCCCCTGCAAAGTTGGTTTAAACTCTCCCCAACAGCACTAGCAAACCTTCCGGCAAGGATGTTGATCCCATAGAGTTAGCTAAAGAAGTGAAGTTATTATTCCCAAAGCACATCATGTAAGAATGATAGAATTAAGGCTCTTCTCCCTTGCCTACAGAAGGAATGTTGGACTTTACCCAGTATAAGCTCCTGGAAGTGTGGATTTTGGTTAAAAGAACTCTCTTTTCATACAGTGTAAGTTTGTTGTTTCCCCTGATATTGGCATTTTCTTGCGAATTGTCCTGATGAGTACAAGACAAAAATCTTCGACAAAAGAAGTCTTATTTTTCAGCAATACTCAAGTTAAAACTGATAAACTGACTGCTCAAGAGGAAGCTTGACTAAACTTTACATGATTTCTGCAGACTGTCTGGAAGACTATAGATAAATAGGCCGTGGGACGCCATCATGACAAACCATCATAAACAGTAGATGGCTGTTGGGTAGCATCAGCCTTTGGAATCATGGGAAAGAGACAATGGAAAATTTCTAACAGGTTACGATGACCAATAAAAATAATATATGGGAGGGTCCATGTGAGGCACACCAGGTCTCAGTGTATGGGCAGAATTTAATGCCCTCCCCTGAGGTGAGTTTGGTGGCAGATGGTAATTTCATTGGGAGGGAGGGTGGTGGCGGGGGCCCTGCTGCCTTCCTGCCTCTTCTCCAATTAATGCCCACTTAAGGACCTCATCCTGCTGCCACTGGTATTTACTCAGCAGTGGGCAGTATGCTCACCGTACATTACATGACAAGCAATCCCTTTGAGGTTGCTTGCAGGTTTCCGGAGAAGTGGTGGCGTGGTGCGGTTAGGAGTGTGGGGGGGACGGCGGGGGACCCTCGGTCAAAGACACTCAGTGTCAGATTGAAGGATTCAACATCAGGAAGGGGGGGAGGAGGGTGGCCATAGCTGCCAACCCTCTTCCCCACCTCCCAGCAACCCTCACCCCATGACACTGCATCCCACTATCCCACCTGTGGCTGGGTCTCCTGGCGATCCTGAGCCTTGGCTGAGTGCATTGCCGGCAGCTGCCAATGCCCTCCGCCGCAGGGCTGTGCAATGCACAGCTGGCAGCCTCTGATTGGCCAGTAGCTCTTGCGGAGTTGGGGTGGACAGAGTTTCTGCGCCAGGATCCAGGTGGGCCTTCCCGAAAGGAGGCAACGCGGTGCTCTCATCGGCTCTCCAGTGGTGGGCGAGACCCCCATCACCCCCCGTTAATTGCTGCTCTGTAAGTCAGACTGGAAGAATGTGATTCAGGGAGGCGTTGGATTATTAACTTCTTACCATGCAGGCTGCTCACAGAGAATTAACCTTTTAAGTATTTATCGAACAGAAGAACTGGCCATTCTGCATTTTGATTTATATTGTTGAATTAAAAGTGGAATGCCTGTATACCTGTACTGTTTTAATGTTAATAAGACCATAAGTCAGAAAAGATTAAGAGTCTCATTTGATCTCAAATCTGATTGCCTCAAAGAGTAAAAAGAGAAAAAACAAACATTTTAGGCTATCATGTCCTCTCAGTGTCACTAACTGGGCGAAGGAAACCTGCACTATTCAAAACTGGAAGCAATAACTTGTTAACTCCATTTCAATGTCTAACCTCATTACTGGCTGAAAATATTGTACTATTATTGAAGCACGGATGAATAAAGAGAAGATGCACCTGAAAGCATTGTAATCATGGAATGGATAGCAAAAAAAATCACACAGCCAGTGCCAAGGAAATGCAACTGGGGAAGGAACGGTTAATCTTGAAGAATGTGCACAGAGGTTTTACTGTTCATGGGAAGACATGCAGGATAGATTGTGGGAGAAGGGTAACCAGGCGGGGCTTTTCCGTGCCAGCTGGCGTCGGGTGTGTTCAGTGATGTGAGCAGACAATATGGCACGATTGGTTTCACGATGGCGTGAAACCAGTTTGCAATCATCCACTTAACATGCTGATGGCGGCCCGTGTGTCCCACCATCGGACATCGGGAACCTCATTGCAATACATCTGCATATCATTATTTGGCCATCCCGCTGGAATCATCCCCCCGCTGGATCATCCGCCCACATCGGCAGGAAAGCATGCCGATGTGTTTCACAAAAGCACATAAAATGCGTACACGGGCAGACTGCACTTTGAGAGGAACTCGGAGATGAGTACACAGTAATGTTGTGCAGTGCTCACCTGGGTCTCCTGTTGGACTTCAAGCTTAAGGAGCGGGGGAGGGGTGTGGGGGCCAAGGGCAGCCCTGTGGTAGAGATGACATGCTGGGGGTGGCAGGCGAGGGGAGCCCTGCAGCTGATTGGTGGGGCGGGGGGGGTGGGGTACAAGGGCAGCCCTGCGGTTGAGGTGACTGGGGTTGGGGGGGGTGGGGGAAGGGCAGCCCTGTGGTTGAATGTACTGTACAAGTATTCGGGGTGGGGGTAAGGTGGGAAGCAGCCATGCATTAGGGGCACCTGATATAAAGTGACCATTCCTCTGCAGCTGAGACAATTCAGGCGCAGCCATTGATATGATTGGAGTTGGGCTTCTAGCTTATTTGCCCACTCAAGCAACACAGAGGTATGAAAGTCCCTTCAAGTGCTCCAGAGCCTTTCACCCCTTGAGCACAGACTGCGAAATAATGAGCATTTTAGTGGACTGTAGAACAATTGGACGAATATGCATGTGTACAATCTCCTTGCTAAAGCTGGCTGTGGAGCAGTCACTCACAGCCCCTTGCAACGTCATCATCCCGGTTTGGACCAGTCTCCCCCATGGTCCAAGCTAACAGTGCAGCCTTGTAGCGCGGGTTAGGAGAATGCCTGTGCCTGAGCTGAGAGCACAGCATGCAGTCCAATGGGCAAAGCTGCTGCCAATTGGTCGGGTGGAGATGGGTGGGGTTTCAGGCAGCCATGCAGCGCACTAAACTCTGGACAGCCAAGAGGTACTCGGCAGCACTCTCCGGGAAGTGTTAAGGGGCCTTCACACTTACCCAGGACAGCTTCTTAGTGCACTCATGCTAACCCATGTGTGTCTCTCTTTCATCCTGCAGGAGTACAACAGGAGCATGGAGCCTGGTGACCTAGCTGAATGCCTTGTGGCGTACGAAGAGCGAAGATGACAGAGGAGAGAGATTAACTGAGGTGGTTGGCTGCGCAGATGGAGGAGCAGCATCCTCTGGAAGAAATGGCAGCTGGGGCTCTCGCACACGCCGCTGAAGAGCCACAGTGAGCTGTCACTGGTCGACGCTTAACAACACCGAAGGTCTATGGATGCCACCTTTCATTCCTGCAGGTAACCGAGAATGAGTGTCGCCGAAGACTGCGCATGTCTAGGGAACTGGTTGGTCACATCTGCCAACTACTCCAGGGTTTGTTGCCATGGGTACATGGGGAGGCAGCCACTGCCAGTGGCCGTGAAAATGACAGTGGTGCTCAATTTTTACACCAGTTGCTCCTTTCAGGGCTTCACAGGTGAGCTCTGTGGGATCTCACAAGCCTCCATCCACAAATGCATCCATGAGGTCATGGATCCAATCTTTGCGAGGGCATACAACTTTGTCCATTCCGCCCGGGACCAGCACAGCCAGGATGCAAGAGTGATTGTATTTGGCCAGATCTCAGGTTTCCCACAGGTGCGATCGACTGCACTCAAGTGCGCTCAGATCTCCATCGCAACAAGCGGTCAACTACATCAACCACAAGTGATTCCATTCGCTAAATGCGCAGCTGGTGTGCAACCACCAGAAACGCATCCTGCAGGTCTGCGCCCTGTTTCCAGAGAGTGTGAACAATTCCTATATTCTCAGTCGGTCAAAGATCCCTGACATCTTCCAGAGTCTGCAGAGGCTGCAGGGATGGCTCCTCAAGGACAAGGGTTACCTGCAGAGGCCGTGGCTGATGACACGCGTGTGGCAGCCTCAGACTGCAGCAGAGCGAAGGTATAATGAGGCTCATGCAGCAACTCGCAACTTGGTGGAGCAAACCATCAGGATGCTGAAAATGAGGTTCTGGTGCCAGGACCAGTCTGGTGGAGCCCTGCAATATAGTCCACAGAGGGTGTCACGCATCATCGTCTGCTGCTGTGCCCTTTACAACCTGGCGCTGCAATGGGGAGAGGAGCTGGCTGAGGAGGAGATGGAGGAGCTGGAGACCTCTTCAGATGAGGAGGACATCGATGGTAATGAGGATCAGGAGGTCCTTGAAGACGGCGATGACGGGGATGAGTCCTTCGCACTGGCTAGATAAAGTAGGCCCTAGCTTCTAGGTTTGTGGAGGATGATGATGACATGCAATGAGGAAACCCCATAGATCCTCACATTACATCAGCGAACGTTTGACGCCAGTCTGGCTTATGGCAGCACGAAGACCCTCTGTGATAATGCTCCTGTCATGGAGACGCATTGGAGGCCCTAATAGTTGCAGGAGGATGATGACGACATGCAGTGAGGACACTCCATAAATCTTCACATAGCCTCTGAGAATGTCTGTCTCCTGTCTGGCCGAGGACAGCTCGCTTGCACTCTGTGATCGTGGTCATATCATAGAGACACAGCCATGAAACTTTAGAAGCATCTGATGCTTTGTCCGCCTTCAGCACCTGACCCCTTCAGGATCACAGTGTCACTGGCCACAGATGCTGAAGAGATTTGGGTGAGCACCACCTTAAAGGTGCTGAGAGCACACGGAGAAAATAACTGAACTCTGTGATGCCTGCCCATGACATTCTGGCTACGATGACAGGCACCGTCGAGGTGCAGGTATCAGTAATGTGTCCAGGTAGCGTGAGGCCGGACTATCACTTTAGTCTGAAGGCTGCACAGAGCACAGGGAAGTGGCCCTGAACTGAGACACCTGCCTTTTATCTTGTGCAGAAAGGTTTCACATCTGAGTGACAAGAACACTGCTCATCAGGACAAGGAGCCATAGGCCGGGAGACATTCTCGGGAGTTTATTGACAATAGTGAACAGTGTGGACAAGTAATAAACACCTGTGCTCAGACTGTGCATCTACATTTTCTTAACTTTTCTAATCCTGTTGCTAAGTCTTGGTGCTCCCCGGACGTCCACAACAGAGGTGTAGGCAGCCTGCTGATTGCTGCGCCCTGTCTGTGATGACATTGGCAGGCATCCTCTAGAGGGCCAGGACCTGGAGGGCCCCAGCCTAATTTAGGGGTCCTGCTGTGTGGCAGTGGCAGCCTCCTCAGCTTGTGGAGCTGGAGCTGCTGATGTCGTAGGAAGAGGGGATCTGGATAGGACGGACACTCCTGGAGTCACCTGGATGGATGGTCCCAGGGCATGTACCTGCTGAACCTCCTTCCTATGGGTGCCCAAAGACCACAGGTTGACTCCTTGAGGCGAGGAGGTAGCTGGAGTAAGATTGAGCTGCCTAGCACCCCTGTAGCATACACACTGATGGAAGCCAACTATGGCATCAGCAATGGAGCAGTGCAGGAGCGACATCCTGGCCCAAGGTCTCAATGGCAGCCACTATCTTACCAGTGTTGACCTCAATGCATTGGCATGCCGGTGCTATCACCTCAGCCTGAAGGCAGACAGACTCCTCCATTGTGCCTTGCAATGTGAGGAGTGCAGCGGCCATCCCTTCCTGACATTCCTGAGCTTGCCTCTGCAGTTCCAGCAACTGTGACATGACCGAGTCCAGAGGCTCATCATCTGACTTGGACTCAGCAAATTTCTGGCCTCCAGCAGTCCTCCGAGTGCCAGACATCAGGGAAGTCCCTGCCGCTGCCTGCTGTGGATCTGTGGATCAGACAGAGCGGTGTGCTCACCAGTTTGTGATCTGAGGCTACTCTAAAGCTAGGTCCCACTGAAATGTGTGCCTCTGCACTGGTAGAGGGTGTGGATGAGCGCTGTGATGGGACTTCAAGGAGGGTGCCTTCAGATTCCTCTTCAGAGGTTTCTTTGGGGCTTGTACCCACACCACATAGACTGCAGCGGTTCAAAAAGGCAGCTCACCACCACCTTCTCAAGGGCAACTGGGGAGGGACAATAAATGCTGGCCCAGCCAGCGAAGCTCACATCCCGTGGATGAATAAAAAAAAATTGGAGGCCCTGGGTCATGGACTCTGTCGGCTGTTTCCCAGATGTGCCTGCGGAAGCAAGGGGAGATAATTAGTGCATGGCAGTGGCCTGTGAAACAGGACACATCACTCACAGCATTGCTGTCCGGTGCATGTTGCACTGCTGGACTCTTACTTGGTAGAGCAGTGCTGACCTCACTGTCAGCACAGGACTGGTCCTGGTCATCGCCAGCCAGCTGGTTGGCTCTGTTTTCAAAGTCCGTGAGGGCCTTGATTTCAGGCATTCCTCCACTGGACTGCTACCTCTCCCTGTTGTTGTGTGCCAGCTTGTCCTGCGTGAATAGAGATGGAGAGAGTGTAAGCAGGACACCTGCCGGTCCAGATGATAAGTTTGCCTGGTGTGTGTGTGTGTGTGGTGAGTGGTCCCATGGACAGGATGAGGATAATGAAGTATGTGTGAGAGAGTGAATGGTGCTGTCCCTTGAACTGACAGTGAGTGAGGGCCCTGTGAATGTGTGATGGATTTGAGAGTGCGGGAGTTGTGAGTGTGAGAAGAGTGACTTACCCTGGCGGAACGGAGGAGATCATCCATCCTCTTGCTGCATTGGGTGTCTGTTCTCTTTTGAAGAGCATTGCTGCTGACCACAGCTGCCATTGCCTCCCAAGCCTGGTTGGTCATGCTGCTGCCCATCCTGTGGCCAGAGTAGGGGTAGAGTACAACATGGCGGGCCTCCACAGCATTCAAAAGGCGTTCCAGTGATGTGTTGCTAAACCTAGGGGCTGCAGTCTTTATTGCCTTTCGTGTACATCTTCTGTGCAGCAGTCGTCGGCTGGAAGCATTGAGATGTGTGCATGTGGCTAGATTTTAAATATGGTGCCAGCATGCTGAAACAGCAAGGTGGTGCTGTGGTGGGCAAATGAGAGCCCGCCCGCCATGGAAATGGCATGTTTCCCAGAAATGCGTAAGTAATGCAGCGGGTTCGGGATGATACGGTGCGAAAACCCGTCATTGCACTAACTGCACTTAGTGCAAACCTGGGGCGATTCTGCCCTAGGGAGTTAAGTGCCAGTATGATTGTAGGTAATGGGAATATGAAAGTGGGATGATATCATTTTTGTGTGTAAAGTCAAGGCCTTTCAATGGGTAAGGGCTGAAGGGCTGAGTAATATTTCTTCAAAAAGTCAAATTATTATTTACAGAGCTAAAACAAAATTGTTTGTGTTTTTAGCTCCTTGGAGAGAGGAAAGCAGCCAGGCACATCAGGGCCCATATGTCCTGACCCACATTCACCAACTCTGTCATGGCATCTCAGAAATTCACATGGAGGAAATTAGTTAGCGAATCTCAGAGTTTTGCCCTGGGTGAAGCTCTGAGCACGAGTGAGTAAGGACCTACGAGTGAAGGAGGAAGAGTAAGGGGGTGAATTGTTGAGGATCCTGGGGTTTCAGGTATCAGGGGCCCACTCCCAATGATTCAGAAGCTTCGATGTCAGATGTATGCAGTGGACGTGGTTTCCATCCATTTGGTTGAGATCAAGGAAAAGTGTCCCCTATGCACATTTTCGTCATGACGCAAGAGATTTACCATATCAAGCAGAGGTTCCTGGTGAGAGTGACATTGCAAGAGACAACAAGGCACTAGGTGGCAGTACTAAAGACCATGCTGACTTTTGACTAAGTGCCAGCTACTACTGCTTCAGTATACAGTTTGGGAGACAATATTAATAGGATGCTTTCGCAGGCATTTCAAGATGTTATTGGGCCTATGGGTTCTCATGGAAAATTGATTTTTTAAAAAAATAAGAGCTACTTAAATGGGTGGGACGAACTTGTTCAAAGTATTGCCCTACTATAGTGAAGAACAGAATCATCTGAAAATATCTTTTTCTGAAGCTTTGGCATACAATTTCTTATTGCCATGGAGCTTTGAGTTGTGTTCCCCACTGTGCTGGACTGCACAAGTTTTCTGAGACCCCAGGAAAGGTATATGATAGGTTGGCAAATCTGCATCAATGATATTCAGCACCCATAATAACATGATGAAAGTGAATACAGTTTTAAATTATGTTGATTTTATCTGATTTTGTGAGAAGCAATCAGCAAAGGTTTGTTTTAAACTCGGAGGGGACTTGATTTTACACATCTGGCTAAAACATTGCTTTATTTATCTTTTTTTTCATTGTGTTTGATAAAGATCTAATAAAACAAGTAGCAAATAGTGATGGGCCAATATGAAACAATTAACTTCTGACATTGCTTGGTGAATTATTCCCTGATAAACTGTTCAATATTTTCTTAGTTCACACTGGACTTTAGACAGGTTCAAATCTGTACTAATCAAAAATACCACGTTTGGCTGTGGGAACATTCTGAATTTATTTATTCTGAAAAGTCAAGTTAATGGAACATTTGCTTTTCTGTTTACAGGACTAATTCCGTTTTCCCTTTCGAATGTTTAGTTACTGTCGCACTTCATACATTTGTTTTTAGGTTTCTTAGAAAATATATTGACAGACAAGCGCTTAACAGTTAGGATTTGGAGGACATGATGTGACATGATATGCCAAATGGAAAGATGAATTGTGCCAGTCAGTGAAAGTGAGCCTTATCTTTTGCTTGCAATTGGAACAGCGAGAGCCAAATGAATGTACGATATTCTATTTATTCATACTGCTATTTCTCCATGGATTAATAGAAATAATATTAAATTGTACTGCCACTGATGACTCATAAAAAAGATTTCTGGAATTGCAGTTCTCTCCTAAATTCATAAGAAAGCAGATTATAGAAATTACATATTTATTAGAGACAGAATGCAGCAGCTGAAATAATAGACTTGTTAATAATGACTTCACTGCAGGGTGGACGTAACTGAGACTGTGTGGGATGGGGGCAGGGGGCAGTGGAGGAATAAGGTCTTAATGGAGTAAATTTTTAAACATTTTATGCATTATTGGAATTTGAAATTCCGGACACTTCATAGACCAAACTGCTACTTGTGCTTTCTTCAGAAACAGTTGCTTGACAACACCTTGTACTGGGTGGCCCAGGGTGTTCACTTATGAATTTCAACCAGGGAAAGCGCACACTGTTTTCTATCTATTGTTTTCTCTTGCGCTTCTTTGTAATTTCTATGCTGTTCGTTTTGCTGACCAAAAATCCATGTTGTTCTGAACCCTTGCACATATTGTTACCAATCAATTATTTTCTTTGTTTGCAAAGCATTTTTTTCTGTCACTCATTACCCAAAGCTGAGAGGTCTTGTAGATAATCATTGGCCCCTTTTCATAATGTTCAACTCTTCAATACTGTTCCTATTAATCCATGGAGAAATAGTGGTATGAATAAATGGAATATACTACATTTATTTGGCTCTCGCTGTTCCAATTGCAAGCAAAAGCTGAGGATCACTTTCACTAACTGGCACAATTCATCTTTCCATTTATCATAACATGTCACATCATGTTCTTTGGCTCCATGTTATTTGCTAATCAGCTTCTAGATATTGGGCAAGAGCTCTTCAAGTTAATGCCCTCTACTATTCTTTTTCACATGGGAAACATCTAGTTTGCACTTACCTTCTATGTAGACTGAGTCCAGCAGACAGTGAGAACTCATCAACTGGGAAAGCTGTATGAGCTTATGTCATATGTTCTATCAATCAACTGAGTTATCAATGCACCTCTTCCTTTTTTTAGTCACTAATTCTGGCATTCATTTACATTGCCATGCTTCTGCAGATAGTGTAGCATGGTGATTCTGATATCTCGGGAGAACATGCACTCCACCAAAAGAGGTGAACAATTCTGTTTGAGATAGCCACGCACATGGAAACAAAATAGACAAGTGGAAGCAAAGGTAGAGCCATGTTTTATTGCATTTTCTCATTGGAGTAGCCACATGGGTGGATCTCATGTTTTGACATGTTTGTGATTAATTGTGAGGCATCCCATGGTAAACGGAATGTCAAACTCATGGAAGCAATCTTCGTCAAATCTGCTTGTCCAAAAACTGACGGCAGTGGGTGCAATGCTGGTTTTATCTCCTGCCCAATTTTAATATCTACCTAAGTCAACTGAGAATGATACTGAGCAAGGTGTAAGACCAGTGTTTCACCCAATCCAATGAATTAGGTTAAAATGATCTCTCACTGAGCAAGAAAAATGGCTACATGGATCACAGTATATTAATATCATTCACTACCTTCAAGAACAGAAGGAAGAAATTTAAGGATAATTTTTTAAAAATTATAATTTTATATATATATATATATATATATATATATATGAAATTGCAGAGAAACACTGAACAGACCAAGTTCCACACTGAATCCTAATATGTTTTTTTCATTGCTAGAGTTATTTGGCTCATCAAATATAAGGCTTTCAATTTGTGGCAAATAGCACATCATGGAAATTCCATCATTCAGCAGCCATCTGCATTCTGGCATTACAAACCCAGCAAGAACTCATTTTCAAAATGAATCCATTGTACACAAAGGACTGCTGTGTTCCAGTTAGGAAATGCATCATTTTCAATCCATATGTTGCCTTTCCAAGATAGGAAGGTTTCACTTCTATGCAATTCACACCAGCATCTTAAATATACACTATTCTAAAATGACCTACTTTGGCTCAGGTAGTGGCCTCAGTCTATCTCAAATGATTTTGCTCTATGTGAAGACAGCAGTTGTTATATGTAGAGCTTCTTTAATAAGACTATTTTTCTATTTTTTTTCTCTGATCATTAAACCAGCAGCATCATTTTAACAACAAGAGACTGTCAAATTTGTGTTGTGGTATAGGTGCCACACTTTATTCTTCTGCTGGTTAGATTTAAAAGCACCAATCTCTGCCCTTGCCTCAGCTCATCAGCTGCTGAAACCACCATCTTAGTTAATTCCAGACTCAACTGTTTTGCTGCCCTCTTGGCTGACCTCCTACCCTCCATTCTCCATAAATGTTAGCCCATCCAATGAACTGCTGCTCATATTGTGTCCCACACCAAACCCTGGTCACATATCACCCCTTGTACTTCTGACCTATTTTGATTCCTGGTCCCCCAACTTCAAATGTAACTACTCATTCTCATGTTTAATTCCTTTCATGACTCTGTATACTCCTCTCCCTGAAACCTCTACAACCCTCAAAAAAGATTTGTTCCTCTGACTGGCCTCTTGTACCTCCACTGCTTCTTTGCCCCACCATGGTGTCCATGCATTCAGTTATGTAGGTCTCAGACTCTGGAATTCCAGATCCATACCTCCCCTTAAAAATCCTACTAAAAGCCCAGGTTTTTAACCATGTTTTTGGTCACTCCTTCTCATATTTCCTTCTTTAGTTTAGCAAGTTGTATGGTTTTCTGATTAGCACTTAAAAACAAGAGAAGCACATTTGCCAATCTCTTTTGCTCACTCATTGACAGTGATAACGTTGCATAAAGCTGTGAAAATAATGGATCATCAACCATTCATTGCATAGCAAGTATTTCCATGTAAAGAGTGCATAAAATCAGTAAGCTAAACCTCCAGTTCTAATGAAAGATCATCAAATTGAAATGCTGGGCAGAATTTTCTGAAGCTAGTTTCTGGCTAAAGGCAGCATCTGTTGCAGATCATACCCAAATGGGCTGTACCATGGCTCTTTAACTGAACCACAGCATTAGCATCCTGCATACGGATTCCTGACCAATGAGAGAGGATGAGTGGGATGTCATGCTGGATCTGTCAAAGGAAGGATTTCTAATGAAGGGACCAATACATGAGTTACAATGGTTCAACAGCACTTGGATTTCTGAGGCTGCACCAACTACAGGAGTGTGGAGGAGACCTGGGAAAGCTGCTCCCCAGGTCTCTCACTCTTACCTGGAGTTCCTGCTGCATGATCTGAGGGGCTGCAGTGAGGTGAGCTCTCCTAAGGACGGGAGGAAAACAACAACCTTTCCAACCAAGCAGGCATGGATAGAAGTGGCTGGAAGAGTCAACAGCAAAAGTGTGATCTCTCCAACTTGGAAACAGTACACCAAGAGGATCTTGGATCTCAGGAGGATGGGGAAGATGAATGCCATAATACTTGTAAGTGCCAAGTCCCACATTGCGACTTTCCCAGCATTCTCCTGCACAGCATGCCTTAATATCTTGCAGTTCTGCTCATTCTGTTCTCTGCAGGTGCCTCCTCATATCTGAACAGCCAAGACTGGAACACACATCATCCTATTGCTGTCTTGCACCCATGCCTCAAAGTCATCTTTCACAAATGTTATTCTTCCCTGCTATCCACACAAGGCATTTCTAATTTTCACAACTCTCAGTTTTCTCTCCTTGCAGGAGAAAAGGGCACACAACCTTGGGAAGAGGGAGAGACCCGGAGCCGTGGCCCTCCAGTGACTGGCACCTTGATGGCCACAGGGAACGCATGCCTAGCTGCTCCACTGGGAAGGAGATCTTGTTCTAGGAGGCTGCAGATATCAGCAGCAACCTGCCATGAAAACCAAAATCTCCTGAGACACTGGTGCGTACACATGTCGAGAGAATCGATTCTGTGTGTGTTGACCCTGTGTTGAGGGTTTCGCCTCCTTCCATCTGAATCTCTGTGCCAATTCATTCTGCACTTTGGAGCGGCCTGCAGCTGAGGAGAAAGCAACTGATGTCGGTGGTGTTACTGCTCCATTTGTTCCTCATCAGAGGTGCAAGGTGGAGCTGCTTAAGCTGCTCCTATGCCATGGTGAAGACTGGAAGCAGGGAAGTGCAGCTGAAGATAAGTGAAGAGGTGGGCAGGTTAGGTGCCTTCCATGAAGTTGACAATCACCTGCAAAGCAGCAAAAGCAGTCTGAGGGAAAAAGAGCTTTGAGTAGCAGCCTCTCACCTGGTCATCATCATCACATTGCTGTTTGTGGGAATTTGCTGTGCTCATATTGACGTCCACATTTCCTATATTATAACTGACTACACTTCAAAAAGTGGCTGTGTAAAGTGCTTTGTAATGTCCAGTGGCCATGAAAGGTGCTACATAAATGCAAGTCTTTTTTTTTACTTGACAGTTGCACAAGGGTTCTTTGCTTGCCTTCAATCCCACCTGGCTAAAACCCGGAAGAGAGCAGGATGAAGTTGGGATCCAGAGCTGACATTTTTATAGATTTACACACACCCACACCCACCTCCCTTTGCCTGTGAAAATTTGCCCATTAACTCTGTTCATCTCTCCATAGCTACTGGTAGACTTGCTGAGCATTTCCAGCATTTTCTGATTTTATTTAAGTTAAACCACTTCACTGGTTACATATTGTAGAACTCCAAATTCCAGGTGTCCAGCATCCTTTTGTAGCTATTTATCTCAGTCCACCCAACACAAATAATTGGTTCTTTACTTAACTTGCAACCCATATAATAAATGAATACAACACAATCAGTTGTCTATATATTACAGTGGTTTTGGTTTATTATTCACATTTTTCTCTGTTGTGCTTTTCATGTTGAGACAAATTTTGATTGCAAATAAATTCTGTCCCTATCTAGGAGCAACCAACTCAGCCTTGCAAAAAAAAGCAACTCACTTAGGATCCTTTGACAACACCTTTCAAGCCCACGACTTCTTATCACCTAGAAGGACAAGGGTAGAGGATGGATGGGAACACCACACCTGCAAGTTCCCCTTTAAGCCACATATCATCCTGATTTGGAACTATACTGCCATTCCTCCACTGTCACTGGGTCAAAAATGTGGAACTCCTTTCCGAATAGCACTCTGAATATACAACATGGAGCGCAGTGGTTCAAGAAGAGAGCTCACTACCACCTTTTTAAGGGTAATTAAGGATGACCTAGCCTTGCCAGTGATGCTCATATCCCATGAAAGATTAACAAAAAAGAGGAAAAAAGAGCCATCCATAGAGTTTCTTGATGTTGAGAATTGAAATATTTCAAGAGGATTTTCAACGCGCTTTGCATAATGGACACTTTTACTATAAGTTAAACATCCTTACTCCATCCTCAGAAAGTAAAAGGAGACAATTTCAGACAAAGCCTGAAAAACTGATAACTTCTGTGCAGGAGACAGAGGAGATGGTGAGGGACAAATAACAGAGAAAAGGTGACTAGAGATCAGAAGAAGGGAAAAAGGGAGGGAATGAGACTAGGGAAGCAGGGGTAGGGAAAGAGAAATAGAAAACAGGTAGGTGAGAGTCAGAAGGAAGCCTGAAAAACATTAGGGCTGGGATTTTCCAACCCCGCTGTGGCAGCTTCCTCCTCATTGCGTGTGGCGAGCTATTCAAATGAATGTTGACTTTGGCGGGACTGGAAGATCTTGCCAGTGGGAGGGGCTGGAAAATTCCGGCCTAGGTTAGATCATTTTTCAGATGTTCCTGGCAGCCATCTATAAAAGGAGATTGGTTATTGTGCAAATTAGCTTGGGCCTTAAATCCTGTTTTAAGCCCTCTTTTCAAAATTTGATATTTCAGAGCAAAGTAGGAGCCAGGCTGTAATTAATTTCTTCATATGGGTGAGCTGAAGCCACAACAGGCTCCAGTGGCTTTCCCAATTAAAGCTAAGGCCAGAAGTCCAATTTTGGGCTGGCCTCAGACATGATATCACTGGGATCCGGCATGCATACGTACAGAAGGACCCCACCAGCTTTTGGAGGGTGTCCTTCCTGACTGCGCAGTGGAGCAGGTAAAATTTGGAATGGTGAATTCCTGGCAATTTTGCAGCGGGTAAGTAACCTGGGTGATTAAACTTCCCACCCACCTTTTCTGCCTGCTGGGTAAGATGAAATTGCCCCTCGAATCCTATTGCTAACTAGATATTTATCCAGTTGCTTTTTACAGGAGTTAATTGTTGTTGCATTAACTGCTGCTGCTGGGAGCCCTGTTGTATACTGTAATTAGTAGCAATTAAGACATGAATAACAGAATCACTAATCTTTTGGGGTGGGAGGATGACCTCTGAGAAATCATATTTGTGAACTTGCCCTTATCAAGTACAAGATTATTAGTAAAAAGCTGCAAGGTGGATTTTGAAACAAAAGCACTGATTCTAACCCGACTCACCCAGGCATTTAAAATCTGGAAAACAACTTGACTCCATTAATCCCACTGTTTTGTCACTGTGTGTATTTTAACCTACCCTTTTTAGCAGGCATACAAGACTCCAGTAAAAGGCAATGGGATCCTGCTTTAATTGTGCAGATCAAGGCTCTGGTGATGTCATCAGGGCCTGACTACAATCTCAGTTCCAGACCTGAGTAATGTTTCCTCTAAGCTGCACAAGAACTTACCAAGCAGGGGAAAAAAAGTGGATCCCATAGCCAGAAAAGACCCATAAGATTGATTAGATTTACTTATTTATCATTGTTTTGCTTGTGGACCACAACAAAACTTTGGACCTCTCCCGCACTGGATTTCCCACTCCCTTCCTCAATCATAATGTCCTCGTAAGAGTTTACCTGATTGTCAGAGATTGCTCCTTTGGTGGCCTCCCATTACCCACATCCCACTCCTGCCCACTGACCAGGTAGGGATCCCAGGTTGGGTTCAGCCAGCATGCAGACAATGTCTGAAAGTTAAAATCACCTAGGCCTATACTGCGGTGTCAGAGGTGAGACGAGGTGGTGGATGTTTTGCCGCTCACCTCGGCCCCTGGCTTACAGAATAAGGAGAAATATTCTTGACTAACAAGGTCAAAGGGTATAGGAGGTAGGCAGGAAAGTGCTTTGAGGCCACAATCAAATCAGCCATGATCTTATTGAATGGTGGAGCAGGCTCAAGGTGCCAAACTGCCTACTCTTGCTCTTGATTCATATGTTTGGAATGAGTTAAAATTGGGACTGGAAAATGTAAAGATTAATATAGGCTCTTATAAACTTTGACGTGCTATTTAGTTACTATTCTAGGTTTTCTGGAGAATTAAACCTAAATATTGCTGTTAGCGTCAAACTTACTGCCAGTAGCAAATGTAGAATAATAGCCAGCATTGTTAGGGGTCTGATAATATGCATGTTCAACCATTTCCTGACTCTTGCCAAAATTGCTTTAAGAAGAATTTTACTTTGAGTGCTAATGTTCTCAGTTCCCATGTGAACCAATAATTAACCCAGCTGATGAAACACCTAAGAGTAAAGCACTCCTTTGAAGGAGTAACACATTGTAAATTCAATGCATTAATCTCTCATGAATGGAGCAGACACTGCTGGGCAAGCTGTAGTGAGAAAGCTTCAGCAGAATGCTTGAGCTGCTTCCACCTTTCCATATTCTGAGGCTTGTTTTCATCCATGAACTCTGTTGCCTAGAAGGACAAGGACAACAGGCAATTGGGAACAAGGCCAAGATCCCCTCCAAGTCACACACCATCCTGACTTGGAAATATATTTTCATCCATTGTTTTATCTCTACCTTTTAGCCTATTTCAATCCCTTCCCTTCACTCCATCCTCACTAGGGCTATCTGTACCTTGCTTGTCCTGCTTTCTACCCTTAATTAGCACATTCCTTAGATAATATCACCACCTTCAACACCTCTTTGTCCTTTTGTCTATGACATCTTTTGGCAATCTCCACCTATCACTGGCCCTCTATCCAGCTCTACCTGTCCCACCCCCCACCCCCTCCCAACCCCAAACCAGCTTATATTTCATCTCTTTTCTATTTTTACTTAGTTCTGTTGAAGAGTCATATGGATTTGAAAAATTAACTGTACTCCTCTCCGCAGATGCTGCCAGACCTGCTGAGTTTTTCCAGATATTTTTACTTTTGTTTGGAAATATATTGCCGTTTCTTCATCATCACTGGTTCAAAATCCTGGAACTTCCTACCGACCGGCACTATGGGTGTACTAGGTCAAAAAAGTACAGGAAAGATATAACGAGTGGAGTGCCACAGGGTTCTGTGCTCGGTCCTAAACTATTTACAATCTATATCAATGATTTGGATGCAGGGACCAAATGTATAGTTGCTAAATTTGCTGATGACACAAAGATAGGTAGAAAAATAACTTGTAAAGAGGTCGTGAGGAGGCTACAAAGGGATATAGATAGGTTAAGTGAATAGGCAAAAATTTGGCATATGGAGTGTAATGTGGGGAAATGTGAACTTGTCCACTTTGGCAGGAAGAATAGAAAAACAGTATATTATTTAAATGGAGAGGGATTGCAGAACTCTGAGGTACAGAGGGATCTGGGTGTCCTGGTACACGAATCTCAAAAGAGTTAGTATGCAGGTTCAGCAAGTGATTAGGGAGGCAAATAGAATGTTATTATTTATTGAACGATGAATGAAATATATAAGTAGGGATGTTCTGCTACAATTGTACAGTTGGTGAGACCATATCTAGAGTCTTGTGTACAGTTTTGGTATAATTGCATTGCAAACTGTTTAGAGAGGGCTCACTTGGCTGATTCCTGAGATGAGGGGATTATCTTATGAGAAAATGTAGGACAGGTTGGGCCCATATCCATTGGAGTTTCGAAGAATGAGACATGATCTTATCAAAAGATATAAGAGCCTGGGGGAGGGGTAGGGGGGGTTGCTTGACAGGGTGGATGCTGAAAAGATGTTTCCCCTTGTAGGATCCAGAAGCTTTGGCATTATTGTCGCTTTTCCAAAGGTGCAGGGTATAATAGACAGCTTTCACGTGGCCATTAAAGCACCTTTTTGTCAGAGTCAACAAACAATGCTGTGCAGAGGGACCCACATGAACACAAACTCCTTATAGGAGAGACTTGAACTAGGGGATACAGTTTAAAAATAAGGGGCCTCCCATTTAAGACAAAGATTAGGAGAATTTTTTTCTCTTGGTGGGTCCTTGGTCTGTCACTGTGCAGGAGACTCCCACTGCACCAGGGACCTCATAGTCTCAAGGGGTTAGAGGACACCCCTGAAAGTCATCCCAGGCAAAGGAGCTGAAGGTTCAGCAGCCTGTTTCCAGCACAGCTGGCAGTGAGGCAGGAGCACCGCACCCAAGTACTTGGAAAAGTTTTAAGAAAACATCTCATTAGTCACACATGGGTTCACATCGCTGATTTGGATTTATGTTATGAAATGAATGTTCTTTGAACATGATGTTACAGCTACACTGATGCATTATCTGTGTGTGATGTGATGATTTTGATTTGGATGGACCAAAGTGGGAGTTTGTGTTCATGTGGGTCCCTCAGCACAGCATTATTTGTTGACTCTGTCCGGAAGGTGCTTTAATGGCCACATGCATGCAGTCTATTATACCCTGCACCTTTGGAAAAGCAGCAATACTGCCGAAGCCTCTGGCTCATTCAGCCTGACTGGTGTTGTCAGTAAATGAAATGAATTCATGCACACGATTGAACAGGTCACCAGCCGCTACCTTGATGCAGTGATGTGCGACTGGCTGCCACCTCCCACACACATCTCTAGATGACACCTAGAAGAGCCCTGTGACTCTCAAGGCCACAGGCATTGCGTCCCACCTACACAATTGGATGCAATGTCTGCAGCCAGTATGTCACACATTGCTGTGATGGTCTCTCCAGACAGCCAGAGACTTCAGAGGAACTAGCACTCTGTCATCTGTAAGCATGCCAGCTTTGTCTGGTAGACTATATTGCTTTCTCCTCCATCTGCCTACCTGCTGCTGCCTCCACTGCATAGCCCCTTTCCCAGCAGCAGGTTCTTCACCTTGCTGGACCACAGGGCATACCTGCCCCTGGCCAGGTGCCCTCCTCCTTTTCCTTCTCCTCCTCACTGGAGGAGGGGAGCCTCTCATTGGATGTATGATTCCCATTTGGGAACAGCACCAGCACAGATACACGCATCTTGGTGGGTGTGTGCAAACCAGTTGTAAGGGATCCACACACCGCTGACAGTACATCACAGCCGCAAGAGCAGCTGTCAGAGACTGAGATAGAACAGGCCGCTGGCATTTGGAAGAATATTGGAGGTGATCTTGCTGAGCTCCCTTCTGATGACGAGCCTCTGGAGTCATACATCTGGTAGCAGATGCTGGACATTGAGCGCAAGGTGCATAGAAATGTGGCAAGGATTCCAGAGTGGTTGCACTGGCACAGAAAATGGAAGAGTCCATTGCAGATCATGAGTGATGTTCAGCACGAATGCTGTACTGCAAAAGCTAGGTTACAGCACTTCCTGACTGACCCCTTCCTTCAGGAAAAGCCCGAATGAAATGAATGAAAAACCAAATTACAGCACTAGCAAGATCTTCTAGCCCTGTTTTGGTGAATTCAGTTATATAGTCCCTCTTGCAGCCTTTGTAACAGTTCCTGATAAAAAATGTAACCTCTAGTAGCCGTGTTTCTCATACACTCACTGTATTACGTCGTGGGCAACATAAAATTGTGGTCAATAGTCTTGTTAACAAGCATGACAGCTTGTTAAATTAGTTTTTTTTTAAATGGCAGGCAGGCTGCCAATTTTGCTGCCCAACTCCTGTATCGTGGCAGACCAGCATGTTGATATCAGGTTCCTGAACCGACGTCATGACAGCAGATTTTACACATGCACAGGATGGCAGCAGTCCCAGTTTCCAAGAATAAATTCACCTTTTCTCTCAGGTTGCATTAAAAATAAGCCTCTACCTGCAGTTTATTGGTGAGGATAGAGCAAGAGGATGAAATGACAATGAGGATTTATCAGCAGTACCATCAATGCATGAAGGAGTACCATTGACACACTTTACATGAAAGGAGCAAACTACTTCTGCCAAGTAATTCCCAAATCAGGTTTTCTTGCATGTTCATTTTCAATTCTGCAACAATTCCTGCTTTGCTGAAAAAAGAAACATGTCAAAGCTTTTTGTCTTGTACTCATCAGGACACTTTGCAAGAATAGTGACATAAGGAGAAAACAACAATTTATACTTTATGAGAAGAAAGTGCTGATTGGTTGGCAAGTGGACTCTGATTGGTAGAGGCATTGCCATAGAGAATGCATTAATTGATGGTGACTGACAGTTAACTGCCAAGCACTGCTTGAAATTTAAATCAAGGAGTTTGACCCTGATTGGTCAAAGCATTGCCCTGAGTGAGTCAGCGAATGTTTGTCACTAATTTTGTTTAGTTGAAGCAGGTGCAATGTGTGTACGTGTTCTTTCTGTCTGCAAAGAACAGGGCCTGTGTAGTGCATGCAAATGTATGTCCCAGCCATTGTTCACAATGGGCAAGGTACAGACTGTAACCAACTAGTCCATGCTTGCAAAACTCAAAACAGTTTCCAACATTAGATGTGACTCTACGATTGGACATTTGCTAAATAATCCTCAGTGTGCTAAGAATTACACTGACCATCAATCTAAGACTGTTGGTTGGGCTTGACATGTCTTATTTTTCAGCAATACTCAAGTTCTGTACTACTAAATGGCTAGTTCCTGCTTTAACGTAACCAATGAACACAACACTGTAAGCGATAAATACGGAGCCCCATGTTTAATGCAATGCGTTTGTTTCCACTATTTGTATAAACTGGCAACTTGAAATTTCAATGAAGTGCTTGGTGCATTGAGGTTGAAATTCAACTTTGGCAGAAGTGCAAAGCAGGTGATAGTGATCTGCTGCCTGCTACAGACACAACCTAATTTTCCTTTTCATTACTTGAATGGAATGAAAAATCAGGCAGGAACAAATCCGCTCCTGCCCAGTTTATGAACAAAAAGACATATGAAATAGGAGCCATTCGGCTCTCTCGAGCCTACTCTGCCACTCAAAGAAATCATGGCTAATCTGTTTGTGTTTTGAGTTCCATATTCCCATCTACCTCCAATAACCTATGTGTGCTGTCGGAGCTGAATTTCAGCCCTGGTCCTTTGTTTCAGATCATTTATGAAAGGAGGTGTGTTTGCAGGGTTTCACTGTCGTCCTGTTGGGATTCTGGTGCCTCTGGATTGCACATGGAGAGAGCCCTGAGTCAGCCACTGTCATAACTAGGGTGGCTGACAGATGCTGTCTGCTTTTAGCCACACAATCTTGCACTCCACTCCTCCCACAAAATCACAAAAAGTTAGCATGCAGGTACAGCAAACGATTAGGAAGGCAAATGGAATGTAGGCCTTTATTGCAAGGGGGTGCAGTATAAAAGTAGGGGAGTCTTGTTTACAACTGTGCGGGGCATTGGCGAGAAAATACCTAGAGTACTGTGAATAATTTTGGTCTCCTTACTTAGAGAGGGATATATTTGCATTGGATGCAGTTCAGGGAAAGCGCTGATTCCTGGGATGAAGGGAAGTTGCCTGATGAGGAAAGGTTGAGTAGGCTGGGCCTATTCTCATTGGTGTTTCGAAGAATGAGAGGTGATCTTATTTAAACATTTAAGATTCTGAAGGGGCTTGACAGGGTAGATGCTGAGAGGATATTTCCCCTTGTGGGGGGAATCTAGAACTAGGGACATCGTTTAAAAATAAGGGGTCTCCCATTTAGGAGAGAGATTAGGAGAAATTTCTTCTCTCAGTGGCTCATTCATCTTTTGAATTCAATACCCCAGATGTCAGTGGGGGCTGGGTTATTGAATATATTCAAGGCTGAGTTAAATAGATTTTTTGATCTAAATGGGAGTCAAGGGTAATGGTGGGTAGGGAAAGCAGGGAGTAGCAGTATGATAGGGAAGTGGAGTTAAGGCCACAATCAGATTGGCCATGATCTTATTGAATAGCAGAGCAGGTTGGAGGGGCCGAACAGCTTTCTCCTGCTCCGATTTCTTATGAACATAGGAATTAAACATAGGGGCTCAATCTTCCAATGAGTGGCAATCACTGTCAGATTGCCACTTTGCTCCTTTTTTTTTTTTACAGAGCACCGGAGCTCTGCATTTCTCACCTGGATTTCCGAACCGAGCCTCTTCAGAAATGTAGAGCGTACATGTTCTAGGAGTCCTTCCTCGTAGGGAAGGATTGTCAGGGGAAGCAAAGCCACGACTCTTTTTCACAGCGAAAGCTGCCATATTTTGGTAAGTCTTCATTCACTAAGAGAGTGAGAAGCTTTAGGACATTTAAATAGCTTCTCACTCTGTTAGTGATTGAGTTAAGTGTGTACCATGGGTAATAGTAATGTGCCAGCTGGTTAGGATGGCAGTGTGGTAAGGTGGGTAGGGTGGTGAGGTTGGGTCAGGTTGGGTTGGAGGTGTAGTTGGACAGTTGTGGGGGCTGTTGGAGGGTCAGGGGGAGTTGGAGGGTTACTGTAGAGGCAGAGGGGATTCGGAGGGTTGAGGGTTTGGAGGATCGGGGGAGACAGAGGGGAGATTGAAGGTTGGGGGGTTGGAAGGTCGGGGGGTTCTGGGAGGGGATTCAGTGGTTGGGTGGTGGGGGTGCTGGTGGTCAGTTGTATAGTTATCCAGGAATTCGATGTGGGCTGGAATCGTCTCAGATTTGCACTAAGGTAGTGGGCGAGAAAAAGAACGATTTACCCGCTGGCTGCGAGGGTGGCATTTCATGCTGTATCATCTTAATCCCACCTCATTAACCATGCATTCCCAGGAAACACACCGTTTCAATGGTGAGCAGCCATCACCTCACTGTATAGTCATGCCGGGTGCCATACGTAAAGTGCAGCTGAGCACACATCTCTCAGTGTTCCCAGCCCAGGACTGCTGCAAAGAAGACACGGCCCTGAAAGGCAAGATGACTGCAACTCCCCAGTTTAGTGACGCATCCCTTGAGCACATTTTGGATGTAGTGGAGGCCTGCCGTGATGTCCTCTACAGCCGCTTTGGCTGCAGGAAGGGCAGCAACATCGTCAATCCAGCATGGAGGCTCTGGCAGCGGTAGTCAATGCCAATGCCCTGCAAAAGAGGACAGCCACCTCGTGCTGCAAGAGGATTAGTGATCTCCTCCGTTCTGCCAGGGTAAGTCACTCTTCTCATCACTTTCAACTCTCACACTCACAATCCATCACACACCCACAGGGCCCTGACTCACGGCCAGTGCAAGGAACATCACCATTCACAATCTCACACACACCTTCATTGTTCTCATCCCGTCCATGGGACCACTCACCAGCCACATATGCCAGGCATACTTATCATCTGGCCTGGCAGGCATCCTGCTTATACTCTCTCCATCTGGATTTATGCAGGACACGTTGGCACACAACAAGAAGGAGAGGTTGCAGACTGGTGCAGGAATGCCTGACATCAAGATCCTCATGGGCTTTGAAAATAGAGTCATATAGCTTGCCAGCGAAGATCTGGACCATTTCTGTACTGATGGTGAGATTAGCAGTGCTCTACCAAGTGAGGATCCAACATCCATCAGACAGCCAGGCTGTGAGCGATGTGTCCTGTTTACAGGCCACTGCCATGCACTAATTATTTCTCCTTGCTTTCACATCTGGGAAACAGCTGAGGGTGTTCACGACTCAGGACCTTCAATCAAACCCTGAAGACAGCTTGGAAGAAGAACCTGAAGCACCGTCATTGAAGACCTGTCACAGTGCTCACCCATGCCCTCCACCAGCACAGAGACACATACCTCAGTAGGACCTAGTTCTAGAGTAGCCTTGGGATCACAATCTGGTGAGCACATTGTTCTGTCTGATCGACAGTAGGTGGCAGCAGAGACTTCCCAGGTTTCTGGCACTCAGACTGCTGGAGGCCAGAAATCTGCTGAGATTGAGTCAGATGATGAGACCCTGCACTCGGTCATGTCACAGTTGCTGGAGCTGCAAAGGCAAGCTCGAGAACATCAGGAAGGGATGTCCACTGCACTCCTCAGATTGCAAGTCATAATGGAGGAGTCCTTCTGCCTTCAGGCTGAGGTGATAGTGCCAGCATGCCAACAAACCGAGTTCCACACTGATGGGATGGCGGCATAGAGACCTTGGTCCTAGACATCAGTCCTGCACTGCTGCATGGGCTGAAGTCCATCGCTGATGCCATAATTGGCCTCCAACAGTGTCAATGTGAGAGGGGTTCAGGGCAGCTCCAAATTACCCCAGCTTTCCCTTCTCCTCAAGGAGTCAGCCGGGGCTGTTGGGCACCCATAGGGAGGAAGAGGATCAGCTGGTGCACACCCCAGGGCCATCCATCCAGGTGACTCCAGGAGTGTTCAGCCCATCTGAATCCCCTGCGAACCCAGCAGCTCCAACACCACAGGCTGACAAGGCTGCCACTGCCACACATCGGCACCCTGAGAGCAGGCCAGGGCCCTCCAGGTCTCGGCCCTCCAGAGATCGTGCGTCAAGGTTATCACAGACGGGACGTAGCAGTCAGCAGGCTGCCTCCACCTCTACTGTGGATGTTGGGGGAGCACCAAGACGTAGAGGCAGGCTTAGGAAAGATAAGAAGGGGTAACTCTTTTAGGTCAAGAGTGTCCACCGTCAGGAACCCCGTGAGCCCCTTTTCGAGGGCAAGGGTGCACCGTCCGCTTGGCCTTCAAAAAGAAGACGGCTTCTCATCCATTTCGAGGCCACAATTATGGGGCCAAGTGTCCAACAACCCCAGCCAAAGACTTCAATCAGATCTCCAAGGTCATTGTGGGGAGGGTGTAGCACATCACCCCAAGCTGATGGGTCAGCGATTTAAATGGCGACGGGGCAGCAGGAGGTGCAAGGGCCGAAGAAGCCACTGCCCCCGCACAGGTGGCCACCGGTGAAGATGGTGCTGCCATCGGGGAGGGCTACACCCACCTCAATAGAGATAAAACAGAAAAGTGAAATCTGGAGCAAAGGGGAATGGGAGTAGGGGAGAGGGGGAGGGAGAGAGGACAGATAGCAGACATCTTGATGTTTCTGGAGGTTGGGGCAGGGGTAGTTGTGGTATATTCCCTGATCTTCTATTGCGGGGAGGAGTCTTCTCCTGGGCAGCTAACATGCCCAGGCACAGTTCGGGGATCTGATTGTAAAAGTCCTCAGATGCAGCTGGCTCCGGGCAGCGCTAGCTAACCCAGGCAAGGCAAGGGAGGGCAGAGTTGGGTACAGGTTTTTCTTCCCCTGAAAGCCAGACTGTCACAGCCCACCCTTCCTTCCTCCCCCTGCAGACAAACAAGCAGTTGAACCACAGCATTTCCCCCAGGCACCCACCTCCGGCACAGGAGCTGTCCTCCCTCTTTGGCTGTAGTTGAGTCCTCTCCCCTCGGGTCTCTTCAAACTCCTACTCCCAGGCTCTTCGGGCCTTACTAGGTCTTACAAGGCCATGACCTGCAGTAGCAGGATGTAATAGCAGCAGGAGCAGGCTGTTTGATTCCTCAGAAAGGAAAGTAAAAGTCCACTTCCCCAAACCCCTTTCTCCTCCTTGTTGGCAACATTCTTCTTCTTCCCGTTGAGGGCTAGAAGGAAATCCCACAGCAGCAGGAACAGCGACAACCAGCACACAGCACAAAACAGCAGCTCTCACTCAGGCAGGAATGAGGTGCACCTGAGCTCAATCAGGAAGATGTAACTCTTTGGGTCAACCAAATAAACTAAATTAACAAAATCAGGGACCACGTGAAAAACAGTCCTTTAAAGGGAAACTGCAAAAACAAAGACAACATTTAAAGGAAACTTGCAAACATTAACCCAAAATGTGATTAACAGGGTCACTAAAGCACCCCAAACCCCGAGGTGCCCACCGGGCACGGAAAGCCTTGACAGTGCCGGCAGACACTGCATGCTCCCTCTCTAGAGACACCCAGCCGCAAACATAGCTGTGGAAGAGGGGCAGACAGTTGGGTTGGTCGACCGCCTTGATCGCCAGCTGTCCTGACCTGTTGATGGCCAACTTGGCCAGGTCCAGGAGCAGGTTCACGAGGAGGTCCTCCTCCCTCCTGGCCCCTCTCCACACCGGGTGACTGTACATAAGGAGCGTGGGACTGAAGTGCCAACATAACAATAGCAAAATGTTTTCCAAGTAATTAAAAAGGGGGTGCAGCCTACAATAACCAGTATAAGTGTGGTCCACGGACTCCACAAGGCCGCAAAAAATGCAGGGATCTTGAGAGTCCCTGAAATGACACATCCTACAGTTGTATGGGACTGCTGCATGCAACACCCTCCACCCCAGGTCCCCGATGGAAAATGGGAGGACAGTCCCATAGAGGGTCCCTCACTGGGGACCTCTGCGGCTGGAGGGCAACAAGGCACGCCAGGGTGTGTCCGGGCAGCGGGTGAGAGCAAGGAAGTGAAGGGTGTGCAGCACAGCCCATACAGGAAATGCCTCCACACCATGCTAAAGGGCATGGAGGGCATTTCTATGAGGTGACTCAGGTTGTGGGGCACGGGCTCTCGAGGGAGGTTTGTGGAATTCTGTCTGAACAGGGGTAGGCTCACATGGTGGCACCTGCGCCACCTCGAGACCCAGAATGATGTTAATTCCTGGGCAATCATCCAGCCCACTCCTCCGCCACCCAGCACGTCCCCGATCCTGGTCACCCTGGAAGCCACAGCCCTCCTCTCCGCCAGCCACTGAAAAGGACAGAGGTGCAGGTTCCTGAGCAGTGGCTCTCTGACAATATTCACTACTCCTGATGGTGGAGAGCTGCGCCGTGAGGTGACCATGTTCCAGACTTTGATCAGGTCCTGGTAAAAGACGGGCAACGCCTGTAAGGAGCCACGAAGGCCCCTCAGGTCCATAAACAGGGAGCTGCTCATCATAATTCAGGCCGTGCACCTGTCGGAAGAAATACGTCGCCAGGGCACACCACCTCGGAGGGGGCCTCAGTTAAAGTTATCGCTGCAGGGTCTGAGGGTGGAAAGTCACCATCTGGGTGCGTAGGCACACCAACGTCTGACCACCCTCCCTAAGCCGGAGACTCAGAACCTCAGCAAGGACCCAGTGCAGTCTTTTGTCCCAGAAGCGGTCAATGATGATTCACTGGATTTTTATGACAAAGTCCGGGGGAGGGGTCAAAGTGACCAGCCGGTACCACAACATGGCGGCAATCAGCTGGTTTATGACCAGAACTCGACCCCGGTAAGACAGCACTCAGAACAGTCCTGCCCAGCGCCGCAGGCAAGTGGTGACTTTGGTCTCCAGTTCCTGCCAGTTCACTGGCCAGGATTCCTCAGCATGGCAGAGGTGGACCCCCAAATAGAGGAGGCTAGTCCTGGTCCAGGTGAAAAGCCTGAGCTCCTCGGGTAGGGGATCCATCTGCCACTGACCGACCAGAAGCCCAACTTGCCCCAGTTGATCCTGGCAGAGAATGTGGCAGAGGAGCCGTCCTGCCACTCAACACCCCCACAGATCAGCCGGGTCGCTGAACGTGTCAATCGGTGTAACCGAGAGGACCACCCTGATGCCCGGCCTGCACAGAGCCAATCTCGACAACCTCCTCCGCAAGAGGCGCAGGAAAGGCTCCACATAGATAGAATACAATTGGCCAGACAGGGGGCAGCCCTGACGCACTCCCCTCCCAAAGTGAAGGGGTGCCGTCAGGGACCCGTTAACCTTAACTAGACACTCTGTGGCAGTGTACAGAAGTCAGATCCGGGTGACAAAATGCGTCCCGAACCCGAATGCTCACAGAGTTCCGAATAAATATTCATGATCCACCCTGTCGAACGCCTTCTCCTGGTCAGGAGACAGGAAGGCACTCGACAGACCCGTCCTCTGGAAAAAGGGAATGATGCCTCTGACCAGATGGATATGGCCCGGGACCATGTAGGACTGGTCAGGGTGGATCGTGTGGGCTAGCACGGTGCCAAGTAAGAAGACATGGATGCCAGTTTTTAAGTAGGCGGAGATCCCCCTTCTTCGGCAGCAGGGCAATGATTGCCCTGCGCCATGAAAGGGGCAACTCCCCAGTTGTGATACTCTCCCCCAGGACCCCCGCAAAATTGCTCCCCAGGATGTCCCAGAATGCTCTGAAGAACTCCACGGTCAGTCCGTCCAGCCCCGGGGATTTGCCCCTGGAGAGGCTGTTGAGGGCGCTAGTTAGCTCCCCCAGACTTATAGGGGAGTCAAGCTTTCCGGCACCCTCCGGGCTGACCTGCGGCAGGTCCTTCCACAAACTCTGCGAGCATCCTCACTGGACAGATCCGGAGAGAACAGGGCAGTGTAGTTTGATTTAGCAATGGCCCTGATGCCGTCCAGATCCAGGCAAAGTATCCTTCGTCGGCCAGCTGACGGACCCTGTGACTGTTTTCTAGCAAATAGAAGAAGGGGGAGCCATGGTCTAGATCCTTGAGGAACTAGATCCGTGATCTCATATACACGTTGCAGGACCCGATGAGTTTCAGGTCCCGCAGTGCGTCCTTCTTCTCTTCATTTGCCAAATGCAGGTTCAGGTCCGCCTCGGGCTGACAGAGATGTGCCTCCAGGTCAAGCACCTCCTTCTCTAACTCCTCAACCCTGGATTTCTGCCTCCTTATCGACACCCTCGCGTACTCCTGACAGTAAACGCGGATGTGAGTCTTGCCCACGTCCCACCATAGCCTCAAGGAGAGGAAGCCTCCCCACTTCCTTCTCCAGCTGGCCCAGAAACGATGAAACGAGTCTAGGAACCGCTCGTCCTCCAGCAGCAGGTTGTTAAAATGCCAGTACGCGGACCCCACCCAAGCGCAGAACGGAGCGAGCTCCGCCCACACCAGACGGTGGTCCCAGCACGGCACCTGCTGCACAGAAGCCGATGAAATGCAGGACATGAAAGCCTTGGAAACATAAAGGCGATCAAGACTGGATGCTCTGACCAGGCAACACCAAAGTTAATACACAGGAGTCAGGATGGGCATGTTGCCAGATGTCCACCAAGTCGGAGGACCCAACCAGATTCCGCAACTTACTCACACCCAGCGTGTGGTGCTGGTCCCTGGTCTCGAGGGTACAGTTGAAATCTGCCCCCGCCACTGAGGACGATGCATTCACCCGCGTCGATGGAGCCGAGATGAGTGAACACTTCATCAAAGAAGCTCGCTTGCTGCTGTGTGCGTTCCTGCTACCTTTGATGTTGAGGCTGGCTATGGTAGTCTTCATTATCAGAAGTATGTGCTGCTATCACCATGCCTAGTGTAAGAAGGAGAGGACTATTTTAATCCTTCCTTTCCTTCAGGAGGCCAGCTGAGAAATGTGTGGACCTTCCACTTAGCATTCCGGTCAGCCCAGGGTCCTTGAGGGCCTTGTGGGTGGACCTGAGCACAAGAGGAGAAGAATGCCATTGGTCCAAGGCTGACTGGATCCTGTCTTGGCTACTGTGATTACTCGCTAAAAAATCTTGGAGCTCACGTAAAGGGATGAGGAAAGAATCAGTGGGGGGCACTAGGGTATCCACCACTTCACCCATCAATGACTCTAAATTATCCCCAGTGCTCACCACCAAAACTCCGTCCTCCTCCAGGTCGTCACCACCTGCCTCCAGCCCCTCCCCCATATTGAGTAAAAGGACTGATTCGGAGCTGCCAGTCGGCTCCACCTCCACCTTGAGCCCACCCCCAGAATCAAGGGCAGGGATCCTCTCTGGTCTCCTCTTGGGGATATGGGCTAAAGGGCAACAGCACCTCAAAGCCCCACTCCCCCTCAGGCACTGGGTTGCCTGGCGATTTCGGAAAGAGCTCTGGACCTAGGGTTGAGGCGCCCAACACTGAAGGTTGGGGGGCGGCGGGTAAGCCTCCCTCGCCACCGCTGCCCAATGACCCAGCAGTTGGGTCCATGAATGGACTGTCCTCACTGCATGTCGTCATCATCCTCCTGGAATCGAGCGACTATTAGGGCCTTCACTGCCTCTCCATGACAGGATGCTTGTCACAGAGGGCATAAGCCAGACTGGAGTCAAACATTCATAGATGCAATGTGAAGATCTATGGTGTCTCCTCACTGCATGTCGTCATCATCCTCCACAAATCTAACAAATACGAGGCCCTCCCGAGTGCACCTGCCTCATCTGGCCAGTGCGATGGCCTCATCACCATCATCCTCGTCTTCAAGGACCTCCTCACCATTATCCCCGTCAACGTCCTCCTCATCGGAGGAGACCTCCAACTCCTGAATCTTCTCCTCAGCCAGCTCCACTCCCCATCGTAGCGCCAGGTTGGAAAGGGCACAGCAGACGATGATGATGCGTGACACCCTCTGCAGACTATATTGCAGGGTGCCACCAGAGTGTCCAGGCACTGGAACCTCATTTTCAGCATCCTGATGGTTTGATCCCCCAAGATGTGAGTTGCAGCATTATACCTTCACTCTGCTGCAGTCTGAGGCCGCCGCATGGGCGTCATCAGCCACATCCTCTGCAGGTAGCCCTTGTCCCTGAGGAGCCATCCCTGTAGCCTCTGTGGACCCTGGAAGACGTCAGGGATCTGAAACCAACTGAGAATGTAGGAGTCATGAACACTCCCTAGGAACTGTGTGCAGACCTACAGGATGCATTTGTGGTTATCACACACCAGCTGCACATTCAGCAAGTGGAAGCCGCGTTGACCATGTGTTGCGATGGAGATCTGAGCACCATATGAGTGCAGTTGATGGCACCCTGCACCTGTGGGAATCCTGAGATCTGGGCAAATCCCAGTGCTCTTGTATCCTGGCTCTCCTAGTCCCGGGTGTAATGCACAAAGTTGTGTGCCCTCGTGAAGATGGCGTCTATGACCTTGTGGATGCATTTGTGGGTGGAGGCTTGTGATATCCCACAGATGTCACCTATGGAGCCTTGAAAATAGCCACTGCTGTAGAAATTGAGTGCTGCAGTCACTTTCATGGGCACTGGCAGTGGATACCCTCCATGTTCCCATGGCACCAAATCCTGCAATAGCTGGCAGATGTGACCGGCCAGTTCCCTAGGCATGATCAGTCTTCGGCGACACTGGTTCTTGGTTATCTGCAGGAATGAAAGGCGGCGTCAACAGACCCTGGGTCTTGCTAGATGCTGACTAATGAAGGCTCGCTATGGCTCGTTAGTGGCACATGCAGGAGCCCCAGCTTCCCCGTCTTCCTGAGGGTGCTGATCCTCCCTTTGCCCAGCCAGGCATCTCCGTCACTCTCTTCTTTGTCTCCGCTCTCTGTAAGCCAAATGGCATACAGCTAGGTCACCAGGGCCATGCTCCTGATGTACTCCTCCTGTAGGATGAAAGAGAGAGATGTGTGGGTTAGCTTGGTTGTTCAAAGAACCTCTCTTTGATGCCCCCTTAATGCATCGTGGAGAGTGGTGGCCTCCACTTGGATGGCTGGAGTTTAGTGCGCCGCATGGCTGTCCGAAAGCCCACCCACCACCATCCCACTCCACCTGACCGATTGGAGGCAGTTTTGCCGATTGGACTGCATGCTGTGCTCTCAGCGCAGGTGCAGGCATTCTCCTAACCCACACTGCAAAGCTGTAACCATGGGGGAGACTGGTCCAAACCAGGATGCTGACATTGCAAGGGGCTGTGAGCACCTCCACCAGTGACTGCTTCATGGCCAGCTTTAGCAAGGAGATTGTACAACTTACCCAGTCATCCAACTGTTCTGCAGTCCACTAAAACGCTCATTAGTTTGCAGCCTGTGCCTGAGGGGTGAAAAGCTCTGGAACACTTGGTGGCAATATTTTGCCTCTGCATTGCTTGAATGGGCAGATAAGCTAGAGGCCTGACTGCATGCATGTCAATGCGGCTGTGCCTGAACTGTCTCAGCTGCGGAGGGATGGTCACTTTATCCAAGGTTTCCCTAATGCGCGGCCGCTTCCCTCCCCTCCACCCCGCAAGTGCTTGTGCACTACCTTCAACCGTAGTGCAGCCCTTAGCCCTCCCCCAACCTGTCTCAACCACAGGCAGCCCTTTGCCACTGCCCCCCGCACCAAGTCGCCTCAACCTCAGGGCAGCCCTTTCCCAGCACCGCACTGTCAGTCACCTGATAAAAAGTGACTTGCCTGTGCCCTCGCCTGAATGTGCAGCGCCTCAACCTTGAATTCCAACAGGCGATCCTCGTGAGCACTGCGCAATGTTACTGTGCACTCATTGCTGAGTTCCCGTTGAAGTGCAGCCTGACAAGTGCAGAACTTATAAATGCCATTGTGAAACAGGCCAGCATGCGAACACATCAGCGTGCAAACACATCAGCGTGCAATCATGCCAGCGTGCAAACACGTCAGCGTGCAAACACATCAGCGTGCAATCATGCTAGCGTGCAAGCATGTCAGCGTGCAAACACATCAGCGTGCAATCATGCTAGCATGCAAGCATGTCAGCGTGCAATCACGCCAGCGTGCAAATACACCAATGTGCAAACACGCCAGCATGCAATAACTTCAGCGTGCAATCACGCCAGCGTGCAAACACGCCAATGTGCGAACACGCCAGCATGCAATCACTTCAGCGTGCAATCATGCCAGCGTGCAAACACGTCAGCATGCAAACATGTCAGTGTGCAATCACGCCAGTGTGCAAACACGTCAGCGTGCAAACATGTCAGCGTGCAATCACGCCAGCGTGCAAACACGTCAGCGTGCAAACACATCAGCATGCAATCACGTCAGCGTGCAAACACTCCAGCGTGCTCGGATGATCCAGCGTGGGGGGCTGATTACTGCGGGTTGGGCTTATAATGAGATGCAAATGTATTACACTGAAGTTCCCGACATCCAATGGTCGGTGGAAAACACGGCCCGCCATAGACGACACCATGAAACCGATTTTTGGCCTTCTCGCCATATTGTCCACTCAGGCCACAAAAAACGCCCACCGCTAACGGGCGTGGAAAATTCCACCCATGGTTTTTATCCTGTCTAACATTTCCTGGGTAATTATTCTGATAAGTGAGTCGGAACCCTCCGAAGTCTCCAACTCCAACTTAGAGTTGGAGACTTTCTCAGAGAGTTCCAGATGCAGGGGAATTGCCTATTGGAGGTTGAAACTTTCTGGGCACTTCCCGCAGAGTCCTTGCATTGGGACTTCTGAGGGGTCACCCAGTGCTTCTTCCAGAGTGTCTCTGGGTTACTACCATCTAGAGACTGGAAGATCTAAGCCAGGGTTTATTCTTCCCAAAAGCACATGGGCCATTGCAATATTTTGATTTTTTTTCCCTGATAATCTATCTGTATGTGTTTAATTCTGTTACTTATAGCTACAAGTTTTCAGTTCCACAGCTGTAGCAAGGTTTTCTTTACTTACTATGGGTGTAATCCTTATGTTTTTTTCTTTTGCCTCTGATAATCAAAGTTTCTAAAAATTTTATTAAATTACTAGACTAAATACTAAACTTTACTAAGTACTTTACTTCCATATACAATTGTTCTGTGACACATTGAAATAACTTTTTGGAATTTATTTTGATTTGTTGGGTGGTTTATTTTCTAATACTTCTCCTTGGTTCCATAATACTCGACTTCTATAGAGGTAGAATAGATAGCCTACAGTCACCTAAATTTCATTCCTCCTGACCCAGGACTCCTTACATTAATGCTTGTAGCATCTGGCAACACCCAATTCTGCAGCAATTTTGCTGAGTACACATCTGAGCTTTCCCAAAGGGCTAACATGTTCGTAAAGCAGTTTATTACACCATCGGGGTTGGGGGAAGCAGGGGGTGGGGTGCAAGACAGCTTGTGTTATTAGAAGCATTTTTTATTAAATATGCTTTGAAGAATCACAGTACAGCAGTTTTGTTTAAAACACGTGTGTATAGCGAGAGAGAGAGAGAGAGGTAGATTTCAGTTTTGTGCAGTAATGTAAGACGGGTGATAGTGACTCTGCAACCTAATTTAAATCTCTCCCGATTTTAAATGGGCTGCCGATTTGCCATCACCCATGTTACACTATCAAACAAAGTCAAAATCTACCCCAGAGGGAGAAGCAGCATTATTTCAAGTTCAGAGACAGAAGAATCATTTCCTGATACAGCTTTGAAATGAAGGGGAATTGTCAACAGAAGGTCTAAGTGTAACAAAGCCCTTCTGCAATCTGCCAATCGTCCCCAAACCATCTCACTTGATAGTGTTTTTATAACCCATACTGATAAATGTTTCTTGTGAGATAAGTGCTTGGTGACTTTTTTAATTGTTCTCCTTTATTAACTGATAACGTCAAGGAGGTGCCTTACATCCTTTGAAAACAATAAAAACCCAACAGCATATGTGAAGGTCATTTTTTTTCCTGCCCTCATGTACTCCTATCATTTACCGGTGACAGAATGTGTGCCCTGGCCTATAATAGCTAGTGCTATAAGTATGGAGTGGAAACTTAGTTCAATTGGATAAATTGAATTAAATTTGGTTAAACTGGTTTAACAGCATCTGAATGTGAAACATTTTCATAGGAAGCTGAAGTATATATTTTTTAAATGTCAAAATCATTAATGATTCCTTGTTTAAATTGAATATTCCAGTTTGTGCTATCCTTTTTAATCCACACTATTAATATCTTTTAATTGAGTGGATTCTAAATTATCATTTTTTACACTTTATATATTCAGTTAATTGCAGACCTGTCTGCCACTATTACCATACTTCAACTTTGTTGTAGAGAATTAATAGAAGCATGGATTTTATCTCATTGCAATAGTTGATTTTGAACATGCATTTTAGTTTCTTTTTATATTATGCCATTATATTAACAGTCATAGTAATATCATGGCCAATTACTGAAGTTATGTGTAGAACTGTGAAAGTCCAATAAAAGTATTACCTAACCATTCCTTAGGAGCTATTAGCTATGATCCTTAGTCAATTTGAGATGATGATAACAGATCAATTCAGCAATCCTACTTGGAAGTATCAGTAACATTGGGCTGGATTTTAACATACAGGCAGCTGGAAGAATGGGGATCAGCAGTGCGGAGTGGGGGGTGGGGGGTGGTGGGGGGTGTGGTGTGGTGGGTGTTGGGGGTGATAGTAGGTGGGAAACCCGGAAATATATTAAATGCAAGTTTCAGTGGCTTTTTACACAATTAATTCATTACCATTTTATTTCCAGGCTTCTCATCAGCATCTCTGGGCACAATGACTACCTGCATGACACCATCTCAACTCCTGTATTTAAAGGGGAGAATCCAAGTAGGCAAGTTGAAGCAGTTAGAAGAAAAGAGGAGGAAAGTCAGAATTGGAAGCGAGACGAAGGATGCACCCTGCTTTATGGACGACTCCTTGGATGTACGGCTGAGCGCTGTGAGAACCTAGAGGTAGATACTATTAACAGGAGGAAGAGGCCAGTTAGGATAACCTAGAAAGCGTGGTTAGAGGTGGCAGAAGAAGTAAGCAGCAGGAATGTAGCACCACACACAAATGGATACAATGTAGGAAGCGGTTTAAAGACCTAACCAGGTCATGAAGAGTGAGAACTGTGGCACATTCACCTACATCCTGATGTGCGTAAGATCCCAACTACCTTATTCTGCCTTCTCAGGCCTGCTGTGGCACATCACTCCTCACACTAACTTGCCTTGCAGGTACTCCCATCCTTCACTATGTATGTCCTTCCTTACATCCCCATCTATGTGTCCTCCAGTGGTATGCACCCTAAGCTTTATGCAATGTCATGCTTCTTCCTTATAGTCATGCTCAACAAATGCTTTCTGATCATTGGGTGAACACATACCATTAATCTCATTCATTGGTCTCTTCTTTCTCTCCTTGCAGGAGAAGAGAATACAGAACACAAGGGAGAGGCAGAGACTGGTGGCAGCCCTCCAACTCAGTGGACAGCTGCAGAGGAAGAAGTGTTGAAGATTAGTGGAGTCTTGATATGCCTCGCCATCAGAGATGGGGAAATGGGAGAGTACTAGCTATCTAGTGATGGAATTAAATTTTAGACAGCCAAATGGCATATAATGCTCACACATATTTGACTTGATGTCAACAATGAGTGAAATATGATTATCTGCATAATGATCACTTAAAACATTCTCACCTTGACAGAACTCATTCATAGCAATACACTGATGAATGTTGCAAGTACGTTTTCCACACTTGCAGAAAGATTGGAGGAGTCACCTCAAGTGGGAAACTGGCACAGGTTATTGTGATGATGTTTTTTTCCATGGATAGAGTGATCTTCAATAAGGGCTTGCAGACTCTGGATGTCACCTTAAATAGGATGAACAACACACTAGTCCTGGCTGCTCATCATCCCACTGATCTGCAGCAAAGTATTCTCCAGCACAGTGCTATGTAGGAAATTGCAGCTGAGCCATGAGAGTGATGTTGGTGAAAGGGGGGGTGGAAGTGGAGAGTCCACCCAAAGCAAGTCCATTTCTTAACCCTTGTACACCCACACCCCTTCGCCAGTAGCTGACGTGCTGCATCCTGTCTTGGTGGCCAAATCTGCACCCGCACAGGTGGAGGTGGAACAGTCTTTGGAGGGGCTGCTTGGGCTCTAAAACGCAATGATAATCAGTCAAGAGCATCTCAGCAGTCATAGCAGGGATGTGAGCTGAAACCACAGGAGTTTCACCACATAAAAATAGTAGAAAAAGGGAATGTAAAACTTTGTAAAAATAAAGTGGTGGTAGACACATGAGTGTCTTACATATTTTGTACTATGAAACCTTGTTTGTTAATTTGATGCACATAAATATTATTATTGTGTATCATTCCCTGTGTTCTCCACTCGTGGTTGTTGGTTGGCAAGTGGCCTTTTCAGTTGTTTGATGATGAATGAAAAATCAGGGGACCAATGGGGGGAATATGAAAGGGAGGCTTGCTTGCTTGCTGGTCTGCTTTGTGTTAGGAGCAATCTGGGGGTGGGGGAAGGGTGCAAATGTGGCATTTGCATGAAGTTGTGAGATTGGTGTACTGGGGACCTAAGTGAACTGCCCAGTAATAAGGATATCCCTGGCATTCCAGGCAGCAATACTCTCCATGGGGGGAATTGTCATCACCATCTTCTACCTCCTTATCTTCTTCCTCCTCCTCCTCAGGAACATCCAAGGAGGCTCTGTGCTTTGTTCCTTGCAGACCCAAACCTTATTGCTGGTGGAGAGTTTGGGAACACCATACCCATTTTGAAGACCCTGGCTGGTACTTACCAGGCCACCTCCAGATCTATCCAGGCACTTGAAGCACATTTCCAGCATCTTCAGTTCAATGACATATCCAGTGGCCTTTCAAAAGGTCACCTGAAATGTTAACCCCATTTCTCTTCATAGATGTTGCTTGACCTGCTGAGTATATTCAGCATTTTCTGTTTTTATACATTTTAAGTGGATATCCCTTGTCTCAGAATAGCCAGCCAGTAACTCTGCTTCAGGTGTAAAATGTCTGTCAGCTTGGACTGCTGCAAGATGAAAGCTTCATGGCAGCTTCTTGAGAATCTTGTGCACGGCTACATAAAAATCACTTTGTGGTTGCACACCAATTGCATGTTGACGGAGTGGAAGTCTTTGCAATTAACCAACATTTGTGGTGAATCTACGGGTGTCTTAATTGCCACGTGTGTGTGGTCAGTGATGCCCTCCAAATGTGGGACACCAATCAGATTCGCAAAACTGAGCACCTACTCACTTTGACTGGCAACATTAATGAAAAAGTTGACTTAATTGGAGAACTTGACAAACAAACCGTCAGCCACCCGTCTTATGTATTTGTGTACAGCCAACTGTGAGATCCTGCAAATGTCTCTAGAATATGTCTGGAATAATTTAGAGGGAAAGAAGTTGAGGGTGACTTTGACAGTCAGAGTAAAGAATGACCATCAGCCAACAGCAGGTCTGGTTTGGGAAGGCTATAAGTGATTGCCACCACCTGACATGATTCTCTGAGCTTCCTGAGGTGGTGTTTAGACATGTTGAGGAAGTTAATCCTGTAGAACTTCTGTATCAGATATGGCCTCCGGTGAGATGCACACCTTTTTTTTAATTCATTCACAGGATGTGGGCTTCACTAGCTGGTCCAGCATTTATTGCCCGTCTCTAGTTGCCCTTGAGAAGGTGGTGGTGAACTGCTTTCTTGAACCACTGCCGTCCATGTGGTGTAGGTACACCCACAGTGCTGTTAGGAAGGGAGTTCCAGGATTTGGACCCAGCAGCAGTGAAGGAACGACGATATATTTCCAAGTCAGGATGGTGAGTGACTTGGAGGGAAACTTCCAGGTGGTGGTGTTCCCAGATATCTGCTGAACTTGTCCTTTTAGGTGGTAGTGGTCGTGGGTTTGGAAGATGCTGTTGAAGGAGCCTTGGTGAATTCCTGCAGTCCACCTTGTAGATGGTATACATTGCTGCTAATGTGTGTTGGTGCTGGAGGAATTGAATGTTTGTGGATGTGGTGCCAATCAAGCAGGCTGCTTTGTCCTGGACGGTTTTTCCACTTCTTCAGTGGAAGCTGTACTCATCCAGGCAAGTGAGGAGTATTCCATCACACTCCTGACTTGTGCCTTGTAGATAGTGGACAGGCTTTGCGGAGCCAGGAGATGAATTACTCCTAGCACGATTCCTAGCCTCTAATCTGCTCTTGTAACCATATTATATATATGGCTAGTCCAGTTCAGTTTCTGGTCAATGATAACCCTCATGATGTTGATAGTGGGGGATTCAGTGATGGTAATGCCATTGAATGTCAAGGGGTGATTGTTGGATTCTCTCTTGTTGGAGTTGATCATTGCTGACACTTGTGTGGTGCGAATGTTACTTGCCACTTGTCAGCCCAAGCCTGGATATTGTGCAGGTCTTGCTGCATTTGGACATGGACTGCTTCAGTATCTGAGGAGTCGCGAATGGTGCTGAACATTGTGCAATCATCGGCGAACATCCCTACTTCTGACCTTATGATGGAAGGAAGGTCATTGATGAAGCAGCTGAAGATAGTTGGGCCTAGGACACTACCCTGAGGGATTCCTTCAGTGATGTCCTGGAGCAGAGATGACTGATCTCCAACAATCACAACCATCTTCCTTTATGCCCAGTATGATTCCAACCAGTGGAGAGTTTTCCCCCTGATTCTCATTGACTCCAGCTTTACTTGGGCTCCTTGATGCCACACTTTGTCAAATGCTGCCTTGATGTCAAGGGCAGTCACTCTCACCTCACCTCTAGAGTTCAACTCTTTTGTCCATGTTTGAACTAATGCGATAACGAGGTCAGGAGCTGAGTGGCCTTGGCGGAACACAAACTGGGTGATTAGGTTATTGCTAAGCAAGTGCCACTTAATAGCACTATTGATGACCCCTTCCATTACTTTACTGACGATGGAGAGTAGACTGATGGGCGGTAATTGGCTGGGTTGGATTTGTCCTGCTTTTTGTGTACAGGTCATAACTGGGCAATTTTCCACATAGCCGGGCGGATGCCAGTGTTGTAGCTGTACTCGAACAGCTTGGCGAGGGGCACGGCATGTTTTGGAGCACAAGTCTTGGGTACTATTGCCGGAATATTGTCAGGCCCCATAGCCTTTGCAGTATCCAGTGCCTTCAGCTGTTTCTTGATTTCACATGGAGTGAATTGAATTGGCTGATGATGCTGGGGACCTCCGGAGGAGGCCGAGATGGATCATCCACTTGGTATTTCTGGCTGAAGATTGTTGCGAATGCTTCATCCTTATCTTTTGCATTGCTGTGCTTGGCTCCTCCATCATTGAGGATGGGCATATTTGTGGAACCTCCTCCTCCAGTGAGTTGTTTAAATGTCCACCACCATTCACAACTAGGTGTGGCAGGACTGCAGAGCTTAGATCTGATCCGTTGGTTGTGGGACCGCTTAGCTCTGTCTATCACTTGCTTCTTATGCTGTTCAGCATGCAAGTGGTCCTGTGTTATAGCTTCACCAGGTTGACATCTCATTTTTAGGTATGCCTGGTTCTGCTCCTGGCATGCCATCCTGCACTCTTCATTAAACCAGGGTTGATCCTCTGGCTTGATGGTGATGGTAGAGTGGGAGATATGCCGGGCCATGAAGATTGTGTCTGAGTACAATTCTGCTGCTGCTGATGGCCCACAGTGCCTCATGGATACCCAGTCTTCAGTTGCTATATCTGTTCGAAATCTATCCCATTTAGCATGGCGGTATTGCCACACAGCACAATGGAGGGTATCTTCAACGTGAAGGCAGAACTTTGTCTCCACAATGACTGTGTGGTGGTCACTCCTACCAATACTGTCATGGACAGACGCATTTGCAGCAGGCAGGTTGGTGAGGATGAGGTCAAGTATGTTTTTCCCTCTTGTTGGTTCCAACACCACCTGCCGCAGACCCAGTCTAGCAGATATGTCATTTAGGCCTCGGCCAGTAGTGATGCTACCTAGTCACTCTTGGTAATGAACATTGAAGTCCCCCACCCACAGTACATTCTGTGCCTTTGCCACCCTCAGTGTTTCCTCCAAGTCATGTTCAACATGGAGGAGCACTGATTCATCAGCTGAGGGAGGGCAATATATGGTAATCAGCAGGAGGTTTCCTTGCCCATGTTTGACCTGATGTCCTGAGGCTTCATGGGTTCCAGAATCAATATTGAGGACTTCCAGGGCAACGCCCGCTCGACTGTATACCGCCATCTCTACTGGGACTGTCCTGCCAATGAGACAGGACATACCCAGGTAATGGTGGTGTCTGGGACATTATCTGTAAGGTATGATTCCATGAGGTTGACTATGGCAGGCTGTTGCTTGACTAATCTGTGAGACAGCTCTCCCAATTTTGGCACTAGTAAAGAGGACTTTACAGAGTTAATGGGGCTGTGATTGCTTTTGTCGTTTCCAGTGCCTAGGTTGATGCCAGGTGATCCATCCAGTTTCATTCCATTTTTGTGTCTATGTAGCAACTGAGTGGCTACCTATTTCTATTCCATTTGGAGGATCTGCCTTGAGAGACTCCTGGTAATCTGCAGAAACATGGCGTGGAATTCTCCCATCTGGGACTAAGTCCCATCGTGGAGGCAGGGATGGATAGTGAATCCCGCTGCGGATATTGACGGGAAACCCTGCAGTAGCTTCCGGCCCCGATGTAATTAATTATGCATCTGGGGTTTCACTCCATCTTCCGCGGTGGGCCGGGCTTGATGGCGCACACCCCGCCATCATATCTGGGTGTCATATTTAAAAGGCGCCTGGACATCCACAAAGCGAAATTGAAACCTGAGAAGTCTGGAAGGGCATCTGCAGTTCCAGCTCCAAAGTTCAGTGACACCTCCCTGCGCGTCCTCCTAAACCATATAGGTGTGCAAAGGCATATACTCTACCCGCCTGATGGGAGGAGGGAAACCAATGCTGCATAGGCGCAGGTGGCCAATGCAGTGAGTGCCCGGGGAGTGCACAAGATGTTGGCTATATAGTGTCAGAAAAGGATGAACGGCCTTATTCACTCTGCCAGGTTATGTCTTATCAGATGGTCGCATAAACCACAATGACTCCAAAATGTCAGTGTGCAAGGGGTAGTAGCAATGGCATAGTCATGCCTCGCAGCCCCACTGTGGTGGAGTGTCCACTGTGCCTGCTTCACCATTCAGCAGACATGGAACACTACATGGAAGGGGGTGGGGTTAGGGTTACTGTAGTGGGGGGAGTGGGACGGGACCGTGCCATTGGTGATGGGGAGATCAGACTTAGGTGTCCAATTAGTAAGGATTCATCTATTCTATGCAAACCTGAGGATCGAATGTGTCTCCATGTTGGGGGCAGCTGATGCTGTCACTTGCACTCTCCTCTCTCACTTATAGGTGCCTCCAGGAAGAGGCCAAGGCCCGAGGAAGAAGAGTTGGAGGTTTCCCTGTCAGGCTTCAGCACCAGTCCCAGCTCTGAGATGAACCAGGAGGGTACTCCATCTGTAGAGGCATCACAGCAGAAACCTGCATCCTCCACCAGCTCAGGAACAACCTCAGTGGGTATGAGTGCTAGCAAAGGAAGGGTCTCACAGTCTGGTGGTCATCTCATGGACATGTGTCTGCAACAGGAGGAGGCAGCTTCAGTTGAGCTCCTGACACTCGGATAATGCTGGGGAAGAGGCATCTGTGAGGTCTACATCAGATGACAAGCCTCTGGAATCAGCCTTCCAATTGATGGTCGGGAGTCAACAAGAGGCTGAGCGACATCATGCAGAGTTGTTGGAAGCCCTCAACAGAGTGGCACATGGGTTGGAGTCCATCCACCTGCTCTCTGATGAAGTGCTGCCCACATGTGAGCGCATCAAGGTCTCCATGAGGAGGATGGTGGATGCCATGGAGATCCCGGTGGGGCACCTTGACCTCCCTCCAGGCACTTCTTCCCCTCAAGGAGTTAGGCCAGAGCCCTTGGGCATCCAAAGGGAGGAGGAGCAGCAGTTGGACCCCCTGGGTCATCCACTCAGCAATCTGAGAGGTTGTCCACTCCCTCTGAATCCCCTTTGCCTGTGACCCCCTCAACCTTGTCCTCTGTCACTGCAGAGGGAGCAGCTGACCCACAGGAGGATAGCCAAAGAAAGTCAGGGCCCTCCAGGCCTCAGTTGTCCAGAGGACAGCTGCTGAAGTCATCAAAGGCAACAGGGAAAACAACTCCACAAGCTGCCTCCATCCCTGCTGCAGATGTCAGGGCAGCACCTAGAAGAAGTGGTAGGCCATGAAAAATCAAGAAGTTTTGATCACAAGTGGTTGCAAGGGTGAACACAGTATTGCCACAGATTATTCTGCAAATATATTCACTTTCACCGCATAATGTCTACTGTTTTCTCTCAGTGTCCTTCTAAAGGCTTTGCAAGGCCCCTCCACCGCCAAGCAGTTTTCCTGCACACAGCCCACCCCATGAGTGAATCGGCAGGGAGAAAAGTCTAAGGCAGGGCCTTTCAGAGCCTCTCAGAAGAGCCTTCAACTTTCAAACTCATCTCACTGGTTCCAAGCATTTTCAATGCTGCCAGCTGGGGTTCCCTGTTGGTTGGCCAGCTGAAATGACCTGCATCTCTGCCCACGCACTGATTGAACTCCCATTGTGGCAATCTGAGGTGCAATACAGCTTTAAGAGAATGTGAGCAGATTGACCACGTGACTGTATTACCCAATTGCAGTGTAGCATGGACTACAATGTTAATCAATAGTTTAGAATAGGGTCTGGTTGGAGAAGCTCACAGGTGTTAGTGCTCTGTTACTTGTGTAAATAAACAGCATGTGTTTCATCTTATATTGGTCTCTGCATCTGCAGTATCTTGTTTACCAGCTCACTCATCAATAGATCGGCATACAACCGTGTCCACTGAGCAAAGCGACCTGAAAGAGAAGGAACATAACACCCATCCAGCACTTGTGCCCATCCAACACAAGGCTCCGGTAACTTTTGCTTTCACCAGTATGGTAATCTTCACATTCTTAATGAGCTCTCTCTCCATTTCCCCTCCCCAGGCACCCATTACCATTGAACGCCCCAGCATCACCTTCGACCTCCCCACCATCAGCTTCCAGCCTGAACCCTTCTCGTTCTGGAATCTCCAGGTAAACATGTATATTCTCTTCCTCTCAGTGAGTTCCACCCCCATGCACATTGACCTCCCCGACCTCCACCTTTCCACTCCCTATGTTTGTGTGTACCTCCACGCCCCCACCAACAACCCTCACCACCCCTTCTAATGATACTGTCGTACCCTCACCCTCTCACCCTATGGGCTCACTCTACCCCTAATTGCCCTGATCATCCCCTCCTACCATACCCACTGAGTTTGCTCCTCAGGTGTCAGTTATTGACTCCACTGATCCCTCCCTGTGAACATGTTCACCTGAACATGCCTCCCTTTCAGACATAGACACTCCCCTTGCCCCATTCTGTCGCCACGCATCCATACCTCCTCATGGCGACATCCCTGGAAGAATGCTGGAGTCCATGCCGAGGTCCCTGGAAGTCCGAAACCTCCGCGAAGTTGAAGTTGCTGTGTGGAAGCCTCCCACCTTCTGAAAGCTGTTTCATGGAGGAGCCATGTGGACGAGGCTCCAGCCACCATTTGATGCACGTGTTCCTCCAGGGTCAGGTAACTATAGGCCTCCATCATCTTTTTCTACTCAGATGTGTGTGAGCTGAGCAAGGCTCTAAAGGTAAGTCCTGAATTTGCACGCCATGTAGATCCAGATGTGTTCTGGACCACGGTGCTTTTCTGCTGGTGTAACGACAAATTGGGTGCGGGGGCAGGATCTAAATAGGCTTCATGCTGGCCTCCAGCGGGATTCCCAATCCGCCAAGGTGGGCAGCATCAGAAGATCCCACTGTCTCTCCCACTTCCATTAATAAGGCCTCTAGTGCTGTATCAGTGAATGTTGGAGACCTCTTTCTGCCTTGGTGCTCCATTTCCTGTGAATGAATTGCAGCACAGTCAGTCAGCAGCAGCCTCCCGTAACATGGTGCAGCTTCCCTTTAAGAGGGACAGGCTACCTTTAAGAACTGGAGGCTAGCTGGAACATGCGTTCGTCTCATATATTGTTAGGTTGTTGATTGCAGTTAGCCAGTAACATGGGCTATGCTGGGCTGCACACAGATATCATGGAAATAAGGAGGCAGCACAAAGTTTGCATCTGCCTATCTCACCGAGAATGTGCTCGGCAGATTGCACATTGTGATCCCTGTGCCCAAAAAAAGATGCAGAAAAATTTGTAGCCCCTCCTGTTTAGTGCCATTTTCCCTATTGGTGCAAACGTCAGTAAGAAGCTCAAACAATGAAAATGGAAGAAGGATTTTTAAGGTGTAAACATTATCACGTTTTGTTCTACTGAGAGTATAGGTTTGCTTTTAGAGTTATTTAGATAAAATATTTAGAGCTGGTAGAAAGAAGAAAATATCCCTTGATTCTTCTGTGCCATCTTTGTATTTTTCTAATGCATGTCCACATAGCTCATAATTTATTTCAATAATAACTTGTATGTCAAATAGAACAAATTGTTGGTTTGTGATACGTTTTTAAAGCAACCCCTCAATTTCCAGCAACGTGGTTATGCCTTATTCTTATGGAGGAATTGTCACCCAAAGAAATGTCCTGAGGTTGGAAAGTATGTTTTTGACTGCTATGGATGCAGACAAATACTTGACCTGTTAAAAATCCTACCCTGGGAATGTTATCCTTTGTGAACTGTCTGGCACTGAATGGATGTTTTCTGTGTTAACATATACAAACATGGGGTCAAATCAGTTACTTATAAGAAAACAGCACCAGATTGAAAACAAAAAGAAAAAAAAATAAATGAATAGTTTAATTACACACTTTACTGTACAGAATGCGATGGAACTGGGGTGTGCAGGAACTAAGTTTGAAATATTGATTCCTTTTTCATCACAGGACAAACAAGGCAACATCTTGTCTTGTTTTTGTAGGCCTGTTGATTTCATTGCAGATCTGTTTTTTTTTCAGTTAAAATGGCCCCAGACGGGATACATTATCTGGAGTGCAGGGTTGGAACCTTCTGCTGCAATCAAGTACTTTGAATAATACGTCCCAATTGGGAAACCTATTCAATATGAAGTCAGCTGGCAGAAGGAAAAAAGGCAAAAAAAATTGCTGCCACATGTGTTACAAGCTGAAATGCTCCTAAACACTATTTTGTACAGTTCCTCATACTGGGCAGATGGTTATTTTTGTGAGTAAAAGTGTAGAAATATTGCATTTAAAAAAAAACTAGAAAGTACTTGTTCTTCAATATCCAGAATTTAAAAAGCATAAAGCTATTGTAGTGAGGCAATCCTCATTTTAATGTTCCCTCTAAATAGTTACATGGAGTACAAATTATAAAGGCCACAGAAAAATTGACAGAATTGTAGAATATAATCCCCAAATTACCAGTAAAAGTCCTTGAATCACATGCAATAAAAAATGGAATTTGACTTTGCATCAACATAAAAATAGCGGCCACGGTTCCATCTGGGGAGCTGGATTTTAGCATAGTTATTGTTGCCATGGTTAAAAACTATTTCAAATTGATTCCTCTCCTGAGGATGGTGAATAACTACAGTTCAAACTGCCAGAAAAGAAAAACTGAAATTATCCTTGAAGAAGGTAATCAAGGCAAATAAAAAGAATACATTGTTTTCAGGGTATGATGGATCACATTTATTTCCTTTTAAGGAGAATTCGCAGGTGAGGATGCTCCCACAGCATTACTGCTCTTGTCCTTCTTGGTGACAGAGGTCATGGAGCAGTGAAGAACAGTCCAAGCAAATTTGGCAGGTTGTGGATGAGACTGGTGCTGCCAGTGCTAGACTTTCCACTTGAACTGCTGCAGTCCTTGTGGTGTTGATGCTCTCATTGTTTGTGTTGAGTAGTGAATCACAAGATTTTGAGTTGATGCCACAGGGACATAAGAAATAGGAGCATGATTAAGCCATTTGGCTCCTCAAGCCTGCTCCTGCCATTCAATAAGATCATGGCTGATTTGATTGCGGCCTTAACTCCATTTTCCTGCCTTCCACTCCATTACCCTTGGCTCCATTGTACACCAAAAATCTGCCCAACTCGGCCTTGAATATATTCAATGACCCAGTCTCCACTGCTCTCTGGGAAAGAGAATTCCAATGATTAATGACCCTCTGAGAGAAGAAATTCCTCATTCCCACATTAAATTGAAGACCCCTTATTTTGAAATGATGCCCACTAATTCTGGATTACCCCATGAGGGGAAGCATTCTATTACATTCAGGGTGAAAGAGAACTGCTAAAAATCTTGTCCCCTTCCCAAATGTCCATAATTAATGAGTTTTTGATAGGAAGATGTGTGTGTATTTTTTTAACTCATGAGTGTGTGGACAATTTGAATAGCCAGCAGTAGGATTTTCTTGGGTTTAAACAAAGAAAGATGATTACTTATTTAACCACTCACCACGAAATCGAATATGAGGAAACCACTCACATTCACACACACACATGTGTACAGCCAAGTAAAGCACCGTTGGAGAGAATAGTGCATATTTACAAATTATATAAAAAAAGGATTCATGTGTTGTCTTGTTATGGAATAGGCTGATGGAAAGTTTTCTTCACACAAACAGTTGGTTAAGGGATTTCAAAAGCCGAGGTAGAAGAGGTTTACAGGAATCCTCTTGAAGGGATGAGGTTGGTTTCCAGTTGTTTGTTCAGCCTTCCAGACTCGACATGGTGTTCAACAATTTCAGAACATAACCTCTACAACTACTTTTTTTTTCTTTTATCCTTTGCAAATTTTGGTTTTACTCTCATTTTTCTCTTGTTTTTGCTTTTGGATAACAACCCTTCATCATCTGCCATTCAAATCTCCTCTAGACACATCTTTTGCTTTGTTACTTGTCCCTTTCCCACTCCCTCTGGCCCTTCACCACCAACTCTGTCATGTAATTGCCCCTGTCTTTCACCCTATCACAAACCTTCCCTTTTGTTCTTTTTCCACCCACTTCCCTTTCACTTGCTCAAAATTTTTTTAATTATTTAAGGTTCTGAGGGAAGGTATTGACCTGAAAAGCTAACTTTTTTTCTCTCTACCCATGCTGAGTATTTCCAACATTTTAGGTTTTATGGCTGTCTTTCTTTGTGGTAGGTGTCAAGGGGCTGAGAGGTTCTATTTATTTGAGGTTCTATTTATTTGAATTGCTGCAATGCACCTTGTATATAATAGATATTACAGCCACAATGTATTGATGGAAAAGTGGGTAAATATTGAATTCAATGACTAGATCCTGATAAAACTCTGTCCTGGTTGCTGTTGAGCTTCTTGAGTGTTAGAGCTGCAGCCATCCAGGCAAATGATGGGTTTCCTTTCATGACACTTATTTGTAGATGTGCTTAGATGTCAGCAGGTGAGTCACTCATTCAACCACTGCCATGGTATTAAACTCTGGTCAATTGGGACCCCAGGGTGTTGATGGTTTGTGACTGGGCTGGTAATGCTATTGATGTCCATCATGAGCTGGTTGAGCTTTTTCTTGTTGGGGTTTCCCATTAACTGATGCTTATCCGGTGCAACTGTTACCTGCCACTTATCAGGCCAAGCCTGAAGGTTGTCTAGGTTTTACTGTAAACTGCTATAAGCAGCTTTATTATTGTGTCTGGTCCACTGAGCTGCTTCTTAATGTCATGTGGAGTGAAATGAAGTAGCTGGATATTGGCATCTATGATGCAGGTGACTTTGAGAGGAGCTGTGCTAGATCGCCTAATTGGCAATCTAGGCTGCAAATGCTTGCAAGCACTTCAACCTTGTTTCTTGCACTCACATATTGCACCATGGTTGAGGACTAGACCACTTATCATCACTCTTCCTTTGGTTAGTTGCCTGGTTTCCTCTGCCATTCTTGACTTCATGTGATTGGGCTACAGAGTTTGGTCTGATTTGTTGGTTTTGATACCACTTAGATCTACTTATTGGTTGTTGCTTTCCACATTTCTCACATAGATAGTTCTGACTTGTAGCTTTACTGAACTGATAAACCCCTCTGCATTCTTCAGTGAATCAGCATTGATCTTGCGTTTAATAGATTACTTTCCTGTTTGCTGGAGAGCACTGTGGAGCAGGCCACAGACTCAGGTAAGGAACCTGAAGCTGTTCATGGGAGCATAGGCAGGTGAGGGTCTGATTCCCGATCCAGGGGAGGAGGTTTCAATCTCTGATCTCAGGAGGTTATGATCCCTGATTGGAGTGGGGTCTTTGTATGGGAGGATCATCTAATGGTGACGGGGGCATCTGGTCCAAGGGGAGAAGGTAAGGTTGAGGAGCTGGGGTGGCATTGGGGTGGAGGGGAGCACTCCTGCTCCTCCTGGCTCACAAGCAGCACTGTAAAGTTATGAAATCCTTCTCCATGAAGCTGTCCTTGCCTCCTTTGAGTTGTTGGGTTTCCTGAGGCCTGGAAAACCCAACTCTCTAGATTTAATTAAAGCAGGTTAAATCAGAGGCTGACATCTTCATTCCAATATTTAAATGGCCAACCCGCAACCTGGGAGTGGGTTAGCTGCACGCTTCTTGGTCAGCCTTCATTAAACCTGCAAGTTTGAGCACTGAGGTCAGGTTTGAGATTTGTCAATTTTAACAACTCAACTGACCCCAACCCATCTGTTTTGGGGGTTAAAATTCATCCCTTGTCTTTCAAGGCCAGTGCAGTGGCCACTGCTATCAATTCTCTCAAGGGCAGTAAGTTGATTGGTAAAAATAAGGTCAAACAGGTTTTACCTTCTTGTTGATCACCTCATCACCTAACACAGGTTCATTTTGACAGCCAAAGTCTTCAGGATTTTGCCATTTGGGTCTATGTTGTTACTGAGGCACACTTGGTGATGGATATTGAAGCCTCCCACCCAATGAATGCTCTGTGTCATTGTTTCCTATCAGTACTTCTTCCAAGTATTGTCCAACATAGAGCAGTAGTGATTTGTTTGTTGGTTGGCTGAGAGGGAGGGTGTGGTGGGTGTTAGTATTAACCCATAGGAGCTTCCTTTGGCTTTCTTTTCCTTCAAACTGTGAGACATCATGGGCTCTAGAGTTAACGTTGAAGATTCCCAAGGCCACACTAACTAAACTATATACCACCGTGTCCCCATTTGTAAGGTCTAGCCTGCCAATATGTCAGGACATACCCAAGGATGGCAATGGAAGAGTCTGGAATATTGGCTGGGAGGGATGATTCCATAACTAAAATAAAAGTGAAATACTGATGAATTTGGAAACCTGAAATAAAAACAGAAAGTGCTGGCAATAGTCAACAGTCCTGGCAGCATCTTGGGAGAGAGAAACAAAGTTAACATTTTGAGTCTAATAGGATTTTTTTTCAGATTCACTTGACTGGTCTTTGGAATTACTCTCCCAACTTGAGCAACAGTCTCCAGATGTTGCAGGGGGGGACTTTGCAGGGTCTACTGGGATGGAGTTAATTCAACTCACCTTCCGGGAGCGGAGGCATTCGGACCTGTGAGGGACACCTCTACCTGGGCAGTGGTTGAGTTTGAAAACAAAATATCCAGGAGTAACATCACAAGTAAACTGTAAGTTCATTGGTTGTCGAGAAGCTGCTGTTAAGGAATGTGTTTAAATGGCATAAAACCAGAAAAACTTATCATTTATAAAGAAGTAGCTACTTGGATTTCAATAAGGAACACCAACAATAGGGAAATAATGTTAAATCAAGTCAAGGTGAAATAAAACAATAAAGTACACCAAAGTAAGATAAAGTTAGCGTAAGTATAGTAATGTTAAGCTACTAGTAATTTATTCTACTCATTCTATTTACTCTAAGTGTAATAAATAGTTTTTATAGTTACGGGATGACAGGTCAGCTCGGCCAAGTGGAGTGTCCATCCTGTGGTATGTGTGATGTCGTGGACGCACCATGTGTCCCTGACAAACCCATCTGTAGGAAGTGTCACCAGCTGCACAAGCTTCAGCTCCATGTTTCAGAATTTGAGCGGCGACTGGAGTCACTGTTGTGCATCTGTGAGGCAGAGAACTATGTGGACAGCATGTTTAGGGAGGCGGTCACACCGCAGGTCAGAAGCATACAGCTAGAGAGGGAATGGGTGACCATCAGGCAGTCTAAGAGAACCAGGCAGGTATGCAGGAGTCCCCTGAGTCTATCCTGCTTACTAATCGGTTTTCCATTTTGGATGCTCATGAGGGCCATTGTTCCTCAGGGGAGCACAGTCAGAGCCAAGCCTATGGCACCACAGGCAGCTCAGCTGTACAAGAGGGGAAGGAAGAAGAATGGAAAGGCAATAGTGTTAGGAGATTCCATAAGTCAGGGGATCAGACAGGCATTTCTGCGGCATTAAATGTGACTCCAGAATGGTGTGTTACCTCCCTGGTGCCAGGGTCAAGGATATCACAGAGCGATATCCTTCAGGTGGAGGGGGATCAGCCAGAAGTCTTAACCCACATTGTTACCAATGATATAAGTAGGAAGAGGGGTGAGGTCCTGAAAGCAACTTTCAGGGAGTTAGGAAGGAACTTAAAAAGCAGGACCTCAAGAGCAGTAATCTCAGAATTACTCCCACTGCCATGTGCTATTGAGCACAGGAATAGGAGGATAGATCAATTAAATCCGTGGCTGGAGAACTGCTGTAGGAGAGAGGATGTCAGATTTCTGAGGCATTGGGACCAGTTCTGGGGCAGGTGGGACCTGTACAAGCTAGATGGGTTACATCTTAACAGGCTGGGACTGATGTACTCGCAGGGAGATTTGCTCATGCTGTTGGGGTGGTTTAATCTAACTTGTCAGGGGGATGGGAACCTGAGGAACAGCCCAAATTGGAAGAAAGTAATTTTGGTAACAGGAAGTAGTAGTGAGACCAGAAGGCAGGAGAAACAAAGCAGAGCATTGTGTATGCATCAAATGCGGAATGATGTCAAAAAGACAAAGTTAAGGGCACTCTACCTGAAAGCGCACAGCATTTGCAATAAGGTAAATGATCTAAAGGCACAAATAGAGGTAAATGGGTGTGATGTAATTACCATTATGGAAACATGGCTGCATGGTGACCAAGATTGGGAATTGAATATCCAAGGATATTCGACATTTAGGAAGAAGAGACAAACATAGAAACATAGACATAGAAACTAGGAGCAGGAGTAGGCCATTCGGCCCTTCGAGCCTGCTCCGCCATTCATTATGATCATGGCTGATCATCCAGCTCAATAGCCTGTTCCTGCTTTCTCCCCATACCCTTTGATCCCTTTCTCCCCAAGAGCTATATCTAACTCCTTCTTGAAAACATACAATGTTTTGGTCTCAACTACTTTCTGTGGTAACAAGGCTCACCACTCTCTGGGTGAAGAAATTTCACCTCATCTCAGTCCTAAATGGTCTACCCCATATCCTCAGACTGTGACCCCTGGTTCTGGACTCCCCCACCATCGGGAACATCCTTCCTGCATCTAACCGTTAGAATTTTATAGGTTTCTATGAGATCCCCCCTCATTCTTCTGGACTCCAGCGAATATAATCCTAATAGATTCAATCTCTCTTCATATGTCAGTCCCGCCATCCCAGGAATCAGTCAGGTAAACCTTCACTGCACTCCCTCTATAACAAGTACATCCTTCCTCAGATAAGGAGACACACAATATTCCAGATGTGGTCTCACCAAAGCCCTGTACAATTGCAGCAAGACATCCCTGCTCCTGTACTCCAATCCTCTGGCTATGAAGGCCAACATAACATTTGCCTTCTTTACCGTCTGCTGCACCTCCTGCTTACCTTCAGCGACTGGTGTACAAGGACACCGAGGTCTCGTTGTACATTCCCCTCTCTCAATTTATAGCCATTCAGATAATAATCTACCTTCCTGTTTTTGCTACCAAAATGGATAACCTCACATTTATCCACATTGTACTGCATCTGCCATGCATTTGCCCACTCACTCAGCTTGTCCAAATCACACTGAAAGGGAAATCACAAAAAGGAAAAGATGGTGGAGTTGCACTTTTAATAAGGGATGGGATCAGTGCTTGAGTAAGGGAGGATCTCAGATGGGAAGAACAATATGTGGAATTTGATTGGGTGGAGCTAAGAAACAGCAAAGGGCAGCAGACATTGGTTGAAGTTGTTCATTGGCCACCAAACAGTAGTGGCAATGTCGGGCCTGGTATTAATCAGGAGATGAGAGAAGCATGTAGCATGGGCAATATGGTAATCATGGGTGACTTCAATCTGCATAGAGACTAGCTAAACCAATTGAGCACTAATTCTGTGGAAGAGAGGTTTCTGGAGGATGGTTTTCTAGAGCAGTAGGTTGAGGGGGCGACTAAAGGACAGGTCATTTTAGATCCAGTATTATGTAATGAAAAAGGGCTAATTAATAACCTTGTTGTAAAAGAACCTTTAGGGATGAGTGACCATAGTATGATAGAATTTTACATTATGTTTGAAAGTGAGGTAGTTCACTCTGAAGCAACAGTGTTAAAGTTGAATAAGGGAAACTATGAAGGCATGAGGGACAAATTGGCTGGGGTGGATTGGGAAAATACACTAATAGGCAATGGATAGTCTTCAAAAAATTATTACATAGCTTCCAGCACCTATACATTCCCTCAAGGTGCAAAAACCCATTAAAAAAATCAGTCAACTGTGGCTGACAAAGGAAGTTAAGGCAGCATCAGCGGAGAAGAAAAGAGTTGACATTTCGAGTCCTCATGACCCTTCGACAGAACTTGAGTGAGTCCAAGAAAGGGGTGAAGTATAAGCAACAGCGTTAAAGTTGAATAAGGGAAACTATGAAGGCATGAGGGACAAATTGGCTGGGGTGGATTGGGAAAATACGCTAATAGGCACGACTGTACACAGGCAATGGATAGTCTTCAAAAAATATTTCACCCCTTTCTTGGACTCACTCAAGTTCTGTCGAAGGGTCATGAGGACTCGAAACATCAACTCTTTTCTTCTCCACCGATGCTGCCAGACCTGCTGAGTTTTTCCAGGTAATTCTGTTTTTGTTTTGGATTTCCAGCATCCGCAGTTTTTTTGTTTTTATATTTTTTGTTTTTATAAAGGAAGTTAAGGATTGTATAAGATTAAAAGAAAAGGCTTATAAAGTTGCCAAAAGTATTAGTAAACCTGAGGTTTGGGAGGTTTTTAGAATACAGCAAAGGAAGACCAAAAAGCTGGTAAAGAAAGGGAGAATAGAATATGAATGCAATCTAGCAAAAAACATAAAGACGGACTGTAAAAACTTCTGTAGGTATGTAAACAGGAAGCATTTGGCTAAGACAGGTGGGTCCATTGCAGACAGTGTCAAGTAAGTCATAATGGGGGATAGAGAAATGGCAGAAAAGCTAAATTATTACTTTGTGTATGTTTTCACTGAGGAAGATATAGGAAATCTCCCAGATTTAGAGGTCCAAGCGACTAGGAAGAATGAGGAGTTGAAGGAAATTAGTTTTTGTGAAAAGGTTGTATTGGAGAAATTAATGGGTCTGAAAGTTGGTGAGTCTCCAACACCTGATATTCTGCATCCCAGCGTGTTGAAAGAGATTGCTTTAGGGATAGTGGATGCATTGGTGATCATTTTCCAAAGTTCTATAGATTCTGGAGTGGTTCCTGAAGGTTGGAAGGTAGCAAATGACACTCCACTATTTAAGAAGGGAGGGAGAGAGAAAACAGGGAACTACGGACCAGTTAGTCTTACATCAGTAGTACGGAAAATGCTGGAATCTATTATTAAAGGATGTGATAAATGGATACTTGGATAATCATGATCTGACTGTGCATTGTCAGCATGGATTTGTGAATGGGAAATCATTTTTGACGAACTTGTTAGAGTTTTTTGAGGATGTTACCAACAAATTTACTAACCTTTGCAAATTTGGGGTGTTTTTATGTCCTAGGGTCACATCTGGTAGGAACTACGCTCAATCAATGCAAACTTATCAGTTGGAGTGGGTTCAAGTAAGGCCTAGAGGTGAAGAACAGCGTTGATTCCACTGTTGCGCCAAAGTAACAAACAGGCGATGGATGTAGTATACTTGGATTTTCAGAAGGCTTTTGATAAAGTCCCCCACAGGAGATTGATTGGCAAAGTAAAAGCACATGGGATAGGAGGGAATATATTGACATGGATTAAGGATTGGCCAAGAGGCAGAAAACAGAGAGTAGGAATAAGCAGGTCATTCTTGCGTTGGCAGGCTGTGACTAATGGAGCACCACAAGGATCAGTCCTTGGGCCCCAGTTGTTCACAATATATATCAATGATTTGGTTGTGGGGACCAAATGTAATATTTCCAAGTTCATGGATGATACAAAGCTAGGCGGGAATGTGTGTTGTGAGGAAGATGTTATGCAGCTGCAGGAGGATTTAGACAGACTTAGTAAGTGGGCAAGAACATGGCAGATGGAAATAATGTGGAAAAATGTGAGGTTATCCCCTTTGATAGAAGGAACGTATGTGCAGAGTATTTCCTAAATGGTAAGATATTAGAAAGTGTAGATGTACAAAGGGACCTGGCTGTTTTTGTCCATAAGTCACTGAAAGCTAACATGCAGGTGCAGCAGGCAATTAGGAAGGCTAATGGAATGTTAGCCTTTATCGCAAAAGGATTTGAGTAAAGGAGCAGTAAAGTCTTGCTTCAATTTTATAGAAGCTTGTTTAGACCACACCTGGAATACTGTGTGCAGTTTTGGTCCCCTTACCTCAGAAAGGATATTATTGCCATAGAGGGAGCGCAACCATTGTCACTCCTCCAGTGCCATTGCCATTACTTTTCAGCCAGCCTAGACTGCTGCCACTCATTCTAAGGTGGTGCAGTCTAAAGTCAGGCCCTCAAAGACCAGGGCTGCTAGAGGATGCCCTACAAAGCCATTTGAAGTTTACCAGTGAAAATCAGCAGCTTCCACCAGTCAAACTGCAGCCACTGGAGTAACACTGCATAGCAGCATGAGAACAAGCCAGTACATGGAATGCAGGCACAGATGAAATGCAGAAGAGTGATTAGGCCATATATGTTTGTAAAATTGGATATATTGTTGAATAAATATGTTATGGAAAGGTTTTGTGGGTGGTTTTTATTGTTGGATGGTGGCCAAAGAGATGCTGTGATGGGGCATCACAGATAGATAGAATGGTGGGGAATAGTGAGTCCCTGTTAGTCAGGGGAAGTTATATGACTGAAAACAGTGACTGATAATCCACCCTCTGACAGCCTGTGTGGTTACAACGGGTCCAGTATGCCTCCTCCCTGCCTCTTCCTGTTGCTTCTCCTCATAGTTCTTTGTAGAGTTTCCCTCCTCTACATCCTCTCTTCCGTTTCATGCTCATACTGCAGACCCAGAGGCACCGCCATCACAGCCCCCATACCTAGGTCAGGTATTCTTTTGTTTCCCCTGCCTGGGTGTACCAGCTCTCAGAAACCAACTCCAGACATACCAGAGGATGTCCAGAGACTTTGTAACAGCAGAAGCTCCTCAAATTCACCTTACTGACAATTTGGGTGTCTGGCCTTATAAAAAATGAGAGAGCTGGGTTGCTTCTGCAGCTGAACGCTTGACCTTTGACAAGTGACTTACAGGCTCATTTAATGCACCTACCTGGTCCAAATGAGGAGAACAGGTGTCAGGATAACACTGGTTCATCTAGGGATATGCAATCTTTTGCCCTTCTTAAGAAGGTGAATGTGTGGGTCACACTGTAAGCCGCTGGTAATGTAGCCCCAGGATCTGGCTTCAGTGATGCATATAAAAATTTTGCATCCTTTATATTTTATGTGAAAAATCAGTAATTCAGATGCCTATTTGTGGATGCCACAGTATTAGATTGTGGAGTAGGCCCCAATAACATCTTAGAAGAGAATTTTCCACTCCAGCAATGCATTTCCTCTTATTTCTGAATATCAGCCTTCCATCTCCGAGGGAACCAAGTTTTGTTTTTCCATTTTAATAAATGTGTTCAAGCATCCATGTGTCTATCATGTGATATTTATATTGATGCCCAAAGATAGTGCCCATTACTCACTTTTTATTTACTAATGTGTATCTATAAAGCATATGGGGTTCTTGGCTTTATTAATAAAGGCAGAAGCAAGGAAGTTATGCTAAGCCTTTATAAAATTCTGGTTAGGCCTTAGCTGAGGTATTGTGTACAATTCTGGGCATCACACTTTAGAAAGGATGTCAAGGCCTTAGAAGGGGTGAAGAAGAGATTTTCTAAAATAGTACAAGGGATGAGGAACTTCAATTATGTGGATGGACAGGAGAAGCTTGGGTTGTTCTCCTTAGAGCAAAGACGGTTAAGAAGAGATCGATCGAGGTGTTCAAAACCATGAAGGGTTTCGATAGGATAATTAAGGAGAAACTGTTTTCAGTGGCAGGTGCGTTGGTAACTAGAGGACAACAGGGTAATGCAATTGGCAAAAGAACCAGGGGGGGACATGAGGAAGCTTTTTTTTTATACACATAGTTTTATTATGATCTGGAATGCACGGTCTGAAAAGCTGATAGAAGCAAATTCAATAGTAACTTTCAAATGTGAATTGGATCAAAGCTTGACAGGAAAATAATTACAGGGCTAAAAGGAGAGGAGTGGGACTAATTGAGTAGCTCTATCAAAGATCTGGAACAGGGAAGAAGGGCTGAATGATTTCTTGATGTATCATATGATAATGCTACCATGATAACGAGAAATACACATAGCCATATCTGGATTCCTAATTAACCACATGTGACTAGTGACTAATGAATTCATGGACAACATGGTCAGAGAAGGAGAAAAAATTCTGACATTCTGGGATGGAATTGAACTCAGGCATCAAAACTGAAAGGCTACGATACCGTTTTATGATTAAAGAGCGCAGTGAGATAAACGATAGTTCATTTTAGAGCGCGGAAAGAGAGATGAGAGTCCTTTAAAGAATGCACAGAGAGAGACGAGAGACCATTAAAGAGCACAGAGAGAGAGAGAGAGAGAGAGACAAGAGAACATTAAAGAGTGTGGAGAGAGACAAGAGAACATTAAAGAGCGTGGAGAGAAACAAGAGACCATTAAAGAGCATGGAAAGAGAGACAAGAGTCCATTAAAGAGCACGAGAAGGAAACGAACGCGGAGAGCAGCTGATTGATGAGTAGGATTGGTGAGTATTTCTAGTCTTTAAAGTAAAAGTAAGGTTTTTAGTTTATGTTTAGGCCCCTAGTCTTTTTATTCTTAAAAATAGCTTGTTAAGTATAAGATCGATATTGGTGTGTAAAAAAATAATTACAATAAAATGTAAAGAGTTGGGGATTCTTCAAGTGTAATGAGTAAAGATACTACATAAATTAATTAATAAATTAAACAAAATATGATAGTGATGGCACGATGAGTGATTTGTTGCTGCTGCAGCATGTGGGAGCTGCTGGACACCAAAGTGATCCAGAATGAACACATCTGCAGTAAGTGTTTGCAGCTCGAGGAACTTCAGATCTGAGTTAAGGAGTTGGAGGCCGAGCTGCAGACATTGCGCCACATCAGGGAGGGGGAAAGTTATTTGGATATTTTACTCCAGGAGGTGGTCACACCCCTCAGATTAGGTAATTCAAATTTGGTCTGTGATCAGGGACAGGAGGGTGTGGCTGCAGATGAAGCAGGTGTGGGGACCCAGGGGATAGAGTTCTAGGAGCCTTGGCCCCTGCAACTATCCAACAGTTAGGAGGCTCTTGTAAGTTGTGCGGATGAGAGCGGGGACTGCAGGGAGGATGAGCGAACTGATCACAGCACCATGGTACAGGGAGTCATTCAAGTCGGGGGAGAAAATGGGAACGTAGTAATGGTAGGGGACAGTATAATTAGAGAGTTGAAACTGTTCTCTGCAGCCATGAATGTGAGTCCCGAAGGCTGTGTTACCTGCCTGGTGCCAGGGTTAAGGACATTTCCTCAGGGCTAGAGAGGAACTTGGAGTGGGAGGGGAGGGATCCAGTTATCATCTTCCACGTTGGCACCAACAACGTTGATAGGACTAGAAAGGAGGTTCTGCAGAAAGAATTTGAACAGTTAGGAGCTAGATTAAAAAGCAGAACCTCCAAAATAATAATCTCGGGATTACTACCTGAGCCATGGGCAAACTGGCATAGGGTAAATAAAGTCAAGGAATGAAATGCGGGGCTCAAAGATTGATGTAGGAGGAATGGGTTTCAGTTCATGGGGCACTGGCACCAGTACTGGGGTAGAAGGGAGCTGTTCCAGTGGAATGGGCTTCACATGAACCATGCTGGGACCAGTGTCCTGGTGAATCAAATAACTAGGGCTGTAGAGAAGACCTTAAACCAAATAGATGTGGGGAGGGTCCCGGAGAGGGGATATATAAGCTTACAAAGCAAAAGGATTTGGCAGTCTTGCAGGGCAGCTATTTAGGTGATGATACCCAGAGTGTGACAGGAAGGAACAGTGTACAGCATAACAAAAAGCAGCAAATAGGGTAAAAGGTGGAAAAAATGGTTAAAGGCAAAATTAATGGCTCTTTACTTGAATTCACATAGTATTTGGAACAAAATAAATGAATTAACAACACAATTAGAGGTTAATGTGTTTGATCTTATAGCCATTATAGAGACATCATCACAAGGAAATCAAAGCTGGAAACTAAATATTCAGGGGTATGTGACTTTTCGAAAGGACAGACAGGAAGGAAAGGGTGGTGGGGCAGCTTTGTTAGTATGAGATGGAATAAGAATGATAACAAGAAAGGATCTTGGATCGGAAGATGTAGAATCCATATGGGCGGAGGTAAGAAATAACAAGGGGATGAAGACACTGGTGGGAGTAGTCTATAGGCCCTCTAATAGTCACTATACTGTAGGACAGAGAATAAATCAGGAGATAATGAAGGAATGTAAAAAGGCAGTAAATTAATCAAGGATGACTTTAATCTTCATGTAGATTGGGAAAATCAAGGGCAGAATTTTACCCTTGGTGTGTGGGTGCACGCCCCACATGCCCATGCGTGAAATAAAGCACATTGATGTCGAACGAGTGTCCTGACGTCAACATGCACTCTCGTGATATTTCACTAGGTGGTGCATGATAAAGACAGAGGCGCGCCCTCCATTAATTAAGCGGCCAGTTAAGGCCCTTGAAAGACCAATTGTCTCTGAGTTTACGTAGCCCATATGATTTTCAGACCCATTGCAAGTGCAAAACGGGCAGGCAGGCAGGCCACAATTTGCAAAACCTCATCCAGGGGCGGGATAAGAGGGGTCAGTGGGACTGACAAAGTGAATAGTGAATAGTTTTGGATATCACTTGCTGCTGTGTGTGTCTGTGAACAGGAAAGCTTCATTTTGCTTCAGCACTGTATCCAGAGCATTTAGAGTCTTCAGTTCAGGACTCAGTGTTGTCTTCCAGGTCCCTGGAGAATTCACACTGCGTGGGGCCTTCCAGGTATCAGACAGCTTCCCTTACCCTGGGAATGGGGATTGTTCTCTCCGCTGGAGGCACCTCTTCTGAGAAGGAAGAGTGGGCCAGAAGTGGGAGGAGGCCAGGTGTCCCTATTCAGCTTCTAGGGGAGTGACCTGTGGCAGGAGATGTGCTGGCACAAGGGGCGCAGGGCCAATAGGAAGGCCAAGGCGGAAGGGGCTGCAGAAGATGCCACTATCCTGCTGTCAGGGTTTACAGGCTAAGGTGCAGCTACCTCAATATGTCTGAGGTGCAATGCCCAATGGGCCTTCATCTCTCAAGGGAGACAGTGACCTCCATCTGTCAGATGATCGGTCCTGAGATCAGTTCCGATTGTGTGGGTGGACGCCCCATGCCAGTGGTTCTGAAGGTCACGGTGGCCCTAAATTTTTCTGCCTCCAGCTCTTTCAGGGATCAGTGTCTGGAGTCTCCCAATCACCTGTCCACAGCTGCATCAAACGGGGGACAGAATCTCTGTTCAGGTGTGCATTGACTTTCCTTCATTACCATACGGACGAGACCAGCCAGGCTGAGTGAGCCAGAGGCTTTGCAGCAATTGCTGGGTTCCCCCGTATCCAGGGTGCCATTGACTGTACACATGTGGCCATCAAGGCACAAGAGGGTCAGCTGGGAGCCTTTGTCAGCAGGAATGGATTCTATTCAATGAATATGTAGATAGTATGTGACTACAGGATGCAGATTCTGCAAATTTGTGCAGGGTACCCAGGCAGCTTACGTTCTGAGACACACCCAGGTGCTGGGGCTCTTCAGTGCTCTAGCCCTGCTGGATGGATGACTGCTGGGTGACAAGGGCTATCTGCTCAAAAGGTGACTCATGATGCCTCCCCACCACCCAAGAACAGAGGCCGAGCAGCAGTACAATAGGAGCCATGCCTCCACAAGGGCAGTGGTAGAGAGAACGATTAGTCTTCTCAAGATGCGCTTCCGATGCCTGGACAGTTCAGGGGGTGCATTGAAATAACCTCCAGATCATGTGTCACTGATAGTGGTTGCATGCTGCACTCTCCACAATCTGGCACTGGAAAGTGGGGACGCAGTGGAAAAAGATCTTGATGCATCTGCACAGGCAATAGACAATGAGTCCTATAATGAGTCTAAGGACGAGCACGGTCAGGAGAACGCTGAGGGCATAGTTGCAGGCCTGGGTAACCTCCAGGGAGGCAGGGACACCCATGAGGCTTTGATCCAATGCTTCTTCAGCTAGGCTACCAAATAAGAACCACAACCACATGCCAGGGCTGCAGGACAGGACCAGTTCCTTGGTCAACAACATACACTATGTGCCAGTGCAACAAAGTTTAAGTAGTCACATGTCCATCATAACATCATGGCTTACCCTGCACCTACAGAACAAGGGAAGCATCCAGAGGCCATGTGCAAAAAAAAAATCTCATTTACTGCTGAGTGACAAACATTGCAGAAGTTAACATTGACCACTGTTTTACATCACACCATTAAAAAAAATAACAGAAAAATTGGGGGGAAGTGCTTTAAGTTTTCGTTTGTGTGTGCTACGTCTAGTTGCTGCACTCTCGCTGGCAACGGCATTGGAGACAGCCTGCTCATTCTGCTGTCTTGTTGGCCTTGATGACCTTGGCGGTCATCCTATGGCTCATGGAGCCTGTGCTGGCCCCGACTGGGAGGGAGCAGCCAGTGCTATGGCTGGCATCTCCCCAGTCACCACAGCCTCATCAGATGCCACAGTCATAGGCAGAGCAGCGGTGGGGCTGCTGCCATCATCCAGAGTGTCCTGAGAGAAGCCCGCAGAGATGACAGGCAGCTTGTGCGCCAACGTCGAGTCACTCTGGACCTCCCTGTTCACCATTGATAGCAATCCATCTTTCAGACTGACACTGACCAGTTGAGGTCATTGCTGGTGTGAGGGCTTGCAGGTCTGAGTGCATCCCCAGGAACCCCTGGTTGAGTTCCTGGAGGAGCCTCTCCATCAGAGTCACCATTCTCTCCATGGAGGAGGCATTGCACTCACCCATGAGGGTCAACGCAGTGCTTATGCTCCTTATGCACTCCCCCAAAAAGGAGACTATGGCATGTATCTCCGCCAGATCCTCCACACCCTGCTGGACATCCAGCAGCTGCTGCCTCATGGACGACTCAGAGGCCCATCATCAGCCATCGACTGAGCATTGTCCTGGTCCCCAGCAGTCCTCTGATTGCTGGCACCCTGGGCACTCTCTGCCTCTGCCTGCATCTCAAGCGTGTGTGAAGTGCCCTCACAAATGTGCACCAAGATACTAGACGCCAACCTTATGCCCACTGAGGTGTTGGTATCCGCACTGGTACCTGCTTGACAGAGAGGGTGTAACGCTGGTGCTTGCTCTGCATGCTGCTCCTCAGGGGTCAGGGTAGACCTTCAGGCTCCTCAGAATGAAGGGCTGCTGGTGAGCCTAAAAGGGAGAAGAAGGACATGTCATTATTTTAAGTCATTAGACTGTCAATGTGCATGCCTGGCACCCTGGTGAGATAGACAGCTGAATCATGGTGCCCTCGTCTTTCCATTATCTATGGGCATTCCAGGTTCGAAACTCACATCAGTACAGAGACTCCACTGCAATGGTTGTAGAAAGCCACATTCTCACCTCAGTGCACTGTGCTCTTACCTCCCTCTGGCACCCCAACCTCACTGCGGCCACTTTACCTAGGCGCATGGTGCCTCTCCAGCACCTCTTCTGCTCGTACCTACTGAGGATGAGGAGGGTTGGGGGTCCCCTGCCAGTCTGCGACCTCTCAACATTGCTGTGGGATGTTTTCTCCTGGAAGGATAGAGGAGCATTGATTAGTGTACTTTCTACCTGCAGTGCCATTGCAGCCTGGCCAATCCCACGTGAGGAAGACCTCGCAGGGCTCAGCCCATTCGTGACCCTGGAGTTGCAAGACACTCAGTCCAAGCAGCCAGGGCTCACCCCCTTGGCCAGCTCTTGCTCATTGACATTTGCCACTCACACTGTAACACCTCTGAGGTCCATGGGGGGATGGACAGCTCTTAGCTGTTCTGCAGAGTGACCCATGCCGACACAGTACTCACAATTCCTGATTGCAGGAGATCGTTAAAGCGCTTCTGGCACTGCACCTATGTGCGCCTCACCATATTGTGGCTGCTGACCCTGGGTGCCACCTCCTCCCAGGTCTTTTTGTTGAGATGGGGGGGCCTCCTCCTCCCATCCCTGGGGACAAATGTTTCTCTCCTGGCTTCTACCTTCTCCAGGAGGGCAGCAGGGCACTCATCTGAGAAACACAAAGCCAACTGCCCCACTGACCCGCCCTCCCACCTGCTGTGTCCACCCGCTACAGTATCCATGCACAGGACTTCCACATCCTTCAGTGGCAGCCTTCTAGGGACTGCTGAGGCCGCATTTGAATTGGCCACCAGGTTGCCATTGGACCCAGCAAATATTAAGCCTCCGCCCCTTCGTGTTCATTCATAGGCCGCATCTCACTCTGGGTGGGCCTTAATTGGCCTGCCCGCATAAAATCGCGGTGCATTGCCAATTGTGGGCAGCGGTCGGCTTCCCAACTGCCCCCGGCCCGACCCGCCGAGCATGCTCGCCAAGGGTAAAATTGGCAGAGGTAGCCCCGATCAAGAATTCACAGAGTGTATTCGGGACAACTTCCTTGAACAATATGTTGTGGATTCAACCAGGGATCAGGCTATTTTAGATCTGGTAATGTGTAGTGAGGCAGGTGAAATAAATGATCTCAGAATACAAAATCACCTAGGAAACAATGACCATAACATGGTAGAATTTAGCATTCAGTTTTAGAGTGAGAAACGTAGGTAAGAAACAACTGTGCTAAACCTAAATAAGGGTAATTGCAAAAGAATGAGGGCATTGTTAGCTGGAGTGGACTGGGAAAGCAGTTTACCAGATAAGACGTTTGATGAACAATGGCAGACATTTAAGAAAATTGTTCAAGACTCACAACAAAGCTACATCCCAGTGAGGAAGTAGAATTCTAGGAAGGGGATAAACCAACCATGACCAAGGAAGTTAAGGATAATATCAAATTGAAAGAAAAAACATACAATGTGGCAAAGATTAGTGTTAAGACTGAGGATTGGGAAAGTTTTAAAAACCAACAAAAGATGACCAAAAAAAAAGAGGGAGAACATAAACTTTGAAGGTAGACTAGCAGGTAATATAAAAGCAGACAGTAAGAGCTTTAAATATATAAAAAAGGAAGCGAGAGGCCAAAGTGAACATAGGCCCCTAGAGAATGAGGCTGGGGAAATAATAATGGGGAACCAGGAAATGGCAGAGAAATTGAATAAATACTTTGCTTCGGTCTTCACGGTAGAAGACACTAATAGCATTTCAATAATAAATAATCAAGGGGCAAAAGAGGGGGAGGAAATTAATACAATAATTATCACTCAAGAAAAAGTATTAGGGAAATTAATGGGGCTAAAGGCCGATAAGTCCTCTGAGCCTGATGGGTTGTATCCTAGGATATTAAAGGAAGTAGCTACAGAGATTGTGGATGCACTGGTCGTAATCTTCCAAGAATCCTTAGATTCTGGAAAAGCCCCACAAAACTGGAAAACTGCCAATGTAATGCCCTTATTCAAAAAGGGAGGGAGACAAAAAACAGGTAACGATAGGCCAGTTAGCTTAAAATCCGTCATTGGGAAAATGTTAGAGGCTATTATAAAGGATGTAATAGCAGAGCATTTAGAAATGAATAATATAACCAAGCAGAGTGAGAATGGCTTCATGAGGGGGAAATCATGCCTGACAAATGTATTAGAATTCTTTGAGATGGTAACAAGCAGGATAGGTAAAGAGGAATCAGTAGATGTAATATTTGGATTTCGAAAAGGCGTACAGTAAGGTACCATACGTAAGACTACTTAAAAAGATAAGAGCCCATGGTTTTGGGGGTACTCTATTAGCATGGATAAAGGATTGGTTAACTAATAGAAGACAGAGAGTTGGGATAAGGGGGACATTTTCAGGATGGCAACCTGTAACTAGAGGAGTGCCACAGGGATCAGTGCTGGGGCCACAGTTATTTACAATATATATCAAAGACTTATATGAGGAAAGTGAATGTACTATTGCCAAGTTTGTGGATGACACAAAGATGGGCAGGAAGGCAAGTAGTGAGGATGACACAAAGAATCTGCAGAGGATATAGACAGGTTAAGTGAATGGGCAAAAACTTGGCAGATGGAATATAATGTGGGAAAATATGAGGTTATTCACTTTGGCAGGAAGAATAGAGGAGTTGAATATTACTTAAATGGAGAAAGACTGCATGAATCCCAAAAACCTGACACATAAGTTCACCGGGTAATAAGGAAGGCAAATGGAATGTTGGCTTTTATTTCAAAGGGAATGGAGGATAAAAATAGGGAAATCTTGCTAGAACTATACAAGCCACTAGTTAGACCACACCTAGAAACCTGTGAACAGTTTTGGTCCCCTTATCTAAGGAAAGGTATATTGGCATTGGAGGCAGTCCAGAGACAGTTCGCTAGGTTGATCCCGGGTATGGAGGGATTTTCTTATGAGGAGAGGTCGAGTAGGTTGGGCCTTTACTCATTGGAGTTTAGAAGATTGAAGAGGCCAACTTAGCGAAATATTCTTAGGGGGCTTGACAGGGTCAATGCTGAGAGGTTGTATCCACTTGTGGGAGAGTCTAGGACTAGAGGACATAATCTCAGAGTAACGGGTCACGCATTTAAGACAGAGATGAGGAGGAATTTCTTCTGAGGGTAGTGAATCTGTGGAATTCTTTACCGCAGAGGACTGTAGAGGCTGGGTTGCTAAGTATATTCAAGACTGAGATAGACAGATTTTTAATCAGTAAGGGAATCAAGGGTTATGGGGAAAAGGCAGGAAAGTGGAGTTGAGGATTATCAGATCAGCCTTGATCTCATTGAATGGCAGAGCAGACTCGATGGTCCGAATGGCCTACTTCTGCTCCTACGTCTTATGGTCTGTCCCTGTTAAATTCAAATAGTTAAACTAATTATTTAATTCAATTGGTGGATTTTTGAAGGTCAAACCGCACAATGAGTTATTCTCTTCTGTTACCAACAACAACTGAAGTTACCCCTCTCCAGGATTGCATTACCTGAGGTTGAAATACAAAATTCTACAATTTACTTTAGTGTGGGAAACCAAAGACCCATCCCCTGACAACACGTAATGCTATTAAAGCAAGCTGCTGACTGTCCACCAGTGTGTGAAGTTTAAAGAGTTTAACTAAACTGAACACCAGACTTATTTCAGAGCTTTTGATAAAATTCTATCTACACCAATGTGCTAATTGCATCATGTGAAGCTTGCCTTAGGTTACCAAAAAACTATATATTAAACGTTATATGCAAAGAATCATCCAGGATATCCATGAAATATGGAAGAACCACTTCAGCACAAAGATGGGTTCCTGTATTGACTTTTCATTTATGCAAGATGAGAAAGGATTCTTCCAATCAATTTCTTAATTTGTTCAAAACTACACAGGCATAATAGAATACATTTACGCTAGATTAATGAATAACATTAGGAGTTTAATATTGATTCAGCGTTCTCCATGTTAGAAATAAATGTTATTTTATTTGCTTTATTTTAAAGTACGATGAACTTTCTAATTAAAACTTTCTGTTCCAGTTTCAGTTTTGACATTTGTTTACTGACTAATTTCCTCTGTGTAGGAAGGTCTCTGCGTAGGTTTAAATACCAGAGTCATCTTCAACTTCAAAGCATGAAATGACCCATCAGAAACAAACCCACAACAGAAAGAAATTGCACCGCATCATTTCCATGGAATGTAACATTTTAAAAAGCACGAGAACTTAATGCAAAGTATAGCTTGTGGAATAATACGGTGAAAAATGTACAGCTTTGTTGCATCCTGTATATCGTACATAAGGCAGCCACAGTGTGCTAGTGGTGAATGGGATGGATATTGAATTCATTAAGCTACTCTTTCTAGATGCTGTTGAACATTTTAAGTGCTGTTGCAGCTGCATCCATGATGAAGAAGCTTTGAGGAGTCAGGAATTGAGTTGGTTAAACATAAGAATATAAGAAAGAGGATGAGTAAACCATACAGCCCTATTATACCTGACCTTGTTCTTAACTGCTTCAGTTATGCTCTGGTCAAAGGTAATCCTCTGGAATGTTATGGTATGAGACCTGACAATGGTACTGCTGTTGAAGGTCAGGGGGATGGCTGTGGTTAGCCTTTCTCTAGCACTTATCTGGTACTTTACAGTACTTGTTACAGGTCAGTTCAACAATGGGTATTTTTGCATCCTGCAAAATTTATTCTTGGAGGTGTCATGAATGGAGTTGAACACTGTGCAATTAAAGTGAAGCGGCCCAGTCCTGACCTTATGGTGTAACAGCTAAAGATGGTAGGGCCAATGATGTTTCATTGAGGAGCTCCTACAGTGTTTGAAAAATTATAAACATCCATTTTCTTGTCATAAACCTTTATGAAGAAAAGGCACTTAAAGCATTTCTCAGAGAAACATGATGGAGAGTGGTGTGAGTTATTATCCTTAATTATAAAACTTTATTTTTTCCCTATTTCCCCCCTTACTCTGTGTGTGTGTGTGTGTGTGTGTGTGTGGGTGTAGTGGAGTGGGATATTGCGAACACTCCTCTCCTGGATTTTGAATATGAATTAACTAACTTTCCATGTTAATCATAATGTGAGTTTGCTGCAAGTTATTAGTAAATTGGATCTCACAAACTGAGGGCTTGGGAGGACACTTCACAGCATACTTTAAAAATAATTCAAACACTTTCTTCTTATAGATAGTTGGTGAGAGGAAAGAAGATCAGTTTGTCTCTCTCTCTCCTGTTCATGACAAAAGAAAGAAGTTGCATTTATATAACACCACCTTTCTCAACCTCGATGTTTCAAAGCAGCTCACAGCCAATGAAGAAATTTGATCTGTCATCACTGTTGTGATACAGGAATATGTAACAATATACAATAATCACCAGCTAAATTGCTGAAGTTATCCTTGAAGAACTTTTCTCATTGTTAAGTGCTGCGATTGTGGAGATTTTTTGTTAGAAAGTCAATTGCTGAACTGTTTCCAGATGATACATAATAGATTAATGGGAGAAGGGTCTACTGATCTCAATCATGACATTATGGGCAGTTTCCATGCAGATGTCAAGACCTACCCTGCAGAAAGTAGAAAAAAATATATAGAACCCTTAATTTAATTCCTCTCTGGCCATGGGGGAGGTGCCAGAGGACTGGAAAACAGCTAATCTGGTTTCGCTATTTAAGAAGGGTTGTAGAGATAAGCCAGGGAACTACAGACCAGTGAATCTCTTGTCAGTGGTAGGGAAACTATTGGAGAAAATTCTGAAGGAGAGAATCTATCTCCATTTGGAGAGGCAAGGTTTGATCAGGGATAGTCAGCACAGCATTGTCAGATGGAGGTCATTCCTAACAAATTTGATTGAATTTTTTGAGGGGGTGACCAGGCATGTAGATGAGGATAGTGCAGTTGATGTAGCTTATTTGGATTTCAGCAAAGCCTTTGGCAAGGTCCCACATGGGAGACTTATAAAAAAGGCACATGCGATACAGGACAATTTGATTAGGTGGATTCAAAATTGGCTTAGTTGTAGGAGACAGAGGGTGATGACAGAAGGCTGCTTTAGAGACTGGAAGCGATTGTCCAGGGGCGTACCACAGGGATCTGTGCTGGGTCCCCTATTATTCGTCATTTATATAAATGACATAGGTGACTATGTGGGGGGTAGAAATAGTATGTTTGCGGATGACACAAAGATTGGCCGGGTGGTTAACAGTGAGGTTGAGTGTCTTGGGCTACAGGAAGATATAGATGGGATAGTCAAATGGGCAAATAAGTGGCAGATGGAATTTAACCCTAAAAAGTGTGAGATGATACACTTTGCAAGGAATAATTTGACAAGGAATTATTAAATGAACAGCATGACACTAGGAAGTTCTGAGGAACAAAGGGACCTTGGCGTGTGTGTCCATAGATCTCTGAAGGCAGAGGGGCGTGTTAGTGGGGTGGTGAAAAAGGCCTATGGGACACTTGCCTTTATCAATTGAGGCGTAGATTACAAAAGTAGGGAGGTCATGTTGGAGTTGTATAGAACGTTGGTGAGGCCACAGCTGGAGTACTCTGTGCAGTTCTGGTTGCCAGATTATAGGAAGGATGTGATTGCATTGGAGTGGGTGCAGAGGAGATTCACCAGGTTGTTGTCTGGGATGAAACATTTAAGTTATGAAGAGAGGTTGAATAGACTTGGGTTGTTTTCGTTGGAGCAGAGAAGACTGTGAGGGGCGACTGATCGAGGTGTACAAGATTATGAGGGGCATGGACAGGGTGGATAAGGAGCAGCTGTTCCCCTTAGTTGAAGGGTCAGTCATGAGGGGACACAAGTTCAAGGTGAGGGGCAGGAGGTTTAGGGGGGATGTGAGGAAAAGCCGTTTTACCCAGAAGGTGGTGATGGTTTGGAATGCGCTGCCTGGGAGGGTGGTGGAGGCGGGTATCCTCACATCCTTTAAAAAGTACCTGGATGAGCACTTGGCACGACTTAACATTCAAGGCTATGGGCCAAGTGCTGGTAAATGGGATTAGGTAGGTAGGCCAGGTGTTTCTCACATGTCGGTGCAGACTCGATGGGCTGAAGGGCCTCTTCTGCACTGTGTGATTCTGCGATTCTGTAATTAAGTGGTTAATACGGCAGCCTTCCATCTTGTAAGACGGTGGTTTGTGTTTTGGTGGTGAACTCTGTGTTAAGCATTGCCTGATGCAGCCTTGGACCCCCACTCTGGCTTGGCTGTCTTTGCCCCGTTTGCTGCAGAGGATGATAGTGCATTGAGAAGGTGCATGATTCATTGGTCTCTGTTTTCCCTGGGCCCTCTTCTCTGCCAGCTGAGCTTCTCATTTCTGCTTGCCTCTCCCAATGCCCCTCCAAACAGTCAGCCTCCAGAGATCACGGCTGTCAGCGACTGTCTCCCAAATGTCAGTGTCAATATCCTCCATTTTCATATCTCCCTTGGAGGTGTCCTTGTAGCAGAGGTATGGATGCACAGGAGGTCATGACCCAGTGGCCAGTTCACCATACAGAAGGTCTTTGGGAACATGGCCATCATCCATCTGATGAAAAAACAAAAACAGAATTACCTGGAAAAACTCAGCAGGTCTGGCAGCATCGGCGGAGAAGAAAAGAGTTGATGTTTCGAGTCCTCATGACCCTTCAACAGAAGTTCTGTTCTGTTAAAGGATCATGAGGACTCGAAACGTCAACTCTTTTCTTCTCCGCCGATGCTGCCAGACCTGCTGAGTTTTTCCAGGTAATTCTGTTTTTGTTTTGGATTTCTAGCATCCGCAGTTTTTTGTTTTTATCCATCTGATGAACGTGGCCAAACCAGTGCAGATTTTGTTGACTTAGCAATGAGAGTATGCTGATAGAACTAAAATGCTACAGGACATTGATGACCTTGTCCTTCCAAGAGATGTTGAGGGTACACCTCAGATAGTAAAGGTGCAAACTCATTAGCCTTTTCTCCTGCCTAGTATTTGTTGTTCGGGTCTCACCACAATAAGGAGTGCACTGAGGACACTGGATTGGTAGGTTCACAGTTTGGTATTTCCAGTCAGCTTGCTGCTGTTCCACACTCTGTTATTCAGCTTGGACAAAACAGCTGCAGCTTTTGCAATGTACACGTTGATTTCAGCATCAAGTGACAGATTGCCAGTGATTGTGGAGCCTAGATATGTGAAGCTATCAACAACCTCCAACATCACATTGTAAATGCTGATAGATAGCAGTATAGCAACATCCTGGACCACAACATTTGTCCTCTTGATGCTTATGGTCAAACCAACCACTTGACATGAAAGAGAGAGGCTGTCCATTTGCAGCTGAAGGTGTTTCTTCAGTATGGAATGCTCGTGTGCTGTCATCAGTGAAGAGCAACTCTCTGATGTGGATACGGCGGGTCTTCGTCTTGGATCTAAGGGGAGCAAGGCTGAACAGCTTTCCATCAGTTCTGGTATGTTAATAGACACCCTCTGTAGATGATCTGAACACATGTGACAGGAGCAAAGAGAAGGCTATGCCAAAGAGTGTCGGTGCCAGAATACAACCCTGTTTGACTCAACTGTGGGTCTCAAAGAGATCTGGTGTTGCTCTGTCAGCTGTCAGAGCTGACCTTGCCCATCATGTTGTCATGGAAAGAGAAGATCATATTGAGCAGCTTCAGAGGGCAGTTAGTTTCCTCCACCAGCTTAAATAGACCACCTCCTGTCACATGGCTGTATGCCTTGGTGAGATCGATGAAGGCAATATATGGTGGTCTCCTTTGGTCACAGCATTTCCCTTGCAGCTGTTGGACTGAGAAGATCATGTCAATTGTAGATCATCCAGTTCTGAAACCACACTGGGATTTGGGGTGGATGTGTTCAGCCAGGATCGGCAGTCTGACAAGAACAACAAGGACAAATACTTTTCCCATGATGTTCAGCAAGGAGATGCCTTGACAGATATTGCTGCATTTGTCCTTGTTTTTGTACAGGATCACATTCTTTGTATCATGCATATCCTAGGCTGCTCCTCCTTCCAGTTTGACAGAGAAAGTATGCAGATGCTGCAAGAGTGCTAGTTTCCCACCGTACGAGTTCAGGTGGTATAGCATTTGTACCTGGAGCTTTGCCCAAGCAAGTCAATAGCTTTGCTAAGCTCCACTATGGCCGGTTTGATATCCAGCTCTGCCATAACAGGCAGGTTTCCCCAGTGACAGTGTTCTTCATAGAGTACATTTAAAGAATTCGAAAAGGAAATATGAAATCCATAATTTGATCAAGTAGTACTATGTTAAAAGGCACCTTTAGTGTATGGAAACTGGTGAAGCCTGGATTATTTTGTCGCGAGTAGGGAAACAAGCACTGAATCACATTTAAGTCAACATAACAGTCAGACAGCAAGCTCATGAAGGCCCAAAGACATATGGAGCAGCAGAGGGTCACAAGTGGAATGGACATGGGCTGCAATAGGTTCTTGACTTTATCAGGGACATGCTGACATATAAATCCTGATTTGAACCCACTCCGTCCAGTTAGAATGAAGTAGCCAATGGTTTTAAATCGGTGTAGACAAAAGGCCTCATAAATATGCAAAATTAGGGCTCTATAACATAACTCCTTGCATCCTTCACTTTATCAATCCCTTCTTTATTTTCTCCTCCACTTTTTCTTCCTGAGCAACTTTTGTTCCAAGACAGTGGAGCATGCAGTAAGCAATTATGAATCTTTCCAAGCACTCTGGGCTGAACTGAAGGGCTCCTCACAAGCTGTCCAGACAGAACCACTGTTTCACAAAGCGAATGGTTTGCTCCATCAGGGACATTCATGTTGCATGATTCTGATTATATGAGGGCTTTGGTTACTTTGGTGGTCCATGTTTGTGCCCGACAGTTGGCAAAAGTATAGCCCTGTCTCCCAATAGCTGCCTGGGTGGAACAGGGGAGGAGTTGACTACTGGCATATTATAAAAGCATCATGACTATTGCCAGGAGTTCAGGCACAGACCTGCATTACTTGCTGCCTGTGATTATAAACAAGCTGAACAGTGAGTGAAAGGCAGCCCGTCTTGCTGAGAAACAGTGCTGGTTTGTGATCAAGCCCTGCACTACAGGAATACTGTAATGTGGGCAAATTCAAGGGCTGTTTCTTCCTGCTCATCAAGCTTCATGGGGAACCTTTTGGTGCTTTATAAGTATTACACCATTGACTTGCTGGATGGCTGTGCACTTACTAAATTCAATGATATCGCTGCCACCAGAGCAGTTTGGAATATGCTACAGCCATAGAGGTATAGACCTATGAAGAGCATCACTGCCACACAGTGCAATGTATGGTCTGATGTTGGGTCTCAATTCTCACTTCAATAAGTAGCTTAGGAAAATGTTGAAATGCTATATGATACAAGTACAATGTCTGTTTCTGAATACCTGCATGCTGTACGACCAACTGCCCTCTTCCTTCCATCATCCTCTTCTGGCAAGCTGTGCAGGTTGTTGCTGTTATCTTCCATCCTGCTGCTCCTCCTCCTGATTTGGGAAATTCAAAGTAAGCACAGGAGCATTCCCACATTCACCAATTGAAAATAAGTAAATATTCAGAAAAAGTGTTCAGGATCTCCTTAAACCCTCTCTTCCAAAATGCTTCATGGACAAACTACAGCTAATACAGCCAACATTTAATCCAGCAGCACCCTACTAGTCTAAACTGACTAATGGACACTTACTTTGACGGAGGATGCTCTCCCACTGCTCATGGGATCATAGAAGCTTAAAGCAGGAGGAAATTATTTGACTCATCATGCCTGTGCTGTTCCTTTGCAAGAGTAGTTGTGCTAAATCCCACATCCTGCTTTTTATCTGTGACGTTGCATGAGAAATGGATGCTTTTAAAACAAATTTTTGGGGAATATTGTGTTATTCTTTGGAAAAGGCTGTGTGTGTGTGTATGTGTGTGTGTGTGTGTGTGTGTGTGTGTGATTTAATTCAGCTGGGCAGAGATTAATAGGAGTCAGGTTGTCTGGGGAGGTCAAAACATGGAAAGGATAGAGGTGTTAAGTTTGAAGTACAAGTAAATAAGTTAGATCTAACATTTGCATTTTTAGATAAGTTGAGTTTATTTGAATTTCAAAGGGGAGTCAGAGATTAAAAGAAACATGTTCGCATCAAATAGTAATGGGGATATATAAGGTTGTAACATCTTACTAGTGTCGGAAAATGCTGGACCACAGAAATTAGAAGAAACAAATACCTACTTAACTGGTCTTTAAAATAAAGTTGACACTTCCATCACCGGAGCTGCTTGGAGCCTGCGTCAAAAGACTCCTCGCAGGCCCCGGCGAAGTCTAGATCCAGTGTATTCAAGGAGGCCACGCCCCTTTTTTACAGCACTTGTTGCCGTGCAGCAGGTAAGTTTAAAGGGCCAGGGAAATTAATAGGCCAGTAGAAAATGAGTGTCTATTGTAAGTGGATAAGATTTGGGGGTGTCTGGGGCGGTTGGGGGTGGTCGGTGAGGGGGGGTTAATGGTTCTGGTGGGTATGGGTTGGAGGCCCGGGGTGGGGGTTGGGGAGGGGGGGGTGTGGGGGTGTGGTAGTGGGATGGGGGGTGGTTATTGGAAGGCCTGGGGGGGGTCAGAAGTCTGGGGGAGGGGGAGGTGGGGAGGGGGGTTCACAATTCCGGGGGGGGGTGGTATCGGAAGTCCAGGGGGAAGGGGAGGGGAGAGGGAGTCAGAATCCAGGAGGTGTCAGAAGTCCAGGGGTGGTGAGGAGGGGGTCAGAAGTCTGGGGGGTTGGGGCGGATGTCCAGGGTGGTTGGGGGTTTGGAAGTCCTAGGGGGTTGAAGGATCAGAATTCTGTTGGGGTTGGGGGGGTCAGAAGTCCGTGGGGAGGTCGGAAGCCCGGTACGGGGGTGGTTCAGTAGCTCAGAGTTTGGGGGGGATGGCTGAGGATGGGGGACTCCAAGGTCGGGGAGTCTGAGGTCAGGGGTGTCCATGGCTTAGGGGGTTTGGAGGTCCTGATGTTGGGTGGGATGTTGGGATCCAAGATCAGGGTGGGGTTGGAGGTTCAGAGGTCGGGCGGGGTGGTTGGAGGTCTGAAGTAAGGTTGGGGTGTTGGGGGGGTCTGAGGTTGGAGGGGGAGGAAGATGGGGGTGTCAGAAGTTGGCGGAGGAGTTCTGTGATCAGTCTGGGTCTTTACAGTAGTTACTCAGAAGATCGGAGAGGTTTTAATTCTTCTAACCTTTTTTGGGTAACTATTAGAATAACCCCAGCAGGACCATCAGAAGTTTACGATTTAAATTGCATTTTCGGATGGTTCGCAGTGCAGCACAATTGTCGAGAGGAAGTGTGCACTTCTGGGCAATTTCCATGCAAACACTTACCTGGGAACTTCCCAGAGAAATTCCCCAGTACGTCTTTGGGGTACCCCCCAAATCTCTCTTCACAGGTGCTGCCAGAACTATTTCCAGCAGTTTTGTTTTTATTTCAGGTTTCCAGCATTTACAGTATTTTGTTCTTGTATAGTAATAAGTGTTGGACTGACTGAGAGATTCCCCCATTTCTAAGGGGCAACACAGGTCTCAATTACATCAAACAATGATTGGAAATGAGCCCACTGAAAAATCAATGCATCAAGTAATCCCATTCACTAGAAAGTTAACTGTAAACAAAGGAAATTATTAGGAAATTATAAATCAGATAACATTTGAAGGAGTTGTGGATGACATTTATACATTTGTTGCTGCATTCATCATTGAATCTAATTATTGTACCTGTGACAGGGCTTTCTGTTGGGGACAGGGTTTTATTAAAATAATCATGATTGGACTGCGAAATAGAGTAAAAACAGGAATTTTAGCTGCAATCAGGATGGAATGACAAGTAAATAAAATAAGATGATTAAATTAACCATGAGTAATAACACGGTTTGTAATCAATCAGCCGTCCATTAAATATTGATGACAGTTGGTCATGCAAAATTTGAATATTACTGAAAAGGAAGACATGCTGCCCAAACTTTTTGTCTCGCACTCACCAGGACAAATGCAAGAATGCCAAATTTTGGATGAACACAATAATTCATGCCATAGGAGTAAAATGGTGTTGATTGGTTGGCAAATCAACTAGGATTGGCGAGGAATTGCCATGGAGAAAGCAACAGGAAACTATGGGTACCCCATGCTTCCTGGTAATTTAAAACAGGCACAAGGCTTGAACGTATTCCTTCTGTTTGCTGAGAACAGGTCCCTGCATATGAGAGAGGGGCCACGGTGGGATTTGAAAACAAGGATAAGAATTTTTAAATTGAAGCGTTGCTTGACTAGGAGCTAGTGTAGGTCAACAAGCTGATAGAGAAACGGGACCTGGTACTAGTTAGGAGGTGGACAATAAAACTTTGGATCACCTCAAGTTTATGGAGAATAAATTATAGCAGACCAGCCAGGAGTGCTTTGGAATAGTCAAGTTTAGAGGTAACAAAGGTATGGATGGGAGTGAATGTCCCCTTGATGTTCAATAGCATTATCATCACTGAATCCCCCACTATCAAGATCTTGGGGATGACCGTTGACCAAAAATTGAACCATATAAATACTGTGGCTACAGATCAGAGGCTGAGAATTCTGCAGCAAGTAACTCACCTCCTGACTCCCCAAAACTTGTCCACCATCTACAAGGCACAAGTCAGAAGTGTAATGGAATACTCCCCATGTGCCTGGATGAGTGCAGCTCCCACAACGCTCAACAAGCTTGACACCATAGAGGACAAAGCAGCCCACTTTTTTGAAACCCCATCCACAAACATTCACTCCCTCCACCACTGACGCACAGTGGCAGCAGTGTCTACCATCTACAAGATGCACTGCAGGAATTCGCCAAGGCTCCTTCAACAGCACATTCTAAATCCATGACCTCTACCACCTAAAAGGACAAGGACAGCAGATGTATGTGAACGCCAGCGCCTGCAAGTTCCCCTTCAAGCTGTTGGCTTGGAACTTTATTGCCATTTTTTCATTGACACTGAGTTAAAATCCTGGAATTCACTTCTTAACTGTGGGTGTACCTGCACCACATGGACTGCAGCGGTTCAGGAAGGTGGCGCACCACCATCAAGGGCAACTAGGAATGGGCAATAAATGCTAGCATAGTCAGTGATGCCAACATCCCATGAATGAATTAAAAAAATCTTTCAGCTGCTGATGGAGCTGAGGTAGACGTGAAATTGGGCAATGTTATACAAGTGGAAATAGATGATTTTAGTAATGATGCCTTTACGTGATTGCAAGATCATCACAGTATGGTTACAGCACAGTAAGTGGCCATTTAGCCTGTCGTGTCTGTGCTGGCTCTCTGAAGAAGCAATTCACCTAGTGCCACTTCCCTGCGTTCTCCCCATAGCCCTGCACTTTCTTCCTTTTCAGGTAATAGTCCAATTCCCTCTTGCATGTCTCAGTTGAACCTGCCTCACTCTCATGCAGTCCATTCCAGATCCTAACCAATTGCTGGGTGAAAAAGTTTTTCTTCATGTTGCCAGTGCTTTTTTGCCAATTATTTTAAATCTGTGCCCACTTGGTCTTGCTCCTTCTACAAATGGGAACAGATTTTCCCTCTATTTACTCTGTCCAGACCCTTCATGATTTAGAATACCTCTACCAAATCTCCTCTCAACCTCCTCTTCTCCAAGGAAAACAATTGCAACTTCTCCAATCTTTCTATGTAATGAAGTTCCTCATCCATGGAACCATGTCCTTCCTAAATTGAGGCAGCCAGAACTGGACTCAAAACTTCAGTTGAAGACTAACCAGCGTTCGGTACCAATGATGTGCCTGTGACAAGTTTAACATAACTTCCTTGCTTTTGCACTCTATTCCCCCACTAATAGAGCCTAGAATGCTTAATGCTTTATTAACCATTCTCTCAATCTACCCTGCCACCTTCATGTCCTACATCCAGGTCACTCTGATCCTGTAGCCTCTTTAGAATTGTACCCTTTACTTTATATTGTCTCTCCCCATTTTTTCTACCAAAATGAATTACTTCACACTTCTCTGCATTCAATTTCATCTGCTATTTGTCCACCCATTCCATCAACCTATCTATTTCCTTTTGAAGTTCAACACGATCCTGCTCACAGTTCACAATACTTCCAAGTTTTGTATCATGAACAAATATTGAAATTTTGCCCTATACACCAAGGTCTAGGTCATTAATATGTATCAGGGAGAGCAGGAGTCCTTACACTGACCTCTGGGGAACTCCACTTTAAACTTTTCTCCAAGACGAAAAACATCCATTCCCCAATACTCCCTGTTTTCTGTAACTCAGCCAATTTTGTATCCATGTTGCTACTATCCCTTTTATTCCATGAGCTCTAACTTTGCTCACAGGCCTGTTGTAAGGCACTGCATCAAAATGTTTTTGCAGTTCTTGCCATTATTGTCGGTTGCATTTAGTATTTCAGGCAATAATGGGCACCAGTATGATAAAGGGGTCCTAATTCAAACTCAGTACCCTTGTTAACATATTTTAATGATATATTTGCTGCTAATGCCATGCATGCATAGTTGTACTGTTTTACGCCATTACATCATTGTGATCGACAGAGTAGGCAGCGGCCAGATGCAAATATGGTGCTACTCAAATCATCACGGCCGTGTTTTAAGTGGCTCGGTGTATCTTATTGGCCTTGCTTTTTTCTTTATTTCTTTGACTGCCTATCTCTGTAACTGAATTAGCTCATTCAGTTTACAAATTTGTTTTAAACATTTGAATAGCTGGCAGGGATAAGCTGTGGGGCTTATTTCCATTTAGCACACAGCTGCCCGCACACAACACGATCCATTTGCTGGTCATGTGCATTATAACAGTTGAATTGTCCAACTATTGTAGTAGGATTGTTTATCCAGGATTGTCATTCGCTTCTATGTAAAGCTGGATGAAGCACAGAATTGTACTTAATTAATAATTTGACTTCTGTGCATGCATGGACCAGTGATGGCAGCCATCTTACTTTGGCAGGAGACGCAGTATTAAAAAATACCTACATTTTTTCAAGCATCCGTCAGAGATACCTGAGCCAAGTGTCTGGTACACTTCCATAATATTGCCAGGAAATGGACAAAGGCATTTCAATTTCTACTCCTTATACATGCTTGGGCCAGAAGCATCCATTTTTGGTGGGTCTTTCATGTGATGAGACACTGCGCTAACTCTTAGGAGGAAGGGCAGCCATATCTTCTGCCCATCAGGCAGTTAAGATGACAGGGGGCCTTCCTCCTGACTGAGGACCTCGGTACATGGGAAGTCCCACCCACCAAGAGCTGCCAGCCAATCAGAGGCCAGGAACTCTTGTATTTGGCAGTACCACAGAGGAGGCTTTGGCTGCTGCCAGAACAAGACCCCACTGGAGACACAGGATTGTGGAGTGAGCCAGCTAAATGGTAAGCACTACTGGGGGGTTCTCGTGGGTGGGGATTGTGGTGGAGGGGTGGCCATGGAGGTTGGCAGCAAAGGCAGGAGGTGGCTGTCAGCAACCCATGTCCATGCCCCTGATCATGCACAGATTAGTGAAGATCAGGGGACACCCATTCAGCTGACATGCACACTTTTACAGTTGTGCAGGCAGCATGTCAGCAGATCCACCTGGAGCTGGGAATATTGCAGCGGAGGTGGGGAGAGGCCCTTAAGTCCTTAATTGTTAATTGGCCACCTAAGGGATTCAAGAGACAGGGTGGGGAGGTCGAATCTGGGCCTTCTCGCCCAGAACTTACTTCTGGTGGAGGGTTTCTGTCCCAACAGCAAAACAATTTTCTGCCTTCCCACCTCCTTCCTCACCTCCTTTGGGGCAGAAGATTCTGCCCTTGGAGCTTATGCATACTTTTGAAGGCCATTCAAACCTTCTGACACCTGTGAATTTAGAACAATTTAACTCTAAAAATTTTTTCTTTGTGCTATTTTCTTTAAGCAATATCTGACCTCTGAGAGAAGTTGCAGAACAATTTCTACCACTCTTACAGATACACAGTATCTGCTCTTCACCTGGGTGTGGATCAGGCCTGTTGCATAGAGCTTGATGAGGATTTACAATAACAGGAAATGTTTAAATTCTCATTATTTGACTGTTTCTGTCTCTGTAAAAGGATAAACAACAGGGCTCTGTTTGCTTTTGGGTATCAGTCTGTTCTAAATTACAGGAAATAACCAGAAATGACACACTTGTGACTCTGCTTTTCATGTGCTAGACAGTTAGTTCCACTTATTACTTGCATGTGATATTGAAATGAGTAATTGTTGTTACAGTAAAGTTTTCAACCTCGTACATTGGGAAGCCAAATATTCTCCCAGCATTTGAAGTTCAGCAGCCTGATCAATATTCTGATGTTCCTGGTTCACTCTACTTTTCAAACTCTGGAGATAGGTTTCACAGGCTGCATTGCACACACAGTGTGGTATAAAGTTATGCATAAATAAACACACAACCTTGTCAAAAAGTAACCTAAAATTATTAAACAATATGATTGGTGTGAGAGATTCATAGATAATAGACTACTTTTGAATAAAGGAGATCAAATACAGTAATGAAAAATCATCTTATGGCACATGCAATGCAAAACAAGCCAAACAAGTTGAAAGCAATGAACCTATGCTTTTGGTAGTGAGATTGGAAATAATTTTGTTTGAAAAGTAAGCAGTGACTCCTTTGTGTTTTATTATTTGAGCTGAAAGTGACATTTTTTACCAGCAGAAGTGAGATTGGCAACCTATGGAATTCTCCCATGCATGATATTCCATCCACTGATGTTTTTGGATGGTTTAAAATGTTCTTCATTGAAAGGCGTTAAGCTGGGTTACAGTTTCACAGACACTGCCACTTCCTCAGCTATGTGCTCATTTTTCACGAGTAAACATAGATAATGAATTTAAATCAGTTATTTGACTGGCAGTCTACTTCTCTGTCTAGCCCAATCTTCACTTGATGTCCAACGTGTGTACTGTTTAGCAAAGTCAGTGGGCAATGATTAGGCATAGGAACTCTGGCTGCTTTTATTCTCTATAGGCTAGTTTTTTTTTCAACTCACCGGGTGTGAAGGTCACTGGCAAGTTGGCTTGGGTGTGACCTGAAGTTTTATGTCAAGGAGTAGCCAGGTTGAAATGAAATAACATGAGATGGCAATGGTTGTCTCTGGGCCTGCGATAATGCAAATCGTAAGATTTTGAATTTTTGGTTGCTTGTAGGACCATGAGGTGTGTTTCAGGGTTCTTCTAGGTACAGAAATGTATAGTGTTGTAGCAGTTGATATTTATTGTGTTTTATGTTGTAGTACACTAGTAGATTATGGTCTCTTGCATAAAGTTCCCAGTGATTGTAATGAGTACAAAAACACCTCCCAGGAAGTTCTGAATGAGCTTTTGTGCCCTTCAGTGCAAAATTCCGATGTGAAATTGAAATGTTCTGACAGCTCTGATCACTTCTCATGAGGATCCCAAAATAAAACAGTGGGTCAAATTTATCCCTTCTGTTCATCCCAATGTTAAACAACTGGTCCTGTGTGGAATCTCTGCACTGCAAAACTCTCAGAAGTGATCAGATTCCTTTAGGAAATAGTCACTGAGGAGGATTCAAAGGTTATCATAGTGAGCAACAGCAGAATGAACTATTGCCATGGTGAATTTTAGTGTCAGTGTAATGCTAACATATGGCAAGGGTGGTGCACCGTAACTATCTTAACCTGGTGCGGTAAGCCTTACAGGCTTTAAATTTCAGATTGCTTTGTTCTGCGAAGATTGAAAATTCAAACACAAATTTACTCTTTAAAAAGGGATGATCTTCCAACAGCTAGCTAACAATGTTCTGCATCAGCTATTTTTATATTATTTACACCTGCTGATTAAAATTGAACTGACATGGTTTAAAAGTATTGATTAATGTTATTGAACTTTTAACGCATCTTTTGACATTCAATAATCCCCTACTTCAATGAATTAACATCTTGCTCATTAGTTCTCAAGCTCTCATCCCTGTGCGATCAATTATGAATAACGAAATGTTCCAGAAGAATGATGAAGCAAGCATTGATATTTGAAGGGACTGGACTAGTACAGGACATTGAAAAAAAAAATCAGTATAAGCTGACATTCAGCTTCCTAAAACACTCCGAGCTCTGAAGAGGCAAGAGTGTAAATCAATAGTTTTGTGTATTTTGTGAGCTATGCTGAAACGCAATCCACCTTCATTTCTCATTCTGTCTGAAGTTTAGCTGTTAAGTGTCCTAAAAAATTGTCAATATTTTTGTCTTTTGTGATACAATAATGGACAGGAGTAAAGAGAACCATGTTGTCATGAAATCTCCTTAATTTTTTTTTATTTATGGGGCTGGTCTCTTTTTATTTCCCTTCCCCATTTAATATTATATTTCGTCCCTTTTTGGGTTATTATTTTTTTGTTATTTTCTTTTATATTATTGTTCTTCAGCCAGGATAACAGGCAGGTGACCTTTGAGACCTTGGAGCTGATTTTCTTTTCCTCTCCTCGACGCGGCGTAAAAGGGGCACGTGCTTTACAGATCCACCTAACCAGACCACACTGGGTTTCCCAGCTCAGTTATTTATCACGTGTTGGGCTGAATGATGGTTGGGAATCAGCATTTACACCTTATCAGAGGGGAGAATTTGTATGCTTTTGCAGAAAAAGCAGCTCATATTCCTGGTGGTTGCAGTTAAAATGATCATCAAAGGGCCTCTGCTACTATCGTGCAGCATTGCTGCAGTGAACTTGCCTTGCAGGAGGCATAGGAAGCCATTGGAAAATCCTTTCTTCTGCCACACCAGACAGCATCCCTGGAAAATAGCACAGAAACTGTTAGGATGACACTCCGGGGTCATTTACATGTGATTTGAATGCTTTGCCAATTTTGAGCAGGAACTTTGCATCCATGAGGAGGATGCCCCGAAAGAAGTGTGTCAAGTGGAAACAAGGTGGAGATGTTGTGCCTTACAGGTCGCTGATCTCTTTTGTCAGCTAAGTACTTCAGAAATTGATACATGTGGGGCATTTAGCAGAGAGAAGTGTCAATCTGGGCTCCACGGCAGCACTGTCACTCCTGGTCAGAAGGTTGTGGGCTCAAGTCCTACTTCAGAGACTTCAGCACATAGACTACGCTTTCATCTTAAGCAATACTGACGAAGTGCCACACTGTTGGAGGTGCTGGCTTTCAGATGAGACATTAAACTAAAGCCCTGTCAGCTCTCTCAATTAGATGTAAAATGTCCCAGGACAGTATTCAAAGGAGAGCAGGGGAGTTAACCCTTTGTTCTTGCCAACATCCATTTGTCAACCAAAGCCACAAAAACAAATAATTAGACTGTGTAAATTTTTAAAAATTATTTTCTGATTATTTGTACCTTGTTGAGATTTTCTAATTTTGTGTAATTACCTTCAATAAATCTAATGGTTAGTGTTAGTTTAAATGTAAATTTTTTTGCCATTTGGAGTGGAGAGGAATGTGGTCAGTATCTGAAATGGTGTGACAAACCATAGGTAAGGGATCATTTCCAGTCCCAAAGCACACTATCATGCTGACAGCATGCTTATGGTTTGGTTTATTGTGGACCTGGGGCAGGATGTTGTGCCCTCCACTTGGCAGGTTTGTTGGGTGGGGACCACATCACCTTCCTGCCTCCACCCCGATTAAGGAGGTGGCAGAAAGGCCCATGTATGGCCTTTTGATCTCACTGCCAACTAAGACCCTTATTGGCCAATTAATGCCCATCTAAGGACCTCATCCCACTACTGCTGGTATTAACACAGTGGCAGGCAGTAGCTTGCTGTGCAGAGAGTATGACAAACAAACCCTGGTGTGTTTCCTTGTGGTCTTCTGGGGAAGGTCTGCCATTTAAAGGCACTTAGTGCCTCAGGGACCCACTGAAAGCCACCCCCATGCCCTTGCTACTAACCCCCTCTCCCCATCTTCTCCCTCAACTCCCACTCCACAACCCCTACACCTGACATCACTCAACTGTGGCCTGGGATCCAGCATCAATACTAGACCTCAGGTAGATGTCATACTGGTAGCAGCCACTGCTTCCCGGCTGGCACTGCCATTGAATTGAGTTGTCAGTCTCTGATTGGCCAGCAACTCTTGGCAGGTGGGACTTTTGCCCCCGGGGTCCTTGGCCTATGGGGAAGGCCCACTATTGGCCTGTCAAACATTTGATTGGCACATGAAATGGTGGCCATCCCGAAAAGAGATGAGACAGGGGTCTTGCCAGCTGTCCAGCCAATGGCCAAGACCCCTGGCCGTCACCTCCACATTTTGCTCATGGTCTGCTTATCTAACTTACCACTTTGCTATGGAAAATAAGGTAAGAAGATTGAGAGAAAGCTCAAGTTCTAATGTTTTGATTTTATTATGTATGCAAGGGTGGCATAAGAAAGAGTAGAGCCAAGTAGGGATATAAAAGGGGACTTGCACTTGGAGGCAGTAGAAATAGCGGAGGTATTAAATGTGTACTTTGCATCTGTCTTTACAAAGGTAGAAGATGCTACCCAGGCTGAGGTGAGAGAGGAGGTAACTGGTACACAAGAAGAATTTACAATCGAGAAGGAGGAGGTGTTGGAAAGGCTATCTTTACTTAAAATTGATAAGGTACCAACACCAGATGAGATGCATCAGGGATACTGAGGGATGTGAGAGTGGAAATTGCAGAGGTACAAGTGATAATCTTCCGCTCTTCCTTAGACACATGGGTGGTGCCAGAGGACTGGAGAATTATGAATACTGCATCCTTGTTAAAAGAAGTATGCAAGGATAAAGCTGGCAACTACAGATCAGTCAGTCTGACTTCAGTGACAGGGAAACATATGGAAATATAGCTTGGGACAAAAATCAGTAGTCACTTAGACAAGTGCAAGATAATTACAAAAAATCAGCATGGATTCATTAAGAGAAAGTCATGTTTAACTAACTTGCTGGAGTTTTTTGAGGAGGTAACAGAAGGTTGATAAGGGAAATGCCGTTGATGCAGTGTATATGGATTTTCAAAAGGCATTTGATACAGGGCCACACAACAGACTGGTGAGCAAAATTATAGCTCATGGAATAAAAGGGAGAGTAGGCACTTGGATAAGAAATTAGATGAGTGACAGGAAACAGAGTGGTGATAAATGGTGGTTTTTCAGATTGGAGAAAGATTTGTAATAGAGTTCCCCAGGGTTCAGTGTTAGGATCCTTGCTCTTCCTGAAATATGTTAATGACCTATACTGTGATGTTCAGGACATGAGTTTAAAATTTGAAGGTGATATGATCATTGGAAATGTTTTCAACTGTGATGAAGATAGTCTTCAACTTCAAAAGGACATAGGCATATTGGTGTTTTGGACAGACAAGTGGCAGATGAAGTTCAATGCAGTGAAGTGTGAAATGATTCATTTTGGCAGGAAAACTATGGAGAGACAGTATAAAACAAAGGGAGAAAGTCTAAAGGCGGTGCAGGAGCAGAGACCTCGGCGTATATGTACATAAGTCATTGAAGGTGGCAGGGCATATTGAGAGAAAAGTTAATAAAGTATATAGTATCTTAGGCTTTATTACTAGGGGCATTGACTATAAGAGTAAGGAGGTCTTGTTGAATTTGTGTAATACACTAGTTAGGCGTCATCTGGTGTACTGCATCCAGTTCTGGGCACCATACTTGAGGAAGGATGTGAAGGGATTAGGGTGAGTACAGAGGAGATCCACAGGAATGATTCCAGGGATGAAGAACTGAAGCTATGAGAATAGATTGGAGAGGTTGGGTCTGTTTTCCTTAGAGAAAAGAAGGCTGAGAGGAGACTTGATAGAGGTATTCAAGATCCTGAGGTGTATGGACAGGGTAAATAGTGAGAAACTGTTTCCACTCAAGAGAATATCAAGAACTAAAGGGCACAGATTCAAAATAATTGACAAAAGGAATAAATATCAGGAAAAAGCTTTTTCACCCAGAAGGTGGTTGGAGTCTGGAACGAATTTCCTGAAAGGGTGGTTTAGGCAGGTTCGATTGAGATATTCAAAAGGGAATTGGATTACTATCTGAAAATAAAAAATGCGCAAGGTTATGGGGATAAGGCAGGGTAGTAGGATAGGTAGGATGCTGTTTCAGAGAGCCAGTGCAGACCCGATGGGCCGAGTGCCCTCCTTTTGCACTAAAAAGATTCTGTGAGCTATCAGTGGACTACAGAAATAATATTAGAGATAAAAACAAAAAAACTGCCGATGCTGGAAATCCAAAACAAAAACAAAAACAGAATTACCTGGAAAAACTCAGCAGGTCTGGCAGCATCGGCGGAGAAGAAAAGAGTTGACGTTTCGAGTCCTCATGACCCTTCGACAGAACTTGAGTTCGAGTCCAAGAAAGAGTTGAAATATAAGCTGGTTTAAGGTGTGTGTGTGGGGGGTGGAGAGAGAGAGAGAGAGGTGGAGTGGGGGTGTGGTTGTAGGGACAAACAAGCAGTGATAGAAGCAGATCATCAAAAGATGTCAACAACAATAATACAAAAGAACACATAGGTGTTAAAGTTAAAGTTGGTGATATTATCTAAACGAATGTGCTAATTAAGAATGGATGGTAGGGCACTCAAGGTATAGCTCTAGTGGGGGTGGGGAGAGCATAAAAGATGTAAAAAAAAATTAAAATAAATAAATAAATAATTTTTTTTTTCTTTTTCTCTTTTTATAATGGAAATAGGTGGGAAAAGGAAAATCTATATAATTTATTGGAAAAAAAAGAGAAAAGGGAGGGGGAAACAGAAAGGGGGTGAGGATGGGGGAGGGAGCTCACGACCTAAAGTTATTGAATTCAATATTCAGTCCGGGTGGCTGTAAAGTGCCTAGTCGGAAGATGAGGTGTTGTTCCTCCAGTTTGCGTTGGGCTTCACTGGAACAATGCAGCAAGCCAAGGACAGACATGTGGGCAAGAGAGCAGGGTGGAGTGTTTAAATGGCAAGCGACAGGGAGGTTTGGGTCATTCTTGCGGACAGACCGCAGGTGTTCTGCAAAGCGGTCACCCAGTTTACGTTTGGTCTCTCCAATGTAGAGGAGACCACATTGGGAGCAACGAATGCAGTAGATTAAGTTGGGGGAAATGCAAGTGAAATGCTGCTTCACTTGAAAGGAGTGTTTGGGTCCTTGGACGGTGAGGAGAGAGGAAGTGAAGGGGCAGGTATTGCATCTTTTGCGTGGGCATGGGGTGGTGCCATAGGAGGGGGTTGAGGAGTAGGGGGTGATGGAGGAGTGGACCAGGGTGTCCCGGAAGGAGCGATCCCTACGGAATGCCGATAAGGGGGGTGAAGGGAAGATGTGTTTGGTGGTGGCATCATGCTGGAGTTGGCGGAAATGGCGGAGGATGATCCTTTGAATGCGGAGGCTGATGGGGTGATAAGTGAGGACAAGGGGGACCCTATCATGTTTCTGGGAGGGAGGAGAAGGCGTGAGGGCGGATGCGCGGGAGATGGGCCGGACACGGTTGAGGGCCCTGTCAACGACCGTGGGTGGAAAACCTCGGTTAAGGAGGAAGGAGGACATGTCAGAGGAACTGTTTTTGAAGGTAGCATCATCGGAACAGATGCGACGCAGGCGAAGGAACTGAGAGAATGGGATGGAGTCCTTACAGGAAGCCGGGTGTGAGGAGCTGTAGTCGAGATAGCTGTGGGAGTCGGTGGGTTTGTAATGGATATTGGTGGACAGTCTATCACCAGAGATTGAGACAGAGAGGTCAAGGAAGGGAAGGCAAGTGTCAGAGATGGACCACGTGAAAATGATGGAGGGGTGGAGATTGGAAGCAAAATTAATAAATTTTTCCAAGTCCCGACGAGAGCATGAAGCGGCACCGAAGTAATCATCGATGTACCGGAGAAAGAGTTGTGGAAGGGGGCCGGAGTAGGACTGGAACAAGGAATGTTCCACATACCCCATAAAGAGACAGGCATAGCTGGGGCCCATGCGGGTACCCATAGCCACACCTTTTATTTGGAGGAAGTGAGAGGAGTTGAAGGAGAAATTGTTCAGCGTGAGAACAAGTTCAGCCAGACGGAGGAGAGTAGCGGTGGATGGGGATTGTTCGGGCCTCTGTTCGAGGAAGAAGCTAAGGGCCCTCAGACCATCCTGGTGGGGGATGGAGGTGTGGAGGGATTGGACGTCCATGGTGAAGAGGAAGCGGTTGGGGCCAGGGAACTGGAAATTGTTGATGTGACGTAAGGTGTCAGAGGAATCACGGATGTAGGTGGGAAGGGACTGGACAAGGGGAGAGAGAAGGGAGTCAAGATAACGAGAAATGAGTTCTGTGAGGCAGGAGCAAGCTGAGACGATTGGTCTACCAGGGCAGTTCTGTTTGTGGATTTTGGGTAGGAGATAGAAGCGGGCCGTCTGAGGTTGGGCGACTATCAGGTTGGAAGCTGTGGGAGGGAGATCCCCAGAGGAGATGAGGTCAGTGACAGTCCTGGAAACAATGGCTTGATGTTCAGTGGTGGGGTCATGGTCCAGGGAGAGGTAGGAGGAAGTGTCTGCGCGTTGACGCTCAGCCTCCGCGAGGTAGAGGTCAGTGCGCCAGACAACAACAGCACCACCCTTGTCAGCGGGTTTGATGACAATGTCAGGGTTGGACCTGAGAGAATGGAGTGCAGTAAGTTCAGAGAGAGACAGGTTAGAATGGGTGAGAGGAGCAGAGAAATTGAGACGACTAATGTCGCGCCGACGGTTCTCAATGAAAAGATCAAGAGAAGGTAAGAATCCAGAGGGAGGGGTCCAGGTGGAGGGAGAATATTGGAGATGGGTAAAAGGATCCGTTGAACTGGGAGAGGACTCCTGCCCAAAGAAGTGAGCCCGGAGACGAAGACGGCGGAAGAAGAGTTCAGCATCATGCCGAGCCCAAAATTCATTGAGGTGAGGGCGTAAGGGTATGAAACTAAGTCCTTTGCTGAGCACTGAACGTTCAGCATCGGAGAGGGGAAGGTCAGGAGGTATAGTGAATACATGGCTGGGGTTGGGATTGGAAGATGGGGTGGGGACGGAGGGACAGGCCTGACCTTCACCCCCTGACCTTCCCCTCTCTGATGCTGAATGTTCAGTGCTCAGCAAAGGACTTAGTTTCATACCCTTACGCCCTCACCTCAATGAATTTTGGGCTCGGCATGATGCTGAACTCTTCTTCCGCCATCTTCGTCTCCGGGCTCACTTCTTTGGGCAGGAGTCCTCTCCCAGTTCAACGGATCCTTTTACCCATCTCCAATATTCTCCCTCCACCTGGACCCCTCCCTCTGGATTCTTACCTTCTCTTGATCTTTTCATTGAGAACCGTCGGCGCGACATTAGTCGTCTCAATTTCTCTGCTCCTCTCACCCATTCTAACCTGTCTCTCTCTGAACTTACTGCACTCCATTCTCTCAGGTCCAACCCTGACATTGTCATCAAACCCGCTGACAAGGGTGGTGCTGTTGTTGTCTGGCGCACTGACCTCTACCTCGTGGAGGCTGAGCGTCAACGCGCAGACACTTCCTCCTACCTCTCCCTGGACCATGACCCCACCACTGAACATCAAGCCATTGTTTCCAAGACTGTCACTGATCTCATCTCCTCTGGGGATCTCCCTCCCACAGCTTCCAACCTGATAGTCGCCCAACCTCAGACGGCCCGCTTCTATCTCCTACCCAAAATCCACAAACAGAACTGCCCCGGTAGACCAATCATCTCAGCTTGCTCCTGCCTCACAGAACTCATTTCTCGTTATCTTGACTCCCTTCTCTCTCCCCTTGTCCAGTCCCTTCCCACCTACATCCGTGATTCCTCTGACACCTTACGTCACATCAACAATTTCCAGTTCCCTGGCCCCAACCGCTTCCTCTTCACCATGGACGTCCAATCCCTCTACACCTCCATCCCCCACCAGGATGGTCTGAGGGCCCTTAGCTTCTTCCTCGAACAGAGGCCCGAACAATCCCCATCCACCGCTACTCTCCTCCGTCTGGCTGAACTTGTTCTCACGCTGAACAATTTCTCCTTCAACTCCTCTCACTTCCTCCAAATAAAAGGTGTGGCTATGGGTACCCGCATGGGCCCCAGCTATGCCTGTCTCTTTATGGGGTATGTGGAACATTCCTTGTTCCAGTCCTACTCCGGCCCCCTTCCACAACTCTTTCTCCGGTACATCGATGATTACTTCGGTGCCGCTTCATGCTCTCGTCGGGACTTGGAAAAATTTATTAATTTTGCTTCCAATCTCCACCCCTCCATCATTTTCACGTGGTCCATCTCTGACACTTGCCTTCCCTTCCTTGACCTCTCTGTCTCAATCTCTGGTGATAGACTGTCCACCAATATCCATTACAAACCCACCGACTCCCACAGCTATCTCGACTACAGCTCCTCACACCCGGCTTCCTGTAAGGACTCCATCCCATTCTCTCAGTTCCTTCGCCTGCGTCGCATCTGTTCCGATGATGCTACCTTCAAAAACAGTTCCTCTGACATGTCCTCCTTCCTCCTTAACCGAGGTTTTCCACCCACGGTCGTTGACAGGGCCCTCAACCGTGTCCGGCCCATCTCCCGCGCATCCGCCCTCACGCCTTCTCCTCCCTCCCAGAAACATGATAGGGTCCCCCTTGTCCTCACTTATCACCCCACCAGCCTCCGCATTCAAAGGATCATCCTCCGCCATTTCCGCCAACTCCAGCATGATGCCACCACCAAACACATCTTCCCTTCACCCCCCTTATCGGCATTCCGTAGGGATCGCTCCCTCCGGGACACCCTGGTCCACTCCTCCATCACCCCCTACTCCTCAACCCCCTCCTATGGCACCACCCCATGCCCACGCAAAAGATGCAACACCTGCCCTTCACTTCCTCTCTCCTCACCGTCCAAGGACCCAAACACTCCTTTCAAGTGAAGCAGCATTTCACTTGCATTTCCCCCAACTTAATCTACTGCATTCGTTGCTCCCAATGTGGTCTCCTCTACATTGGAGAGACCAAACGTAAACTGGGCGACCGCTTTGCAGAACACCTGCGGTCTGTCCGCAAGAATGACCCAAACCTCCCTGTCGCTTGCCATTTTAACACTCCACCCTGCTCTCTTGCCCACATGTCTGTCCTTGGCTTGCTGCATTGTTCCAGTGAAGCCCAACGCAAACTGGAGGAACAACACCTCATCTTCCGACTAGGCACTTTACAGCCATCCGGACTGAATATTGAATTCAACAACTTTAGGTCGTGAGCTCCCTCCCCCATCCCCACCCCCTTTCTGTTTCCCCCTTCCTTTTCTCTATTTTTTCCAATAAATTATATAGATTTTCCTTTTCCCACCTATTTCCATTATAAAAAGAGAAAAAGAAAAAAAAATATTTATTTATTTATTTTAATTTTTTTTTACATCTTTTATGTTCTCCCCACCCCCACTAGAGCTATACCTTGAGTGCCCTACCTTCCATTCTTAATTAGCACATTCATTTAGATAATATCACCAACTTTAACTTTAACACCTATGTGTTCTTTTGTATTATTGTTGTTGACATCTTTTGATGATCTGCTTCTATCACTGCTTGTTTGTCCCTACAACCACACCCCCACTCCACCTCTCTCTCTCTCTCTCTATCTCTCTCTCTCCACCCCCCCACATACACACCTTAAACCAGCTTATATTTCAACTCTTTCTTGGACTCGAACTCAAGTTCTGTCGAAGGGTCATGAGGACTCGAAACGTCAACTCTTTTCTTCTCCGCCGATGCTGCCAGACCTGCTGAGTTTTTCCAGGTAATTCTGTTTTTGCTTTTGTTACAGAAATAATATTGCCTGTTATAGTTTTCTAAATCAATAAGAGTTGGTATTTTATGCAGTTTATATTTAATAAAGCCAAAGGATCATTTTACACATTTATAGAATTAATGTAAAAAGCAACATGTATAAGCTTAATGAGTTCCATAGTGGATAGTTAATGTGAGCAATCTGTGCCCTTGTTATGTATTTTAATGAAGCATGCAAATAAATTCAATAATTCAATTAGTTATACTTTCATGCAACATTACCTTAGTCAAAATTACACTACATGAAATAATTGTTAAACTAAGTGATTTCTTATGTTAAGTGGTGGTTCTTATACAACAGCCAAGGGTCAATTCGGCTTAAAGAAAAACACATTTCTAACTGATACTTTGGACAGTCCATGAGTTATCTTAATTACACTCCGCCTCTGGCAATATAATTTCCTTCAGTACAGATCCATGTCAGTAAGACCACTATAGACTATTAAAAATAGTTTCAAAAGAAAAGCACTTCAGTGTGACATAAACATTTTATTGTGAGGATCATAACATTTTTAAAGATATTTTGGGAAGGTTTTGAACAATTGAAATAATGCAGTTTAGGATTAAATGTATTTTATGTGGCAAATGCACAGAAAACAATATAAACAGATGGTAGGAAATTGTCCCATGTGTTCTCATCCAGAAAGCCAATTGGTGAAGGATGGTACTGGACCAAAACTTTACATGGTTTTATATTTATTTACAGAGTTAAACACCTCCTATATCAACCATATCACAGTTTTGATAAGTATCTCATTATATGTGCTTAAATAAAACCCCAATTAACATCCACCACTTGCATACAATTCAACAAATTAATATACAATTAACACCATGGTGGGGACAACATAAATAGCAAATCTGTGAAACAAGTATAATATATTCCATGCTAAAATTTCTGCTTGCAGTAAACTGCAGTGAAAAGTAAATTTGGGGGAAGTAATGTTTGCTTAATTTTTCCATTTTCTATGCAAAAAAAGTTGGAAAAATAATTCCTGCTTATTATTTGAAAAAATGAATTTTATGCTGGAATCAAGACTCACTATTTTGGGCCTGTTTACCACAAGAGATTGTTTGATAATCTCACTGACAGAGAAGGGTTACCTGTAGCTCCATTTCTTTTCAAACTATGAAAGTTATGGCAAAGGAAATATTCAAGGGTATGGTGTTACATCGCTTGAAAAAACCCTACCATCGCGTGAAAGAATTTTTTAGCATATCTAAGATGATAGTATTTTTCAAGGTATTAATACAGTTTTCAGTATAAAGAAAGTGAAATTCTATTCTTATGGTTAGAATCTCCCTTTGCAGTCAATCTTATATCATCTTTACTGATGGCACAATCTCATATTGAAATAATGGAATACAAGCACCAGCCACTTTTCAGCATCTCAATTAATGAATTTTTGTCTATAGTGTCGTACCTTGAGCTGCTTAATAGGTCCCACACTCTGGAATTCTCTTTCTAAATCACTCCTACCTCTTTATCTCCCTCTCCTCTTTTAAGATCCTTCTTAAAATCCATATCTTTGATTGAACATTTGACTACCCTACTAATATTTGCTTCCTTGGCTTGGCGTCCATGTTTGTCAAATTGCACCTCTGTGAAGCACTCAGAGACAATTTTCCATATTGAAGATGTCTTCTGCTGCTGTTGTTCTTGCTGAGAGCCTGGATTGTGATTGTTGGCAGGCTATTTGACTGTGCAATCTTCAGAACCAAAATAGATCCTGACCTCATCCGACTTCCATGGGTGCATACTTCTCAACTTGCCTCACTGGATAATGATCAGCTAAATCAGCACAGATTGGAGATCAAGCCTGCGACTGTTTGATTTGATGGATTATCTACAGATTAGCTTTGTCAAATGAGCCATTGGGACAGCTTGCCTTAGAATGTATTTACTTTAATTTTACCTAAAACCTTAATTATTAAATTCCAAAAGGATTCTTAATGATGCAAAAGAAGATGTATTAATAAGTACCACCTGGTAAAAGACCAGGGACTAAAAATTCAATAGGGCCTGTTAATTGGCACAGGAATTGTAATGTGTGATTACCCTGTGCTTGTTCGAGGTGATACAGGCAGCATGCAAGCTTCATGCTGCCTGTTTATCTCCAAGGTTGTGGTCTGCAGCCAAGTGCTAAACACGCTGCTAAGTGGCTGCATGCTCAGCAAGGGGTTCCAAGTTCGTGTGAGGGTAGTCTGCACTTTTTAAAACCAGACTGGCTCACTTAATGAGGAGATGCATTCTGGTTGCAGCAGCTCATTCAGCTTTATGGGAAAGACGTTAGGTGCAGGAAGAAACTGGAGTAATCGAGCAACAGGCAAGAGGGAGGCTCCTAGGTTCTCAGATCCAGTGTTGGAGGCCTTAGTGCAAGAGATGTAAAGGAGGAGAGGGGTCATCTTTCCACAGGGGTGCAGACAGCCCTCCAAATATTGTTAATTAGGCAGTGGCACCAGATAGCCATGGAGGTCAATGTCAAGCATTTGACTGAAGGACCTGGATATAACCCCAGAAGAAATTCAATGAAGCTCACATTTGTGGTCAAGGTCACTGAATACATCTTCAAATGTCATATCTTGCCAATTGCAGCATCAACCTCATACACTGCTCAATGCAGCACACCCATCACTCACCCAGTAGCAGTTTCTAATAATCAGCACTCATACCTAGCATTCACATGCTCCACCTGACCTTCACACAATTACCACTGCTGCAAGCCTCACACCCACATCTCACAGCTTGCACGTACTTCGTTATTTAGCTATGACAGGCACATCACCAAAACACATTACTACACACTGGTTGACACAATTTCCTCTCTCTTGCACGGCAAGGTGGCCCATGACAGGAGGAAGCAGCAGAGAACCAGCAGGGGACAGGCATAGCTGCATGGAATCAAACCTTGAAGGAAATGATACTTAGCATTATTGGCACGGCTGTCACTGTGGCCAGGGCAAACAATGTTGCTGAAACTGTCCAGGGTGATGGTATGTTCCTGCCTTATGCAGCTAGTCAAAGCCCACTTCACCCGCAACCTGTAATCTCGTATGATGTACAATCTGCAGGTGTTGTAACCATTTATTCTGCATTTCCTCCACACCCTCACCATTCACTCCACCCGTCCCCTTGTTCATTTATGACTTCATATACCCAAAAACCTCTGTCTGATCAGCCACTGGTGCTTGAGGATGAAGCCCAGGGGAAGAGCAGAGCCATGAGGAAGAAACACTGATACTTGATCTGATACTCACAACAATTAGCTCAGATATTGGCACAGAGCACTTTTTTTTTATTATTCATTCACGGGATGTGGGCTTCATTGGCTGGGCCGGCATTTATTGCCCATCCCTATTTGCCCTTGAGAAGGTGGTGGTGAGCTGCCTTGTTGAACCGCTACAGTCCATGTGGTGTAGGTACACCCACAGTTCAGTTAGGGAAGGGTTTCCAGGATTTTGACCCAGCGACAGTGACGGAACGGCAATATATTTCCAAATCAGGATGGTGAGTGATTTGGATGGGAACTTCTAGGTGGTAGTGTTCCCGTCTATCTGCTGCCCTTTTCCTTCTAGCTGGTAGTGGTCATGGGTTTGGATTTGTCCTGCTTTTTGGGGACAGGCCATACCTGGGCAATTTTTTGAATAGCCGAGTAGATGCCAGTGCTGTAGCTGCACTGGAACAGCTTGGCTAGGGGTGCGGCAAGTTCTGGAGCACAAGTCTTCAGTACTATTGCCGGAATATTATCAGGGCCCATAGCCTTTGCAGTACCCAGTGCTTTAGCCATTTCTTGATATCACGTAGAATGGATTTATTTAGCTGAAGACTGGCATCTGTGATGTTGGGGACCTCCGGAGGAATCTGCGATGGATCATCCACTTGGCACTTCTGGCTGAAGATTGGAGAAAATGCTTCAGCCTTATCTTTTGCACTGATGTGCTGGGCTCCTTCATCATTGAGAATGGGGATATTTGTGGAGCCTCCTCCTCCAATGAGTTGTTTAATTATCCACCACCATTCACAACTGGATGTGGCAGGATTGCAGAGCTTAGAGCTGACCCGCTGGTTGTGGAATCATTTAGCTCTGTCTATCACTTGCTGCTAATGCTGTTTGGCACACAAGTAGGCCTGTGTTATAGCTTCACCAGGTTGACACCTCATTTTTAGGTATGACTGGTGCTGCTCCTGGCATGTCCTGTTGCACTCTTCTTAGAATCAAGGTTGATCCCCTTACTTGATGGTAATGGTAGAATGGAGGATATGCCGGGCCATAAGGTTACAGATTGTGTTTGAGTACAATTCTGCTGCTGCTGGCCCACAGCAACTTATGGATGCCAAGCCTTGAGTTAGCTAGATCTGTTCAAAATCTATTTAGCACGATGGTAGTGCCACACAGCATGATGGAGGGTATCCTCAATGTGAAGGCGGGACCTCATCCGCACAAGGACTGTACGGTGGTCACTCCTACTGATGCTGTTATGGACAGATGCAACTGCGGCAGGCAGGTTGGTGAGGATGAGGTCAAGTGTATTTTTCCCTCCTGTTGGTTCCCTCACCATCTGCTGTAGACCTAGTCTAGCAGCTATCTCATTTAGGACTCGGTCAGCTCAGTCAGCAGTGGTGTTACTGAGCCACTCTTAGTGATGGACATTGAAGTCCTCCACCCAGAGTACATTCTGTGCCCTTGCCATACTTAGTGCTTCCTCCGAGTGGTGTTCGACATGAAGGAGCACTGATTCATCAGCTGAGGGAGGGCAGTACGTGATAATCAGCAGGATGTTTTCTTGCCCAGGTTTGAGCTGATGCCATGAGAATTCATGGGGTCTGGAGCTGATGTTGAGGACTCCCAGGGCAACTCCATCCCGACTGTATACACTGTGCCTCCATCTCTGCTGGGTCTGTAATGGTGATGGTGTTGTTTGGGACATTTTGTGTAAGATATGATTCTGTAAGTATGACTATGTCAGGCCATTGCTTGACTGGTCTGTGAGATAGCTCTCCCAATTTTGGCAGATGTTAGTTAGGAGGACTTTGCAGGGTTCACAGGGGTGTGTTTGCCATTGTCACTTCTGGTGCCTAGGTCGATGCTGGATGGTCCACCCAGTATCATTCCTTTTTAGTAACTTTGTAGCAGTTTGATATAACTGAGTGGCTTGCTAGGCTATTTCAGAGGGCATTTAAGAGGGAACCACATTGCTATGGGTCTGGAGTTACATGTAGTCCAGACAAGGTATGGATGGCAGATTTCCTTCCCTAAACGCCATTAGTGAACCAGATAGGTTTTTACAACAATCGACAATGGTTTCATGGTCATCATTAGACTTTTAATTCCAGATTTTTATCTAATTTAAATTTGAACCCAGGTCCCCAGAGCATCACTCTGGGACTCTGAAATACTAGTCAAGGGACAATACCACTACATCATCACCTCCTCATATCTTAGAGTGTAGTATAGAGTCAGGATCTGTGGTGAGTCAAGGGGCATAAATGGGCTGCAAACAGGTGAGGATGAAAAGAGAACAAGTATGCCAGCAACTCAGAGGGCAAGGTCACCAACGATTTCTGCCGAAGAGCGTTCAGGTGAGGACTTTGATGAGTCAGTGCATAGGAAAAGGCTGATGGGCATGTATACCAATGTTTGGTGCATTTTCAGGCCTGCCATAGAGCTTGCTGCTGCTGTTAAAGAACATGGAGGAGTCCCGATCCAACTTAGCACAGAGCTTTGAACAGAGCTTGGAGGCCATCCTTTCAAGCTATGTGCCTGCACCTCCTGCTTCTCTCTGCTTAGAGAGAAGACAATGAAATCGTGGCCTCCCAGATGAAGTGATGAATGGTGAACCACGATATGTTGATGGTATTACCTGTTCTAACCTGATAGGATTTGCTGGCGTTCAAACTGAGGGTCAGATTGACTTTGACAGCCACTAGCAAAGCTGTCCTTGCATTGCTTTGAGGTGCAGGTCACAGTTGAGGAGATGGCACATTTCTGTGACCACCTCCTTTGTGAAGTGCAGTCAACAAACACATTACTCCTGGCTGAGGTGCTGGTAGGACAAATGCTCCAAAGAACCTCAGTGGGCACAGTTTAGTGCTGGGAACGCTCCTGCTCCCTCTACAAGCAGCTTTTCTTCTCTGCTTTTGCTGCTCTATTTCCCTGTCATTCTGCAGTCTGAGGGGAATTTCAACTATAGCGCTCAAGAAAATCCCAGGCAATGCTTCATATTACTGGTGTTGTCTGTTTGGAGACTGATTGTGAATAGCTTTTTTGTCTTGAGTCGCAGGTGAATATTTGCTTTAGCAAACCCTTGATAGACACTGTCAATAATCTAAGACCATACACATGAATCATTAATAGTTTGAAGGAAGTGCATAAACATGGGTTTTTTCTTTAGTTTAACTTACTTATTAGCCTTTCTTCAGCAATCTTACAACCACAGTGGGGCAACTTTTCTCAAAGTGGATATGGGTCAGACAACAGGCACTATATGCTGTATTCCAAACTTTCACCCATGCTCCCTAGCAGTATCAATCAATTTACCCGATAGATTTTCCTCCTGCTTTCAGTTAATTATGAGCATTCAGGCCAATGAAACTCAGGACAATTCCCTCTCCATTTTGATAATAAATTGAAAAATATTAATTGATACCATTAATTCAATCTAGTAGATATCTCCTTGGCAATACTATGACTATTCAAGATATACTTGACTGAAAACCAGATGAAGAAAGTCAGCATCCACTGTGTGGAAAGAGTTATCCAACTCTAGTAAGGAATAGACATCATAGATTTATGGTTAAGCCATAATAAAATAGCAGAATTTCATGAGAAAAAATTGGATAAAGTTTCACCTGACGGGGCTAATAATCATGGTATTTATTACAAATTAGCTAGCTGGATTGAAAACTGACCTGATAATAAGAAACATAAAGCAATGTTGCTTGGAAAACCAAGATTATTTCATAAATATTTAGAACGCTAACAATACTAAACTCTAGGAGTAGGATAATCCAGTCGTCAGGTGGGTGTGGTGGGCCCAGGATTGGTTGAGAAACGGTCTGCCACCCGCGATAAACCCCCAAACGCGATTTTATGATGGAAGCGCACACTGAAAGCTCCCTGAAGGCACAGAGCTGCCTCAGGGAGCTGAAGAATTGTGGATACAAAAATAAAGATTTTAAAAATGAAAGAGACATGTCCCCACATGTGCCTCAGTCAAATCAACAGGGACACATTAAAAATATTGTGTAAAAAATGTTATTTTTCCAATTACTGCAGAAAACCTCATTCCGCCCAGAGGTGAGGTTTCCTAAAAAATCTAAAGGCCGTCCAGCCACTATGCCCACCCACCAACCGTTAAGGTTTGATGGGCAGCGAAAAATAGCTTTCAATTATTTGATTAAGGGCCTTAATAGGCCTTTTAAATGTCAGCAGGTGTGCTGCCGACTCTCGCGTGCACCTGCCAACCAAAATATCATGCAAATGCGCAATGACGTCGGGACGCTCACCCAATATCATCATGCGTGATTTTACCCACGGGATGTAAAATCCTGCCCTAGGTGATGGCTAGAGTCTGCCTGGTTATCTCTATAAACTATCCATACCAACTGAGTACATTACAATGAAATTATTACTGCCAAATTGACAGTAACATAATTCTTATACTGATAATATAACTAATGTGCATTTGGAGACAGATCATTCTGTATATCTGGATTTTGTCCTGCTTGATTCACGGTAATGCCTTTGACCTTGGACTGATGCATCTAAGTAACGCTTACACCTTCTAAAATGTCTAATAAAACATTAAGCAAATTTTTTTTTAAATCTGCTATATTCTAATGGAAACATTGCTGATTTAGAGGAAGGATTTAGTTTGGTTGATTGGCATGATTTTTAATCAGGAACGCATTGGATCCATAGTTTAATTAGAAAATCTATGTGTTGTAAATAAAATCAGTTTTTTCTTCATCTGTTTTGCCAGGTATTACTTTCTTTTCTTGATAAACAGCCAAAATATTTGGTGATAGGTTCAGCTTTGACCACCTACCTTGGTCATAACCCAGACTGAGAATTCTCTGTGTGTGGGTCAACATTTATCTCTGAATGTACACTTAAAACAAATAAAACTGCTGCTGCCAAATTCACAGCAACATAATTCTTTTATTCATAATGTAACTAAGGTGTGCTAAAGCAGATTACTTAGTCATTACCTTAGTCATTAACTTCTCTCTTTATGGGGTATGTGGAACATTCCTTGTTCCAGTCCTACTCAGGCCGCCTCCCACAACTCTTTCTCCGGTACATCGATGACTGCTTCGGTGCCACTTCATGCTCTCATCTGGACCTGGAAAAATTGAGTAATTTTGCTTCCAATTTCTACCCCTCCATCATTTTCACATGGTCCATCTCTGACACTTCCCTTCCCTTCATTGACCTCTCTGTCTCAATTTCTGGTGATAGACTGTCCACCAATATTCATTACAAGCCCACCGACTCCCACAGCTACCTCGACTACAGCTCCTCACACCCTGCTTCCTGTAAGGACTCCATCCCGTTCTCTCAGTTCCTTCACCTCCATCACATCTGTTCTGATGATGCCAATTTCCAAAACATTTCCTCTCACATGTCTTCCTTCTTCCTTAACTGAGGTTGACAGGATCCTCAACCATGTTTGGCCCATCTCCCGCACATCTGCCCTCACACCTTCCTATCCCTCCCAGAACCATGATAGGGTCCCCCTTGTCCTCAATTATCACCCCACCAGCCTCCGCATTCAAAGAATCATCCTCCATCATCTCTGCTAACTCCAGCATGATGCCACCACCAAACACATCTTCCCTTCACTCCCCCGTCGACATTCCATAGGGACTGTTCCCTCCAGGACACCCTGATCCACTCCTCCACCACCCCCTACACCTCAATCCCCATCCATGGCACCTTCCCATGCAATTGCAGAAAGTGCAACACCTGCCCCCTCCCCACTATCCAAGGGCCCAAACACTCCTTTCAAGTGAAGCAGCATTTCACTTGCACTTCCCTCAATTTAGCCTACTGCATTCACTGCTCCCAATGCAGTCGCCTCTACATTGGAGATACCAAACGCAGACTGGGTGACTGCTTTGCGGAACACCTTCGGTCTGTCTGCAAGCATGACCCAGACCTCCCTGTCGCTTACCATTTCAACACACCACCCTGCTCTCATGCCCACATGTCCGTCCTTGGCCTGCTGCAATGTTCCAGTGAAGCTCAACACAAACTGGAAGAGCAACACCTCATCTTCTGCCTAAGCACTTTGCAGCCATCCAGACTTAACATTGAGTTCAACAACTCCAGATCATGAACTCTCTCCTTCATTGCCACCCGCTTTCCGATCCCCCATTTTCCAATAATTTATATATATTTTTATATATATTTTTCTTTTCCCACCTATTTCTATTATTTTTAAATGTATTTCCATTCATTGTTTTATCTCCACCTTTTAGCCCATTTCGAGCCCTTCCCCCATCCCACCACCACTAGGGTTATTTGTCACTTGCTTGTCCTGCTTTAATGTCACCATTAGCACATTCCTTAACCAATATCACCACCGTTAACGCCCCTTTGTCCTTTTGTCTATGACATCTTTGGCAATCTCTTCTTTGCCTCCACCTATCACTGATCCTCAATCGAGCTCTACCTGTCCCACCCCCTCAACCAGCTTATATTTAATCTAATTTCTATTTTTTCTTAGTTATGATGAAGAGTCATACGGACTCGAAATGTTAACTGTATTTCTCTCCGCAGATGCTGTCAGACCTGCTGAGTTTTTCCAGCTATTTTAATTTTTGTTACTTAGTCATTATCTCATTGCTGCTTATGGGACCTTGTTGTGCACAAATTGGCTGTCATATTTCTCTGCATTTTAAGAGTGACTACACTTCTAGAGTACTTCATTGGCTGTAAGGTGAATTGGAACCCCTGAGGTTAAAAAAGGTGTCTTTATAAATGCATGTTCCTTCTTTACATAATCATCTAGTCCAATTGCCTGTGCATTCTTGATGAGGTCCATCAATACACAATAACTCATTTACATTTCATAATTAGTGAAAACAACTGTTAATCAATGAAACAATAAACTGATTTACCCATTGTAGACATAATGAGAGCCAGTCCAATAGAATATTTCAATAATTCAAGTGACTCAACTAAATCTACCACACTTGCAACTTCACTGCTTCTATGCTGTGCTTGCTTATTTGCTTTAAGTGTTGTTTCACACTGAAACTCAGACAACAGAAATGAAAACATTTCTTTTAAATCATGAAGTCATGGGCAGTGAGTGGCATTGTGCTTTTCACAGATCCCAGTGAGTTGAAGTATGAAAGCTACTGGTATATCATGTTAGTTGCTTCGCTATCAGCACAATTGACATTATAAGGCTGCAGATGAAAACGCTAACAGAAACAATGGTGAAAATTGGAAATTTGCCTGCAGAGATTCTCTTGACTCTTATGTCACTGTAAAGCAATTTGAACTATGCAATGCAAATCAATAAGAGATAGCAAATGTGCTAATGTTCTTATTATTAATAGTTACCATTTTTGAAATCAGTAGTATCTTGTTGTTAATCACATTATCAATTCACAGTAGAGCACAAAGAAGCAATAACCTATGTGTTCGTAATATTCTTAATAGTGAACCACGCATCTCAAAACAATTATCTTTTATGGAGAAAGTTTATCACAATTTAACCAGCAGCATAGGTAGAAAATTTAACATTATACAAAGTCCTTTCAAATATATGCTATCCTATCATCGAAAGCTGCTGCTTGTTTTCCAAGAATGGACTTGTTCCCAATGTTGATTTATACATTAAAAATAGTGCAATCTGTTTAAGCTTATGTTTCAGAGTGGAGTAGGGGGTGGGGGGGATTAATTTAAAGAGCCCTGATTTCTCCTGTTGCCACCTGTCCATAAACAGAGAGGTGTTTTGATTTGCTTCCCCGTTTATAAGTGGCCGTATATTTCCCAATCCTTGGGTTTGATGTGATCCAATTTTCTATTAATAACCCCACAGCAAACTCGAGATAGGATGAATTCAAAGGGTTAGTTTACTTTCACACACTCAAACACGGGAGGAGGGTGGCAACGTTGCCTCATTTGCACTCATATAGTAAAAGAGAAATAGAGAAAAGAAAGATTTATGGGGCAAAGACACCAGAGAAAAGAATAATTGTTTCACCTGCGTCCAGAGTCCAGAATCAAAGTCCAAAGATCTAATCCTTCACGAAAGCCGGCAGGTTGTAAACTGAGACTGTGTAATCCACTTTTCCAGTGGAGTTGACTTCAAGTGAAGAGATAGGCATGCAGAGTTGAACCAGTCTTGTCGGTAATAGCAGAAGTTCCAGGACCAGGTATTCAATCTTGGCATGGCCCCTTTTCTGTGCTGCTGCTTGTAGGTGGTAAATTGGCAGACTGAGCTTTGCAGATCCACAAGGCAATATTACTGGTTCCACAAGCTAGGTCCATGTCAACGTCTGGGTCCCTGAGATTGTTATATGTTCCAATCATTTAGATCTGAAAGAAAGGTTGCCAGGTCCTTTGTTCTAGCAAATCAATAGGCTCTGGTTGGCCAGGGCTGACTTATGAAATGTAGATGGACTTTATATAGTTCTATTTTAATTTGGTCTCTGCAGCCTACAGGGAGTTGTTAGTGTCTCTTCAGAGATAATGAGGTGCGGGTTTCTGCGATACTGCTATTGTAGCTCCTTTTGTTCGAGTGTCACAGACAGACATAGCTTCAATCATTTTAAAAGGTCTTTGTTCAGTTTTTTTTTAAATTAGAAATTAACCCTGAGGACACCTATATATATATTTTATAAAAAACATATAGTGTGAGATCTTAGTCCCCTGGCATTTGATTAAAACTTTGTTAATTCACAGTTGTAAAGGCTTCATATTACCAGTGGCCAATTTGCATCAGTTTCTGGGTGTTGGGGGGAGTGAACGAGATTGAAGGCCCTTGTTGTAAAATGTTGGGCATAGTTTGTTGGGGGTCTTATTAAGGTATTTGTGTCTTAGGTAGTTTAATAGTAAGTACTTATTAACTACTAGAAACTATATATATATATATATATATATATATATATAGATACAGTAAAGATCTAAGCTAGGAGCTGTCTCCATGTTTGCTTCTACACATGGCTCTGTCCAACACTACCTTGACCCCTAGATGTGTTCTCTTACATCACTGTGTGGACTGTACTGTACTCAGTGCCACATTAACTCTTAATTTACCATCGCTAGACCCTTATACTATACCTCCCTCAAATCTTTATCCAATGTATTTCCAAGTTATCTCAGTTCACCCCATGTATTTACATCCTTGCTACTACCCCATCTCTCCCCCAACCCCACTCAAGTTTCTGAGTTCATAGGTTCATATGGTCTGGAGGCCTTATAACCTTTTAATATCTTGTTCTCACTATTGTCAGCAGAGTGGTAGGCTCTGTTGCTGCAGGTAACCTTTGTTGAATTGGAGATTGTTCTGGCATATGGGTACCGTTTCATCCTCTTTTTATATTCTTTGGCATTGAACTGCTTTTTGTAGATTCCCCAGTTGCAGTGATAGATGGGGGTTGGTTTATTCCACTCTTTATGGAGAGAACAAATTCTCAGCTCACTTATGTAGTGTGTTTTCATTTTCTTCTTTCATGCTGCTTAGTGTGATGCACGTTGAGATTGACGTTTCAAAAATGTAACTTTCATTCACACTTGTTTCATGATGGTACCCAAATCTTTGATTACTGTCTTATTTTCCAGTTGTTTCTCAAGCTTACAAGTCTCTTCATTCCGGTCCATAACTACTCTGGTATGTTTGGTTGTTATATTCAGATAGCTTATATATGTTTAACAACTTTGCCTGGGCATTCAGTCCCTTTCAGATCTTTTATCCACGGTGACTGACTGCTCTTTTGGCGCTTTCAATTCATTCATTAGATCTTCAATCTGTTCCTTAGAATTTTCTTTATCTGCTTTTGACGTCTGGATTCGTTCTTCCATCTGGCATATCTCATCCTGATGTTCTTCTGATTAGATCGAAGTTCAAGAATTTCATCAATTTGGTTGTTAATTCTACTTTCAAGCAACTGTTCTGATGCATCAGCAATTCTTTCTCAATTTTCAACATTTCTGTTTCTTTGAAAGCTTCCTTATGCCTTTGTGATACCTCAGAAATTTGTTTGTTCAGATCTTGAACAGTTTGGTTTATTGAAGACCTTAGTTTATCACGTGTTTCCAAAGGTACACAGTCAGCTTGAAGCTTGCACTTCAAATCTTCTAGGTCAGCTTTGATATGAACATTTTCCAATCTTACTTTTGCTGTTTCTTTTTCCACCCACTGCAGAGCTTTGTCCTTTCTGTTCACTTCAGTTTCAGTGTTAGCCGGTTCCGCCTCCAGTGAAGTATTAACTTGTTCCAGTTCTGTAATGGTGCTGCACGTGGCTTGATTATCCACTGGTCATATGAAGCAGTGCGCAACTTTCCCCTCAACCATAGTTAGCTGAATCAGCACTGCCACCTGCTGTTGCAATTCAGGAGATGTGACAGCATTTTCAAAAAGATTTATCTTTAAGGCTACCAGAAGTTTCCTTGCCTCTCTGACACCTCTGTATGGTTTGCTTGGGTATTCTTCTCCATTTAGTAGCTTTACTGGGGTTTTTTAATTCCTTTCTTATGCTCTGTGTGCTCCCAATTTGAAGGTTTAAGTATTTGTCAAAGGCTTTTAGAATTTCATCGAAGCTGGCTGAGGCTTCATCAATGCCCTGCATTAGGATTACTTTGTCACCAGCTTCACTGAATGAGTATAAAAACATACTAATCTCGACTTCTTCTGATTTCCTACTTAGGCCTGATGTACTCTGATAATTAAGAAAATTATTTTCTGGGAAGCCCAATTTTGTGTCAAGTTTGACCCTTCCAAGGTCCAAACTTGTCTGGAAGAGTGGATTTCTGATCCATGATTAAAAAGTTTTAAATTGCGGATTCAGCTTCAAGAGATTTCCAAAAATTAAAGATAGTGTCGCCAAACGCTTCTTATCAAAAAATTTTCCTGTGCTTGGCAGTTTTGGTGGGCTCCTGCAACAATGGCTAACTGGATGGATTGGTTAGAGTCTTCCCGCTTTGGCGAAATGTTCTTGGGTCTTGGAAGTGTTGAATCCTGGCTTTTGCTGAGTTTCTAAAGTTGCCTACTCAGCTGTGATTAATTTTCTAATTCATTTATTTTTCTTCTTCAGAGCAAGCTTGACATCACGTGTTCAGGCACCAACTCAGTAATCAGGTTTCTCGAACTGCAATTCATACAGCAATTTCTGACCACTGCAATATTTAACTTTTCTCATTACTTGTGTTGTCCAGTAATTTTAAATCTTTAGCTCAACGCTGCTAGGTCTGCTGACTCTGCATGTTCTGGGTATTGAAGCTGGATTTCCATGGGATTCATTGGTGTTTTCTGCTGCAGTGAGGAATTCAATTTCTGCCTTCAGCTTCCAAGCATTTCCTTGGAGCTTTTATTTGGCAATTTTCTTCTGTGCCTTCACTTGTTGAGATTTTCTTCAGGTCAGAATGCTTCTTTGTTTTTTCCTTCAGTTTTCCAGGTTTTAATTTTCTTCTGCAGTCTCTGCAAGGCTTTGAGTTGCTCCATTTGCTGCCACCATGTTGTAGGGTGTCAGATGTAGTTCAGTAGGTCTCATTAAGATATTCATAGTCTGAGTAGTTCAAAAGTAAGTATTTATTAACTATTAGAAATGATATACATTGGTACATTAAAGGTCCAAGCTAGGAGCTGTCTCCATGTTTGCTTCCGGTTCTGTCCAACACTGCACTGACCCCTAGGTGTGGGTCCTGTGTTCTCTGACATCACTGCGCGCGTGGTACTGTACTCAGTCCCACATTAACCCTTTGTGTGTCAGACCCTTATACGATAGTCTTAATGATGTCTTGACTTCTTTTCACTTGGCACTCATTTCCAGGGATATCTCCAGCTTGGGGACAGTGAGTTAATTCCATGTATGACAAGTAAGTAATTTTTAAATTTATTTTTTCAGTGCTGCATTCTGGAGATCTAATCTTCTGACAGGGCCAAACATCAACAGGAATTTGTTCTGCCAGGGACCTGCTTGGTGTTTTAAGTTTCCTCCCCAATTTGCAACATGTGCTGATTCCCAAGCAGTATTCTTGCTCAGTATTCGAACATGCTATTTAAGTGACCTGAATCTCGAAATGTTACCAGGTTCAGGTAAGCTGGTTGATTGATCAAAGGGTATTGGCCAAATGAAATGAAGAGGAGAAGAAAATTGAGGCCAATGATTTGCAAGGCTGCTTCTTAAGGGATTTGAGCTAAGATAGAAAATACCCCATCACTACTTTACATTACAAACAGACACTTGTCATCATTGGCGGTCCCTTGGAATCAAGGATGACGTCCATCAGGCTTGGTGAGACTTCAGATGACTGAGGTGCCCAATTCTGGATCCACGTGTTCTTCCGCAGTTGGGACACATTGTTGTGCAGGGGTTGGAAATCGCAGCCTTGGGTTGGCTTCCTTCTTCCTCTGCTGCCGCCATTCTGCCTCACTGTTGAGCTGCTGAGCCTTAAAGTGGCTTGTGCCTTGATGGACTAGATGGTGCCGTGCTGAGTGATCAGCAGCATTTTGCTCCCAGTCAGTGGTGTTAATGTCTCCATGCTTTAGGACGACTTTGAGCATATCCTTATACCTTTTCCTTTGGCTGCCATTTGAGCATTGGTCAATGGAGAGCTGTGAGAAGAGAACCTGCTAAGGGAAGCAGTTTTCAGGCACCAGGACGCAATGGCCCATCCATAGGTGTTCGTTCCGCATAACCCTCCCGACAGGGGGAAAATTCTGCCCTATATGCCAGTCAATCTACCTTTGGTGGTGGGCAAATTATTGAAATCAATTCCGAGAGACAGGATAAACAGTCACTTTGAAAGGCACAGATTGATCAGAGATAGTCAGCATGGTTTTGTTAGGGGAAGATCATGGGCAGAATTTTCCATTTGTTGATGGGTGGGCCTGACCCAATCCTGGGTGGGCGCGGAGCCGATCGCCGCCAGTGATCAGGGCTGCACCGCCATTTTACATGGGCAGGCCAATTAAGGCCAGCCCAGCGTGACGTCCGCCCAGTAGCGCTACGCGCTCCCTGTGCATGTGGGGGGCTTCCCTAAAATCGAGAGTACGCTCTTTCGCGCAAGCACATGAAAGAGCGCACATCTACCTGAGGCTAAGTGCAGCCTCAGGGAGATCGCCTCGACTATTAAAAATATTAAAAATAGAGAAAAGAAAGTTCCCTTACATGTCCCCTCTTGTGACAATGTCACACGAGTTGGGACATGGTCATAATTTACAGAACAACTTTATTACAATTTTTAAAACCTGACATGAAACCTCATTCCGCCACTGGATGAGGTTTCATGTTTTTTCTAGTTGCCACTGGGGCTCTTGGCTTGCCCGCCAATGTTAAGGTTGGATAGGCAGGTCCTTTAATTCGTTAATTGATCCTGTCGATGGCCTCAAGTGGCCATTGATAGGTCGGTTGGCCCGCAGCTGATTTTGCTGCGCCCCCGCCTTCCTGAAAATTTAAATGAGGCGGGGTGACATTGGGGGTTCCGCCCGACGTCATCCCACATCATTTTACGTGTCGGCAAGAGGGCCCTGCCCCCCCACTTGCTGACGGTAAAATTCTGCCCCATGTCTTACGAACTTAATAGAATTTTTTGAGGAAGTAACAAGGAAGATTGATGAGGGTAGTGTAGTGGATATTGTCTACATGGATTTCAGTAAGGCATTTGACAAGGTTCCACAGTACAGACTGGTCAGAAAAGTGAGATCCCTTGGGATGGAGGGGAAAGTGGGGAGTTGGATCCAAAATTGGCTCAGCGAAAGAAAACAGGATAATAATCGATGGATCTTTCTGTGAATGGAAAGTGGTTTCCAGTGGTGTTCCACAAGGCTCAGTGTTGGGGTCCTTGCTGTTTCTCAATTATATTAAGGATTTAGATTTGAATGTTAGTAACATGATTGGGGAATTGCAGATGACACAAAAATTGACCGTGTAGTTAATAGTCATCTGTTGTCTCCAGAATGATATCAACGGTTTAGTTGAGTGGATGGAAAAGTGACAAATGGAATTCAATCCGGAAAGGTGCGGTCATGCATTTGGGGAGAGCAAACAAAGCAAGGGAATACTCAATAAACAGGAGGATATTGAGAGGTATTAAGAAAATGAGTGACCTTGGAGTGCATGTTCACAGGTCTCTGAAGGTAGCAGGACAGGTGGATAAGGTAGTCAAAAAAGCATATGGAATGCTTTTCTTTATTGGATGAGGTATTGAATACAAGGATGTAATGATGGAACTGTATAAAACACTGGTTAGGCCACAGCTGGAATCTTGTGTACAATTCTGGTCACCACATCACTGGAAGGACATAACTGCTCTGGAGAGAGTGCAGAGGAGATTTACAAGAACGTTGCCAGGGCTTGAAAATTACAGCTATGAAGAAAGATTGAATAGGCTAGGGCTGTTTTCTTTAGAACAGAGGAGGCTAAGGAGTGACCTAATTGAGGTATACAAAATTATGAGGGACCTAGATAGGGTAAACAACAAAGACCTGTTTTCCCCTAGCAGAGGGGTCAATTGCTGGGGGGCATAGATTTGGGGTGATTGGTAGAAGGATTAGAGGGGAAATGAAGAAAACCTTTTTCACCCAGATGGTGGGCATCTGGAGTTCACTGGCTAAATTGGTGGATGAGGCTCAAACGCTCAACTCATTTAAAAGGTACCTGGATCTGTACCTGAAGTGCTGTAACCTGCAAGGCTATGAACCAGGTGCAGGAAAATGGGATTAAAATGGGCATCTAATTTTTTTCTTTTCCCTTTTTTGGCTGGCACTGACACGATGGGCTCAATGGCCTCCTTCTGCACTGTAACTTTCCTATGGTTTCTAACTGTTCCAATACATTAAAGCATATTGCATGAAGTTCATAGTTGATCAGAAATCTCTTTGGAAGAATATACAAAACCGATAACATCTTAGCAAGAGACAATCCATCAGAAGCTATATTGAACTTAAAGGAATGTACTATTTATAAGCCATGGAAGAATTATGACTTTGTTTTCCAAATTAATCAAACCAAATTTGGACTGACTTGGATTTTACGTTTTATTTATACTTCATCCCCAGGGAACACTGTCACAAAATTGTTTTTTTTTCCACTTTTCACCATCGTTGTACGTGAATATAGCATGAGCAGGTCAAGTACAGTATGAAAGTTCAGATACAATTCAGACTCCTCCTATGCTGTCCTGACAATGTGCTTAAACCCAATCCATCCTTGTAGCTTTAGGGTGGCCTTTCCATTTCCGATGGCATTCTTTGACCTCTGTGATTGAGATTGTTGAATTAGTGCCATATGAATTTACGTTGATATCCTTTGCTCAGAAGTTTACTTGCAGTTAAAATACTTATGTCTCTTGTCAGGGTGTAGCAGGAAAATGCCTTTGTAAAACACTTGTCAACTATTTTTTTACAGTGATCATTGAACTATTTTTTTCTTGGATTTAATTCAAACAAAAAATTAGATGTGTGTGTGCAGTGGGACACTTGTATATTGTTATCATTGTTCAGAGTCTTCCTCAAAGATTGGCAAGGCCTATATTGGAAACATCTTGCAAAATATATCTAGGAGGGACAGGTGAATAAAAACTAAGCTCTGAACTTTGGGTTTGAACATGTATTGGACAGCTATGATTTCAATAGGAAAAATCACTGTTGGACACAACCTCTATACATTCATTTATAGTAAGCCCACACTCCACTGTTGTATTTACAGAAATAATAGTGGTCAACTCATGTTCCTCCTGGCATGGAGCCTCCACCATCCAGCTCAGTTTAAAAATGGCACTTGGGATGCTACATAAAAAGTTCTGGAGAAGTACCACCAGCGATGCATTCACTACATCCTCTAGATCCAGTGGCAATAAAGGCAGTCCAACAGCAGTGTCCTCTCTCAAGCCAACATGCCCAGCATTGAGACACTAATCATTCAAAACCAGAATCACTGGGAAGGACATGTGGTTCATATGCCTGACACCAGATTCCAAAGCAACTGCTCTACTCATAACTTTAAGCACCCTTGAAGAGGTCAAACCCCGCCAACTCTTAGGGTAGAATTTTCTGCCTGCCGGGCGGGCCCGGCCCAAACTCTGGTGGACGGGGAGCCGATCCCCGCTGGAGAAGTGGGCCCTGCTGCCATTTTAAGTGGGCGGGCCAATTAAGGCCCGCCCAGCGTGACGCTTGGCAGGAAGTACTACGCGTTTCCTGGGCTGGCTGGGAGGGGGGAGGGGGTGGAGGTGGTTGGGATTCCCCAAAAGCGAGAGTGTGCTCTTTCGCTCATGTGCACAAAAGAGCGCACATCTCCCTGAGGCTAAGTGCAGCCTCAGGGAGATTGCTGACACTTTGAAAAATATGAAGAATAGAAAAAGAAAATTCCCTAACATGTCCCCCTCATGTGACATTGTCACATGAGATGGCACATGTTAATAAATTTCACTAAAACTTTAGTAAACATTTTTAACCCCTACATGAAACCTCATCCCGCCAGTGGATGAGGTTTCATGTTTTTTCTATTTGCCACTGGGGCTCCTGGCCTGCCCACCAACTTTAAAGTTGGACAGGCAGGGCCTTTAATTGTTTAAATGATCCCGTCAATGTCCTTAATTGGCCATTTACATGTTGGCGGGTGCACAGCTGATTTTGCTGCGGGCCTGCCTTCCTGAAGATTTAAATGAGGCGGGATGACGTCGAGGGTTCCCCCTGATGTCATCCCACGTCATTTTGCACGTCGGTGAGCAGGCCCCGCCTCCTCGCCATCAGCAAAATTCAGCCAATAGGAGCCCCTGACTTGTGACTGTCCAAAATGGAGAAAATTCAGTCATAAAGGCACCTAACACATCGGGAGACTAGTTGGGAACACTCAGAGTCGAAGTTGAGGTATCAGAGAGAGCATGCAAATCTTCAAATAACTCACCTGACCCTCGAAGCACCACTTCCCCTGACTGCAATAATCACAACCATCTTCCTTTGTGCTCAGTATGGCTTCAACCAGCAGAGAGTTTTCCCCCTGATTCCCATTGAGTCCAGTTTTGCTAGGGCTTCTTGTTGCCGCTCTTGGTCAAATGCTGCCTTGATGTCAGGGGCAGTCACTCTCAGCTCACCTTTAAAATCAATTAAAATCCATTAAAACAAACATGTAGTAGCATGTATGAAGAAATAGGCCTGTAGAATGTTTACACATTGCTTTAGCAAGAAAGCAAATCAAATTCTAATCTACTATGTTTAAATTAAACTGACCCAGTGGTTGTACCCAGATTTTCTCTATTATGGTGAACATTACTAAGGGCTCCATCTTTAGCTGAGGACCCTGAGCATGTGATTCGTAGGCCAGAGCATTAATCTATCATTGGGCTCTGTTACAGTTGGAGACTCGGAGAACCCTGTGGAAATCCATGTTTTTGCTATTTTGCTATTACTCACTTGACAAACACAGATAGAAGAAGAGTATTAATTTCTGTGCCCGTTTGAAATTATTAATATATTTTCAGAAGGGCAGGGGTAGATTTTGACCTTGTGAGATAGCGCAAAATGGGAGGTAGAAAATAGACAGCCGGTTTTACATCCCTCCCACATTGCTATCACTTGTTTTACACTCTCGCACAAAGTCCTAACCTACCTCACAGACTGGTGCTATTGAAGCAGTGATTTATCGTTTCTAGAGATTTGTGATAAGTAGATCTAATGCTCCAAGCTCATCAAATCCACTGGGAAGCATATTGCAAGATAAAAACTGTGGTTCATTCAGTTTAAACCCCAGAGAAATTTGTAGCTCAGCTTTGACCACATGCAAAAGGAAACAGAAAGCTCAACAACCATTGATCGATGGGCAGAAACCCAAATGCTCCCAAAGAACAACAATAAAAAGGAAGATCAGCAATGTAGTAACTGTCCAATATATTTGGGCAACATGAAGAAAGCACTAAATAGTTACAGAAATGCTTTGAACTGATAAGAGCTGATTGCTATCTTTTTTATTCATATAAAACTGGAAAGAATAATGTCCCAATCAATACTCCCTCTACGCAGACCATGCACAAGTTGGACCCTTTAAGTTATTGTGCGTACACAGCCACCCAAAGAACTTTAAAGGGGCCAGACTCATAACAAATTGTCCTGCATATTGGTCCCAATATGTACTCGTTTTCATCTTCCCAATCAGGGTTCCACAGCAACTTTTTGTCTACAGGTTTTAATTGTTTGAAAGGTAAATAAAATGCAAAAAGAACTTAAGAGAGTATTATAATGTACCACATATCAGTGTAGATAAATTTGTTTAAAAGGGAATTAGATAATGAAATGAAAGAGAAGAATGTGAAATGTATGAAAGAAATAAATAACATACTTATATGGCTTGTCTCACATCCTCAGGAGGTTGCGAAGTTAATAACTTTTTGAAGTGTATTACTGGTGTTTTGCAGGTAGATGTGGCAGCCAGTTAGTAAACTGCAAGATTCCACAAACATCAATGAGATGAATGACTGGTTAATCTGTGTTTGTTATATTGTTTAAAGGATAATATTGAAGAATACTTAGCTCTTCTTCAAAAGAGTACCATGGAATCCTTTATTTGGATAGGGCCTCAACTTAGCATCTCAAAATATGGCAATGCAGCACTCCCTCAGTATAATTGCATAATGGCGTAGATGTTCATTAGCAGGAGAATCAATTAGGCTAGGCTTCTCTTAAACAAATCATGTAGCAGAGACTTGATAGACCAAATGGTCACTTTCAGTACTACGGCAGTCCACGGTTCTATGACTTAATTCTGTGGAATCAAAACTGCATTTAAATGTGACGATGCTTATTAATTAAAAAATAATAACCCATGCCTTGCGCTACAAATTTCCCTTTGTGTTGTGCAAAAATGTATTTAATTGCAATTTTGTTGGCTAGGAGTTGCATTTATTATATTTTGAGAGATTCTCAGATTTGTAAATTGATAAGGCATCAGCAGGTTGAGTTTCTGCTTATTCCCAGTAGTTATATCAAGCACAATCCAGGCTGAATCAGATGAACTAACATCAAAACTCATGGAATTTTAACTGTAAATGAGTAACCTCAAAAATAGGTTTGTGTTTTCCAATCTTTTGTGTTCCATTCAATTCACCTGAACCAGGCCTTGTCTACAAAACTGGCCATATGCCAAGATAGAAATTGCAAGATTCTGCTAATTGTGTTGGTTAGGGGAGGCTCTTCAAAACAGATTCATTTTCTTGGGCACGGGGCACTATTGGCATGATTAAAAGACTTTTCATATCAAAAAATATTTACTGGTGTACACCAATGACAATTTCAATGGTTCAGTGTAGCTTTTCAAATTCATTTTCAATGATTTTAAGTCTGGTTGCTCACAAGTGGAGGGCTGGATACCCTTAATAAAAATGTTCATTTTTGATGATAAACCCATTTTCGGTGGTATCCATAAAACTGCCCAAGTTCGCCACTGTTAAACACATCACTGAAACATTTTAATAGAAAAAGTAAGAAATTATTACATTTTATTTTGATTGTGTTCGTTCACAGAAGATTTTTTGTTTATGGTTTGCAAATGATTAGTCAGTGTAATTTCATGCATTTTTCTCACAACCTCCTGATTGTACAGAAAGTGAAAACTACCTTACAGCTGAGTAAGTCCACTATTTATGAGAATCATAGTGAAATACTTTAATATTAAAACATGGTTGTGAAATAATTGCATTGATAACTTTAATATGTCAGTGATTTGTGTTGATAAGTAAACTTTGCAAACAAAAAAAAAATCAAACAGTGGATATTTGGAATAAAAACAGAAAATACAGCAAATGCTCAACAAATGAATCAACATCTGTAAAGAAAATACACGGGTTAATATTTTGAATATAACTTTTCCTCAGTAAATTCTAAAGGGGAATTGTCCCAGATTTGCACTACATGTGGTAGTGGGTGTGAAAAACGCCATTTTACCCGCTGGCCAATGGTGAGTTTTTGTGCCATATCGTCCCCTTCCCGGTGCATTCCACCTCATTAATAACGCATTCACAGGAAACACATCAGAGAGCTAATGGGTGGACTCGGATTTGCCCGCCACACCATGACCTCAGTGCTTCCTTGCTCCAGGCGCCATAATTAAAGCGCACCAGAGTGCAGCCTACTTCATGCCTACAGACCAGGACTACTCTAGACGACCGATGGCACTGAAAGCAAAGAAGACGGCAGCCCTCAAATTTAGTGACTCCTCTCATGGACAGCTGGACACAGTGGAAGGCCACTGTGATGTCCTCTACCCCAGCTCTAGCCGCAGGAGATCCACCAGAATCACCAATCCAATCTGGGAGGTAGTGGCAGTGGTGGTCAGCACCACTGGAGCACAGAGGAGGTCAGCCATCCAGTGCAGGAAGATGATGAATGCTCTCATCCATTCCTCCAGGGTAAGTCAACCACCTCATCACTCTCAACCCACACACTGACAAACCCATTATACACCCACAAGGATCTCACACCTAAAGGGACAACGCCACTAATTCTCTCACACACCCTCACATCTCCAACAGACTCATATCCCCTGGAGATCACGCTCTGCTCACCACACAAGCAGTGCCATGTGTCCTGCTCACATTCTCTCCAGCTGTTTTCATAGAGGAGAAGCTGACTCACAACAGCAGGGAAAGGTCGCAGACCAGGGGTGGAGTTGCCCACATTAAGCCCCTCACTCACTTTGAGGAGCGTGCCATCGCACTGACTGGTGAGGATGTGGACCGTGCCTATGGTGACAGTGAGGTCGGCGGCGAACACCCTTGTGAGGATCCTGCACCACATCATCCCTCCCTCAATGCAACTGTGAGTGCTCTCTTTCCTACTTTTGACTCTGCTGCCATGCACTAATTATCTCTACTTTGGTTCACAGGGAGCTCTGCCAAGAGACCGACACCCTCAGCCAGCCAGTCCCTCAGCTCCATCCAGGTCCTCACCTCCAACCAAGAGGACACATCCTCCATTGAAGAGCTGGAAATAAGCAGCCTGGAAGACCTGTCACAGTGCTTACCCACACTCTCCACCAGCTCAGAGATGCATACCTCGGTGGGACTTAGATCTAGAGCAGGCTCTGGTTCGCAATCTGGTGGTCACCGCATGGACACGTTTTCACAGCAGGAGGAGGTGGGTTCAGCCGAGTGCCCCAACACTCAGAGGACTGATGGGGAAGAGGCATCTCCGAGGTCCAAGTCAGATGATGAGCCTCTGGATTCGGCCTTCCAACTCATCATGGAGAGTCAGCAGAAGGCAGGGGAACTTCACGCAGAGCTGTTAGAAGCCCTCAACAGAGCGGCATGTGAGCTGGAGGAGTGCGTCTGCCTGCTCTCTGATGAAGTGGTGCCCACATGTGCACATATAGAGGTTTCCTTGGGAAGGATGGTAGACAGCATGGAGACCCTGGTCCAGGGGAATGTGGAGGTGCAGCAGAAGTGCACTCCATCGTGAGAGCCTTTGGTGAGTTCCTGCAGTGGTAATGTGAGAAATCAACGGGGCACCTTGATGTCCCACCATGTGCTCCTTTCCCTCGAGGAGTCAGGCCGGGGCCCTCGGGCATCAAAGGGAGGAGGTGTGGCAGCTGGACACTCTTGGGTCATCCATTCAGGAACCTCAGAGGCTGTCCTCTCCCACCGATTCTCTTTGCCTGTGACCTCATCAACCTCCTTCTCTGTCACTGTAGAAGGAGCAGCTGGACCACAGCAGAACAGCCAGAGTAAGCCAGGGCCCCAAGACCTTGGCTATCCAGAGGATACATGCTGTAGTCATCAGAGACAACTGAGCCAACTATTGCACAGGCTGTCTTCACCCCTGCTGCAGATGTCAGGGCAGCAACTTGAAGAAATGGTCGGCCTAGAATAGTTAAGAAATTCTGATCACAAGTGGTTGCACAGGTGAACACATTTTGTCACTTTATAATCAGAAAATATATTCACTTTCACTGAATAATGTGTATTGTTGTCTTTCAGCTTCATTGACAGGCTTTGTGAGCCCTTCCATTCCACCATCGCCACCAGCCCCCATCCCAGCCAACTAGCAATTTAGCTGCATGAAGCCGGACCACAAGTGATTCTGGAGGGACAAGTGCATGTGTGGCAGGGCCTTTCGGAGCCTGATACAAGCATTCTCTCACGCATGCAGAGCCTTCCTCCGTCACACTCATCTCAATGTCCTGAGCATTTTCAATGCTGCCTGCTGGGGTTCTTTTTCAGTTGTCCATCTGAGCCGATCTGCATCTCCGCCCACCCACTGATCACACTCCCATGCAGCACCTGTGCCCATCCAAAACGAGGCTCTGCTCACTTTCAATATTGATAACAATGGCTATGGTCAAGTATATTGTTAGTGCCCCTGTCCTTACCCCGCCCTTAGTCAACCATGTCCTTTTCCCCCATCACTGACATCATCTTCCACCTCCCCACCCTCACCTACCAACCAGAACCCTTGTCATTCCAGGATGTCCAGGTGAACATGCACATTCCCTAACTTCCTGAGAAGCCCAGCCCCATCCACATTGACCTTCCTGACCTCCTCCTTCCCATCCCCAAGACCTATGTCTGCTTCAAGGTCCCCGCCAACCACCTTGCTGCTCCTTCTTACTCCCCCACCCTACTGGCTCCCTCTGCCCCTGCCCACATTCACCATTCCCTCCAACCATGCCCACCCTCAATTCGGTCCCCAGGGGCTGTCATTGATTCTACGGACCCCTCTTGTGCACGTTCACCAGGATATCCCCACCCACTTACTCCCAAATCCACACTTCCTCCCACCTGCACCCTTAATCCACTCCCCCAACAGCTGCCCACCCCCCCCTCCACTCTCCCTCCCTTACACCTTCCTCCCCCTTACACCTAGCTCCCCAGTTTCGGCATTCTCCCCCCTTACACCCTCCTCCCTTATACTCCATTCTCCCTCCTCCCTTATACTTCATTGTCCCTGCCAACCTCAACAACCCCCTGACACCTTCATCCCCCACCTCCCACCTCCCAACGTCACCTCCAGCCACCCCACCGCACCACCCGCCCCCCACCCCCCCCCCAACCCAGGTACACTTCCTCTCCCACTCACACCTAGACCTTCCTCTCTTTTCTGATGTAGCAGATGATGTGTGCCAGATGGACCAAATCCACGAGGGAAACTTGGTCACACTATCACAATGGTTTTGCAATTTGTGTTTATTACAAGATGTGTGCACTGATTTCAGAAGTAATGATTCCACCAAGCCCTTAGGGATTTTAAAAATTAAACTAAAATATTTATTATAACAATAAAAGATTTCAAGTACATACATAAGACTACAATTATGTACTACTATAACAAATCTGAAAATCCCTAACTGACTTGACTCCCAGTTATACACTCCCTTTAAGGCAACATTCCAAAATAGATTTTAGATTTAAAACAATCCCAACATGTTAAGACAATACCCACTTGATGGTGGAATTCCAAAGGGCTGCCCCACTTTCAGTTACTTTACATATGTACAAACATCCAATGGCTTCTTGAAGGCTGTTTCACACAGTCCTGCTAGATCTTACATGGATTTCTATCTCATAGCCTTTCATTCTCCTTTATATATATGTTTCTATCCTTGTAATATGTAAATTCTATTGTTCCATATATCTTTTAAATTGTATCTTCCTCATAAGATAAAAACTTTCTTGTTGCCAATATTGTCAGTCATCTTTGGGAAAAATAGACACACTCCTTAGCATTGCTTATCTGGCTAGTTGTAAATAGACTAAGGTTCCTTTGAAATCCAACAATCCCTTCATTTATCTAAAAATGCAAATTCCCTTCACACCTTATGTGCTAAGCCAGCATCCAAGTTTACTCATTAGCATGTCAAGCATATTTTTATACCTAGCTTCTTTTGATGATTTCAAGCTTGCAGTGTACTTGACTCCAAATGTAATCAAATCACACAGACATACCCAACTATACTTACCCCATAGACCTACTTCACAATAAACCAGAAAAATATTCTGAAAATTATTATACTTTCATCACGCTCTCTCACATACCCCTCCCCCCTGCCCCCATTCCCACTCCCATGCATCTTCCTCTTTGACTCACAGCTAGACATTCCTCTGCTTCATCAATCATCTGTAGCAGCCCATGGCCAAGACCGTGATGTTCCGAAGCAGACCCAAATCATCAACGGAGACCTCCTACCTTCTAAGAGCTGCTTCACGTGGAGCCATGTTCATGAGAACCCACCCAGCATGCAATGCATGTGTTCCTCCAGGGTCTGGTAGCTGTAGGGCTCCAGCATTTTCTTCTCCTCGGATGTCTGTGATCTGAGCAAAGCCCTAAAGGTGAGCCCCGACTTCCGCACATCTCGCTTGTCCAGGTGCGTTCTGGGCTGGCATGTTTTTCCGTTGGCACAACGGTAAATTGTGTGTGGTGGCCTTTTCTGGTCAGGCCTTACTTTGCATCCCATTAGTATGATGCAAATCGGGTTCACACATGCCTCCAGCAGGATTTGCATTCCGCCGACACTATTGGATGTTCCCGCTGTGATTTCATGTCGGCGTGATAGTGATTTCTACCCCTCCTACTGAATAGTAACCCCCTGCCCGCCAGGGTGCCCACCACCAATGGGACTCGACAATTCCACCCTAAAGGTTTTTGATACAATATACTTCATAAGCTGATAAACACTTAGGGCAGAATTCTGGCTCCAACATGGGGCAAGAACAGAGGTGGGTGGATGCATGATTTCTTGGCACCATCCTGTCCCTGAGCCATTTTACCAGAGGCCAGCTCAGAGGCATAATGGCTACCCACCTCCAAGCAGCAGGTAGCTTGTTTAGATCATTGAAAAGGAAATCAAAGTTAATTATCAGAATGTTCCGGGCAGCCTGTGGGCCTGCCTGCCTCCGCCTATCCCCTAGAGGAAAGATATTCCCCCCATTGGGGGGGAAGTGCAGGGGCGGGCGCAGCAGGCGCACCTCCAATCGGCGCCCCCAATTGGGGGCGCACCGCCATTTTATGTGGGTGGGCTAATTAAGGCCCGCCCAGTGTGACGTCCGCCAGAAAGCGCTATGCGGGGGGGCGGGGGGAATTCCCTCACCTGGGAAGGCGCTCTTTCACGCATGCACGCGAAAGAGCTGATTCGGCTGCGCCCCTGCCAACCTGAACATTGAAATGACGCTGGGTGACGTCAGAAATTCCGCCCGATGTCATCCCGTGACATTTTAAGCGTCGGTGCCCCCCCCCCCCCACCACTTGCTGACCTAAAACCTAAAAATCCTGCCCCAGGGGTCGAAAGCACAGCCTTCTGGCTGTGGACTCTACACCCTGACCTACCTCGACCGACAACAGCTGCGGTTCCTTCTCTACAATGGTACTCCTGTGATCATTTTTTTTTTCTGATTTTTAAAAAATTGCTGAAAGGATGCCTCAAGATGGAGAAGATGGAGGCACCTTCTCGCTCGCTTACCTGCAACTGCAGGCTGCGGCTTCTTCTGTGCTGGAATGCCTCCTATTGGCCACTAATTGGCTATTTCAGGCAAAATCACTGTCAGGTGCCTGCACTCAACTCAGTGTAGGGTCGGGACCCACATTTGACCCAGACACTGGGGACCTGACCCAAAATGCAAAATCCTGGCCCTAATTGAAGAAATGTTTCACAGAGAAACAGAAATTAATTGGGATATGCAATTCAGAATTTTAGGCTTCAGTGCAATATGTACTGGCACTAATTCCCAAAACATCCAAATACCTTCACTTAAAGTGAACACTTCTGATAAAATGAGGACTTAATTTCCACTTATCCAGGCTGTTACTGTACATGCCATATTGCAGAAGCCGTGTATCACTCATGTTGCAATAAGCACACCTAAGGGGCTAAATTGATTAATCCCTGAAAACAAACGTAGAGATCATATGCAGCCAACCATCAGGAAGCTGCCCAATGTTGTGAGTGCCTTGTAGTACTTGAATCTAGCCTGCACCTCTTAAAAGAGATGCTCTTTGTGGCTGGAATAGGTGCTGGATGTCATTTTACAGGTAAAAGCGACCTTACAAATAGTAGCTTACCTTATAGGAGAGCAGACACTCAGGTTTTTGGGTCCTGCATTGGAGAATTTATTTGAAGAACTGGTACAGAGGAGAGCTGTCCTGCATTGTCTGGGGGAAGAAAGCAATGGCAAAAGATAGATGTAGAGGTCAATCCCATGGGTATACCACCAAGAACATGGATGCAATGCAAGACAGAACTTTTTGCTCCTACAAAGGTGGTCGAGGTCAGTGAAACAAGTGACGCAAAGGTCACTGGAACTCCTGCCACTGACCGGAAGAGCATCAGGAACAGTTAGGCATGTGCAGTCAGCCCACACTGCAGTTGCTGACACATGTGCAATTAATTGCTCTTTATGTCTTTCTTGTCAGTGGCAGGAGGTTTGGATCAATAAAAGGCTATGTAGTCTCACACTGCATTGGAAGCTGCAATTGGAAGTGTTTCCCATGGGAATTCCAATGTTAAAATGCAATGTGTATGTTGCCAGTAATACCACCAACTGGCATTATGATGAGAATTCCACTGTAGTGTTTCAGTGCAGTAACTGTAGCACATAAAAAAACTCAATTTTCTGACAAGTCATCCCAGATCTCAATCTGTAATGGGACTGCAATCTCAGTGAGATTTTGTGAGTGCTGTCTCCCTGGGCTAGATCCAGTGTGTTAAGGCTTTGTGCAGGGTGTTTATATACAGCCCGGTAGTTCAATTAGTAGATAATGGGAATCCCAGAGTCATCATTTTGAGTCCCATATTGTTTGATTATTTTTTCTTAAATATTTTAGTCAAAATACTTTTTAAAAAAGTTACCAAAATGTGACTTTTGGTTGCTCTCCAAATTTTCCTGTCCCACCCCTGCCCTGACAGTACAACTGAGCATGTGCAGGAAGTGCTCCACTTAGTGTTGCGGCACATCTAAGCAGAGCCATCTTCAAATTTTTGGCTTAAGCCATATCCTACCAACTGCCCTGCTGGCCACAGACATTGTTCAGTTCACCACACCTGCATCACTTGCCTACCAATAATATCTATCAATCAGGATTTATACCTGACAGTCATATGCTTCACCCTTGCATACTTATCACTGCTGCAAGCCTCACATCTGCATCTCACAGCTTGCACACACTGCCAGCTATTCAACCATGATACCCATGTTAACCAAACAAATTGCATCACACTCACTGACACACTTCCCCCTCTCTTGCAGTGGAGGGTGCTGCACAACCAGAGACAGCAGAAACTAACTGGAAGGGGATGGACATGCCCTCATGTTCTAGCCCCCATGGAGGAGATGGCACAGGCTTTTATCAGAAGAACTGTTGCTTGGGCTTTTGCTAAGGCTGCAGCCACTGATGGGACTGAAGGATGAGGATGAAGGTATCTGCATCTCACATCCTTCTCACAGTTCACTTCTCCCAATGACTTGGATGACAAGACTGAATTGGTTGCTAAATTTGCTGGTGATACAAAGATAGGTAGAGAGGTAACTTGTGAAGAGGATATAAGGAGCCTCCAAAGAGATAGGGATAGGTTAAGTAATTGGGCAAAAATTTAGCAGAGGGAATATAATTTGGGAAAATGTGAACTTGTTCACTTTGGCGGGAACAATAGGAAAGCAGTATGTTATTTAAATGGAGAGAGATTGCTGAACCCTGAAGTACAGTGTTGTGGGAAATTCGGTTATCCTTGCAAACCCTCATGTTTGCTTCACCTGCTTATCTCTGGTAAGGCAGCTGAAATTGTCTCTTTCTTTCCACAGAGAGCCTAGTGACCTCCCTTATGCAGCAGTCCACTGCAGATTCTGAGATATTGCTTATATCTCCAGCAGCAACTTGGAAGGAATCAGACACATAGAAGTGCAGAGCCACAGTGACCTTGACAGCTTCAGGCATTGTAATCCTTACCCTGCTGTATGTTTGGAGTTGTGGCTGCAGCAGGTGGCAAATTTCAATTATGACCTTTTTTGGTGAAGGGCAGATGCCTCAAGCATTGCTTTTCACTGAAGTTCAGATAAGAGAATTGCTCCCTGAACACCCTTGACCATCCTCCTCCTCTCTCATCTAACAGTTTGTCCTACTCTGTGTGACCTCTCTTAATTCTCCCAGTCATCCTCAATGCCAAGAAGAAGGCATTCTAGTCTAGGTATGCCAGGAAGCAACCCATTTGTGCATAGGCACAAAGGCTCTCAATTAAGTGTCATTTTGACTTCAAAATCTTCATCCTTATTTTCATATCACTCCATTGCTTCACTATCTCTGTAATCCGCAACCCCCCCAACCCCCACAGCCTCACAGCCCTGCAAGATATCTTTGCTTATCTAATTCTGATCTTTTGAGCATCCTCAATTTTAATCACACCAACTTTGGTGGTTGTGCCTTCAGTTGTCCAGGCATTAAACTGTGGAATTTTCTACCTAGCCCTTCCACCTCTCTACCTCACATTCCTGCTTTAAAGAAACCTTAAAACTAAGGTATTTAACAAAGCTTTTGGTCATCTGGCCAAATACCTTCTTATATGGCTCGGTGTAATAATTTGTATTATAATGCTTCTGTGAAGCACCTTGGGATGTTTCATTACATTAAAGGTGCTATATAAATATAAGTTGTTGCTGTTGTTGTTTAAGTCAGCAAAGAAAAAAATTAACACTTAATCACACCAGTCACAGTGCACTATTGAAATTTTGACCAACTGTTGAAAAAAGCCAAATCTCATAGAATTGTAACAAAGCCAGGGGATATAAACAAGCTACCTACTTGATGATGTTACTTAAAATGGCACTGATAGGGAGTCCTTCTTGTTGCTTGATGTCATGTTCATCTTTGCAAGGTTGAGACAGGCCATGGACTGGAATGTGGAGCTTCAAAATAGTACTGCTAGTGTCAAAACAGCATCATGATCTGCCTGCTCTGCATTCTGCCAATAGGCATTATATGTGTGCATGCTGCCCTCTTTACCAATATGGCATTAGGCACACTTCCATCAGAAGGTATTATCAAGGTTAAGGATACACAGGGAAAGGATATTATTTAATTAAGTACCTAGAGCACATATAAATAGAGACTGTTGGGACATTGGAAGTTTGTATGTAGGAGGCAGACATATATAATGATGAATTCTGTAAATAAGCCAAAAAGATTACTGAAGCCTCTTTTGATATTTCACCATCTGGTTTGGGATCGAGTTAGCAACAATTGTCATTTTGAAAAATTAAGGGGCCTCCTGGCACCCAGAAAAATGGGTGCTGCTGAATCCAGTTTTGCCCCTCTCCTGTTTTAACCACAGAGCAACATCACTTTTTAATGTAACTGAGCAGCCTGAAAATACAATTTGCTCAAACTATGAGTTGATGGGCTAATTCACAGAAGGGAACAGTGGAACAGAAGCACAAATTAGAAATCTAAGAAACCGTGTTTTACACATCAGGAGTTGTTCTGGTTCTTGAGACCAGGAGGCACAAAGCCGGCTTTTTCATTTCCAGCCTCTACTTCTTCTGACTGAAATGTGCTTCATTCCAGTCCTGTTCTCCCACCTTTTGGCCACAATTCTGTTCAAATGAGATATTACCAAAAAGCTAATGCAATTTAAAATTTGGATTTTTACATCCTTACTTAAAAATGTTTAAATACTTGTTTGGTAGCACAGGACTTGAGTGTTGCTTATAAAAGCCATTTTGTTGAAGCTTTTCATTTTGCACTCATGAGGACAGTTGCAAGAATACCAATGTCAGGGGAAAAAACAACTTTATACTGTATGAGAAGAGAGTACTGATTGGTTGAAATTTTAAACTAGGCAACTCGACTCTGATTGGTCAAACCATTGCCCTGACGAATGAACTAGCAAATGGCTATCACTTATTTAGTTTAACTGAAACAGACACAATGTGACTACATGTTCTTTCTGTCTGTAAAGAACAGGGCCCTGTGAATTAATACTTGTATCTTCCAGCACATGCAAATGTGTCACACCGCAAACCAACTGACAATCTTAAATTGGTTGTCAGCGTAATTTTTAGCACATTGAGGATTATTTAGCAAGTGTTGTTCATCTGCGGAATCACGTCTAATGTTGGACACTGTGTTTTGAGTTTTGCTAGCATCGGCTGGTTGGGTACAGTCTGTACCTTGCCCGTTGAACATTGTTGGAGCTGCACTCATCCAGACAAGTGGGAGTATTCCATCATGCTCCTGACCTGTGCCTTGTGGATGGTGGACAGGCTTTGGGGAGTCAGGAGGTGAGTTACTCGTTGCAGGATTCCTAGCCTCCAACCTGCTCTTGTAGCCACAGTATTTATATGGCTAGCCCTTTCAGTTTCTGGTCAATGGTAACACCCCAGGATGTTGATAGTGGGGGATTCAGTGATGGTAATGCCATTGAATGTCAAGGGGTGATGGTTAGATTCTCTCTTGTTGAAGATAGTCATTGTCTGGCACTTATGTGGCACGAATCTTACTTGTTACTTGTCAGCCTAAGCCTGGATATTGTCCAGGTCTTGCTGCATTTAGACATGGACTGCTTCAGTATCTGAGGAGTCACAAATGGTGCTGAACATTGTGCAATCATCAGCGAATATCCCCACTTCTGACCTTATGATGGAAAGAAGGTCATTGATGAAACAACTGAAGATGGTTGGGCTGAGGACACTACCCTGAGGAACACATGCAGTGATGTCCTGGAACTGAGACAATTGACCTCCAACAATCACAACCATCTTCTGTTGTGCTGGGTATGACTCCAACCAGTGGAGAGTTTTCCCTTTGATTCCCATGACTCCACGCTCAGTCAAATGCTGCTTTGATGTTAAGGGCAGTCACTTTCGCCTCACCTCAGGAGTTCAGCTCTTTTGTCCACCTTTGAACCAAGGCTGTAATGAAGTCAGAAGCTGAGTGGCCTGGTGGAACACAAACTAAGCATAAGTGAGCAGGTTATTGCTAAGCAAGTACCACTTCATAGCACTATTGATGATCCCTTCCTTCACTTCACTGATGATGAAGCATAGACTGATGGGGCGGTAATTGGCCTGGTTGGATTTGTCCTGCTTTTTGTGTGCAGGACATACCTGGGCAATTTTCCATAAAGCCAGGTAGGTGCCAGTGTTATAGCTGTACTGGAACAGCTTGGCTAGGCATGGGGCAAGTTCTGGTGCACAAGTCTGTAATACTATTGCAAGAATATTGTCAGGGCCCATAGCCTTTGCAGTATTCAGTACCATCAGCCATTTCTTGATATCACGTGGAGTGAATTGAATTGGCTGAAGACTGGCATCTGTGATTCTGGGGACCTCGGTGGGGGTGGGGGGGGGCGTTGAGATGGATCATCCACGCAGCACTTCTGGCTGAAGATTGTTGCAAGTGCTTTAGCCTTATCTTTTGCACTGATGTGCTGGGCTCCTCCATCATTGAGGATGGGGATATTTGTGGAGCGTCCCCCTCTAGTGAGTTCACAACTGGATGTGGCAGGACTGCAGAGCTTTGACCTGATCCATTGGTTGTTGTTAGGAAATAGAGATAGTTTAAATAAGTTATATTTGTATTTGTGGTTGTTAAGAATGTATTTGAGCTTTAATGTTAAAGTTTGATTTGTATTTCTCTATTTGTGGATTAAGAAAAGGTCAAGTTGAGCTTTTGTTTCACTTTAAAAGGTGCCTGCTTTTCTAATGAGAGCTCTACAACTCTAAGCTAAGTAAAGCAAACAAGAGTGAAAAAAACATGGGCTGTTTCCTAGTAACAGGATTCTCCAGAGAGGCAGGACCCTCCCAAAGACATCACGCACAGAAGAAACTAGAAACAACAGTTTGATTTGGAAGTTGGTTTTGAAAGTAGCTGCCAGGAGAGACTGGAGCAAAGGGGACAGATAAGCAGTCTGAAGCAAGAAAAGGCCCCAAAATTCAAGGGAGTGGAACAGGAGGAAGTCCCAAGGAGACCTTCTAGTCAAAGAGAGGGACCAGAACCTGGAAAAGGTCCTGTTAAGTGAGGTTAAGATTGAACGGCAGGGAGAAAAGCTCAAAGCTTCAGATTTAAAGAGAAAAAAGCCTCAGAAAGCAGATTTAAAGTGAGAACCAATTGCAAGAGACCAGAAGGTCCAAAGGGACAACTGACAGTCTGTAACTCATTGCTATGGGCATGTGAAGCAGTCGTGTACTGTTAGTGGCTGAGTCTGTGAGAGAAAGTACATGGAAGAAAGCTTGAATGCATGTAGTGACCCAGGGAAGAGGAACATCAGAAGGAGAATTTGAAACTCTGAAGGTAAATCCTTTCAGAAAGCGTCTGAGAGAAAGTGTCGGTTTGGGAGGAGATTCCAAAGCGAGTTCTGAGAGAATGGAGATTGGAAATCCTCGTGTGAAAGATGGGGTTCTGTGAGACTGTTTGGCTCATGGTGTAACAAGCTTCTGGGGAGAGTTGAAGGGAGCTCCATAACATTTGTTTGAGGTGGCATCTGTCACTTGGTTTCAGAGTGTGGTGTGTCTGAGTGCAGATCACCTATTAGTACATGGACTGTGTATTTGCTGTGGATATTAGAGGATAAGATCGCTTTTGTAACTTGTGTTATCCTTACAAATCTGTATGTACCTGTAAAGGTATAGTTGTAGGTGAAGGAGTATTATAATATAGTCCATCTTTTCTTGTTTAATAAATGTTTTATGCTTTTATTAAAAGTTCATTAGCTAACACCAGTGACTCTGCTCAGTAGCCTTCTCCATGCATATAAACAAATAACTAAAAGTTAGGATCTATCAAGCTGAGTTCCACCCTGGGATCAGATTTATCCAGGGGTAATCTCAGCTGGGGATCATGACAATGTGGCATCATTTAGCTCTGTCTATAACTTGCTGCTTATGCTGTTTGGCATGCTGCTGTACTCCTGTGTTGTAGCTTCACCAGTTGACGCCTCTATTTTTTTTAGGTATGCCTGGTGTTGCTCCTGGCATGCCCTCCTGCACTCTTCATTGAACCAGGGTTGATCCGGTGGTAATGGTAGAGTAGGAGACATGCTGGGCCATGAGGTTGCAAATTGTGGTTGAGTACAATTCTGCTGCTGCTGATGACTTACAGTGCCTCATGGATGTCCAATCTTGAGTTGCTAGATCTGTTTGAACGTATCCCATTTAGCACGGTGGTAATGCCACACAACATGATGAAGGGTATCCTCAATGTAAATACAGGACTTTGTCAAGGACTGTGCAGTGGTCACTCCTACCAATACTGTCATCTACAGATGTATCTGTGGCAGTCAGGTTAGTGAGGATGAGGTCAATTATGTTTTTCCCTTTTGTTGGTTCCCTGACCACTTGCCACAGACCCAGTATAACAGTTATGTTCTTTAGGATTCGGTCAGCTTTGTCTGTGGTGGTGTTACCAAATCACTCTCGGGGATAGACATTGAGGTCTCCCACCCAGAGTACATTCTGTGCCATTTCCACCCTCACTGCTTTCTCCAAGTAGTGTTCAACATGGAGGAGTATTGATTCATTAGCTGAGGGTGTCAGGGAGTGCAGTAATTAGCAGGAGGTTTCCTTCCCCATGTTTGACCTGATGCCATGAGACTTCATGAGGGCCGGAATCGATGTTGAGGACTCCCAGAGCAACTCCCTCCTGACTGTATACCACTGTGCCAACACCTCTGCTGAGTCTGTCCTACTGGTGGGGCAGGACATACTCAGGGATGGTGATGCTGGCATCTGGAACATGATCTGTAAGGTATGATTCTGTGAGTACGGCTATGTCTGGCTGTTGCTTGACTAGCTTGTGGGACAGCTCTCCCAGTTTTGGCACTAGCCCCAAGATGTTAATAAGGAAGACTTTGCAGGGATAACAGGGCTGGGTTTACCATTGTCATTTTCGGTGCCTATGTTGATGTCGAGTGGTCCGCCCAGTTTCATTCCATTTTATTGACTTTATAGCAGTTTGATACAACTGAGTGGCTTGCTAGGCCATGTCAGGGGGCATTTAAGGGTCAACCACATTACTGCAGATCTGGAGTCGCATGTAGGACAGATCAGGTTAGGACGAGAGATTTCCTTCCCTAAAGGGCTTAGTGAATTAGATAGGTTTTGACGGTAATTCAAAATGGTTTCATGATCATCATTAGACTTTTAATTCCAGATTTTTATTGAATTCAAATTCCACCATCTGCCATTGTAGGATTTGAACTTGGGTCCCTATATCATTACCCCGGGTCTCTGAATTACCAGTTCAGTTACAATACCACTGCATCACTTTGCCACCACCTCCCCCTACCTCCTCCCTAAGCAATAGCCATTCGCTGGTTAATTCCTCAGGGCACTGCCTTGATCAATCAGAGTCAAGCGGCCTGGTTTAAAATTTCAAACAATGCTTGGCAATTAACTGGTGCATTCTCCATGGCAACTCCTCTACTAATCAGAGTCCATTTGCCAACCAATCAGCACTCTTTTCTCATACAGCATAAGTTGATGCTTTCCCTGAAATTGGTATTCTTACGGCTGTCCTGATGAGTGCAAGATGAAAAGCTTCAACAAATTGTGTTTTTTCAGCAATACTTGAAAATGTTTGATAACGTAATCCTTATCCTTTATTGCAAAAATGGTTCTATAGATTTCAATCAGTACAATTCTAAATGGTGTATCTTCATAACTCATACAGTTTTTCTGTTTCAAGATTTCTTTTTTAGTATCACCCATTGTATTTCATGAACATGTAAACCTTGATTTGTTTTATTCAAGACATCTGAAAAAAGCTCCAGTAATGCTCACACTCAGAAAACCTTGTGCTGGGATATAAATCTGGATTTATATGATGCTTTAGGAAAACCCAAGAATCAGACTGAAATTTTTATCCGCCATATTCTAATACCCTTTAACAAAGAAACTTTGGATATTTGCTGTTTGATTTTTTTTTGTTAAACCAGCTTTTGTAAACTGGCAGTTCGGCTGATAGTCACTATATCATCTATTCAATTCAGTAAATGTGACTTACCATTCCACTATATCAGCAACATTTGAAATGCCATCTTCTTTAGATGAAAAATGATCAGTAGCATTAATAGATCTGTTCTGAAGGTCAGTTAGATGGTTGGCCTACAATGCTCCAGTACATCAATTCATTCTATACTAAATGTTTCATCAGAAACACAGAATATTGGGTATCTGGCAGAGAAAGAAGTTGAATTATAAAAGTGGCTATCATTTTAAAAGATGACATTACAGCACCTTGTAAAGGATTTTCAGTTCTCTGAAAAAAGACTTTATTCAACAGCTTCTATCTTTTAATTGATTCTATTATTTTCTCCATGCACCTTTGCCTAAGTGCTTGCTCTTTTCAAATTAATATGTCAGCTAAGATTTTGACAAAGACTTATGAGTCACCAGCTATATAGAATCAACTATTCTTTATCAAGGTAGCCAGCAGCAATTGGAATTGATGAATCAATTCCAGTATTGTACAGAGGCTATTCTGATCCTAATGTGCAGCATTTGGCAGGAACAAATATAAAAATGTGAAAAAAGCATCAGAGGCATCAATATTGGTACCTTGCTACAGTAAAGGTTCAGTGGGAGATTGCATTTGTGCATGGCTTAACTGCAATATATCCAGTATGAACTCCACAAAAATGGAATGCAACTTTTAACTTCTAAAACCATTTATTTTCATACTAAATGCATGACAGTTCATTGCAACCTGATCTATCAAAAGTCAAGGCAAAACGTAAGGAGTCTTTTGTATTTTATTCACAAAATTGATGTTATATCAATGTGGCAATATCAATTTTTCTTTAAAATGAAAGCACTTTGTTTCAAAGGCCACCATATACCATTAAGTAAAACAACACTGTTTAGCTGTTTGAATTCAACTCCAGCAGGTGAAGCTTCTTTGAACTTTGTAAGGTGATTGGCTGAAGTAAGTCATTTTTCAATAACTTTCACGAACATGTACTTTGAGATGAAATTTAATCCAAGAATTACAAAAACGTACAAAAGAAAGGCTGTAACTGAAAAATATAAACTGACTACCCAAATCCTCACTGTGGTAACTAGTATTTCTACTGGCCTGGTAGCTTTTGAGCTGAATGTGTTCAAAATAGGCCTCGTGGATATTCTCATCACTTTGTATAAATAGATGCTTGATCCACCCATCTTCATTACATCTACTCATTCTTTTCCTGGATATAAAAGAGGTATTAGAAAGATTGTTTATCCTATTATGAAAGTCTGATAATGATGAACTTTACAATTGTCACAATATTCAGCTTCATGGTGCTGCTGGTTTTGGCGCTATAGGAACCAAAAAATGGAAAAAATTGTGGGTATTCGACTCCCGATGACTTCTGGCGCTACTCCCTCTGATCACTGTCTTGGGCGTCCATAGGTACATTGGAAGCCTGTAGAGTGATTAGGGCATGATGTCAGTCAATGCCTAACACAAATTTAACATGATTGTCAGTTTGAACCTCCCTGGTCACATTACCGCCCTCTCTTACACATGCACAGCTGGACATGCATTCAGCTGCATGAGGGGGCCTCCCACCACTACCCCCTCACCAATTGTGATATTTGACCATTCCTTCAGATGAGGTGCTTTTGACATTCCCTTTGTTGCTGCAGAGTTAGTTGTCCTACTGCATTCTGTGTGATTCGAAGAGTTCACAGAGGGTTTTTCATTCAGAATGAATTGGTGCTGGACCTCAACCAGGGGCAGTGTATGCAGTGGATGTGCTTCACCAATGGACTAGTCACAGAGCTGTACCACGTTCCTGAACCAGACCTGCAGCTGTAGAGCAGGACAATGATGGCACTGCCAGTGGCCAGCAAGGCCACTGTTGCTCTTAATTTCCAATCCAGTGGATCCTTCCAGGCTGAAACTGGGAACATGGTCAACATATCTCAGTTCAATGTCCATCTCTACATCCTGGAGTTCACCAATGCACACCAGGAGAGGAGACTTCATTGTCTTCCCTCTAAGCAGAGGGAAGCATGAGAGCAGGCACGTGGCTTTGCCAGGATAGTGGGTTTCCCTCTGATGCAGGGGGTCATCATGAGCTCAGTTGAGCTTCCACTGTAGGACTCAGACTTTGCATGTTTTCTGCATGTGCCACAATCGAAGCTGAGACATTAGCCATCACAGCTTGGTCCCCAAGTGCTGTCATGGAGTTGAACTTTGACAGTTGATAGGGAAGTCTCCAAGCTCCATACACAGAGCATGCTGGAGTCTCGTTTGATCTGCTAACTTGAGGCAAACCTTTTTCACTTGTTCACTTTTACCGCGCTGCTTACCAATACAAGATGAATGTTGCTAGGATTTCCTGCTCTGGTCTGTTAAGTGTTTGATCCTTGAAGGTGGTTGACAGTTTAGCATTTTATTTAAAAACTGTTTCTTGTTTTGCTTTTCACAAAGTTGCTTTGCTTTTTTTTGAAGGCATTTCTTGTTGGTGTGAGGAACTGCATTTTTGCATTTAAAAAATCCTGTCTGAATCTGTGGAGATTATCATAACTTTGCATTTTTACTTGATTGAATCCTTGCAAGCCAGCACTGATGACATTTGCCACACCACTCAGTCTTTACTCCATTAATACACAGCAACAAAGCCTTATTTTCCATGGGAAAGGCTTTCCACCAGTTTCCCCATAGAAAGGAAGTATATCAGTGGTAGAATATCAGGAAGCTCAGGGTCTCGTCTCAGGTGCTGGCAGACATTTGTAGCCTGCTGCAGGAAGACTTGCTTTCAAGTAGGCCTGGTGACCATGCCTTACTAGTGGCTGTCAAAGCCTCCATTGTCTTCAACTTCCTTGCCTCTGGTTCTTTCCAAGGATCTGCTGAAGACTTTTGCATGATCTTGGAATCAGCTCACAGATGCATTACACAGGTGACTGATCCCATGCTTTCCAAGGCTGGGAAGTATGCATACTCTGCCACTGATGATGCCAGTCAGGATGAGTGGGCTCTGACTGGCTTCCCACTTTTTCAGGGCATCATTTACTGCACACATTTAGCAATTAAAGCAACTGGAGATCACCAGCAATATTCATCAACTGCATGGGCTTTCTTTCCATCAAAGTATAGCTGGTGTGAAAACATAAAATAATCTTTAAATCAGCATGCACAAGATTCTTGAGCAGCCATAATGCTTTCTACCAACGCCAATCTATCTTCCCTGATCTCTTCACACCTTGAGGTTGGCAGATTGATGACAATGGATAGCCACTTAAAATGTGCCTGGTAACACTCATGAGGAACCTAAGCAATGAAGTCCAGACCACTTGAAAGCAGGCCTGAGTGGACAATATGGCAAGAAGGCCAAAAATTGGTTTCACAACATTTTGAAACCAGTTTGTGAACATCCGCTCCGCCTGCCAATGGTAGGCCACATTCCCCGTCATCAGACGTCAGGAGCCTCATTGGAATACATCAGCATATCATTATAAGGCTAGCCTGCCAGACTCATGCCCACCCACTGGATCGTCCACCCATGTCAGCAGGAAATCAAGGACTTCAAGGTTTGTTTGCCTACCTTGCTTCGGTCAGCTCTCGCAGTCCAGGCTTCACAGGCAGCATCACACCACTTTTAGGAGGGCTCACGGGTAGGTCTGTACTTATCAGATCAGCCATATGACTTTTCAACAGTGCAGGTCTAGGTCGTCCTTAGGGAAGGGGGAGAAGTAAGGGAAGAGGCTGCAGGCCCAGGGCTGTACTGGAGAAAGAGGGTATCACAGGGCGTGTGTGTGGGGCCACATGTTGATATGTACAAGTGGCCTCAAGATGGTGAGGGCTGAGGAGGCAGTCTCCAGAGGAGATGAGGTCAGATGGAGATGTGAAGGTGTGTGTGTGAGAGTGAGTGGTGATGTCCCTTGAGCTGGCAGTGAGTGAGAATGTGTGATGGGCTTGAGTGTGTGAGTGTAGAGTATGAGACCACTAGCATGGTGGATGGGGGAGTGCCAATCAATGCTACCTACACGGACTTTCAGAAGCCATTTGGTTAGGTTCCTCACAAGAGGTTACTGTCAAAAAGAAAAGCACACAAGCTTGGAGCTAACCTTATGACATGGATTGAAAATTGGTTGGAAGATAGGAGACTGAGTATGTGGAAAAAATGGGAACAGTTCCTGATTGTTAGGGTATGATTCGTGGTGTTCCCAGGAAGTTGGGGGTAATTTCCTCAGGGATTCCCCTGAACTGCCACCATAAATTCAGCAGATGATCAGTGACACACTGGATAGATGTGTAACTGGAGTTTCTAGTGAAGATATGGGTGTTGATCAGGTGATTCTCTGAGGCAATTCTTGGCAAATATTTAAGAAGTTTGAGCTGTATTGTGGTGAATACTAAAAATGATACTTGATTTCCAGGCTATAACAGTGTTATGTTTTAGATTTTGTAAAGGCTGAGAGTCTTTGTCTCCTAAGGGTCAATTTTTGAAAGAGGACCTCCCAGGAATTTTCTCTTGAGTCTCCAGTTGCACAGTGCTGTGACATTAAAATTGGCCTGTTGAATTATTATATTACTGAAGGGTAATGCTTGACTCAATGCCTTCATTGTAACTTAGCAGGATTTTATTGTGAACTTCAGCTGTGCTGTATACACTGGTTGCTACAAATGAATAGATACTGTGCTGTGCTTGCTATTCGTGGAGCGAAAACCAAAAAGTTTCAATTCAGTAAACTAATAAATATTATAGAGAAATGTTGCTTTTCAATGCATATTGTTGCTGATAGGTAGTGGCAGTGAATGGCAGGACCAATTCACTGCAGAGATGAACTCAGCTTCCTGTTTCAATTGGAAAGAAAAGTGCTGTCCTGTATAAGTGGCTGCTGGTAAGTTTAAAGCATGCTTGTTTATAGGCAAAATACATATCAAGTTGAGAAAATTGCTTGGCTGCTAATATTTATAGTGTACAGCTTAGTCAAGTGTAAAATGGTGCATTTTATTCCAATAAACATACTGCTTTTAATAGTTCATTTCCATGGTAATAATTTTATATGATTTCTCCCAAGTGATAACATTTTTTTCAGTTTGATTTGTAAAGACTTATTATTCCATGTGTGCAGATTTCTAATGTAAGAATTTGGTATTTTGGTTGATTAAAGACAACAGTGTCAATGCAGGTGGACACCATACAATTTATGAATATCAAATAATATTTAATTAAGCTGGTTAACACGCAGCATTATTCACATAGTTGGATATTCATTTTCATATTGAAGATATTTCATTTTCAATTGTAATTTTAAAACTCAACAAAGCAGCAGTTTTTAAATTCATATACATCAATAGGCAACTACTAAGTGGTGTTGTTCAAAAGATTAATAACTCGCCAGTTGCATGGAGAGATGAATATTATTAAAGCTTCAAAAGTCCCATTCCAATTCTGCTTCTGCTTCCCACTGTCTTAACTCTGTTTCCTTATTTTGTGATCTTATGAGTCACATCCTTTGTTGGCAGCTGGATCATCAAAACTTCCCAGTCCCCGAGCAACAGTGACTCAAATTCTGAAAATTCACCTTTGTTAAATCTTTGATTATTATTCCCAGAAAGTCAGTTGGCGTCAAATATGGATAGAAAGCACTGCTGAGCACAATTTGTTAAATAGAAAATAAAACTAACATAAAATTTATAGGAAACTCCAACAAAATGATCCATATTGGATCTTACCTGCAAATCTCTGCCACCTGAAGTTTAAGCAATGTTCAATAATATTTTAAACTCATTCAGTGGACATCCAATCTGTGAGTAATTTAACATGTGATTTCAATAGTGATGACATCACTGATCGAGATCATCCTGCCATCAGAAAGAATGCTTTCAAAAAGACGTCCCGGCTGCAGAATTTGGCTCAGTAGCATCACTGGAACCAGGACTGCGAAAGCCAGAGGAGCTGAATTTAGCGGCCGGAATACTTCTGGTCACTTGGCAGGGCGTATCGTGACCGTGCCATGCATATGCCAAAAGCATGCATAGTGGGCAGATCGTGATGACAGTCAACCTCTTTGGCTGATTTGATGCACATTCTGTCAATTTGGACCACAGGTTCAATTAATGTCCTCTCCTATTTATCCCCTGCTGAAAATGTGTTCAGCTGCATGAGGAACCCTCAGCAGTGTTACTGCATTCTGACGAAGGCTGGAGGAGTTTTGTGCCCTGTTACTAGAAAGCCTACTATGGTTATGGGGCTACACTTTCAGGCCCTCATGAGCTGCAGCACGTCAGGGACATGAAATACAGTTTGGACAGAGAGGAAGCTGTGAACAGAGGGAGGAGGAGGAGCAAGGCTCTCAGTGGAAGGCCATTCCCAACAAAGCTTTTCAGGAAGCACATATCTGGCATGTTGCTCCTGGCTGAGGTGGAGGTGAGGTGTCTAGGATTCGCCAGGGTGATGATCATTGAACTCTGCCAGCTCATTCAATACGATCTGCAGCTACACAGCAAGGCCAGGATAGTACTGCCACAGGCCTTCAACGCTGCCGTAGGCATCAGCATCCTTGCAGGTAGGAGCAGGCAAGATAGCCAACCTTTCCTGGTTCATTTTCCATTGCTGTATCAGGGAGCTGAAAAAGGCCCTGTACACTAGATGAGGAGACTTCATTGTCTTCTCTTTTACCAGAAACAGGAGGAGTGGACACCTGGCTTTGACAGTGGGATACCCAGACCTGCAGCGAGCCATTGACTGCATGCATGGGCCCCAAATCTAAATAGGGAAATGTAGTTGGTGTGTGACCATACATAGAACAACATGCCTGCTATCCTGGCAGCAGCAACAATGCCTTCACCCTGCTGTTCCTGCTGCCTTTGGGTCACCTTGACAAACCAGTGACTGGCTGCTTGGTGGAGAGGGGTACTCTCTATACACCTGGCTCATAACTCCCCTCCACCAGACGATCACATAAGGACAAAACATCTGTAATGAGAGCCATGCAGCCATGAAGAATGCCTTGGAGCAAACTAGCAGTGTCCTGAAGCAATGCTTTTGCTGCCTAGATTACTCAGAGGGGGGCATCCTGTACTCACTAGAGTGTGTGTCCAAGTTTGTGGTGGTCTGCTGCGTCCTCCACAACCTTACCATGATGAGTGCAGCCATTGCCACCAAACATTTTAAGGCCAACTCAGTAGAGGAAGAGGAGGAGGAAGAAGAGACAGGGATCAAGGAGGCATCCAGGATCCTTTCTCTGGACATGCTGTCCAGGGATGGCTACTGAAACTCCAGTTCTCCTAAGATGTCATCCCACCATCACCATTGCGCCACAATTCTCCACCTTTCAAACAGACCACCGCAGTATCAACCAGGCCAAAATCCTGAAATAAAAGCCACCAACAAAACCTTTCCATAACTTTATCCAATTACACCTCCAGTAACATGTACAGAACTGAACTATCCACCTTTGTACATTCTCTTAGTGTCTGTCTTACATGTGCTTTTGCCTGACCTAGTGTTCCTACACAGTACTACTCTAGTGACTGCAGCATAGTTGGTGCAAGGCTGCTGAATTTCAGTGGGGAAGATTGCAGATGGCTTTACAGGACACCCTCGAGCAGCTCTGGGCTTTCAGGGCCTAACTTTGGAATGACACCACCTTGGCATGGGTGGCAGCAGTCTAGGCTGTTTCACAGAGGGGGGACAGCAAAAGCAATCATGGAGTGGCAGTGGTGGAAAATTGAGGATATCTTGAGAGAGGATAGCTGGTTCATGCTCTGTGGTGCCACCATCACTTTCCTGGGGCAGCACCTCAGCAATCCTAGTGAAATATAAGAGCACAAATAGTTGGACTGCAGTGAGCAATTACATCCACATCCATGATAGGAGCAGTCTGAGCCTGAATGGCAGTAAACATGGATCTCATGACCTCAGTCTGAACTTCCACTGCAGTATTGAGGTGTTGGATGGCTTCTGCCTGGGGTTCAATGGAATCTGAAAAATCAGCCACCAGGTGCTGCATTGCAATTGGTTCCATGATTGCTGTCATGGAGTTGGTCATCAATTCCACACTGGAAGGGATGGGGTTCAAGCTCTGTGCTTTACCTTGTCCCACATTGAAGCAGAACTGCTCCATGCTCTTTGACACTGTCAACAGGCTCCCTGGCAGGACTACATGCTCATCAGCGTTTACCTGCATGGCACTCCATCCAGGTCCTCATCCAAGTTCCCTGCATCAAAACCTGTCTGCAATCTCACCCTGCTGACACATAAACTCATTTGCAGACCATTTTTGCCCAGTGACTCACGATGTGCTGCTGCTAACTCTGTACTACCTTCTGACCTCCATTCAGTGCCAGTATCTGAGCTGGTGTCTGTGAATGTCAGATCAAGTGACAGTGCTTCTTCATCAGAGGAGCAGCTGACGCCCTTCCTCAAGAGACTCCAGTGGCTGGCCAGGTGCAGCTCTTGGGTATCAAGAAGAATAAATGCAGAAGGGGAGGCTAGGTGATGAGGGAAGGAGTGGGAGGTGAGATGGAAATTAAAAGGTCCGTGGACACACCATCTGCAGCTTGTGCTTTATGCCAGAGAGCAAGGTGAGGTAAGATTTAAGAACACAGCATCATCCTGAAAGGTTTTGGTGATGCTAGATCCAATGGGCTCTGTTACAGCTGTCCCATGTAGTGAAGCATTGTCTCCTCCAGAGGGCTTAGCAGCCTTTTTTTTATTCATTCATGGGAGGTGAGCATCACTGGCAAGGCCAGCATTTGTTGCCCATCCACAGTTGCCTTCGAGAAGGTGATGGTGAGCCAACTTTTTGAACCGCTGCAATAACATGAAGCTACTGTACACCCACAGTGCTGTTGGGAATGGAGTTCCAGGATTTTGACCCAGTGACAGTGAAGGAACGGCAATATATTTCCAAATCAGAATGGTGTGTGACTTGGAGGGGAACTTGCAGGTGGTGGTGTTTCATGCATCTGTTGCCCTTGTCCTTCTAGGAGGTAGAGGTCGTGTGTTTGGAAGGTGTTTTCAACGGACCTTTGATGAGTTGCTGCAATGCATCTTGTAGATGGTAAACACTTCTGCCACTGTCTGTTTTTTTTTATTTGTTCCTGGGATAGGGTTGTCGCTGGCTAGGCCATCATTTATTGCCCATCACTAATTGCCCTTGAGAACAATGGCTTGCTAGGCCATTTCAGAGGGCATTTAAAGGCAGAATTTTACATCCCGTGGGCGGGTGCACACCCGAACTGATTGGGCGTAAAATCGTGTGAGATGACATCAGGTGAGCGTCCTGTCGTCTTCGCGCACTCGTGCGATATTCCGCATGGTGGGCATGCACAAAAGTCGGAAGCACACCCACCGGCAATAAGAGGGCAATTAAACCCATTAATGGTGCAATTGTCTGCGATTTTTCGTGGCCTGTCCAACCTTACGGTTGGCGGACGGGTGAATCGGCCAGGCGGGCTTTGCATTTTTCATCAAACCTCACCCAAGGCAGGATGAAATCTCTGTTAGGAAATAAAATAAAAATAAATATCTTTGGGCAGCATTTTTATGAGGTATATTTTCAGGTGCTTGATTGTGGTGCATGGACTTTTGTTTGCAGCTTTTTAAACATTTATTTCATTATTTGTAGGCCTGCAGCTCCCTGAGGCAGCTGTCTGCCTTCAGGGTGCTCTCTCGCAGCGCTCACCCGCACCCACGGTGACGTCATCACCCACGGTTGGGAAACTTACTTCCCGGCCAAGGGTAAAATTCAGGCTTAAGAGTCAACAACATCACAGTGGGTCTGGAGTGACAGATCAGGTAAGGATGCACACCAGATGGGTTTTTATAACAACCATTTAATTCCAGATCTTTTCTTGTTAAACTCAAATTTCAACATTTGCTTTTGTGGGATTTGAACCTAGATTTGCAGAACATTATCCTAGGTCTCTGGATTATTAGTCCAGTGACAATACCATTACTCCACCACCTGCCCATGGGGTGGTGGCATGGGTACCAATCAAAAAGACAGTTTTGTCCTGGATGGTGTCAAGCTTCTTGAGTGTTGTGGGAGCTGCACTCATCCAGGCAAGTGGATGAGTGCATCACACTCCTGACTTGTGCCTTGTAGATCAGGAACAGGCTTTACGGGGTCAGGGGGTGAGTTATTCACCTGAAAATTCCCAGCCTCTGACTTGCTCTTGTAGCCACAGTATTTATACGTTTGCTCAAGTTCGGTTTCTGGTCAATGGTAACCCTAGGATGTTGATAGTTGGGTATTCAGCAATGGTAATACCATTGAATGTCAAGGGGAGATGGTTAGATTCTCTCTTGTTGGAGATGGTCATTGGCTGGCCCTTGTGTGGCATGAATGTTACTTGCCACTTGTCAGCCCAAGACTGAGTGTTGTCCAGTACTTGCTTATCTGCTCCGGTTTGACTTTACTCCCTCCTGTTGGGCACCTTATCCTGCAAGAGAGAGGGTGCAATATCAGTGAGTCTATTGCAATGTGTTTGGGCCTGCCATAGTTGAATAGCCGGAGGTATGTTCCAAACAACGAGAGGAGGAATTGAGGCTGGCAACTTTGATACATGTGTGAGGCTGAATCGGAGTTTCTGAATGTTAGGCAGGGCTCCTCATTCTGATGGCTGATTGATGAAGGTGTGGTGCATTGAGCAGCATGAGAGGTTGGTAGGGTCATAGGTAGGCGATATCCTCTGAAGATGCATTCACTGACTTTGACCACTTGTGTGACAACAATGAATTCCTGGAAGCACTGCAGCCAGTGTCCAGGAATGAATATTCCTGACACCTGCTCCCATCCACACCTGAGGATGTACGTTGAGAGACTCATAGCTTCTGGTGAAAACACTTTCCTCCTTTGAATCTCCTGTACTAATGCCTCCAACATTGTATCGAGAAACCTGGGAGCACTCTCTCTGCTCCACAGAAGCAACTTTATTACAATGAGCGCAGGTCCCCTTTATAAGGAACAATGTAGTTGGAACACATGCTTGCCAACCATGCTGCTTGGCCCCCTGCTGACTATACAAGCCAGCCAGCAGGGGTTTAGCATTGGGCAGCTTGCTGAAAAAATTCTGGATGCAGGCTAATCGCAAACTGTGACCCCATGCCAGAAAATGGGAAAAATTGAATTCTCCCCCTTATTGGGTTTTGCTCCTAACCTCAAAGTTCAATTCCATTTCCTAAGAACAATTTGTTTCTCATATATCCTTGGGTTATTTTGACCAAAGAGTGAAAGCAGGCATTATACGGGCATAGTGCTAACCTGCTTGAAAATCTGGATTTAGGAAACAATTTTGGTCTTAATTTCTGATGACCATAATTTGAACTTGCCTGAATGTACTAACCAGACACATGGGGCATGTAATTAGACTTGTTAGGACCCATTGCTTTGGCACCAAAGGTACCGTTCAGGAACCAAAATGGGGTCCAATGTGAATGCCCACACTTCTGTGAATTGCACTGGACACCATCTTGGTGAGATAGTTAGTGCAAAGATGCAGACTAAGCAATTAATCAATGTGCAATGCTGATTTGATGCCAGTGCTGCCATTTTGGGGTTCGACGCTCCAGCTGACACCTCTTTACTACGTATGGCTGAATGCACATTAATCAGCATGAAGGACCACCCACCCTCCATCAGCATTATTTAAAGGGATTGACTACTTACACGTTGGTTGCTGGTCAATTTCTTCTGGCTGTTGCTATGATTGCATTAGTATTTGGTGTTTCCCATATTCCTTTCAAGTTGTAAAACTCTACAGGGAATGGTATGACAGGTGCTGAGGGACATTTTGCTCACTTCAAGGTTTCTTCAAGGTGCAAACCAGTTTCTCCCAGACATAGGTGCCTTCGTAGCCATTCCCCTTAGAATATAGCTTAACTGTGAGAATGAACAGAAGTCAGACGGAACAGGACAAGCTGCTAGAAGAGGAAGGAGGAGGAGGTAGAGAAGGACCCTTGGCAGGAGGTCATATCCATCCAGGGAGTTCAGGGATCAGTTCTTCTACCTGAACCTCAATGAGGAACAATGTATCAGGGGTCTATGCTTCACTAAGATTGTCTTCATAGACTGTTACCTGTTATCTGTTACCTGCTGCAGCCACAACTACAACCTCAGAACAGAGCAAGGAGCATATTACCAGTGGCTGTGAAGGTGACTGTGGTGAAGAACTTATTTGCATTTGGCTCCTTCCAGGCTGGGGGTGGAGATAACTTCAACATCTCCCAGTTTGTCATCTGTTGCCTAACGGAGGTCACTGAGGTTCTTTGCTCAGAGATAACTACACTCTAGAGGCCTGAACTCATGGCTTTGCTAGGATTGCAGGCTTTGCTGTGGCGTAGGGTGCCATTAACTACATGCACATTACCTTGAAAGTGCCGCATCTCAACGTCACCTTACACCAAAACTAAAAGGATTCCACTCCATCGTGTCCAGCTGGTGTGTGACCAAAGGCAGCGAATCATGCACCTCAATGCCCAATATCCTGGCAGCAGTCATGACGCCTTCATTAGGTTGCAGTCCACTGTGCTAGCTGCTTTTGAGCCACCGTGACATATCAAAGGTTGGTTGCTGGGCAACAAAGGCTATCTGTTGACAACATGGCTGGTACGTAACCCATGCACCTGTATGCAGCATGCATAAGTTGGAAGTCAGATTGCGATGGTTAATTTGATAGCGGAGACAATTGGGATGGTAAAAGAAATGCTTTCACTGTTTTGGCCACTCTGGGAGTAGCCCTGCAGTACTTCACAGAGAAGGTGTCAAGATTTATGGTGGTCTGCTGTACATCCCCGCCATGTTGAGGAGTCAGTCCTTGTCACCAGCTGTACAATGAGCAGTTAAGGAGCAGGGGAAGGAGAAGGCAACGTAAATTGCCCCTTTATGCCCCAAGCTGTCCATGAAAAATTAACTTGAGTGGAGTAAACACAATCACAATTTCCCATTTGCCAACAGTCCCACTCCTCAGCTTCCCTCTGCCACTGACCATCACAGTGCCCTATTGTCTAACATGCAAAAATATAAGCCACCACAACATAAACTTTCCAAATGAAATTTCTAAATGAAACCATGCCATACTGTAAGCTAATATAGGCTAATCACTTTTGTGCATTCCCTTAGTGCCTGTTTTCTGTGGGCCTTTTTGCTTGTCCATGTGCTGCATGCAGTGCTCCCCCAGTGCTCATGACTCCTATAAGGTGTGCAGTAAGGTAGAATAGCACAGCAGCTACTCACTTAGCTGAAGTTCTCAGAGAATTTCCTGAATAAATGTTGCTTGAGTGTTGGAAAATTCTTGACAAAGTGGCCCAGAAAGTCTCCTGATGTGTTTCAGAGGCCCTCTTCACAACTTCCGCAGACATGACCATGAATGGTGAATTTCTCTTCAAGTAGCACTTGAAGTCCATATCAGCGTCATGTTTACTCCCAAACAGCTGGTCACTGTTCGGGCATTAGTTGAAGTGTGAGCCGCCAAAATGCTGTGCAGCCTCTTTAATGGCATTAACAGGTATTTTAGGTGGTAATAAGCTGTTTACCATGCCATCGGGCCGTTTTTACCTAATGCTAACTACAGCTCCTTTACTAGGGTGGCTTCTTGCGCTAAATGTGGGCTAAACCAGCATACAGCTTAAGACCCATCTTGGCCATCTCTTTACCTCTTTGGTCCCTAAAATATTTGGTGACAATCATATGAACAAACATACAACCGTTTGAAATAGGAGCAAAAGTAGGCCATTTGGCCCCTCGAGCCTGCACCACTATCCAATAAGATCATTTGTTTGTGTTTCAAATTCCACATTCCCATCTACCCCATTAAACTTTGATTCCCTTGCCTAACAAGAAACTATCTACCTCTGTCTTAAAAATATTCAATGACCCTCCACCTCCAGCACCTTCTGAGGCAGAGAGTTCCAAAGTCGCTCAACCCTCCCCAGAATGAAAAAACAGTAAAAACTGGGAAATAAGAATACCGGTTCGAACTGATCTTGTATACTTTAAAATGGAACACCAGTAAAACTGGGAAATTAGAGTACTGGTCTGAACATTTTTTTCCTTCTGGGCTTTGAGAGAAAAAAATTCTCCTCATCTCTGTCCTAAAATGGCGACCCCTAATTTTAAAGCAGTGCCCCCTAGTTCTGGGCTCACCCACAAGAGGAAACATCCTTTCGATGTCCACCTTGCTGAGACTGTTCAGGATCTTATATACTTCAGCAAAGTCACCTTCACTCCAATGGAAACAAGCCCAGTCTGTGCAACCTTTCCTCATAAGACAACCCGCTCATTCCAGGTATCAATCTAGTCAACCTCATCTGAACCGCCTCCAATGCATTTACATCCTTCCTTAAATAAGGAGACCAAAACTGCGCACAGTGTTCGAGGTGGGGTCTCACCAATGCCCTGTATAACTGAAGCATAACATCCTTACTTTTATGTTCAATTTCTCTTGTAATAAAGTATAGCATTCCATTAGCCTTCTTAATCACTTGCTGTACCTGCATACTAACTTTTTGTGATCCATGCAGTGGAACACCTAGATCTCTCTGCAGCTTGGAATTCTGCAATCATTCTCCATTTAAGCAATAATCTGCTTTTTTATTTTTCCTGCCAAAGTGACCAACAAATAGCCCCCAAGTGCTTTGCAGTGGAAAGCCTAGCTCAGGTTTCTGTTTCTCTGCTTTGTACATGATACAGCTGGATCTTCAGTTATGTCTGGAACATTTTGCTCTTCATTGAACAGTTTGTTTTCCTTTCCTTTCCCCATTTGCCTGTCCATTTCTTTTACTGCAATCTTCTTTCCTCTGTTTTACCCCTGTCCCACCTCCCAAATGTCTTCTGTTGTGTCTCCCACCATTAGTCCAAATATTGCCCAAAATTATAATCCTGCTTGACCTGAAATGTGCATTTGGGCAGGGGTTTTCTGTGCCCGCTAGCTTCGGATGTGTTTGGTGGTGAAAGCCGAAAATATGGCGAGAAGGCCAAAAATTGGTTTCACAATGTCATGAAAGCAGCTTGCGATCGTCTGCTTCATCTGTCAATGGTGGGCCATGTTCCCCGTCATCAGACGTTGGGTACCTCATTGTAATACATCAGCATATGATAATAAGGCAAACCCGATGGACTCATCTCCCCTGCTGGATCTTCTACCCACGTTGGTGGGAAAACACACCGACATGTTTCACAACAGCATATATAAGGCATGCACTTCACATGGGACTTCAAGGTTCGTTTGCCTACCTTGCTTCAGTCAGCATTCGCAGTCATCAGCACCAGGCTTCACAGACAGCACCACTTTACTTTTAGGAGTCTCACAACAGGTCTCTACCTACCAGATCAGCCAAATGTGGGTGACATTTCAACAGCTGCAGGGCAAAGTTGTCCTTGGGGAAGGGGGAGAAGTGACCTCAGGCAAGGGAAGAGACTGCAGGGTGAGGGCTGTACTAGGGAAGGGGGGTATCCCAGGGTGTGTGTGGGGGCACATGTTGATGTGCGCAAGTGGCCTCAGTATAGTGAGGGCCAAGGAAACAGCCTCCAGAAAAGATGAGGCCGGATGGACATGTGAGGGTGTGTGTGAGAATGGGTGGTGATGTCCCTTGAGCTGGCAGTGAGTGAGATGCCAGTGAATGTGTGTTGGGCTCGAGTGTGTGAGTTTAGAGTGATAAGATGGTTGCCTTACACTGGCTGAGATCATTCAGCCTCTATCTGCATTAGATGGCCAACCTCTTCTGTGCATCATCACCACTGCCATCGCCTACTAAGCTGGAGTGGTAATGTTGCTGCCCGTCCTGCGGCCAAAGCTGGAGTAGAGGACCTCACAGCGGGCCTCCACAGTGTCCAAAAGGCACTCGAGGGCTGCAGTCTTCTTGCCTTTCAGGGCCATGTCTTCTTTGCTATAGTCCTGGGCTGGAAGCACTGAGTGCGGCTGTAGTTTAAATGTGATGCCTGGTGTGATGAAGTGGCAATGTGATGCTGGTGAATGAGAGCCCATCCGCCATGGAAACGGTGTGTTTCCCAGGAATGCATAAGTAATGCGGCGGGTTTGGGATGATATGGTGTTAAAATATGCCATTGCAGCCAATGGGTAAAATGTCATTTTACCTGCCCGCTACCACACTTTGTGCAAATCTGGGACGATCCTGCCCTTGGTCTTGATATCCCATGTGCAATGATCTGGAAGATCAATTGGTAAATAATAAGTGGAGCTGTGCTTAAAATTCATTATCCACTGTGTGTTCATGTTCCTACATGGAAACTTATTCTTCCCACATAAACACCCCTAAGGGAATTCTTGTTCACAAGTTTCTGAAATCACCGCAGGGAGTTTAAAGTGGAAAAGAATGCTACACTGCAGGACAACCTGCATCTATAAAAAAAGGGAATGGGATAATTTTGACTTTGTGTGGTTGTGGAAATGAAAATAAGAGTTGTTTTCATTTGTATTTGCCACATTAAAGCTTTGCGTTGAATTGCATTGTGCAGTATTAGGAACAAGTGTATCAATACATCTGGATGATTTTTTCCTGACTTATTTAAACAATGCAATTAATCAATTTAAAACAGGAAAAGAAATTTTGTTTGATGCATTCAATCCCCTCCTTATGACCCTTGAGTTAATTAAATACAGTATAAAATCCAAAGAAACTCATTACACAGTCTATTAACAACTCAAAATTTTATTTAATTCCTTTGACAACCATACATATGATTACAATTCCAACTAATGTGTCAATACAGAAATCAAAATATGCAGCATTTTAAATTAAAATAGAAAATTTAGATTGGAACTCTGATAATTCAACTCGTCCATCTACAATGGCTGTCTCAAGTATATTTCTTTAAGATTTTGGTTTATTGTCTGTCAAATTTATTTTGCTGACTGTATAACACACACACACACACACACACACACACACACATGTGTAAAATATTTATGCAGAATGCAGATGTTCTGAGTGGTTGGATATAAAGGATAAAGTTTAAAAATTCACACTCGGCCTGGTGCAGGGCCCCCCAGGAAATTCAGATGAAGAGGTCAGTTAACTGTTCAACCAAGGACCACAGCCAACAATATTCTCAAAGCTACTTCAACTGCAGGGGTAATTTTGCCTTCTGATAATTAAAATGGATGATATTGATTCAGCTGCCCATTATTATCTCTTATTTTCATTTCCACAACCACACAAAGTCAAAATTATCCCATTCCCATGTGGCGCAAGAGTTTCCACTGCATTTTGGGTGAGGTTACAGCAGTGGAATGGGAGCAGCTCCTAAGCTATTTCTGGCCATTTCTTTTCAAACCCTGACAAAAGGTTTCTGTATCTTTGGATACATTAACCTCATTGTACCAGATTACAGTCTTTCCAGTTGGTTTTGCCCTCTGTAACATTGCCAGGGTCAGCTCCTACATGAGCTCACCTGTTGCTGAAACCCTCATCCATATTCCTTTGTTACCTCTAGACTTGACTAGTCCAATGCATATCTGGCCTACCTCCCTATTGTATTCTCCATAAGCTTGAGGTCATCCAAAACTTAGCTGCCTGTGTACTTTTTTCATGCCAAGCCTCACTCGCTCATCACCTCTTTGTTCACTGAAGTGGTTTTAAATTGATTAATTACTTTGATTAAGTAAGTCAGGAAAAGAACATCCAAATGTATTGACACACTTGTTAAGCAATGCCTCGCTATTAAAATTCTCATCCTTGTTTTCAAATCCCTCCATGGCCTTGCCCCTCATTACCTCTGTAATCTTCTCCATTCCCACAACCTTCCAAGATAGCTGCATTCATATAATTTTGGCATTTTGAACATCCCCAATTTTAATTACTCCAGCATTGGTGGACGCGCTTTCAGCTGCCTGGGCCCCACGCTCTGAAATTCTCTCCCTAAACCTCTCCATCTCTCTTTCCTCCTTTAGGAGGCTCCTTAAAACCTACCTCTTTGACCAACTGCCCTAATATTGCCTTACGTGCTCAGTGCCCAGTTTTGCTGGATAATCAATCCTGTGAATTGCCGTGGGATATTTTATTACGTTAAAGGCACTATATAATTACAAGTTGTTGTCCAGATTACCACTAACAGCATCCTGTAAAAAGCTCTTAGGTATTTTCCTCAATATGGATCTTACCCATCTGTTGGACGAGATGTTAAACTGCCCTCTTGAGTACTTGTAATGGAGTGCACTGTATTATTTGAAAATGAGCAAGGGAGTTCTCCCAGTCTCCTAGCCCAATGCTTATCCCTTAGCCAATATCACGAAAACAGATTAGCTGGTCAATTATCTCATTTCTGTTTATGGGGCTGTACTGAGCTTAAATTAACTGCCAGATAGGTCCTACAACATGGAAACAAATTTTGAAACGAATTTGGTGTTAATACAGTAGCTTTTCGGCTATGAACTGATCCTGACTAAAACCTTTACTGATTCAATGTATTTGGGTAAAGTAGCTCTGAAACATGCCTTGAAAATGTACAGGTCATGCCCAGCATCTGCCACTGATCCAACTAAACATTATGGCAGCAGTGAAGAAACTGTGGGTGGGGGGGAGGGGTGGAAAGAGTTGCAGAGGAGGTTCCCTTCATCTACTTACATCAGTGAAAAAGAGAAAAATACTGAATAAGCATTTCTCCAGCATTGTTCATGACTTCAGGATGTCCCAGAGTACCTTACCACTTTTTGAAGTGTAGTCACTGCTACAATGCAGAGAATGTGCCGGCCAGTCAATGTGCGCACAGCAACTTCCATAGACAGCAATGTTGGATCTCTTACATCCATCCGAGAGGGTAGACATGGTCTCTGATTAATGCCTCACCTGAACACTGGCACCACAGACAGTGCAGCACTCTCTCAGGACAGTGCTGGGGCTATAAGTCCAAGTGCTCAACTCTCTAGAGTGGGATTTGAACCCATAACCTACTGAACTCCAGAAAGCAGAATACTGCAATGTGGTAGACTTCCAAATAATCAAGGTTATATCTTGTCTATCTGCTATTGCAGCAGCTCTGGACTGCCTACTTGAGGTGGTGCAGCTAGGGCTAGTTGTCATGGTGTGGGGGTGGCGGGGGGGGGGCGGGTGGTGGTGTGAAGTGAGGGAGGGTAGAATTCTTTTAAAAAGAATGTTTTTAATTATGCAGGAATCTGGTCATATTCCACATTTACTGATGGGCCAGTTGGATGGCAAACCTGCAATACCTATGTACTGGACCATAATCAAGGACTGGGAAATGGGGAGTCTGGCGTTCAGCATAAAATAGTCACCAAGAAATCAGTTAGCAAATTCAGAAGAAACTTCTTGACCCAGGAGGTGGTGGGAATGTGGAACTCACTACCAGAGGGAGTGGTTGAAGTGAATAGTATAATTACATTTAAGGGACCAGCATGTGAGGAGAATGGAATAGAGGGTTATGCTAATAGAGTTAGCTAAGGAAAGATACATTTGAATATACAAAGATATGAATGAGGAGCAGGAGTAGGCCACTCGGCCCCTCGAGCTTGCTCTACCATTCAATAAGATCATTGCTGATCTAATATTAACTTGAGCTCCACATTCCTGCCTACCCCCGATAATTCTTCACCCCCTTGCTTATCAAGAATTAATCTAACTCTACCTTAAAGATATTCAAAGACTCTGCCTCAACCATCTTTAAATTCCAAAGTCCAAAGTTCCAAAGAGAATTCCAAAGTCTCACAACCCTCTGAAAGAAAACAGATTTTTCCTCATCTCTGTCTTAAAGAAGAGGATAACCAGGGAAAGAGTAGGGCCCATTAGGGACCAAGGGGGCAATCTATGAGTGGAGCCAGAGGACATCGTCAGAGTGTTGAATGAATGCTTCACATCCGTCTTCACCCAAGAGACTGAGGATGAAGGTATCGAACTTGGGGAGAGAGACTGCGAGGTTCTTGAGCAAATTGATACAGGGAGTGACAAGGTATTGGAGATGTTGGCAGGCATAAAAGGGGACAAATCTCCAGGTCCGGATGATTTGTGTCCCAGACTGCTGAGGGAGGCAAGGGAGGAGATCGTAGGGACTCTGACCTAAATGTTTAATTCCTCTCTGACCATGGGGGAGGTGCCAGAGGACTGGAGAACAGCTAATGAGGTTCCACTATTTAAGAAAGGTTGTAGAGATAAGCCAGGGAACTACAGGCCAGTGAGTGTCAAGTCAGTGATAGAGAAACTCTTGGAGAAAATTTTGAAGGAGAGAATCTATCTCCACTTGGAGAGGCAAGGTTTGATCAGGGATAGTCAGCATGGCTTTGTCAGAGGGAGATCATGCCTAACAAATTTGACTGAATTTTTTGAGGAGGTGACCAGGTGTGTAGATGAGGGTAGGGCAGCTGATGTAGTTTATATGGATTTCAGCAAAGCCTTTGACAAGGTCCCACATGTGAGACTTGTAAAGAAGGCAAATGCACATGGGCTACTGGGTAATTTGATAAAGTGCATTCAAAATTGGCTTAGTTGTAGGAAAAAGAGGGTAATGACAGAAGGCTGCTTTAGTGACTGGAAGCCCGTGTCCAGTGGCGTACCACAGGGATCTGTGCCTTGGAGTGTCTTGGGCTACAGTTATGGTACTGGGTTTGTAATCCCAAGATCAAGAGTTCAAATCTCACAATGGCAAACTATGAAACAATGTAACTTCATCTGAATAGCAACAGATGGAAACGTGTTTGTACTCAAAAGAGTTACAGGAAGATATAGGCGGAATGGTCAAATGGGCAGTTAAGTGGCAGATGGAATTTAACCCTGAAAAGTGTGAGGTGATACACTTTGGAAGAAGTAATTTGACAAGTAAGTATTCAATGAATGGCATGACACTAGGAAGTTCTGAGGAACAAATGGACCTTGGCGTGTGTGTCCATAGATCTCTGAAGGCGGAGGGACATGTTAGTGGGGTGGTGAAAAAGGCATATGGAACACTTGCCTTTATCAATCGAGGCATAGATTACAAAAGTAGAGAGGTCATGTTGGAGTTGTATAGAACATTGGTGAGGCCACAGCTGGAGTACTGTGTGCAGTTCTGGTCACCACATTATAGGAAGGATGTGATTGCACTGGAGTGGGTGCAGAGGAGATTCACCAGAAATGTTTCATCCCAGGCAACATCAAGTTATGAAGGGAGGTTGGATCGACTTGGGTTGTTTTCATTGGAGCAGAGAAGACTGAGTGGCAACCTGATCGAGGTGTACAAGATTATGAAGGGCATAATCTTGTGGATATCCACAGGGTGGATATGGAGCAGCTGTTCCCCTTAGTTGAAGGGTCAGTGACGAGGGGACACAAGTTCAAGGTGAGGGGTAGGAGGTTTAGGGGGATGTAAGGAAAAGCTTTTTTACCCAGAGGGTGGTGACGGTCTGGAATGCGCTGCCTGGGAGGGTGGTGGAGGCGGGTTGCCTCACATCCTTTAAAAAGTACCTGGATGAGCACTTGGCACATCATAACATTCAAGGCTATGGGCCACGTGCTGGTAAATGGGATTAGGTAGCTCAGGTGTTGCTCACGTGTCGGTACAGACTCGATGAGCCGAAGGGTCTCTTCTGCACTGTGTGATTCTGTGATTAAATGGGCGCCCCCTTATTTTTAAGCAGTGACCCTTAGTTTTAGATTCTCCCTCAAGGTGGGGTAAGGCTCGAGTTGTGCAGAAATGCCAGCATGGGCTGTTGGGCTGAGCGGGCTTTTTCTGCGCTGTATATCTTCCGTAATGTCCTGTAACTTTATTGGTTGTGAAAAGGTTTGATGCATCCTGCGTTTGTGAAAGATGCTGCATAAATGCAAGTCCTTCCTTCCTTCCAGTTCAGAAAAGTTCACTTGAATTCCTGTAATAAGGGGGTTATCCTATGAGAGAAGGTTGGACAGGTTGGACCTGTATCCACTGGAATTTAGAAGGACGAGAGGCAATCTTTTGGGACATATAAGATCCTGAGGGAACTTGGCAGGGTGAATGCTGAAAGGATGTTTCCTGTTGTGGAAGAGTCTGGAGCCAGGGGATATAGATTAAAAATAAGGGATCTCCCATTTAGGAGGGAGACAAAGATAATTTTTTTCTCTCAGACGGTCATGAGTCTGTCGAACCCTCTTCCCCAGAGAACAGTGAAGGCAGGGTCATTCAATATTTTAAAAACTGTGTTAGATAGATTCTAGATTGACAAAATAGTCAAAGGTATAGGGGGGAAGGAAGGAAAGTGGAGTTGAGGCCATAATCAGATCAGCCATGATCTTATTGAATGGTTGAGCAGGCTTGAGGGGCTGAGTGGCCTACTCTTGCTCCTAATTTGTATAAGGGATCAGGAGAAGCAATATCAAGAGAGGCACAGTTCTTATGAGTGTGCAGGACAGAGGAACCTGGGGTTGGATGTGCTTAGTTCTTTGAAGGTGGCAGGACATATTGAGAGAGTGTTCAGCAAAACATATTGGATCTCATGCTCCATAAATAGAAATATTGAATAAAAAAGCAGAGAAGTTATGCTGAAACTTTATAAATCTCTGCTGAGTTCACAACTAGAGTATTGCATCCAGAATTGGATGCTAGGGTATCTAGAGTATTAGCCACTTAACAAGAACATCTACAGTATTGCACCCCCTCTTTAACAGCGCTGAGAGTTTACCTTGACCACATGGACTGCACCAGTTCAAGAAGGCAGCTCACCACCACCTTCTTAAGGGAAATTAAGGATGAGCAACAAATGCTGGCCTAGCCAGCAAAGCCCACATCCTATGAAAGAATGAAAAAGGAGCCTGGATTTTTGGATGGATGTGGGGCTTCTTGAGAGGCTGCAGAGAAGATTTACCAAAATGGCTCCAGGGTTGGGGAAGTTTAGCTACAAGGCTATGTTGAAATAGCTTGGGGTGTTCTCATTGGAGCTAAAGAGTTTGAGGGAAGATTTAATAGGGGTGTACAGGATTATGACAGATTTGGATAAAATAGACAAGGGAAAATGCTGGTAAAATGCTAGCGAGGACTGGAAGTGCCCTTAAATGGCCAAGTAATTGGTTTAATTGGCCACCCGCCTCCAATCAGCAGGTGGCTGCACTGCTGATGTTCCTATCTCAGGTGATATCCCAAGGCTGTGGAAGGAATTTGAGCCTCCTCCTGATGCCTTCCGCCAGCACTTTCCAAGGCCTCCTGCCTCCCAGCCATTTCCAGAAGGCTGGTGAGATCCAGCCCATGGTGTTGGAGGAGCAGAGGCCCTGAGGAAATTCCCCCTCCTCAACCATCACAGCAATTGAAAAATAGTTTTCTGCAACCTTTTGCTCCTGTTTGGTTATATTTTCCTCCTTAAATTCAAATAGGTTTTGCTACATTTCTTCTGTACTGATGTCAGCTTCTTTTAAAAAGTTAGAAGACTAATGCCCTTTACTGTGTACTTGAAAAACTGTTGATTATTTTTCTTTTAAAAATCCTGAGGCATTTTTTAATGGGAACCAAGGGCTTTTATTATTTTTAATTATTATGATTTTACATTTAATTTTATTCATTAAATATTTTCTGACTTCTTAGTCTTCCAGCCCTGAGGCTGTCAAAGTGCTCAGGTTTTCTATTTTTAGTGTTTCAGTGACATACAGAGAGAGAGAGAGACAGAGAGAGAAAACGAGGACAGGAGCTCAGGGATCTGGGTGTACAGGTGGTTAAAGATAGCAATGCAACTTAAAACAAAACATAAAAAAGATCAATGGAGGCTTTAATTTCTGCGTATGAAGACAATACAAAGCCAAAGAATTAATACTGATACTGCATAGCATCTTACATGGTCCATGGTGTTTACAATTTGGGGAATCCTATTAAATGGAAGATATAAAAACAACGCAAAAGGTGCAGCACAGATTCACTGACATGTTACTAAGGTTGAGGATTTACAGTTGTGAAGAGGGACTTGAGAAATTCAGCGTATTTTTCATGGCAGCTAAGAATTAAAGAGATCCTCAAGATTATGGACGGGATTTCTGATCCTGCCAGCGGTGGGTGTGGTCATGGGCAGGACAGGAAAATTGACTTTTGGCCACTCTCCAAATTTTCCCAACCCGCCCACGACAATGCCCACCACAGGTTAACATAAGGCAGCGGTGTTGGTTAGCTCGCTTGGCTGGATGGCTAGTGTGTCTCAGAATAATGCTACCACTGTAGGGTTTGATCCCCATTTTGGCTGAGGTAGTCTTGGGCTCTGCTTCCCCATCCTGCTCCATAGTAAAACCATGGCATAAGCCATGGTTCAGCAACAATCGAATAATCAAGGATGCTGCCTGGAGAAGAAGAACATAAGGCAAATAATAATAGATTGCCTCAAATGGCCAGTGAAGCAATAACAGGAAGGTGCAAATTTAAAGGGAAAGTCAGAAAAGTTATTGTTGAAGCAGAGTTCTTCAAACTTTCAAAGGGGTATTTGTTTTGTGATAGTTATAAAAGAGAAACATTTGGGGACTGAGCAGGAGATTGGAATTAGATGAGGTGGTTCAAATGGAGAAATATACTGGCATAGACTTGAATGGCTTCTTTCTGTGCTTTGATAGCCGATGGCAGGAAAATCCATATTTGGAGGGGCAAATTAGGAGAGTAATTGGCACACAAACCATTTTGAAGGCTTCTGATTCTAGGTGGAATTCATTCCTGCCAATGTTTTCCCCATTATTATTTCTCCCAAAATGTTCCAGTCAAGCTGGGAAATCCCATTAGCAGTGCTCGCTCCTACACTCACGTTTATACGTAAATGAGTTGGATAGCCTAAGGGATCAGAATTTTGGCAAGTAGATGCCCAGTTAGGTCTTATTTCCATTGGGGTAAGTTGACTGAAGATAAATGAATCTTCTCAAGTGCTGACCTAAACAGTGAAAGTGACCCACTTATAGGTACATATGAGGCAGAATTCCCCCCACCCCGTTGCGGGGGGTTGTGCGGGGGCAGGCGGGAGTGGGCACCCCCCAGTCGGGTCCACGCTGCCATTTTATGTGAGCGGGCCAATTAAGTGATGCCTCAGGGAAATTAGTTAAAGATTTTAAAAGCTAAATAAAGGAAAGAAAATATTTTTAGACATGTCCCCTCATGTGACAGTGTCACATGAGCTGGGACATGTCAGGGAACATTAATGAAAAACTTCATTTAATTTATAAAAACTTCATGAAACCTCATCCCGTCCATGGTTGAGGTTCCATGAAAAATGCAAAGGCCGCCTGGGCTCTTCACCTGCCTGCCCACTTTAAGGTTGGACAGGCAGCTCATTAAATTATTTTAATTAGTTTTTAACAGGCTGTAATAGGCCTTTGACAGTTCGGCAGGCGTGCAGCTGACTCGGCCGTGCTCCTGCTGAACCAGAAATCACGGTGACGTCGGGACGCATGCCCAATGTCACCGCACGTCAGTTTAAACGTCGGCGAGCAGGCCCCACCCCCGCCTGCTGGCCCGAAAATCCTGCCCATGGAATTGAACAGCTTTGTCCATATTTGTCTGCATTTTTGAGAATGACTTTCCTGCAAAAAGAAGCTACTGATCTGCACTTTAAACTGCCAGAGTGAGGTCACTGCCATATTTTAAAACCTCGTCCACAGTACGGGATATAATTTACTACACTGAGTCCAGTTTAATATCTTAATGGAGAACAAGGAAGAGAAGAAGGAGAGAAAGAGGAGGTCTAAGGACATCAGAGGAGGATGAATCCAATCCATTGTAACCCCCAACAATGAGGCAATAGTGGCATAGATTTTATTAGGGTCTGAATCAAAATCACAACAACCTTCAGCCCAAGTCAACAAATAGAAGAAATCTACTTGTCGTTGTCAAAGGCAGGCCACAGAAATGGATTTTAGGATTGTCGAACCACCAGAAGTGGGTGTGGAACAGCTTGTTATTATTCAAATTGGTTTTAAAAAACATACTCAAACTTAAGAGGGTCTAATTACCCAGAGAGGATAGTGTACATCGGAGGATTGGGAGGGAAGCTTGGGAAGTGACAATGAAATCTCTGACTATAACTTGCCAATTTCCATGGGAATAAAATGGTGCCAGGTATAATTTAGTCCCTATTTAGTGGCGAAATCAATGAAAAATAGAACATGGTATAAAATGGGCTGCCAATTCATGTAAGGTATTGTCAATAGTGCTTTCAAGCAGCACTTAGACAGCAATAACTTGCTCACTGATGCTTAGTTTGGGTTCTGCCACTCGGCCCCTGACCCCATTATAGTTTTGGTCCAAACTTGGACAAAAGAGCTCAGTTCAAGAGGTGAGTTTAGAGTGAATACCCTTGACATCAAGAAGCATTTTATCAAGTGTGGCCTCAAGGAGCCCCAACAAAACTGGTGTCAATGGGAATTAGGGGGAAAACTCTCCACTCTTTGGAGACACACCTAGCACAAAGAAAGATGGTTGTGCCTGATGGAGGCCAATCATCACAGTGGCAAGTGGCAAGTAATATTCATTCCACACAAGGGCCAGAAATGACCACCTCCAACAAGAGCGAATCTAACCACATCTTCATAACTTTGAACGGTATTACCATCAACAGAGCACACATCAGGAGTGTATTGGAAAACTCTCGACTTGCCTGGATAAGTGCAGCTCCAACAAAGCTCAATCCAGCCACCACCTTAAACATTCACTCCCTCCACTATTGATGAACAGTGGCAGCAGTGTGTACCATCTACAAGATGCACAGCAGCGACTTACCAAGGCTCCTTTGACAGCACCTTCCAAATCCACAACCTCTACCACCTAGTTGACAAGGGCAGCAGATGCATGGGAACGCCACCATCTGCAAGTTCCCCTCCAAGCCACGCACCATCCTAACTTAGAACTACATCACCATTCCTTCACTATTGCTGGTTCAAAAACCTGGAACTCCTTTCCCAGCAGCATTGTAGGTTTATCTACACCACATGGATTGCAGTGGTTTAAGAAGGTGGCTCACCAACACCTTCTCAAGGGCAATTAGAGATGGGCAACAAATGCTGTCATTGCCAGCAACGCTTACATCCCACGAGAGAATTTTAAAAAATACTGATGCTTGTAAATAAATGGTTAAAAGAAAACGGAGTTATACTGAGTCGTGATTTTTGACCATTTTACCCCACCTGAATGGGTTCAGGTTGGACTCTGGAATTAGAGTTTAGAGGGTAAGTGCAGGTTCGCCTACCTACAATGTGAAACCACCGAGTGACACATTCACGTTGCCAAAATCCATACTTGCTATGGTTGGGGGAATTTTTGTAGTAAAAAATTAATGCAAAAGATACATGATAAAAAAGAAATAATACATAACTAGTACAGGTAAGAAGTGCATGCAGATATAGAATTTTTATTATATATAATTTAAAGAAAGGATGATGGGGTGAATCATTTTAATGGGAGGAGGAGTCTATGGACCCTGCTGAATTTTATCTGAGTTCCTCAATGCATAAGGTTCTCAACCAGGAGCACCAGTCTATAAAATGTATTCTTGTACTTAAGTGTTTACGAAAACTACAATTAGTTTTCTTAGATCATTGTTACTCAGTATATTTTTCAACATCTCAAGCTCTCTACAGTCATTCATTACTAATGTTTGATGCTTCACATTTTGAAACACCCTCCTCAAGTAACATGGGCTTTTTGATAAAAGTTTGCGTTTGTCAGAACAAAAGTAATTTGTTCAAGGTCTTTGATGAGTTGAAGGTGACATGAAATGCCATAGCTGAGAGAAACAGGATTGAAAGTGCAGAGAAACAGGAATATAAAAAGGGAAAATATAATAAAATGAAGTAAGAGCACCACACTTGTGTGTGCAAAGTTTATAATAACTTCAATTATAATTTTACCAGGATTGATGCATGATTTTTCAAAAACGTGCCGGAAAAAAAATTATTAGCCGTAAGCAAGGAGCTTGCTGTTGTATATCCTCAGGATTGTGTCACAGGAATGTCAGATTGAGCTGCAGGGCTATTGGAGAACGTAAGGCAACACATCTCTAAACAGCACTTTTTATGTGATTTGCAGGATTCAGATTTGTCACTGACTGATGCTGGTTTTAGAAACAGGACAATTTAACAATAAAAAGAGCCAGTGGGTCCTTTGCTCAAGGCTTTCCTACATTGGAAATAAACCAGTAATATTTTATTATCACTGAAGCATTTAGGATTGATTTAAATTTTTTTTAAAAATTAGACTACCTTCACAATTGCTTTATCTGGCAAGCAATCAAATATGCATTATGACAGAAATGAGGGAATTAAGAATAGCTCCATTGAATAATTCTTCATTCCTAAGCAGAAAGTGTTGTGAATTAGGTATTTTGATCAATTTTGTGATTGCTGGGAGGCCTTTGTTTCACATTGCAGAGAAGCTGAAGCTGACAATGGCATTTGCTCCAAATCCCTTTACACCAGTGACTTGAGGCTGGTTTGAGATACAACTAATTATTTAGTATTACCAAAAAGAAATGTGACTGCACATTATTAATGTCCCTGTATGTCGGACTCTTTTTCAGTAACCTTGTTTGCTAGTTTTTTTTGGTATCTATTGCTAAAGGAATAGAGTATAAAAATAGGGACGTGTTGTTGCAACTGTACAAGGCATTGGTGAGACTACACCTGGAGTACTGTGCGCAGTTTTGGTCCCCTTACTTGAGGAAGGATATAGTTGCATTGGAGGCGGTTCAGAGGAGGTTCACTAGATTGATTCCAGAGATGTGGGGCTTGTCTTATGAGGAGAGATTGAACAGTCCAGGCCTATACTTGCTAGAGTTTAGAAGGATGAGAGGATATCTAATTGAGGTATATAAGATGCTAAAGGGGATAGACAAGGCAGACGTGGAGTGGATGTTTCCCCTTGTGGGGCATTCTAGAATGAGAGCCCATAGTTTTAGGCTAAGGAGTAGCAGATTTAAATTAGAGATGAGGAGGAATTACTTTTCTCAAAGGGTCGTGAATCTGTAGAATTCACTACCCCAGAGTGTAGTGGATGCCGGGACGCCGAATAAATTTAAGGAGGAGATAGACAAATTTTTAATTAGTAACGGGCTGAAAGGTTATGGGGAGAGGGTGGGAAATTGGAGTTGAGGCCAAAATTAGATCGTATTGAATGACGGGGCAGGCTTGAGGGGCTAAATTGCCTACTCCTTCTCCTTGTTCTAATGTTCTTATGTTCTAGCAAAGAAGTCTTGATGGAAGGAGTGAAAAATAGCTTGGAAGTTGGATTTTGCATTTAATCCTGTTCCTGTTTCACATAAAAGTGATTTTGTCTTACACAGCTCAAACACTGGCTGTAACACATAGAGATGTCGCTCTTAAAACTAAGTACATCGCTAGAGTAGGTAACCCATGACCTACTTCATGTAACATTATAATATATTTTTTCAATAAAATTATACATAAAATTATCTGCAGGATTCTATACTTCCAAAGATATTATTGCATGAAGTACTTTGCTGAGTTTCCAATCTTCATTTGATTTTTATTGGAATAGGTAATACAAGATGGTATTATGTTGGCATAAATAAAATGCTATGAAGCTGTATTAATACTAGACTACGTTAAAAGACACTCCTTTACTATTCAGACCACAAGAGGGCTCCTGATGCAAGAATAGTATTAAATGTTGCACCTATTTCTCTCTTCTACTTTCATAAAACTGAAGCAATTTACTAAGGACACTATCAATCTGAATTATTAGGCTAGATTTTTTTCTAGGCATGGTGAAGAGGAAAAAGGGGTGGAAATCTGTTATGTCAAGTGCTTGTCCCAACCGTGTGGTGCCCTGGGATTTCCTGGGCCTTCCTCAACTTGCACAAGTGACCTGTTCCTGTGGTAGGCACAGGCTAATTTGAGAAGGGGTGTTTATGGCCCCCTGTCTCATTTTGTTGCCGGTCCCCAGCATAGTACCACCTGAAGAACATTGACACGAGGAGTGGCTCCCAGATTCCTAGAGAATAGAAGGTCTGTGGAGAAAGCAAGGACAAGGCTAAAGATTTGGAAGACAAGTCAAGTGTTTTTATTGTTGGAAAACCCCTGCCCCTTTAGGATGTTTCCAAGCTATTTTTATTTTGCTGGACATTGTAGGTTTGACAAACTATAGTGATTGCAGATGTAACCTTTCTTAATTTAGGGGTACCCGAAAGGATAAAAACAGTAAAAACTGGGAAATAAGAATGCTGGTATTAACTGGTCTTGTATACCTGTTATGACACAGCAGTTGGTAAAGCTGAGTTATTTAAAAAATCCCAGAGGAAAACTTAAAACAACTGTCATAACCTATATTTTAAATGGTATGTTTAAGATGCAGCTTTAAATTCAGGAATCAGACCACCAGTTCTGGAGAGGTTTTTATATCAAACTACATGAGATGTTTGTTAATTTACACATTTAAATATATACACACGGCTACAAATTACCACTATCATAACTTTTGACAAATTCCCAAACTAATCTCCATTAAGGCAACAGCAACCCATAGACTTTAAGCAGACACCAAACAAAGCATTTCACCCTACAAATTTAAAATGAGGTTCCATTTACTTTGGTTCCTTTGCAGACACAGTAGTAGGCTTTCAAGCTTTGATGTTACATTGCCTCTGCCCAGTACATATGAAATTGCAATCTGTTATACCTAGCACATTTCATTGAATGTAAATCTTCATTGTATCACCAGCCCCTTTGAACTCCACTCTTCTAACAATAAAAACCCTTTCATAGTACCAATTGTATTAGTAATATAAACATTGCTTGGTGTCTGCTAGCTAGGTGCCAGATTTCATCCCCCTTCTTGAATGTTCTATTCAACAAAATGCAAATATACCTCTACTTCTCTGGTTACACCTCAAAACTAGTATACATCAAAGCACCCAGACTAGCTGGCTTTAATCCAATTAAGACACACCCGTAGCTTAAATCTGTATATTTAAAAAAATAATTTCCAATAACGTTATATACATTAACAGCTTCATGACAACACCTTAAAATGGAACACCAGTAAAAACTGGGAAGTAAGAGTACTGGTCTGAACTGTTTTTTCCTTCTGGGTCACATGATTGTACTGATAGTTGAGCCCTAAGCACGGGTAATCTTAGGGCCAGAGCTCTCTGGTTCAAGCATGTAGCTTTTAAAAGAGTTCTGTAATAAAGTTATCTGGTTCAAGTAAGAAACCTGTCCAGTACATCAAGTTCATTACACAGACAAGGAGTGAAATTTATCTTGGATGGTAGCACAAAGCAGGGGATACCAAATTAGCAGCCTGGTTTACAACCTGTTATATTTTACAATTTTCTTCTCCGCAATAAATGTATTTCATTCCTATAAGGTACAACTTTACAATGAGCAACATACTTCGTGATTCTGAATGAACTGCCAATGGGGTACAATCTCTCTAGAGGCAGGTATAGGCCAGATAATCTAACCCTCGGCCTCAGTAATATTTGTGTGTATTTTAAACCAAACATTGTCAATTTTCATTAGTCTGTGGATTTTTTAAAATCAGTTCTTAAAGCTAGTCGAGCCACTTTGTGGAATTCTGCAGCTCAAACTAATTTCAGATTGCTTTGTGAGGGCTAATTGTCTCAATTAAGCCAGGGTGGCCCCTGTTCATTTTGAAAATAGCAGGACATATTTTCCTAAAACCTTGGCCCAAAGATGGGGCTGAAGGGAGTGTGGGTGGAGAGGTAGCTGGTTTTATTGACAAGTCTATTGATGAATTATTAATTGGGAAGGAGTCAGAGGGTCAGCTCCCTCTCTATCTGGGGAGACAAAGGAAAGTGCAAGACTCACGGGAATTTGGTAATCTAGCTTGGTCTGTTGGGTGTGTGGTGGGGGGTGTGGTAGGGAATGTGATGTTGGGGAGGGGAGAGCCCAACTTAATGAAAGGAAGCTCATTCATCGTAAGCCCAGATACAGTTAGAAGGCTGACCATTTCCGGATACTGTGGCACACGTTTATTATTTTTCTTATTTTTGAGGAGGTTTCTGTAGTCATGGGGCTGGGGGAGGGGCTGGGCTAGTGGGTGGGGTGGGGGGGGTGTTGTTGGTGGGGTGGGGTGTCAGGGGAAGTGGTGGTGGGGGGTGGTTAATATACCGTTACTCAGCACATTCATTTGCTGTTTGTAACATATAGCAGTTGAACAATTTGTATCTGGCTTCTTCTCACTAAAATGTTTCAAAGATTAGAGAAATATAAGTGAAAGCACATATAAAGGACATGACGTGAATTTTAACCCAAATAGATGGTCAGATTTGGGCTGGAGAGATTAAAGTGTTAAAAACCTGTATCCTGGACCCAACCACCTCCAACCAGCCGGCTTCTGGTTTTAATGGAGGCAGAGCAGGGGAAGGCTGCCAAAGTGCTTCCAAAAGGCAGCACAATGGCCCAAGCCACCTCAGTTTGTCAATTTAAATATGGTACTGAGGCTGATAGCCTCATATTGATCCTCGATTTAAAATTTAACTCTGGGCAGTCAGTTTTCCCAGGCCTCAGAAACACAGCAGCTAAAGGAAACTGAGGCTGCTGTATCCTGGAGGTAATTGCCTTTCCACCTACCTGCTGGATCCAGAGTACTTACCTCAACAATCTCCTGTGGTCAGAACTTGCTCCCTGCCCTCTCCAATCATCCTTCTGACCTTACCCGCCTCCCCAACCCTGGCTGAGGCCTTCATCCTCACCAATACGGCCCTGATTATTGAATTCTGTGGCCCACCCTGGATTCTGATTTTCCACGCTCCCCCAACTTTTGATCTCCGAATCCTATCCCTGCCTCTAATTTCTGACCCACCCACCTCTGAATTTCCACATGCCACCCCAACCCGAGCCTCTGATCTCTGATCCCCCTCAACCAATTTGCAACCCTGCCTCTGATCTTTGACCCTCTTCCATCTCCAATTTCTCACTTCCACATCCCCAGCCTCCAATCTCTGACCACAACCTCCCTTGACCTCCAATCTCTAGCTCCTCCTTCTTTTGGTTTCACGGTTGTGGCCATGTGCCACAGGCCTACCCACTGGACAGGCTCAGAACCTGTCTGGCTGCAGCTGGGAAACAGAGAGAAAAATTGTCAACCGTGTGCTGCCAGGGCCTGAGGGAAACCCATTCTTCTGGCTTTCCCAAACTCAACCCAGCCTCACCATTCCCTTCCTGTCTTTGATTAAACTATAGCGCATGATGTTTGATTCCGATTACCCAGAGGGATCAGTGTTACACTCCTGGATTAGATATCAGCTGGAGTAGGCTTACTCTTCAATTTTAGAGGATCACTTACAAAAGCTGCACTTGGAGACTATCCAAGAAAGACCTGAAATTTGTACCAGGGATTTCAGTAGCTGACAGGTAGAGATGGGCAATGTTTCTTCAGGTGTAAGTATGTGTTATTTCTGAAAGAGAGGATGTGGGCTCTGCAGCTATGCTTGAGATTGAACAGTATACCAAGGTGACAAATGGTCTGTTTAGCATGAGACATGAGCCAGGAGGTGGATGGAGTCAGTGGCAAGGTTACAGCATTTGTGGTGGTGTGGCTTTGACCATTGTTGGAGGTGCTTACCGTTTATCCAAGATAAAATAAAATTACAGACAAGTAATCTGACCCAACGAGGCAGTGGATAGAAGAAGAACCTTATTTGAGAGGTAGAGCAAGATGCCATCAGCATAGATGTATAAACTAAGCCCATATCTCCAGATGATGCAGGTAACGTGACAAAGGGACAGTATGTAGATAAGGATAAGATGGTTGTCAAAAAAGGATCCTCAGGGGGGGATTTTGGAGGCAATTGTGTGGAAGTAGGAAGAGAAGGCCCTGCTTGAGATATTTGCTTTTCATTGGATTGTTAAGAGTGAAACAAGCCAGAGGAGTCCCATGGACAATAGAGGGGAGTTGTTAGAGCAGGGTGATATGGTTGACCCTGTAGAAAGATAGAGAAGTCAACAGGAATAATGCACCATGATCACAGTCTGTGCGATGTTATTCTGTCACTAAATCAATGGATCTAATGATAGATTTTACGACACATGGGTGTATAACTTCCAGTACTTACTGAGAGCAACACACAGGAAATCCTGTGGTAATAATATAAGAGAGGATACATCTGTGTATACTTGCTGCCATGTCAGTCTCATACTTGGCACAGGCTAATTATCCATGAATTAACATTTTGAGGCAGATCTCTTGCACCTGATAGGCTCATTTGCAATTTTTTCGCCTGATTAGCTCATATGCAAATTCCTTAATTTTCATATCAAGCAGCCAGCAAGATATCACAACAGAAGCAGCAATCACAGGTATTTCTCAGTATTTCATTATTTTATAATTATTATTATAACTTTAATCTTTTCTTTACAACTGAATAAATCAGAGAATGCTCTAATAATAAGATTTAGGAAGTGAGGGCTTGTTTATGGCAGAAACATTTTTCATTTAAATTAAATAAAGACATTTGACCAGATCTGAATTGTAATATTTTCTGCTCCTCGCAGTAAAGTAGAGCAAAATGTTGGAAATTTGATGTGTATAAACATTGACGCCCAAGTGCTCATCCCGCAACCCAATTTGTGTGGCTACAAGTAATCCTGTTGCTCAAACTGACAGAACATCAGAGTAAAAACAATAAGTGGAGTCTTTTACCCCCCACAGGTGGTGAAGAAGGAGGCGGGAGGGCCTGAGAATTAGGTGGGTTGGTGTTGGAACAGATATCTAATGCTTTCCCGCCTCCACTGGTAGTAAATTCTGGGTGGGAAGGCCCATGGTCAACCCTTCCACCCTGCCTCCACTTGAGACCCTTAAGCGGCCAATCAACAACCACTTAAGGGCTCTTCCCACGTCCGCCGCCATTTTCCCATCTCCAGGCGAGCCCGGCAACATGCAGCGTGCAAGACTGGTTAAACTGTGCAAATTCCTTAATTTTCACATCAAGCAGCAAGATATCACAACAGAAGCAGCAATCACAGGTATTTCTCAGTATTTCATTATTTTATAATTATTATTATAACTTCAATCTTTTCTTCACAACTGAATAAATCAGAGAATGCGCTAATAATAAGATTTAGGAAGTGAGGGCTTGTTTATGGCAGAAACATTTTTCATCTAAATTTGCAAATGAGCTGGACGTGGTCGATCTGCACTAATCTGTACGTGACCAAGGGCATGGACATGGGGCAGGATGGTGGCCACTAACAGCCACACCAATGCCCTTGCTGCTGACCCCCATGGACCTCCTCTCCCCATGACCCCACCCCATGACACTACCTCCCAACAGCACTTATTTTTTCTTGGGTTGCTCAGTGATCCCACTACTCTAAGAATTGTTGTTCTGGCAGAGGCCACAGTCTCTTTCATGGCACTGCTTGGCCAGCAGCTCTCAGTGGGCGGGCCTACTCCTGCTCCTAATTCAAATGTTCTTATCTATGCATTTTCATATGTTCATATCGCACGGCCTCAGTTGGGAGGAATGCTGTCCTGATGGGCAGAAGATACAGCAGGCCTTCCGGCCCACCTGGAGCTGGGAAAATTGCAGCGGAGGTGGGAATAGGCCTTTAAGGATCTCGATGCGGGTGTCTCACCACATTTTCAGGCACTGCATGAAACATCCACCGAGAAAGGAAGATTCCATCCAATATCTCTGTTTACATAATGTTCCTATACAGGCCTGGGCAGGAAGTGACCAACTTGGGCTCAACTCATAAGTCTCCAGGGTCACCCAACTAGAAGCACAGGAACACCATCAATTCCATGTTTGTACCCAACTAAACAACATCCCAACTTGGATATATAACAGCATTATGAGAGTACCTTCACCAGATTGATCACAATGGTTCATGGTATGGGCTTACCACCACCTTCTCAGAAACAATTAAGAATAAGTACGATAGAGGAAATGTACCCAAAAAGTAGCACTGAAAATTAAAGAAGTGAACACAGACCGCATAGAAACATATAGGAGACAATAGGGTGGAATTTAATGGGCAGAATTTTACATTGCCCCGCTGGTGGGTTTGGAGGTGCGGGGTGGACATAAAATATCTTGGATGGCCTTCCCACCAGGTTCCTGCCCATCCTGAACTCTCAGCTATTTTATGGTGGGGTGGGCAAGGCCTAGGCCAGCCCTGCCACCATTGCCCCAATTGAGGCCCTTAAGTGACCACTTAATGGCCGTTTCCCACCCAGCCACTATTTTCATGCTGGTTGGAGGTCAGAAGCAGGGGATAAATCCCAAAAAGTAACCCTGCTCAGGCCTCAGGCGGGCAGGGAGGTGTGGGGTTGGGGGTCACCTCCATCAGCAGCCTCCTTTTAACATCAGGCACCCCCCCCCCCCACCCACAAAAAGTCTTGCCCCTGCAGGTGCTCCCTCCCTGTCTTCCAGCATCTCCACCAACACCCCCATACCCCTCTGTCCATCCCCATGGGTCTCACCTCACCACCCAGCCCTCAGACCTCGCTACAATTATCTGGCCCTGAACTCCCAGGACCTAGACTGTGGGGGCTGCTTGTTGTTTCTAGCACTGCAGGAACTAGAGAGCTGCTGGCCAATCAGATTGTCCGGCGGCTTTCTGAGGCAGGACTTCCTCCCATGTTTCTTGCCTCCATCCAGTTAACACTTGTTGGTGTGTTAAATGGCTGTGGGGCAGGCAGTATTGGTGGGATATGAAAGGAAATCCTGTCACCCTAAAAATCCTAGCCAACATTTTGTGACCAGCAGGAGCACTGTGTCATTTCCATTGGGGAAGGCCCGCTGGAATTAAATGCCCAACGGGCACTGGCAAGCTTCTGCCTTCCCCAGGAATTGGGGCACAAGGGTGGAGGGCAAAAAGCCTGCCCACCAAGAAATGCCAGCAGATCTTTGCTGCCCATCAGCACCACCAGGAGCTGTGGCTGCTGCCAGTAATGCATCTACTAGAGGCCTAAGATTGACAAAGGACCCAAGGCACAGCTGAGTGAGAATTGGATGGGGGTCACGAGGAGGGGGTTGCTAGCTAGAGGAGGAAAGGATGTCAGGAGAAAGGCCAAAGGTGTGGCTCTCATCGAGCGCCCCCCCTATCCACCACCCCCCGACCACTCTTTCTGATGCCAGATCCCTCAATCAGGAACTGAGTTTCTTTGAATGAGGAATCTCCCCTCCAAATGCCTGTTTCCCTGTGTGGTAACTCTCCCACCTGCCATTGGTTGAACACCAGCAAGGGTGGGGTGAGGCCCAGAAGGCTGTCCACGAGCCTTCCCGCCCTGTACTTAATCAAGCAGGAAGGCAATGGGAACCGCAGCCTGCACTCTAAATATTACTGGAGAGAGTCAAACACAGAACATACAACATATTGTTAATTTTAGTGATTTTGTCATGAATTGCGTCATTTTAGTATGTTTGCTGTGTTAGAAACCTTATTCCGCATCCTCAGGTTACTAATGAAATAAAATGGCTGTCAAAGTATTTTCTCTTCACCACTACCTCCCTCCTTCCCCCACTTTGCTAGTTATTTAATTGGTATATTTTTGCTGGAAGATGATTGGTACCTTTTATATCCTTTTGGTATTTGTACATTGGCAAGTTGTCTACCTGCTGAGTAATATTAGAGACAATCATCATCATTCAATTAACAGTAATTTGTCACTATCCTGTGAATATCAAATGTGAGCCAACTGGAAGGGAGTGTAATTTTACATGTATGATACTTTGAAGTGTAATTGATATGCCAGGCTGAGAATTTTAATTATACAAATATTGCATTTTTGGGGATGTTTCATTTATACAGTGGCAAAACAGGGATACCCTATTTTCAGTACAGTAGATATTACATATGGAATGAATGCAGTGTATTTTTTTCATAGTTTACATTTCAGATTATTTTCCAGGTGAACCTGAAGTTTCATAATATGAAAACAAAGATCATACGCTGGAATTTAAGTCCTCAATGGAATGTGCTCCCCTGCATCACAATTGGGTGATTGAATAGCCTGAGTTGTTAGTATTGCAAATATAAAGAAAACTGAGACAGAAACATTGATGTGTACTTCATCACTGTAAGTAAGGTCTTTCCAAAGTAAAATACTGTTGTTTAAAAAAATGCTTAGGACTCAGGAAATACTGAAGAAATTTCCCTGTGAAACATTAGTGTACAAATACATTCTGTATTTATATGAAATTCCTTTCTTGCTATTTTAACAAAGGCATTATTCCATGTTTGATGTCATAGAAACACTTGAAATCATTTCATGAGATACTTGTAGATGAACGGTTAAAGAAATTAATCCTTTTTTGTCCGTTTTCTTTCCTCCTTTCCTGAAGGTGTTAACTCTTGCTGTTGTACAATCTCACAAGCACCAGCAACATGAACATAGAAAATTTATGGTTCAGAAGGAGGACATTCAGCCCATCTGTGCCTCCCAGAAAAGAGCTATTCAGCTTAATCCCTCTTTCCAACTCTTAGTCTGTAGCAATGGTTATGGCACTTCAACTGCATATAAAAGTATTTTTTAAATGTGAAGAGGGTTTCTGCCTCTACAATCCTTTCAGACAATGAGTTCTACATCCCCAGCACTCTAGTGTGTGAAAAAAATCCACAACTCCCTTTTAATCCTTATACCAATTACTTTAGTACTATGAACCGTGACTATTGACCCCTGTGCTAAAGGAAATATATGCATCTTATCCACTCTACTTAAGCCCCTCAAAATGTTATACCTCAATTAAATTTCCCCTCACCTTCCTTTGTTCAAAAGAATACTATCCCAGCCTATCCAATCTCACCTCAGAGCTAAAGTTCTCCATTCGCGGCAAATTCCTCATAAATCTCCCCTGCTTTCTCTCTAGTATGATTCCATCCTTCTTGTGACTCATAGTACCCAGTTGTCAAGCCATAGTCTAACTAATGCTTTATTCCTTTCTGACACAACCTCCCTGCTCTAGTATTCTATGCTTTAATCACAAAGGGAAGCATCCCATATGCGTTCTTAATCACCTTAACTAACTGTCTTGTTACTTTCAGGGAATCTGTAGATATGCACTCCAAGGTCCCTCTGTTCCTCTACACTCCTCAGTATCCTATTACTTACTGGGCATTCCCTTGCCTTGTTTGCCTCCCCAAATGCATTACCTCACACTACTTCAGATTGAATTCCATGTGGCACTTTTCTGCCCACCTGACTCATCCATTGATATCCTCCTGCAGGCTGCAGCTCTCTTCCTCACTATCAACAACCCTGCCAATTTTTGTGTCATTTGCAAACTTCTTTAATCATGTCACCTGCACTTAAGTCTAAATTATTGATATATACTAAGAAAAGCAAGGGACCTAGAACTGAGCCGTGCAGAACCCCACCAGAAACAGCCTTCCAGTCACAACACCCATTGATCATTATGCTTTGTTTCCTGCCACTCAGCCAGTTTTGTATCAAACTTGATATTTTCCCTTACATACTATGGACTCTTACCTTTCTGAACAGAATTTCTGCCATGTGGGATATTGTCAAAAGTGTTGCTAAAATCCATGTAGATTACATCAAATGTGCTACCCTTATCGAGCCTGCCTGTTATTACCTCAGAAAATTCAACCAAGTTAGCTAGACACAACCTCCCTTAACAAATCTATACTGATAGTCCTTGATCAATCCATGCCTTCTTAATGATTATTTATATTGTCTCTCAGAATTTTTTCTCAACTTGTCCACCACTGACTGGTCTGTAATTACTGGGCATACCCCTTTCTCCATCACCACACCTGTAGCCAGAAAGGATTAGAAAATGATGGTCAGAGCCTCCACTTTTTCCTATTGTGGTTTTCTTAGCAGCCTGGGATGAATTTCATCTGGGTCTGGCAATTTATCTTCTTTCAAAGGTACTAAATTTCCATTTCTCACTATGTTTATACCATCCAATACTTTACCTTTCTCTTTAACAATATCATAATCGTCACCCTCACCTGTGAAAACAAGTGCAATGTCTTCATTTAGAGCCCATGTTTTCCACTTCCAAACACATTTTTAAGTCTCCAATTGGCCCCACTCTCTCCTAATGATCCTCTTATCCTTTAAGTATGTATAAACATCTTTTGGTTTTCCTTGAATTTATTTGTCAATATTTTTTCATGACCTAATTTCATTTTTAATTACACCCTGCACTTATAGTTCTTTAGGCTTTCTACAGTATTGAGTTCTCGCTGTCTGACATAAGCTTCCCTTTTTTGCCTAATCCTGCTCTGTATACTCTATAACATCCAGGGGTGTCTAGAATTGGGAGTCCCATCCTTTTTCTTTGTGGCAACATATTTGTTGTAAACTCTCTCTATCTCCGCTTTGAATAATTCCCACTGCTCTCACCTTCAAGTAACTTTTTTCAGTCCACTTTTGCCAAATCACATCGCAGTTCAGTAAAATGGGCCTTTCCCCAATTGAGAACTTTTACTATTGATCTATTTTTTTTTCTTTTCTCTTACTAGGCTAAATTGAATGGAATTATGGCCAAAATTTTCCATTAGGTGGGCAGGTGGAGCAGGTGCTGACGCAGGCTGTGCTGCTATTTTGCACAGGCGGGCCAATTAAAGCCTGCCCAGCGCATTTCAGACTCCCATGGAAAGCGGGAGTCTGAAGTTTGCGGTGGGCGTGTAAAGACCACAGGGTCCAATGGCAACCCGAGACTCTATTTATAAAAAGGCCTGGTAGCCTCCTGTAGGCTGTTTGCTATGGCCAACTGCAGGTGGTACCGCAGGTGGTCTGCACAGCAGGCCAATGTTGAGGGAAGGCCAGAGGAGGAGGGCAGGCTGCAAGCTGTGGCCCAGGAGCAGGGCAGGCTGCAGGGAAGGCCAGCGGGGGGCCAATGTGCCCCTCGCTTTTCTGATGACTGCCTTGCTGCCCATGTTGAGGAGGTGGCAGCATGGCGGGAGGCGTTGTTTACCCAGGATGGGAGGAGGAGGGCCCCCGCCCATGACAAAGCGTGCCTGGGAGGAGGTGGCGGAGGTGGTGAGCTCCCATGATGTGGTGTGGTGCACCTGGATCCAGTGCCGTAAGCACTTCAATGACTTGTTGCTCTCTGGAAGGGTGAGTGCCAGGTTGGTGTTGGGCATTTAACCCAGTAGGGAGCCTTAGCCTTTGAGGGCCCACCCCATCCAAGTCTTACTGTCATAACTGCATTGACTCATGTTGGGCATTTGTCACACGCTGGGTGGGCAAGCAGATATTGACCATGCTTAGATCAGCCTCAGTGGCTTATGAGAAGATGGGTTCTCCCTGCACCATGTGTTGGTCTTAGTCGCACATGACTAGTCTGGGGGCAACCTGCAGGAGATGCAGCTGGGCACATACTCAGAACTCCAACGCATTTCCTATTCACAGTGATGAGATTGTGGAAGGGGAGCCTTCAGGTCTCATGGCCAAGAGCCATCTGGTGCCCTCGACGCAGCTCGTAGTTGCGCTTCCTTGCCATGGGAGCTAAGGCCGTGTGTTTCTGAAAGTGTTGGACGCAGAATGTGTCCAAGGTGGCCGTTGGGGGTGGGGGTGGGGTTGGGAACAGCCAGACTATATTTTTGTGACCAATCAGCAATAGCTTGGTCAGGAGGCACTGGATGCCTCAGATGGGCCACTGTGATTGGGGTGTGGCATGCTCATGCAGAGTACATGTGCGATTAGCCCAATGAATGGTTTTCTCTGTTTAGCAGGAGAAAAATGTGCATAATTCTAATGGGCATTTGCGGACTGGAGGCGGCCAGGCCCAGCTGGTGATATTGAACTGTTTTGAGCAGGAGGTCCTGGAGCTTGAAACATCTGGGAGTGATACATGAGACTGTGCTTCGCTTGGTGTCCGTGGTGGAGGAGTCCACGTGGAGCATGAGTGATGCCATGAGCCTCATGTCAGAGCGTCAGGCTTCCTCCATGGAGAGATTGGCGACTCTCATGGAGAGGGGCTTCCAGCAGAATAACCAGCTTCTCCTGGGGTTAAGCTCGGACCTGCAAGCCTTCACAGCGCCAGTGGCCACAGCTGGTCATTGGCAATGTGGGAGATGGTGTGGGCTTCAAGCTTCCCAGCTGATTGCCCATCCATCCACGGTGAGCAGGGAGGTCGCAGAGATACAGGTTGGCTCAGATGGACAACTGAAAGTGAACTCCAGCAGGCAGCATTGAAAATACTCAGGTCATTGAGATGAGTGTGATGGAGGAAGGATCCCTGTTCTTGGGAGAGTGCTTGCATGAGGCTCCAAAAGGCCCTGCCACACACAAACTTCTTCCTCCAGAATCACTCATTGGCCAGCTGCTCCCTCTGCGGTGACAGGGGATGAGGTTGAGGGGCTCACAGGCAAAGGGGACTCGGAGGGAGAGGACAGCCTCTGAGATTCCTGAGTGGATGGTCCAGGGGTGTCCAGCTGCTGCTCCTCCTCCCTCCGTGTGCCCTGGGGCACCCGCCTGACTTCTTGAGGAGAAGGAGTGCCTGGGGTACGTTGAGGTGTCCCATTTCCCTCTTGCGTTGCCACTGCAGGAACTCACTCGTGGCTCCTGCATTGGAGTGCAGGTCTGGACACATCTCCATGTTCTGCTGGACCAGGACCTCCTTGGCATCCATCATCCCTCCCCAGAGACCTCCATATGCGCACATGTGGGCACCACTTCATCCTTTCAAAGCCTGGCAGCAGGACTTTCAAGCAGGCGGACGCACTCCTCCTACTCGTGTGCCATTCTGAGGGCTTCCAATAGCTCCATGTGATGTTCCCATGCCTTCTGCTGACTCTCCAGGATGAGTTCGAAGGCCAAATACAGAGGTTTGTCATCTGACTCTGACCTTACAGAATCCTGATCCCCAGCAGTCCTCTGAGTGCCAGGGAGCATGCACGAACCTGCCTCCTCCTGCTGTGGACATGTGTCCGTGCGATGACCACCAGATTGTGAACCCGAGCCTGCTCTAGATCTAGGCCTCTTCAATGGAGGAGGTGTCCTTTTGACTGGAGGTGAGGACATGGATGGAGCTGAGGGACTGGCTGGCTGAGGGTGTGGATCAAATCTCCCTGTGAGCCAAATTAGGGATGATTAGTACATGGCAGCAGAGTCAAAAGCAGGAGAGAGAGCACTCACATTTGCGTTGAGAGAGGGATGATATGGTACAGGATCCTCACATGGGTGTTTGCCGCTGACCTCACCATTACTGCAAGCAGGGTCCACGTCCTCACCAGTCAGCATGATGGCACACTCCTCAAAGTGAGCGAGGGGCCTAATGTGGGCCACTCCAACTCTGGCCTGGGACCTCTTCCAGCTGTTGTGAGCCACCTTCTCTTCTATGAAAAAGATGGAGAGAGTGAGAGCAGGACATGCGGCACTGCGTGGAATGTTTCTGTGCTGAGCGGAGCCATGGATGTGATGAGGTTGTGAGCTCCAGAGGATATGAGCCTGATGGAGATGTGAGAGTGTGTTTGAGAGTTAGTGGTGTTATCCCTTGAACTGTGAGATCACTGTGGATGTGTGATATGTTTGTGAGTGTCTGAGTTGAGTGTGATGAGGTGGTTGACTTACCCTGGTGGAACGGATGAGAGCATTCATCGTCTTCTTGCATTGGATGGCTGACCTCCTCTGTGCTCCAGTGGCACTGACCATCACTGCCACCACCTCCTCGGATGGACTGGTGATGCATCTGCACATCCTGCGGCCTGAGGATATCATGGCGGACCTACATGGTGTTCAAACAGTGCTCGAGGGACGCATTACTAAACCTGGGGGATGCAGTCTTCTTGCCTTTCAGTGCCATGTCTTCCTTGCAACAGCCCTGGGCTGGAAGCACTGAAAGGTGTGTGCGCAGCTGCACTTAATATATGGCGCCCGGCATGATGAAGCCATGAGCTAATGGTGTTGCGGGTGAATGAGAGCCCACCCACCATGGAAACAGTGTCTTTCCCGGCAATGCATAATTAATGAATTAATGAGGTGGGATTGGGATGATACAGCGTGAAAAGCTGCCATTGCAGTTGGCAGATAAAACATCGTTTTACCAGCCCGCTACCACACTTAGTACAAATCTGCAATGATTCCGCCCTATGTTTATAACTATTTACATTACATTTCTGTAACTCCCTTTTTCACAATTACCTGCACAAATTCTACTCAACTGTAAATCCTACTTTTACCCTCCCTAAGCCACAGTCCTGGAGTTTCAATCTCTCACAGTATTCTCGGCCCTTAGGAAAGATGTCTTGGAGACAGGAGAGCTTGATTCTGCATCTGGTAGAACATCCTCATCTGCAACATGGGGCAATGCTTTAGCATCATTGCTGTCAGCATTGCTGGGATGCAGAGTATAGGTTGCAGGATGACTGAACTGCAAGGACAATGAAAACTTTTGAACGAAAGACTGCTCCAAAAGAAAAGGTTCAAAAGAATCAATCTTTCGACCCTCTGGGACCAGAAGAGGAGAACTCAGGACACTCTGAGGAACTTGTTGCTCCCTTGAAGGACTCCAGAAAGAATCTTCAGAAGAGGAATAATCATCAACTCCAAGGAAGACTGTCACAGCTGTATCCTCCACCACTGTATCAAAAACTGAAAAAGCACCGAAAATCTGAAATTTCAATGAACTTAGATGGCAAAGGAGAAAAATGACTAACTTCCTGTAAGACTGTCAGGAAAAGAAGAGATGTTTTCCCAATGATATTTCGGGAGAACCGTCTACTTTCTGTGGGTTCTCTCTGTAGGAGATTTCTCCACGATGGTAGAATTACTGAGAATATGGATGCAGACAGCCTCATCTTCAGGTCTTCCCTTGAGCTCTCTTCACTTAAATTCTGCTAATGCATCCCTTTTCCTACTTGGAGCCTCTTTTGCTGCTCTTCTCTTTTTAACTTAACTGGGACCGCTTCCTGTCCCTGTTCCTTGTCTGGGACTCTTCTTTTGGGACCTCTCTCTGTCCCCTCTCCCTGCCCCCTGCCTGGGACACTTGTCTTCAATGGTGCCCCGCTTCTGGTCATATGACCCTGGTTTTTGAGTTGTTTTCCCTTTCTGCACAGACGCACTGGGGCTGTTCTCGGCCCAGAGAAGCTAAGAATGTAGAACTGCATGTGTGCAGTCCGCGCCTGATCTGTGCATGCGCGGAATCTCCAAGGTTTGTCAGGACTGGGAGATCCCGACCTCCCTCTCCCTGACGAGTTAAGTGTGTCTTTCATAACAAACTCCTGATTGCTCCACAAAAAACTGTTCCACGTGCACCTGTGCAGGGGCAGACTAGTCCATCAGGAGATGAGACAGCATGTTGGATACTGGATGGTGGTGGTGGGAGGAGTGGGGTGCAATGGGTGAAAAATGGGGAAGGGCTTTGAATGGAGTTCCTACTTCCATGTCCCCTTTTGCGACCATCCCTTTCCTGTGCCATATCATTCCCATCACTCTGCTGGTGAGCAGTTTGTTGAAGATCAGTGATGCATTGTGAAACCAGGGTAAGGTATTCTGTAATTCTGTTTAAGGCAACAAACATCTCTAACATGGCCATGGTCCTGGTCTGCATAGACATATCTGAGAACCTTCCTTGAAGCTCCATGGAGGTGATCTCCCTCTTCATGGCAGACGTTTTGCACAATTCCCGACTCCACCAATCCTCTGATTAACTTGAACTCTTTCATCCTCTCTGCTATTGTGGACAATATGCATGGCATGAATGTCCATACCTGGATAAGTTGCTAATGCACTTTTCCTTCTCACTGATTGCCCCGGGGAGTTCAGCATCTCTGACCAGCTGAGGACAGCCTCCAGAATATTGCACTGCCACTAATGCAGATTCTTCACAGCTGTCACTGCCACCAGTATCAGCTCGTGCTCACCTGTGAGGTGTGAATCACCAGGTGAACTCTCAACTAATTGTTTAAGCAGACACATCAAAATGCACATATTTACAATGGTCCTCATGTGCGTAAGGACCATATATTTGTTCAAAGAGGAAATTTGAGACCAAGGTGTATGATAATTAAGGAAAGTAAATTGCAAGTTATCCATTCGAGGTGGAATAATCTGTTATTGGTGTTAGGTATCTGTGCACTTTCCTTTGTTCCAACTAAACTATCCAAGTTGAATTCCTGGACGAAATCCATGAAATCCATGGTGCTGTATGACAATTTGCAATTTTAAAAATTGTGAAAACCCATTCACAGTTAGGTTTTATTTGTAGAAATGTGTTTTCTGATGAATGAATCTGACGACAGTGACTGTAAGGGGAAAACTTTGCAAATTGTTATCGTTTGAATACTTATTGTGTCCATATTATCATGTCTGCTAACTCTACATCATCTGCAAAATTGCAGGAGAGAGGAGAGACTGACCTGAGAGGAGAGAATGTGCCTGAGTGCCACAACACTGAGAGAAATTTAGTGAAAATAATTAAGTAAACCTTTGTCTTTCATCTGACTGAAACTGTTGTTTCGAGCAAATGTGTTATGGATGATGATGAATTGATTGGGAAAATAAGACGGAGAAAATAAAATGTTAATCTGGTTGTAGAGATCCTTTAACCATTTATCTAGAGACCTTGAGCTGGCCCTCAATATTAGCAGTAATCCATTTAAATATGTTGAATTAACTGTAATATGTGAGGTTTCTTCAATATTGAAAATAAACACAGTCAATCAAGACCAGTATTATTTTTGCACAATGATTGAGGAGCTGGAGTTCAATCAATACATGAAAATAGAAGTTGTGGATGTAAAAATTCCCTGACGTATTGTAACTATGACTGCAGGCATGATGAAAGATCTGAGGTCTACCCATATTCATTAATCAAAACATTGCCTCTTGGTAGTTAATCTACATTGATTAATATCATAAGTTCATAGTGTTAACCTGCCCAAATTTGTGGGCATTGCATTTTCAACCAGGAGCCATTGTATGCAAAGAGGGTCAAGATATTTTCATTTTGGTTTACAACATGATCAAACATACAGTTCAAGAAAGTCTTTTCAAACCCTCTAGAGTTTTTAGTTGGCCTAGAGAAACATTTAATCAATAATCCTTTTGATGCTTTACAGCCCTTTTAACATTCATATGATCTTTAGGAAATAAAATTATTTTAAAATACAGTACGTAATGAAATACCTTACAGGCAAATAGGTACAACATTTTTTGGAGGGAGCTATGTGTCACAAAATAACAAAATGGAGCAAGCTTTTTTGTCATGAATGTGAAAATATTGTAAAGGATGATGGATTGATTTTCTATTGTTGGATGCTCACATCTTTAGTAAGCAATGGTGCTGTATGACAATTTGCAATTTTAAAAATTGTGAAAACCCATTCACAGTTAGGTTTTATTTGAAGAAATGTGTTTTCTGATGAATGAATCTGACAACAGTGACTGTAAGGGGAAAATTTTGCAAATTGTTATCGTTTGAATATTTATTGTGTCCATATTAAATTCCTCTTGGTCATTTCAACCCATTTAAAAGGATCATGTCGTTGTCTCTGTTAAAACAGTGGAATATACAATTTGTTATGAGTACTTTAAATATTTGTACAATAAAAATCACTGACAGTCATTTTTAAACCCATTTTGCTAAGTTAAATTTGATAAATGTCCTTTTAAACGATACACAAAATCTGGGGTCGATTTAAACTGTTCCCACCTGCCGTGAAATGGCTGATAGGGTTGGAGTGGAATGGGGGAGCATGCGCAATGGTTGACCTCCTGTTTTATGGTAGAAGGGAAAATATGGTGCGTTCTTATATATGCAGCTGAGACACAGTCCCCTCTGCCCCCTCCACCACGCTCCCTCTGCCGCCATTTCCTTTCCAGCAGTAACAGTTAAAATTGATCCCGCTTGTCAGGGAAGAGTTTCTACAGTAAATATAATTCATCATTCATTTTTTAAAGTCTTTAACATTACTGTTTTGAACATAAAAGAAATTATTTGAAGCTTTTAGTACATGTTATGGTTATTTTGAATGGGAACCAAACCTCAGTGGTGAAATCACTTGCTTTAGTACATTACTCATTCTTCCCTTCAGTTGAGGACAGTGAATGTTTCTCAGCTGTCCCAGTTCATGCATTTTGGCCAGCTGGGTTACGAAACATTTATATACACTTATGATTCTGTTTGTGAAAAATTATGGATAAATGGCCTCACCATGAATTTGTACTTTCGATATGAAGTTGTATTCATTCCAATGGTGTTCAGGAGGGAAAAATCTTTTTTGGCACAAAGTTAAAAGAAATTCTAATGAGTGAAATGTTATAATTTAATGCATCAAATAAGAGTGTCAGGTGATGTTAAGGGCCTTTATATATATACATATATACATAAAACACATAATAATATAATCTTTTAAGATAGTGCCATGTTGCTTGGCATTGCATCTATTGACACAGTGAATACAAGGACAAAAACAAGAAGCAAGGGATGACTGCAGCTAACTTTAAGTATGGTTTACAAAAAGATAGCATTCAGGACTGGGAATTGATCTGGCCATAGACAGAACTCTGGATAGCACCTGGGATTGGGTTTGGGCCTGGTCACTAGACTAGAAAGGCTTTAGATTTTCCATTCTGGCCTACAGTTCTGAGTCCCGACCCTGCCAATCAACAGCAGGGAGTGGGCTGGCAGCTCAATCAGCTTGAGGTTGTTGCTGTGGGTTTGTAATGGAGAGAGAGAGGATGCCTCAACGTGGAGGCACCCTCTGAAGAAGAGATCAGTATTTCTGTAATTTAAAATGATCTCAGCTGCCTGGCTATGCCATGGATCCTCCAAGGGATGACCAGCAGCAGGACTTGTGGCCTCCTAGTCCCTGCAACAACCAACAATGATTAGGTTAAAAAAATGCAAAATCCTTCAGTCAGAGCAGGAGTGTTCCTATGACTCGACGGGAGCTGTGATTGGCCCTCCCAAGCCACTTCCAGTGAAGTAGGTGACCTGACATTAATATCTTTGCTTGGGTGAGCTACCTGTGGAGAAATTCCTTTTGTTGGTAACTTGCATCAAGTATGTTGATGAGATCCGAGGACGATTCCATTGATTCTCTTGGTTTGGGTGTGTGCTGATATGTTGGCTGGTTTCTGAGCGGATGACTTTTTAAGTGTGTTAAAGCACTGTAGTAATAAATTTCTGTGTGGAAATCTAATCAACTTGTCTCCATTTGAGGGACCAAGGGGGGGGTGAACTCCTGCTCTCCCTCGCCCACATCAGTACTTCTCACTGAGGTTGTTCTCAGCTCACTTCAGCTGCCGGGTTTCCCAAGCCACCCACTGTAAAAACCTATAAAGCAGATGAAATAAGAGGTTGCCAGCCTCATTAACATATTTAAATTGCCAACCCTTGTCTTATCGCCAACCTGCCCACTTCCAGGCTTTAAGGAGGTGGGTTGGGGTCAGGGATCAGATTCTTTAATGTTTTCACCCCTCATCTGCTACTCGTTTTGTGCACTAAAATTTCTCCCAGCATGATCAAACGGCTAATGTACAGAACAGATTCCCTGGGAACATAGTGGAAGCAGTTAGCATTGTTTCATTCATATGCAAATTAAATATATTTTTTTCAGACAACAGCATTTTGAGTTATAGTAAATTGGTAGTTTGAGGCATGACATGTGATAACAGTAGCATACTTGGGAGGAGAAAATATGTCTTTGAACTGCCTTTGATTCCCAAAACTCTTCTCCACTGGGGGCTTTCCTTGTGCCACTTCAGCTTCTATTGCCAACTAAATGATAGGCCTCAATAAGGGAACAACTCTTCAGGATGATAGAAGGTGAACTAGATGAACATTGATCGTTTCATGTCTCGCAATCCTAATGTTTTTAAGGGGAAACAACACTGGAAGAGAAGGTACAAGGTTGGACACTTGCACATCTCTTTCCAAAGGCCTGGATGGCATGATGCCCCAATATCAAGAGTTGGCCTCTCCTGTTGCCAGCCTCCCCCTTCTGTTCTGAACCTCCTTTTCCTGAAATCATGAGCCCCACCATTGCTGTGGTTTCAATCAGTGTGCCTCTCAAAACAAGAGTGCAAGAAAATGTGAAATGAAAATGCTCATGGAATAAAAGGGAAAGTCACAATGTGGATACAAAATTGGCTGAAAAATAGGAAGCAGACTGTAATGGTCAACGAATATTTTTGAGGTTGGAGGAAGGTTTGTAGTGGAGTTCCCCAGGGATCAGCATTGCAACCCTTGCTTTTCCTGATATATATTAATGATCTAGATCTTGGCGTGCAGGGGACAATTTCAAAGTTTGCAGATGATATGAAGCTTGGGAATGTTCTAAACTGTGAGGACAGCGTAGAACGTCAAAAGGATATAGATAAGTTGGTGGAGTGGGCAAACAGGCAGCAGATGAAGTTCAATGTGGAGAAATTTGAGGTGATGCATGTTGGTAGGAAGAACATGGACAGGCAATATAAAATAAGGGGTGAAATTTTGAAGGGGGTGCAGGCGCAGAAAGACCTGGGTATTTATGTGCATGGATCATTGAAGGTGGCAGGACAGGTGGAGAGAGCAGTTAATAAAGCATATAGTATCCTGGGCTTTATTAATAGGAGCATAGAGTACAAGAGCAAGGAGGTTATGCTGAATTTATATAAGATACTTGTTAGACCTCAGCTGGAGTGTTGAGTATGGTTCTGGGAGCCACACTATAGGAAGGATGTGAACACGTTGGAGAGAGTGAAGAAGAGGTTAACAAGAATGCTTCCAGAGATGAGAAACTTCAGCTATTCTCCTTAGAGAGAAGAAGGCTAAGAGGAGATTTGATTGAGATGTTCAAAATCAAAATTAGGGGGCTGGACTGAGTAGATGGGGAGAAGCTGTTCCCGCTTGTAAAAGGATCAAGAACGAGAGGGCATAGATTTAAAGTGATTTGCAAAAGAAGCAAATGAGACGTGTGAAAAACTTTTTCACACAATGAGTGGTTCAGGTCAGAATGCACTGCCTGGAAGTGTGGTGGAGGCAGGTTCAATCGAGGCATTCATGAGGGCATTAGATGATTATTTGAATAGAAACAATGAGCAGGGGAAAAGACAGGGCAATGGCACTAGGTCATAATGCTCATTTGGAGAGCCGGTGCAGACATGGTGGACCATGATTCTGTGATGTAGCATACAAGCAGATTATGATGGAATCTTTACAGGCCCTACGTACCATTAGTGAAAGAATTCCTGTGCTTTTGAAAGTTGTGGTACTTGTGATGATATGTTGCTTTGTCATAGAGACAGAAACCCCTAAAGACAAGGAAACATTCTATGCCATTATGCAGCTGGTTGAGGTGAAAATGTAGCTCATGCCACACCAGTACATTATAAATATCAGCAAACTGACAAATTTTTTAGTGTTGAACTTTATTCTGACAGTTGATACTGTGATGACCTTTTCCATCGCCTTTTGCCATGGAGTGATTACAGAATGCCTTTTGGGGAGGGGATCTTTCATTGCCAAAATAGCAATGGAATGATCTTCTTCAACATGACTTTTGGGACTCAGAGGACAGAGCTGTCCTACCTGCTCCCTGCATCCTTGCCATCTCCTTTGTAATCGTGTAGCGTGCAACAAAAAATACTATGGATCTCCTCCCACCACCCCACCACCACCACCACCACCCCTACCAGCCCCCTCCCTCTGCCACAGGTAGGTTAGATGCCTCTTTAATCAGCTGCTTCTGCACTTATAACATCCTACCCAGGCTAGCCTGCTCCAGTCTCCATGCTCTTGGCATATTGCTCAATCAACACTGGAACACAACATCATTATGTTCATGAAGGGATCTCTGTAAATTGCAAGAGGTCTGCCATGCACTAGTAATGTAAAATGCATCAATACACTTCTCTGTGTGCTAATACTGCACCACCACTGGAAGTTGGCAGAGAGCAAAGAGCTTTTTTTAATAAGTTTTTATTTCCTCTTTTGCACTTCTCCCCTCTTTTCCTGAAGGCAGGAACACTGAGGGAGCCTGAATACTGAAGGTCAGCAGGCTGTTGATTATGGGGTCATTGCAACTGAGCTCATTCCAGTCCTACTTGACTTCAACACACACACAGAAGAAGTTTGGCTGCTTTTTCCCTCTCTAATCTGGAGATACTGAGGCTAAATATAGTATATATTTATATTCATATATTTAAAGTCATCACTAAGACAATGAGGAGAGTTTAGGAGAGATTTCTGTGCACAGAGGATTGTTGGAGACTGGAATACACAAGAGAATGGTTGAGGCAAACCCATTGGATGGGATTTCCTTCCCATTGCACTATGTGCAGCAGCGGGCATGGAAAATGCTCTTCTACCTGTCAACCGCAATCGCACCGTATTGTCTGTGTCTTGCTGCATTAATTATGCATGCACAGGAAACATACTGGATTGCGAGCAGCCGGCCTCTGATTCGCCTGCCCCACCATGAGCTCGCTGCTTCCTCACTCCAGGTGCCATATTTAAATGATGCCCATGCACAACTTTGTGAATATCTGTGGCCCAAGACTGCCACAGATGAGAGAGACGGCCCCAAAAAGGGAAAAAGACAGCTGCGTCCAAATTCAGTGACACCCCCTTGAAACATCTGCTAGCCACCGTCGAGGCCTGCCGCAATGTCCTCTACTCTTGTGATGGGCACAGGAGGTCCACCAACCTCACCATGTCAGCTTGGGAGGCAGTGGAAGCAACAGTCAGTGCCAACGCAGCACTGAAGAGGTCAGCCACCCAGTGCAGAAAGAAAATGAATGATCTCATACATACTGCCAGGGTATCTCATCACTCAACTCACACATTCACCAGCCCATCACACACTCACTGGCATCTCATGCCAGCTGAAAGGGCATCATCACTCACCCTCACACACACCCTCACATCTCCCTCTGGCCTCACCTCCTCTGCAGTTCAAGCCCTCATCCTGTCCATGGCTGTACTCACCACCCACACATGGCAGCATGCCCTGGCATGCGTCCTGCTCACATTCCCCATCCACAGGACAAGCTCGCACACAATCAAAGGGAGAGGTCTCAGACTGGGTTTGGAATGCTGAAATCAAGGTCTTCACTTCCTATAAGAATGAAGCCATCGAACTGGCCAGAGAGGTTGTGGACTGTGCCTGTGCCAATGATGAGGTGGGTGGCGCACACCCAAGTGAGGATCCTGCTCCAGCTCATCCCTCAGACAAACACACTGTGAGTGTATTGTCCTGTTTTGGAGACATCTGCCATGTACTAATTGTCTCTCCTTTCTTTCATAGGAACCACAGGAAAGCGCCCAAGGGCATCCACAAGCCAAGCCCTCAGCTCCAGCTCCGATGACATCCCAGATGAGGAACCAGAGGAGAAAACCATAGAAGACCCATCACAGCGCTCACCCATACCCTCCAACACACACCTCAGTGGGACCTAGTTCTAGAGCAGGCTCAGGATCACAATCTGGTGAACATAGCACTGAATCTGGTCCACAGCAGGCGGAGGCAGGGACATCAAGGTCACTGGCACTTGGAAGACTGTAAGAGGCCAGGATTCTGCTGAGTCTGAGTCAGATGACGAGCTTCCAGATTCGGCCCTGAATCAGTTGCTGGAGCTGCAGTGACAATCACGGGAACATCAGAAAAGGTTGTCAGCGGCACTTTTTAGATTGCAATGGATGATGGAGGAGTCCGTTCACGTTCAGACTGAGGGAATAGTGCCAGCATGCCAACATACCAATGTCAACACTGGCAGGATGGCAGCCGCTATGGAGACCTTAGTCCAGAACATTGGTCCTGCACTGGTATCCATCAGTGGCTACATGAGTGTGGGGCAGGGCAGCTCTATCTCTCTCCAGTTGCCCCTTCTCTTCAAGGAGTCAGCCAAGGGCCCTCAAGCACCCAGAGGGAGGAGAACCAACAGCTGTACACCCCAGGGCCACCCACTCAGGTGACTCCAGGACTGTCCTGCTGATCCCAATCCCCACTTTCTGTGACCCTCATGACCTCCAAGTCCACAGGCAGTGGTACACCCAAAGCAGGTTGGGGCCTCCAGTTCTTGGCCCTCCAGGGGATGCCCGCCAGTCATCACAGACAACAAGGCACAGCAGTCAGCAGGCTGCCTCCATCCCCACTGTGGATGTCAGGGAAGCACCAAGGAGTAGCGGCAGAGTTCGGAAAGTTAGAAAACCTTAGGAGCGCAATGGTGGTGTGGGTGTTCGCAGCATGTATATAATATTCACAAATCTAAATAGAATCTCACCCATTTCACATCTCCTCTTGTATATGCCTCCTTTTTATGATGAGCTGTGTTGCTGTCAGGTGTGATATCATGGTTCCTTCCCCCACTTATCACAGATGTTGCTATGATGGGCCTCTCGTCTATGTAACGTGCTTCATATCACCAGGGTATGTGGCCCTTTTCCAGATCATTCTCGACATCAGTGATGCCTTGACCTTAATGTGAACCTCGTTCACATGCTTTGCAGGGTTATGTTTATTCTTGACTGTGTAAGATTGATACAGAGGTGTTCTCCTATCTTGTCTGCATTATTGAAAGGTGAAGGTGTAGTGTACAAGGGGAGAAGTGATTACACATGGAGAAGGGTCACATATCGTGTAACTCCATGTGATCTGTGTCTTTTGGCAGGATTTTCATGCTAAGAGCCCGTACTCAGAGCTCGTGTGCACTCCTGTCTGCCAACTGCATTTCCAACTTTCCAAGTGTACATCTGCTAAGCTGACCAATAAGTGGGAGCACCTTGCCACCTCAAAGTGCCGAAGCTCTGCCCCCCTTAGCCATGTTATTGCCCTGATTCTTGAACCTACAACCTTGAGCATTTCTCAACCTGTAATTGTCTGGATTGTGGCCACAAGGCTCTTGTCACAATGTTGGGAAGCAGCGCTGTGCATCCCTTCACCTAAACACATGCCGAGATGAGTGATGCTAATTGAAAATGATGATTTTTGGTGGTCAGTAGAGCCTTTGAGCATGCTTTGGAAGCGCACATCGTAGCTTTATACAATGGTGAGGCGAGCAATGGATAGGAGCAAGGATATACTGAAGCTGAAGCCTGCTGTTTATTAGCAATGACTTGTCACCTTGAGGGCCTCATTGTGTGTGAGAAATTTGGAGTTTGCAAAGGCCAGAGCTGGCCATGAGGGCACAATATGTGTTTTAAAGAGGAGGCATTTTAATGTCTGCTATGCAAGTGGTTGAACATCATCATCTTCAGGTGGTCCACATGCACAGTAACATGAGGATAAAAGCAGGCCAACATTCCTAACTGAGAGTGCCGGAAGTGAATGTGATAGAGAAGATGGTGACAGAGGGTTGAGTCATCTCTGACTAGGTGCACACCTGCAGAACGTCCTCGGCTGCCTGGAGATAGTGGGTGTATTGGCTATAATATTTCAAAATTCCCTGGGTTCTGGAAAGGTTCCAGCAGATTGGAAAAATGCTAATATAATGCCCTTATTCAAAAAGGGGGGAAAACAGAAAGTAGGAAATTATAGACCAGTTAGTTTGATGTCTGTCATTGGGAAATTGTTGGAATCCGTTATTAAGGAAGTAGTAATGTAGCATTTGGAAAGTCAAAATGCAATCCATCAGAGTCAGCATGGTTTTATGAAGAGTAAATTGTGTTTGACTAATTTGCTAGAATTCTTTGAAGATGTGACAAGCAAAGTGGATAATGGGGATCCTGTAGATGTAGTATATCTGGATTTCCAGAAGGTCTTTGATAAGTTGCCGCACAAAAGATAAGATCACACGGAATTAGGGGTAATATATCAGCTTGGATAGAGGATTGGCTAAGCAACAGAAAGCAGAGAGTTGGGATAAATGGGTCTTTTTCTGGATGGCAAGCTGTATCTAGTGGGGTGCCACATGGTTCGGTCCTTGGGCACCAACTATTTACAATCTATATTAATGACTTGGATTCAGAGATAGAAGATGCTATAGCTAAATTTGCAGATGACACCAAAATAGGTGGGAAAGTAAGGTGCAATAAAGAAATAAGAAACTTACAAATAGATACGGACAGGTTTGGTGAACGGGCCAAAATTTGGCAGATGGAGTTTAACGTGGATAAGTGTGAGGTTATCCATTTTGGTCAGAAGAATAAAAAGGTGACATATTATTTAAATGGAGAGAAACTTCAGAATGCTTCAGTGTAGAGGGATCTGGGTGTCCTCGTGCATGGATCGCTGAAAGCTAGTATGCAGGTACAACAGGTAATAAGGAAGGCAAATGGACTTTTGGCATTTATTGCTAAAGGAATAGAGTATAAATATAGGGGAGTGTTGCAACTGTACAAGGCATTGGTGACACCGCACCTGGAGTACTGTGCACAGTTTGGTCCCCTTACTTGAGGAAGGATATAGTTGCATTGGAGGCGATTCAAAGGAGGTTCACTAGATTGATTCCAGAGATGTGGGGCTTGTCTAATGAGGAGAGATTGAACAGTTTAGGTCTATACTCGCTGGAGTTTAGAAGGATGAGAGGATATCTAATTGAGGTAAATAAGATACTAAAGGGGATAGACAAAGTAGACGTGGAGCAGATGTGGGGCATTCTAGAATGAGAGGCCATAGTTTTAGGCTAAGGGGTGGTAGATTTAAATCAGAGACGAGGAGGAATTACTTTTCTCAAAGGGTCGTGAAACTGTGCAATTCACAACCTCAGAGTGCAGTGGATGCCAGGACGCTGAATAAATTTAAGGAGGAGATAGACAGGTTTTTACTTAGTAACGGGTTGAAAGGTTATGGGGAGAGGGAAGGAAATTGGAGTTGAGGCCGAAATGAGATCAGCCATGATCATATTGAATGGCGGGGCAGGCTCGAGGGGCTGAATTGCCTACTCCTGCTCCTAGTTCTTATATGCTGTGCAATGCAAGGTAGGCAAACGAACCTCAAAGTCACAAGTGCAGTGCAGGTTGTTGAAAACCAGTTCAAAATATGTTGCTAGGTGCCCGTCGCTTATATACCCTTGTGAAACACGTTGTTCTAATTGCACGCCAGTGTGCCCTGATGATCAAACGTGGGGGAATGATTCTGGCGAGGAGTCCTTATAATAAGATGCAAATAAATTGAAATGATGTTCCTGATGAACCACGACAGGAAACACAGCTCGCCATTGAAGGCTGCAGTGCACAATCGCAAACTGGTTTTACGATGCCGTAAAACTGATTTTTTGCCTTCTCGCTATATTTTCCGCTCCTGCCTGCCACGGCGTTTGACACGACCGGAAGCATAAAATCCCAGCCCTGGGAAAGTTGAGTAAATATTTGAAGCAGAGGAGGATATAGGGCAATGGGGGAGAATCCAGAGCAGTAGGATTTGTTTTTGGATTTCTCAAGTAGAATGCAATGGGCTAAATAGCCGCCTTCTATAATATAAACTTTGATGGTTATATGTTAATGGACCCCATGGTGATGCAGCTGATATTTGCCAACTCTGCGGAGATCAGGAATAAAACCTGAATGCTTGCATTACTTACTGAGTCATTACTTAAGCATTTCATAAGAACATAAGAAATAGGGAATGGTGTAGACCATTCGACCCCACGAGCCTGTTCTGTCATTCAATAAGATCATGGCTGATCTTGTGTTTCGATTTCCACACCTAACCCTAATAACCATTGCCTAACAAGAATCTATCTACCTCTGCCTTAAAAATATTCAATGACCTGGCCTCCATCACCTTCTCAGGTAGAAAGTTCCAAAGTCGCACAATCCTCAAGAGAAAAAAATTCTCCTCATTTCTGTCCTAAAAGGGCGACCCCTAATTTTAAACCAGTTCAAAACATGTTTTCTTTCATTTGTGGAATCCTAGTATACAGTCAAACCCCGTAATGTGGACATTGTTAGAAGGAATAAAATAAAGGAAAATGGACAGATTTTTGATCATGCAACATGTAAAAAGGTATAGGCTGAAGCAAAAAGGAAGATAGAAATTTTCCCTGCAGAACCTGAAAATGGATTTAGACATGCTGGATGTATTGAATTGTTAGCCTAGTAACTAACTAGTGCTGCTCCCACTTTACAGGCAAAAAATTGAGTGCCCACGTGTCCAATATGGTGAGCGGCATGTACAAGCAGATACCATACCAGAAATGGGCCGCCCACATATTGGTAAAGGCTGAAGTAGAGGCCTGGATTTTACAGAGGGGTTGGGGGGTGGCATGGGTGCATAATGCTCACTACCCCCCGACCCCTGGAAACGAAAGCCGGTTCCAAACTGATCGACTTTAAATAAGGCCTCCCCACAGCGATACCACACTTCCTGTCTTATCAACAAAGTTGTTTAAAAATGGCCTTCCCATTCTCACCCAAATGCCACTGCCCAGCGTTTTATGGCAGTGAGGCAGATTGAGGCCACTTAAGGCCCTCTATAGGCCTAAGACCGGTGGGCTCATGGGTGCCATGCCCACGCTCCATATTATAGGGACAGGATCACGGATGGGCAGGAAAGTGGTGGGATTGCCACCCAACATATTTTACATGCTCCCCCCACCAAAATTACACTCAGCAGGGGGGCCATGAAATCCAACCCAAAATGTGCAGGGCCTGTGCTTGAATTAAGCTTTAGGCTCTTTGGATATCCAAGTCGAAGGCTTAACACCTGCTTCATGGCTGCTTCTCAAAATTAGGCTGCCCTGAACATAGACTGCTCCAGGCCAGCTGATTTCAGGACAATTCAGTTACACACAGCCCGACAAGTGGTCCTTAAAGGGACTAGCAGCACAGAAGGAAAGAACAGTTTGGACCAGTACTCTTATTTCCCAGTTTTACTGGTGTTCCATTTTAAGGTACATAAGACCATTTCAGACCAGTATTCTTATTTCCCCAGTTTTTACTGTTTTTTTCCTTCTGGGAGAGGCTGCCACCAAAAAGGTAAGTTTGTTTAAAAAAAAACATATTGACCTGAATATGGAGCAAGGACTGGAATGTTCCTCTTAACTGCAACTCAGTAACCTGCTTTGGTCCTTTCCTGATAATGGCCAGTAACAAAAAGGTTCAAAATCGACATTCACTTCCCAGAAGGGCAGCCTGAGAATGTGAAACAGGCATCTGCAAAATACCTGTCCAATTTAAATGAGTCCTGAAGCTCAGTTTTGGCTGTGCCTTGACCCACCTGTTCCAGGCCGACATTAGCCATTTATTCCTTCTGTAAGGCATTACAAGCAATATTAAAATTTTGAACATGCTCAGTTTGTAACTTGCCCATTCATTGTAGGATAAATTAACTAGAAATATGATTTATTTCCTGATAGTTTCATAGTCAGGTTCAAAACTGATTGATTGTAACCCTGCTGTCTAAAATACTGGAAAATATTAAAGAAGTAATTTGCTTTGATTATGTTTAAAAATGTGAAAAAAAATTTAAAGCTTTCTCCCTAAGATCAGACCACATTGGTCTGTGTATTACACATTGTAGATGAGGGTGTGGGAGGCTATGGGGACCAGGCGGTTAGCTGGATATGAAACCGAGCTGGGAGATATCTTCATTTTAACTTCTGTCCTTCTATTAAACTATGGTTTGCTGCCTTTGTGATCACTCAAAGTATGTGGTCATAAGTAAAATTTTATCTTTCTGTAACGATCTGGTTACATTAAAGCTAATAGAATATTTAACTGCATAGCCATAAACAATTGATTACAAGTTAGAGGAAGTCATGATCAAATCATATTATATAGGATTACATAGGATATACAGGACAGAAACAGGCCATTCAGCCCAAGCAGTCCATGCTATTGTTTATGCTCCACTTGAGCCTCTTCCATCTTTTCCCATCTAAATCTACCATTGTAACAATCTATTTCCTACTCCCTCAAATGCTTGGCTAAGTTCCCCTTAAATGCATCTATTTTATTCACTTCAACCGCTCCCCGTGGTTGTGAGTTTCGCAATCTTATCACTCTTTGGGTATGAACGTTTCTCCTGAATTCCCTATTGGATTTTTTTGGTGACTATCTTATATTGATAGCCTCTGGTTACGCTCTTTCTTACAAGAGGATATATTCTTTCTCTATCCATTCTATAACACCTCTCTTCATTTTGAAGATCTCTATTAGGTCACCCCACAGCCTTCTTTTTTCAACAGAATAGAGTCCTAACCTGTCAATCCTTTCCTGAAATCACAGGGTCTCATTGGACTACACCATGAATACATGCAAGTTCCTGTCCCACCATCCTGACTTAGAACTATATCGCCCTCCCTTCACTGTCACTGGGTCAAAATCCTGGAACTCTCTTCTTAATAGCTCTATGGGTGTTCCTACAATACAAGGCTCACCATCACAGTCTCAAGGGGAATTAGGGATGGGCAATAAATGCTGGTCTAGCCAGTGACATCCACACCCCATGAACAAATATAAAAAATAAAAAGATGTCAAGTAATGGTTACCAAGAAACAGGAGAGACATTCAACTTGAAGAAGTCCAAGAAGCCTTTATCTTACAGATCTGAGTTAAGAAGAAAGATGGGGGAAACTTTTCAGCCTCAAAAGAATGTATCTAGGAGGTAAATCTTTTAGTTGTATAAAATATAGTAAATGGTATGGAAAAAATAAATCCAAAAATTGAAAATTGTGAGAATAGGACAAATGCCCATTGGTTCAAATCAGTGAAATGCAAACTTAGAAATAATATTCGAAGGTTCTCTATATAAGAAGTGAAAAACTAATGAAATAAACTTGTGACTGAATGAATAGATATAAAGCTCATGGATCATTTAGCAATCATTTAGATGCTGCACTGAGAAGTGTGGGGGCAGGCGAGTTGGGGGAAACTTCATTCAAGATGAATGAAGTAAGATGGGCCTTAAGCTTTTGAGTAGGAACTATTTAAAAATCTTCAGTCTTGGATGTGATCACTGAAAATTTATAGACAGGAATGAGTTCACCTCAAATAATATTATCTTTTGTGGTGATAGCTCCTGTTGTTTCGATCTTACAGCCACTCTGTATGCAGCTCGGTAATGTATGCGCTCCTTATGGAATCAGGCCTACCCCAGTACAGTAATTTGATTAGTGCTTTCACTCATCCCTTCAACCACCAGGAAATCATCACTCTGAGATAAGCACATGCTTTTGTCTTAAGCTGCCACCACTCTTAAGATTTCCACCACTTAACAATAGTGATTAACTTTTTTCAAGAGTTTTATTACTGATCATAAATCTTCTGACACATAAACCTGCCTTCAGATTCAGAGCAGCTGGCAATAGCAATAACACTTCAGGCAGGAGAAGTGTAGCTTGGAAAATTCATGGGATGTTTCCACCCCCTGAAGGATCCTGTCAGTCCACAACAACTGTTCTGTCATGAGCAGAACCCAGCTTTCTTTTCCTCTTTAAAGTGACTTGATTACATCTTTTTTTCCCAAGGATTCTCACCATCATGTACTCTCTTTCAGGCCTGAGGGCAGGCTGGTCCTCATTGAAGATATCCCCATAATGGGTGTTAATCTCTCCTGATGAATAGCCAGCAAAAAGTGTAAATTAAATCATTTAAAGCAACAATATTTTTTGCTCCTTCTCTCACCAAGAAAACAAATAAAGTAAATTTTCCCTTCTCTCCAAATTAACACAACTGAGAACTAATAAAATCTGCAAAACTGAGGGGCTATGAATTCAAATGATGAGTAGCCCTAACAAATGTATCCTGAACTTATTGGTTATCATGGGGCAAAAATGTTTTACTTTTGTTTGGATGCAAAGTGAGTTGGGGCAGTCTTTGTACTTTGTATTTTGCACCAGTGTTAAGGGGCAAACTTCATTTGTGATGCTAGGCAAGTCTCCCTTTCTTGTTGTAGTGTGTGGGACACAGTTGGTCATTTCCTGTCTAGCCAACACAGCATGACTCAACTGGATTGAAGCATGGAGGAGCATTCCCTGCATGTGCCCAAAATCTTCCTGAGCATGCATGATCATGATGATACTAACATAAATGGGCTGATTGAAGGGAATCAATGACAAATCAGGGACAGTGATGGTGTCAGTGAAAGTGGGAAGTAGTTTGTGAATGTGGTGGTGGGGGGGATTGTTGTGATACCATGGGTGGTATCCAATCGCGGGATGTTGATCAAATTTGAGGGAGAGAAATAGGTGGCCTGAGAGGGAGGACTCCTGTTCTTCTTGGTCCGCATGTCGTGCTGGAAAGGTCCTTACTTCTTCCATGAATCTGCCCTTGCCTCCCTTTAGCTGCTAGTTTTCCTGAAGGAAGAAGCACATTTAAAATGGTACTAAAATATGAGGCATGCAGCCTCATTAAAATATTTAAATCAGCAACCCAATTTCTGACAGTTGGCTGGTTGCCCACCAATCTATCCGCCTCCACTAAAATCTAAAGTGGATGGATAAGAGTCAGGTTGAGTTTGGGTTTGAGTTGAAAGGTGTTTTACATCTCACCCAATCCAAATGCATCTAATTTTAGGGTTAGAATTCCCCTTTTGCTTTACTAAGAATAATGGCAACACTTTGGGAAATGCATCCATCAGTTATCAAGATTGGATTAACTGGGTTATTTATACTTGGTGGAGTAGGGAGAGGGAAGATGAAGGTCAAGCAGTGATCAGAATTGGAAGAAAATAAAATTGTACATAATATGCAGAATGCACAAGAGGATTTGGAGCTGGCCAGGGTTTAAGTACAATGAGTACAAACACTTAAGAGACTGGGTATCAGAGTAAACAGGAATAAATCTGCTGCTTTACCCCTTCCAAATGGCACTGAAGCAGTAGCATTATAATTTCTGCTAAGGGTATGAAAGACATTTGTCAGTCCACTTATTCTTCATTTTTGCAAATCTTATTCCTTTCTCTTTTCAGAAATATTTAGCAGATTTTTCAATGAAATTTAACTGCAATGCATGGTTTGTCTTGAATGGTGCACATTGAGCTATTGATAAAGCACAAGCAGGGAATGGATTCATTATGGAATTGCATCGCCTGCATAATTGCTAAATCAGTCCAGCAATTACCTAGAATGTAAATTGTAGCGATAATCCTTTATAATAATAGTCCCTAAAACATCTTAATACATATTACATAGGATCTAATAACATCTTAATTGGATATTTGAACAAATCCTTTGGATTGCATGAGACAAACTATCAATTCCTTTGGATTGTTTCCACTGTTTATTGAAGGGTATACAAGATGCTACCATGCTACAGGGTAACTTCAAAGTCCTATGTGATAGAGGATAATGAAAAATATGTGAAAACAAATGATAAAATGTTAGACCAGTCAGCAGGTCCAACAAGTTATTGGTTTAGATATGGAACCTTCATCAGAACTGGAAGATAGTGCAGACAAGCAGCATATAAAAAGGAACAGAACAAGGAGAAGGGATAAACAGACAAAGGAAAAGAAATTGAATGACTGTAATGTGCTACAGCTAAAACAGGAGTTCTCAGAATCATATAGTACAGATGGAGTCCATTCAGCCCATCATGTCTCTACTGGTGTTTCGAAAGAGCTATCCAATTTAGTCTCCCTCCCATGTTTTTTCCCCATAGTTGTGCACATTTTTCCTTTTTTGGCATATATCAAATTCTCTTTTGAAAGTTACTACTGAATTTGCTTCCACAACCCTTTCAAGCATTGCATTCAAGATCATAGCAACCTGCTGCATAGAAGAAATCTGCCTCTCTGGTTCTTCTGTCATTTATCTTAAACCTATGTCCTTTGGCTACTGACCCTTCTGCCAGTGGAAACAGTTTTTCTTTATATACAATATCAAAACCTCTTAACTGTTTCTTCACCTCCCTGGCCCCTCACACCCCATTGTCCCCACTCCAAACCTGGAATTGGGACACATCCATTCTACATTGCCAGCAATTCCTGCCAGAGAGAAAATGGAAGCTGTGGTTAAGGGCTGAAGTCTTTACACCTAATATTAAGGTAAGAGAGCTGCAAAGTGTCAAGTAGAAAGGTAACTTGGGTGATATGAATTATGAAAGGAGAAGGCATGAGTGAAGCATGAACACCGGCATAGAGCTGTTGGCTGGTTTCTGTGCTGTAAATATCATGTAGTAGTATGTACTGTTCCTTGAGATTGCATTCAGCTTCATTTGAAAACTGTGGAGCGCCAAAGATGCACAGGTCAAGTTGGAGACAGAGGACTGAACAGAGAATCAACTGAAGCTGGATTAATAAGGATTCAAATTAGTTGCAATTAATTTAGAATGCATTTGAGGATTACTTTTAAAAAAAAAGCATTATATTTCTATTAACAACGTTAACCAGGGTTGTTTTACAACTTTATTTCTCAGAGAGAGAGAGGGCAGCTTTGTAATTTTTTTGATGCAGAAAAAATTTCTATTTGCAGAAACCCTGTAGATGAAATATTTTTAAAAATTCTTCATTAGCTTGCCAAATGTTCAATATACCATAGCTAAAGCAGACGATGGGCCATATTTTGTTACAGGGCACCTCAGAGCATCTACCATTCATTTGACTTGCTCCCGCACCCTCCAGCTCATAGAAAATTGAAACAAGTTTGCTGAAAATATGAACTGATAACAAAGCAGAGAAGGAAACAGGACTGCTGGGACATGAGTGATCAGGGCAGCCAATAATATATCTTCTTAACCAATAAGATTGAAAGATTGGGAAATAAACAGCATAATGACTGAGAAGTGGTTGAATTAATGGAAGGAGCTTCAATGTCAAATCAGATACAAAAGCAAAAATAAAGAGATGGATAAAAGATTGACAAGAGTGATAGAGGGAGCAAAGAAACAAAAGGAAAGTAAGAATTTATTTTAATTTACAACCTTGCATTTTTAAAACCTTCTAAAATAGTTCAGAACCTGAAGGAATAAGACTCCACACTTTCAACGTTAAATTTTTGGTGCCAGAGAGATTGATTGGCAATTCATTAGCAATTAATTGTCAATTGACAATTAATTGTCATGTCATTAAAAAGGTGCTTATATCTCTAGTAACAAGCCCTAAATATCTGTGTTGAGTTTAGTTTGTATTTACCCAACAATACAGCAGCTTCATGACATTCAATGCATTTCATTAACAGAAAGTAAATTGCCATTTTCATAAAGCTAAGGTGCAATTTTGAACGCAACATTTGGACATTTGCACTTAACTGTGCATCGACCATCACATGACCATAAAAAAACAGAGTAGCAATAGATCCATCATCATCTTGACATCAAAATCTGGTCCCCTATCTTGCAGTTGAATTTAATTGAAAAGTCATGTACTTCTGAAAAGAAAAAAGCAGTCAGACTAGCAAAAAGAAACTTTCTTTCTCCCTACAAATTCAATCCCAGATTCTGTCTAACAGCAGCACAACCCCTTTATACCAAATATGGTATTGTGTTCCTTGGTTTTGGCCTAAGTATTTGTTGTTCTATTTTACTATAAATAGGACCAGTCTAGTGAATGGTCATTTAGAGTAAATTTCTTTGCTTATTTCCAAAGAACAATCAAGGTTTCATGTAACCTTAGCAGGACTTTCTATGTAGATAATTCATACTGTTGGTCATGGCATTTGTAGAACTCTTCTGTTCAAAATCAAGCTTTTGTTTTGCTGTTCATTCTATCAGACAGTTGATATACATTAGGGATTGATAAGTGAATCACACCATTTAGATACTGCAGTGTGAGAAAAAAATCAGTTTTAAAAGGTTATGTTCACATGAAAGACCTGGGGCTGAATTTTACCTATGTCAGGTGGGCTAGGCAGAAGTGGGCACGGAGCCCATCACCGCCTATGATGGCTTTATGCCAGCAGTTTACGCAGGCAGGCCAATTAAGGCTCACCCAGCATAATACGTGGCCGGTAGCACTTACTACCTGTGTAGGCGGGGGGAGGAGGGAGAGTTGGGGTCTGTGCTCTTTCGCGTGCATGCACACGGAAAAGCGCAGCAATCTTCCTGAGGCACGGAGCTGACAATGACCTAAAAAATTATTTAAACATGTCCTCTCATGTGATAGTGTGACATGAGCTGGGACATGTTTGTGCCTTTTGCAAAATATATTTAATTATTTTATTAAACCTTCAGGAAACCTCATCCCTCCCATGGATGAGGCTTCCTGGAAAATGCAAAGGCTGCTTGGGCTCTCCACCTGCCCGCCAACCTTAAGGTCGAATAGGCAGCGTCGCTAATGAGCTAAGTTACTTTCTTAATGGCCTTAAGGGCCTTTGACAGTTTGGCAGGTGCGCATCCACTGAACGCAATATCGAAATGACGTGCAATGACGTTGGGACGCACGCCGACATCAGTGTTTCGGGTCCACGGCAATATTCTGGCCCTGGCTATGGACAAGTGTGGATTAATTTGGAAAGCTAAGCGTAAAGTTGTTACCAACTGCAAAATGAAGGATTTTCAATAGATTTTGGATGTCTAAATCTAGCATAAAATTGTACTTTATAAAATTGAATTATATTATTTCCTTCTTATCCATTTGCATAAACAACATGTTTTAAAGGGCACCATCATAACTGAAAAGGTAGAATAGCTATGTGCCATTTTGGCCTTGGTAATGCTACATGCAAGCCAGAAAATAATTTATTCTCTTGATTAACACAATTGTGTTTTTGGCAAGCAATAAAACATAGTTTGCCAAATGCTTTTCTATAAAAATAGTCATGGCCAAGAAATCTGAGCAATGGCATTAATCAGTGCAACACGGACATTGTGTTCAGAGCACATGCCTGACATAAACAACTGGCTCGTCTGAAATTGGCGCTTGTGATATGAATTTGAATATTATTGCCAAGCTGTCAGCATCGCTCATGCTGTTCATTAGAAGTCTTCGATTAGGAGACTGGGACATCAGTGACACCATTTAAAGGCACTTGTGGGCAGAACTGGTGGAGTAGGTCAATGCAGTTAACGTTGCACCTAGCAGCCTGGCTGCAATTATCTGATTAAAACTGTTAAGGTTAGTGAGCACAAAGGTTAAGGGTTATTGGGAAGCAGGGTTTTGAATGATCTCAGGTTTACAGAGGGTTGAACATGGGAGGTGGCTAGGAGTATGTTGGAATATTTAAATCTAGAGGAATAGGTGAGGGTTTCAGCAGTAGGTGGGCTGAGGCAGGGGTTGAACAATGTTAAGTAGGTGAAAATAGGCAATCTCAGTGACAGCGGAGATATGTGCTTTGAAGTGATGCTGCTTCCTTCCATCTTAAGGTCAAAAGTGGGGATGTTTGCTGATGATTGCACAATGTTCAGCACCATTCGCAATTCCTCAGATACTGAAGCAGCCCATGTCCAAATGCAACAAGACCAGGACAATATCCAAGCTTGGGCTGACAAGTGACAAGTCAAATTCACGCCACACAAGTGTCAGGTAATGACAATCTCCAACAAGAGAGAATGCAACCATCGCTCCTTGCTGTTCAGTTGCATTACAATTGTTGAATCCCCCATTATCAACATCCTGGGGGATACCATTGACCAGAGACTGAACTGGACTAGCTACATAAATACTATGGCTACTAGAGTAGGTCAGAGGCAAGAAATCATGCAACGAGTAACTCGCCTCTTGACTCCACAAAGCCTGTCCACCATCTACAAGGTGCAAGTCAGGAGTGTGATGGAATACTCCCCACTTGCCTGGATGAGTGCAGCTCCAACGACACTCAAGAAGCTTGACACTGTCTAGGACAAAGCAACCCACTTGATTGGCGCTACATCCACAAACATTCAATCCCTCCAGCACAGAGGCATAATAGCAGCAGTGTGTACATCTACAAGATGCACTGCAGGAATTCACCAAGTTTCCTTCACAGCACCTTCCAAACCCACAACCACTACCATCTAGAAAGACAAGGGCAGCAGATAGATGGGAACACCACCTGGAAGTTCCCTTCAAAGTCACTCATCACCCTGACTTGGAAATATATCCCGCTCCTTCACTGTTGCTGGGTCAAAATCCTGGAACTCCCTTCCTAATGACACTGTAGGTGTTCCTACACCACATGGACTGCAGAGGTTCAAGAAAGCAGCTTACCACCACCTTCGCAAGGGCAAATAGGGATGGGCAATAATTGCTGACTCAGCCAGAAAAGCCCACGTCCCGAGAATGAATTTAAAAAACCCATCTCGAGGTCAAATATGACACAAAGGGTGCAAAAGGTCTGGTTCAGCCTCAGACTGTTGCTAGGAAAAGAAATAGAATTAGTGGCTAGGGAAAGGAGTTTGTGGCTTGGTCTGAATGCAATTGCTTTGATCTTCCCAATATTTATTTGAAGGAAATTTGGTAGTTCAGAACTTGAGTATTGCTGAAAAAATGATCATGTTGAACTTTTCATCTTGCATTCATAAGGACACTCGCAAGAATACCAATATAAGGGGAAAATAACAATTTATGCTGTATGAGAAGAGAGTGCTGATTGGTTGGCAAGTGAACTCGGATTGATAGAGATGTTACCATGGAGAATGCAACAATTGATGGCTGCTAACAGTTAACTGCCAAGGCAGCTTGACCCTGATTGGTCAAGGCATTCCCCTCAGGAATGAGTCAGCGAATGGCTATCACTTATTTTGTTCTTGTGTACATGTTCTTTTTGTCTGCAAATAATAGGGCACTGTGTACTAATACATGTAGCTTCCATTACACTTAAATACACCACACCGTGAGCCCAACTGACAATCTTAAATTGGTTGTCAGTGCAATTCTTAGCACCCTGAGGATTATTTAACAAATGTTGTCCAATTGTGGATTGGACGTTGTGTTTTGAGATTTGCAAGCATGAGCTGATTGGGTGTGGTCTGTAACTTACCCGTTGCAAACAGTGGCTGGGACATGCTTGCAATGGCCTTCTATATTGTCTATGGCAACCACAGTATATAGATCAAATTTTAAATATTGATACAATATAAATATGAACGGCTGGCAAATCAACATTTTTGTAGCAAGGACGAAGCACACAAATCAAAAAGATAAACACAATAATCTACAATGACCTTGTGCAGAAAGAAAACATTATACTGATTAATCTTTGGAGCTTGGTTAAAACATTAAAAAATCAATTTAGAAAATTAAAATCCATAGCAGGCAGTGTCTTGCTTCTTTGATTTTTGTTTCATCAGATTCTTCCCAGTCTCTCCTGCTTTAGTGTTTATCCTGTGCAAACCTCAAGCACTTCTTGTCCTTTGTTTCTTCTCTTTGCAATTTGAAGTATGATGAAGGAACTCCATGGGCAGGATCTTTCCCTTGTCTTGCGGAATCAGTGCTCGGGAAGCTGACTGCCGCTTGCGATCGGGCCCAGAAGGCAATTTCATACTGCCGGGCCAATTAAGGGTGAGCACTGCCTGTGCGGATGGGGGGAGGAGTGTGAGCCTGGCAAGTGTGACCTTCGCACATGTGCGCGGGTTCAAGCTACATAATCTCCCGAAGGTAGAGAGCTGCCTCAGGAACATGAACTGAAATACATTAAAAAATAATGGAAATAGGTGGGAAAAGAAAAATCTGTAACATTATTGGGAAAAGGAGTTTCAGAAAGGGGGTGGGGATGGAGGAGAGAGTTCATGATCTAAAACTGTTGAACTCAATATTCAGTCCAGAAGGCTGTAAAGTGCCTAGTCAGAAGATGAGGTGCTGTTCCTCCACTTTGCGTTGAGCTTGACTGGAACATTGCAGCAGGCCAAGGATGGACATATACCACATATACCACATAACTTTCCTTGTTCCAGTCCTACTCCGGCCCCCTCCCACAACTCTTTCTCCAATACATCAATAATTGCTTCGGTGCTGCTTCATTCTCTTGTCTGGACCTGGAAAAATGTATTAATCTTGCTTCCAATTTCCACCCCTCCATCATTTTCACATGGTCCATCTCTGACACTTCCCTTCCCTTCTCAATTTCTCTCAATCTCAATTTCTGTCTCAATTTCTGGTGATAGACTGTCCACCAATATTCAATATAAGCCTACTGACTCCCACAACTACCTCGGCTACAGCTCCTCACACCCTGCTTCCTGTAAGGACTCCATCCCATTCTCTCAGTTCCTTCGCCTCTGTCGCATCTGTTCTGATGATGCCACTTTCAAAAACAGTTCGTCTGACATGTCTTCCTTCTACCTTAACTGAGGTTTTCCACCCACGGTTGTTGACAGGGACCTCAACCGTGTCCAACCCATCTCCTGTGCATCTGCCCTCACACCTTCGTCTCCCTCTCAGAAACATGATAGGGCTCCCCCTTGTCCTCACTTATCACCCCACCAGCCTCCGCATTCAAAGGATCATCCTCCGCCATTTCCACCAACTCCAGCATGATGCCACCACCAAACACATCTTCCCTTCACTCCCCCTGGCAGCATTTCACAGGGATCGTTCCCTCCGGGACACCCTGGTCCACTCCTCCAACACTCCCTACACCTCAACCCCCTCACATGGCACCTTCCCATGCAACCACAGAAGGTGCAACACCTTCCCCTTTACTTCCCCTCTCCTCACTGTCCAAGGGCCCAAACACTCCTTTCACATGAAGCAGCATTTCACTTGCACTTCCCTCAATTTAGTCTACTGCATTCGTTGCTCCCAATGCGGTTTCCTCTTCATTGGAGAGACCAAGCACAGACTGGGTGACCGCTTTGCAGAACACCTTCGGTCTGTTCGCAAGCATTACCCAGACCTCCCTGTCGCTTGCCATTTCAATACTCCACCCTGCTCTCATGTCCACATGTCCATCCTTGGCCTGCTGCAATGTTCTGGTCAAGCTCAACGCAAGCTGGAGGAACAGCACCTCATCTTCCGACTAGGCACTTTACAGTCTTCTGGACTGAGTATTGAATTCAACAATTTTAGATCATGAACTCTCTCCTCCATCTCCACCCCCTTTCCGAAACCCCTTTTTTCCAATAATGTATATAAATTTTTCTTTTCCCACCTATTTCCATTATTTTTTAATGTATTTCCATCCATTGTTTTATCTCTACCTTTTAGCCTATTTCGATCCCTTCCCCCCACCCCACCCCCACTAGGGCTATCTGTACCTTGTTCATCCTGCTTTCTACCCTTAATGTCACCTATTAGCACATTCCTTAGATAATATCACCACCTTCAATACCTCTTTGTCCTTTTATCTATGATACCTTTTGGCAATCTCCACCTATCAATGGCCCTCTATCCAGCTCTATTTGTCCCAACCCCCCTTAAACCAGCTTATATTTCACCTGTCTTCTATTTTTCCTTAGTTCTGTTGAAGAGTCTTACGGACTCGAAACCTTAACTGTGTTCCTCTCCACAGATGCTGTCAGACCTGCTGAGTTTTCCAGGTATTTTTATTTTTGTTTTGAAATATTATGAGTGCACAATGATGTCAGGACGCACAATCGATGTCATCGCGTGTCATTTTATACTCGGTCAGGTAAGGTGCGCACCCACCCGCCAAACTAAAAATCCTGCCCGAAGAGTTGTTCATGTATTAGTTGGATGCTGTGAGGTGAATATGGCTTTTTGCTTTTGAATAGATGAGCTCAGTTGGACCAAAGAATCTTCCTTGTCTTTATCCATATTTTGATCTTATGGTATCCATTTTTCCTACTAGTACACCAGGCCAGTGTGTCAAGCTTGTGAACTGAACATAGCTGGATCCTTTTTTTTTTTATTTTGCTGTCTTTATTTTTGAGAGTAAAACAAAGGAAATTAAATAAATGTCACTGAATTTCATATTTACATTGCATCAGGGAAGCTGCCCAAACAAAATGCACTTCCATGTAGCATCAGTCAGAAATCAGACTGTTCTTGATAGCAGAGATTAATGTGTTGTATCTGCATTAAACTTGCTTTCATCTCTTAATGTGTTGGTGTATGAGAATGATGGAAATGGCTCCTTTAACTTTACTAGATCATTACAGGCCATTTCCTCCTGTTTTGTAAAGCAGCCACAATAGGAAAGCATAAAATAACACTTAGCATTTGGAAGTCCTGACCCACCAGGGCAAGGTCTGTGAGCTAATTTTGGAATAAATTAAAAGATATTTTCAATAAGTGTTGTGTTGAACCAACTGGACTCTCCTTCAAATTGGGGACATGGATGCAGCAGGAACAGCCAATGTGCACCCTATTTTTCAGTGAATGGTGTTGCTAATGTAGTCATACAACTCCATAGCAGTGTGACGTAAACTTCATTCACTACCAAGAATAAAAAGGTTGTAGTGTTTATTGTAGATTATGTACACCACAAAATTATATTTGTACACTATGCTCTGCCATGATTGCAATCTTCCCATAAAGGCTACAACTCTGAATACTGCAATTTATTTGGAATATACTTATGCTTTAGCAGTTGGGATCTTTAAATGACTTTTGAGACAGCAGGGAATAATTTACAATTTGGCATGTGTTTCCTGTATGCCTAAGTCATTTAGCTCCATATATTTTAATAGAATGTTGCATAGGATTCCTTGAGTCCGGCTATCAATACATCCCTGTGCTAATATGTCAATCCACTGGATAATTTAACAAGCAAACATTAAGTTAGGCCACAGCATTGTGTTTGAGATAAATTAGTTCTGAGTGTTATTCCCCAGGCAGCTGCTGTTAGGACCATGATATAACATTCTTTTGTTCCTGTATGTGAAGAGAGTGCTGACTGGTTGACAAGTGGCGTTGCCATGGGGAATGCACTACAGATGGTGACTGACAGTTAACTGCCCAGCATTGGCTGAAGTACAAACCAGGCAGCTTGACCCTGATTGGTCAAAGCATTGCCCTGAGGAGTGAGTCAGCGAATGGCTGTCACCGATTTTGTTTATCTGAAACAGGCGCAATGTGTGGACATGTTCTTTCTGTCTGCAAAGAACAGGGCCCTATGTATTAATATATGTAGTTTCTATTACATGCAAATGTGCCACACTGCAAATCTGACTGACAATCTTAAATTGGTTGTCAGCGTAATTCTTAGCACACTAAGGATTATTAAGCAGATGCTGTCCATTTGCAGAATCACACCTAATGTTGGACACTGTGTTTTGAGTTTTTCAAGCACGGGCTGGTTGGGTACGGTCTGTACCTTGCCCGTTGCAAACAGTGGCTTGGACATGCTGTTTGATGTGATATGCCAGTCTTTGGGGTGTACGGTCTACATACCTAGCATCACAGTGGCAGAATCAGACACAGTAAGCATGGATTTACAAAAGGGAAATCATGCTTGACAAATCTACTGGAATTTTTCAAGGATGTAACTAGTAGGGTTGATGAGGGGGAGCCAATGAATGTGGTTTATTTGGACTTTTAGAAGGCTTTCGACAAAGTCCCACATAAGAGATTAGCATGTAAAATTAAAGCGCATGGGATTGGGGGTAATGTATTGAGATAGAAAACTGGTTGGCAGACAGGAAACAAAGAGTTGGAATAAACAGTTATTTTTCCGAGTGGCAGGCAGTGGCTAGTGGGGTACCGCAGGGATCAGTGCTAGGATCCCAGTTGTTCACAATACATTTTAATGATTTAGATGAGGGAGCTAAATGTAATATCTCCAAATTTGCAGATGACACAAAGCTGGGAGGGTGAGCTGTGAGGAGGATGCAGCGATGCTTCAGTGTGATTTGGACAAGCTGAGTGAGTGGGCAAATGCATGGCAGATGCAGTGTAATGTGGATAAAAGTGAGGTTATCTACTTTGGTATCAGAAGCAGGAAGGCAGATTATTATCTGAATGGCTATAAATTGAGAGAGGGGAATGTGCAACGAGACCTGGGTGTTCTCGTACACCAGTCGCTGAAGGTAAGCATGCAGGTGCAGCAGGCGGTAAAGAAGGCAAATGGTATGTCGGCCTTCATAGGGAGAGGATTCGAGTACAGGAACAAGGGTGTCTTGCTGCAATTGTACAGGGACTTGGTGAGACGACACCTTGAATATTGTGTGCAGTTTTGGTCTCCTTATCTGAGGAAGAATGTTCTTGCCATAGAGGGAGTGCAGCGAAGGTTTACCCGACTGATTCCTGGGATGGCGGGACTGATATATGAGGAGAGATTGAGTTGGTTAGGATTATATTCCCTGGAGTTCAGAAGAATGAGGGAGACCTCATAGAAACCTATAAAATTCTAACAGGATTAGACAGGGTAGATGCAGGAAGGGTGTTCCCGATGGTGGGGGAGTCCAGAACTAGGGGTCATAGTCTGAAGATATGAGATGGACCAATTAGGACTGAGATGAGGAGAACTTTCTTCACCCAGGGAGTGGTGAGCCTGTGGAATTCGTTACCACAGAAAGTAGTTGAGGTCAAAACATTGTATGTTTTCAAGAAGGCGTTAGATATAGCTCTTGGGGTGAAAGGGGTCAAAGGATATGGGGAGAAAGCAAGAGTAGGCTATTGAGTTGGATGATCAGCCATGATCATGATGAATGGCGGAGCAGGCTCGAAGGGCCGAATAGCCTACTCCTGCTCCTAGTTTCAATGTTTATATGTTTCTATTATACTGGCACTGAAATTCATATACCACATTACTCATTTGTGTGATAGGCAGAGTGTCTTTTTGGCCTGACAGCAGCATCCTGTTAGTGGTGAATACCACTCGTGTTGCTACTGCATAGTAGCAGCATCAAACATCTAGCTTCACCTATTGCTCAGATTTTTGAGACATCTCACCCTTCCAGGACTGAAATGACAGCCTAAGGCCAGTTCATGAGTTTGTGTGATATACAGCATGAAATGATCTGATCGGGGTAGCTATTATCCTGCAGGATGCCTTTGATGCGCCCTATTTCAGCATCAAGCTTGCATGGTGAGCAAATGGCTCGGGCCCTATTTACAAGGTTGTCGATAAGACAAATATTTTGGCATGTGGAACTGTAAGAATCCCAACGTGTTTATTAACCAGTGAAGGTAGGCTTGCGATAGACCATGGTAGAGAATCCCCTGGCAGATTTCTCAACTAGTACATCAAGAAAGGGGAGTTCCTTTGACTGCTCCATTTCATAAGTGAATTCGAGCGCAAGAAGAAGCACATTGAGACATGAGAAAACTGGTATATGCAGGTGCAGATTTAAGTATAGCAAACATATCATCCTCATATTGGAAATATGCAAAGCTAGGAGGTTAGGTGTCATTCCATCAAAGACATGTTTCTCATAGAACCCAACAAAGATGTTGGTGAGAGCTGGGCCTAGGGGGGATCTAATGGCAACACCATCTATTTGGGTATACATGGCATCATTACAACTGAACATGTCATTCCATGGCGGGCGAGCTCTCATTTGCCCACCACACCATCATTTCGCCACTTCAGCACGCTGAGCGACATACTTAGAGTCCAGCCATGCACACACATCTCAGTGCTTCTAGCACATGATGGCTGCAAAGAAGACATGGCTCCAAAAGGCAAAAAGACTGCAGCCCCCAGGTTCAATGACGCATCCCTAGAGTGCCTACTGGACACAGTGGAGGCTCGCCATTAGGTCTCCTACCCCCACTCTGGCTGCAAGGTGGGCAGCAACCTCACTAATCTGGCTTGGGAGGTGGTGGTAGCAGTGGTCAGCGCCAATGCCTTTCAAAAGAGGACAGTCACCCAGTTCCGCCAGAGGATGAACGGTCCCCTCTGTTCCACCAGGGTAAGTCACTCTTCTCATCAGTCTCAACACACAGGCTCACAAATCCATCACACATCCACAGGGCGCTCATTCACTGCCGGTTTAAAGGACATCACCTTTCGCTCTCTCACACACAATTTCATTGTCCTCATCCCGTCCATGCACCTCTCACCACCCACACAGGCCAGGCATACTTATCATCTGGCCTGGCAGCTGTCCTGCTTACACTTTCTCCATGTCTATTCATGCAGGACAAGTTGGCACACAACAGGAGGGAGAGGTCACAGATCGATAATGGAATGCCTGAAATCGAGGTCCTCACAGATTTTGAAAATAAAGCCATCCAGCTGGCCGGCGACAATCAGGAATGGTCCTGTGCTAACGGTGAGGTCGGCACTGCTCTACCAAATGAAGATCCAGCAGTGCAACATCCGTCAGGCAACCATGCTGTGAGTGATGTGTCCTCTTTCACAGGACACTGCCACGCACTAATTATCTCTCCTTGCTTTCACAGGCACATCTGCCAAACAGTCAATGGCATCCATGACCCAGGGCCTCCGATCAAGCTCCGAAGAAATCTCTGAAGAGGAATCTGGAAGCACCCTCCCTGAAGTCCCATCAATGCGCTCACTCAAACCCTCCACCAACGCAGACCCACACCTTCGTGCAACCTAGCTTTACAGTAGTTTCATGATCACAATCTGGTGAGTACATCGCACTGTCTGATCCACAGCAGGCAGAGGCAGGGACTTCCCAAGTTCTGGCACTCGGGGGACTGTTGGAGACCAAAAATTTGCTAAGTCCGAGTCAGATGACAAACCTGGACTCAGTCATGTCACAGTTGTTGGAGCTGCAAAGGGAAGCTTGGGAACACCAGAAAGGGATGTCTGCTGCACTCCTCAGATTGCGAGTCCATCTGCCTTCAGCCTGAGGTGATAGCGCCGGCATTGCAAAGCACTGAGGTCAACACTGGTAGGATGGTGGCTGTCATGGAGACCTTGGTCCAGGATGTCACTCCTGAACTGCTGAGCAGGCTTAACTCCATCACTGATGCCAAAATTGGCCTCCAACATTGTGCACACAATAGTGGTGCGGGGCAATTCGACCTCACTACAGCTACCCCTTTCCTCAAGGAGTCAGCCAGGGGCCCCCAGGCACCCATAGGGAGGATAATCAGCAGGTGTGCTTGCCGGGGCCATCCATCCAGGTGGCTCCAGGAGTCTACTGCCCATCCGAATCCCCACTTCCTGTGACCACAGCAGCTCCAGCTCCACAGGCCAAGGAGGGTGCCACTGTCATACAGCAGGACGCCAAAATCAGGCTGGGCCCTCCAGACCTCGTCCCTCCAGAGGACGCCTGCCAAGGTCATCACAGACAGGGCGTCACAGTCATCAGGCTGCCTCCATCTCTGCTGTGGATGTCCAGGGAGCACCAAGACATAGCGGCAGGATTAGGAAGGTTAAGAAGATGTGGTTGCACAACCTTGGCATGGGTGTTAATCACTTTAACATACTGTTCACTATAGTCAATAAACTCCCAAGAATGCCTCCCTGCCTATGGCTCCTTGTTCTGATGAGCAGTCTTCATGTCACTCAGATGTGAAACCTTTCTGCACAAGATAAAGGCAGGTGTCTCAATCCAGGGCCTCTTCCCTGTGCTTTGACAGCCTTCAAACCAGAGTGATGGCCTGGCTTCACACTCCCTGGACACATTAGTGATGCCTGCAACTTGATGGTTCCTGTCATTGCTGCCAGAATGTTGTGGGCAGGCGTCACAGAGTTCTGTCATTCTCTCTGAGTGATCTCAGCATCTTTAATGTGGGGCTGGTCCCCATCTCTTCAGCATCTGTGACCAGTGACACTGTGCTCCTGAAGGGCTCAGGTACTGAAGGTGGACAAAGGATCAGATGCTTTTAAAGTTTCATGGCTGTGTCTCTATGAAATGACCCAGATCATGGCGCGCAAGCGAGCTGCGTGCGGCCAGACAGGTGACAAACATTCTCAGAAGCAATGGCCAGAATATAACGCTCATCGGTTGGGCACATGCCCGACCCAACCGAGCATAAAATGACGCATGATGATGTCGGGCAAGCATCCCGACATCATTGTGCACTTGCCTGATATTTTGATCGACCAACAGTTAAAAGGCCTATTAGGGCCGTTAAAAAGGTAATCAAATTACATTTTTTTGCTGCCCCATCCAGTCTTATGGTTGGTGGGCAGGCGAAAAGGCCAAGTGGCCTTTGCATTTTTTAGGAAAGCTCAACCACAGGCGGGATGAAGGTCATTGATGAAGCAGCTGAAGATGGTTGGGCCAAGGACACTACCCTAAGGAACACACGCAGTGATGTTTTGGAGCTGAAATGACTGACCTCCACAACCATCTTCCTTTGTGCTAGGTATGTCTCCAACCAGCAAGAGTTTTCCCCCTGATCCATTGACTCCAGTTTTGCTAGGGCTCTTTGATGCCAGGTCAAATTGACATGGTCAAGTGCTGCATTGATGTCAAGGGCAGTCACTCTCACCTCACCTCACTTCGGGAGTTTAGCTCTTTTGTCCATGTTTGAACCAAGGCTGTAATGAGGTGAGGAGCTGAGTGGCCCTGGCGGAATCCAAACTGGGTGTCTTGAGCAGGTTATTGCTAAGCAAGTGCCACTTGATAGCACTGTTGATGACCCTTTCCATTCCTTTACTGGTGATGGAGAGTAGGCTGATGAGGCGATAATTGGCGTGTTGGATTTGTCCTGCTTTTTGTGTACAGGCCATACCTGGGCAATTTTCCACATAGCCGAGTGGATGCCAGTGTTGTAGCTGTACTGGAACAGCTTGGCTAGGAGTGGGACAAGTTATGGAGCACAAGTCTTCATTAGTATTGCTGGAATATTGTCAGGGCTCATATTCTTTGCCTTCAGCCGTTTCTTGATACCACGTGGAGTGAATTGAATTGGCTGAAGACTGGCATCCGTGATGCTGGGGACCTCTGGAGGAGGCCGAGATAGATCATCCACTTGGCACTTCTGGCTGAAGATTGTTGCGAATGTTTCAGCCTTATCTTTTGCACTAATGTGCTGGGCTCCTCCATCATTGAGGATGGGGAATTTGTGGAACCTCCTTCTCCAATGAATTGTTTAATTGTCCACCACCATTGTCGACTGGATGTGGCAGGACTGCAGAGCTTAGATCTGATCCATTGGTTGTGAAATCACTTAGCCCTGTCTATCACTTGCTGCTTATGCTGTTTGGCATGCAAGTCGTCCTATGTTATGGCTTCAGGTGAAACCTTATTTTTAGGTATGCCTGTGCTGCTTCTGGCATGCCCTCCTGTGCTATTCATTGAACCAGGGTTGATCCCCTTTCTTGATGGTAATGGTGGAGTGGGGGTTATGCTGGGCTATAAGTTTAAAGATTGTGTTCAAATGCTGCTGCTGATGGCCCACAGCACCTCATTGAGTTGCTAGATCTGTTCGAAATCTATTCCATTTAGCATGTTGGTTGTGCCACTAAATGCGATGGAGGGTATCTTCAATGTGAAGACGGGTCTTTGTCTCCACAATGATTGTGCGGTGGTCACTCCTACTGATACTGTCGAGGACAGATGTATCTATGGCAGGCAGGTGGTGAAAATGAGGTCAAGTATGTTTTTCCCTTTTTGCGGTTCTCTCACCACCTGCCGCAAACCCAGTCTAGCAGCATGGCATTTAGGGCTCAGCCAGCTCAATCAGTACTGGTGCTACCAAGCCATTCTTGGTGATGGACATTGAGGCCCCCCCACCCAGAGTACATTCTGCACCCTTTTCACCCTCAGTGCTACCTCCACATTGTGTTCAACATGGAGGAGTACTGATTCATCAGCTGAGGGAGGGCAGTACGTGGTAATCAGCAGGAGGTTTCCTTGCCCACATTTGACCTGATGCCATGAGGCTTAATGAGGTCTGGAGTTGATGATGAGGACTCTCAAGGCAACTCTGTCCCAACTGTATACCCCTGTGCTGCTACCTCTGCTGGGTCTGTTCTGCCATTGGGACAGGGCATACCCAGGAATGGTGATGGTGGTGTCAGGGACATTATCTTTAAGGTATTACACTGTGAGGATGATAATGTCAGTCTGTTGCTTGACTTGTCTGTGAGACAATTTTGACACTAGCCCCCAGATGTTAGTAAGGAGGATCGCTCACCTCTTCCCTTCCCCAATAATGTTGTTTGTTTGGAAAAAGAATGCGAGGCATTCAATATAATGACTCCAGTCCTGATGAGTGCAAAATGAAAAGCTTAGAACTGTCTCTTTTTTCAGCAATATTCAAGTTCTGTACAACAAAAGACTATTCTTTTGTTACTTATGTTAAAATCATCTGGTGAAATTTTCCTCATTTTGCCCATTTTTGTGTTTGAAATAGTTGGCACGCTGGGAACATGCACCAGTAGCTGGAGGCCCGAGGCTCACCTGAAATTGGATCTCATACCTCCTCAACCTGTTGGCTGAGAGCTGCAGACCACAATCGGTGACCAAGAGTCAACACACCAGTTCCATGAGGAAGAAGTTGCAGTGGCTGCTCCCCCATCAGCTGCTCTCAGGTAAGGCCTGGGGTGGGAGAGGTGATCTATGCGAAAGTGTAGCATTCAGAATTTGCCACAATAATACAACTGAGCCTAACCAATGTCTCATGAACATTTAGCATAATTTATTTGCTTTTGTACTTCTGGTAATTATGGTTTTATGTAATGTGTAGTATACTTTTAAGAAGGATGTGAAAAAGGAAGATGACGTGTTCTAATGTAACCAATAGAGGAGTAGCGCAAGCTACCTCTGTAGTCAGTAGTCTGTAGTTATTTGTCAGAAGTATAGAGATAGGGTTTGATGTGAAAGCACACATGTGTAGCTGCTGAGTCCCTTTGTAAATAAACAAAATGCGTTCCACCTAAGAAGTGTCTGCTGATCAATTTTGTCTACTGTACCTACTCAGCCATCCCACAAGTGTGCAACTAGGATCCATAAGTCCCAACAAACTGCTGACTAGGATCCAACAAACTGACGATGAGGAAAAAGCAAGAAAACAGTGAGGATAAAGTGAAGATACAATAAATTGGCGTAGAAAATAAAACAAGTTAATGAGAGAAATTAAGAGAAACGAAATCGGGCTATACCTCGCACCGTAATTGTAAGTAGAATTTCTGTCCTAATCATCGGAACAATCCCCTCACAGAATGCTGCAATTCAGAAGAATTGATCCTTTTGATCCAGGCACGGACAATTAGGCTCATTATATTGAATGCCTCACATTCTTTTTCCAATGAACAACATTATGGGGGAAGAAAAGAAGCAAGCGATCCACTCATCTATGTGTGGGAGTAAAGCCTACGGCTTGATTTGAAGTCTGAAGGCCTCCAGCGCCTCAGATTCAAAAGGTTTCGATGAATTGGTAGACCATGTGAAGGGTCATTGCCAGAAAAAGCCTTTGGTAATGATACAACAGTTCAAAATTAACTCAAGAAATAGAGCCCCGGGGGAGAAAGTTGCTTGTTATATGGCAAGTTTGAAACAGTTAACAGAACATTGCGAGTCTGGTTCATCTTTAAATGACATACTCAGAGATTGTTTAGTGTGCAGTGTGAATGAAGACACAATTCAGAAGAGATTACTGTCTGAAACAAATTTGGATTTTAAGAAGGTGCTAGAGATAGCACTGGCCATGGAAAGCACAGTAAAGGATTCAAAAGCCAAATGGGGAGTGCAAAATGGTACCATCCTCCATGTTGGGTAGGAAGCTCCAGCTAAGATGGGCATGAAAATGTAATACTCTGCCAAGAAGCAGGAAACAGTCACCCCTAGCAGAAAAATAAAAAGAAATGACTCAGCAGCAAAAACAAGGAATAATTGCAACAGAGGTTGCAGAGGAAGAACAACCTTATAATGATTGGCAGTTTTAAAAAATTGAATGTTTTTCTTGTTATCAACAATATGCATAATGAGACAGTGCAAGGGAAGAATCAGGCAGACTTTCAAACAAAAGAAAAAACCCTGTGAGATCTACAATATAGAATAGCCTGAAGCAACAAATTCAGATATTTATTCATTATTTAATTTGAGGGTTGGATAAACAGAACCAATACATGTAACAGTGAAGGCAGATGGCTGACCTATCAGAATGGAAGTGGACATAGGAGCTTCTGCTACAGTGCCACACCTTCAAATATCTGAATTATGGTGAATATAAATTAAAGTTGGAAGAAACTGATGCCAAATTAAAAAACTTACATGGGTGAAGACATCCAAGGCAAAGGCTTAAGCAGGGTTACTGTCCATTATGGAAGCTAATTGGTAAAACTACCCTTGATGGTGGTAGTGGGTAAAGGGCCAAGCCTTCTTGGACGAAACTGGCTAAAGGAGATTAAGTTAGAATGGGCTGAAATTTTCCAGCTGAGAGCAAGTGGGGTATCAGAGCTACTACAAAAATACGCCTCGGTCTTCAATTAAGAACTTGGGAAGATCCAAGGGCTGCAAACAAAAATCCACATGGATCCAGAGGCAACACCTCCGATTCCTGAAGGTAAGACCAGTACCTTATGCACTGCAAGAAAAGGTCAACACCGAACTGGACAGATTAGAAAAATTGGGCATTATACAACTTGTGCAGTTCTCAGAATGGGCAGCACCAATAATCCCCGTCCTTCAACCTTATGAAAGCATTCGAATTCGTCGAGAATACAGATTGCCAGCTAATAAAGTGGCTAAGCAGGACAGACACCCCATACCAAAAATTGAAGACCTGTAAGCCAAGCTGGCAGGTGGAACTGCCTACACGAAGCTTTATATGAGTAATGCCTATCAACAACTAGAGTTTCAGAAGGCCTCCCAGGAATTTTTCACAATTGATACACACAAAGGGTTGTACCAATAAACCCGTTTGCCTTTCAGGGTCTCCTCAGCTTGTGCCTTATTCCAGAGAACAATGGAAAGTTTACTGCAGGGATTGCCCTACGTTGTAGTTCATTTAGGTGATGTTCTGGTGATAGGACTCATTAAAAAGGAGCATTGGTGAACTTAGAAGAAGTATTAAAATATTTCTTGCAGGCTGGAGTGTGTTTCAAAAAAAAAGTGCACATTCCAAGCTAGGCAGGTAATCAATTTGGGTCACTGAGTTGATTCACAGGGCCTCCACCTGGTTGATGAAAAAATGAGAGCCATAAGAGAGGTGCCTGCACCAAAGAACACCTCCAAGCTCAAATCATTGTTAGGAATGATCAACTATTATAAAAATATAAGAACATAAGAACCAGGAGCAGGAGTAGGCAATTCAGCCCCTTGGGCCTGCCCCGCCATTCAATACGATCATGGCTGATCTCATTTTGGCCTCAACTCCAATTTCCCGCTCTCTCCCCATAACCTTTCAACCCGTTACTAATTAAAAATATGCATATCTCCTCCTCAAATTTATTCAGCATCCCAGCATCCACTGTGCTCTGAGGTAGTGAATTCCACAGATTCACGACCCTTTGAGAAAAGTAATTCCTCCCCAAGGAGAAACATCCACTCCATGTCTACTTTGTCTATCCTCATTAGCATCTTATATACCTCAATTAGATCTCCTCTCATCCTTCTAAACTCTAGTGAGTATAGGTCTAAACTGCTCAATCTCTCCTTATAAGACAAGCCCCGCATCTCTGGAATCAATCTAGTAAACCTCCTCTGAACCGCCTCCAATGCAACTACATCCTTCCTCAAGTAAGGGAAACCTGTGCGCAGTACACCAGGTGCAGTCTCACCAGTGCCTTGTACAGTTGCAACAACACTTCCCTATTTTTATATTCTATTCCTTTAGCAATAAATGCCAAATTTCCATTTGCCTTCCTTATTTCCTGCTGTACCTGCATACTAGCTTTCAGCGATTCATGCACGAGGACACCCAGATCCCTCAACACATTATGGGTGGTTCTTACCCAAATTGTCTGCAGAATTGGCACCCCTGCATTATCTACTCAAGAAGAACCAATGTTGGTCTTGGGAGATGCCACAGAAAGAAGCTTTCATAAAGGTGAAACAATTGTTGCACTCGTCCAGCCTATAAGTACATTTTGACCAGAGGAAAGAATTGGTGTTGACATGTGACACATCTCCCTACTGAGTGGGAGCAGTGGTCTTCCATCGAATGGATGATGGTACAGAATGGCCTATAGGATATGTATCAAGAACAGTCACCACAGCAGAAAAGGCATACTCGCAGTTAGAAAAAAAAGGCCTTGGTGTCAAGAAATTTTACCGATACGTATATGGCTGTCATTTTACTATCGTTTCAGATCACAAGCTATTGCTAGGATTACTAGCGAGCACAAGGCTATGCCACCCATAGACTCAGTAGGAATGCAACAATGGGTGTTGATCTTGGCAACATACGAGTATACTTTCGTCCATAGGCCTGGAAATCAAATTGCAAACACCGATGCACTTAGTCATTTGCCTTTACCAGAAAATGCTGAGGATGTCCCAGTTTCTTAAGAACTCATTTTATTGTTAAATATCTTAGATTCATCTCTGGTATGTGCTAGACAGATCAGAGGTGGTTCAAGTTGAGACCCAGTCTTATACAAAGAGAATAAGTGCTTCATGGTTGGTCAAAAAAGCATGTATCTGACAAAATGAAACTTTATTTTAACAGAAGATATGAAATAACCAGCCAGGATGGCATCTTATTGTGGGGAGCATGAGTGATTGTTCCTCCAAAGGGAAAAAAGCCATTGTTGGTTGAACTACACAGTTCACCTCGAGGAATCTCCCGAATAAAGACCATAGCATGCAGTTATCTATGGTGGCCTGGGATGGATGGAGAAATAGGGAGATTAGTGAAGAATTATGACAGCATTTGCAAAAATTACCTTCAATAGCCCCATTACACCCTTGGGAGTGACCAGGAAGGCCATAGATATGATTACATATTGACTATGTGAGACCTTTCATGGGAACGATGTTTCTGCTCATTGTTGATAACCATTCAAAATGGATGGACATATATGAGGTGAAGTCACCAATGTCTTCTCTTACAATTGAGAAGCTACGTCAAAGTTTTGCCAATCATGGACTACGAGAAGTAGTCGTTCCTGATAACGGCACAGCATTTATGAGTGTTGAGTTTCAACGGTTTATCATCCTCAATGGGATCACTAATGTAAAAACCTCACTGTACCACCCTTCCTCAAATGGACTGGCCGAAAAAGCGGTTCAAACGTTCATGAAAATGTTAAGTGAAGATTCCTTGGGAACCAAGCTAGCACACTTTTATTCCATTATAGGATCACCCCTCACACAACAGGTGTCACACCTGCAGAATTATTGATGAAGCACTGTCTCAGGATAAGATTGAGCTTAATAATGTCGAATTTAGGGGGAAAGGTGGAAAGGAGTCAGGAAGTCAGAAAACTACACGACTGGCATAATCGTGACAGGAAGTTTACATGGGAGAGATAGTATGTGTGAAGAGCTTTGGAAAAGAACCAAAGTGGTTACTGGGCGAAATAAGTGCAATGACTGGACCGCTATCTTACCATGTGAATGTTGAAGGCCGAGTCATACGGAGACATATGGATGATCTAAGGAACAGCGAAACAAATCACCAAGAAATGATTCCACCAGCGTTCATAACGGAATCAATGTTTCCTGTTGAGAGAACTCGACCTATTACAGATGTGTCAGATGTGTCTGTTGTACCTGTAAGAGTTGAGGAAACAGATTTGCAGATGCCTGCCGGAAAACCTGATGTTCATACAACTCCGGAAAAGGAGGTTCCTGACAAAGCATCTGAAGTCATGGAGCTGAGACATTTTACACATATAGGGAAACCCCCAGAAAGACTGAATTTGTAAATTACTTACCTATGTAAATAATTTGCTATTTTGAGAAAATTGCACTTGTAAATTTAAAATGTGTCTCTGAGTAAAGAGGGGGATGTGGTAATTATGGCTTTATGTAATGTGTAATATACCTTTAAGAAGGATGTTATAAAGGAAGATCACATGATCTTATGTAACCAAAAGAGGAATAGCTCAGGCTCCCTCTGTATTTAGTAGTCTGTAGTTACTAGTCAGAAGTATGGAGATAGGATGTGAAATCACAGAAGTGTACCTTTGTAAATAAACAGAATGTGTTCCACCTAAGAAATGTCTGCTGATCAACTCTGTCTACTCGGCCATCCCACAACAAGCGTGCAACTAGGATCCATTAGTCCCAAAAAACTAGTGACTAGGATCCAACAGTACTACTTGTTACTCTTTCAAGAGACATGGGTATCACTGGCAAGACCAGCAATTATTGCACATCCTTAATTGATCTTAAGAAGATGGTTCTCAGACACTTTCTAAAACTGCTACAGTCTATGTGGTAAATGCCTCTACTTATCAAGCCATGGATCCTATATTCTGGAGTCTATTTAGTCTATTCGCCCTTCGCTAGTTTAAGCCTCAAGTGCAAATGTTGTATAGTAGGAAGATAAATTATAATATTAGATTGGAAGCTAACAATGAAATGTCAGACCTGGGTTCTGCTCTAAAGCCCCCATTTTAAATCGGGGCAGCAGTTGTGCAGGAGAGGTCCGAGGTAGGCAGAAAATTGAGGAGGACACATAGAGGCTGCAGAGAAATTAAGGGAATGGGCAACAAGGCAGACGGAGTGTCATGTGGGGAACTGTGAAGTTATTCACTCTGGTCTTATGAATAGAAAAGCAGAATATTTTTTTGAAAGGGGTGAAACTTGTAAATGTTAATGTTCAGAGAGACTTGGGTGTGCTCGTACAAGGAATGCAGAAAGTTAGCATGCAGGTTCAGCAAGTAATTAGAAAGGCAAATGACATGTGGGCCTTTATTGCAAGGGGATTGTAGTACAAGAATAAAGAAGTCTTGCTACACATGTGCAGGGCTTTAATGAGACCACATCCGTGTGCATTTTTGTTCACCATATTTAAGGAAAGATATACCTGCCTTGCATTGGAGGGGGTACAGTGAATGTTCACTAGATTGGCCCCTGCGAAGAGGGGGTTGTCCTATGATGAGAGGCTCAGTAAATTGGGCTTGTATTCTCTGGAGTTTAGAAGAATGAGAAGTGATCTCATTGAAATATACAAAATTCTGAAGGGGCTTGATAGGGTAGGTGCTGAGAGATTGTTTCCATTGGTCAGGGAATCTAAAGCACAGGGGCACAGTCTCAGGATAAGGGGCCAATTGGTCAGGCCTGAAATAAGGAGAAATTAATTCACTGAAAGGGTTGTAAATCTTTGGAATTCTCTACCCAAGAGGGTTGTGGATTCTTCTTTGTTGAGTACATCCAAAGCAGGGATAGACAGATTTTTAGTCTCTCAGAGAACCAAGGGGAGCAGATGGGAAAGTGGAGTTGAAACCCAAGATCAGCCATGATTGTACTGAATGGTGGAGCAGGCTCGACAGGCCATGTGGTCTTCTCCTGCTTCTATTTCTTGTATTCTTGTGTTTTATCCCAGCTTGAAAGCACGAGGCCCAGGAGAATTTAACTCTTGGCATTATCTGCATGAAGCAAGTTAATTTCATGCCTGAAACCAGCAGGAAGTGACAGGTGGGAGTGGATTGTCACAGGGCTAGAGAATGACAGAATCCAACGCCAGGACAAATAAGAGTCTGGGAAGGGATTCCAGAGGTTCTCACAGTCCAGTGAGTTGGTGGGGGAAGGGGAGGAGAAGTCTGGGGCAGGGGAAGTCCACGTTTGCTTTGACAGACCGAAAATAAGGACAAAATCAGGGAAAACACTTACCTCTTTGGTCGCTGCATCATTGGTTCCTCTGAACTGATTTTAACAGCAATGTGGTTGACTCTTAACTGCCTTCTGAAATAGCCAGCAAGCTACTCAGTTTAAGAACAATTAGGGATGGGCAATAAATGCTGGCTTTGCCAGTGATGCCCACATCCCATGAAAGAATTTTAAAAAACTCTTGGTGGGAGCAGGTGCTGGGGTTGTGAGTTTGGATCCCAGTGGTAGCTACTTAGTTGCTTCTGTTGGAAAGTGGAAGCTGACCTGCTGTGAAGGATGAAAATTGGGCAGTCCAGAGCCATCCACCATTATCCGAAGAAGGCCTCCAGCAGCAAGATAAGTCCAGGGAGGAAGATCATTTCTAGGGATTCCTGGCTGGGAACTTTTGGAAGTAGAGGTCAGGTCTATCTTTGTGAGGCCTAAAGGAGAACTCCTACATGTCCAGATCCTAGTCCATTCCCCTCCCATCTGCCCCTCTTTTGAGACCACCAGGTGAACCTGGTAGCAGTATTGCCTGTGCTCATGGCAGGAAGACTCCCCTTCATGGAGGAAAAGGCTATAACATTTTGGTCTGATCCTTCAACTGATGAACAACTTGGCTTTGACTGAGTAAAATTTTGCTGAAATCCTCTGGAATCTTCTCTTTTTTGTGGCCTACAAGCACAGCCTGGATTTTCCTTGTTGTCAGGTGGTACGGAGCCTGTGAGGAGCTTGCCCTACATAAGAAGTGGCATTAATCCAGGAAAAATGGGTCTGAGTTATAGCAGGGTCAGAATAGAGATGAAAGTCCTTCGCCAACACAATTAGAACTGAATTTCAGCCCTTTTATCAATCCCAAGTATCTATTATCTTCTGGATAACATAGACAAGCTACAGAATGTTTCTGAAGTCAGTTGTGAACCATTTCTTGACAAACTTGCTACAGCACAATTACCATTTTGCACCAATGCCACCCAACAACAGCAGCTGATAGCTAACTGACAATTGCTGCAGTCAGAGAAATTGAACCCTAAATAAATAAGGCCCACTGGAAATTAACATTTTATATTATTAATATAACAGACAAACCAGAGTGATTTTCAGATAGTAATCTAACATCAAGGTTCAGATAATGAATAGAAAGTGTTCTAATACTTGTCCAAGCAGCTTATGATATCATTGGATCCCATTGATTGGATTACTGCCTTCTAATCACTAGTAGGTATTGATCTTTGCTATTTAATTAATTAGTCACCGTTTAAACATATTTATTCCTTAGATAATCAATATTTGGACTAGTGCATTTCATTACCTCCTGAAGTAGGAAATTGGGTGGTGCAATGGAATAAGAATTGGATTTTCATATCGGGGGTGTATGTTCAGATCTAGCTCAGACTGATGCACTGAAAAGCTTTGTTCTCTGCTGGCTCTGAATCTTCTGTGTGAAATGTAGTTCAACTGTTTTAACAGCACAACACCAATTTAATTTGGCTCCAATTTAGCCACAGCATGGTTCAGTTGGGAAATGGCAACTGTACTGTATAGTCCAGTATAATGTCCTTCTTTGTCTGAAGTACAGGTTGAAGCAGATGGTTGGACCAGGGTTGAAGGAGCTTTAGTTCGCATCTGACTTCACCTCACCTGAATAGCATGAGAAGTATTCCATTCTCTGGTGTTGACATTCCAAAACTTGGAGATGTTAAGCTCCCATCAAAAATCAAAACCAAATTGAACCTATAGCTTTCAAATAATAGGTGTGTAGAAAGAAACAGAAGTTTGAATTTTTATGAGGACAAATACTTTGCTCTCTGAATTCATTATCTCATGCTGAGTTTCATGTCTTCCCATGCGCTGGCTGACATTGTGCTTCTTGTTGGAGAAGGTTGGGGGTTTGTGAGGAGCTACTGAATAAGCCTTGTTGAATTGCTCTAGTGCATTCTGTAGATAACACTGCACCTATGGTATCCTGGTGGTGGATGGGGTGGATATTTAAAGTTGTTCAGATCAAGTAAACTTTTTTATCCTAAATGGATTCAAGCTTCGTGAATGTTATTGCAGCTGAAGTCACCCAGGTAAATGGAGAATATTCCATTACACATCTGACTTGTGCCTTGAAAGTTGTGGCAAGGCTTTGGAGAGTCAGAGGGGGTGCTAATCACTGCCAAATACCCAATCTCTGACCTGTTCTAGTTAACAAGGCATTTATGTAGCCATTCCCTCTACTGAAACCCTTGCCGCTTTCCACCACCTGCTATTAGCATCCCTTCTTCTGCCTTCCTCTATCTGGGTTCTTTGTTTCTGCATCTCCTTGTTTATAATTTCTCACAACCCATATTACTGCCAGGGGATTCAACACTTCTTGTTTTGAAGTTTTCTTTCTCCAACTGGAACATATCGTTCGGCCTCATTTGTGGCAATAAAATTGGATATGCAATATTGGATGTAAGAGTGGAACATGGATCCTTTTAAACTTTCTTCTCTCTGTGACCAAACAACTGATTTTCACTCATCATCTCTCCAAACGAATTGGCTGAGATCTTCAACTAAGGGAGTGATTTTAAGCCTACCAAACAGGGCACAAACTGGGCTGTCTGGCAGTTCAAACTGCCCAGGCACCTGGAGTCACCAAGAGCCTGCCTTCCATAACTTTCTTCTGAACAGGCAGCAAGGCCACCCACCCAAACCTGGCAGGGTCCTTCTTAACATCATCGGGATCTGACATTCTTATGACTACAATTCTAACTCAGGCCTGGACAAGGAAACTCCTGTGGTTTTCCTGCTAGACCTATTGCTTTTTCTTCTTCTTCTGGGATCAGATTGAGTTGCAGTTTTTCTCTGGACCCCACAAGGAAATATTTGGAATCGTCCACCTGGATCTTCCCCTCTCTTCCCGAACTCCAAGATCCTATTACCTGTCCTTTTGGTCTTGTAATGTTCTGTTGCTAGAATGAGTGGGAAGTGGACCGGTGGTGTGATAATGAGGCCTGGATTACTTGAGGTTCATTTCTGCAGAGCAGGTGAGTTTACAATGCAACTCACCATCTATCTGTCCAAAACCTGCCTAGACTTACAATCAGGACCAATGCCTTGGGGATTCTAGGTACCCCTACCATTCAATGGTGTTGCATATTATTGCTCAAAGCAATATGCTACCAAAAGCTCAAATATTCACTTTATAAAAGCAATTGAGTGTTTATGTAAACATGCCTGTTCGAGAGTAGGTGAGGGAGGAAAGGCAAGGAACAGCAGGACTGAGATTAGATGTGATGGAAGAGAAAATCCATTGCTTCCTACTTGGGTGTTTGCAGCATGAATCAAGGCTTTAGTGGAGATAATGGGCTGGGAAAACAAAACTAAGTGTGGAGCTCATGGAAGGATTTAAATAGTTTAATATTGTGGCAGCAATAGGAGGCAGGAGCTGTAGAAAGCTAGGAGATGCAGAGATGGAGAACTCAAAGGAGTGTGGAAGAAGGGGAGGTGCAGGGTAAATGAAACCAAGAAAGGCAGTCGGGGTTTCGGTGGAAGGAATAGCTGCATAAATGCAATGATCACTTTGGAGGTCTGAGATTGGGTATTCTGCAGTGATTGGCTCCTCCTCTGATTCCCAAAAGCCTCAGTTTACAAGGCACAAGTCAGCGATGGAATATTCTTCACTTACCTGGATGACTGCAGCTCCAGTAACACTCAGGAAGTTTGATACCTTCCAGGACAAAGCAGTTTATTTGATCTGAATAACCTTAAATATCCACACCATCCTCCACCAGGATACCAAAGCTGCAATGTTATCTACAGAATGCACTGAGCAACTCGACAAGGCTTATTCAGCAGCTCCTCACAAACCCATAACCTCCTCAACCGTGAAGCACAATGGCAGCCGATGCATGGGAAGACTATAACTTCAAGATTCCCTCCAATTTACACAATCTTGACTTGAAAAGATATTGCTGTTCCTGAAACTCCCAATAGTACTGTAGGAATACCTTCACCACATAGACTGCAGTGAGATACGGCTATCACCATCTTCTCAATGGCAATTGCAGATGGACAATAAATGCCATCTTGCAACACTGTCTACTTCCCATAGAATGATGCAATAAAGTGTAATAATGCCATATAGCCTACTGTAAAATATTAACTTTTGACTAGAGATGATACTTTGACTAGACATATTTTCTGTAAGTGTTTCTTAAGCTTGTTTAATCCATCTGTATTTGCATATCACAGTGGCCAACACCCATTAGAGTGCACAGCTATCTTGAAAGGTACATCCTCCCCATACACTGCCTCACTCTCATTTCTTCCATCCTTTCCTACTACTCCTCTCGCTTGTACTGACAAACAAAGGAATGGCCATTGGGAATTCCAACCTGTTTTTCAGCACTGCTCACTGTGGATGGGTGCAAAGATATTCTGGTGATCTTGCAATCCCACACATTGGGCAGAATCATTCCAGATTTGCATTAAGTGCAGTTGTGGGTGAGTAAAACAATGTTTTACCCACTAACCGCAATAGCGGCTTTTCATGCCGTATCATCCCAAACCCACTGCATTAATTATGCACTCCCCGGAAACACGGCGTTTCCATGGCAGACGGGCTATCATTCACCCTCCACATCACTGCTTCATCACGCCAGGTGCCACATTTAACATACCGCCGTGCGCACGCCTCTCAGTGCTTCCAGCCCAGGACTGCCACATGGATGACAGGATGGCCCTGAAAGGCAAAAAGTCTGTAGCCCCCTGCTTCAGTGACATGTCGCTCGAGCATCTTTTGGATGCAGTGGAGGCCCACCGTGATGTCCTCTACCCCATTCTGGCTGCAGGATAGGCAGCTTCATCACCAATCCAGCATGAGAGGCAGTGACAGCGGTGGTCAGCGCCAATGCCCTGCAAAAGAAGAAAGCCACCCAGTGCCTCTACAGGATGAATGGTCTCATCCTTTCTGCCAGGGTAACTCACCCTTCTCATTGCTCTCATCTCACACACTCACAAACCCATCACACATTCCTAGGGACCTCACACCTCAGGGGACGACACCACTAACTCTCACACACACCCTCACATCTCCATCAGGCTCATATCCTTTCAAGCTCACATCCTGTCCATGTCTCCACTCACCACACAAACATTCCACGCAGTGCCATGTGTCCTGCTCACACCCTCTCCATCTGTTTTCATGCGGCAGAAGCTGGCTCACAACGGCAAGGAGAGGTCCCAGGCCGGTGGTGGCAGGGCCTTCATTAGGCCCCTCACTCACTTTGAGGAATGTGCCATCACTCTGACTGGTAAGGACATGAACCGTGCTTGCGGTGACAGTGAGGTCGGCAGGGAAAACCCACAAGGATCCTGCACCACATCATCCCTCCCTCAACGTAAATGTGAGTGCTCCCTCTCTTGCTTTTGAATCTGCTGTCATGTACTCATTATCTCTACTCTGGTTCACAGGGAGCTCTACCAAGCAACCAGCACCCTCATCCAGCCACTCCCTCAGCTCCATCCAGGTCCTCACCTCCAGTGAAGAGGACACCTCCTCCATTGAAGAGCTGGGAATAAGCATCCTGGAAGACCCGTCACAGTGCTTACCCACACCATCCAGCAGTGCAGAGAGACACACCTCAGTGGGACCTAGATCTAGAGCAGGCTCGGGTTCACAATCTGGTGGTCATCTAACTGACACATGTCCGCAGAAGGAGGAGGAGGCAAGTTTAGCTGAGCTCCCTAGCACTCAGAGGACTGCTGTGGAAAAGGCATCTGTGAGATCCAAGTCAGATCATGAGCCTTTGGATTTGGTCTTCCAACTCATCGTGGTGAGACAGCAGAAGGCGGGGAAACATCATTCAGAGCTGTTGGAACCAAGAACAGAGTGGCACATGAATTGAAGGAGTGCCCACCTGTGTGATTAAGTGGTGCCCACCTGTGTGTGTATGGAGGTCTCCTTGAGGAGGGTGGCGGACGCCATGGAGATCCTGGTCAAGCAGAATGTGAACATGTGTGCAGACCTGCGCCCCATCACAGTAGCTGTGAGTAAGTTCCTGCAATGGCAACGTGAGAGGGAAACGGGACACCTCGATGTCCCTCCAGGTGCTCCTTCCCCTCAAGGAGTCATGCCGGGGCCCCCAGGACCTGAAGGGAGGAGGTGCAGCAGCTGGGCATTCTCGGGTCATCCACTCAGGAATCTCAGAGGCTGGCCTCTCTCTCCAAGTCCCCTTTGTCTGTGACCCCCTCAACCTCGCCCTCTGTCAATACAGAGGGAGCAGCCGGCCAATGAGTGATTCTGGAAGGAGAAATGTGTGTTTGGCAGGGCCTTTCAGAGCCCCGTGCAAGCTCTCTCCCACGCACGCAGATTGTTCATGTATCATACTTATCTTAATGTCCTGATCATTGTGAATGCTGCCAGAAGGGGTTCACTTTCAGTTGTCCATCTGAGCTGACCTGTATCTGCCCACCCACTGAGGACACTCCCATGCAGCACCTGATCTCACCCAATACGACTCTCGTTTCACTTTCGATTTGGACAGCATGGTCTTTATTAGCTTTCTCATCAGGTCCCCCATCATTTCCCCTCCCACAGTCACCCATTTCCTTTCCCCCATCACTGATGACCCCCCTCCCCCCGGCATCATCTTCCACCTCTCCTCTGTGACCTACCAACTACAACCCTTTTCCTTTGGTAATATCCAGGTGAATGTGCATGTTCCCTTATTTCCTATTAATCCCACCCCCACATTCACCTCCCCGACCTCTTCCTTCCAACCCCCAAGATCCGTATCTGCCCCCAAGTCCCCAGCACCCTTGCCCTCCCTTCTACCACTACTGTCGAACCTTCACTCTTCCACTCTACTGCCTCACTCTACCCTCAGTCATTCTCACCATTCTCTCATTTCACACCAACCCTCAGTTCGCTCTCCAGAAGGCAGTCATGGACTTAGTCTTTCCCCATTCCTGACTCCTTAAGACACACTTCTTCCGCCTCTCAACTCTTTCCTCCAGCCGTACTTCTTCCTCCAGTCTTAGCCCTTCCCCCTTCGAATCCTTCAGACAACCTTACTTCTTCCTCCTGCCTTAATCCCACCCCTCTCCGCACTCCTTCCTCCCCCCAGACTCCTTCCCCTCTCCACACTCCTTCCTCCCACAGACTCCCTCCCTCTCCATATTCTTTCCTCCCCACAGACTCCCTCTCCTCTCTGCATTCCTTCGCCCCTCTGAACTTCTTCCCTTTCACCTTCCACCTCCTTACCCCTACCTCCCCAGTTGCTGTCTTGTCCCCTGTTACCCCTCCTCCCCCCTCTCAACATCTCCCTGAAACCTTCATTCCCCCGCCCTCAGCCTCACTCCATCCTGACATCTTCATTCCACCCCACCCCCCCGCCATCAACCTCACCCCATCAGGACACTTCTTCCTCTCCCAGTCAATCCTAGACCTTCCTCTCCCACTCCCCAGTACAATCTCCTCTCCCAAACACAGCTGGATCTTCCTCTCCACCCCCTCGACCATCATCCATTGTGAGCAGACTCTCAATGGTGACTTTCCACTTTCCATGGGCTGCTTCACAGCAGAGTCATGTCCATGAGAATCCACCCAGCATGCGATGGACATTCCTCCAGTGTGCCATTGCTGTCAGGCTCCAGCATCTTTTTCTGTTCGGATGTCCACAATGTGAGAAAGGCCCTGGTAGTAAATCCTGACATCTGCACGTCACACTGATCAAGACGTCTTCTGCATCGGATGCAATCATGCCAACATGGACGGATGATCCAGCAGGGGGGATGAGTCCAGCGGGATGGCCTTATAATGATATGCAGATGTATTACAATGAGATTCCTGACATCCGATGGCAGGGCACATGACCCGCCATCGACAGGCTGAGTGGATGATTGCAAGCTGGTTTCACGATGTTGTGAAACTGATTTTTGATCTTCTCATCACATTGTCTGATCACGCCGCCAAGCACGCCCAATGCCAGTGGGCACGGATGATTCATCCATTGTCAGAGGTATGTCCAGTATTGCTTAGCAAAAAAGAGTAAAAAAAATGCTCCAAAGCCTTTCCCAGCTCCAGTAAATAATTATCAAAGTCTCTGTACTCTTCAGGCTTCAACGGCACTTCAACCACTCTCAGCTATTATTGGCACTAATTGAACATTATCTCATTCTATACTATTCCATATACAGTCCCTGTGAGCTTAACTCCCCACTGGGTTGCTGGATCACCTCTATTGTTCCCTTAATATTGGATAAACCATGACCTGGAAATTGTCATTCGCAGCCAAGAACGTAATGTATTTAAATAAATAGTTTGCATGTTCATTAAAATTGCAAGGGTATCTCATAAAAATGCATTAAGTATTTGTAAATTCATATCACCAGAGGTAATTTCTCGAGATTGATCTTCACTGTGGTTGATGGCCAATTACTGGTCTTCTGCTAAAACTATTTTCTCCAACAACGTGTCTTGGACAGAGTCAGCCCTGAGTTTTGATACCCATCGGCAGAATTTTTTGCTGAGTGGGTGGGCGTGTCCCACGAAAGTTCGGTCGGCAGGAGTCAGAGCCGCGCCTGCCATCAATTACAAGGCCAGTTTCAGCCATAAAAAAAGTAATTAAGCTGTACTTTGCATTGCCCGTGAAATTTAATGCTCATCGCATGAGTAAAACGGGCAGGTGGGCAGCCAACAATTTGCTAAACCACATCCACAGGCAGGATTAAAAAGGGTCAGCAGCATTGCCAGTGTGAGTACTGAGGAGTTTTGGCAATAGTTTGCTGCTGGTTGCTTATTGGTACTTGGCAGCTTCATCTCTGTCCGGGACTTCATTCTTAGCATTTCCAGGCTTTATTTCAGGCCTTATTGGTGTCTCCAGGGACCAGGAGGATTCAGACCATGTGGACTCTTCCTGGTATCAGACAGCCTTCCCTTACCCTGGTAATGGGGATTGTGGGCTTCACTGGAGGCACCTCCTCTGAGGAGGAAGAGAGGGGCAGAAGGGAGAGGGGGCTAGTTGTCCAGGGGAGGAACCTGTGGGAGGAGAGGCACAAGCACAAGGGGTGCGGGGCCAGAAGGAAGTCCAAGGCGGAAGGGGCCGCAGAAGAGGCCACTATCCTGCTGCCAGGCAGCGGCGATGCAGCTACCTCAATATGTCTGAGGTGCAATTCTGAAGGAGGCTCCATCACTCAAGGGAGACCATGACCTCCATTTGCCAGATGACTGGGCCCGAGATCAGCTCCGACTGGGTGGAAACCAGTGTCCCAGAGGCTCTGAAGGTCACAGTGATCCTCAACTTCTATGCCTCTGGCTCTTTCCAGGGCTCAGTGGAGGATTTGTGTGGAGTGTCCCAATCAGCTGTCCACAGTTGTGTCAAGCTGGTGACAGGAGCTCTGTTCAGGAGGGTACTGACATTTATTCTTTACTGTACGGACGAGGCCACCCAGGCAGAGCGAGCCAGAGGCTTCACAGCGATTGCTGCTTTTCCCCCATGTTCAGGGTGCTATAGACTGCACACATGTGGCCTTGAAGGCGCCAGCGGGTGAGCCCAGTGCCTTCGTCAACAGGAAGGGCTTCCACTCCATGAACGTGCAGATAGTGTGTAACCACAGGATGCAGATTCTGCAAGTCTGTGCAAGGTACCCAGGCAGCTCCCATGAAGCTTACATTCTGAGACACTGCCAGGTGCTGAGGCTCTTCAGTGCTCCAGCCCGACTGGATGGATGGCTGCTGGGTGATATGGGCTATCTGTTGAAAAGGTGGCTCATGACGCCTCTCCGCCACCTAAGAACAGAGACAGACAGGCATTACAATAGGACTCATGCCTCCACAAGGGTGGTGGTAGAGAGGACCATGAGTCTTCTCAAGATGCACTGCTGATGTCTAGACTGTTTGGGGGATGCACTACAATAGCTCTCAGAGTGAGTGTCACTGATATTGGTTGCATGCTGCACACTCCACAATCTGGCATTGTCAAGAGAGGACCCACTGGAGGAAGAGGATCTTGAGGTAGCTGCACTGGCCACAGATGATGAATCCAGTAGTGAGTGGGAAGATGAGCATGGTATGGAGAACGCTGAGGGTGTGGAGGCAGACCTCGGTAACCTCCAGGGAGGCAGGGACACCAGGGATGCCTTGATCCAACATTCCTTCAGCTAGGCTGCCATAGACCTGCTTCTACCTCATGCCAGTACTGCTGCTTCCATCCCGGCTGTCTGAAATGACCCTTTCGTTTGAATACAAGGAGCACTCAGTGCCTGTGCAATAAAGGATCTAGCCACTTACATCCAGCATTACATACGGGCGTAGCCTGCACCAGAAAGAAAAAAGGTGAAGCATACTCAGGTCGTCAGAACCAAAGTAAATTTAATGTTATTGTCAGATTGAAAGCATAATGACATTACCATTACTGGTGTTGACGTCCACACCAGTAAACGTATAAACCAAACATAAATGAACAGAAAATCACCTGTGAATTGTCCCTCTTGTGTGCTCAAGGTGCTTTTAACTTACATTTGCGAGTACTACATCTTGGTGCCCGTCCCACCCACCTCCCCCCCTCCTCGCTGGCAGCAGCATTGGAGGCAGCCTGCTGAGTCTGCTGTCTTCTTGGCCTTGATGACCTTGGTGATCGTCTTCTGGCCAGTGAAGCCTGTGCTGGCCCTGCCTGGGAGGGAGTGGCTAGTGGCCATGACTGGCATCTCCCCAGGTGTCGCAGCCTCATCAGATGTGACAGTCAGTGGCGGAGGGGCAGAGGAGCTGCTGCTGTCATCCAGAGCGCCCTGAGAGGAGCCCACAGAGATGATAAGCAGCTAACGTGAGGTCACTTGGACATCCCTGCTCACTATTGATGGAGTGTCACCTAGCTGGGATACTGGGTGAGTCATCCATCTCCCACACTGGCACTGACCACCTGAACTCAGTGCCTGTGTGAGGGCTTGCAGGTCCAAGTGCAACCCCAGGAACCTCTCATTCTGTCTCTGGAGCTGCCTCTCTATGAGAGTCGCCACTCTCTCAACGGAGGAGGCAGTGCAATCAGCGATGAGGGTCAACACGGTGCTCATGCTCCGCGTGGACTCCTCCACAACGGAGACCATGGCACGCAGGCCCTCATGGATTTCCGCCAGATACTCCCACACAATTATATATAGCATGATCCCTCTTTCCTGTTGTGATGGCCCAGGTGCTTTTGGGAGAAAGTGCCTATATTTTGTATTAGGGTGTTGGTCCCTTGAAGAACCAGGTTTCTCTAGCAAAGGTTTCTCTGGCAAAGCACCTGGCTTCTAGTAAACGATCATGTGACCAGGTTGTCTGAAAGATAAACAATAGAGGAAAAATGAAGGTTAACATAAGTTAACTATAGGTGTGTGATTCTCTATTCAAGTAGTTTGGTTTTTAGGTTGGGAACAAGGTGGCTGCAGAAGAGAAAGCATCTCTTTCAGAATTCAGTTGAAATTTTGTATGCTGGCTAAATAGTTTAAAAATCTTATTAACTGAAGGACTCTGAACATTGAGTTCAACTTCTGGGACAGCCAAGCTGAGAGGGAGAGAGAAAAAGAGAGAGAGACAGAGAGAGAACACATGAGAGAGTTTTAGATATAAATCTCCAGGAGAAAAATATTAGAACCAGGAAAGTTCTGGCCCAAGGTGGCTACATCTAAGATGCTAGAGATGCCCGTGTTGAAGGAGGAATTTGCAACTGTGGGATAGTTGGAGGAGATTGGAAGGGAAAACCTTTGCTGGAAGTAAGCAGAAGGCCCAAGAAATTTCTAGATGAATTAGACGAATCTTCAAAGCAGTACTCTGACCAAGCAATTAATCTTCTAATTTTTAATAAGTGTCCAACTTGAGTTTACTGGGAGTGTAAGTATAATAGGTATAGAAAGCTGTGTAATTTAAAGTATTACTTTAGATTATACGTAATTAAGTTCATTATACTTTTATTATCTTCATGGGGAGAATTTTTTCTCCGTCAGGCGGGCCGGTAGGGAACGGGTGTGGGTGGGCATGGAGCCAATCGCCACCCGCAATCGGCAGTGTCCCACCATTTTACGTGGGCGGGCCAATTAAGGCCTGCCTAGCGTGACATGCACCCAGAAGCGCTCAGCGCTCAGCGCTACCTGTGCGGGTGGGGGGAGGAGGGAGAGTCGGGGCCTATGCTCTTTCGCGCATGCGCACGGAAATCTCCCTGAGGCACAGAGCTGCCTCAGGGAGATTAATTTCATAATATGAATTTTAAATAATGAAGCTAAAAAATCATTTACACATGTCCCATTAATTGACAGTGTCACATGAGCTGGGACATGTTTTTCAAATGTTACAAAAATATTTATTCATGTTATAAACCCTTCATGAAACCTCAGGCCACCTATGGATGAGGTTTCATGAAAAATACGAAGGCTGCCTGGGCTCTTCACCTGCCTGTCAACCTTAAGGTTGGATGGGAAGCCCCTGCACACCGAACAGAAGATTCTGCCCTATGTAACTGACTATTAAGATAGAGTGTATTTATTAATATTCATGTTATTTAATCTTTGTGTCATAAAATTCTTTTGATTTAAACGGTGAACCTTGTGGCTTCATTCTTTTAGTAAATGCCTGGATTTTTGCAGTCTAAAAAAATTGAAACGTTACTGGTCTCGACTGAGATCATAACAATTGGGGTCTTAACCAGGATCATAACACTGTACAAAACTTTTATAACACATGTTCTGCATAACTCATCCTTTGTCATAAAATTTATTACATAGTAAAAAGATTATGTTGTGAGACAATATGTTATGTTATTATGTAATGAATTTATGGAATTGAGTGTGATGATCATCTTACTAAGCTGATGGGCAATATCCCAGAGATATAGTTGCCATTAGAAAGAGCTAAGAGTTTTCAATTATGTATTTCAGGCTTTACCAGATCTTTAACTTGTGCTCAGCACCAAAGACCATGCAATAAATGTGCCTGCACTCTATATGAGAATGTATCGTTAAATGCTTGACATCTGGTGATATAGCTTGCTTTGGGGTTGAACAGAAACCCTCATTATTGTAATTGACTGACTGATTTGACACAAGCCCTCTTGTGTTTTCCTCATCTTTGAATAGCAGAAGAAAAAACACTGAACAATTTAGCCCAATAAATACAGCTCAAGCTTATCAAAAATAAAAAGACCATAAAGTCAAACAGATTTCCCTTGATTACAAAAGTCTTGACTAATATCTCCTTGAATACAAAGCTGTTGTATGTTACATGTAATTCATAAGGCTGGATTTTACAGGGTGCTGTGGTCCTCAATCATCCAGCTAAAAGGTCAGAGGTGAGCCCCCCCCCCCCCACCAAACTGATGGCTGCCTACAGCAATTTAACATTGGGAGCAGTGTTAATTGCTTTAAGGCGAGACTTCTGCCCCTATCTCAGGAAGAGGTCCGTCCTTAGAGACCTGCCATCTAATTGGATGGCCTGCAGCTCTGTAGTTCCAGCAGTACCAGATGGGAGTAATGGCTACTGCTGGGACTACCAGGCAGTCCCAATGAAGAGGAGTCCAAACTTAAGGTAAAGTCTGGGACATCGTTGGGGCCAGGCTAGCAGGCCCAGGCAAGGGAGGTGGGGTGGGAGGGGAAGGTTTGAGAGCACAGATGGGGAGGGTAAAGGGGGAAGTATGACCCAAGGGGGTGCCTCCAATGGGCACAGAGAATCTGCAAAGGAGGATCCGCTCCCTTTTGCCTGATACCAGCCTGAGTAACTAAAGCTGCTGGGCTTCCTTCACATTGTGGGCATCCCATCCCCACCGAGGTTAAAATACTGGAGAAGTGGCCACGTGCTGCATTTTACTGATCACTACCCCTGCCTTCAAACCTGCTGGTGGGGGAGCATAACATCTGTCCCATTGGGTTAAGGCTCACTCTCTCAGAAAATTGTTTCAGAACTGTCTCCTTCTCTCTTTTTACTGTCAGGTTTGAACTGAAATAAAGTAAATCAGAAATTTGTTCTTATATGGTTGGATAGTGCATATTAGGCTATTGTTGTTACATCTGTTAAGTTTTAAATATATTGGGTTAATCTTCCAGAATCTGTTTCCAGCCAAACAAGGTACAAGTTGACAATCTGCCAGATTCAGTAGGGTTGGAGCTATGCAGCTAATTATGAAAAAGTACTTCTGCATGGCCAATTCTAATGGATTTACAATTAAAAGGTATGAAGCAAGGCTAACCAGTCTCATTGCAGAAATGTGCAGTATCTGTGGATTAAGCTTTTCTCACAATGCAATTTCTAACTACGCAGAAATTAATGTGTAGTCTACCCCAACTGGGACACATGAAGCCTGGAGTAAAACACTTTAAAGTGATCGGCCATATCACTAGAATTGAAATGTGACAGATTTTTTATCCGTCATAAACATCCCTTATTATAACATAGTTATTCCACAGCTGAAGGATTGTATTGAGAGAGGCTTTAACTGCAAGGGAACATGTGGAAATCATCTTGGCAAGCTGTGCCTGATAACCCAGAGACAGTTTCTGTGGAAAATAACCAGGGTAGGTTATAGGACATTATGTTGTATGTGTATTATAAGAGGAAGCAATATAAAATATACCTGTGTGTAAGGCTACCTTTTAGAACCATATATTAATTATATGGCATAATATTTTTAAAATTATTCTATTGGTGAACAAGCTGTAAAAAGTGAGATTTTATCCAAGTATACCAAAGCCCCATAAACGTAGCTTTTGGTATTAAAGATTTCTATGTAGACCAACACCAGTATTTTACTTTGGTCCTAACGTTGATTATAATAGATTACTAAAGACAGTCATACCTTTTATGTTAACATTGTATTGACTGTTATGTTGGGTAATAGGATAAATATATAGCAGCACTAAACATCAAGATAGTGTAATATTATTTCTTCTATACTGGAGACATATTAGACAACAAGAAAACTAGAAAGAGTGAAATATTTATATTGATCAACTTTTCTACTGCTGACATCAGCATTCTTTTCTACATCATAATTGAATGAAATCAACTCAACAAATACATTTGAATAGCACTGTTTTTCTGGAACAACTGTTACTCTGCTCCATGGTAATGCATTATTTCCTGCAATATAAGTTTCATCAGAATACTGGGATATTCAATTGCACATGAAGAGATTGTTGTGAGGATGTAGTACATGTAATTATGAAGAAGCTCAGCATGTGTCTCTTAATTTGTAAGTGTATTCTATAGAGAAGGGTGTTTTCACAAGATCACACAATAAGTGTAGATGGTTAAAACCATTTAGTCCATATTAGTTCAGGCAGCCTGTATTTTTATTTCATAATATAAAATAAAATCTCAACAGTAACTTCATAAAAGAAAATTCTTGGAAATGCCTCACTTTAAACAGCTCCCAAAGCCTTATATTGACATACGCGTGTTAAATTGCTTAAGAGGAGAGTTATCGAACAGCAGAACTAATAATATACTCAAAGAAATAAGGTCAGTGCAAAGGATAAACCACTATCCAAATATTGAATTTTATTTTTTTTCCATGTGGCTTAGGGTTGCCAGGTCCATATTCACAATAGTTCCATTTACAAAGCACTTTTACTTTGATACCAGTTAACTGATAGTCTTTCATGGTACAGGGAATTTAGGACCACGTGTATAAAGCAGAATGGAAACCAAAAATGAAATTGGAAATCCAAAATTCACTTAAATAAAGTAGATGAAAACTCGTGGCCAGAATTTTGCCCTTGTCAGGTAGGCTCGGTGGGGACAAGCGGGTGTGGCCACGAAAGCAACCGCTGCCCACGATCAGGCCCCGGCCGCGATTTCATGCTGGCAGACCAACTAAGGCCTGCCCAGCATGAAATGCGGCTGCAGCGTTCAGCACCTCCTGGGTCGGGTTGGGAGAAGGGCTAGCGCGCAAGTTCGCACATGCGCCGGAGTGTGTGCAATGAAAGCTCCCTGAAGCACAGAGCTGCCTCAGGGAGCTGAAGATTTAAAAAATGAAAAATAAAGAATTCTAAAATGCTAAAAAAAATGTCCCTGTTCATGTGACAGAGTGACATGAGCAGGAACATGTTATGAATGAAATGTTAAATTTTTTATTTAATTTTTAATTGCTGTTAGGAACCTCATCCTGCCTGTGGATGAGGTTTCCTGAAAAATCGAAGAGGCTGCTTGGCCTTTTCACCTGCCCGCCAACGTTAAGGTTGGATGGGCAGTGAAAAATTTAATTCAGTTGGTACTTTAACGGCCTGTTAATTGTTGGCAGGTGCGCTGCCGACTCCTACATACGCCCGCTGACCGAAATATTGCACAAGTGCATGATGACATCAGGACACTTGCCCAACGTCATTGCGCGTCATTTTGCGATCATTCAGATGAGGCGCATGCCCACCTGACAAGTGTAATATTCTGCCCCATGTTTGGCAACTGATTTTAACTGAAATTATTACCAAATTGTTACCAATTATTACCATTACAAATATATGAAATGGATTAGATCTGAGGTTGGAGCACTGCCAGAATAGGAATAAGAATTATACTACTTGACCTATCACTATTGTATGAATATTGCTTCTATTGCTGCAACAGATCACCAGGACACAGAAAATTCAAAACGTTACATAACTTCTGAGCCCCAGGGTGTTGTATCTGGGGGTACCCCAAAGATGCGGTGGTGAACCCCCCTCCTCAACCCCACATCCCCCCAGAAATTCCCAGGTGGTTTGCATGGCAATTGCCTGTAAAGTGCAAACTTCCCATGGGCAATTGTCCTGCACTGGGAACCATTCAAAAGTTGTGATTTAAATAGCAAACTTCAGATGGTTCCAACTGTGTTGCATCTTAAAAAGTTAGAAGAATTAACACCACTTCCAGCTTCTGGGTAGCTATTGTATAGTCCCTGCATCGATCACCCCACCCCATAGCACTCCCCTCACACCCCTGAAACCCCAGGGGACTCCCTGAACCCGTCGAAAACTTCCCCACCCCCACTACGGGATATCCCCTCACCCCACAGGACTCCCCCTTCCACGGGGCTCTCGCACCCCTCTTGGGACTGATCGCCCTCAACAACAAAATTCCTCCCTCCACAACACTGCCCCTCCCCCATGGGACTTACCCCCACCGCCATAGGATTTCCCCCTCCAAGGGACTATCCCCCACCCCCCTCTGAACCCTCCGCCCCCCCACCACCACCCATTAGGACTTCCTCCAGGCCCAACCTGACCCGACCCACACCCCCCAGGCCCAAACAACATCCTTATCACCCCAAGGCCCAGCCCAACCCGACATGACCTGATCCCCCCCATGCTCAATGCCCAACCCAAACCCCCAACTCCCCTATGTGCAACCCGACCCCCTCCCCACTCCCAAAGGCCTGGCCTGACGTAGCCCCCACCCACCCCCACCACACCACTCAAGGCCCAACCCCTCCCCATCCAATCCGAAGGGCCTGTTTGTTCAGCCCTTCGGATCGTTTAGCTTAAATTTATGCAATTGATGCACCTCCACTTTGAGGGGCCCTTGCATTCTCAGGCCTGCGTCAGCAATGTCCACCTTTCCCGGTGGGGCTGCCAAAACTCTCTGCCAATTCAATCACAGGAAACCTAACCCTTGCTCTTGACAGGATGGCAAGCCTGGAAGTGACCAATTAGGCGGCTGCCTCCTAGTAAATAGCATTCCCGGTCTATGTCCTGACATAGGGCTCAGGGCTCCTATTTGGTCCCAACATCAGGGTCAGGAAACCCACCAAAAAATTAGAGGAACATAGAACTTATGAGCAGGAGGAGGTCATTCAGCCCATCGAGCCTTCTCCATCATTCAATAAGATCATGTCTGATCTAGTTGTGGTCTCAACTCCACTTTGCTGTCTGCCCTCCATAACCCTTGACTCCCTTGTCTATCAAAAACCTGTCTAACTCTGCCTTGATTAAATTCAATAACCCTTCTGGGAAAAGGAATTCCACGTACTAATGACTCTTCGAGAGAATTTTTTTTCTCATCTCCACCTTAAAGGGTAGACCTTTTATTCTTAAAATGTGTACCCTAGTTCTATTCTCTCCCAAAAGTGGAAACATCCTCCCAGTATCTACCCTATCAAATCCCCTCAGGATCGTATATGTTCAATAAGATCACTTCTGTTTCTCTCTATGCAGAGGCTGCCAGATCTGCAGAACAGTAAAATGAATCCTGGCAATGAAACATATGGCATAGAACTCGAGTGGAATAGTGCATTGTACAAATGTTACAAATCTACAAGGTGTGTTGACTCCAGATATAATCAAACCTCATTACTGCAGACTCAAAGACCTGGAAAGCAATCCTTCCCTTATCTCATTCCTAAAGATTCATCTTACTGAGGGTTCAGTCTCTGTAATGAAAATAATGGAATTTCTACCAAGTACTGTGAAACTGCATGTTATGAATGTACGTTCACTAAGTAAACACCAGATTTATTATAATGAGGTTTTCTCCCCAGTAAATGCACATAAAATATATATTCAAATCATCCATGAGGCACAAAAAGTTTATAGATTCCATCATATTTAAAAGTTGACCTTGTATGGGTGACTATAACAGGAATAATCTATCTTTAAATAATTGCATTTATAATTAATGGGGTTAGCTGCATATTTAAAAATTCTATCAAATGCAGGTCATTTTCACAGTATTGTGAACTTGCAACCATTTATCTGAACCTTCTGATTATTTTTTCCTGAAGCTCCACTTCATTTTTATGGATTAAAAAAGAACCAAAGAAATATTGGTCCATTTTAAGTGGCTCTTGAAAAGCATCTGGTACAGATCTTTTCAAATATCACTTTTATGATTGAATAAATAAATATGTCTTTTTAACTAAGATTTGAAACAGTTTTCTTGAAAATATATGTTAGTGTTTGAACATTATACTGAATATACTTAGGAAATCTGTTCCATGGTATTTTGTGATAGGTTTTCATTATATTGTACTTTGTCTGTTTTCCATAACTCATCATTAAATGGTACAGTGCCTATTCTTCATTATTTCTGAAAGCCCATTATTTTTTAAGCCTTGAATTATTGCTGCATTAATCATCACTTGGTTTCCCTACAGCCGTATGCAACGTACGGTTCACTTTCTACTGCATTAGATGGAATGCAGATAACAGACCCCGGACTTGCCTCCATTATCCTCCCATGTCTCCTGGCTTCAGAAATTACCAAAACTCTATTTCTGGCACAAAGCACTTCACTTTCTAGGGCTTAAGACTGAAACTCTTAGTGCTGTTGCTCTCTGTGTTGTTGGACAGCTTTTTCACAGTCCTCCAGGGACCGATCACCTACATCATCAACTCTTCTTTTGTTTCTCTTAATCAGTCTTCTATTTGTGCTTTTATTCTTCTGCTAACTCCATCCTTTTGGAACTTTATCTTCCTCGTCAGATTTACCATATCCTCCTACTTTGTGACTGTCACTAGTTAGGACACTGCCCTCTTGATCCACCACCATCACTCCTCCCCTCACAACTTCAGCCCAACCCTCAGGTTATCATTGACTCTGATATTGTCTTCCTTCCTTAGTAATAGGATTTACCATGGGCAGAATCATCCCAGATTTACACTAAGTGTGGTAGAGGGCAGGAAAATGGACGTTTTATCTGCCGGCCGCAATGGCATGTTTTTGCGCCATATCATCCCCCTTCCAGCGCATCCTGCCTCATTAATAATGCATTCCTGGGAAACGTGCCGAGTCACTGGTGAGGCAGCCTCTGATTCACCCGCCCCACCATCACCTCAGGCCTTCAGTGAATTGGGCGCCATATTTAAAGGCTGGCCCTGCACAGAGCTTGCACTCTTCAAGGGATAGGAAGCTGCTGGGAATTGATGGCTGCTAAAGGGATGAAACATGCTGCACTCAAATTTAGCGATGCCTCACTCGATCACCTACTGGATGCAGTGGAGGTTCGCCGCAATGTCCTTTACCCTCAATCTGGACGTAGATTAGCAAGCAAGGTCACCAATCCAGCATGGGAGGTGGTGACAGCGGTGGTCAATGCAAAAGAGGACAGTCACCCAGTGCAGAAAGAGGATGAATGGTCCCTCCGTTCCGCCAGGGTAAGTCACTCTTCCCATTACTCTCAACTCACATACTCACAAACCCATCACACATCCACAGAGATCTCACTCACTGCCAGTAAAAAGGGCATCATCATTCCCTCTTGCACACCTTCATTGGCCCTGCGGATCATGTCCTCATCCCGTCCATGGTACCGCTCACCACCCACACATGCCAGGCATCCTTAGTATCTGGTCTAACAGGCGTCCTGCTTACACTCTCTCCATCTGTACTCATGCAGGACAAAAGGGAGAGGCCGCAGACTGATGGGGGAATGCCTGACTTCTAGGTCCTCACAGACTTTAAAAATAGAGCCATCCAGCTGGCCAGCAATGATCTGGACCATTCCTGTGCTGATGGGGAGGTCGGCGATGCTCTACCAAATGAGGATCCAGCAGTGCAACATCCATCAGACAACCATGCTGTGAGTGATTTGTCCTGTTTCACAGGCCACTGCCATGCACTAATTATGTCTCCTTGCTTCCCAGACACATCAGGCAAGCAGCCGAGGGGCCCACGAGTCAAGTCCTCGACTCAAGACTCAAAGACACCTCGGAAGAAGAATCTGATGACACCCTAATTGAATAACTATTACAGCGCTCACCCATATGCTCCACCAGCGCAGAAACACACACCTCGATGGGACCTGGTTCTAGTGCAGTTTGGGGGTCACAACCTGGTGAGCACATCGCACTGTCGGATCCACAGCAGGCAGCGGCAGGGACTTCCCAGGTTTCTGGAACTTGCGGGATGCTGGAGGGCAGAAATCTGCTGAGTCCAAGTCCGATGAGGAGCCTCTGGACTCGGTCATATCTCAGCTGCTGGAACTGCAAAGGCAAGCTGGGGAACATCAGATTGCAAGGCACAGTGGAGGAGTCCATCCGCCTTCATTCTGAGGTGATGGCGCCGGCATGCCAACACCCCGAGCTTACCATTGGTAGGATGGTGACTGCCATGGAGACCTTGGTCCAGGACATCAGTTGTGCACTGCTGCTTGCGCTGAACTCCATTGCTGATGCCATAGTTAGGCTCCAACAGTGTCAATGTGAGAGAGGTGTGGGACAGCTTGATCTACTCCAGCTACCCCTTCTCCTCACAAAATCAGCCAGGGGCAGTTGGGCACTCTCGGGGAGGAGGATCAGCAGGTGCACACCTCAGGGCCAACTACCTAGGTGACTCCGGGACTGTCCGGCCCATCCAAATCCCCTCTTCCTGTGTCTCCAGCAGCTCCAGCGCCACAGGCAGAGGAGGCTGCCACTGCCACACAGCAGGACCCCGAATGCAGGCCAGGACCCTCCAGGTCTCAGCCCTCCTTTGAAGAAGATGTCCTTCAAAGTCATCACAGACAGGGTGTAGCAGTCAGTAGTCTGCCTCCACTCCGCTGTGGATTTCAGGGAGCACCAAGATATAGCAGCAGGGTTAGAGAGGTTAAGAAAATGTAGTTTCACTGCATGGGCAGGGACATTAATCGCTTGTACATAATGTTGACTATTGTAAATAAATTCCCAGCAATGTCACACTGTCTATGGCTCCTTGTTGTGATGATCAGTGTTCTGGTCAGTCTGAAGTGAAACCTTGGTCCCTGCACAAGATAAAGGCAGGTGTCTCAGTCCAGGGCTTCTTCCCTGTGCTTTGTGCAACCTTCCCAGAACACTGATGGTGAGCCTTCGCTGTAGCTGGACAAATCAGTCATGCCTGCACCTCGATGGGGTTTATCATTGCTGCCAGAACGTTGTGGGCTGGCAGTACAGAGTTCTGACATTCTTTCTGTGTGCTCTCAGCAACTTTGAGGCATCGCTGGCCCCCATCCCATTAGCATATACCTGGCCACAGTGTAGTCCTGAAGGCTTCAGCTTAGGAAGGATGTCATAGGATCAGGAGAAGTTAAAGTTTCCCCACTGCATCTCAATGATATAACTCTGCTCGCTGGTACCAGCATTGGAGATAGCCTGCTCACTCTGCTGTCTTATTGGCCTTGATGACCTTGGCGGTCATCCTCTGGCCAGTGAAACCTGTGCTGGCCCCGCCTGGCAGGGTGCAGCTAGTGCCATGACCGGCATCTCCAGTTGCCGCACCGTCTACAGTTGCCACGTTCCCTGGCGGAGGAGCGGAGGAGCTGCTGCCATCATCCAGAGTGCCCTGGGAGGACACAGCAAAAGACAGATTGTGCGCCAATGTGAGGTCGCTCTGGACCTCCCTGCTTACCATTGATGGTGGGATACTGGGTGTCTCATCCATCTCCCACACTGACACTGGCCACCTGAGGTCACTGCCTGTGTGAGGGGTTGCAGGTCCGAGCGCAACCCCAGAATGCCCTGATTCTGTCCCTGGAGCTGCCTTTCCATGAGAGTCACCGCTCTCTCAACAGAGGAGGCAGTGCACTCGCTAATGATGATCAATGCAGTGCTCACTCTCTGCAAGGACTCCTCCAACACGGAGACCAAGGCATGCATACCCTCTTGGATCTCTGCTAGATCTACCCGCACATCCTGCTGGACATCCAGCATCTGCCGCCTAATGGATGACTCCAGAGGCTCATCATCAGCTTTTGACTGATCCCCAGCAGTCCTCCGGCTGCTGTCGCCTTGGGCACTTTCTGCCTGCACCTCAAGTGATTATGAAGTGCCCTCACCAATCTGCACTGATATACTAGTTGCCACTATAATGCCCACAAAGGAGCTGATATGTGCACTGGTGCTGCTTCAGACAGTGGGTGTGACGCAGGTGCAAATGATGCCTGGTCCTCTGGTGTCAGGGGTGGCCCTTTGGGGTCCAGAGATCGAACGGCTGCTGGCGAACCTAAAAGGGAGAAGAAGGACATGTTGTTAGTTAAAGTCATCACACTGTCACTGTACATGCCAGGCACCCTGGTAAGACAATGGAGATCTGTATCATGGTGCCCTCATCATCCAATGATCAATGGGGACTCCAGGTTCGAAACTCATATCAAGAGACTAAGCTAAAATGGTTGCACAAGCCAAAATTCTCACCTCTGTGCACTGCACTCTTACCTTTGCCTGGCACCCCTGCCTCTCTATGCCAGCTCTCAAGCTCCAGGGCAATTGCTCATACCTCAAAAGGATTAGGAGGCTAGTGGGGCCTCGGTTGGTTAGCAACCTTTCTATATTGTTGTGGGCTGTCTTCTCCTGAAACAACAAAAGAGCATTGATTAGTCCACTCTGTACCTGCAGCGCCATTGCAGCCTGGCCAACCCCAGCTGAGGAGCACTTCCAAGTCATAGCCCTTGAGCCATAAGGCACTCAGTCCAAGCAGCCACGGTTCACCCTCTTGACCAGCTCCCACATGATTGACAATTGGCACTCAGACTCTAGTACCCCTGAGGTCCATAGGGGGACAGTCACAATTAACACATCTGCACACTGACCCACGCCAACATGGTACTCTCCCTTCCTGAGTGCAGCAGGTCATTGAAGCACTTCTGGCACTGCACCCAGGAGCGCCACACCACATCATGGATGCTCACCAGTGCTGCCACCTTCTCCCATGCCCTCTTGGTGAGGTGCGGTGGCCTCCTCCTCCCAACTCTGGGGACAGGGGTATCCCTCCTGGCAGCTACCTCCTCCAAGAGGATGGCGAGGCACTGATCAGGGAAGTGGCGGGCCGAGGGCCCATCCAACCTGCCCTCCCACCTGCCTGTCCAGCTACATCGCTGCCTGTATGACCTGGCAGCAGGATAGTGGCGTCTTCTGCGGCTACTTCTGCCTTGGACTTCCTGTTGGCCCTGCGCTCCTTGTGCCTGCGCCTCTCCTCCCACAGGTCCCTCCACTGGAAGCTGCACTGGGACTCGTGGCCTCCTCTCCCTTCTGCCCCTCTCTTCCTCCTCAGAGGAGGTGCCTCCAATGGAGACCACAATCCCCATTACCAGGGTAAGGGAAGGCTGTCTGATACCTGCAAGGGCATCCACACTGTCTGAATCCTCTGGGGCCCTGTCAGAAATGAAGCCTGGAAATATTCAGAATGAATCCCCGAACAGAGATGAAGTAACCAGCTGCAAACTATCACTAAAACTCCTGACTACTCATGCTGGCAATGCTGCTGACCCTTTTTATCCCGCCCTTGGGTGAGGTTTATGAAAATGTTGGCAGGCTGTCTGCCTGTTTTGCCCACACGAAGAGCAGAAAATCGCACGGGCAAGGAAAAGTCACAGTCAATTGGACTTTTAATTAATGGCGGGAGCTTCTGGCACTTGCGCCCACCCGCCAAATGAAATATCAAATGAGTGCACGATGACATTGAGACGCTTATCTGGCATTATCGTGCACCATTTTACTCCTGTTCACGTCGGGCGTGCGCCCGCCCACCAGTTGGAAAATTCTGTCCCCAGACTTACGTGAGTCTGGAATCCATGCTATCTTCTTCGTGGGATTGCTTGCATCCCCAGCAGCGCCCACTGCTGAGTTCTGGGGCTTGCTGGACTGCAAGAGCTGCCGATCAATCAGATTGACCAGTGGTTCTTGGGGCCGAGACTTCCTTCCACTGAGGAGTGGAAGTCCAACGCTGAGTTTGTTAAGGCCGCCCCCATCATATTATCATTGCAGGGCAGCCTTTTTTAAAAGTTGGTTGGTGTGTGACTGACATTTCTACTGCGGCAGCAAGCAATAAGCACTCCCATAAAATTCACCCCATGAAAACAATAGCCGGGTATAAATAATGCTGCCTCTATAGAATAACCGCTTTAGAAGAACACATGCTTTTGCTTGCACATTTTCTGCATCAACCATGTTTGTGACTCTTAAGAGCTAATTTTCCTACACTGGGTACAAGTTATGTGTGCTAATAGCACTCAGGTCTCCTGGGGCAATTTGTTTATAATCATTTACAGATACAGGTTCAGACTGGGTCAATGAGAAATAGAATACTGATGGGAGAGGAAACTTGAGTGTAAATGAAATTTAAAAGCACGTGCACAGTTGAAGAAAATGGTCACAATGGGGACAAAAACCTCTGAAAGCCTTCGTAAAGGGTCAAATTGCATCCAAACCCATGAACAGCCTTCGCCAAAGCTGGAAGGACAGGCAACTAACCAGTGACAGAGAAAATAAGAAGGAAAAGGAAGCCATGAGTAGGCTCATGACCCAGATGATTAGTTCTGTCACTGACTGTACCAGGGACCTACAGCAGATGGCACATTACTGCTTCTACATGTCTGCTCATCCAGATTCCGTGAAGACTCTTCCCCATAGATGTTGCCAGGTAGGTACTATACCCACAAAATTTGATTGATGGTATTTTGGTCAGTGTGACCAATCATGCTTTTCTGACTGATATCATCCTGACATGCCTTCTGTAGTTTTGTATAATATGCTGGGATTGGACTGATTCTAGAGAACTAAGCAGAATTACAGCTAGCCAGACATCCACACGTTTCCATGTCATCTGTCTTAATGTTGCAAACTAAGAATTTGAGCCTCTGCATGTACTGGCTATTTGCAAAAGTGAGATTTGATAATCTCCATTGGTGCAGGTAGGTGTAGGAATAGTGTACCTCTCGCACATCCTGACCTAGCTAGTCCTTCTCATCTTATCTGCATCTTAAAAAGAGTGATTTCAGTGAGGAAAACGTGGTTGTATTGGTGATGGAGATTGAAAAATATAAAATAATTGGTGTAAAGGACTACAGGAGTATAAGTGCCAATGAGCAGAGAAGATAAACATGCAAAAACAATCATCATTTTGACCCTTTTAAGCAGATTTACTTGTTCTGCTCGATGCACAGCAATCATGAATGTCAGTAAAACTGGATATCAATTTCAACTGGGATAGACATGGGGTAAAAGCAGAAAAAGGAGAAGGAGGCATCTGAACAGAGTTGCCATCTCTTTGAAATATTATAATAGGGAGGGTTTAAACTAATTTATCAGGGAGAATGGGCATCACAATTAAGTTTTAGAGATGTGAAACAAGGTTGTACAGAGGGCTGGGAGAGACAAACAACATTAGAATGAAGAGTGGCTCAAACAGAGGAAGGGACAAGTGGAAGCGTCAAGCAGGTTAGGATGGGTTTGGAGTGCATGTGACCAATTGCACTGAGAATGGTAAATAGGATTGGTGAGCTGCAGGTACAAATTGCCACATGGGAGTGTGTTATAATGGCAAAAATGGAGAGCTGACTAAAACAAAGGAGGATTGGGAACCTAGCTTGAACGTTTCAAAAGTATGGAGGGAGAAAAGCAGGATGTGTCAGTATTGATCAAAGATACTGTTAAAGCTATGGAAATGTACAGTGTATTTCAGGGTTTTTGTTTTGAGCATATTTGATGATCCAGGCTCAAATAGTGCTCAAAATTCTGCTAGTTTTTTAAATTGAAGTTTTTGCTCAAGTTTCTGCTCAAACTCACTTGCATATCATCAAATGCAAATCTACAATGAACCAGCACAATCAGGCAGTGATTTAAAATGTATTTTATATATGCACTAGAAGATATTCCTTATATTTATGAGTGATAACCTGGTGTAGTTTTATTCAGTTGATAATGGATTTCTCACAAAATAGAAGCATTTTTAATCAGTGCTAGTCCATCCCACTGTGAATAATCACAATTTTAACTGAAAATGAATTTAAAAATTATTTTAAACCATTTGCTAGCTTCATTGCTGTACCATAGCAATTAAGTTAAACTATTTATTTAAATAGTTAAAAAGATATCTACTAGTCCCCTCGTGACTAAAAAAACCCAGCTTAATTTTAAGAGCATCCTTGAAGAGCAAGCCAGCACAGTTTGCCGAAACTTACAATGATGATTAATCACTGCAGGAGTGCCTCAGGCTAGTGTCCTAGGCCCAACCATCTACAGCTGATTCATCAATGACCTTCCTTCCATCATAACGTCAGAAGTGGAGATGTTCACTGATGATTGCACAATGTTCAGCACCATTTGCGGCTTCTCAGATACTGAAGCAGTCCATGTCCAAATGCAGCAAGACCTGGACAATGTCCAGCCTTGGGCTGACAAGTGGCAAGTAACATTCACACCACACAAGTGTCAGGCAATGACCATCTCCAGCAAGACAGAATCCAACCATCACCCCATGATGTTCATTGGCATTACCATCACTGAATCCCCACTATCAACATCCTGGGGGCTACCAACCAAAAACTGAACTGGACTAGCCATATAAATACTGTGGCTACAAGAACAGGTCAGATGCTAGGAATCGTGCAATGAGTAACTCACCTCCTGACTCCTCAAAGCCTGTCCACCATCTACAAGGCACAAGTCAGGATTGTGATGGAATACTTCCCACTTGCCTGGATGAGTGCAGCTCCTACAACACTGAAGAAGCTGGACACCGTCCAGGACAAAGCAATCCACTTGATTGGCACCACATCCACAAACATTCACTCCCTCCACCATCGATGCACAGTGGCAGCAGTGTGTACCATCTACAAGATGCACTGCAGGAATTCACCCAGGCTCCTTTGACAGCACCTTCCAAACCCACGACCACTACCATCTAGAAGGACCAGGGTAGCAGATAAATGGGAACACCACCACCTAGAAGTTCCCCTCCAAGTCACTCACCATCCTGACTTGAAAATATATCACTGTTCCTTCACTGTCACTGGGCCAAAATCCTGGAACTTCCTTCCTAACAGTACTGTGGGTATACCTACACCACATGGACTGCAGCGGCTCAAGAAGGCAGCTCAGTGCCACTTTCTCAGGGGCAGCTAGGGATGGGCAATAAATGTTGGCCCAGGAAAAGCATGGTCCTAAGGAAGAGTGTGCTGTCTTGTGTACGCTTTGCACTTCATTATATTAAAATAAAATATGCATTGATGTTGTTATTCAAAGACACTAGAGTCATTTGGTCAAGGGTGCCTATAGATGGTGTTGATGTTTTCACTCACTGCTGATTATTAGCAGATTCGCAGGGCTGAATCTTATCTCCCAAAATGGGTGGGTTCAGGTCACATCAGAGATTAAGTTGCATAAAATCTGAAGAAGGAGCCCAACTGGCCTGGCCACTTTTGATTTGATGGAGGCGGGCTGAAGACCAGATGACTGAAAGGTTTGTAGGAGGTAGGTTGATTACTTAAATATTATAATGTGACTGCCTGTCTTTATTTTAACAGTCATTTTGTTCTTAACCACAGGTGGCTAGGTTTCCCAGGCTTTGAGAAACCTGGCAGCTGAAAGGAGACAGGATGGGCTGATCCCATGAGGTAAGGATCCATAAGGTACGGGTATGGTAGCATAGTGGTTATGCTACAGGACTAATAATCCAGCAGCCTGGACTAATGTTTGAGAGACATGAGTTCAAATCCCACACAGAACTAGAGCAGTTAAATCGATTTAATTAAATAAACCTGGAATAAAAAGCTAGTATCAGTAATGGTGACCATGAAACTATCACATTGTTGTAAAAGCCCATTTCGTAAACTAATGTCCTTCAGGGAAGGAAATCTGCCTCATGGCATCTGGTCAAATATGCACAAGGAAACCTCTTGCTGCTTACCACCTACCCCTCTCCCTCAACGGATAAATCAGTACTCATTCATGCCAAACACCTCTTGGAAGAATAAATGAGGATGGCATGTACACAGGATGGGGGACTTCAATGCCCATCATCAAGAGTGTCTCAGTAGCAGCACTGCTGCTCAAGTCCCAGTCATCACCAAAATAATGTAAGGGATTTGTCTACAGTGATTTAAAGTGCACTTACTGACAACCAACACAAGTGCCAGGCAACGAGCATCTCCAATAGAAGAGTATCCAAATATCTTCCTTGACAGCTATTCTAATGTTGTTGTGCATTTCCAAACAGCTAAAATCAAGGGGCAGAATTTTCTGTGTCTGCTGGCATCGGGTGTAATGGCGGGTGTGAGTGGACAATATGGCAGGAAGGCTAAAATCGGTTTCACACCATTGTGAAACACATTTACAATTGTCTGCTCCCCCTGTCAATGGTGGGACATGTTTTCCACTGCCAAACATCGGGAACTTCAATGCAAAAACATCTGCATATCATTATAAGCCCAGCTCATCGGAATCATCCCTCCATGTTGGTGTGATAGCACATGATGTGTTTCACAACAGCATATATAAGGTCTGCAGCTGGTGAGCTGCACTTTGAGGGGAACTCAAAGGCGCATGCACAGTAACCTTGCAAGCGCTTGCAAGCATCACCCATTGGGCCTCAGGATTGAAGTGCCACACATTCAGGTGAGGGCACAGGCAATTCACCTTTGCTTGGCTGGCTGACAGCGTGGTGCAGGGACAAGGGCTGCACAGCAGTTGAGTTGAGTTGGGGAGGGCAAGGACTGTACTGTGGTTGAAGGTAGTGCACAAGCACAGGGGTGGGGGTGGGTGGAGCACAGGGAGGAAGGTGGTCACGCTTTAGGGAAACTTTGTATAAAGTGACCATTCCACCACAGCTGAGAGAATTCAGTCACACCCACATTGATGTGCTTGGAGTGGGGCCTCAAGCTTATCTGCCCGCTCAAGCAATGCAGAGGCCTGAAAGTGCAACCAAATGCTCCAGAGCTTTTTCCCACTCGGGCACTGACTGCAAAGTAATGAGTGATTAGCGCACTACAGAGCAACTGGACGACTGAGCACATTGAACAACCTCCTTGCTAAAGCTGGCCAGGGAACAGTCACTGGTGGAGGTGCTCACAGCACCTTGCAATGTCATCTTTCAAGTTTGGACCAGACTTCCCCATGGTTCAAGGTAACAGCGCAGCCTTGCAGCACGGGTTAGGAGAATGCCTGTGCCTGAGCTGAGAGCACCTCTTGCAGTCCAGTGGGCAAAGCTGCTGCCAATTGGAATGGGGTGGAGGTGGTTGGGGTCTCAGGCAGCCATGCAGTGTACTAAATTCTGTTCACCCAAGTAGTGGCACTCTCCCGGATGTATTAAGGGGTCTTCAGAGGTTCTTAGTTTACCCAAGCTAACCTATGCCTCTCTCTTCCATCCTGCAGGAGGAGTACATCAGCAGCATGGAGCTTTGTGACCTAGCTATATGCCCTATGGCTTACAGAGATCAGAGACAAAGGAGAAGAGAGCAATGGAGACGCCTGGCTGGGCAGAGGGAGGAGCAGCACCCTAAGGAAGGAGGGGCAGCTGGGGATCCAGCAAATGCCGCTGAACTGCCAAAGTGAGCCGTCACAGGTCAGCGCCTAGCTAATGATGACGCCTGTCATTCCTGCAGATGACCGAGAACCGGTGTTGCTGAGGACTGCGCATGTCCAGGGAACTGATCGGTTACATCTGCCACATGCTGTGGGATTTGGAGGGCACCCATTGCCAGTGGCCATGAAAGTGATTGTGGTGCTCAATTTTTATGACAATGGCTCCTTTCAGGGCTCCACAGGTGACCTCTGTGGTATATCGCAAGATGCCACACACAAATGTGTCCATGAGATCACAAACGCCCTCTTCACGAAGGTACATAATTTTGTGCATTTCGCCCGGGATCAGGAAAGCCAGGATACAAGAGCACTGGGATTTGCCCAGATTTCCAGTTTTACACAGCTGCAGGGTGCCATCGATTGCGCTAATGTGATGCTTAGATCTCCGTGGCAACAAGCGATCAACTATGTCAACTGCAAAGGTTTCCACTCACTGAATGTTCAGCTGGTGTGCGACCACCACAAATGCATCCTGCAGATCTGTGCATGGTTTCCAGGGAAGGTCCACGATTCCTACATTCTCAGTCAGTCTCAGATCCCTGACATCTTCCAGGATCCACAGAGGCTGCAGGGTTGGCTCCTCAGGGACAAGGGCTACCTGTAGAAGATGTGGCTGATGACACCTATGCGGTGGCCTCAGACTGCAGTAGAGCGACGCTATAATGAGGCTCATGAAGCAACTCACAATTTGGTGGAGAAAACCATTGGGATGCTGAGAATGAGGTTCGAGTGTCTGCACCGGTCTGCTACAGTCCACAGAAGATGTCCACAACGTCGGTGTCTGCTGCGCCCTTTACAACCTGGTGCTGCAGTGGGGAGAGGAGCTGGCTGAGAAGGAGATGGAGGAGCGGCACGTCTACTCCAATGAGAAGGACGAAGATGGGGATAAGGGTGAGGAGGTCCTCAAAGGCCAGGATGATGGCGATGAGGCCATCACACTGGCCAAACAAGGCAGATATGCTCGGGAGGCCGTCATATCTGCTAGATTTGTGAAGGATGATGACGATATGCAGTGAGGAAACACCATAGATCCTCACATTGCATCTGTGAACATTTGACCCCTGTCTGGCTGATGGCAATACAATCTTCTGTGATAAGGCTCCTATCATGGAGATAAAGTGGATACCCGATGTCCCTACATTCCAGGGGGATGATGGTGACATGTGGTGGGGACACTCCATAGATCCTCACATAGTTTATGAGAATGTCGGACTCCTGTCTGGCTGATGGCATCTCACTTGCTCTCTGCGAACAGGGTCATATCATAGAGATGCAGCGGGGAAACTTTAACTTCTCCTGATCCTAGGGCTGAACCCTTCAGGACCACACTGTTACCGGACACAGATGCTGATGGGATGGGGGGGCCAGCCGCACCTGAAAGGTGCTGAGAGCACACAGAGAGAATGATGGAACTCTGTGTCACCCATCCAGGACATTCTGGCAGCAATGATAAGCCCATCGAGGTGCAGGCATGAGTGATGTGTCCAGTGATTGTGAAGGTGCACCATCAGTGTGCTGGGAAGGTTGCACAAAGCACAGGGACGAGGCCCTGGACTGAGACACCTGCCTTTATCTTGTGTAGAATGGTTTTACATCTGAGTGACACGAACACTGCCCATCAGAACAAGGAGCCATAGGCAGAGAAACATTCTTGGGAGTTATTGACAATAGTGAACATTATGTACAAGTGATTACCACATGTGCCCTGGCTGTGCAACTAATTCTTCTTAACTTTCCTAACCCTGACATGAAGGTGGAGGCAACTTGCTGACTGCTAAGCCCTGTCTGTGATGACCTTGGCGGGCATTCTTTGGAGGGCCAAGACTTGGAGGGCCCCGGCCTGCTTTCAGGGTCCTGCTGTGTAGTAGTGGCACCCTCCTCAGCCTGTGGAGCTGGAGCTGCTGGAGTCATAGGAAGAGGGGATTCGGATGGGCCAAGCACTCCCAGGTACACCTGGGTGGATGGCACCAGGGTGTGCACCTGCTGATCCTCCTCCCTATGGGAGCCTGAGGGCCCCTGGCTGACTCCTTGAGGAGCAGGGGAGGCTGGAGCAAGATCGAGCTGCCCCACACCACTCTTGCATTGACGTTATTGAAGGCCAACTATGGCATCAGCGATGGAGTTCAGCACATGCAGCAGTGCAGGAGCGATGTTCTGGACCAAGGTCTCCATGGCTGCTGCCATCCTACCAGTGGTAACTTCGGAGCATTTACGTGCCGGCACTATCACCTCAGACTGAATGCAGATGGACTCCTCCATTGTGCCTTGCAACCTGAGGATTGCAGCAGACATTCCTTCCTGATGTTCCCGAGCTTGCATTTGCAGCTCCAGCAAATGAGGTATGACCAAATCCAGAGGCTCCTCATCTGACTCGGACTCAGCAGTTTTCTGGCCTCCAGCAGTTTTCTGAGTGCCAGACATTTGGGAAGTCCCTCTCATTGCCTGCTGTGGATCAGAAAGTGTGATGTGTTCATCAGATTGTGACCCTGAGGCTACTCTAAAGCTAGGTCCACCTGAGGTACGTGTTTCTGCACTGGTGGAGGGTGTGGATGAGCGCTGTGGCGGGTCTTCAATTAGGGTTTCTGCAGCTTCCTCTTCTGAGGTATCTTCGAGGCTTTAGGTGAGGACATGGGTTGCAGACCCCTCGACTGCTTCCCAGATGTGCCTGCAAAAGCAAGGAGACATAATTACTGCATGGCAGTGGCTTGTGAAAGAAGACACATCACTTACGGCATGGTTGTCTGATGGATGTTGCACTGCTGGATCCTCATTTGGTAGAGCAGCACTGACCTCACTGTCATCTTCGCCGACTGGTTGGATAGCTCTGTTTTCAAAGTCTGTGAGGACATTGATTTCAGGCATTCCTCCACCAGTCTGCAACCTCTCCCTCTTGTTGTGTGCCAGCTTGTCCTACATGATTACAGATGGAGACCTGCCAAGCCAGATGATAATTATGCCTCGCATGTGTGGGTGGTGAGTGATGTCATGAGAGCAATGAAGGTGTATGTGAGAGAATGAATAGTGATGTCCCTTGAACTGACAATGAGTGATATCCCTGTGGATGTGTGACAGGTTTGTGAGTGCGTGAGTTGAGAGTGATGAGAAGAGTGACCTATCCTGGTGGAACAGCATAAAAAGCCGCCATTGCAGCCTGCGGGTAAAACATTCTTTTTCCCCCATGCTACCACACTTAGTGCAAATCTGGGATGATCCCATATAAGGGAGAAGAGGATCTGAAATCAGAAAAAGTCATTTAAGGTCAGAGTTTAGCTTCTCCTCAGAGCCTAGGAGGAGAACTAGCACCCTGCAAGGAAGGCACCTGTGTCACTCCCCACACAAATGTGGCACTATATAGCTGTATTCCATATTGTTCTTCATTCACACAGAGTATGTCAGGAGTCCTGTCGAACAACAGCTTTCACTTTCAAGTTTCATGGTTACTAATATCATCAGTATGGCACACTTCTATGAACTCTCTATCCCTCAGGTCACAACAGTCCTAAAGATGTAGTTTTCCAGAGTTCCTTTTCATGGTTTGGCCACATTTTGGAAAATACCCAGTTCTTTAGCATTTCTAAACTATTCACACTGCCTTCCAGGTTTTAGACCTTCTTCACCAGCTCACACAGTACCTCTAAGAGGTCCTGTCTACTGTTTTGCCAAACAAAGAACCTGACCTCTTCCTGCGAGTGATTTGTTTCTTCTCATCACAAAACTCTGTGTTCCTCTTTCAGTTTCTGTCTGCTTTTTCTTTGAGTCTGCATCTATCCGCTGATCACTTCCATCCTCCAGCTCCTCTGCTTTTAGCTCGCCTTTGTGTCTGCAGCCACAAAGCTACTTTCTCAACTTCCTTCCTTTTGGTGCTGCTTCCAAGTCAAGGGTTGCCAGGTCAAATGGACCAGTATTTCTTATTATGCAAAAAAATTACAATTGATCCCTTTGTAATCGATGTAAACTCTTAAAAGTATTTCAAACATTCTTAAAAACTAATTACAGATTCCACAGACCCTTTAAAGAAATTACAAATTTCCCTTAGTGTATTGCTTCCAGGTCAAAGGTTACTAGTGCCTAGGTGTGTCAAGGGGAATGGGGGAAGGAAAATCAGCCCCATTCAGTGGCCCTGATGGTGGTCTACATAGTGCTGTAATAAAGCAGTGTATTATGCAACTCACTATAAGCAGTGACAGGGGAGCTATATGCCTAGCAGGCACCCATCAGATTCAGATGTCAGCATTTGTTAGAGATGCAAAACAGACTTTAAAAAGAAAGAAACCTGCCATTGACCTGGAGTCTGAAATATGCAAGCAGTTACATTTGCCCTGTGAATGACCTCAATCGTTTAACCAGCCACAATTATTTGGATGTGCCTATTTAGAGCACTGACTTTGAAAGGACAGGCCAAGATAGCAGCCAAACATCACAAACACACTCTGAGACCCCAGACTATCTGTAAGCTTTGGCATAGCTGATTCACAAGACATTATAAAAAGGCTCATTGTTAATGTGACTCCTGCTTACAGTAATATCAATGTTGCTCTGAAATGCGGATGGCTTCCCCTTGTTGGAGGTGTCACATGATCAGCCTGGAAGGAAGCAGCGCCAAATTGACAGGTCTCCAGTGGGGCAGGAAATTCAAAGGTTTTTAAAACAGTTGCAAATAATTTTATAATTATGAATATTTTTGCATCGACATTGGGGAATACTTTGAACACAAAGCATTCCCCACAGCGTTTCCTTCCTCTTTAATCAAGTTCTGGTTAAAGAGATGCAGTCTTTCACAACGTGGTGGGAGAGAACAGCCAATACAGCCATGCGTCATTTGCACTGTCTGTTTGGCCACAGGTGTAGAACAATCCAATAGATCCTCAAACATATAATACTCCGATGTACAGTGTGCAATCCTGGGATGTTTTTGTATCAGTTCATACCACAAGAGGCACATATAAAATATAACCTGAAGTATCTTATTAGTTCAGACGCCTCTCCCATTGTCTAGTCGAAGGAAATACACCTAATTATTTTATATATACACTTCCCTTTAGAAAATATAATTAGCATTACATCTGGGTGAGGTGTTTACGTGGATGAATAGGTGATTTGCAATAAGAAACAATGGACATGATGTCAGAGGTTTAAAATTGCTTCATACAGGAGCTGAAAAAATAGAAAAATAACAGAATGTGGCCTGGCGTCAGATGAACTTAGTAGGTTGTTTCCCAGAAAATACAGCACTGTTTAAAATATTTACATAAAGTGCAGTCAATGCATTGCACTGTAACATTCTGTGAAATCAAAAATAGTCTGGACTTAAGCCTCAGATGCGATATTCCGATGTGGCATTAAAGCACCAAAATATCAAAAAAATTTACCAATGTCAATGTTGTTTGTCAAAAATTCATTAAATAGTGGGCGATTGTCAGGCAGTTTGTAAGACTACATAATTTGATCACAGTCTTATAATTTACTGAGCTATCCAGTGCCCTTTTTGCAGCCTGATACAATATATCTCTTACGAACATAGTATGAAACAGAATCGAGGTGTATTTTAACAGAATATATTAGGTAAAGTATAGTTTGATAGGGCATAAAAATAACATAAGTGAACAATTTAAACCAAATAAATGTGATTTCCCATAGGCTTTTATAAAAGGCTAAAATCTGCCTTTTCTCTTCAGAGACCATCAACAGAATTTTATGTTTCCTGATCACTTACATGCACCCAGAAATAGCAGCTCTTGCAAATTTTATAGGAAAGGAAAATAAGGGAACGGGTAATGAGAATAACAGGAGAGACTGGGCATATTGCACTCTCATTGAGTAGTGAAAGAAATCACTATTGCAGTGCATCAAAATGTTTTTGTGTTATTTGGCTGTCCCTATATTGGAGATTGACAACAGACACAGCAGTGTTTCCCCAGCAGAAAGAAAATCAGACAAATGTTAGAAAATACCTAAGATTTCACCTGGTGGTTGAAATCTTGGTGAGTGTCAAATTCCTCTGCTACTTAATCAAAGACTTTTAAAAGAATGGGGTTAACAGCTTTTTTTGAAACAATAACAAAGGAGTTTAATACACACTAAAGCATTCATCATGCAGTGAATTTTAACTTTCTATTTCTATATTAACTTTGACAGCAGTTTAGATCTTGACTTGGTGCAATAATGCAAAATGGGTGATAGAGAGTTGGCAATCCATTTTTACTTCCCTTGGTCAAACAGAACATTAGTTCATTGCTACTAGGGGAGAAAAACGACTACATCTGTAAAATTTTGTACTGTGGAGCTGAATGGAAAGCAATATGATTAGGAACAAGTCTTTTTCAATTTAGAAGGTTTTATGAGCATTAACTCCATTAATTCACCAAGCCAGTTTTTGGATTAGTTAAAAATGGCTATTTTATTCATTATTGACCACATTATGGGATCTTCTTTTGCCTCTTACTCCCAATCACTTAGGCCTTACAGTATACAGTTCACACATCCCATCTTTCTGCTGTGTTGCCCAGCAGTGGATCACTTAGGAAATGGTCAATCCCAGGAAAAACAACTGCATAAAAAAAATGCATGATGAAGAAAGCTATTCTAGTGTAGTCTCAGAACCAGTTCCCCGTCAATTGGAGCCAGAATATCTCCTCTTGTTTTATTTGTCAAACTGGCTTTTCCTTATCCGATCCATCACAAACTGTAAATTCCACATTTCCAAACAAATCCAACTCAGTTATTGTTCAGTTCCTTCTGGCACCTTTCTAGTGCCAATTAAAATTGATTAGAACCAATTTCAATCTATGCTTACATTTTATCGTGTGTGAGAGTGAAATATTATTGTATCATAGTTTCAGAAAGTGACAGGGGACAGAAAGACTGCCTAGCCAAAAGAATAGCATAAAGAATGTTTTCACAGTCTATACAGTTTTTAGTCAGGGTTGATGAAACACCAAGATATCTGCCACAAAGGGCTTTGCAAAGTCACATTACAATCACATTCTTTACTTTAAAGTTGAGGATTTACCCTGATCTTTCTGACATGCACCCTTTAACGACTTTACAAGTTATGAAAAGATATGTTATTAAAGGAGAAGAAAAGCTTGGTGATCATACTTTTAGTATCAAATATACGCACTACCTGGCAGCAAATATCTTCAGTTCAGTGCCTGATTTCTCCTCTCAAAGGGGAAGAGTATCAGTAGCAATATTAGCTGAACTTCCTGTTAGCTGTCCAGCAGGAATCAAGCTTATTTCATCAGTTAATATTATTTAGTTTTCATGACAACCTAAAATGTTCTTTTCATTTCTGGACTTTTTATCTTTTTATCTGACATCTTACCCTTTTTGTTCCTCCTTTGTTCCTTTTGTATGAACCATTATTGCAGTTGTGAAAGATAATTATTTTTGGCAAAAGCTATCGAGTTAGTTATGTTCTAGAGTGCATCAATGTGTTTCAAAATGTGCTGGTACGAGGTATAACTGACCATACAGTTTGAGGTCTGAATATCTAAGCACAATGACACTTCCTGTCTCACATGGGTTTGTATTGGCCAATTTTCCAATATCCTTTTTGTCTACGATTGCATATGAGATCACATAGTACTACAGTTCTACATAACTGCTGGAGGTCAATCACAGGACACAGATATAGAACACAGAGGAGTGTTTGCATTATTAGTGTGGGTTATGACAGGAGATTATAATAGACAGACCATGTGTGCCACATTGCTGAAGATTGGTACCCCAAAAAAGCTATTGGAGTAAATCCCAGATAAAAAATAAATGCGCAGAATCTAAATGCTGAGATGTTATATCTATACAGGAAGAGCTGCATTGATATGTAACAATTTTGTAGACACGTGCTGTAGTCGCTGGCTAGGAGCAGAGAGTGATAGTGAGACCTTGTGATATCCTTAGTTCTGACAACCAGTTGACTTAGGAATAAGGAATGCTCTTCAAGTTTCTAGATACAATTTGAAAATTCCAATCAAAACAGAGTTATGCTTTTCCGTAAGGTAATATCTTTATCTTCATTGACATATTCCAGAACATGAACGTGTTTTTGTTACTGAGTATTTAATATCCTAATAGCAATTTCAAGAATAATATTATTTAACAGGTATCAATATTACAGATCAACAGAGAAGATAGGCAATTTTCATCTATGTACATTTATTTTTGGATAATATAGTTGGACTGTCAGCCTTGGCCTAGTGGTAGTACGCTTGCTACTTAACCACAGGGTCATAGGTTCAAGTTCCACTTCAGAGGCATAAGCATATATTGTAGGCATACATATTAGGGAATCTTGCCATCTCCTTTGATCCAAGATGTTATCTGTCTTGTCAGGTAGTTACCAAGGATTTCCATGGCACTATTTAAAGAAGAATAGGAGAGTTCTCCTGGTGTTATAGCCAACATTTATCACTCAATCAGTGTCACTAAAAGAGGCTTTTTGATCATTGATCTCATTGTTGCTGGTGGAACATTACTGTATGACAATTGGCTGTTGCATTTCCTTATATTACATTACCTACAATTCACTGGGGAAAAACACTTTGGAATGTCTTGAGGTCCTGAAAAACACTTTATAAATGCAAATTCATTCTTTAAATATAAACCGTAAAGCAAAAACATCTGAAGGTGCTGGAACTTTGGAACAAAAACAGAAAATGCTGGAAACACTCAGCTGGCCAATCAGTTTCCATGGAAAGGACAGAGGGCTCGGCCCCAAGCAACACTGACTCAGTGTGATTATAGTTACAAATAACCAAAAATAATGATATAGAAGTGGAATAGACGGCTAGCTCCTAAACTGATTGATGGGCTTGAGTCTCTGGGCTATCATTTAAATCTGTATACCATGGTTGAAAAAGTAAGGAAATAAGTTCTTGGGAGACCCGCTAGGTGTTGATTCTCACTGTAATATTGTGTTTCACACTGTGAGACATAAAGCTGAAACACTCAGTTAAAGGGCACCTCCAATCTGCCAATCCACGATGAGGTATTATGGAGGATTAGACAACTCAAACCTTCCCACGCACCCAGTTGTAATACAAAATGAGGCAACTTCTGTGGATAAATAAAATGGAGGAAAGAACTGGGGTAAATGTAAAGTGAAAACAATACAGCAAAATCAGTGAGAACATTGAAACTATTAGGGCATAAAACTTAAGGTTTAGCTGCCCTTCAAGAAAATCAAAACAATCGATGCAATGCCTCACAAGATGGATTTTCCCAGTGAAAGAAAGTCAGGCACCAGGATATTTTATTTCAGTCTGGCAAGTTCTGTTTTGACATGTTTCTAAAACTGTTCATCACGAGCCCACTCCTATTTAGTCATTTACTGTGGAACTGGTGTTATTTCCAGTACCTCTGAATCCCATTGAAAAGGGTTAGAGTTACAGTGTGGTACGTGCTGCTCTACTGTACTGCAGTTCATTCTATTCCCAGGTGTACGATGTGTGTGTTCATGGGCCAAATGTTTAAGTTTGTTTTGGCATCTGCCCAACCACTAAATTCTCAAAACTAATGGAGAAGAATTTTAACTTCTAATCTGTGGTTCTTCCAAGCTCCACAATTGCTGGGTGCTAGCTATGCATCGAAGAGCTACTTAAGCATGGAATCTTTAAATGCACTCTTATTTCATTTCCATAACCTGAACTAATTGTCATCTGGAGAAGAAGATTAGTGTGACATTTTAATGCATTTGTTGATAAAAAAAAAACAAGAAAGCATATACTGCCCATTGTAGGAAACTGTAGAACATCGAGTTAGGTTGTTTGCTATAGACAGTATAAATGATTTTGAATGACTTTTGTATGGTACACATCTGGAAGCAATTTCAGACATTCCTTCTAGATTAAACCATGTTTTTATTTTAAAAGAAGTCGACTTGCCAGGTTCTAGCCATGGTGAACATAGCTGCATAAAAATTGGCGTGGCTGTTGCTGATACTGATGTCTTCTTAATTTTCTAAAGAACACTGAGCATTGTTTTTAAAGCTAAACATTCAGTACAGTCACACATTGGACAACAGGCCTTCAGCATGTTCAGTGCTAATATGTTAAAACTATGTTAGAAATGGCGGACAGCTACAGTGGTGGCATATAATAGTAGGAAATAGCCCATGTCTGTAATTCCACATATGGAACTGTTGTTGGCTTTGGGGGAAGTGACAAGTTAAGACTACAGGCTAGTTAATTCTCATACAGAAGGAGAGAAAATCAAAGGGAACAATTCACATTGTTGCCTCAAAATCATCACTGGCAAAGGCCTCCAAGTAAATCATTTCTAGGTAGGGAATAGTAGGTGTTACAATTAGATTTAAGAAATTAAAAAAGCACAATAAAAAAAATATATATAATGTTATATTTTATATATATTTATATTTATATGGCACCTTTAAAGTCAAACACTTTATAAGACATTTGCAGACAGGGGCATGGAAACAAGGATACTGAGTCACGAAAGGAGATAATAGAAAAGGCGGCAAATGCTTGGGCCAGAATTTTCCATTCTGGGCCTAAGTCCTGTGGTGGGGGCGGGAACCAGGAGTGTTTCCATGAGTAGGCTCCACAGGGAGAGCTTGGCCAGGGAAGCAGTTTGACCCTCAAAGGGTGAGGAATTATTTTTTCATAACTGTTAGCATTCAGCAGCTTTGTAGTAGCTGGCGAAAAGTTCTCAGGGAAAGGCCGAGGCACACTCCTCCCACTGACTGGCAGACATACAGTGAACTCCTTCCTGGTTTCATCTACTTTGAAGAGCTTTGGTGATGATTTTGATATTAATGTTATACTTCAGATAGCCAGTTGGTGAAAGAAAGAAAAACAAAGCTAGTCTTTACTTGGAATAGGTTTTAATTCACAAAGTGAAACATAGCAGGTATATATCTCCTAACTCCATTCTACTCCTGTGTCAGTAAGTGTCTCTTTATATGCGCTCAAGTAACCATCCAATCAAAGTCCTGCACCTTTGTGTACTTAACCTCAATGTATACAACTAACCCATAACCATTTAGTTCAGAGAGAAGCATCTCCAGAGCCAATGTATAATTTAGGTTCTTCTAAATGACCATTGCAGATTTAAGCTTTAATGTGATTACATTTTGTATCGTTCAAATTAAAAAAAATCAGGCAGCCCTCGATCTCCATGTGTTGAGAGGTAAGAATTAAATAATAGCTTTTAAAAGTGGCAAACCACTAGCCATCGTTTTGCTATTAGGTTATGGACTCATACTACAAATTCCGCACATCACTAACTCTTGATCATGTTGGTGTCATTGTAAAACTCAGCGAGCAGAAGTAAGGGACTTTCACAGAGAGGGGGATTCAGACAACAAATTAATGCTTTCATGGATGTTTTAGTGACTGCTTGAAAAGTAAATGCAGAGAGTGCAGGAGCACCTCTGCAATTAACTTCAATTCACAATCCTGGAACATTAAAAGTGAAGGAAGGAGGATCGGAAAGCAAAGGAAAAAATGGAGGAACTACTTTGAACCTGAAGTGATCAAGCCAAAATTAGAGATTAAACCAGAATTTGACCAAATTTGCTCCTTGCCTAAAGTATGTATAACTGCACTTATAGGAACTTGTCAAGGCTTCTTAGGCAGAACCTATTAAACCCTCGACATCTGTCACCTAAAAGGACAAGATAGCCGCTGCATGAGAACAGCATCGCCTGCAAATTTCCCTTCAAGTGACACACCATTCTGACTTGGACATATACCTCTGTTTCTTCATTGTTGCTGGAACAGAATCCTGGAACTCTGTACATACAGCATTTTGGGGGAACCTATACTACACCGGCTGCCGTGGCTCAAGAAGGAAGCCGACCACCATCTTCTCCAGGGCATGGTCCACATCCTGCAAATGAATTTTCTTAAAATTTGGAATTTGATTAATCTGCAATATTTTAATGTGTTAAGTGTGTGTTAGGGGCTGCTGTGTTAGAACATCATGGGCCCAGGTTTAGACCCAGTTTGGGATAGTGGGATGAAAAAAGATTTCTGTCTCAGATAATAGTAAGGGCCTTACCATGAAATAAGTTCAAGTGCTCTTAACCTATTTATTTGTTGCTATAATTATATCAAACAATCAATTTGAAACTTTCTGTCCTAATTTCATGCAGTTAGATTAAAATGACCCTTAGTTCAGCATTAATTGTGCTAACAAAATTGGCAATCACACTTATAGAGGCCACAAAAATGGCTGATGCAGGAAATATTTATGCAAGAGTTTACTTTTGGTTAAGATCAGGAGAGGACTATTCCAATAGCCTGACACTAGGCTCCAAGTAGCCCCTGACCAAATACATGGAATCATCAAACCATAGATACAGATCGCAAGTACTCCTTTGTGGCAATATATTTCTTAGTTGCTATTCAATGGTGCATGAAGCCACTTTGTGGGATAAATTCTATTCGATGCAGAGGAGTGAAGGATGTTTGGAATCTTAATGCAGTCTTTAAATTGATTCAAGAATGTAACATGTGGCTGCCAGCTTTTAAGTGATTTGTTCAATTGCACATATTATCAAATCAGTCTGCTGGTTCCCTGACAAAGAGGCTGATATTTTTCAAGCCAACAATTAGTACATCATGTAGGGTTAACAGTTCACAGGAAATGAACCCAATATGGGCACAATCTGACATGAAGAAATTTAAAAAAAACAATCTTTACACAGGGACCTTTTTGGAATATTAGTTTTAAAGGTTTAATGAAAGAATATTGTTTTTTGGTTGCAAACTTATAATCATATAAACCATGCTACATTTTTAGATTGTTTTTAAATCTAGCATTTTGATCATTCTTGTGGCTTATCTCAAATAGAATCATATTATATCCAGATTTTTGATCTTAAGCATAAAATTAAAATAATTTAATTTAAGCACAGAATAAGAATGCACTAACTATTTCAAGGCATGCCCAATAACTAAGTAAAACTGTTTAAAACTCCAGAGAATTTGGGATAAATGCAATGAGTCTGAGTTGCAAGCTGGCTACTGCAAATTTGTTTGCATTTGGCAAACGTGGTGTTCATCTACTGAAGATTAGAAAAAAGACTGTGCTTGATAAAGATGAAATATATTGAGAATGCTGTAAGTATGTTTTTTTAGTATTATAGCTAATACACAACATTTGATGATTTAAAGCTGACTGTCACTGTTTTGTGCTCTCCATCACTGATCTAATCTGGTAAGAGGTGGAATCACAGACAGGCTTAAGCAAATGCTTTGAAGCAACTGAAAGGATACCTGTTAAAGCAAAGAAAAGGGAAGAAATAATCAGCACATTAGCAAAACTAACGACAAATGTTGTTATTGGTTGCTTTGTGGTTCCGTGGTTTACTAGAAGAACTTATAAGTTTCAGCTGAATATAATTCATTGAAGACCAGTAGACGTTCTAGAAATGAGGTGAAAACCAGTCCTGAAAGGTTTCTAGTGATCTGTGAGGCTGGATTAGATACAGTTACCCCGAATGAATGTTAAGAACTTGCTCACAAAAAGAAAGATTTTTATCTCCAGAATACTGGAAACATCCTGATGCCTATTGACAATATATAGCTTGGAATGTAGTAGCTTGGGTTTTCCTTTTCGGTGTCCTGTAGACACAGTGTACCTGACATGCTTACATTGGTAAAAATAAAAATTCCTGGAAAAACTCAGCAGGTCTGGCAGCATCTGCAAAGAGGAATACAGTTAACATTTCGAGTCCGTATGACTCTTCAATAGTTCTGTTGAAGAGTCATACGGACTCGAAACGTTAACTGTGCTCCTCTCCACAGATGCTGCCAGACCTGCTGAGTTTTTCCATGTATTTTTATTTTTATTTTTGTTTTGGATTTCCAGCATCCACAGTTCTTTGCTTTTATGCTTACATTGGTCTTCTGTGGAAGGAAACTGAAGTGTAGCTACAGGCATGAGATGGCTGCATGGGCACCTCTGGGGCCTTAAGATTGTTCAGTGGAGGCAAGTAAACACCTCAGCAGCATGATGGCGTTATTTTGCTGGACTCAGGGTTATTGCAGACTGAGAGGATCTAGTTACATATTGGTCAGATTGGGTAAGAATGGCAGTTTCCTTTCCTAAAGGACATTAGTGAACCAGTTGTTCTTTTCAATGAGCTTCAGCAGCTCTTTCCTGACATATTCAAATTACTGTTTTGACAGAAACTAATTGGAGGTTAACCATTCTAGTTTTTTTTAAATCATGTTATCCTGCATTAGATGGTAGCACTCAAGCCTGCAGAAGACTGCAGAGTTTAACCCCATCCCGAGTTTTGAGTGGATGGCTTAGGCTGAATCTAAAGGCAGTAGTGAGGTACCACTGCAATGTTAGATGTGCAATGCTTTGGGTGATATGTTAAACCAGGGTCCCATGTGCTTGCTCCAATGGATGCTAGAGAACTCGCAGCAAGGAATGGAGAATTATGTAAAGAAGAGCAGGAAATTTTGCGATTGTTCTGATTCAATCAATATTAAAACAGGAAAACTAGTCATTTATGCCGTTGTTGTTTGTGGGAGCTTGCTGTGCACAAAATGGCTGATGCATTTCCCTACATAACAACAATTACCAATGTTCAAATTTTATTGATTCAAGTTGAAGCATTCTGACACATTTCTGAGAAATTTTTATAGGGTTGCATAAATGCCTGCTTTTTCTTTCTCCACTTTACACCCCTCATCGAAACTAGACAAAAAAAAAACTGATAATAGGCAAGCCAGATATCTTCTGACATGTAAAATACTATTCACATCTGTGTCACCAGATGGTATATAGATTTTCAGCTAACTCTGTGTTTTATGTTCCCCCTGCCTAGCGAGATTATAGTTATTTGATGTTCAACAGGGGGCCTATCAGCAACTTTTTATGAGTTTCTGATGTTTATTGAACTTCGGAGACCTAATAACAATTTGCAGGGACATTTATTTTCAATTTGATGGACCATCTATCTAAAATAAGAATATGTGAAAGCATTTTCTACTCTTCAATGTCCATATTCACATCTTTTCTCTTGTGCTGTGTATCAGAAGACATTCGTTTTCTCTCTCTTATTCATCTAGGAGTAAAATTTATAGAAATGATTCTGGTACAGACTGGATATGTGTAAATAATAATATCAATCTGCCAGGCATCAAAGAACCACAGGGATTAATTATCCTTCACTATGACATGTACCTCTCGCGCAGAAAGTAGTCTCAGTAATGTGTCATTAATTCCAAATGTAATTGTATTATATATTACACTTGACTTAAAGCATATGAATAATATAAACAAAATTGTAAAATAAATATAAAAAGTTGTAAAATAATGTAAAATGAAAGCATTAATTTGCACAAAGGAATTTTCCTCAGACCCCAACATGCATCATGCACATAGGTCCATAAAATGCTTTCCCAAAGTTAAGTTAATGCACTATCCAATATGCAAGTGAATTACAAAAGGCAGATGCTAGGATTCAGAAATTCAGGTTGATCTTCTTCTTTCCTCAGAACTGGAAGAAGGTAGTTATTTAACAGTTTAAAAGTAAGCACAAAGTGAGGGGATAAAGATTGGGAGTGGTGCGCGATGGGTAGCATGAAGGGAGGAAAGAACCAAAGGGAAATTTTGTGATAGAGTGTAAGGTAGTTATTAAGTGACAAAAAGGATGATGGTGCAAGACAAGAGGGGATGGGAATGGGGCAATAAAGGAATTAAAGATGTGTCCGGAGGACATGTAAATGATAAAAGCAGAACCATTGCCAGCATCTGCTATCTGAGAAAACGGGAACAGTGATTATGATCCTAAATTGTTGAGTTCAATATTGAGGCTATAAGGCTGTAAAATGCCTCAGCATAGTTTGAGATGTTGCTCCTTGAGCTCATGTTGAGCTTCATTGGAACACAGTAGGAAGCTGAGGACAGAGAGGTCAGAGGGGGTGCTTCTGGAGAATTAAAGTAGAAACCAAAGGAAAGCTCTGGGTAAAATGTCAACTGAATGGATGTGTTTAGCAAAAGATCACCCAATCTGTGTTTATGCCTTTTAATGAAAACAAAACAATGGCCATGATCTTATGGCCCCTCCCACCCAGTGGCAAATTACATTCCTGCCAAACTGAATGGTGATTTAAATGTCTCGCCGCATCCGCCAGGGGAGGACACATGACGGTGGGGCTGTAAAATCCTGGCAAATAAGTTGGAAGTACAAGTAAATTACTTTTTCAACAAAAGGAGTATTTGGGGACCTGGAGGATAGGAAGAGAGATGGTTAAAAGGTAGCTGTTGCCCTTATGGGAAGATGCTGGAGGAGGGAGAATAGATGTTGGGGGCGATTGAAGCATGGACCAGGATGTCCTGGAGGAAAAGGTCCCTTCGGAAAGCTGAAAGGGGACAGGAGGGGAAAATGCCTTTGATGGAGGCACCCTGGTGGAAATGGGGGAAAATGATCCATGGAAAATTGTGGTTGGCAGGGTGGAATACACAATAAATGGGAGGATATTGCGAGAGTTAGAGGAAGTGAGAGACCTTGGAGTGCAAGGTAGCAGGACAGATGGATAAGGTGGTAAAGAAAGCATTTAGAATGCTTTCCTTTATTGGGCGAGGTATTGAATACAAAAGCAGGGATGTAATGATAAAACTGTGTAAAATGCTGGTTAGTCCACAGCTGGAATTTTGTGTATATTTCTGGTTGCCACATTACAGGAAGGACATAATTGCTCTGGGGAGAGTGCAGAGGAGATTTACAAGAATGTTGCCAGGATTTGAAAATTGCAGCTATGAGGAAAGACTAGATAGGCTAGGGTTATTTTCCATAGAACAGAGGAGGCTGAGGGGTGATTAAATTGTGGTGTACAAAACTATGAGGGACCTAGATAGAGTAGACAGGAAATATCTGTTTCTCCTAGCAGAGAGGTCATTTACCAGGAGGCAATGATTAAGGTGAATGGTAGAAGGATGAGAAGGGACATGAGGAAAAACCTCTTCACCCAGAGGGTGGTGGGTGTTTGGAATTTGCTCCCTGGTTAGGTGGTGGAGGCAGAAACCCTCAACTCATTTAAAAGGTGCCTGGATCTACACTGAAGTGCTGTAACCTGCAAGGCTATGGACCAGGTGCTTGAAAGTGGGATTGGAATGGGGGGGGGGGCTGGTTTTTTATTTTTTATTTTTCAGCTGGCACAGACATGATGGGCTGAATGGCCTCTTTCTGTGCCATAGAGAAGAATGGTCCTTGCCTGCTGGTAGCAGACATGTTTGCTGACGTGAGCGGACAATATGGTGAGAAGGTCAAAAATCTTTGTTTGTGATCATCTGTTCAGGCGGCGTTTCCCACTGTTGGATGTCAGGAACCTCATTGTAATACACCTGCATTTCATTATAAGGCCAGCCTGCTAGAATCTGCTCCCCACCCCCCCCACACTGGATTGTCTGCCCACGTCAGCGGGAAAACACGTCAGTGCAGAACACACCTTGACAAGTGTGACGTACAAAAGTCGGGATTTACCGTGAGGGCCTTTCTCACATTGCAGACATCCGAGAAGAAAAAGATGCTGGAACCCAACACCAACAGGACCCTGGAGGAGTGTCCATTGCATGCTTGGTGGATTTTCATGGAAATGGCTCCGCCACAGAGCAGCTCACGGAAGGTGGAAAGTCACCGTTGAGGATCTGCTCACAATGGATCATGGTCGAGGGGGTGGAGAGGAAAGTCCAGCTGTATCTGGGAGAGGATGATGTACCGGCGAGGGTGGGACAGGAAGGTCTAGGAGGGTTGGGAGGGGGGGAACAAAGGTGTCACCAGGGTGAAGTTGGGAAGGGGGAATTGAGGTGTCAGGGGTGGAAATTGGGAGGGCTGACAGAATGAGAGGGAGGAGGGGGTAACTGGAGAGAAGATGTCAACTGGGGAGGTAGGTGTAAGGGGGGTTGGAAGGTATAAGGTAAGGAGTTCAGAGGGAGGAAGGAGTGCGGAGAAGGGAAAGCGTTCTGGGGGCTGGGGGGGGGAAGGTTCCAAGGGGGGAGGGGGTTCGAAGAGGGGAAGGGGTTCCAAGGGAGTAAGAGGCTGGAGGGGGAGATATCGAGGTGAATGTGCAAGGAAGAGGTCCGATGGGACCATGATGCCTCTTGGAGGGGTGAACAGAGGGTGGGCATGGTACGATGGAATGGTGAAAATAACCTAGGGCAGAGTAATGCGGTAGGTTGGGAGGGTGAGGGTGCGAGGGTATTGGTAGAAGGGATGGCGAGGGTGATTGGTGGGGACTTAGAGGCAGACATGGATATTGGGGATGGGAAGGAGGAGGTTGGGGAGGTTAATGTGGATGGAGATGGGATTCTCAGGAAGGAAGGGAACATGCACATTCACCTGGATATCCCTGAAAGAAAAGGGTTGTGGCAGGTAGGTCACAGAGGGGACATGGAAGGTGATGCTGGGGGTCGACAGTGGTGGGGGAAAGGAAGGGATGGGGGAATGAAAGAAAAACTGTATTACTACCATGCTGGCTAAATCGAAAGTGAAATGAGACTCATGTTCGCAAGATCAGGAGCTGCATGGGAGTGTGATCAGTGGGTGGGCAGAGATGCAGGTCAGCTCAGATGGACAACTGAAAGAGAATCCCAGCAGGCAGCATTGAAAATGCTCAGGACATTTTGCTTTTATTCATTCATGGGATGTGGGTGTCACTGGCTCAGCCAGCATTTATTGCCCATCCCTACTTGCCCTTCGTCAGAGGGCATTTAAAAATCAACCACATTACTGTGGGTCTGGGTCACATGTAAAGACAGCAGATTTCCTTCCCTAATGGACATTAGTGAACCAGGTGGGTTTTTATGACAACAGCATGATTAGATTTTTAATCCCAGATTTTTGATGGATTCAAATTCTATATCTGCAATGGTGAGATTTGAACCCAGGTCCCCAGAGCATTGCCCCTAGGTCTCCAGATTACTGGTCTCTTGACAATACCACTACCTCACCTCCTCCCCTGTTGAGGTGCGTGTGATATGGGAAGGATCCACATGCATGTGTGGGAGAGAGCTTGCACGAGGCTCCGAAAGGCCCTGCCACACAAACACTTGTCCCACCAGAATCACTCGTGGGTCGGCTGCATGCAGTTGAGCTGCTAGTGGCAGGGGGATGCTAGCAGTGGGAGGCCTTGCGAAGCCTGTCAATGAAGCTGAAAGACACCATTACACATTATTAAGTGAAAGTACATTTGTTTGCAGATTATAAAGTGACAAAATATGTTCACCTGTGCAACCAACTGTGATCAGAATTTCTTAACTTTTGAACACCTTAGACTTCTAGGTGCTATCCTGACATCTACAGCAGAGGTGGAGACAGCCTGTATAATGGTTGCCCCGTTGCCTCTGATGCTTTTGACGTTGGTCCTCTGGAGACCTGAGGCCTTGGGGGCCCTGTCTTCCTCTGGCTGCCCTCCTTTGGGCCTGTTGTTCGCTCTGTGGTGACACAGGACAAGGTTGAGGGGGTCACAGGGAAAGGGGACTTGGAGGGAGAGGACAGCCTCTGAGATTCCTGAGTGGATGACCCAGGGGTGTCCAGCTGCTGTTCCTCCTCCCTTCGGGGTGCCCAGGCCTGACTACTTGAGGGGAAGGAGAACCTGAGGGTACAATCAAGGTGCCCCATTTCCCTCTTGCGTCACCATTGCAGGAACTTACCCATGGCTACCGCGATGGCGTGCAGGTCTCTGTGCATCTCCGTGTTCTGCTGGATCAGAGTTTGCATGGCATACACCTTCCTCCCCATGGAGACCTCCGTATGTGCACATGTGGGCATCACTTCATCAGAGAGCAGGCGGACGCACAACTCTGACTCGACTGCCACTTTGCCGAGGGCTTCCAACAGCTCTGCGTGATGTTCCCCTGCCTTCTGCTGATTCTCCATGATGATTTGGAAGGCCAAATCCAGAGGTTTGACATCTGACTTGGACCACACAGGTGCCTCTTCCCCAGCAGTCCTCCAAGCACAGGGGAGCTCTGCTAAACCTGCCTCCTCCTCCTACAGATAGGTGTGTGTGCAGTGCCCACCAGATTGTGAACCTGAGCCTGCTCTAGATCTAGGTCCCACCGAGATGTGTGTCTCTGTGCTGGTGGAGGGTGTGGGTAAGCGCAGTGACAGGTCTTTCAGGATGCTTATTTCCAGCTCTTCAATGGAGGAGGGGTCTTCTTGGCTGGAGATGAGGACTTGGATGGAGCTGAGGGGCTGGCTGGTTTAGGGTGTTGGTTGCTTAACAGAGCTCCCTGTGAACCAAAATAGATATAATTAGTACATGGCAGCAGAGTCAAAAACAGGAGAGAGAGCACTCACAGTTGCATTGAGAGAGTGACGATGTGGTGCAGGGTCCTCATGAAGGTGTTCACCATCGACCTCACCATTGCCGCAGGTGGGGTCCACGTCCTCGCCAGTCAGCGCGATGGCACACTCCTCAAAGTGGGTGAGGGGCCTAACGTGGGCCACTCCACCTCTGATCTGGCTTCTCTTCCTGCTGATGTGAGCCAGCTTTTCCTGCAAGGAAACAAATGGAGAGAGTGTGAACAGGGCACATGGCACTACGTGGAATGTTTGTGGTGAGCAGAGCCATGGACAGGATGAGGACGTGAGCTCCAGGGGATATGAGCCTGATGGAGATGTGAAGGTGTGTGTGAGAGTTAGTGGTGTTGTCCCTTGCGGTGTGAGATCCCTGTGGATGTGCGATGGGTTTGTGAGTGTGTGAGTTGAGAATGATGAGAAGAGTGACTTACCCTGAGGAAGTCATTGATCCTCTTGCAGCACTGGGTGGCTGTCCTCTTTTGCAGGGCATTGGCGCTGACCACCATTGCCACCCCGTCCCAAGCCGGATTGGTAATATTGCTGCCCATCCTGCGGCCAGAGTGGGGGTAGAGGATATGACGGCTAGCCTCCACTGCATTCAAAAGGCGCTCGAGGGATGTATCATTAAACCTGGGGGCTGCAGTCTTTTTGCCTTTTGGGGCTATGTCTTCCGTGCAGCAGTCGTGGGCGGAAGCACTGAGAGACCTGCGCACGGCTGTAGTTTAAATATGGTGCCCGGCATGATGAAGCGGCCAGGTGATGATGTGGTGGGTGAATGTGAGCTCGCCCGCCATGGAAACGGCGTGTTTCCCGGGAGTGCATAATTAAATATGGCGGGTTTGGGACAATATGGAGTGAGAAGCTGCCATTGGGGCTGGCGGGTAAAATGCTGTTTTTCCCGCCCCCTACCGCACTTAGTACAAATGTGGGACGATTCAGCTCATAACCTTCCTATGGTTCTATGATTCCAGAAGAGGGCATTGCCAGAACAGATATGACAGAACAAAGCGCTTGGGAGAATGAAATAGAATCCTTTCAGGAAGTGAGATAGGAGAAATTGTAATAAAGAAATTTATGGGATTCCGTGGACTAATAGTCAATAATCCCAAAATTGGAGATAGAGAGGCCGAGAAAGGAAGGGGAAGGTTGGAGATGGACCATTAAAGCAGAGACTAGGGTGGAAATTGGAAGCCTAGCTGATGAAATTTTCCAGTTTGGATGGGAGCAGGAACATAATCTTTAGTGTGCTGAAAAAGAGATAGGAAACCTGAGTATGATAGGAACAAAGAATATACCACCAAAATACATGCATAGTGAGGAACAATACAGGTTCCCATAGTGACACAATACATTTGGAGGAAGTGTGTGGAGTTAGAGGGCAAGTTGTTCAGTGTGAGAACAAGTTCAGCCAAGTGCAGGAAGATGATGGTTGATAGGCACTAATGAGATTTACATTCAGGGAAGAAGCGGAGGATTGCTTTCTGTCCTGGTGGACGATGTAGAGGGATTGAGCATCCATAGTGAAAAAGAAAAGATTACAATCTTGAAACCGCAATGGTTAAAGTCTTATGTGGCATCAGAAGAGACTGTACAAGGGAGAAAAGGTAGAGGTGAGCAAGGAAGAAATAAGGGTTAATCTTGTGAGACAAACTACTTCAAAATCTCTATTTCTCCAAGGGTAATTAAGCAAAACTACAGAACTATCCTGGTCGATGGTATATTTAGTTATCACTGTCAGTACTTACCCATACATTCTTCAACCCGATTCCAAATCAGAATCAAGCTGAAACAGGGCAGTCCTGAGTGTGGATCTTGGAAAGAAGGTGGAAGCGAGCTGTGTCCTTTGACACTTTGAGATTAGAAGCTATGGGGGGAAAAGATGCAGGCAGTGTTAGCCTGGAAATGAATTATATAGGTCTGGAAAGTCCAGGTTGATCCCCAACTTTGCACTAAATTATTCCACTCAGGAGGTGTTGGGGGGAGGGAAAAAACAAGCCTCCAGCTCCTGATCACTATCTCATGGCTGATCACTATCTCATGACTCTGTTCACTATCCCACGAGTGGAATTTTACAACCCTGTTGAGGCGCAGCAGGGCCATAAAATGCAGTGGGCTGTTCAGAAGTCCATTGACTATGGCAGGACTGTAAAATGCTGCCAGCTTAAAATTCCACCCCATGATTCTGTTCACTGTCTTGTGTTCCTTGCTGCAGAGAAGATGTCAAATGAGGGCAGAATTGGAGTCGGCAGTGATAATTCTCCAATGGTTAAAGAACCTGCCAATGTTTCTCATCTATATATTCACACATGAAGAATGGTCTGCTGAAATCAGTCAGTGCCTTCAAGGCATAAGGTGAAAATATGTTTCAGGGGCAGGTGCTTGTGGCAGTGGATGGTGACAGGAGGGAAGTACTTAAAAAGAAAATATGAAATTATTCAGCTCAATAAACAGACTCCTTCAGTCCTTCCCCAGACTGTCAGCTTATCTTGGAATCTAGGTTAATTTTGTGAGACAAACTACAAAATCTCTGGGCAGAATCGTCCCAGATTTGCACTGAGTGTATTGGCTGACGGGAAAAAGGACATTTTACCCGCTGGCCGCAATGGCGGCTTTTCACGCTATATCATCCTAATGCTGCCTCATTAACCATGCTCTCCTGGGAAACACACCAGGTTGCTGGCAGGGCGGCCTCTCATTCACCCGCCTTCAGTAAACCGGGCACTATATTTAAAGGTAGCCCTTGTAAAGAGCTAACACTCTTCAAGGGACAGAAAGCTGCTGCAAAGTGATGGCTGCCAAGGGGAGGTAACATGTTGCCTTCAGATTTGCAGATGCCTCCCTTGAGCGCCTACTGGACACAGTGGAGGCCACAGAGAAACCCTCTAACCAAACTCTGGGCAAAGGCCAGCAAGCAATGTCACCAATCCAGCATGGGAGGCGGTGGCAGTGGTCAGCACCAACACCCTGCAAAAGACGACAGCCATCCAGTGCAGAAAGAAGATGAATGATCTCCTCTGTTCCACCAGGCTAAGTCACTCTTCTCATCACTCTCAATTCACACATACACAAACCCATCACACATCCACAGGGATCTCACACCGCAAGGGACAACACCACTAACTCTCACACACACCCTCACATCTCCGTCAGGCTCATATCCTCTGGAGCTCACGTCATCATCCTGTCCATGGCTCCGCTCGCCACACAAACATTCCATTCAGTGCCATGTGTCCTGATCACACTCTCTCCATCTGTTTTCATGCAGGAGAAACTGGTTCACAACAGCAGGGAGAGGACTCAGACTGGGGGTGGAGTGGCCCACGTTAGACCCCTCACTCACTTTGAAGAGCGTGGCATCGTGCTGACTGGTGAGGACGTGGACCATGCCTGTGGCGACAGTGAGGTCAGCAGCGAACAATACGTGAGGATCCTGCAACACATCATCCCTCTCTCAACGCAAATGTGAGTGCTCTTTCACCTGCTTTTGACTGTGCTGCCATGCACTAATCATCTCTACTTTGGTTCACAGGGAGCTCCACCAAGTGACCGACACCCTCAGCCAGCCAGTCCCTCAGCTCCATCCAGGTCCTCACCTTCAGCCAAGAGGACTCCTCCTCCATTGAAGAGCTGGAAATAAGCAGCCTGGAAGACCTGTCACAGTGTTTACCCACACTCTGCACCAGTGCAGGAACACCACAGTGGGACCTAGATTTAGAACAGGCTCAGATTCACAATCTGATGGTCACCGCATTGGTATGTGTCTCCAGCAGGAGGGGGCAGGTTCAGCCGAGCTCCCCAGCACTCAGAGGACTGCTGGGGAAGAGACATCTGTGAGGTCCGGCACAGATGACAAGCCTCTGGATTCGGCCTTCCAACTCATAGTGTAGAGTCAGCAGAAGGCAGGGGAACATCACAGAGAGCTGTTGGATGCCCTCAACTGAGTGGCACATGAGTGAGAGCAGTGCGTCCGTCTTGTCTCTGATGAAGTGGCGCCCACATGTGCGCATATAGAGGCCTCCAATGGAAGGATGGTGGATGCCATGCAGATCTTTGTCCAGCAGAACATGGAGATGCATGCAGACCTGTTCTACATTGCAGTAGCCACGGGTGAGTTCCTGCAGTGGCAACACAAGAGGGAAATGGAGCTCCTCAACACCCCTCCAGGTGTTCCTTTCACTCAAGGAGTCAGGCCAGTTTCCTTGGGCACCCGGAAGGACGAGGAGCGGCAGCTGGACACCCCTGGGTCATCTATTCAGGAATCTCAGAGGCTGTCTTCTCTCTCCGAGTCCCCTTTGCCTGTGACCCCCTCAACCTTGTCCTCTCTCACAGGGGGCCCACATGAGGATAGTAAAAGCAAGCCAGGACCCTCAAGACCCCGGCTCTCCGGAGGACCCACACTGGAGTCGTCAGAGGCAACAGGGCCAACCATTGCACAGGCTGTCACCACCCCTGCTGCGGATGTCAGGGAAATAAGCAGCGAAGTGCTCGGCCTAGAAAAGTTAAGAAATCCTGATCACAAGTGGTTGCACCGGCGAACACATTTTGTCACTTCATAATCTGAAAATATATTCACTTTCACGGAACAATGTGTATTGTCTTTCTGCTTCATTTAAAGGCTTCACAGGTCCTCCCCCTGCATCCCCTCCAACTAGCAGTTCAGCTGCACACAGCCAGACCACGAGTGATTCTGGAGGGAGAAGTGTACGTGTGTGGCAGGGCCTCTTGGACCCTCGTACATGCACTCTCCCACACAATTCCTCCATCGCACTTATCCCAATGTCCTGAGTGTTTTCAATGCTGCCTGCTGGGATTCACTTTCAGTTGTCCATCTGAGCTGACCTGCATCTCAACCACCCACTGGCCACACTCCCATGCAACACCTGTTCCCGTCCAACACGAGGCTCCGCTCACTTTTGGTTTTTGAAGCACGGCACTGGAGAAGTTTGTGTATAGCTGCCCCATCCTTTCCCTTTCCCCAGACACCCATTCCCTTTGCCCAATCACTGTTAACCTCCCTGGCATCACCTTCCACTCCATACACTCGCCTACCAACCAGAACCCTTTATTTTCTGGGACGTCCAGGTGAATGTGCACATTCCCTACCTTCCCGAGAATTCACCCCCACCTACAATGACCACCCTGACCTTCTCTGTCCCAAACCCAGGATCTGTGTCTGCCTCCTAGTCCTCACCACCCACCCTCGCCATCCCTTTTACCACAATTGCCACACCCTCACCCTCCCAGCTCACTCTGCCCTCTCTCATTTTCACATTCCCTTCTACAACAGCTGCCCTCATGCCGCTCCCCAGGTGGCAGTCATCGACTCCACAGACCCTCCCTTGCACTTTCACTCCTTCTCCCACCCTTACCATCCTGTGAACCTCCTCATCCCCCAAGACTCTTTTCTCACCTTGGACTCCATCCACCCTGCGAAATCTTTCCCCCCAACAGAAGTCCTGCCCCCTTCCGGACTCCTTCCCCCCTCCAAACACCCTTCACTTACACCTTCCTCACCACTAACACCTACTTCCTCAGTTGTCGTATTCTACCACATTACACCCTCCTCCCCACCTCATACTCCCTCCCCCCTCTCCCAACCTCATCCCTCCGACACCATCGTTCACCTCCTCCCAAACTCATCCCCGCCGGTACACCTTCTTCTTCCAGTCAAACCTAGACCTTCCTCTCCCTCCTCCCCCCCAGTACAACTTTCTCTACCAGTCACACCTACACATTGCTCTCCACTTCCTCAACGATAATCTGTAATAGGCCATGGACAGGACACTAAGTCCTGAAGCAGGCATTCAATAGTGACCTTACACCTTCCGTGAGCTGCTTTGCAGTGGGGCTATGTCCACGAGAATCCACCCAGCATGTATGCGCATTCCTCCAGGGTCCTATTGCTGTCGGGCTTCAGCATTCTCTGCTCCTCGGATGTCTGCAATGTGACCAAGGCCCTGACAAAAAATCCCGACTTCTGCACGTCACACTTGTCAAGACGTGTTCTACACCAACGTGTTTTCTCGCCAATGTGGGCAGTAAATTTGATGCATGTGGTTGATTCTGGTGAGAAGGACTTATAAGGAAATGCAGGTGTATGAAACTGAAGTTCCTGATGTGCGGCAGTGGGAAATGTGATCCGCCATTGATAGGCGGAAAGGATGATTGCAAACTGGTTTCACCACAGCATGAAGCTGGTTTTTGGCCTTCCCACCATATTCTCTGCTCACACCCACCTTGATGCCCGATGCCAACAGGCAAGCAAAACTCCGCCCTCTATTTCCCCAAAGTTAATTAAGCAAAACTGCAGAACTATCCTGATCCATGGAATCATTGCCTGATCCATGGAATCCATTATCACTGCCAGTACTTACTCCTATATTCTTCAATCTGATTCTGAATCAGAAGCCTTTTCACATATCTCAGAAACATGTCTAAAAGCTTCAATTAACTTCATTAATTTTAAGTATGGTGATTGTTGTTTTGTAGGTTCAATGTTTCTTGTAAGGAATGAGTCAATATGATGTGAACTGCTTTTGTTGAGAGCCTGCTGAACATTTTTATGTTAAGGCTGGGGGAAAGGCACAATTCTCTTAGGGCAGAATTTTCGATGCCAGCTGGTGTTGGGTTTCACGATGAGTGTGAATGGACAATATGGCGGGAAGGCCAAAAATTGGTTTCACAATGTCATGAAACCAGTTTGCTATCGTCTGCTCCACCAAACTATGGCAGCCCACATTTCCTACTGCTGCACATTGTGAATTTCACTGTAATACACCTGCATATTATTATAAGCTCAGCTTGCTGGAATCATCTCCCCACGCAGGATCATCCAAGCACGCTGACATGACTCACAACTGTACATAAGCGGCGTGCGCCTGGCGAGCTGCACTTCACTTGGGACTTTGAAGTTTGTTTGCCTACCTGGCTTTGGGCAACGCTCACAGTCATCAATGTCAGGTTTCATAGGCAGCACCACATCACTTTTAGGGGGCTCATGGGCAGGTATCTATCTGCCACACCTGCCATAAGGCGGGGGTGGCTTTTCAATGGCTGCAGGGCTAGGGCTTGCTTGGGGAAGTGGGAGAAGTGGCCTTAGGCAAGGGAAGAAGCTGCAGGATGAGAGCTATACTGGGGTAGGGGGGTATCCCAGTGTGTGTGTGGGGGCACATGTTGATCTGTGCAAGTGACCTCAAGATGGTAAGGGCTGAGGAGGCAGTCTCCAGAGGAGATGAGGCCATATGGACATGTGAAGGTGTGTGTGAGAGAGTGAGTGGTGATACCCCTTGAGCTGGCAGTGAGTGAGATGCCAGTGAATGTGTGATGGCCTCGTGAGTGTGAGTTTTGAGTGATGAGATGGTTGCCTTACTGTGGTGGCCTGGATGAGATCATTCATCTTCTTTCTGCACTGGATGGCCAACCTCCTCTGTGCAGCTTTGGTATTGACCCCCACTGCCACTGCCTCCTAAGATGGAGGTTGCTGGACCTCCTGCGGCCAGAGCTGGGCTGGAGGACATCATGGCGGGCCTTCAAAAGGCATTCCAGTGATAGGTCACTGAACTCTTCTTGGCTTTCAGGGCTTTGTCTTCACTGGAGCAGCCCTGGGCTACAAACATTAAGAACTGTGTGTGCGGCTGCAGCTTAGATATGGCACCCAGAGTGAGGAAACAGGGAGGTAAGCGTGGCGGGCGATTCAGGCACTGACCACCTACGAGATGGTGTGTTTCCTGTGGCTGCATAATTTATGAAGCGGGATTGGGATGATATGGTGTGAAAAGTCGCCATTGTGGCCAGCAGGTAAAACGTCCTTTTTCCCACCCACTACTGCACTTAATGCAAATCTGGGATGAATTAGGCCCTTAGTCTCAGTTTGAAACTTTGTTCTCTAATGATCGCAATGTAAAGATACAGTTACATCTTCACATTTGTGTTACTGCTAAACAGTTTCAAGAATCAGGTCTTGATCTAACTCCTGCACCAGCAATATCAGAGCCCCTTAGAGAGGTTGTTTCAAACCACTCCATGTAAAGGTTAAGCTGGGATAAAAAGTAGTGCTCAGATAGACAATTGGAACTTTATCAAGTGAAGTAGCCTCCTTTTAATGTTTTCAAAAATTGGAATTGAATTGAATACTTTGCTTTCAACATTAAGAGGTGAATTCTCATGCGGATTTTCCTGCTATGTCTGCCATAATATGGCAGAAAACCACAGGAGCCTTGAACAAACAGCAAAACACCTTTCTTTAGGTCTGCTTCACAGTCTCAGACTGTGTACTTACAGCATTAATTTGACTGGATCTTTATCGCACTTTGGCCGCTCAAACCAGAGGGAGACTGCTTCAGCGGGGCCCTGCACTGCAGGACTTTCGAGCACTGGGCGATCGCCTGAGCTATATTGCAGGTTTATTGTTGCTCCCTTCCCAAAAAGCATTTTGTTTCAACACAAACTGGTTGAATAAATGCAGGTTTAATTTGCTCCTTGCTTCTCAGCAGGATATCCTACCACACAAGGGGAGAATTTCCTAGATCTATACCCAAGTGCACTTGATTACCTGGGTGCAGTGAACATCAGAATATCAAATAGGTTCCTTTACAGGTGTACTTTCCACATTACTCAACTTTCTGATATTCACTGTATTCAAGTGATCTGGTGTAGATATAGGAAAAGCTCTCATACAATTTCTGCATTTGCTTTTTAATACAAAATAGTAAATGATCATCAGCATCAAAAATAACTGCTCATAGAATATTACAACAGAAGGAACTTATTTGACTTATTGCTCCAGTTCTGAACTAGATTGAGAATTAATGAAACCAAGGTTTTAAGAGGTCAAATTCACTCAAAAAATCAAAACTTCTTTCATGCATATTTCTATATAGAACTAAAATTATTACCTGAGCTTCACTGCAAAGAACTTTGACAGGCTCACTCTTTTGCTGCAATCACAGGAGCAATTGAAGCAATTCCCTCAATTTTGCCAGATTGCTTCAGAGCTCAGATTGGGAACAGCCCAGAACTACATAGAGCATGGTGCCAGCATGCAGTCTATACCTGTAAAGACAAGGGCAATGAAATTGAATAGGGCACAAAAATGGAGGTGGGGATCTTTATCTGGGGTGTTCCCCTGATCCCTGTTGTTTCCAATGCAGGAAGCATGCACACCTCATGCAGCCTACTCATTTGGAAGATTGTAGCATGCAACTAGGATGAAGCAACGTTGTGAGAGGCTAGCACAAGGTAAAGCTAACCTGCACTACTAAACACCAACCTGCACCTCTTCAAGGGTTGGAGCAGGTGCTGACAGTCAGGCAGGAAGAGAATCTGAGCTGGGAAACATTGAAGAATGCCACAAAACGGGAGAAAGAACATAGAATCACAGGAAATAGGAGCTGGAGAATGCCATTTGGCCCATTGAGCCTGCTCCACCATTCAACTGGATCATGGCTGATCTTCTGCCTCAGCGCCATTTTCCCACACTATCCCCTCATCCCTTGCTGCCGTTAATATCTAAAGATCTGTGGATCTCTGTCTTGAACAAATGATTGAACCTTCAAAGTCCTGTGTGGTGGAGAATTCCAAAGATTTACCACCCTTAGTGAATAAAAACCCTCAGTTCTAAATGGCCTACCCTTTAAACTGAGACTATACCCCCAGTTCCAGACAGCCCTCCTGTTTCCCTGTCGAGCCCTGTAAGAATTTTCTATGTTTGAATGAGATCATCTCTCAATGTTCTAAAGTTGAGGAAATAAAGGCCCAGTATCCTCAATCTCTCCTCATAGGACAACCCCACCATCCCAGGGATCAGTCAGGTGAATCTTCGCTGCACTCCCTCTATGGCAAGTATTTTCTTCCTTTGGTAAGGGGACCAAAATTGTACATCAGGTAGGAATAGGCCTCAAGATTTTCGTTTGCTGTGCTGGAGGCCTTGGTGGAGGTGAAAGGCGGATTGATGTTCTGTAAGTAATATTCAGTATTCACAGGTGGCCAAGAGGTCCTCCAGACACATGTTCAGAAGGCAGATAGCTACGGAGATAGCTATTCGCCATGACAGTCAAATCACCCAAAAGGATTGCTCAACAATCACTGAAACGTTCACCTCACTCTTGCAGGACAAGGTACAAGAGCAAGTTCAGATTCTGCCACCATGGCTGAGGATTACTGAGTGTGAAGATGTAGTTCAGCAGTGTGTCTTCTGGCTGGTTACTTGGATTATTGAGGCACCACCCCAGCGGAGTGGCAGTAACTCTATGGAGCACCAACCTGCTGTCCTCTCTCAAGAATGCCACATTTAGTTTCTCACTTCTGCCACGCACACCAGCCCCAACCAACACACCCCTCCCCCCAAACCCATGCTTTTGTTCTTGTCTGTCAGCCAGTCAGACTAGATGGCTGCAGACCAGGCCAAGATGGTGCAGTTTGAAGTTAGGCCATCTAGGGTCAGAGCTTTTTGAGGTCGATGCCCAAGTCTATTTGTAGATTTTCCCACTGAAAGACAGCAGCCTTCCACCAGCCATGCTGTAGCCACTGAGGTAGCACTGCATTGGTGCACTAGGACAGACAAAGGCACATGGAAGGCACAAAGGAAATCCACAATGTGATTAGTTGAATTTGTATGGCAATTGGCATAATGTCATTTATAGATTTGGTTTGCAATGCTTATTATATGTTGTTTCTATTTTTGCTTTGTAGCCCAACAGATGCTGTGATGGTCAGTGATAGGGAAGGGGAGGTGTGGAACTGTTGGTGAATGGGGAGTTGGGATTACTGTAACTGGCATTACACACAGGTAAGTTCTGCATGTCAGCCTGAGCAGAAAATGGTGCTTTAGGCTGTCTCCTCCCTTCCTCTTCCCCTTTCTTCCTCTTCATGCTTTTGCTTCTCAGTTTTTCAGTACATGGTGGCACGGGCTATGTCCTCATGATGGCGAGGTTGTGCAGCATGCAGCAGACCACAACAAATCTTGGCACTTGTCCAACCAAGTACTGTCCTCCAGGTAACAGAAATTTTGTTTCAGCACGCCAATTATCTACTGTATCCCATATCATTGTATACATGCTGTACATGTATGTATGTGGGTTGTTCACAAGAGTCATGATACCAGAAGAGAGTCCTTGTTGTCCAGCAGCCACCCTTTGGTTGCTGCAGTGGCTCAATTTCAGCTGGCATGGCATACTGTAACAGAATTAAGGCGCCATGCCTGAGGCTAAGGTACCAGGCATTGACCTGCAAGATTAACTGTCTATGGCCACACACCAGCTGCCTGTTGGGGGGGTGGAATCCCTTTCATTTCCAGTATATGGTAGAGTTAATGTGGTGCCTGCAAAGGGATGTGTGGGCAGTCAATGACACCCTGCACCACGGCAAGCCTGCAATCTAGCAAAGCTGCATGTTCATTGCATCTGTCAGTCTCTGGGCAGAATTCCATCCCCTTTAAAAATAATCAACTGGTGGGACCATATCTGAGCCCTGATTCCACACTTGCTGCCAGGGCGCTCACCTGATGGATCTTCCTGACCACTTCCGGGTCCACCGTGTGTTCCTGAGGCTGCAGGCCCAATCAGGAAACCAGTAACCTGGAAGGATGGCAGCCTCTCTGTGGCTTGCTGCTCCCTGCTGCTCAGGTGGGAGAGTGAGAGTAGGAGCATTGCAAGCCCCCCCTAAACCAACTACTGGCAAGCTGCATTCAGGCAAATGCCTGCCTGGCCAGCAGTGGGGGCCCGTCCATCATGGGAATGATCCTGCTGGCATCTACAATTAGCCCGCAAGTGGGCATTTAATTACTTAAGTCAACTGCCTACTGCTTCCAGGTGGATAGCCTCTGCCATTGATGACCCGCCTCCTGGAAGATCCACCCAGAAGTGGGAACGTTATCCCATTTACCCAACGGTAATGTATCTGCATTTCCTCCTGGTTCTGCCTTCAAGCCCACCTCAGTAGGACAGCGAGTTGTTATGACCAAGTGAGGAAGAGTGAACTGGCTCCCCTTTATTCTGGCCTCTCGGTTGGTCACAACAAAGGCTTTTGAAAATTTATTTTCCTCGTAGATTCTATTTCCAATCCAAATGTATTTACTTTTTAATAAAGAGCCAATCAAACCAAGTTTTCTTGAGTCAAGAAAGAGTAAGTTTATTGGTTACTAAACCTAAAAAAAATATAAGACGCGATGACATGCACACACAGACCTCAGAAATAAGAAGTTAAAGTCCAGATAAAAGTTAAAAGAATATATGATTAAGTCCTTTACTTGTACTTGAGACATAGATGGTTGAACATTGTGGCTTTTGTAGTTAACTGGTTTCCTTTAAAATCCTGGAGTTAAATTGAAATTCAGGTAAGTACACCTTGCTGGAGTTAATCTTAACTTCAGAGGGAGAGAGAGAGATTCCCTACTGCTCCCTTCAGCACTGTTTCCGGATGGCTTTCCTCTCATTTTCTGGCTTGGAAAAACCAATTCTCATACCTCCTCTCTGTATATTCCAAGAAGGAATTGATTACCATGTCTTGTAGTCATTGTTGCCGAACAAGTAATCACATTTTTGATCTTTCATCTCTGAAATCTTTGACACATTTCAAGATAGTAGAAACCAATTGGATATTAGGTTATTTCATCCTCCATGGGGGGGGTTTTGAATGTCTATTAGGTATCTGGCTGGTTAGCAGTTTCCATTATCTTGACAGAATTACAGTTGATTAAAGAGCAGCACTTTGCATTTTTAGTGCTTACTGTTCAAGTGTCCTTTTCTGAAGTGCACCTTGACACCTCCCAGGTGTGAGATTCCATGCATCATGTCAGAGTAGGTCAGCAGTGCAATCCATGTAGGAACTTTCCAGAAAAGTGGTCAAATTACAATTCCAGACATCAGGTGACCCATGGCAGCTATTTTTGGTCAGTGCCTTTTCATTTTTTTAAGAAAACAGGTTCTCTTTAAAGAGTTCAACACGTTTTTGGCTAACTGGTGAAGTCATAGGCAGATCTCACTCAGTCACAATTTCCCCTGTTTCGACCTTTGAATACAGAGTACCTGTGACCTGTGACATCATTGGAAAGCAAACAGTGAGATGTTGCAAATATCTTGAGCTCCATTCTGGAAGGAACCAAACATATAAAAACTCATAAACAAAAACAGAATTACCTAGAAAAACTCAGCAGGTCTGGCAGCATCGGCGGAGAAGAAAAGAGTTGACGTTTCGAGTCCTCAGGACCCTTCGACAGAACTTGAGTTCGAGTCCAAGAAAGAGTTGAAATATAAGCTGGTTTAAGGTGTGTGTGGGGGGGAGCGAGACAGAGAGAGAGCGAGAAGTGGAGGGGGTTGGTGTGGTTGTAGGGACAAACAAGCAGTGATAGAAGCAGATCATCAAAAGATGTCACAAACAACAGAACAAAAGAACACATAGGTGTTAAAGTTGGTGATATTATCTAAACGAATATGCTAATTAAGAATGGATGGTAGGGCACTCAAGGTATAGCTCTAGTGGGGGTGGGGAGAGCATAAAAGATTTAAAAATATTTAAAAATAATGGAAATAGGTGGGAAAAGAAAAATCTATATAATTTATTGGAAAAAAAAAACAAAAGGAAGGGGGAAACAGAAAGGGGGTGGGGATGGAGGAGGGAGCTCAAGACCTAAAGTTGTTGAATTCAATATTCAGTCCGGAAGGCTGTAAAGTGCCTAGTCAGAAGATGAGGTGTTGTTCCTCCAGTTTGCGTTGGGCTTCACTGGAACAATGCAGTAAGCTAAGGACAGACATGCGGGCAAGAGAGCAGGGTGGAGTGTTAAAATGGCAAGAGACAGGGAGGTTTGGGTCATTCTTGCGGACAGACCACAGGTGTTCTGCAAAGCGGTCGCCCAGTTTACGTTTAGTCTCTCCAATGTAGAGGAGACCACATTGGGAGCAACGAATGCAGTAGATTAAGTTGGGGGAAATGCAAGTGAAATGCTGCTTCACTTGAAAGGAGTGTTTGGGCCCTTGGACGGTGAGGAGAGAGGAAGTGAAGGGGCAGGTGTTGCATCTTTTGCGTGGGCATGGGGTGGTGCCATAGGAGGGGGTTGAGGAGTAGGGGGTGATGGAGGAGTGGACCAGGGTGTCCCGGAGGGAGCGATCCCTATGGAATGCCGATAAGGGGGGGGTGAAGGGAAGATGTGTTTGGTGGTGGCATCATGCTGGAGTTGGCGGAAATGGCGGAGGATGATCCTTTGAATGCGGAGGCTGGTGGGGTGATAAGTGAGGACAAGGGGGACCCTATCATGTTTCTGGGAGGGAGGAGAAGGTGTGAGGGCGGATGCGCGGGAGATGGGCCGGACACGGTTGAGGGACCTGTCAACGACCGTGGGTGGAAAACCTCGGTTAAGGAAGAAGGAGGACATGACAGAGGAACTGTTTTTGAAGGTAGCATCATCGGAACAGATGCGACGGAGGTGAAGGAACTGAGAGAATGGGATGGAGTCCTTACAGGAAGCGGGGTGTGAGGAGCTGTAGTCGAGGTAGCTGTGGGAGTCGGCAGGCTTGTAATGGATATTGGTGGACAGTCTATCACCAGAGATTGAGACAGAGAGGTCAAGGAAGGGAAGGGAAGTGTCAGAGATGGACCACGTGAAAATGATGGAGGGGTGGAGATTGGAAGCAAAATTAATAAATTTTTCCATGTCCCGACGAGAGCATGAAGCAGCACCGAAGTAATCATCGATGTACTGGAGAAAGAGTTGTGGAAGGGGGCCGGAGTAGGACTGGAACAAGGAATGTTCCACATACCCCATAACGAAATAGGCATAGCTGGGGCCCATGCGGGTACTGTTGTTGTCTGGCGCACTGACCTCTACCTCGCGGAGGTTGAGCGTCAACTCGCAGACACTTCCTCCTACCTCTCCCTGGACCATGACCCCACCACTAAACATCAAGCCATTGTTTCCAGGACTGTCACTGACCTCATCTCCTCTGGGGATCTTCCTCCCACAGCTTCCAACCTGATAGTCGCCCAACCTCGGACGGCCCGCTTCTATCTCCTACCCAAAATCCACAAACAGAACTGCCCCGGTAGACCAATCGTCTCTGCTTGCTCCTGCCCCACAGAACTCATTTCTCGTTATCTTGACTCCCTTCTCTCTCCCCTTGTCCAGTCCCTTCCCACCTACATCCGTAATTCCTCTGACACCTTACGTCACATTAACAATTTCCAGTTCCCTGGTCCCAACCGCTTCCTCTTCACCATGGACGTCCAATCCCTCTATACCTTCATCCCCCACAAGGATGGTCTGAGGGCCCTTAGCTTCCTCCTCGAACAGAGGCCCGAACAATCCCCATCCACCACTAGTCTCCTCCATCTGGCTGAACTTGTTCTCACACTGAACAATTTCTCTTTCAACTCCTCTCACTTCCTCCAAATAAAAGGTGTGGCTATGGGTACCCGCATGGGCCCCAGCTATGCCTGTCTCTTTATGGGATACGTGGAACATTCCTTGTTCCAGTCCTACTCCGGCCCCCTTCCACACCTCTTTCTTCGGTACATTGATGATTACTTCGGTGCTGCTTCATGCTCTCGTCGGGACTTGGAAAAATTTATTAATTTTGCTTCCAATCTCCACCCCTCCATCATTTTCACGTGGTCCATCTCTGACACTTGCCTTCCCTTCCTTGACCTCTCTGTCTCAATCTCTGGTGATAGACTGTCCACCAATATCCATTACAAACCCACCGACTCCCACAGCTACCTCGACTACAGCTCCTGACACCCCGCTTCCTGTAAGGACTCCATCCCATTCTCTCAGTTCCTTCACCTCCGTCGCATCTGTTCCGATGATGCTACCTTCAAAAACAGTTCCTCTGTCATGTCCTCCTTCTTCCTTAACCGAGGTTTTCCACCCACGGTCGTTGACAGGGCCCTCAACAGTGTCCGGCCCATCTCCTGCGCATCCGCCCTCACGCCTTCTCCTCCCTCCCAGAAACATGATAGGGTCCCCCTTGTCCTCACTTATCACCCCACCAGCCTCCGCATTCAAAGGATCATCCTCTGCCATTTCCGCCAACTCCATCATGATGCCACCACCAAACACATCTTCCCTTCACCCCCCCTGTAGGCATTCCGTAGGGATCGCTCCCTCCGGGACACCCTGGTCCACTCCTCCATCACCCCCTACTCCTCAACCCCCTCCTATGGCACCACCCCATGCCCACGCAAAAGATGCAACACCTGCCCCTTCACTTCCTCTCTCCTCACCGTCCAAGGACCCAAACACTCCTTTCAAGTGAATCAGCATTTCACTTTCATTTCCCCCAACTTAGTCTACTGCATTCGTTGCTCCCAATGTGGTCTCCTCTACATTGGAGAGACTAAACGTAAACTGGGCGACCGCTTTGCAGAACACCTGCGGTCTGTCCGCAAGAATGACCCAAACCTCCCTGTTTCTTGCCATTTTAACACTCCACCCTGCTCTCTTGCCCACATGTCTGTCCTTAGCTTGCTGCATTGTTCCAGTGAAGCCCAATGCAAACTGGAGGAACAACACCTCATCTTCTGACTAGGCACTTTACAGCCTTCCGGACTGAATATTGAATTCAACAACTTTAGGTCTTGAGCTCCCTCCTCCATCCCCACCCCCTTTCTGTTTCCCCCTTCCTTTTGTTTTTTTTACCAATAAATTATATAGATTTTTCTTTTCCCACCTATTTCCATTATTTTTAAATATTTTTAAATCTTTTATGCTCTCCCCACCCCCACTAGAGCTATACCTTGAGTGCCCTACCATCCATTCTTGATTAGCACATTCGTTTAGATAATATCACCAACTTTAACGCCTATGTGTTCTTTTGTTCTGTTGTTTGTGACATCTTTTGATGATCTGCTTCTATCACTGCTTGTTTGTCCCTACAACCACACCAACCCCCTCCACTTCTCTCTCTCTCTCTCTCTCCCCACCCCCCACCACACCTTAAACCAGCTTATATTTCAACTCTTTCTTGGACTCGAACTCAAGTTCTGTCGAAGGGTCATGAGGACTCGAAACGTCAACTCTTTTCTTCTCCGCCGATGCTGCCAGACCTGCTGAGTTTTTCCAGGTAATTCTGTTTTTGTTTTGGATTTCCAGCATCTGCAGTTTTTTTGTTTTTATATATAAAAACTTATTGCCAAAGTCACCTTCAGAGTCACTTGCAATGCAATCATTGCCCTGCTCTGGTGTTGCAGCTGTGGCTGTAGCAGGTGGCAGATTTCAGTGAGGACCTTATTACTGACGTGCAGGCTTTGCACACATTGTTTCTCATTGAAATTCATGTTGGAGAATTGCTCCCTGATTATCCTAGGTATATATGACCTCCTGCAGAGAGCCCTTATAAGCTCATAGACTCATTGACATTTACAGCACAGAAAGAGGCCATTCGGCCCATCATGCCCATGCCAATCAACAAAGATCTGACTACACAAATTCCATTTTCCAGTGCTTGGCCAATAGCCCTGGAGGCTATGGCAATGCAAGTGAATATCTAAATACTTATTAAATGTTATGAGAGTTTCTGACTCAACCGCCCGTTCAGGCAGTGAGTTCCAGGCTCCCACCACCCGCTGGGTGAAAATATTTCACCTCAACTCCCTTCTTAGCCTTATACTGCTTACCTTGAATCTATGACCCCTGGTTATTGACCCTTCTACTAATGGAAAAAGTGCCTTCTTATCCACCCTATACCCCCCATTAATCTTATATAGCTCTATCAGATCCCCTCTCAACCTTTGCTGCTCCAAGGAAAACAACCCCAGCCTATCCAATCTTTCCTCATAGCTCAGACCCTCCAGCCCAGTCAACATCCTGGTAAATCTCCTCTGAATCCTCTCCAGGGCAATCACATCCTTCCTATAATGTGGTGATCAGAACTGCACGCAGTACTCCAGTTGTGGCCTAACCAGTGTTTTATACGGTTCCAGCATAACTTCCCTGCTCTTGTATTCTATGCCTCAGCTAATAAAGGCAAGTATCCCATATACCTTCTTAACCACCTTATCTACCTGCCCTGCTACCTCAGGGATCTGTGGATTTGCACGCCAAGGTCCCTCTAATCGTCAGTACTTTCCAGGGTCCTACCATTCATGGTGTAATCCTTTGCCATGTTAGTGCTCCCCAAGTGCATCACCTCACATTGTTCCGGGTTGAATTCCATTTGTCACTGCTCTGCCCACCTGACCAGTCCATTGATATCCTCCTGCAATTTACGGCTATCCTCCTCACTATTTACCACCCTACCAATTTCATGTCATCCACGAACTTCTTGATCATACCCACTACATTTAAGTCCAAATCATTTATGTACACCACAAACAGCAAGGGCCCCAGCACCAAGACCTGTGGAACCCCACTGGAAACAAACTTACAGTCACAGAAACATCCCTCTACCAGCACACTCTGCTTTCTGCCTCTCAGCCAATTTTGGATCCAACGTGCCACTTTGCCTTGGATCCCATGGGCTCTTACTTTCTTGACTAGTATACCATGAGGGACCTTATCAAAAGCCTTGTTAAATTCCACGTAGACCATGTCACATGCATTACCCTCATCAACACTCTTGGTTACCTCCTCAAAAAATTCGATCAAATTTGTCAAACAAAATTCCATGCTGACTATTCCTGATTAATCCATATCTCTTGAAGTGCAGATATATTCTGTCCCTCAGAATTCTTTCTGATAATTTCCCCACCGAGACCACAGACTGGCCTTAATTTACTGGTCTATTCCTTCCTCCCTTTTTTAATAATGGGACAACGTTAGCAGTCCTCCAGTGCTCTGGCACCTCACCTGTGGCCAGAGAGGATTTGAAAGTCACTGCCAGGGCCCCTGATATCCCTTCCCTTGCCTCCCTCAACAGCCTGGGATACATCTCATCTGGGCCTGCGGATTTATCTGCTTTTGGGGCCGCTAAACCTAATAGTACCTCCTCCCTCTCTGTGTTAACTTGCTCTAATATTTCACAGTCCTCCACTCTGACGTCTATATTTGCATTGTCCTTTTCCATTGTGAAGACCGACGCAAAGTATTCATTGAGGACTGTACCCACGTCTTCCAGGTCCACAAGCAGATTATCTCTATGGTCCCTAATTGGCCCTACTCTTTCCCTAGTTATTCTCTTGCTCTTGATATGTTTTTTTAAAAAACCTTCGGGTTTTCCTTTATTCTACGCACCAATGCTTTCTCATGCACTCTCTTAGCTTTCCTAATTTCCTTTTCAAGTACCACATGCACTTTTTACACTCCTCGAGGGACTTTTCCATGTTAAGCCCTCAGTATCTGCCATAAGCTTCTCTTTTTTTTCTTAATCCTAACCTTTATGTCCCTTGACATACAGGATTCTCCTGACTTGCCCCCCACCCTTGTTTTTACAGGAACATATTTGCCCTGAACTCTTGCTATTACCTCCTTGAATGCCTCCCACTGCTCTGACACAGTTTTATCTGCAAGTAGCTGCTCCCAGTCCACTTGGGCCAAATCATACCTCATCATAGTAAAATTAGCCTTTCCCCAGTTTAAAACTTTTATTCCCAGCCCAATGTTATCCTTTTCCATAACTATCCTAAATCTAACTAAGATATGGTCACTATCTCTGAAATGCTCCCCTACTGATACGCCTTCTGCCTGCTTAGGCTCAATTCTGTACATGAGGTCCAGAATTGCCCCCTCCCTTGTTGGGCTTTCTATGTACTAGCTAAAAACATTCTCCTGGATGCAACATAAAAACTTTGCTCCTCCCTACTTTGCACACTAAAACTGTCCCAGTTAATATTTGGGTAGTTGAAATCCCCCACTATTACTGCCTTATTATTCTTACATTTCTCTGGGAAGAACACTCCCCCCATTGAGGGGGAAGTTCAGGAGCGAGAACGTGTGGGCCCACCTCCGATCGTTGTCCCCAGTTGGGGGTGTGCCACCATTTTACATGCTCAGGCCAATTAAGGCCCGCCCAGCGTGACGTCCGCCAGGAAGCGCTATGCTCTCCCTGTGGAGGCGAGGGGGGAGGCGGGGGGGGGGGGGGGGGGGGGGGGGGTGGTTGGTGGGGAGGTGGGATTCCCTAAGCCAGGAGCATGCCCTTTCGCGCATGTACACGAAAGAGTGCATTCATCTCCCTGACGCTAAATGCTGCCTCATGTGACATGAGTTGGGACATGTCCATCACTTTTAATTAAACTTTTATTAAATTTTAAAAACCTACATGAAACCTCATCCTGCCCAAGGATGAGGTTTCATGCTTTTTCTGAAGCCCACCAGGGCTCCTGGTCTGCCTGCCAACCTTAAGGTTGGACGGGCTGGTTCATTGTCTAGTTCAATTAGTTTTTAAATGGCCTCAATTGGCTGTTAACAGGTTGGCGGGTGCGCAGCTGATTTGGCTGCGCCCCTGCTGACCTGAAAATTGAAATGACGCGGGGTGACATCGAGAGTTCTGCCCGACGTCATCCCGCATCATTTTACGCATCAGCGAGCAGGTCCCACCCCCCCGCTCACCGACCTCAATATCCTGGCCTCTGAAATTTGATTACATATTTGATCCTCTATCTCTCCCTGACTGTTTGGGGACCTATAGTACACACCCAATAGCGTGTTTGCCCCTTTTGTGTTTTTTTTCTTCTACCCAGATGGCCTCATTTGACAATCCTTCCAAGATATCATCCTTCCACACTGCTACAATTGATTTTTTCTTCAATATTGGACCCACCTCCTCTTCTATCCCCCTCTCTATCTCATCTGAATGCCCTATAACCAGAAATGTTGAGCTGCCAATCCTGCCCTTCTTTTAGCCAAGACTCAGTTGTAGCTATGGTATCATATTCCCACATGCCTGTCTGTGCCCTCAGCTTGCCTGTCTTATTCCTCAGGCTCCTTGCATTAAAATATATTCCATTTCGCTTTGCTAAACTCATTTCTTTCTTATCCAGCCTATGTTTCCTCTGCCTTCCAGACTTACTTAACTAGCATTTTAACTTCTAATTTCATCTCAGCTTTTCTCCTCTCTGAACTACTTTTCAGGATCCCATCCCCCTGTCAATTTAGTTTAAATCTGGCCCAACAGCATTGGCAAACCTCTTCGCATTCAGATGTAACCTGTCCAACTTGTACAGGTCGCACCTCCCCCAGAAATGGTCCCAATGCCCCAGGAATCTAAAGCCCTCCCTCCTGCACCTTCTCTCCAGCCATGCATTCATCTGGACTAACCTCCTGTTCCTATACTCACTACTAAGTGGCATCAGGAGTAATCCAAAGATTACCACCTTTGAAGTCCTGCTTTTCAAATTCCTACCAAACTCCCTAAAGTCTGCTTGCAGGGGCTCATTTCTCTTTCTTCCCATGTCATTGGTCACAACATGGACCATGACCTCTGGCTGTTCACCCTTTCTCCTTCAAAATTCCCTGCAGCCATTCCGTGACACCCTTGAACCTGGCATCTGGGAGGCAACATACCATCCTGGAGTTACGTCTATGGTCGCACCCCCCTCACTAACGAATCCCCTACCACTATTGCCCTTCCAGACTTCTTCCTCCCTCCCTCAGCAACTAGACCACCCACAGTGCCAATGGCCTTGGCTCTGGTTGGCCTCCACAGAGGAACCGTCACTCTCACTGTTTTCCAAGGCCAGAAAATGGTTTGTGAGAGAGAGTCACTCAGGGGATTCCTTCACTAACTGCCTGATTCCCTTCTTCTGTCTGGCAGTCACCCATTCCGTCTTTGCTTGCACTTCCTTGAGCTGCAGGGTGACCACATCCTGAAACAAACTATCCACAAACCTCTCAGCTTCGTGAATGCACTGTGGTGCCCTTAGCTGCCACTCAAGCTTCAAAACCCGGAGCTCGAGTTGCTACAGTCGGAGGCACCTCCTGCACACATGGTCATCCAGACCACCAGGAGCGTCCAGGATTGCCCATATAGCACAGGGTGTGCAAATCATGGGACTGAGCTCCCTGGACATACCTTAACTAAATAGAATATGGACCCTTGCTTTTACACTTACTCTTAATTGAGTCTCGTTGGTTTAACCTCTCTCTCCCAAAGTGTCACTGTTTTAACCTCTCTGTCTCAAAGTCTTGCTGTTTTACCCCTCTCTGTCCCGAAGTCTTGCTGTTTTAACCTCTCTGTTCCAAAGCCTCGCTATTTTGTCCTCTCTCCTGAAGTCTCACTGTTTTAAACTCTCTGCCCTGAAGCCTCGCTATTTTACACTCTGTCTCGAAGTCTCGCTGTTTTAACCTCTCTCTCCCAAAGTCGCACTGTTTTACCCTCTGTTCCCAAGTCTCGCTGTTTTAACCTTTCTTTCCTGACGTTAAACTGAAGTCCCCGCCGCTCTCTGCACCCTTTTCAAACTGAAGTCCCTCCCACTCACAGCACCCTTTTCCTCCTGTTTCTTCTCCTTCCTCTTCTAACAACTTGTCCTACTCTACATAACCTCTGTTCATTCCCAATGTCATGCTATATTACAAGGGGAATGCCTCCTAGCGTGCTCATGTTTGGGAACAACCAATTTATGCAGCATCCTCAAGTCAGCAAAAACACATTGAGCACCTGTCACACCACTCCCTGCTGAATTCTTGCAGTTTGAAATATGAATACATGAATTAGGAGCAGGAGTAGGCCACTTGGCCCTTTGAGCCTGCTCCACCATTCAACAAGATCATGGTTGATCTGACATTTTGAATGTGTGATTAGCTGTGTGAGGTTAGGACAGGGCATTGTCAAGGGGGGAGGAAATAGGAACATAAAAGTGGTATGGGACAGTATAATTAGGGGGATAGACACTGTTCTCTGCAGCCATGAGTGTGACTTCCGAAGGCTGTGTCACCTGCCTGGTGCCAGGGTTAAGAACATCTCAGGGCAAGAGAAAAACTTGGAGTGGGAAGGGAGGGATCCAGTTGTTGTTGCCCTTGTTGGTGCCAATGACATTGGTAGGACTCAAAAGGAGGTTCTGCTGAAAGAATTTCAACAGTTAGGAGCTAAGTTAAAAAGCAGAACCTCCAAGGTAATAATCTTGAGATTGCTCCCAGAGGCATGGGCAAACTGGCATAGAGTAAATAAAGTCAAGAAGTTAAATGCATGGCTCAGAGATTGGTGTGAGAGGAATTGGTTTCAGTTCATGGGGCGGGAGGAATGGGTTTCAGTTCATGGGGCACTGGCACCAGTACTGGGTTAGAAGGGAGCTGTTCCGGTGGGATGGGCTTCACATGAACCATGCTGGGACCAGTATCCTGGTGAACTGAATAACTAGGGTTGTAGAGAGGGCTTTAAACTAAATAGATGGAGGGGGGCAGGTTCTGGAAAGGGAATATGTAAGCTTACAAAGCAAAAAGATATGGCAGCCTTGCAGGGCAGCTATTTAGGTAATAATACCCAGTGTGTGTCAGGAAGGGTCAGAGTGTACACACATTAAAAAAAGCAGAAAATAAAGTCAAAGGGGGAAAAATAGCAAAATGGCCCTTTACTTAAATGCACATAGTATTCGGAACAAAATAAATGAATGGCACAAATAGAGGTTAATGGGTATGATCTTATAGCCATTACGGAGACATGGTGACAAAAAGATCAAAGCCAGGAACTAAATATTCAGGAGTATGTGGCTTGTCAAAAGGACAGGCAGGAAGGAAAGGGTGGTGGGGTAGCTTTGTTAGTACGAGATGAAATAAGTATGATACAGGAAAAGATCTTGGATTGGAAGATGTAGAATCCATATGGGTAGAGGTAAGAAATAACAAGGGGAAGAAGACACTGGTTGGAGTAGTCTATAGGCCCCCTGACAATAGCTGTACTGTAGGACAGAAAATAAATCAGGAGATAATGAGGACAATGTAAAAAAGGCAGTACGCTAATCATGGGTGACATTAATCTTCAGGTACATTGGGAAAATCAAATTGGCAGAGGTACAAACGAGTAAGAATTCATAGAATATATTCGGGACAGTTTCTTAGAACAATATGTTGTGAATCCAACCAGGGATCAGGCTTTGTTGGATCTGGTAATATGTAATGAGGCAGGTTTAATAAATGATCTCAGAGTAAAGGATCCCCTAGGAAACAGTGACCATAATATGGTAGAATTTAGCATTCAGTTTGAGAGTGAGAAACTTGAGTCGGAAACAACTGTGCTAAGCTTAAATAAGGGTAATTAAAATGGAATGAGGGCAGAGTTGGCTGGAATGGAGTAGGAAAGTAGTTTAGCAGAAAATACACGATGAACAATGGCAGATGTTTAAAAAAAAACACATGACTCTCAATAAAGATATATCCCAATGATGAAAAAGGATTCAAAGAAGAGGATAAACCAATCATGGTTAACCAAGGAAGTTAAAGGCAGTATCAAATTGAAAGAAAAAACAATGTGGCAATGATTAATGGTAAGCCAGAAGATTGGGAAAGTTTTAAAAACCAACAAAAGATGACCCCAAAAAAATAAAGAGGGAGAAAATAAACGTTGAGGGCAAATTAGCAAGGAATATAAAAACAGAGTAAAAGCTTCTTTAAATATATAAAAAGAAAGAGAGAGGTCAAAGTGAACATAGGCCCCTTAGAGAATGAGGCTGGGGAAATAATAATAATGGGGAACCAGGATATAGCAGAGGAGTTGAATAAATACTTTGCTTTAGTCTTCAGGGTAGAAGATACGAATAGCATTCCAAAAATACTAAATAATCAAGGGGCAAAAGTGGGGAGGAAATAAATACAACAACTATCACTAGAGAAAAAGTACTAGGGAAACTAATGGGTCTGAAGTCCGATAAGTCTCCTGGACCTGATGGATTGCATCCTAGGATATTAAAATAAGTAGCTACAGAGATAATGAATGCACTGGTAGTAATCTTCCAAGAATCCTTAGATTCTGGAAAAGCCCCAGAGGATTGAAGAACGGCCAATGTAACACCCTTATTCAAAAAGGGAAGAAGACAAAAAACTATAGGTCAGTTAGCTTAACATTTGTCATTGGGAAAATGTTGGAGTCTATTATACAGGATGTAATGGAGGATCATTTAGAAATTAATCAAACAGGCTCAGCATGGTTTCATGAAGGGGAAATCATGCCTAACAAATTTATTAGAATTCTTTGAGGAGGTAACAAGCAGGAGTATAAAAATAGGGAAGTCTTGCTAAAACTATACAAGCCGCTAGTTAGGCTACATCTAGAATACTGAACAATTTTGGTCTCCTTAAAAGATATGCTGGCATTGGAGGCAGTCCAGAGAATGGTCATTAGGTTGATCCCAGGGATGCAGGGATTTTCTTATGAAGAGAGGTTGTGTAGGTTGAGTAGGTTGGGCCTTTACTCATTGGGGTTTAGAAGAATGAGAGGTGACCTTATTGAAACATAAGAGATTCTTAGGGGGCTTGACAGGGTCGATGCTGAGAGGTTGTTTCCCTTGTGGGAGAGCCTAGGACCAGAAGGCATAATCTCAGAGTAAGGGGTCGCCCATTTAAAACAGAGATGAGGAGGAATTTCTTCTCTCAGAGGGTAGTGAATCTGTGGAATTCTTTACGCAGAGGGCTGTTGAGGCTGGTTCATTAAGTATATTCAAGGCTGAGATAGACAGGTTTTTAATCAATAAGGGAATCAAGGGTTGTGGGGACAAGGCAGGAAAGTGGAATTGAGGATTATCAGATCAGCCATGATCTCATTGAATGGTGGAGCAGACTCGATGGGCCGAATGGCCTACTTCTGCTCCTGCGTCTTATGGTCAAGTTCCAAAATGTTGCACACTGATTGACACCATGTTCTGCCTGCTTTGCATCGGTCTGGTGGACATTCAATACTCAATATGGCACCTGGTGTGATTTTATCCATAGTGTGGACATGGAGGCAAATTCCATTTAGAGGGCACTTGCAACAAACAGACCAAAAACCCCATTTTCTCATGCCAGGTTTCCCATTGATTCCATAGAGAAAGCATTGATGTTCACTTGCCTTAATCAATTTGATTGGAAACACAGAGACATTTATGACTAACTCCCTAAGGCTGAGGACCTAAATGCCCTTCAGCTGGTCAGGGTTTCCTATGCATGAACCTTTGAGTGGTATTTCTGTCAGTGGGGCTTGTGGGCCAGGTATTCACTACCAAAGTGGGTAGCCTCGATAATATGTGCCCTGATACAAACAATTTTCACTCCGAGATGGTGGCAGGGTACGATGGCATGATAAAGCTGGGTCTGCTAACCCTGGAAGAAGAACATAGGTAGCCACGGGGGTGGACGAGTGCTGAGCTGGGCTGGTTAGAAGACCTGCCTCAGTTTGATGGGACTTTGTCATAGGTGGTTTATAAGCAGTAAGGCCTGCTAGCACTCACTCTTCACACCTCCACCCCCGGCCATCCCCCATGGCCCCTCATAACCGCCATGAAAACTCAATGCCAAGTCATTCCCCCCACCTGCCCACCACGGCTCATAGTCCCCATGCCAACTTAAAGCAAACGCATGCCCTCATTCACTCCCATGCCCCCTCATAGCACTCTTGCCACCATTGGCAGAACACAGGAGCCACGTGCAGATGAAAAATATGAACTTCTGGCAATCTGATACAGTTCTCACCCATATACACTTAATAGTGAAAAAACCTCAGATTGATGAAATTCATTCAAAGCTTTTAAATCTCTTGAAGTGGTTAATCTCTTAGAAAAGCAAGCAAATTTCTATTCAGACTCCACATCAAAGACAGCCAATCCTTTAAAAGCCTCTTTAAACTGTCAACCAAACTGTGCTCTCAGAGCCCTGTGCAATAATGACATAATAGCCCTTGGAGAGATGTCAACAAGAACTCTATTAAAACACTCCCAGTTGCTAATGTTTCTTTCTAATCTATACAGATGGCCTGTCAATCAAAGCAGTCCAACAGTAGTTATATTTTCAACTCTCGGTGACAGTTTCAGCCTATTTCTTTTTAATATTTAAAGTGCAGGGCATTTAAAAAAAAACTTCAGATCATGCTACTTCAACAGATATTAGCTGCCCTTCAAGAACATTTATGTCTACACCATCAATTCATAACTCCCACACTGTTGGTTAAGACACTTGGAACAGCTAAATTGCTGTCTGTTTCAACTCAGCACTAAGTTCAAATGACCCCTCTGAGTTCAGGATTTCCACTGTGTGATTCACAATCCGCCCCTTCCCCCTGCCAGCAAAAATTGGATCTACCGGATATGGGGCAGGACTTCCACATCCAGGTCCCGCCCGCCATTTTTAAAGGTTGATGGAGTCTCCCTGACTCTGCAAAAATCTGGCCCTAACTTCCTGTCATTTTCTAGATGGTAGTTCTGGTTCACATAGGCTCATGTGTATTTGTTTTATTCATTCATGTGTTGTGGGCCACACTGGCGAGGCCAGCATTTATTGCCCATCCCTAACTGCCCTTGAGAACATAAGAACATCAGAATAGGAGAAGGCCATCCAGCCTGTCGAATCTGCTCCACTCTCAATACGACCATGGCTGATCGAGCACTTCAATGCCTTTTACCCTCATTATCCCCATAACCCTTTACATTATTGTTAATCAGAAATCTATCAAGTTCTGCCTTAAACATACTCAATGACTGAGTGTGGCCAGATTTTTACAGGCCACTGGGGTAGAGAATTCCAAAGATTCACAAACCTCGGAGTAAAGAAATTTCTCCTCATCTCGGTCCTAAGTGTCTTCCCTCTTGGTTCTAGACTCCCCAACCAGGGGAAACATCTTACCTGCATCTATCCTGTCTATCCCTTTAAGTATATTGTAGGTGTCAATGAGATCACCTCTCATTCTTCGAAACTCTAGAGAATACAGGCCCAGTTTCCCCAATCTCTCTTCATAAGACAGTCCCGCCATCCCCAGAACTAATCTGGTGAACCTTCATTGCACTCCCTCTATGGCAATAATCCTTTCAGTGGTAAGGGGACCAAAACTCCAGCTGCAGTCTAACCAAACTTTTATACAACTGAAGCAAGAATTCACTTCTCCTGTACGCAAATCCTTTTGTGATAAAGGCTAACATTCCATTAGCCTTCCTAATTGCCTGCTGCATCAGCATGTTAGCTTTCAGTGGTTTATCGACAAGGAGGCCCAGGTCCCTTTGTACATCTACACTTTCTAATCTCTTACCATCTAAGAAATACACTTCACATCTGTTCCTTCTAACAAAGTGGATAACCTCACATTTTTCCACATTATATTCCATCTGCCATGTTCTTGTCCACTCACTAATTCTGTCCAAATCCTCCTGGAGCCACTTCACATCTTCCTCACAACACACATTCCCACTTAGCTTTGTATCATCTGCAAACTTGGAAATATTACATTTGGTCCCCACATCCAAATCATTGATATATATTGTGAACAGCTGGGGCCCAAGTACTGATCCTTGTGCTACCTCACTAGTCACAGCCTGCCAACCTGAGAATGACCTGTTTGTTCCTACTCTGTTTTCTGTCTCTTAGCCAATCCTTAATCCATGCCAATATATTCCCTCCTATCCCATGTGCTTTTATTTTGTTAATCAACCTCCTGTGGGGGACTTTATTGAAAGCCTTCTGAAAATCGAAATATACTACGTCCTTTATCAATTTTGTTAGTAACAATCTCCAACAAGTCTGTCAAACATGATTTCCCATTCGCAAATCCATGCTGACTATGCCCAATCAGATTGTGATTATCGAAGTATCTATTTATCACATCCTTTATAATAGATTCTAGCATTTTCCCTACTGATGATGTAAGGCTAACGTCTGTAGTTCCCTGTTTTCTCTCTCCCTCCCTTCTTAAATGGTGGCTTGACATTTGCTACCTTCCAATCTCCAGGAACCATTCCAGAATCTATAGAATTTTTGAAAATGATCACCAATGCATCCACTATCCCTATAGCAACCTCTTCCAACACTCTGGGATGCAGAATATCAGGTCCCGGGGATTTATTAACTTTCAGTCCCATTAAATTCTCCAATACAATCTTCTTACTCATGCTAATTTCCTTCAACTCCTTATTCTCTTTAGTCCCTTGGATCTCTAAATATGGGAGATTTCCTATCTCTTCCTCAGTGAAAACAGACACAAAAGGCAGGGCAAAAACAAAAATACCTGGAAAAACTCAGCAGGTCTGGCAGCATCTGCAGAGAGGAGCACAGTTAATGTTTCGAGTCCGAATGACTCTTCAACAGGTGCAGCCAGATCTGATGAGTTTTTCCAGGTATTTTTGTTTTTGTTTTGGATTTCCAGCATCCGTAGTTTTTTGCTCTTACAAAAGTCTGGATTTTTCCCTTGCCGGGCGGGCTTGGCGGGGACAGGGGGGAGCTGTCGGGAAGCATCCTGCTGCCCGCGATTGAGTCCAGACCGCAATTTCACACTGGCGGGCCAATTAAGGGCCGCTCAACAAAACACCAGCTGGAGAAAATCCGAGAAGAGCCGGGCAGGGGTTGGGGGTGACGTGGCTGCAAATGAGGATGCAGAGGCCAGACGGGAGGTGAGGTCGGCTGGGCATTCGTCCGACGAGTGTCTCATCACCTTCCTGGAGGAGGTGGCTGCCAGAAGGGATACCCTTGTTCCCAGAGATGGGAGGAGGAGGCCACCGCACCACACAAAGAGGGCATGGGAGGAGTTGAGAGCCCTGGTGAGCAGCTACGATGTGATGTGTCGCGTCTGGGTGCAGTACCGGAAGCGCTTCAGTGACCATGCTACATTCAGGAAGGGTGAGTACCATGTTCTCACGGGTCAGTGTGTTGAATTGTTTGGGCTGGTCATCCCCCCCATGGAGATCAGGGGTGTTAGAGTCTGAGTGCCAACTGTCAATCACGCCGGAGCTGGATGCTTGGACTGAGTGCCTTGCGCCTCAAGAGTCACGGCTTGGATCTGTCCTGCAAGGTGCTCCTCAGGTGGGGTTGGCAAGGCTGCAATGGCACTGCAGGTAGAGGGTGGACTAATCAATGTTCCTCTGTCCTTTCAGGAGAAGACATCCCAGAACAATACTGAGAAATCCTGGACTGGCGGAGGACCCCCACACATCCTCATCCTCTCCAGATACGAGCAGGATGCTTTGGATCTCGAGCTCGGTCAACCGGCTGCGGTGAGGCTGGGGTGTCAGGCAAAGGTAAGAGTGCAGTGCACTGAGGTGAGAGTTTCAGATGCTGCAAACAGTCTTGTGCAGTCTCATCACTGATGGGAGCCTCAAATCTGGAGTCCTCATTGATCAGTGAAAGACAATGGCATCATGATGCACATCTCCATTGTCTCACCTGGGTACCTGGCATGCACAGTGGCAGTGTGGTGACTTTAGTTAATGACATGTCCTTCTTCTCCCTTAGATCTTCCATCAAGCAGTGAAGTGCAGGACCTCCAGGATTTACCCCTGACCCCAGAGGACCACCATGCTCCCCAAGCACCTGCGTCACACCAACTCTCTGAAGCTGGCACCAGCGCAGATACTAGCACCTTGGTGGGCATTAGTTTGTCGGCTAGCATCTCAGTGCACATTGGTGAGGGCACTTCACATTCATTTGAGATGCTGGCAGAGGCAGAGAGTGCCCAGGGTGCTAGCAGTCAGAGTACCGCTGGAGACTTGGATGGTGCTGGGTTGAAGGCAGATGATAAATCTCTGGAGTCATCCATTAGGCATCTGATGCTGGATGTCTAATGGGATATGTGGGAGGATCTAACGGAGATCCATCAGGGTCTGTGTGCCATGGTCTCGGTTGTGGAGGAGTCCATGCAGAGCAAAAGCACTGCGTTGACCCTCATGGCTGAGCGCAATGCCTCTTCCATGGAAAGAGTGGCGACTCTCATGCATGGGCTGCTCCAGGAACAGAATCAGGAGTTTCTGGGGTTGCGCTTGGACCTGCAAGCCCTCACACAGGCACTGACCTTAGCTGGCTAGTTTCCGTGTGGGAGATGGATGAGGCACCCAGTATCCCAGCTTGGTGCCTGCTCATCAATGGCAAGCAGGGAGATCTGCAGCAACCTCACATCAGCACAGGAGCTGCCTGTCATTTCTGTGGGGTCCTCTCAAGATATTCTGGATGATGGCAGCAGCTCCTCCAACCCTCCACCGGTGACCGTGGCATCTTATGAAGCTGCGGCGACTGGGGGGTGTCAGCCGTGGCACTGGCTGCTCCCTCTCAGGTGGGGCCTGCACTGGTTCCACTGGCCTGAGGACAACAACCAAGGTCTTCAAGGCCAACAAGGAAGCAGAGTGAGCAGGCTGTCTCCAATGCCACTGCCAGCGAGGGGGCAGTACCTAAACGTAGCACCCGTACACGTAAGTTTAAAGCACAAAAGGGGTTGGTCACAGGTGATCTTTTTCCCCCATTTTATTTTTCCTTTTTTTAACACCGGATATTGTTCCATCCAATACTATGTGAGTTCCAACATTAAATTACATTTGCTTTTGTGTTATTGGCCTGAGTATGCTTCATTTGTTTTGTAGGTGCAGGGTAGGCCATTATGTAATGCTGGTCTTGGGTGGCTCGAAACTTTATTGCACTGAGTGGAACTGTCTTGGGGGCCTAGGAAAGGGTATTTCTGTGACCCAGAATGGACCCAGCAGCCCTGGCATGAGGTGGTAGTTCTTATTTGGCAGCCTAGCTGAAAGAGCATTGGATCAAGGGGTCATGGTGTCCCTGCCTCCATGGAGGTTACCGAGATCTGGCTCCATGGCCTCAGCGTTCTCCTGACCGTGCTCCTCTTCTGGCTCGCTATTGGACTCATCATCTGGGGCCTGTGCAGCCTCTTTCTCCAGTAGGACCCCCCTTGTCAGCGCCAGATTGTGGAGAGCACCGTATGCAACCACTATCAATGACACCTACTCTGGGAGGTATTGCAGTGCGCACCCTGAACGGCTCAGGCATTGGAAGCGCATCGTCAGAAGACTGATGGTTTTCTCTACTGCCACGCTTGTGGAGGCGTGGCTCCTGTTGTACCGCTGCTCCGCCTCTGTTTTTGGGTGGCAGAGAGGCATCACGAGCCACCCTTTCAAGGGATAGCCCTTGTCACCCAGCAGCCATCCATCCAATTGGGCTGGAGCATTGAAAAGCCTCAGCACCTAGGAGTGTCCCAGGATATACAGCATCCTGTGGTCACACACAATCTGCATGCTCATGGAGTGGAAGCCCTTCCTGTTGACGAAGACACCTGGCTGACCCACTGGTGCCTTGATGGCCACATATGTGCAGTCGATTGCACCCTGGATGCGGGAGAAGCCAGCAATCACTACAAAGTTATTTGCCACTAGCTTGCTTCCCTTAATGTCCCCATTAGCACATCTTTTAGATAATATCACCACCGTCAACACCTCTTTGTCCTTTCGTCTATGACATCTTTGGCAGTCTCTTCCTGACCTCCACCTATCACTGGCCCCCTATCGAGCTCTCCTGTCTCACCCCCTTCTACAGTTTATATTTCATCTCATTTCTATATATCTTAATTCTGATGAAGGGTTATATGGACTTGAAACATCAACTGTATCCCTCTCCGCAGATGCTGTCAGACCTGCTGAGTTTTCCAAGTAATTTTGTTTTTGTTCTAGATTTCCAGCATCCGCAGTGTTTTGCTTTTATTATAATTACTACAAAGCCTCTGGCTCACTCAGCCTGACTGGCCTCATTTGTACGGAAATGAATGAAAGTTAATACCCGTCTGAACAGAGCTTCTGTCACCAGCTTGATGCAACTGTGATGGCTGATTGGGAGACTCCACACAGATCCCCACTGAGCCCAGGAAAGAGCCAGAGGCATAGACGTTAAAGGCCACTGTGACCTTCAGAGCCACTGGCATGGGGTGTCCATCCACACAGTCGGAGGTGATCTCAGGCCCAATCATCTGACAAATGGAGGTCACGGTCTCTCTGGTGTGGTGGGGCCTCCTTTGGCATTGCATGTCCAACATATTGAGGTAGCTGCATTGTCTTCTGTGGCGTCTTCCACCTTGGACTGCCTGCTCGCCATATGCCCCTTGTGCCTGCACATCTCCTCCCACAGGTCCCTCCCCTGGAAGCTGCATTGGGACACTTGGCCCCTTCTCCCTTTTGCCCCTTTCTTCCTCCTCAGAGGAGGTGCCTCCAGCAGAGACCACAATCCCCATCACTAGGGTAAGGGAAGGATGTCTGATACCTGGAAAGATCCACACGGTCCGAATCCTCAGGGATCTGGAAGGCACCAATGGGAACTGAAGTGATGCATGGAAATATTAAGAATGAAGTCCCAGTCAGAGATTAAGCTGCTAAGTGCCAATAAGCCACTAGCAACAAGTTATCTCCAAAACTCCTCACTACTCACATTGACAATGCTGTTGACCCTTCTTCTCCTGCCCGTAGATGAGGTTTTGCAAATTGTAGGCTGCCCACCAGCCCATTTTGGCTGTGCGACAAGCGAAAAATCACACGGGCAATGTTAAATTGCCGTCAATTGGGCTGTCAAGGGCCTTAACAGGTGTCTTAATTAATGACGAGTGCGTCTCCAACTCCTGCACGTGCCCGCCAAGTGAAATACTGTGCGAGTGCGTGATGACATTGGGACGCATGCCTGATGTCACGTGTGTCATTTTACGTTGGTTCGGACCGGCTGGGCACTCGCCCAACGAGCGAAAAATTCTGCCCAATGTAATCATTTAGCTTCTCTGCCATTCCTCTATTCCCCATTATGAATTCTCCTGACTCTGCCTCCAATGGACCCACATTTGTCTTAGCCAAACACTTCCTTTTTACATACCTATAGAAGCTTTTACTGTCGTTTTTATGTTTTTTGCTAGATTGCATTCACATTCTATTCTCCCTTTCTTTACCAGTTTCTTGGTCTTCCTTTGCTGTATTCTAAAAACCTCCCAATCCTCAGGTATACTGCTACTTCTGGCAACTTTATAACTTTTCTTTTAATCTTATACAATCCTTAACTTCCTTTGTTAGCCAAGGGTTGACTGATTTTGTGGGGGTTTTTGCACCTTGAGGGAATGTATAGGTGCTGTAAGCTATGTAATAGTTTTTTGAAGATTTTTCATTGCCTGTGTACAGTCATACCTTTTAATGTATTTTCCCAATCCACCTCAGCCAATTTGTCTCTCATGCCTTCATAAGTACCTTTATTCAACTTTAACACCGTTGCTTCAGAATGAACTACCTCACTTTCAAACATAATGTAAAATTCTATCATATTGTTGTCACTCATCCCTAAAGGCTCTTTTACGAGATTATTAATTAGCCTCTTTCATTATATAATACTAGATCTAAAATAGCCTGCACGCGAGTTGGCTCCTCAACATACTGCTCTAGAAAACCATCCCTAACACACTCCAGAAACTCGTCTTCCACGGCATTAGTGCTCAATTGGTTTACCCAGTCTATATGCAGATTGAAGTCACCCATGATTACCGTATTGCCCATGCCACATGTTTCTCTCATCTCCTGATTAATACCATGCCCCACATTACCAATACTGTTCGGCAGCCAATAAACAACTCCAACCAATGTCTGCTGCCCTTTGCTGTTTCTTAGCTCTCCCCAAACAGATTCTACACATTGATAAAAACAAAAACAAAAACAACAAAAAAACTGCGGATGCTGGAAATCCAAAACAAAAACAGAATTACCTGGAAAAACTCAGCAGGTCTGGCAGCATCAGCGAAGAAGAAAAGAGTTGACGTTTCGAGTCCTCATGACCCTTCGACAGAACTTGAGTTCGAGTCCAAGAAAGAGTTGAAATATAAGCTGGTTTAAGGTGTGTGTGTGGGGGGCAGAGAGATAGAGAGAGAGAGGGGAAGGGGGGGGCGGTGTGGTTGTATGGACAAACAAGCAGTGGTAGAAGCAGATCATCAAAAGATGTCAACGACAATAGTACAATAGAACACATAGGTGTTAAAGTTAAAGTTGGTGATATTATCTAAACGAATGTGCTAATTAAGAATGGATGGTAGGGTACTCAAGGTATAGCTCTAGTGGGGGTGTTTTTTTTTATTTTTTTTTATATAATGGAAATAGGTGGGAAAAGGAAAATCTTTATAATTTATTGGAAAAAAAAAGGAAGGGGGAAACAGAAAGGTGGTGGGGATGGGGGAGGGAGCTCACGACCTAAAGTTGTTGAATTCAATATTCAGTCCGGAAGGCTGTAAAGTGCCTAGTCGGAAGATGAGGTGTTGTTCCTCCAGTTTGCGTTGGGCTTCACTGGAACAATGCAGCAAGCCAAGGACAGACATGTGGGCAAGAGAGCAGGGTGGAGTGTTAAAATGGCAAGCGACAGGGAGGTTTGGGTCATTCTTGCGGACAGACCGCAGGTGTTCTGCAAAGCGGTCGCCCAGTTTACGTTTGGTCTCTCCAATGTAGAGGAGACCACATTGGGAGCAACGAATGCAGTAGACTAAGTTGGGGGAAATGCAAGTGAAATGCTGCTTCACTTGAAAGGAGTGTTTGGGTCCTTGGATGGTGAGGAGAGAGGAAGTGAAGGGGCAGGTGTTGCATCTTTTGCGTGGGCATGGGGTGGTGCCATAGGAGGGGGTTGAGGAGTAGGGGGTGATGGAGGAGTGGACCAGGGTGTCCCGGAGGGAGCGATCCCTATGGAATGCCGATAAGGGGGGTGAAGGGAAGATGTGTTTGGTGGTGGCATCATGCTGGAGTTGGTGGAAATGGCGGAGGATGATCCTTTGAATGCGGAGGCTGGTGGGGTGATAAGTGAGGACAAGGGGGACCCTATCATGTTTCTGGGAGGGAGGAGAAGGCGTGAGGGCGGATGCACAGGAGATGGGCCGGACATGGTTGAGGGCCCTGTCAACGACCGTGGGTGGAAAACCTCGGTTAAGGAAGAAGGAGGACATGTCAGAGGAACTGTTTTTGAAGGTAGCATCATCAGAACAGATGCGACGGAGGCGAAGGAACTGAGAGAATGGGATGGAGTCCTTACAGGAAGCGGGGTGTGAGGAGCTGTAGTCGAGATAGCTGTGAGAGTCGGTGGGTTTGTAATGGATATTGGTGGACAGTCTATCACCAGAGATTGAGACAGAGAGGTCAAGGAAGGGAAGGGAAGTGTCAGAGATGGACCACGTGAAAATGATGGAGGGGTGGAGATTGGAAGCAAAATTAATAAATTTTTCCAAGTCCCGACGAGAGCATGAAGCGGCACCGAAGTAATCATCGATGTACCGGAAAAAGAGTTGTGGAAGGGGGCCGGAGTAGGACTGCAACAAGGAATGTTCCACATACCCCATAAAGAGACAGGCATAGCTGGGGCCCATGCGGGTACCCATAGCCACACCTTTTATTTGGAGCAAGTGAGAGGAGTTGAAGGAGAAATTGTTCAGCGTGAGAACAAGTTCAGCCAGACGGAGGAGAGTAGTGGTGGATGGGGATTGTTCGGGCCTCTGTTCGAGGAAGAAGCTAAGGGCCCTCAGACCATCCTTGTGGGGGATGGAGGTGTAGAGGGATTGGACGTCCATGGTGAAGAGGAAGCGGTTGGGGCAGGGAACTGGAAATTGTTGATGTGACGTAAGGTGTCAGAGGAATCACGGATGTAGGTGGGAAGGGACTGGACAAGGGGAGAGAGAAGGGAGTCAAGATAATGAGAAATGAGTTCTGTGGGGCAGGAGCAAGCTGAAACGATCGGTCTACCGGGGCAGTTCTGTTTGTGGATTTTGGGTAGGAGATAGAAGCTGGCCGTCTGAGGTTGGGCGACTATCAGGTTGGAAGCTGTGGGAGGAAGATCCCCAGAGGAGATGAGGTCAGTGACAGTCCTGGAAACAATGGCTTGATGTTTAGTGGTGGGGTCATGGTCCAGGGAGAGGTAGGAGGAAGTGTCTGCGCGTTGACGCTCAGCCTCCGCGAGGTAGAGGTCAGTGCGCCAGACAACAACAGTACCTGCATGGGCCCCAGCTATGCCTATTTCTTTATGGGGTATGTGGAACATTCCTTGTTCCAGTCCTACTCCGGCCCCCTTCCTCAACTCTTTCTCCAGTACATCGATGATTACTTCGGTGCCGCTTCATGCTCTCGTCGGGACTTGGAAAAATTTATTAATTTTGCTTCCAATCTCCACCCCTCCATCATTTTCACGTGGGCCATCTCTGACACTTGTCCAGTCCCTTCCCACCTACATCCGTGATTCCTCTGACACCTTACGTCACATCAACAATTTCCAGTTCCCTGGCCCCAACCGCTTCCTCTTCACCATGGACATCCAATCCCTCTACACCTCCATCCCCCACCAGGATGGTCTGAGGGCCCTTAGCTTCTCCCTCGAACAGAGGCCCGAACAATCCCCATCCACCACTACTCTCCTCTGTCTGGCTGAACTTGTTCTCACGCTGAACAATTTCTCCTTCAACTCCTCTCACTTCCTCCAGATAAAAGGTGTGGCTATGGGTACCCGCATGGGCCCCAGCTATGCCTGTCTCTTTATGGGGTATGTGGAACATTCCTTGTTGCAGTCCTACTCCGGCCCCCTTCCACAACTCTTTCTCCGGTACATCGATGATTACTTCGGTGCCGCTTCATGCTCTCGTCGGGACTTGGAAAAATTTATTAATTTTGCTTCCAATCTCCACCCCTCCATCATTTTCACGTGGTCCATCTCTGACACTTGCCTTCCCTTCCTTGACCTCTCTGTCTCAATCTCTGGTGATAGACTGTCCACCAATATCCATAACAAACCCACCGACTCCCACAGCTATCTCGACTACAGCTCCTCACACCCCGCTTCCTGTAAGGACTCCATCCCATTCTCTCAGTTCCTTCGCCTCCGTTGCATCTGTTCTGATGATGCTACCTTCAAAAACAGTTCCTCTGACATGTCCTCCTTCTTCCTTAACCGAGGTTTTCCACCCACGGTCGTTGACAGGGCCCTCAACCGTGTCCGGCCCATCTTCTGCGCATCCGCCCTCACGCCTTCTCCTCCCTCCCAGAAACATGATAGGGTCCCCCTTGTCCTCACTTATCACCCCACCAGCCTCCGCATTCAAAGGATCATCCTCCGCCATTTCCACCAACTCCAGCATGATGCCACCACCAAACACATCTTCCCTTCACCCCCCTTATCGGCATTCCGCAGGGATCGCTCCCTCCGGGACACCCTGGTCCGCTCCTCCATCACCCCCTACTCCTCAACCCCCTCCTATGGCACCACCCCATGCCCACGCAAAAGATGCAACACCTGCCCCTTCACTTCCTCTCTCATCACCATCCAAGGACCCAAACACTCCTTTCAAGTGAAGCAGCATTTCACTTTCATTTCCCCCAACTTAGTATACTGCATTCGTTGCTCCCAATGTGGTCTCCTCTACATTGGAGAGACCAAACGTAAACTGGGCGACCGCTTTGCAGAACACCTGCGGTCTGTCCACAAGAATGACCCAAACCTCCCTGTCGCTTGCCATTTTAACACTCCACCCTGCTCTCTTGCCCACATGTCTGTCCTTGGCTTGCTGCATTGTTCCAGTGAAGCCCAACGCAAACTGGAGGAACAACACCTCATCTTCCGACTAGGCACTTTACAGCCTTCCGGACTGAATATTGAATTCAACAACTTTAGGTCGTGAGCTCCTTCCCCCATCCCCACCCCCTTTCTGTTTCCCCCTTCAATATTTTTCCAATAAATTATAAAGATTTTCCTTTTCCCACCTATTTCCATTATATAATAAAAAAAAACACCCCCACCAGAGCTATACCTTGAGTGCCCTTCCATCCATTCTTAATTAGCACATTCGTTTAGATAATATCACCAACTTTAACTTTAACACCTATGTGTTCTATTGTACTATTGTCGTTGACATCTTTTGATGATCTGCTTCTACCACTGCTTGTTTGTCCATACAACCACACCCCCCCCTTCCCCTCTCTCTCTCTATCTCTCCGTCCCCCACACACACACCTTAAACCAGCTTATATTTCAACTCTTTCTTGGACTCGAACTCAAGTTCTGTCGAAGGGTCATGAGGACTCGAAACGTCAACTCTTTTCCTCTCCGCCGATGCTGCCAGACCTGCTGAGTTTTTCCAAGTAATTCAGATTCTACACTTTGCTTGTCTGATCTGAGACCTTTCCTTACTCATGCTGATCCCATCCCTTATTGTCAGCACAATTCCACCTCCTTTCCCTTCTTGTCTGTCCTTCCTAAACGTCAAGTGTCCTTGGATATTCAATCCCTAGTCTTGGTCACCATGCAGTCATGTTTCCGTAATGGTAATTATATCACACCCATTTACCTCTATCTGTGCCTTCAGATCATCTACCTTATTGCGAATGCTGTGCGCATTCAGGTAGAGTGCCCTTAACTTTGTCTTTTTGACATCATTCTGCATTTGATGCATACACAATGCTCTGCTTTGTTTTTCCTGCCTTCTAGTCTCAATACTACTTCCTGTTACCAACTTTACTTTATTTCCAATTTGGGCCACCCCTCATGTTCCCACCCCCCTGACAAGCTAGTTTAAACTCATCCCAATGACACTAGCATATCTCCCTGCGAGTACATCAGCCCCAATCCTGTTAAGATGTAACCCGTCCAGCTTGTACAGGTCCCACGTGCCCCAGAACCAGTCCCAATGCCTCATAAATCTGATGCCATCCCTCCTGCGCCAGTTCTCCAGCCATGTATTTAATCGATATATCATCCTGTTCCTATGCTCACCAGCACATGGCACTGGGAGTAACTCGGAGATTACTGTTCTTGAGGTCCTGCTTTTTAATTTCCTTCCTAGCTCCCTGAAATCTGCTTTCAGAACCTCATCCCTCTTCCTGTCTATGTCATTGATACCAATGTGGACCACGACTTCTGGCTGATCCCCCTCCCCCGAAGGATGTCCTGCAGCCGCTCTGTGACATTACTGTGAAGGTGGTGGTAAGCTGAATTCTTGAACTGCTACAGTCCATGTGGCAAAGGTACACGCACAGTGCTGTTAGGGAGGAAGTTCCAGAATTTTGACCAAGCGACAGTGAAGGAACGGCGATATATTTCCAAGTCAGGATGGTGAATAGCTTGGAAGGGAACTTCCAGGTGGTGGTGTTCCCATCAAACTGCTGCCTTTGTCCTTCTAGTTGGTAGCGGACTTGGGTTTGGAAGTTGCTGTCTAAGAAGAATTGGTGAGTTCCTGCAGTGCATCTTGTAGATGGTACACACTGCTGCTACTGTGCATTGGTGGTGAAGGGAGTGAATGTTTGTGGTGGGGTATCAATCAAGCAAGATGCTTTGTCCTGGATGGTGCCAAGCTTCTTGAGTGTTATTGGAGCTGCACTCATCCAGGCAAGTGGAGAGTATTCCATCACACTCTTGACTTGTGCCTTGTAGGTGGTGGACAGCCTTTGGGGAGTCAGGAGGTGAGTTACTTGCCACAGGATTCCTAGCCTCTGACCTGCTCTTGTAGCCACAGTATTTATATGGCAGTCCAGTTCAGTTTCTGATCAATGGTAATAACCAGGATGCTGATCCCCCAGTGGGGATTCAGCAATGGTAATGCCATTGAATGTCAAGGGCCGACGGTTAGATTTTCTCATGTTGGAGATCGTCATTGCCTGGCAATTATGGGGCGCAAATGTTACTTGCCCCTTGTCAGCCCAATCCTGAATATTGTCTAGGCCTTTCTGCATTTGTACATGGACTGCTTCAGTATCTGAGGAGTTGCAAATGGTGCTGAACATTGTGCAATCATCAGTGAACATGCCCACTTCTGACCTCAGGGTGGAGGGAAGGTCATTGATGACGCAGCTGAAGATATTGGGCTTAAGACACTATCCTGAGGAACTGTATACACCAAAGCACATATGATTCTCTTAGTTAACTAGGCCAAGTAGTGCATTCCAAGTAGTGACAAGCTTTGTTTGCACTATTAATCATGCTCCACCTAGCAGAATGCAAGTTGCATTCTGCATCTGGCTGCATCCATTTGGTATCTCATTGTAACTGGAGTGTTTAAAGCTACAGTGCTGAGCAGGTATTATACCCTGAATGGATTTATAGGCTCTAAATTAATTGTCTTCCTTTTGAGACAGCCAGTAATTTAATGACTTGGACTCAGGTGAAGATCCATTATGGCCATCTGCAGTGATTTGCAACAATATTTGGTACTTGATTCAATTGTTTCTGCAGCCTTCCCTATGGCTATAAAAGTATCATCATTACTTTCTGTGGACTGGTACAAGAAACAACTACAATCTCCTAAAAACTATCTTTAGAAATGGGAGCGATCAAAAATTGTTATGTGTCAGATTAAACTTCTTCTCTCCCCTCAAGTACAATGTTGGGTTACTGCCATATTTTAATAAGCAAGCTAGCAATTTAAATTTTGTAGAAGGCTGCATTTTAATTCACTAGCTGGCTACAGGTGTGCCTAATTTGAGCACAATCGAAAGGAACAGATTAATAACTTTGCTTTCCACAGCAACCATAGAAGTTCCCCTTTCTCCTCCAGCATAGGAAATTTGTTTGGTAACCAAACAAATCTATCAAAACAATCCTCAGACTGACATGGGACTAGTGTAGTGTTAACTCTGTCGGAAAAGGCTGTGCCACGGCTCTGGGATAGCCTGAAGCCCTAAGGTCACAATGAGCAGTAGTCAATCCACATTCTTTCACAGCAATCTGCCCAAATAGGCACCTCCTGAAGGGAGTGCATTCCACTGGCAGCTTACTGAGCCCGCAAGTCAGGAGGTCAGTTTAGGATTCCTCCTTTTGAGTGAGCTCTGCAGTACCAATGTCCATTTCCTCTCAGCTTCATGTTCATTTATTTCAATGTGTAAGTTGCCAGAGGGAGTCATTTGGATTATGGTTGCCAGTGGAACTCAGTTAGAGTCAAAACTGCCAATAGAAATGGAGTCAGGGCTTTCTGTGGGAATCTGGCTGTGAATCAGGATGAAGCCATACCTCTTTAAACCTGCCACACAATTTTTTAACCATGGTCTGGAAAATGTTGGAGCAGGGAACACCTGCCATTCTCACTTAGTTAAATATTTCATGGCACCCCTCAGCTCAAATTTTTTGCTCTGTGAGTTGCTGGAAGTGTGAGATGATAATAGCACAGAAAAGACAACAGGGCATCCAGAACTTCAGTGAATGATAAGACCAACAGTGTATCTCCTTAACAAAAGATATTTAAGGATTGAGAAGTAAGATAACAGGAACAACTGAGAAGGAGGAAGATTAGAGTGTGTTAATTCAATGTCAAACCAGGTCCAGGAAGCAAAATAGAGAGGGAAGGAAAGATTGGACTAAGAGAGAGAGAAAACAGTGACAAAAAGGAAAAGTAAGAAAAAAATTATGTTTAAAATTTTATATTTTTAGAATTTCCAACAACAATTCACAACCTGAAGGAATGATATTCTAAACTTATAATTGCTCACTTTCTGGGCCAGAGAGGTTGATTGGCAGTGAGTAACAATTATAGCATCGCTAAAAGGGTATTTACACAATTAATTACTAGACTTAACTTTCTGAAGCATGTTCAATGGACAATTAATGCACATATGCAGAAATTTCATAAAACTCATGGTGGGGCTTAAGGGTAAGAGATCTCTTTTGCAAATCTAATGGCAAACAATTAGTTATGCATCATAATTTACAATGAGCATCAGTCACGCACCATTATTTTGCAGCAAAATCCTGCTTAATAATTATAACTGCACTGATCAACCAAATCTTGAGCCTCTTTGACATAACTAATTCCAGTGCAGAACACAAGTTCAAAATTTGACTTTCATTTCCATTTCACCCACACAAGGTGATCACAATTGAAACTTTAACTTGGCTTTCACAGTTCTTAACACCATTTTTATTTTGTTAATAGACGTTCAGTTATTTTAAAATGGCAACAAAACTTCTACTTCTTTCTCCATTTGCTAACTGTCTTGCTCAACTATTTACCCTTGTCTACTTTATTATTGCACTTTATACCCAAAATGAAATAAATCCTCAGGAATTTAAGACTGTAAAATTTGGATTAGTAGCACCCCTTGAGATGGTGCTAGTTGAACCAATAATCAGGGGTGTAGGCTACACTGCCACTTGCTCCCATTGTGGCCTGCCTGGTGCAGCAACTTGAAAAGGGCACTCGCACAGACACCCACTGCCAATCCCAGAAGCAAGTGAATGCATACTATCGTCTCACAAAGCCCTACCGGCTAATGATGTCCATTGACAAAATTTGGGCCACACTGGTCCATTCTCTGAATTTGCTTCTCAAATCACAAAAGATCAAGCATTCAGCTGTAAGATGGGCCCTGTTCTAGCATTACTTAAATGGCAAACCACCCAATTTGCAGGTAAGGCCATCTTGAAGAACATCTGCGATACCAAATTGTTTGGTGTGGTTTTGGTGAGTTGTTGGATTTGTCAGTGAGTGCTCTTGCTTCCTTTACAGGGAGGCCAGAGGATATGGTGACCTGTCCATACAAAGGCTACCACAGGTACAATTTTTTTTAATGCATTCATGGGATGTGACTGCTGCTGGCTAGGCCAGCATTTATTGCCCATCTGTAATTGCTCTTGAGAAGGTGGTGAGCTGCCTTCTTGAACCACTGCAATCCATGTGATGGAGGTACACCCACAATGCTGTTAGTGAGGGAGATCCAGAATTTTGATCCAGCCACAGTGAAGGAACGTTGATTTATTTCCAAGTCAGGATGGTGAGTGGCTTGAGGGGGAACTTCCAAGTGGTCATGTTCCCATGGTCTGCATCTTCCAGTTGGCAAGCGGGTGGCGGGGCCTGCTCATTGACGCATAAAATGACGTGGGTTGATGTCAGGCATGCGTCCCGATGTCACCCTACGTCATTTAGATTTTCAGTTTGGCGAACATGCAGACGAATCAGCTGCTCACCCACTGAACTGTCAAAGGCCTATTAAAGCCATTAAAAAGTAATTAACATGATTAATGGACCTGCCCGGCCAACCATAAGGTTGACGGGCAGGCCAGGAGCCCAGGCGGGCTTCTGAAAAAACATGAAACCTCATCCACAGGCAGGATGAGGCTTCATGAGGTTATTAAAATTTTTATTAAATCCCTAAATAAAAGAAATTGACACATGAGGGGACATGTCAGTAATTTTTTTTCTCATCTTTATTTAATGTTTCAAACCTGAGCTGATCTCCCTGAGGCAGCACTTTGCCTCAGGGAGATCTGTGTGAAAGAGCGCACTCCCAGCTCAGAGAACCCACACCCCCGCCCACACATGGAGCGCATAGCATTTCCTGGTGGACATCACATTGGGCGGGCCTTAATTGGCTCGCTCACGTAAAATGACAGCGCCCCCGGCCGGGGGTACCAATTGGGATCCCGCTGCTCCCACACATCCCCCTCAATGGGAGGGAAAGGTTGTCCCATGTGTCTGTTGCTCTTGTCCTTCTAGATGGTAGAGGTTGTGAGTTTGGAAGGTGAGTCTATGGAGCCTTGGTGAGTTCCTGTGTGGGCAGCAAAGGCAGTGCCTCTGTGTCTGCAGCATGACATGGAGATTGAGCAGAGGCTTCAGAGAGGCAAAGCTCTATGCATTGCCCTTTACCAGGTTGGAGCTGGACTCCTCCATACTCCTTGACAATGGCAATGAAAATGGGAAGATGATGGTGTAGTAGAAATGTCACTGAGCTAGTAATCCAGAGGCCCAGGCTTATGTTCTGGAGACACAGGTTCAAATCCCACCAGAACAGCAGTGGAATTTAAATTCAATTAATAAAAATCTGGAAGATAAAGCTAGTCTCAATAACATGACAATTAACATTGATTATTTAAGAACCATCTTGTTCATTCATGCCATTTGGTGAAAGAAATCTGCTGTCCTTACCCAGTCTGGCCTACATGTGACTCCAGACCCACAGCAATGTGGTTGACTCTTAACTGCCCTCTGTAGCGGCCCAGCAAGCCACTCAGTTCCAGGGCAACTAAGGGCAGGCAACAAATGCTAGTCTCACCAGTGTCGCCCACATCCCATGAAAGAATAAAGAAAAAAAGAAGGGCATCTGGCATGCCAGCTAATACACCCAGCATCATCATGTGCATGCCAATCAGTACTCTTCTGTAAGCCACCTTACCATGGTCCTCAACTGCGTTTCCCATATCAGAATTCATCTGCAACCTCATCCTTCATGGAGCTGGCACACGAATCATTCTTTCCTCCTGAAACAAAAACAGAAAATGCTGGAAAAACTCAGCAGGTCTAACAGCATCTGTGGAGAGAAAGTTAACGTTTCATGTCCGTATGACTCTTCTTCAGAGCTAAAGAGAAGTAAAAATGTGATGAAGTTTCTATAGCATTCGCTGCTCCCAATGAGACCTCCTCTACATTGGAGAGACCAAACGCAGGCTGGGTGACACTTTGTGGAACACCTTCGGTCTGTCCACAAGCATGACCCAGACCTTCCTGTCGCTTGCCATTGCAACACTCCACCCTGCTCTCATGCCCACATGTCTGTCCTTGGCCTGCTGTAATGTTTCAGAGAAGCTCAATGCAAACTGGAGGAACAACACCTCATCTTCTGATTAGGCACATTACAGCCTTCCGGACTTAACATTGGGGAGAATTTTCTCCTCATTCGGGGTGTGGTGAGCTGGAACGGGTGCGGGCGGGCGCACAGTGATCGCTGCCCGCGATTGGCTGCGTGCCGAAGGCCCGCCCAGTGTGATGTGTGGCTGGAAGCACTGAGAGTGCTCCCTGTGCTGGGGGTTGTGGGGGGTGGGGGGGGTGGTTGGGTGCTGGCGTTGCCAGGGTTGGGGAGTGCACTTTTTCGTGCATACGCACGAAAGAGCGCAGAAATCTCCCTACAGAGCTGCCTCAGGGATATTAGTTTAAGTTCTGAAAATGTTAATAATAAAGAAAAACCAAATTAAGGCAAGTCCCCTCATGTGAAAGTGTCACATGAGCTGGGGCATGTCTATGAATGTTATTAAAATTTTTTGTAAAACTTTAAGTACCTTCATGAAACCTCACCCCGCCCGTGGATGAGGTTCCATGAGAAATGCGAAGGCCGCCTGGCCCTTCACCTGCCCGTCAACCTTAAGGTTGGATGGGCAGCTCAGTTTATTGTTTTAATTGATATTTAAATGGCCTTAATAGGCCTTTAACAGTTCAGCTGCGCACCTGCCGAACTGAAAATCTGAATGGCATGCGGTGATGTCGGGACGCACGCCCGACATCACTGCGCGTCATTTTATGGCCCCTCCACTGCTCACCGACCCAAAAACTCTGGCCAGTTCAACAACTTCAGACCAACTTCTTCCTCCAAATAAAAATGCGGCTATGGATACCTGCATGGGCCCCAGATATGCCTTCATGGGGTAAGTGGAACATTCCTTGTTCCAATCCTACTCAGGTCCCCTCCTACAACTCTTTTTTAGGCACATCGATGACTGTTTCGGTGCTTCTTCATACTCTCATCTGGACCTAGAAAAATGTACTAATTTTGCTTCCAATTTCCACCCCTCCATCACCTTCACTTGATCCATCTGCGACACTTCCCTTCCCTTCCTTGATCTCTGACTCAATTTCTGGTGATAGACTGTCCACCAATATTCATTACAAGCCCACCGACTCCCACAGCTACCTCGACTACAGCTCCTCACACCCCGCCTCCTGTAAGGACTACATCCCATTCTCTCAGTTCCTTCACCTCCGTCACATCTGTTCCGATGATGCCACTTTCAAAAATGGTGCTTCTGACATGTCTTCCTTAATCGAGGTTTCCCACCCATGGTGGTTGACAGGACCCTCAACCGTGTCTGACCCATCTCCCATGCATCCGCCTTCACGCCTTCCTCTCCCTCCCAGAACCATGATAGGGTCCCCCTTGTCCTCACTTTTCACCCCACCAGCCTCCGCATTCAAAGGATCATCCTCAGCCATTTCTGCCAATTCTAGCATGATGTCACCACCAAACACATCTTTCCTTCACCACCACCGCACCCCCCACCCCCCACCCCCCCAACCCCGGCCCGATCAGCATTCCATAGGGATCGTTCCTCCCGGAACAGCCTGGTTCACTCCTCCATCACCGCCAACACCTCATCCCCCTCCCACGGCATCTTCCCATGCAATCGCGGAGGGTTCAACATCTGCCCTTTACCCCCTCCCTCCTCAACATCCAACGGCCCAAACATTCCTTTCAGGTGAAGCAATGCTTCCTCCCTCAACTTAGTCTACTGCATTCGCTGTTCCCAATGCGGTCTCCTCTACATTGGAGAGACCAAACACAGACTAGGTGATCGCTTTGTGGAACACCTTCAGTCTGTCCGCAAGCATGACCCAGACCTCCCTGTCACTTGCCATTTTAACACTCCACCCTGCTGTCATGCCCACATGTCCATCCTTGGCTTGCTGCATTGTTCCAGTGAAGGTCAACGCAAACTGGAGGAACAGCACCTCATCTTCCGACTAGGCACTTTACAGCCTTTTGGACTTAACATTGGCCAGAATTTTCCAGCTGACGTGTGGATGGTGTAGCCCGCATGTCAGCACCTAAAATGACGCGCGCTGACGTTGCACGAGCGTGCCGATCTCAGCGCGCACCATTGCGATATTTCAGTGGGCGGGCGCGATCAGTTCACCCGCCATTAATTGAAGGGCTCATTAAGCCCCTTAACTTGCCAATTGTGAACGATTTTGAGGGGCCCGTGTGAACTTTGGGACGGTGCACGGGCCCGACGGGAAGGCGGGTAGGAGACAATTTAGGAAAACCTTTGCAATGTCGGGATATATGGACTCAAAGGGGTTGTTCATGTTTTTGACGAAGTTATAATTGATGAAAGTGTTTTGAAGTTGCCTGTGTGATTGTTAGTAGTTCTCATTGATTTCCCAGAGCTTTTTGTGTACTTTGAAACCGGTCTGCAGACAATAATCTTTCTCGGGCCTGCGGCTTTCCGGAGGCCTCCATTTAGCCTGAGGGTATGGATTCTGACCTCTCCACTGATGGCAGCTCCCCTGAGGAGGAAGGGAGGGATAGAATAATGAGGAGGCCAGGACTGGCAATCAGCTTCCAGGGGAGCCACCTTTGGGAGGCCAGGCACAGGCACAAGGGGTGCAGGGCCAAGAGGTTGTCCAAGGTGCAAGGGGCGGCAGAAGACACCACTATCCTGCTGCCAGGGTATACAGGCAGCGAAGCAGCTACTTCAACATGACTGAGGTGCAGTGCCGAAGGAGGCTCTGATTCTCAAGGGAGACAGTCAACTATACCTGCCAGATGGCTCTGAAATCTCCCCTATCTGTGCGGGTGGACACCCCATGCCAGCGGCTCTGAAGGTCACGGTTGCCCTCCACTTCTATGCCTCTGGCTTCTTCCAGGGCTTGGTGGGTGATCTTTGCAGTGTCTCCCAATCAGCTGTCCCCACTTGTGTCAAGCAGGTTACAGATGCTCTGTTCAGACGGGTATCTACCTTCGTCCACTTTCGCTGCAACAGGCAAGTCAGGCACAGCGAGCTATTGCTGCAATTGCTCGGTTCCCCCACGTCCAGGGTGCTATAGACTGCACACATGTGGCCATCAAGGCGCCAGCAGGTGACCCCGATGTCTTCGTCAACAGGAAGGGCTTCCACTCCATGAACATGCAGATAGTGTGTGACTACAGGATGTAGATTCTACAAGTCTGTGCAAGGTACCCAGGCAGCTCCCACGATGCCTACATCCTCAGATACTCCCAGGTGCCAGGGCTCTTCAGTGCTCTGGCTCGGCTGGATGGTTGGCTGCTGGGTGACAAGGGCTATCCCCTCAGAAGGTGGATCATGACGCCAATCCTCTGTCCAAGAACAGAAGCTGAGCAGCGCTACAATAGGAACCAGGGCACCAAAAGGGCTGTGGTGGAGAGAGCCATTGGTCTTCTCAAGATGCGCTTCCGTTGCCTGGAATGCTCAGGGGGCGCACTCCAGTAGCCCCCAGATCGCGTCTCTGTGATAGTGGTGGCATGCTGTGCTCTGTACAAGCTTGTGCTGGAAAGGGGGGAGCAGTTGACGATGAAGACCTTGACCCCCTGGATGAGGCTGCACATGATGAATCCAGCAGTGCCTCAGAGGATGAGGAAGAAAAAGGGCGATGATATGGGGCAGAATGACGACCTGCATTTACACCAAGGAGGCAGGGACACCTGGGACAATTTGATCCAATGAACCTTCAGCTAGCTCCACACACAAGGATCAGCAGAAACAGCATTGCCTGGCACTTCCACACGTGGCACTTAGGCGCTACATCTTCCACCTCATCAGCTGCAACTAAGGGCTTAGTACAGAAACATCAATGTCCACTCAAACACTCATGATATGTCTGTGAAACAAATAAATGCACCACAAACAAAAGACCGTCAGCCATGATAACAAAGGTGGACTTTATTTTGTCCAAAACAAAAACACTCACCACTAGTTAGTGATCACAAAAATATGAGTCCCTATTCTAAGGCCAACACAAAATCACCAGTAACATACCCATGGAGTGCCTAAGGTGCCTTATGCTTATGTTTTCGGATGCCATGTTTAGGTGCCGCCTCATTACTCAGAGTGGCTTGTGAGACAACCTGCTGACTCTGCTGTCCCATTGGCCTCGATGACCTTGGCGGCCGTCCTCTGGTCCGTGGAGCCTATGATGGCCCCGCCTGGGAGGGAGTGGCCAGTTCCTGAACTGGCACCTCCCCAGTTGTCGCAGCCTCAATGGATGCAACCGTCACTGGCAGAGGGGCGGAGGAGCTGCTGCCCTCATCCGGAGCGCCCTGAGAGGAGCTCACAGCAATGAGAGGCAGCTGCTGCGCCGACGTGAGGTCCAAATCTACCTCCCTGCTCACCGCAGACACATGGGCACCGAGTGCCGGCGCTTGGTGTCCACAACATCTCCCGCAATGGAAAACACCACCTGTGGCCAGAACTGCTATGAGGGTTTGCAGGTCAGAGCATATCCCAATCATATTTTGATCCATTTGGTGGAAGACCCTCTCTATGAGAGTCGCCAATCTCTCATTGAAGGAATCCTGATGCTCTGCCCTGAGGGCGGATTCTTTGTGTGCACTTTACCTAGACTCCTCCGTCACAGAAAGCAACTGAACCATTCCCTCATGCAACCCTGCCAGATGCAAACGCACTTCCTGCCGCCTTTCCTGCAGCTGCTGCATTGGTGACAACTCCAGAGGCACATCATCAGTGCCAGACTCAGCATGTGCCTCATCCCCTGCAGCCCTCTGGCTGCTGGCGCCATCGGCACTCTCTGTCCCTACCATCTCCTCCAGTGATTGTGAAGTGCCCTCTCCTCTGTGACCTGGGACAATAGCCGACGGTAAATTCTCCACCGAGGTGTGTGTGTCTGCGCTGGTGCCTGGCTGGCTGAAATGATGTGCCGCAAGTTGCACTTGTTGGCCCTCAGGTGTGGAGGGAGGGCAGCAGTGTCGAGGTGTGAGTCGCTCTGGTGCTAATGCTGAAATTAACAACAAGGACAGTGCATCAGTTAGCGTACATTTAGTTCAATCTTTCATCCCTTTCCCCCCCAGCCTCATAAGTCGCTCACCCTTCAAGACCCTAAGGAGACGAACATTGGTGAGGTGGAAAATTCAAGATGAGGGCGAAGCATTAAACACACATGCAGACAGGCTGGCCAGATGGCCTCAGGAATGCCACGTGGCATGTTATGAACCATAGGAGTGGGGAGAGCGCAGAGGTACCTGACCTGGATGCATTGTGGCCTGGATAGTTGCGGGGCTGAGGAAATATCACAGGAGATTGAGAGGTCACAGTATTGGCCTTCATTCCATTAGGAGGGGCAGAGACTGGGTGGCCAGAAGACAACATTTCCCCTTGGCACAGGGATGAGTTACGTGGTGGCATTTATCTAAATTGAGACCATGAGGTTCACAGCTGAGCTGCTGAGGACCTTTTGGACACAGTAATGTGGGGCTCACTGGCTGAAAGGGAGCTGGAGGTCCCAGACACCCTCAGATGAAATAAGTCTTTGGCTGTGCAGCAGCGATCCAATGGCATGTTAGACCGTGGTGATAGTGGTCACAAATGGGATAAGGTGACTTTGGAAGGTGGTGGAGACGCGATTCCTCAAGGGGACGAAGGTCCTGTGTGTATGACCCACACGTCAGAGTGTCTCAGTCTGTGAATGAGCAGTGTTGCAGCATTAACGATTGCAGCAACCACCAGTGGTTTGGATGGTGGGCAGACAGAGTGAATGGGACTGTGGACCTCAAATACCTAACCGCCGGACCCCAGCCTCACCACCCCCAGCCACCCTGTCCTCCTGACTGCTGCCCAGCTCCATTGCCTGCTCTTCAAAAGGCGTGAGGCGCTGGAGGAGGATGCGCCCATCTCCAATCCTTAAGCATTCCCGGGCATTGTGGTGAGTTTTTGCCTGCAAAACAGAGAAGAGGATTTATTAGGGCTGCTCGTTCATGTACTCTGCACGCGCACACCGCACCCCAACCAATGTGGCCCATCTGAGGCCTCCAGCGGCTCCTGTCCACACTACTGATGATCAGTCACCAGAAGATAGTATGGCTGCTCCCAACCCCCTCCCCCAACGGCCACCTTGGACACATTCGGCGTCCATCACTTTGAATAGCACACGGGTCGTAGCGCCCATGGCAAACAGGCGCAACTAGGTGCGGCGCCGATGCTAGCAGATGGCACTTGTCCAAAACACCTTGAGGCTCCCCTTGCACCATCTCATTGCCATCAATATGACATGTGTTGGAGTTCTGAGTATGTGTCGTGCGGCCTCCCCCGCAGACTACTCAAATGCCCCAGACTACTCAAATGCCACAAAGACCAACATACGCTGCAGGGAGAACCCTTCTTTTCCTCAACCACTAAGGCTAGTGTAAGCATGGTCAGTACTCATTACCCACCCAGCGTGCGACAGATGCGCTTTGCAGTAACGACAGCAAGACATAGTGGCGGGGATCAAAGGCTAAGGCTGCCTTCTGGGTCAAATGGCCAAAGCCGACATGGTACTCACCCTTCTAGAGCGCACCAAATCATCGAATCTCTTGCGGCATTGGGTGCCTGTGCACCGCACATCATGGGTGCTTACAGGGTCACCCATCTCCTCCCACACCTGCTAGGTGACATGGGGGGGCCCTCCTCCTCCCATCCTCCGGATACAGAAGTTGCCAATGGATGCCCACCTTTTGCGGGAGGACAGCAAGGCATGCATAGGAAAATCGGGGGACACAGTGGCCCCCCACTGGTCTCTCCTGCAGCCTGCCCCCTCCTCCTGCTCATGTTGCTGTCCACTCGGACCTCCCTCCCTTGCTCCCCGAGTGGCTATGGTGCACTGATTCAAGCAGGCTGCCTGGCCACTCTTTATACAGATTGCCGGTTCCCCACTGGAACCGTCAGTCTGAACACGCCCACCTCCGCGACTATTTTCCCGTTCTTCATGGGAGTCACTTACCCGCTGGGCGGGCCTTAATTGGCCCACCGGTGGGAAATGGCGGCGCAGCCTGTTTCTTCAGCGGCAATCGGCTGCCAGCCCGACCAATGAACATAAAATTTTGCCTATTGAGTTCAACTTCAGACCATGAACTCCCTTTTCCATCCTCATCCCTTTTTACCCCTTTTTTCAATATTAATTTTCATTTTAAAATTTTTATTTGTTCATGTTTTATTTTTTATCCACTTATTTTTATTTTTATTTATTTTCATTTTTATTCATTTTTTTATCCCTACCTTTTGTCCTATTTTTAATCTTTTTTCCCACCACCATCCCCTCCCCATAACCCACCCACTAGGGCCATCTGTCACTTGTTCATGCTGTTCTTTTCAGAGTGTTTACCCTTGTCCTGCTGTTATCAAATTCTGCTTTCTTACCTTAATGCCACTATTAGCACCTCCTTTAGCCAGTACCACTACCATTAACACCCCTTTGTCCTTTTGTTCATGACATCTCTGGCAATCTCTCCTTTGCCTCCGCCTATCACTGGCCTTCTATCCAGCTTCACCTGTTCCACCCCCCTTAAACAGTATAAATTTAATCACATTTTTGCTTCTCTTTAGCTCTGAAGAAGAGTCATGTGGACTTGAAACATTAACTCTCTCTCTCTCCACAGATGTTGTTAGACCTGCTGAGTTTTTCCTGCATTTTCTTTTTTTGTTTCAGATTTCCAGCATCCGGAGTATTTTGCTTTTATCCTTTCCTCCTGGCCTTGCTGCTGTCCACTTGTATCTGGTAATTCACCATGTGCTATTCCCAGCTCTCTAATGGCCTTGAAGGTACATTCAGTATGAATATCTGAGCTGGTGGCTAAGGAAGCCGGAACATTCATAGCATCATTTTGAATGTTCTCAGTGATACCAGATGCCATGGGCTCGGTCACAGCCATTCTCCTCCAAAGTACTCAGGTCATTAAAGTGCCTCATCTCCCACTGACTCCGGTCCCTTTTACTACATAGCACATTGTCCAGCAAGAGGGAGGGAAGAACGTCAGAGATTGTGTAGCATTGTGCTTGGATGATGTGCCTGCTGAATTTATAGATGTACTTGGTTGCCCATGAAAGGTGGGTGTGAGGCTATCAGGATTGGTAGGTGTGTGAGGTGGAGTAATGTGATGCCATGCTTAAGTCCTGAATGCCAATGAATGCGAATGGGTGAGAGATGGGGTGTGGTGCATAAGAGGTTGGTGGAGTGATGGGTTGAAGGTGTCACATGAAGATGCACTCACTGAATTTAATCACTCACATGAGGTCATGACATTTCTTGTGGCCCTGCTGCCAAGTTCTCAGGTCCAGGTGCTGGAAATTGACCTCCCAGGCCACCTTTCTGAGGGTGGTCTTGAGGGTCTTTTGTCCCCCTGCAAAACCAGGCATCTCTATTCCAGTTCATTTTGTCACGAAGCTATTAGTAGTATTGAAAATTATTTTTTCTTTTAAAATAGTGGTTTAGTCTGGATTAAAGCCAGCTAGTCTGGCTGCTTTGATGTATATCAGTTTTGAAAAGTAAGAGAGGTTGAGTGCATTTGCATTTTGTTGAATGGAGCATTCAAGAAGAGGAATGAATTCTGGCACCTAGTTAGCAGAGACCAAGCAATATAGATATACTACTAATATAATTGGTACTATGAAAGAGGTTTTATTGTTAGAAGAGGGGGGTTCAAAGGGGCTTGTGTTAAAATGAGAATTTATATTCAATGGGATGTGCTAGGTATATCAGTTTTTCCTTCCCTCTTGCTGGACAATGTGCTACGTAGTTTTGTGTGTGCAGGGCAAAGGCATGTAACATCAAACCCTATAAACCTACCACTGTGTCTGCAAAGGACCCAAAGTGAGAGGAGCCTCATTTTGAATTTGTAAGGTGAAAATGTTTTGCCTGGTGTCTGCTTAAAAATCTGGGTTGCTGTTGCCTTAGTGGAGATTAGTCTGGGAATTTGTTAAAAGTTATGATAGTAGTAATTTTTAGCCATGTATTGTAACTTAATAAAATGTTTCATTTGGTTTAATATAAAAACCTCTCAAGAACTGGTGATCTGATTCCTGAATTTAGAGCTGCATCTCAAACATACCACTCACAAATATAGGTTATGACAGTTGTTTAAAGTTTCCCTTTTATAAATGACTCAGTTTTACCAATTGCTGGGACATAACAACTTCCACCCATAAAGCCTCATGTACATGACACTGGACTTCTGTGCTCTGGTGTTCCATTCTCCTTGTTTAGAATTGTAGCAACAGTATTCAGCAGCAGCTGCTGTAATTCAATGTAAATTCCCTTTAACAGGAACAGACTGCCTCAAGAACAGAGGCTGGCTTCCTGACCTAATAGCAGCACAATACTGTTAGACTCTCTGCTGAATCCAAAGGCTTCCAGCAATGTATGAGCTGCTTGAGCCAATGCGACTAATGGAGATGAGGCGGCAGCACCAAATCTGTGTGTTGCCCACCTCCAATGGTACTAGTATGGGCAGGTTGCAAATTGCTACCCTCATGCCTGAATAATGATGCAATCCAATTTTTAGCCCTAAAAATTCCCTGTTATTTGTAACCTATTTATTGATAAAATAATCTGACACTGCAATGTTTTCACAAACGTATGCCCTTAGGAGCCTGACAGCAACATTATATAATTTACATCACTGTAATGGAGTATAAAACATACACCCTTTGACTCTGACAGCTTCATTAAATTTGCAGTCAGGCATATTTGTCTCTGTTCCCAGATGTTTGGGCAAAGATGTTTTATGAGGAGTAACACTGACAACATCTGGGTTTAAGCTCGCCATTTGTGTTAGCTTACTAATGCATTTCCTCCAGCTCTATTCAATTATTCAATAAAAAGACATAAAAAGAAAAAATGCTTTATTTCATTGCACTGAAATGCCAATTTTCTCTATTATATGTACATTCTAAATGGGTCATATGTGCATGACATACATTTTACATAGCTAATTTGGTCTTATAGTGCCACATTGTAACAAATCTGTTAATAATTTCATGCTGTTTACCGTGCAAGCCTTCATTCACTTTGAGACTGGCACCATTTTAGAGCAATGTGGAACCAGCAGGTACTTTTGTATCACAATTGGTGGTCAGGCAAGTAGAATGTTCACAGCAGCATTCACATGCTAGTTAAATTTTTAATGTTAGCAGAGAGGCAATGGGCCATGAAGCTTTTCTCCATTACTTACATTACAAAGTTAATAATTTGGTTTTCTTCCAGCTGAATTTCTAGTGCAGTTGCTTCAAAGGTGGAAGGTTGAAAGGATACCTCTTTGAGGTTACCTCATAGTACTGGCCAAAATGCAGTGTGCCATTATTAGTTGTCTTTATTCATTAGTTACAATGTCCTCTGTTTTGCAGTGATGTAACGTGAAGTTTGCATTGCAGGCATAAAACCTCTTGATAGTTCAGCCCTGAGGAACCTTATGTATGTCAAATTTGACTAATTTGTTTTTCTGTGCCAGATTAATCCTGATATCAAATTTTCCTGGACACAATTTGTTTTATAAGCAAATCACCTTCTTAGCCAATTAAACTAATTCAAGCTAATATGTTGAAAAATCTGGATGAAAATTTTAAAACCTCTTCTACTTGGCATTTTTACTCAGTACAAATGAAGCAGAAAGAAATATGGATTTTTTTATATAAGCACACAGGATGTCAATTAAACAGCTGTTAATGTATCATTTTTGTGACACAATTTAGTGAGTCACTGGATTAGAATGATGGACTGTGGCTTTCCCTTATTCCTAATCTTAGGGTCATATTAGAACGAGGATCCCAACTATATCAATCCTTATATGTTTGGGAGAAGTTTATTTTATTGACCTGTTATTTGTTTCTTAACGTTGTGGAAATTTGGAGCAGGTTTTTTTTCTCTGGTTGGACTGGTTGGTGAATTGGCAGCTGAAAAGGATAAATTTAAGATCTCTTCCAAAACAACAGGAATATCCAGGTAACCGGACTAAACTGACAGTAAATAATACTTAGTGTAGGTTAAGGAAATTACAGAATTTTGGATACGATCTTATTTCTCTATATGAACAGCTAACTTGGCTTGTCAATCTAAGCTTTTCCTTGGCTGCATAACATTAAAGCAGTGGAAATGAGACATTTAGCCTCCCTATGTGCCAAATGAATAATTTCTATGTAATTGGCATATCATGACTGCATAGATTAAAAAAGTAATGGTAATTTGCATTATCTGAACATGAAAATGTGACAAAAGATGCAAAATCTGGCAAAACAAAACAGTAAGGGGCATTCAGATTAAACTACTGCAACTGAGGGTGGTTGTAGCTTAGTTCATGAGGCTAAAGGAGAAGTGCTACATTGAACTGAGTGCACGGTGAAGTCCCCTATAGGTGTATTCACAAATACTGTAGGTAAATCGCTCCCAAACCCAGTTCGGATTTGCTTGTTTAAAAGAAAAAGTTATACAGAAGGGAGATCAACCTGTTGCTGTATTGGTGTACGAACCTGCTGCTTCATGACGTGGTAGAATGTGAGCTTGGATGCAACAGTGTTCTTCAGGCCAAGTTTCTGATCTTTGCAACACTGTGTGAAGGGAGACTCAAGCAGAGCCAGTCAGTCAGTAAAGCACTGTAAGTTACTTGCATGTCTTCTTAGAAGCTAAAAACAGTGTAAGAGCAAACTAGCAAGTAACTGGGAGTAGGTTGATTACCATTTGGGAATAGTCTGTTATGCTAAGGTACTCAAGATTGGTATAAAGATAACAAGAAAAAGGGGATGGTTTTCTTATATGCATCCCATCATCAGCATCCAGTTGGAAAATTGCCTCCTAAATGTCATAGATTTCACAAGACTATTAACAGAGAAACATGCTTCTCTGGCCCTTTTTATCACAATTTTGTCATCCTGCCACTTGTTAAGAACTTTTATGGCAATAAGTTGCATTTTACCAAAAACAGACCTTCCAACTCTTTGGGCCTGCTCCCCCGTTCAGTCAGATCATGGCGGATCTGTGATTCAAATCCATTTTTCACACAGAATTACATTTGGCCCAACCAGTCCACGCTGGTGTTTACATTCCACTTGAACACCCTCATGTCTTTTCTCATCTAAATCTACCATCATTACCATCTATTCCCTACTCCCTCAGATATTGTCTAGTTTCCCTTTAAATGGATCTATACTATTCACTTGAAATATACCCTGTGGTAGTGAGATTCACATTCATGCCACTCTTTAGGTGAAGAGGTTTCTCCTGAGTTCCCCACTGGAATTTTTGGTGATTATCTTATATTTATGGTTTTGAGCTATGCTGTTCCCTCCTAAACGAAACATTCTTTCTATATCCACTCCATCTAAACTTGTCATAATTTTAAAAACCTCTATTAAGTCACCCCTCAGCCTTATTTTTTCAAGAGAGAAGAGACCCAGCCTATCAATACTTTCCTGATAAGTTAACCCACGTATCTCTGATTTCATCCTTGTAAATTTTCTCTGCACCTTCTCCAGTGCCTCTATATTCTTTTTATCATATGGCAACAAGAACTGCACACAGTACTGTAATGTGGTCTGACCAAGGTTTGGTACAGGTTTAGCATAATTTCCCTACTTTTAAATTCAATCCCTCTGGAAATAAAGCCTTGTGCTTGGTTTGCTTTTCTTATGGTCTTGTTAACTTGTGGTGCAACTTCTAGTGATTGGTATATTTGTATTCTGAAATGTCCTTTTTATTCTTCTTTGCTCCATATCCCTTGGTATCTTTGGTTCACAAAAAACTTTGATCTTAGTCTTGAAAATTTAACTGAGTCAGAATTCATAGACTTCTAAGCAAATAATTGTTCTCATGGTTAGATTGGTTGGATGAGTGAGGATAAGTCTAATATCACCATCACAAGAGGTGAGAGGAGAGGCGAGAAGTAATTATATTATGTCCTTCAAGAAACAATGGGGGAAGCAAAATCTGCAATTGCTATTAAAAGGGAGGGAGATAAATATTTGAAAAAATATATAAGTAAATGTGAATAGAACTAAGTAGATCACACTTTCAGAAAGCTGACACAGCTGTAAGAGGCTAAGTGGGCTCCTCTTGCTCCTTCTCTGCTTTTAAATGCAATGGGGTATTCTGAACTTTGCCAATTGTGTAACTTCAGCTTCCTCATTCATTGAACAGTTTTTCTGACTTTCATTTCAGTCCTAGTCAATAGTTTAATGAATGGCTGAGTTAAAATTACCAATTTTACAGTTTGTCCAAAGTCAAAATTACCCCAAATGATTCTGTGGTTTATATCACCAAAGGTAGGTTCTATTTCTTTTTCATCAGAAGTGACCTGAGAAAAATTGTGCTAGAAATACATTTATTGCTGATGATCTAACTGTAAGAATATGTGTTCCTAATTTCAAAGTGCAGTGATGGTGTGTCTCACTTTGACTTCCATTAAGGTACAGAATAAGAGAAGCCTTCTGATGCTACAAATTCTGTATATATTTAAACACACAAGCATAGAGGGTAACACACACAGAAGACCATCATATTAGCTAAAGTATGTACATCAGCAGGAGTAATTAATTGTGGAGGGATAGGAAAGTATATTGCAATGGCATAGAACATTTACATAACAGCAGGAAACCTTCTGAAAGATTCTTAGATTTACACTAATGAAGCATTAATTTAATTGAATGTTAAGAAAGAGAAAATCAAACATTGTAGTGCAACGTCTTAACCCAGTATATTACTGTGATGGTTCGTTTGATTTTCATTAAGTTATTCATTCTAGGGATGTGTATGTCAATTGCAAAGCCAGAATTTAATGACCTTCCCTGGTTGCCTTTGAGAAGGTGTTGATGGACCTCCTTCTTGAACCACTGCAATCTGTGTGGTGTGTTTTCTCACACAATATTGCTGGGTAGGAAGTTCCAGGATTTTGACTCCACAACTATGTAGCAATGGTGTGCCACAGTCACTTCATATGCCCAGAAAACTTATTAGGAATGTGGACATTTACTTAAAAGGCAGCCTGAAATATGGACAATTACCTTCACAAAATGGAATCCAGAGAGTCAGGTGACTTTTTTTGTGATTTCAATACAGAAAGGGACTAACTTCATGTCTGGAAATGTCTCTGGAAAGTCATTAAAATGTAAGTGGTCTTCTCAGGTGCTGATGACCTCCCCAACCGCCCTCTCTATTTCAATTGAAGAGGCTTAAAGTAACTTGGCCCCATGAAGTGGGATTTCAAATAAAGCATTCAGGAGGCCATTCACAAATATCTCCATTTTCAATGATCAATTGAATCAATTGAGTCAATGCAAAAGATAAGTCTGAAGCATTTGCTATAATCTTCAGCCAGAACTGCTGATTGGATGATCCATCTCGGCTTCCTCCAGAGGTCCCCAGCATCACAGATGCCAGTCTTCATCCAGTTTGATTTGCTCCAATGTGATATCAAGAAAGAGCTGAAGGCACTGGATAGTGCAAGGTCTTTGGACCCTGACAATATTCTGGCAATAGTACTGAAGACTTGTGCTCCAGAACTTGCGGTGCCCGTAGCCAAGCTGTTCCAGTACATCTACAACACTGGCATCTACCCGGCTATGTGGAATTTTGACCAGTTATGTCCTGTACACAAAAAGCAGGACAAATCCAATCCAGGCAATTACTGCCCCATCAGTTTACTCTCCATCATCGGTAAAGTGATGGGAGGGGTCAGCAACAGTGCTAATAAGGGGCATTTGCTTAGCAATAACCTGCTCACTGAAGCTCAGTTTGGGTTTTGCCAGGGTCACTCATCTCCTGACCTCATTACAGCCTTGATTCCTACATGGACAAAAGAACTGAACTCATGAGGTGAGGTGAGGTGAGAGTGACTGCTCTTGACACCAAGGCCACATTTGACGGAGTGTGGCATCAAGGAGCCCTAGCAAAACTGAAGTCAATGGGAATCGGGAAAAACTATCCGCTGGTTGGAGTCATACCTAGCACAAAGGAAGATAGTTGTGGTTGTTGGAGGTCAGTCATCTCAGTTCCAGGACATCAGTGCAGAGTTCCTCAGGGTAGTGTCCTAGGCCCGACCATCTTCAGCAGCTTCATCAATGACCTGTTTTCCATCATAACGTCAGAAGTGGAGATGTCGCTGTTCAGCACCACTTGCAACTCCTCAAATGCTGAAGCAGTCCGTGCCAAAGTGCAGCAAGACCTGGGCAACATCCAGGCTTGGGCTGACAAGTGGCAAGTAACACAAGTGCCAAGTAATGACTATCTCCAACAAGAGAGAATCTAACCATCGGCCCTTGACATTCAATGGCATTACCATTGCTGAATCCCCCACTACCAAAATCCTGGGGGTTACCGTTGACCAGAAACTGAACTGGACCAGCCATATAAATACTGTGGCTACAAAAGCAGGTCAGAATCAAGGAATACTGTGGTGAGCAACTCACCTCCTGACTCCTCAAAGCCTGTCCACCATTTCAAGGCACAAGTCAGGAGTGTGATTGAATACTCTCCACTTGCCTGGATGAGTGCAGCTCCCACAACACTCAAGAAGCTTGACACCATCCAAGACAAAGCAGCCCGCTTGACTGGCACCCCATCCATAAATATCCACTCCCTCCACCATTGACGCATATTGGCAGCTATGTGTGCCATCTACAAGATGCACTGCAGAAACACACAAAGGCTCCTTAGACAGCACCTTCAAAATCCTGGAACTTCCTCCATAACAGCACTGTGGGTGTAGCTATACCACATAGACTGTAGCGGTTCAAGAAGGGAGCGCACTACCACCTTCTCAAAGGCAATTAGAGATGGGCAATAAAAGCTGGCCTAGTCACCGACGCCCATATCCCTTTAATTAATATAAAGAAAAAAAATAATTGCTGAAATGTTGATGAGATATCATTCATTCTCCATTGTGTATCAGTTACACTTGCCATCAACCCATTGTGCGGATAATGGAAAATACCAATACTGTTGTCACAGGACAGAAACTGGCTCATGAAAAGAAATACCTGAAAGTACCTTATTAACCCATAATGACAGGCCAGGGTAGGTAAGTCTGGGATTCGAAGACCAGAGGGAAGCCATTTTTTGCCCAGCACAAGATTGGACCCTGCCTTGAAAAGAAATTCATCTCAGGCAGAGAATTGGTGCTTATTCATTTTACCTGCGAGATAATGGTTCTTCACTACTGGGTCTTAAATATCTTCGACTGGAAAGCCAGAATCTTGCTGTTGTTTGGGATGAACCGGTGTGAGCTATCACTAAAAACCTTTGACCTTCATTTTTCTTCAGTGCAGTGAGAGAGAACATTAAGACCTCAATGTTTTAACTTCCAACTTGAGAACTGATTAGAAGTGACCTTTTTTGACTCTTTAAGATAGGTAGGTGCATGCTACATCTTTAGAACTCATCTTTCCTTGTATTTGTCTGTATTTGGTGTGAATGAGGAGTGGGTGTTTGTTGCGTTTACATTTCATTGTGAAAAATAAATGTTTACGTTTTTGATTTAAACTTGCAAGAAAGTCTGTTTTGTGTCTGTTCTTTAAAGTCACAACACTTAAAGTCACAACACTCCTTCTCTAAAATATATTTTGTTGCAGTCAGTCAGGAGGTGGGAAAAAGGGAGAAATCCCACTTTTCTTCCCTGTCCATAGCAAGGTTATATATGCCCAAGTCAGGATGGTGTGTGACTTGAAATTGATAGTATTCATATGCACTTATTGCACCATCATTGAGGCTGAGGGTTGGAAGGTGCTGTTAAAGAAGACTTTGCAAATATAGTACACTCTACAGCCATGGCATGGTGGTGGTGGATGTTTAGATTAGAGGATGAGGTGCTAATCAAGCAAACTGCTTCATCATGGATAGGGTTAAATTTATTAGCCTAAAAATGCAAATACTCCAATTTTTGGGCACATGGGAGTATCAGGATTGGATAGAATTATATTAAAATTATAGCGACGAAATAGGCCATTTGGCCCAACTGTGCTAGTGTTTATGCTCCACACAAGTCTCTTCTCACTATTTAATTAATCTGGTCCTATCGATATATTCTTCTATTCTTTTTCTCTCATGCATTTATGTACCTTACCCTTAAATGCAGCTATGTGATTTAACTCAGCCATTCTGAGGTTCATATTCTCACCACTCTCTGAGTGAAGGATTGATGTGTGCCTAAATAATGAGGCCCAAAGCACACCCACTTTAGGACTCATTATCATCAAGCTGGCAATTTCTGGACACTGGAAGGCAACTTGTTGATGAAACAGAAGGGAGATTCAGGTTGCAACTACACCAGCAGCTACCCTTAGCTAAATGATTGAAGGGTACCAGGAGGGAGCAATCAGGGAAGGTGGAATCGAATCAGGAGGTAGTAGTGCTGACTGGGCAGGTGGGGTGATGGTTGGCAACAGCCTGTGAAAGCACCCATTTCATTGTTAGAAAAGCATCCTCAAATTCCACTGTCTCAAACATGTTTGTTATCTTGACTGTTCTTTGACATCAACACATAAATTGTATAAATAATATGGAGGAGCTAATTTTACTTTGTTTTTCATCAATAACCTACCAATCTATAGACTGGTGTGAAATTAATTTTGATTTAAATAATAAAATATATATATTTTGCAGCGATAAATATAATTTTAATTAATATACAGGATGCAAATGTGGAATGCAATTTGTTCTTGAATAATTTTTATATTTCACTTAGTTGTTACCATGTTAAATTTAGTAAAATAATCATTGTTTGTCTAGCTAACTGTTGATATTAGCTGTTGTCTGTCCATTTCCAGATCTATCTTTGGTTTGTAGTAGTCATGCAAATGCTAATATGTAATTGGTGACAAGGAACAAATCAGGTATGAGTTTTTGCTTCATGCTCCAGCCTCAAGCCCACTCCTACCCAGGTTTGCCTCAGGCACAGCTATTTTTCTAAACTCTTTGGACTCTCATTTATTGTCCTGCTCCTTTCCAACTCAAACATCAATACAACCCCTCTCCATTTGATCCAATCCACAGCCTCTTTCCCTACTGGTCTCACACCTAGCCACCCCTCATCCCAATGGCAAAACTCTGATTCTCTAAGTCCTCTGAGTGCAGTCCTAACTCTGTTTCAGTGTTCATCCACACTGCTTCCTCTTGATCTGAGCTTGTTAATTCCTCACAGGCCAGGATTTGGGCCTTTGATTTGTCTCTCACCCATACCTATATCAGATGCTCCCAAGTAGCCTCTCCTGCTTGGCCATATCCGCATCCAATCTGGTAGATTTTGGCTGTCATCTTGTGATTTGCTGCACAAATATGGCCTCTTTCCTCCTGTCTACCTCCACCACTAAGAACTCTGTACATCTGTGAACTTGGGAGCCCTTGCTCTGCTGTGATGTTCCATTTTCTTTGTTTAGAATTGCAACACTGATATTCAGCAGCAGCTTCCTATAATTCAGTGCAGTTCCCCTTTAAGAGGGAGAGAACACCTTACGAGGAGCAGCCTGTCTCCACCACGTGCTCTCTTTGAACACTGCTTGCCCCCCTGCTGAGCACTCATGCAACCAGCAGTGTGGGTTTTGCTTGGACCAATACTACAATAAGGAGGCAGAACCAGGTTTGTATGCTCCATGGCAATGGGCGTAGGCAGGTCATGAATTATAACCCACACACCCAAATATGGCATAGATCAATTATTTGTCCACTGTTTTTTGCTAGGTAGAAAGATTAAGAAATCAAATAGTTGTGATTATTGTTAAATCAGTAAACTATGCTTATAGATTAATTTTTCATTTTGAGTTGATAATTGCTATTTTATATTTAACTGGAGGGTTATGCTTTATATACATGTAAAAGGGAACCATCAGTTCAACTAGTTATACCCTTAATTGTAATGAATTGTACAGGAACTTTGAAGACTAGGAAAGCTGAAAACAACTCAGAAAGGAATGACAAAAGCAGTATATGCTACATTAGTGAGCTCTGGTGCTGTTGGTCAAGCTCTTGCATCTGAGTCACAGGGGAAGATCTTCCGGTCAGCGAGCAGGGGAGGGACCCACTCGCTGACACATAAAATGACACGAGATGATGTCGGGTGGAACTCCCGACATCACCCCACCTTACTTCCATTTTCAGGTCGGCTGGGGCGTAGCCGAGTCAGCTGTGTGCCTGCTTGCCAACCTGTTAGCGTCCTATTGAGGCCATTTGAAAAGTAATTAAAAAGTAATTAACCTTATGGTTGGCGGGAAGGCCAGGAGCCCTGGCAGGCTTAAGAAAAGGCATGAAACCTCATCCACAGTCAGGATGAGGTTTCACGAGGGTTTTAAAATATTTAATAAAGGTTTCAGTAAAAGTGATGGACATGTCCCAACTCATGTGACAGTGTCACATGAGGGGATATGTCAGGGAAATGTTGCTATCATTGGCTTAACATTTTTAAGTTTGGAGCCGATCTCCCTGAGGCAGCACTTAGCCTCAGGGAGGTCAATGCGCTCTTTCACACGCATGCGAGAAAGAGCGCACTCTCGGCTGAGGGAACCCTGCCCCGGCCTGCACAGGAAGCGCATAGCATTTCCTGGCGGACGTCACGCTGGGCGAGCCTTAATTGGCCCGTCCATGTAAAATGGTGGCACTCCCCTGATTGGGGGGCGCTGAAGGGAGGCGTACCTGCCCACGCCTGCTCCTGCACTTCGCCCCCAAAAGGGGAAAAATTTTCCCCACAAGGATTTTGGTTCAAGAACCCCTCCAGAGCCAGAGCACATAAATCAAGGTAGACACTCCAGTGTAGTACTGAGGGAGTGCTGCATTGTTGATGAGAAGTTGAACTAAGGCCCTGTCTATCTGTTTGGATGGATGTAAAAGATCCCATTGTATTAATTTGAGGAGGATCAGAGCAGTTATCCCCAGTGTCCTGACCAATAATTATCCCTCATTGAAAATCACAAAAAACAGATTATCTGGTCATTATAACACTGCTGTTTTTGGGAGTTTGTTGTTCACACTGGTTGCTGTGATTTCTATATTACAACAGTGACTACATCTCAAAAGTGACTTCATTAGCTGTAAAAAGCTTTGAGACGTCCAGTGGTAGTGAAAAGCACTACATAAATGCAAGCCTATCTTAAACAGAGATACATATTATTAAGCAGGTTGAGCTCCGATCTCCTGTTTCAAATGAGTCTATATATGTATGGGGCAGAATTTTACGCCCCACAGGCAGGCGTGTGCCCGACCCAATCAGGCATAAAATCACGGGAGCAGGCGTCATCACACACTCGCGTGATTCTTCGCTCGTCGGGTGTGTGCAAAAGTTGGGAGCGCGCCCGCTGACCATTAAGAGGGCAATCAAGCCCATTAACAGTGCAGTTGATTCTGATTTTTCATTGCCCTTCCAACCTTACGGTTGGCAGACAGGCAAATCAGTCAGGCGGCCTTTGCGTTTTTCATCAAACCTCATCCAAGGATGGGATGAAATCTCCATGATGAAATAAAATAAAAATAATTATCTGTGGGCAGCATTTTTACCAGCTATATTTTCAGGTGATTGATTATGATGCATGAACACTTTTTTTCCACTTTTAAAACCTTTATTTTAGCTTTCTCAGGTCTCCAGCACCCTGAGGCAGCTGTCTGCCTTCAGGGAGCTCTCTCGCAGCGCTCACCTGCACTCATAAAAACATCATTAACTGCCCTCTTCTCACCCCCAACCCAGCAGCGCTGAGCTTTTCAGTGCGCATTTCATGCTGGCTGGCCATTAATTATCCAGCCAGCGTGAAATCACAGTCGGGGGCCGATTCGGTTGGGGGCTTGTTTCTTGGCCACTCCCGTGCTCACTGATCGGGCGCGCCAACCAAAGGTAAAATTCAGGCCATGAGTTTCACCTTCTGCTGCAGTGTGGCACATTTTCTGTCTCAACTAATACCACCAAATAAAACAATTAGAAGGCCAGTGTTGTGAGATGTTGCTAGCTAAGAGTGGCTGCTGCATCTGCATACATAACGACAGTCACCACACTTTAAAAATAGGCCATTGTATGACACTTTATACATTGCTTGTGAAAAAGTGTGAAGCAAAAGAACAGCAGCATCTCAAAACACGGGAGCAGTAGGTTATCAGACTTGAAGAAACAGTAATTAATGATATACAACAACAAAGTGTCAAATTTAAATCTGAATATTGTGTAGTATGAGTAACTCATTAGGTTTAGGAAAAATGGTTAATATTTTTATGAAAATGTGCTTCATTTATTTAGAAGTTTTATATTGCAGTAGCTAATATGCATAAACTCTGTTGTATTCCCATTGATGTGTGCACTAATCTAAAATTGTGGCTGTGGTATTATTTTTTAACTATAAAGTAGGTAAACAATTATTTATCTTCTTGCAGTGTTAATGAATCTTTAGGGTCGTGTGAGATTGCTGAATGTAGAGTACTGACTTGCTGGCCAGGCTAACAGTTCCTAGAGCTCTTATAGTATTCCTAGACTGTTGCTGTTCATAATATAACCTGGGCAGACACACTGTATATTTTTACTCTGTCATTTTCTTAAATCATACAGTCACTTGCCTGACTCAGATGATATCTATGTTGGAAGAGGATGAGATATTTCCCTGATGACAACAACAGTTCAAAGTTATTACAGACAGAACTTCTTGAAAACAAAATATCCTATACAGAGAGAAGCACAAGTGATTAATGTTACCACATATCTATCTGGTAAAGGATTGTGCTGGTGAGAAACATAAAAAATTTTAATATTTCATTAAAAGGATTGAAATTTACTTTATAAAATCCAACTAACAAAATCATAAATTATGATGATGGCATTATGTGTTCGCAAGATTGTAAACATATGGGAGGATTTCCTATTTTTTGTTGTTTCTAGCAAAATTGAAAGCATGGTTTTTTTCATTAGAATTAGCGATCAGAGGCCACAATGCGTTAACCCATTCGGAAGTGTATTACTTTTATGGTGGGGTTAACACATAATGGCCAAAGGAAAGTTTCCAGTCTGATTACTAAATATTTACGCCATCTGGAATATTAAAACTGAATTGCATTACTTTTCATGTTACCCTTCCTTTTAAACAAAATAGATCAGGTCACTAACAAAGCAAATTTGCTCTAGGAGGTGGCTGGTTTTTGAAAGTATTATCTTCTTATTAAAGGTACTGCTCAGAAAGACTTTAGGGGCAGTTGATTTTTACCCTCCTGATTTCACAATTATTTAGTCACTATTGCAATATATTTAGTGACACTACTGTATACATTGACATTGGTCAAAAAATGTAAGCATTTATTGAGACGCCTCTGTTTTGGAATCAGTAATTTCCACTTTTATGAAAATTCTCCATGCTGGAAGTTAATTTGCTCCTGACATAAATGATTAGTGAGTAGGTTTGCCTTATCACATGCTGAGTTTCTGCCTCTGCTGTCAAAGGCACTTGATGTCCCCTGTGGTGTAAATGGCAAAGAACTTCATTACTGACATTCATATGCTTCTTTTCTTAATTAAGCAGCAGTAACTTTGAAGTTGTGGTTACTGATTTGCAGCTGATCATGTGGAGCATGTACTTTATGTAAGTAGACAGTAAATTTCCATCTTGTCAACAGTGATAGATTTTGATGTTAGTAAAGCTTTGACTCACTCTTACATTTTTAATATTGTCAAGCAGATCTAATGCTAAGCCCACGGTCTTATGTTTGAAAGGATGAGTCTAACAATGAATATTTAAGATAGCACTGTAAAAATATAGAAAAAGAAAAAAAATGCAATGATGTTATTATTTTAGCCAGTGTCCAAGATTTCGAATATAACTGGTTACATACAATCATTAAATTGACATAATTATTGAAGTTTGTTATTGCGGAATGTTAATGATTTGCTGTTTTAGATTAATTGAAGGTGTTTCAATTTTGTGAAATGACTTTTGTGTTGACAGACCGATGGTGAATGAGTATTTTGAGGTTTTTACTCTAGTTATCTTTCTACTGTTCAGCATTTCAGACCAGGCTCAGGACATATCCTCACCCTCCCAGTGTCTAGGTAATTTGGAATGAGCCCAAGAATCAAACAGAAGATGTTTAGCATATTGGTACTATCATGTGCTCTGGACTTTGGAAGATGGTACAATAAAATACTTCATTAGGAGTAGGCTAGTAACTAACAAAATAGCTCATTAACTAGCAAATGGATAAATGAACAAAGAAATTTGAAATATACTTGAAAAGATCAAATTAGTGGCATTATGGGGGAAGGTGGGGTGGAACTAATTGGATAGCTCTTTCAAAGAGATGGCACAGGAATAATGGGTACATCCACTCTGTACTGTATGGTTCTATGATTTAATGAACAGGAGCAATAAAGCACTGCAGATTGACAATAGTTACAGCTTAACAAACTCTAGTTGTAGAGTGAAAAATAATAGTCACATCTGTTGCGCTAATCTAAAATGTGAGCTGGTCAGACACATGGACCCTGAATATGAAATGATGGTTTGCTCTATACTGTCCAGGGTTTCTCTGGACTAATCTTTCTCTCTCTGATGGCTTTCAACAAGATAGTTTTCAAAATTTGACCATAAATAGATAAAGCTTTCTGTCTCTTCAGCTGAATGAAGACATTTTGAGCTAAAATTTGGACAAGGCCTGTTAGCGTGTGCAGGGATTGTGATGACCGATAGAAGTGATAAACTTCATGCTATTTGTTCATCTCCATGATTACAGCTTACAGACCAATTCTAAACATGCTGCTGAGTGGCTGCATGCTCAGAAGGGGCCCAGTTTCGTTTAAGGCTAACACCATTAAAGCTAGCCTGTAAAAGGGAGGTGCCTTCTGGCTGCAGCAAGTGCTGGAATTGATTGGGAGAAACTATCTGATAAGGAGGAACAACAGGCCAGAGAGACTGCTCCTGGGTTCTCAGATGCAGCACAGGAGGAGTTATTGCAGAAGGTGGAAAGGAGGAGAAAGTGATCTCTCTGCAGCATGCCATGAGGTTCTCCAGACATACACTGCAAAGATGTCACAGCAGTTTGGCCTCGAAGACCCGGATGCAGAGCCAGAAGAAATTCAATTGCCTCACAAGAGTGGTCCATGTTAGTGAATGCATCTTAAAATGCCGTTTATGACCAACCAGACTACCAACCTCAACCTGCTTAATGCCCCACAACCCTATTACGAACATACGAACATATGAAATAGGAGCAGAAGTAGGCCATTCAGCCTGTTGAACCTGTTCCGCCATTCAAAAGAGCATGACTGATCTGTTTGTGTTTTGAGTTCCACATTCCCATCTGATCCCAATAACCTTTGATTCCCTTAATTAACAAGAATCTATCTACCTCCGCCTTAAAAATATTCAGTAACCCAGCCTCCACTGTCTTCTGAGGCAGAGAGTTCCAAAATCACGCAACCCTCTGAGAGAAAAAAATTCTACTCATCCCTGTCCTATAAGGATGACTCCCAATTTTTAAATTGTGCCCCTTAGTTCTGGACTCACCCACAAGGGGAAACATCCTTTCCATGTCCACATTGTCAAGACCATTCAGGTTCTTGTATACTTCACCCACGTCACCCCTCACTCTTCTAAACTCGTGGAAACAAGCCCAGCCTGTCCAACCTTTCCTCATAAGACAACTTGCTTATCCCAGATATCAATCTAGTAAACCTCCTCTGAACTGCCTCCAATGCACGTAAATCCTTCCTCAAATAAGGAGATCAAAACTGCACGCAGTACTTGAGATGTGCCTTACCAACGCCCTGTATAACTGCAGCATAAAATCCTTTTATGTTCAATTCCTCTCATAATAAAGGATAGCATTCAATTAGCCTTCTTAATTACTTGCTATACCTGCAGTCAAACTTTTTGTGACTCATGCGTGAGAACACCTAGATCCCTCTGCACCTCAGAATTCTCAGTCATTCTCCATTTAAGTAATATTCTGCTTTTTTATTCTTCCTGATGAAGTGAACAACTTCATATTTTCCCACATTATACTCCATCTGCCAGATTATTGCCCACACACCCAACTTATCTATATCCATCTGCAAAATCCTTACATTCTCGTCACAATATACTTTCCTACCTATCTTTGCGTCATCTGCAATTTAGCTACTATGCCTTCACTCCCATCTAAGTCATTGATGTAAATTGTAAAAAGTTGAGGCCTCAGTACTGGCCCCTGTGGAACTCCACTCTTCACATTTTGCCAATCAGACAAAGACCCATTTACGCATACTCTCTGCTTTCTACCAGCCAGCTAATCTTCTTTCCAGGCTAATATGTTACCTCCTATACATGCGCTTTTATTTTCTGCAATAACAATTGATGTGGTACCTTATCAAATGCTTTCTGGAAATCCAAGTGCATCTTACAGGCTCCCCTCTATCCACCGCACATGTTACTCTTTCAAAGAACTCAAATAAATTGGTTAAACCTGACTTCCCTTTCATAACTCCATGCTGATTCTTCCTGATTATCTTGAGCTTTTCTAAGTGCCCCGCTATAACCTCTTTAATGACTGATTCTAACACCTTCCCCATGACAGGCGCCAAGCTAACTGGCCTATAGTTTCCTGTTTTCTGCCTCACCCATCAGCACTCTCTAGCAATCAGGACACATGCTGAGCATTAATATATCCACCCCACCGTCACACACTTACCAATGCTGTAAGCCTCACTTCCACTTCTCACAGCTTTCACATACTATCAGCTAATCAGCTATGACAGGCACAATGCACTCAATGACACCATTTCCTCTCTATTGCAGGACAAGGTGGAAAGTAAGAGGAAGGAGCAACAAAGAATCAGCAGGGGCAGGAATGGCTGCATTTCTTCACCAACTTGGATGAGACAATGCTCAGCGTTATTGGCATGACCGCCGCCGAGGCTGTGGAAAGCAGCGTCACTGATACCATCCACAATAACGGTATGTTCCTACCTTAAGCACCTTATCAAATCCCACTTTGCTCTCCTCCCCCAGTCTGGATTGAGCTGCAGGTGGTGTAAACATGTACCTCTTGCTTTCCACCCACTCCAACCTCCTTTACCCAAAACCTCTGTTTGTGCCTTTACGCTCTCAGAGACTAAAGACCTGCTGCCTTCTCAATGAGTGGTGCCTGAAGATGAAGGCCTAGAGCAAGAATACAACTATGAGGAAGAAACACTGTTACTTGATCTGATACTTGCAGCTACCAGCTCAGATACTGGCACCATACATTCCTTAGAGGGTAACAGAGGTGGGATACGGAAATGGTGAGTCACACATCATGAGTGGACTGCAGCCAGGCCATGAGGCTAGGCAGTGTGCCAGCTCATTGGAGGGTGAGATTGCAGACAAGTCCTATTGCAGATGGCTCAGATGAGGACTTTGAAGGGACGGTGTATATGGACATGCACGCCAAGATGTTTGTTATGCAGGCCAGCCAGAGAGCCTCTTGTCAATGTCAAAGAGCAGGGAGGTGTCAGCCTCCAACGTCATGCAGGACACCGTGCAGACCCTGGAACACATCCTTTTCAGCATGGATGTGGTGGCCTGCTCCCAGGGCAGTGCTGGTGGATCCAGCTACAATGCAACGTCTGATGGCCCATGTCTCAATTTTGATTGCTGTACAAATTACCCAATGACTGAATGTTGCTGTGGAAGCTCATATTGAGGTTGTGAAGCCTCTGCTTGTTGCCACACTGGTGCAGATACCAGTGTTCAGTGGGACTTGCAGGTCATCACTGTAATCTAGAAATCTGTGCTCCAGCAGATTACCAGGATAGCTGAGGCACTGCCTCAGGGGAGTGGCAGTGGGGCTGTGGAGCATGAACCCCCCTGTCTTCTCTCAGGATGACAGCATTTGTGCTCCCACCATTTCCGCTCTGCCAGTGCCCTTGCTGTTGCCTGTCATCCAGTCAGCCCAGGCTGCTGCTGCCCTTGCCAAGGTGGTGCAGTCCAAAGCTTGGCTCTAAAGACCCAGAGCTGCTCGAGGGTTTCCTGCAAGGTCACCTACAGCCTCCTCCACTGAAAGTCAGCAAAACTTCCACCAGCCATGCTGCAACCACTGGGGTATCGCTGTATAGGAGCACTGGGACAGGCAAAAGCATCTGTAAGAGAGACTCTAAGGAAACACACAAGGGTGATTGGTTCAGTAATTGTATGTATTATTGGAAATGCTGCTAGATAAAGCTGCTATGGAATAGTTGGGTTGTGGTGCCTTTTATTTCAGGACTTTGGGCGCTTTGATGATCCAAGGCACAGGGATAGGGGAAGTGTGGAGCATTGGTAATGTGAGGGTTTTTTTAGGGGAGTCTGATGTGACACTCACAGACAAGCCATTTGGAGTGATGATGTCATGGATGCCTCTTCCCTTCCTCATCCTCCTCCTCCTCCTGAGGTTTTCCCTGAAGGTCTGGTTGTTTGAGCTGTATCCTCGCTATTGCCAAGCTGTTTAGGGTGCAGCTAACCACCATGAATTGTGAGGCAGGTTCCGTTCAGAATTGGAGGGCTCATCCGCGTAGTTCAGACATTGGAATCATAGCTTCAGGATGCAGATGGTCTTTCCTTGATGTTCTTAGCCGCAGCATGGCTGTCATTCTAGGAGCTGTGTCCATATGTGGTTGGATGGTGGAGGGCACTCCTCAGACACTTGTAGAATGGGTAGCCCTTGTTGCTAAGCAACTACCCTCTCGTTCAACATGGTGGCTTGAATATGACTAGCATGGGATGAAAGCATTGTGGCTACTGCCAGGATAGGCATTGACTGACAAAATGCTCTGTGGATAGTCGTACACGAACTGCACATTAAGGGAATGGAACCCATTGTAGTTGTGGTATGTCTCCCTGTTGAGATATGGCACCCACATAACCATGTGTATGTAGTCAATGGCTCCCGGCACCTTGAGGAATCCTGCTACCTTGGCAAAGCCATGTACCTATTCCTCCCGCTTCTCTCTGATTAGAGAGAACTCAATAAATTCCCCTTTTCCTTGTGCACTGGGCCTTCGTAACCTCATGGACATAATGATGCAGGAAAACTGAGAAATGTTGATGATGTCGCTGGCTCCACCATGGAAGGATTTGCTGGCATAGAAATTGAGGTCTGACACAGTTCTGTGAGCAGCCCATTGGTGAAGCATAGCCGCTACAGACACAGCTTCTGGTTGGGAAAGGGCTTTCTGAAACCCTAGGCGGTTGAATGGCCTTGACCGCCCTCTGTGCAGTTTCTTCTCTCTGCTGCCTCTGCTCCATCTCCCTGTCTCAAGAGGAACTGCCACTATAACTTCATGACTGGGAATAAATTTTCTGCTCAAAAGTCTTTCAAATCCATACCACTCCTTCCAAATGTCCAGCAGCACACCCTACTGACTGACTCAACTTCTCTCTGCTCTCCTAACAACTCGATACACAGTACTTCCATTAAGCCTGCAGCAGCAAAAGAAAGTCACAGCACCTCATCTGAAAATTGAATGGTCTTCCCATTAACTAATGCTGGTGGGGAGATTTGGGAATGGATATCCTCATAATCTGTGTATGTTTAAGGGATGATGTTGCAGGACTTGCAAAATCCAAAATGTTTTGGATTTAGTTGCTGACTGCTGTTCCAATCTGCCAACTTTTCATGTTTCCAGTGCATGCATGAGACACCTATGCTATCACCCTTCAAAACATATTGATCAGCACAGGCCACATTGCAAGTTCTTGATGATGGTCCATCCTGCAATATTTCTCATACCCAGCTCCCATTGCACTAAAACAGGTAGTGCTGTGAAGCCAAATTTTTAGCCTCGGTAAGTCAATCGTTCTCCTGGGTGTGAATGTAACATCAACTGTAATTTTTAAAAAGAGGGCAGAATTGTCCCAGATTTGCATTAAGTGCGGTAGCAGGCAGGAAAAAGAATATTTTACCTGCCAGCCGCAATGGTGGCTTGTCATGCTGTATCGTCCCAATCCCACCTCATTAACTATACTGTCCCGGGAAACACACTGGGTTGCATTCACCCACCCGCTGTCACATCAGGCCTTCAGTAAACCGGGCACTAAATTTAAAGAGCACACTTGTAAAGAACTAGCACTCTTCAAGGGACAGGAAGCTGCTGCAAAGTCATGGTTGCCAAAGGGAGGTAATGTGTTGCCACCATATTTACAGAAGCCTCACTTGAACGCCTACTGGATGTAGTGGAGGCCACAGAGAAGCCCTCTAACCCCAGTCTGGGAAAAGGCCAACAAGCAATGTCACCAATCCAGCATGAGAGGCGGTGGCAGTGGTCAGCACCAACACCCTGCAAAAGAGGACAGCCATCCAGTGCAGAAAGAGGATGAATGATCTCCTCTGTTCCACCAGGGCAAGTCACTCTTCTCATCACTCTCAATTCACACACACACAAACCCATCACACATCCACAGGGATCTCACAAGGGACAACACCACTAACTCTCACACACACCCTCACATCTCCATCAGGCTCATATCCTCTGGGGCTTGCATCCTCATCCTGTCCATGTGTCTGCTTGCCACACAAACATTCCACGCAGTGCCATGTGCCCTGTTCACACTCTCTCCATCTGTTTTTTTTGCAGGAGAAGTTGGCTCAAAGCAGCAAGGAGAAGTCCCAGAACAGGGGTGGAGTGGCCCACGTTAGGCTCCTCACTCACTTTGAAGAGGGTGGCATCGCGCTGACTGGTGAGGACGTGACCGCAGCGACGGTGAGGCCAGTGGTGAACACCCACGTGAGCATCCTACACCACATCATCCCTCTCTCAACGCAACTGTGAGTGCTCTCTCTCCTGCTTTTGACTCTGCTGTCACGCATTCATTATCTCGGCTTTGGTTCACAGGGAGCTCTACCAAGAGGACACCTCCTCCATTAAAAAGCTGGAAGTAAGCAGCCTGGAAGAACCGTCTCAGTGTTTACCCACACCCTCCACCAGCGCAGAGACACCACCTCGGTGGGACTTAGATCAAGAGCAGATTCGGGTTCACAATCTGGTGGTCACTGCATGGAAATATATCTGCAGCAGGACAAGGCAGCTTTAGCCGAACTTCCCGTCACTCAGAGGACTGCTGGGGAAAAGGCATCAGTGAGGTCTGAGTCAGATGATAAGCTTCTGAATTTGGCCTTCCAAATCATTATGGTGAGTCAGCAGAAGGTGGGGGAACATCATGTGAAGCTATTGGAAGCCCTCAACAGAGTGGCATGCGAGTCAGAGAAGTGCATCTGCCCGGTCTCTGATGAAGTGGTGCCCATATGTGTGCACATGGAAGTCTCCATAGGGAGGATGGCGAACGCCATGGAGACCCTGGTCCAGCAGAACGTGGAGCTGCGCGAAGACCTGCACTCCATTGCAGTAGACATAGGTGAGTTCCTGCAGTGGCAACGTAAGAGGGAAACATGGCACCTCAACATCCCTCCGCGTGCTCCTACCCCTCAAGGAGTCAGGCCAGGTCCCTCGGGCACCCAAAGGGAGGAGGAGTGGCAGCTGGACACCCCTGGGTCATCCATTCAGGAATCTCAGAGATTGTCCACTCGTCCGAGTCCCCTTTGCCTGTGACCCCCTCAACCTCATTCTTCGTCCCGTCAGATGGAGCAGCTGGTCCCCAGGAGGACAACCAAAGCAAGCTGGCTTCTCCAAGGCCTTGGCTTTCCAGAGGACCCACGCCAAAGCCATCAGAGGCAACAGGATCAACCTTTGCACAGGCTGTCACCACCCCTACTGCGGACATCAGTGATAGGCCTTGTAAGGAATTCTGGCCACAAGTTCTTGCATGGTTGAACAGATTTTGTCCCTTTATAACCTGAAAATATATTCACTTTCACTGAATAATGTGTAATGGCTTCTTTCAGCTTCATTGACAGGCCTCACAAGTCTTCCCACTGCATCTTGCTGCCCCCCTAGCAGTTCAGCTGTACACAGCCAGCCCATGAGTGATTCTGGAGGGAGAAGTGTGTGTGTGGCAGGGCCTTTTGGATACTCGTGCAAGCTCTCTCCCACACACGCGGAGCGTTCATCCATCACGCTCATCTCAATGTCCTGAGCCTTTTGAATGCTGCCTGCTGGGGTTCACTTTCAGTTGTCCATCTGAGCTGACCTGTATCTCCGCCCACCCACTGGTCACACTCCCATGCAGCACCTGTTCCCGTCCAACACGAGGCTCCGCTCACTTTCAGTTTTAGAAGTATGGTACTGGTAAAGTTTGTCTTCAGCTCCCCCGTCCTTTTCCCTCCCCCAGTCACCCAAGTCCTTTCCCTCATCACTGTCGACCCCCCCTGGAATCACCTTCTTTCTCCACACCATCACCTACCAGTCAGAACCCATTTTTGGGGATGTCCAGGTGAATGTGTACATTCCCTACCTTCCCTAGAATTCCACCCCCAACCACATTGACCTCCCCGACATGCTCTTTCCCACTTCCAGGGTTCGTGTTTGCCTCCGAGTCCCCTCCAACCACCCTCGCCATCCTTCCTACCGATACCGTCGCACCATCGCCCTCCCACCCCACTGGTTCACTCTGCCCTCCCTCATTCTCACCATTCCCTCATACCATGCCCACCCTCATTTTGCTCCCCAGGAGGCTGTCATTGACTCCACAGACCCCTCCCTTGCACATTCTCCTGGACATTCGCCCCCCCCCCCCACCTTACTCTTTCCTCCTCCCTTACTCCTTCACCCCTCTGAACACCTTACCCTCTCTGATCTCCTTCCCTTACACCTTTCTCCCCATTACACCTACCTCCCCAACTGCCGTATTGTCCCCATTACATCCTCCTTCCCCAGTACTCCCTCACCCCTCCCAACCACACTTCCCGACACTATTGTTCCCCCCTCCCAACCTCATCCCCCTCAACACCATCATTCCCCCCCTGACACACCTTCCACTCCCAGCAAAACCTAGACCTTACTTTCCCACCTATGCCCCCCCACCCCCACGGTACACTTTCCTCTCCAAGTCAAACATACACCTTCCTCTCCACCCCCTCGCTGATCATCCATAGCAGACCATGGCTAAGACACTGACGTCGCGAAGCAGATGCTCAATGGTGACCTTCCATCTTCCATGAGCTGCTTCGCAGTGGAGCCATTTCCATGAGAACCCACCCAGCATGCGATGCACGTTCCTCCAGGGTCCTGTTGCTGTCGGGCTGCAGCACCTTCTGCTCCTCGGAAGTCACGACATCAGCAAAACCCTGGCGGTAAGCCCTGACTTGCGCACATCACACTTGTCAAGACATGTTCTGCACCGGCATGTTTTTCCACCGACATGGGCGGTAAATTAGACGTGGGGGGGATGATTCCAGCAATCTGGGCTTATAATGATATGCAAATTTATTACAATGAAGTTCCCAACGTGTGGTGATGTGAAACACGGCCCACCATTGACAGGCAGAGCGGACAATTGAAAACTGGTTTCACAACAGCGTGAAATCAATTTTTGGCCTTCCCGCCATATTGTCCACTCACACCTGCAATGATGCCTGATGCCAACGGGCACAGAAAATTCTGGCCATAATGTCAAATCACCTGATAATCATAAAAGAAACTCACCCATCTGATAGTTCAAATTCATAAATGTCCTCCATAGATAAATATTTTTTGCTGGCGCGAGCAGACAGTGTGACAAGACCTGAGTACAAGATTCAAGTGCTAACTTAGGAATTTGGTGCAGGTGAAAATCGCTCTGGTAAGTTTTTCTCAAGCTATAATTTAGATTAGCCATCAAACTCTGACTTAGAACTTTAAAACTGTAAGCTAGTTAAGAAGCCTAGTTAACAGAATCTATCTGGCAGTGGGAATCATCTGTCAATCTATTCAAAAAAAGTGAATAGGTGTAAAAAAAAGCAATAAGCTTAGCAGTTGCAACTTGGGCATGAGTCAACAGTTCTTTATAAAAGTAGATAGGTTTTGCTATCAGACAGAATGTGATAAGGCCGGAATACGACAAGGTACGAGTGCTAACTTGGGAATTTTGTGCAGAGTGGGTAGGCGGTGCTGCTTTTTATATCATTGTTTTTCAAGAAGCTGCCGAGTGTTTAAGGCTTAAATTAGATGAGCAGGTAGGTGACTTTCTTTGGTGAGTTTTTAAGATTTTGTCCCTCTCAATTTGGGAAGTTATTTAAACTGGTACTGGGGAGATATAAATATTACATTAAATTTATAGTTTAACTGTCTGAACTACTTGCTATTACTACTTACAACAGTTGAGTGATATTTCTAAATTTAAAACTTAATTAATTATGTTAAACACAATAAGGATGGCAGGGGAGGTGATGTGTTGCAGCTGTAGCATGTGGACCTGGTGGACACCATTGTGATCCTCAGCCATCACATCTGCAGTAAGTGTCTGCATCTCAAGGAACTTCAGCTCCCAGTTGATGAGCTTGAGTCCAAGCTTCCAACACTGTGATGCATCAGGAAGGGGTAAAGTTTCCTTATACTTTGTTCCAGAAGGCAGTCACATCCTTTGGGCTAGGCACTTCAGGTTTGGTCTATGGTCAGGGACAGGAGGGTGTCACTATGAGTGAGGCAGGTATGGGGAGCCAGAAGTTAGCAATGGAGGACCCTCAGTCCTTGCAATTGTCGATCAGGTTCAAAGTCCATGCAACTTGTGTGGATGAGAACAGGACTGGAAGTAATTTGAGCAAACTGACCATGGCATGATGGTGCATGGAGCTATTCAAGTAAGGGGAATAAAAAGGAATGCAGTTGTAGTAGGGAACGGTTTAGTTTGGGGGGTAGATACTGTTCTCTGCAAATGGGATTGTAAGTCCTGAAGCTGTGTTAACTGCCCAGTGTCAGGGTTGAGGCATCTCCTCAAGGCTGGAGAGGAACCTGGAGTGGGAGGGGTAGGATCTAGTTGTCGTGGTCCATTGGAGTACCAACAACATAGGTATGACAAAGAAAGAGGTTCTGCTGAGAGAGTATGAGCAGCTAGGAACAAAATTAAAAAGCAGAACCAGAAAGGTAATAATCTCTGGATTACTACCTGAACCATGAGCAAATTGGCAAAGGACCATAAGATCAGAGAGTTGAATGTGTGGTTTAAAGATTGGTGTGGGAGAAATGGGTTTCAATTCCTGGGGCATTGGCACCTGTACTGGAGAAAGAGGGAGCTGTACGGTTGGGACAACCTTCAGCTGAACCGCACTGGGACCATTGCCCTGGTGAATTATATGACCAAGACTGCACTGAGCGCTTTAAAATAAATAATGTTGGGGTTGGGGAGTTGGGGTATGAGTTCACATGAGGGCAGATTTGGAAACTTAAAGAGAAAGGACAAGGGAATATTGCAGGGTAGTGATATGGATGATGGTAACCAAAAAAGGGCAGAGTATATAAACATGAGAGTGCACCAGCAAATAAGATCAGAGTAGGAAAAAATGGTAAACATTCGGAATTAAAGGCATTTTATCTGAATGCACACAACATTTGTAACGAGATGGAAGAATTGATAGCACCAATAGAAATAAATGACTATAATATGATAGCCAGAGACATGCTTGTAAAAATGACCATGACTGAGACCAGAAAATTCAAGGGTATTTGACATCTTGGAAGGACAAAAGTAAAGGAAAAAGAGGTGTGGTTTATCTGTTAATAAAGCATGAGATCAGTACAGTCGTGAAAAATGATCTTGGTTCAGAGGATCAAAATGGAGAATCAGTTTGGCTGGAGATAAGAAACAGCAAAGAAAGAAGTCACTGGTGGGATTAGTTTATTAGAGTTATTTGAGGAAGTAACAAGCAGATTGGATAAAGGGAAAATCAGTAATTGTGGTTAATTTGGATTCCCAAAAGGCATTCGATAAGATGCAACCTAAAATGTTATTACACAAGATAAGAGTATATAGTATTAAGGGTGATATGTTAGCATGGATAGAGGATTGGCTAACTAAAGAGAGGAAACAGAGAGTCGGGATAAATGGGTCATTTACAGGTTGGCAAATCGAGTGGAGTGCCACAGGGTTCAGTCCTGGAGCCTCAACTATTTATGATGTGTATGAATGACTTGGAAAGGACAGACTGCATTGAAGCTAAATTTGCTGATGATACAAAGATACATAGGAAAGCAAGTTGTAAGGAGGATACAAGGGGCGGAATGATCCCAGATTTGCACCGAGTTTGGTGGCAGTCAGGGAAAAGAACGTTGTACCCGCCGGCTGCAAAGGTGGCTTTTCACGTTTTATCATCTCAATCCCACCTCATTAATTATGCATTCCTGGAAAACACGGCATTTCTCTGGCGGGCGGCCTCCAATTCACCCACCGCATCATCACCTCGCCACTTCCCTATGCCAGGAACCAGCTTTAAAGTGCAGCCGCACGCACACCTCTCGGTGCTTCCAGCCCAGGACTGCTGCTCGGGAGGCATGGCCCCGAAGGGTAAGAAGATTGCGGCCCCCCCGATTCAGTGACTCATTCCTAGGACGCCTTCTGAACGCCATTCGGGCCCACCGCAATGTCCTCTATTCCCACCCTGGAGGCCCATCAGTCTCACCAATCTGGCTTGGGAGGTGGTGGCAGCGGTGGTCAGTACCAACTGCCATGCAGTGCAGAAAGAGGGTGAATGATCTCATCCGCATCGCCAGAATAAGGCAACCTTTTCATCACTCTAAATTCACACGCTCACAAGGCCATCACACATTCACTGGCGTCTCACTCACTGCCAGCTCAAGGGACATCACCACTCACTGTCTCAAACACACCCCCACATCTCCATCTGGTTTTATCTTCTCTGCAGAGTGCCACCTTAGCCCTCACCATCTTGAGGCCACTTTCATTGATCAACATGTGTTTCCACACATCCCCTGGGATACACCCCCTCCCACCCTTCCCCAGTAATGCCCTAGAATTGCAGCTTCTTCCCTTGCCTGAGGCCACTTCTCCCCCTTCTCCAAACAAATCCTATTCCTGCAGGCATTGAAAAGCTACCCCAGCTTCACGGCTGGCCTGGTAGGTAGAGACCTGCCCACGAGCCGGTGCTGCCTGCGAAGCCTGGCATTGATGACTGTGCGTGAAGCAATGTAGGCAAACAAACCTCAAAGTTCCAAGTGAAGTGCAGCTCACCAGGCACACATCACTTATGTTCAGTTGTGAAACATGTCAGCATGCAATCACACCGATGTGCCCGGATGATGCAGCATGGGGGATGATTCCAGCAAGCAGAATTTATAATAAGACGCAGATGTATTAAAATGAAGTTGATGATGTGCAGCAGTGGCCCACCATTAATGGACTCAGCGGATAAATTGCAAGCGTGTTTCACAACGTCGTGAAAATGATTTTTGGCCTTCCCGCCATATTGTCCGCTCATGCTCGCCATGATGCCCAACGCCACTGGGCACAGAAAACTCCGGGCAAAGGGCCTGCAAAGGGATATAGATATTTTAAGTGAGTGGGCAAAACATTAGCAGATGGAGTATAATGTGGGAAAATGTGAGGCTGTCCACTTTGGCAGGAAGAATGGAAAAGCAGAATATTAACTAAACAGAGAGATTACAGAATGCTGCATTACAGAGGGATCTGAGTATCCTTGTACTTGAATCACAAAAGGTTAGACTGCACGTACAGCAAGTAATTAGGAAGGCAAATGGGATGCTGGCCCTTATTGTAAGGAGGATGGAGTATAAAAGTAGGGAAGTCTTGCTACAACTCTACAGGGCATTGGTGAGACCATACCTAGAATATTGTGTACAGTTTTGGTCTCCTTACTTAAAAAGGGATATACTTGCATTGGAAGCAGTTCAGGGAAGGTTCACTAGGCTGGTTCCTGGGCTGAATGGGTTGTCTTATGGGGAAAGGTTGAGCAAGTGGGCGTGCACTCATTGGAGCTTAGAAAAATTACAGGTGATATTATTGAAACAGATAAGGCTCTGAGGGATTTGGCAGGGTAGATGCTGAGAGGATTTTTCTGCCATTCAGTAATCTAGAACTAGGGGGCACAGTTTAAAAATAAGGCGGCGTCCATTTGAGAGGGATGTGAGAGGAATTTCTTCCCAGGGAGTCGTTAATGTTTGGAATTCTCCTCCATGGAGAGCAGTTGAGGCTGGGTCACTGAATTTTACAAGGTTGAGTTAGACAGACTTTTGCTTGAAAACCGAAAATAGTCCCTGGTGATGTTAGTGCCAGGATGTCAAGTATAATTCTAATATTGAGATAAGTGACTAAGATATGATTCTGATAATTACAGGCCAATTAGTTTAACATCCATAGTCACAAAAATGCTGGAAGGCTACTATGGACGTTATGAGTGAACATCTAAAGAATGAAACTATCAAAGAGAGCAGTTAGCATTGGTTTTAGATATAGTAGATTATGTCTCACTCGAAACCTTCTGAAGCTCTTTGAGAAGGTTTCAAATGAGAAGAACTAAAAAAGTTGATGAAATGCTCTGATAGAATTGGGGTAGAAAGAAAGTAAAATTACTGTAAATTGTCCACAGTACCAAGAATACTAAAGATCAACAGCTGGGCTGGAAACAAAGGAAGTTATCTGGACTTTCCACAGAAATTATCCAGTGAGAGATCAGCGAAACCCCTGAGACAACAGTGTAAAGAGTTTACACCATTTCTCTGGAACTTCTTCTAGTTCTCAACCAAGTTATGACAGGAAACTGGGAAAACCCCAGGAAAATTCATGCTGATTCATTTAGACTCATATCTTCTTTCACCAAGTAATAAAACCTTTTTTGATGGCCACAAATCATATGAAATAAAGATTGTTCCAAAAATCTTGAAGCTGCTTGTACAATTAAAATAAAGTTGTGCTCTGTTTAAGTTAACCCCAAAACAGCCATCTAACTAAACAAGCATAAGAATAAATTGTTATCACTGGGAATTATATACACAACAAACAAGCTCCATGCAATCACAGGTCTGACCTTCAATCGCTTGTGAAGTTGGGCAACAATTTGACATGTTTCAATAGGTCCATATAGGTCATGTGACCCTTTGCAGTTGTATAAATTGCAATGATTTATACTTGCCTATATAATGGTCTTGCTCTTGAGCCTCAAAATTGGTACTTTCTTTACCTAACTATACTGTTCTTCTGGTTTGTGACTTTTGTAAATTCTGAGATGCTTTCAAAGGCTTTCAGTCCTTAATTATGTGGGTACCAATTATCAGTAGCTCTTCACTATCATTATAGTCCATTATATTATCAGCTCACAGGAAAATAATCTCAACCCAGCCCTTAGTAGATGTGGAGTGCAGTAAAACAGTGTCCAAAATTTGGCCAAAATTGGCACGTCTTAAGACTGAGAGAGGTTTCCTCTTGTGCAAAATGGAAAAACTCGCCTTATTTGAAAGTCATTTCAAAATAGCATAATTACAACTTTGCACAGCTGTACTGCAGAGCAATGTAATAGCATTGTGAGGGTTATCATCCAGTTATGTTTTGAAGCCTATTAAAAAAATACCACCTTGGATTCTAGAAAAAAAATACAGAAAGACATATAAAGGATTGCTTTGTCATTCAATCATAATGGGAAGTTAGAGAGTCATGCTTGATTTTTAGAATATTCTAATTACTTCTGACTACACTTGACAACAGTGCTTGGTTGTATTAGACAAAACGTTAAATTACTCTTGAGAATTATTGCACTGTAGTAATTATGGTTTTATTTAGTACGTAATGTACCTTTAAGAATAATAATTATTAAGGAAGATCGCATGATCTGAAGTAACTGGATGATAACCAGTAGTGCAGGCTACCTCACCAGGCAGTGCAGAGATAGAGTTGGAGTTGAAAGCACACATGTAGTTGCTGCTGAGTACGTTGTAAATAAACTTAACGGGGATAATTTTCTCCATGAAAGGGGGTGCTGAGCGGGAGCAGACATACAGCCGATCACCGCCCGAGATCGACTGCGAGCTGCCATTTTACGTTGGTGGGTCAATTAAGGTCTGCCCAGTGGATGAGGTTTCACGATAAATGTGAAGGCCGCCTAGGCTCTTCACCTGCCCGCCAGCCCAGACAACCATCTTAATTAGATTATTAACAGCCTTAATAGGCCTTTGATAGTTCAGCGGGCGCGCAGTCGACTCCAATGTGCGCCTGCCAAACTGATGATCTGAATGACGCACAGTGACATCGGGATGCATGCCTGACATCACCGTGCATCATTTTACGTGTCGGCGAGTGGGGCCCGCACCCACATGCCTACCAGAAGATTCAGGCCAATGTTTCCACCCAAGAAGGATCTGCAGATCAACTCTATCATTAATAGTACAACTCAGCAGCCCTACAACATGCACAATGTGGAATAAACCCCAACAATAAATGAGGATAAGCAATTGAATTGAAGCAAAGATACAAGTTTCTTATTTTTTTACAGCAGATAATTACCATTCAGCAGGTAATGAAAATTGCTCCTTGTTGAGCCAAACAAATGAAATGCTTCATAATATTTTTATTCATTTATTCATAAATGTCTAGTGGCATTTATTGCATTTGAAAGGATTGGAATGGCCACTATAGTTAATGCGCTTTCATCACTTTATACTGCTCACCTGAGATATCAATGTCCCCACTGAGGGAATTCTTTTTTGCAGTGATCATTTCTTCTAATTCTTAGATTTTCCGGCAATTCCATTCATATATGGACAAACTGGGAATTAACAAGCCATTGGCTATTTTTTTAACGCAATGCACAACACAAAGACTATTCACAATGGTCTTAAAGTTGCACTCAGTATAACTGAAATATAATAAATTAATCTCAAAGCAACTACCATTTTATTTCAATTCATAACTGATGTTTCTAACTCAGAAAACAATCATTGGATGGATCCTCTGACTGACAGGGTTGCCTTGCAATTATGAAAAAGGTATGTGTGTGCTGGGAAATCGGACTGTTTTGCCTGATGCTTAAATCACACTGTGCGGTGGTGTCCAACCACCCTAAAATAGATTGTGCAAAGCTGAGTTTAGATTTAATTACCCTCAATGGATTTTCCAATTTTGCTTTATTCTTTCATGGGATGTGGGAGCCACTAGCTTGGCCAGCATTTGTTGCCCATCCCTAATTGCCCTTGAGAAGGTGGTGCTGAGCTGCCTTCTTGAAGTGCTGCAGTCCGTGTGATGTAGGTACACCCACAGTGCTGTAGATGGTGCACAGGCTTTGGGAAGACAGGAGGTCGGTTACTTGCCACAGAATTCCCAGCCATTGACCTGGTCTTACAACTACAGTAGTTATATGGCTGGTCCAGTTCAGTTTCTGGTCAATGGTAACCCCCAGGATATTGATGGTGGGGCATGTCACATTGAACGTTAAAGATAGATAGATAGATTATCTCCTGTTACTTGCCTGGTACTTGTGTGCTGTGAATGTTACTTGTCTTGCTGGGAATTCCCCAGGAATGTGCTCTGAACTGAACATCTACACAAAATGAGTAAAAAAAGGTCAATAACATTCTGGCTTTTCAGCAAGGCAATACTTACAATCGTATTGTTTGATTTGTGATTGCCACAATATAAATCCTGAATATGGGAATTGCTATTGATGTTCTTTTTTTAGTATTCTGGAGGAAGAAGACGGTGGCAAAAGGAGAGATATCAGACAGTTTGCTTGCACCAGAGATGGACAGATCACATCAGCCCCCACCAAGCAGTAATGTATGCATCTATCTGGGAAAGTCCAAGGGCAACTGTTTTTGCAGGTTCACTTTCGCCACATAGGTAGTGGCTGTGCTATGCCTCTCACTCTTTCCAGCTATCTCAGGGAACATTTGCAATATTAGACAATGCACGGAGATGCTTCAAGCAGATCACTACTACATAGTTTATCAATGTAAACAACTTTGTCACTCAATCTTGCAATAATATGCGAAGGTTACTACGATCTTACATATCGCTGAGTCCAGGGTATTATTGATATTGTAATCCATGTCCTTACATAGTGTTCAGCTGTGTTTATGAACCGCAAAAGGTTTCACTCCGCAAATTTGAAGATCGCACTGCCCATCAATGCAGGATAATATAGGCCAGTGCCTGCTTCCTAAGTAGCAATCATGCTTTCTTTATTTATAGTTAATCTCCTAAAATCTGGCTATTTGAAAAAGAAGGTAGATTGAAAGAATTCTACTAGGATATCAAAAACTACATAAGTCATGGCTCATCCTTGCAACAATTGCAGGCACTAACTGACCACAGATGCAGCCACCAGGCATATAATTGAGTGTGCTATAGGTACCTTAAAGTGGTGCTTCAGGTTGGATTGACTGAAGTGGGCTTACAGTATTACAACATTATGAACACAAAGATGTAAACTGATTAATAATATACATATTATTTCTTTCCATATTTCTCTTGTCTGAAACAATGACAACCCTGAGCACAAGTAACTTGCCCAAAATGGTCTTGTTTATACTGATACAGCGAGTGCCATGCAGTGAGCATTTGTTGCACAATAGCCCAAGTTTTCCTCACCCAATATGCATTATCCAGCATAATTCATAGGTAGTGAGCAGGAGTAGGAGCTGTGACTGATTTATTTACACCTAAGCCCAAGGAGGCTGAGACCAATTGGTACATCCCTATCAAAATCACATCAGAGACCAAACAACTTAGTATAGAGCTAAGATTCAAATTCAGACACTTCCTGATTTTAACTCACCTGGAGAGAGTGGGAATGGCAGCAGTATGTTTTTATTATTCATTCATGGGATGTGGGCATTGCTGGCTAGGCCAGCATTTATTGCCCACCCCTAATTACTCTTGAGAAGTAGTGGACGGACCTGCAAGGAAACTATCACACTGAGGGAAGGATAAATTGAGACCCAGGCTTGGGGCCTAGCACTATGCTGGAGAGTGTTGGGAGCTGTGGCAGCACTAGCTGGAGATGTGAGGAGACTATCGCACCAGGGAGAAAATAAATCGAGACCCTGGCTCAGGCTAGCACTCGCCTGAGAGTCAGGAATGGTGGCAGCTGGCAGTTTGTGGTGCTCTTGACTTTGAGGGAGGGGATAATCAAACAGTGACATCACAGTAAACTTATAAATTAATTTGCTGGTTTGGATTGCTGCTTAGGGACTGAATCTAAAGAACTGGCAGATTAAAAACAATAAAAATATTAAGTGTTAATAAGAAGTAACAAGTGATTAGCTGGCCAGTCTAAACTTTTACTTTGAAGTAAGGTTTATTATTATTGGTAAGGTTTATTATTACTATTAGTAAGGTTTATTGCTATTGATAGAATTTATTATTGGAAAGGTTTATTGGTATTGGCAAAGGTTTGTTGGCAGTGATAAGGTTTATTAGTGGGAAGTTAGGGACACTTCCAGTGTCCAGGGTGATCACAGGTGCATGAAGTGTCTCCAGCTGCAGCCATTCGAGATCCCCATTTAGGAGCTGGAGCTGCAGCTAGTGTCACTGTGGAGTATCAGCAAGGATGAGAGCTTTGTCGATAGCATGTACCGTGAGGTGGTCACACCGCAGGTAAAGAGTGCACAGGCATAGAGGGAATGGATGACCACCAGACAGAGTAAAAGCACTAGGCAGGTAGTGCTGAAGTACCCTGGGCCCATTTCCTTCTCCGACCAATTTTCTGTTTTGGATACTGCTGGGGGAGATGGCTTCTCAGAGGAATGCTGCAAGAGCCAAGTCCATTGCACCACAAATGGCTCAGTATGGGGGGGAGCAATAGTAATAGGGGATTCTATCGTAAGGGGAACAGATAGACGATTCTGTGGCTGCAGACATAACACTAGGATGGTATGTTGCCTCCCTGGTGCCAGGGTCAGGGATGTCACTGAGCAGCTGCAGGACATTCGGAAGCGGGAAGGTGAGCAGCCAAAGAAGAGTCATATAAAGCTGCTAGAAAAAGTAGCAAGCCTGAGGATCAGGAGCAGTTTAGAATTTAGCAAAGGAGGACATAGATGTTGATTAAGAGGGGAAGAATAGAGTATGATGGTAAACTTGCAAGGAATGTAAAAGTGGACTGTAAAAGCTTATCTAAGTATGTAAAAAGAAAAAGATTAGTGAAGACAAATGTAGATCCTTTACAGTCCAAAACGGGAGAATTTATAATAGAGAAAAAGGAAATGGCAGAGCAATTAAACAACTACTTTAGTTCTGTCTTCATGGAGGAAGACACAAATAACTTCCCAGAGATGCTGTGGAACCAAGGATCTAGAGAGAAGGAGGAATTGAAGAATATTAGTATTACTAAAACAATATTGCTGGAGAAATTAACGGGATTGAAAGCCAATAAATCCACAGGGCCTGATAATCTACATCCCAGGTTACTAAAGGAAGTGGCCATGGAGATAGTGGATGTGTTGGTTGTCATCTTCTAAAATCCTGTAGATTCTGAAACAGTCCCATCAGATTGGAGGGTGGCAAATGTAACCTCACTATTTAAAAAAGGAAGAAGGGAGAAAACAGTGAATTACAGACTGGTTAGCCTAACCTCTGTGGAAGGAAAAATGCTAGAACCTATTATAAAAGGTGTGATAACAGGACACTTAGAAAATATCAACTGGATTAGACATAGTCAACATGGTTTTATGAAAGGGAAATCATGTTTGACAAACCTATTGGAGGTTTTTGAGGATGTAACTAGCAGAATGGATAAGGGAGAACCAGTGGATGCATTGTATTTGGAGTTTCAGAAAGCTTTTGATAAAGTCCCACATAATAGGTTAGTGTGAAAAATTAAAGCACATGGGACTTGGGGTAATATAATAGCATGGATTGAGAATTGGTTAGCACACAGGAAACCGAGAGTAGGAATAAATGGATCTTTTTCAGACTGGCAGACAGTGACTAGTGGGGTACTGCAGAGGTCAGTGCTTGAGCCCCAGCTATTCACAATATATATCAATGACTTGGATGAGGGAACCAAATGTAATTTTTCCAAGTTTGTTGACAACATGAAATTGGTGGGAATGTGAGCAATTAGGAGGATGTTAAGAGGCTTCAAGGTGATTTAGACAAGTTGAGTGAATGATCAAATACATGGCAGATGCAGTATAACATAGATAAGTGTGAAGTTACCACTTTGGCAGGAAAAACAGAATGGTTGAGTATTATTTAAATTGTGATAGATTGGGAAATGTTGATGTACAAAGGGACCTGAGTCCTTATATACCAATCACTGAAAGCAAGCGTGCAGGTGCAGCAAGCAGTTAAGAAGGCAAATGGTATGTTGGCCTTCATTGTGAGAGGACTTGAGTACAGGAGCAATGATATCTTACTGCAGCTGTACAGATCTTGGTGAGACCACACCTGGAGTATTGTGTACACTTTTGGTCTCCTTACCTAAGAAAGGACATACTTGCTATAGAGGGAGTGCAGCGAAGGTTCACCAGACTAATTCCTGGGATGGCAGGATTGTCATATGAGGAGAGATTGGGCTAATTAGGCTTGTATTCACTGGAGTTTATAAGAATGAGAGCGGACCTCACTGAAACGTATAAAATTCTGACAGAGATGGACAGACTGGATGTACGGATGGTATTTCCTCTGATTGGGGGTTGGGGGGGCATCTAGAACAAGGGGTCACAGTCTCAGGGAACAGGGTAGGCCATTTAGGGCTGAGATGAGGACAAACTTCTTCACTCAGAGGGTGGCAAACCTGTGGAATTCTCTACCACAGAAGGCTGTGGAGCCCAAGTTGCTGAATATATTTAAAGAAAGAGATAGATATCTAGACTCCAGGGGCATCAAGGGGTATGAGGAGAGAGTGGGAATATGGCATTGAGATAGAGGATCAGCCATGACCATATTGGATGGCAGAGCAGGCTTGAAGGGCCGAATGACCTACTCCTGCTCCTATTTTCTATGTTTCCATTGGTTGGGTTTATTAATAATGGTAAGGTTTATTAATAGTAGTGGAGGTTTTTTTAGCAGTAGTAGGATTTATTAGCAAATTAATGTTTGTTAGCCCTCGCAAGATTTATTAACTAATAGATAGGGGAACAGCAGGGCTGCTCTGGCCTCTACAGTGCATGGGCCTGTGCTATGTGGGAACCCCAGGACACTTCCCTTGTCCTGGACAACGATTTGTGTCAGTTGCAGCAGCTCAAGCTCCAGGTTTTGGAACTTGAGCAGCAGTTGACGTCACTGCAGTGCATCTGTGAGGTTGATAACTTTGTGCCTAGCACATTTACAGATGTGGTCACCCCATAGCTTAAGAGTATGCAGGGAGAGAGAAAATAGCTCACCACCAGACAGTCAAGAAGAAACAGGCAGGTAGTACAGGAGTTCCCTGAGTGTTTCCCATAATCCAACCAATATTCAGTTCTGAATAAAGCAGAGAGTGATGGTTCGTCTGGGGAGTGCAGCCAGAGCCAAATTCATGGTACCACAGGTGCCCAGCTATACAGGGAGGGCACAGAGAAGACTGGAAGAGCAATAATAATAGATGATTCAACAGTTGTGGAAATAGACAGGAGTTACTGCAGCTGCAGACATGAATCCAGGATGGTGTGTTGCTACCCTGGCACCAGGGTCAAAGTTGTTATTGAACAGCTGAAGAGCTCCTTGAAGTAGAAGGGTGAGCAGCCAGCAGTCCTGGTCCACATTGGTGCAAATAACATAGGTTGAATGAGGGATGTGGTCCTGCAGTCAGAATTTAGGGAGCTAGAGTAGGAAATTAGCAAGCAGGACCTCAAAAGTAATAACCTCCAGATTATTTCCTGTACTAGGTGCAAGTGAGTTTAGAAGTAGGAGGATAAAGCATATGAATACATAACTGGAAAGGTGGTGCAAGAAGGAGTGCTTTAGATCCTTGGGACATTGGGATCTGATCTGGGGAAGGTGGAAATTGTACAAGACAGAAGGCTTGCAATTGAACAGCACTGGGACTGAGTTCCTTGCGAGTGATTTGCTAGTGCCACTGGGGTCGGTTTAAACTAACTAACACCAGGATGTAATATCAGAAAGGAATACCAAGGAGCAAAGAATACTGGGCAAGATAGTTAGCACTGGGGAAGAGAATATTATGTTATTAGGTGGAGTCAGAGTAAGGGATGTTAATGATTTGTTGATTATGTTGTTAAACCTACTCAGGTGATTTACATCATTTGATTGAGGACTGGGATTACTTATTAAGATAGTCAGCTGCAACACTGGAGTAGTAGAGTTAGGAGGCAGGGATTATCCCAGAAGGAAAAAACAGTTTGGATCAGTAATCTTATTTCCCAGTTTTTACTGGTGTTCCATTTTAACGTATACATCACCAGTTTGGGCCTGTGTTCTCTTTTCCCAGTTTTTACTGTTTTCTTGTTCTGGCTGTGAATAAGCCTACTATCAAGAAAAATAATTTTGTCTTGTTTTGTACTTCACCATCTGTTTTGTATCTATTTAAAAAAGGTAGAAAGCAATAAAGTGTAAATCAGGGTAACTATGTGTATGTCAATGAATGGAATGTGGTAAATAAGATTGGTGAGCTACAAGCGTAGATTGCCATGAGGAAATATGATGCTGTGGCTAAAACAGAGACCTGGTCAAAGAAGGGCAGGACTGGGTATTAAATATTCCTGATTCAAAGTATTTGGGAAAGATAGGGAAGAAAGAAAAGGAGGAGGGGTGGCAGTATTGATTAAGGGGAATATTGCAGTGCTGGAGAGAAAGGACGTCCCAAACGAGTCAAGGGCAGAATTGATTTGGCTAGAGCTAAGAAACAAACAAAGGTGCAACTATGTTGTTTTGTGGGGTCTATAGGCCACCAAAAAGTGGGAAAAATGTAGAGGAACAAATTTGCAAGGAAATTATTGAGATGTTCAAAAATTATAGAGTAGTTATAATGGAAGACTTTAATTAGCTGAATATAGACTGGAATAGTAGTAGTTTGAAAAGCAGAGAGGGAAAAGAGTTTCTAGAGTGTGTTCAGGATAATTTTCTACAGCAGTATGTCTCCATTCCAATGAGAAAGGAAGCATTGCTAGATTTGTTTCTTGGGAATGAGGTGGGCCAAGTGGATCAAATAACAGTAGGAGAAAATTAAGAGGACAGTGATTATTGTATCATAAGATTTAGGGTGGCTATGGAAAAGGATAAGGAGCAATCCAGGGTAATAATAATTAAGTGGAGATAAAAACAACTTCAATGGGATAAGAATGGATCTGAGCCAAATAAATTGGAATCAAAGGTTGGCAGGAAAAACCTGAACAATGAGATACTTTAAAGGAGGAGAAAGCCTGGTGACAGTCAAGGTATATTCCCAAGAAGGCAGAAGATAGGGAAAACAAATCCAGAACTCCCAGGATGACAAATGAAATGGAGTTTAAGATGAAGAAGAAAACGTGTGCTAAAGACAGATGCCTGGTGGATAATACAATTGAGAACCAGGCCAAATGTAGAAGGTTCAGAAGGGAAGTGAAAAAGCAAATAAGAGAGCAAAGAGGGAGTATGAAAAAAGACTGGCAGCTAACATAAAAGACGATCCCAAAGTAACATATAGGCATAAATAGTAAAAGGTTGGCAAAAGGAGGAGTGGGACCAAAAAGGGAATTTGTGCATAGAGGCAGGTGGCAATTGAGGTGTTAAATTAATGCTTTGCACCTGTCCTTACCAAGGGAGAAAATGATACCAAGGTCACAGTGAAAGAGGAAGTAATTAATAAACTAGAAGGATTTAAAATTGATAAGGAGATATTGATAAGGCACTAGGACTAGATAAGATGCATTTGAGAGAAGCAAGAATGGAAATTGTGGAGACATTGGCCATAATTTTCCAGTCTTCCTTAGACTCAGTGGTGGTGCCAGAGGACTGCAGAATTTTAAATATTACAGTCCTGTTCAAAAATGGCTATAAGGATAAACCCAGCAACGACTGGCTAGACAGTTTCACAGAATCATTGAATCATACAGTGCAGAAGAGGCCCTTCAGCCCATCGAGTCTGCACCGACACATGAGAAACACCTGACCTACCTACCTAATCCCATTTACCAGACCTTGAATGTTATGATGTGCCATGTGCTCATCCAGGTACTTTTTAAAGGATGTGAGGCAACCCGCATCTGTCACCCTCCCAGGCAGCGCATTTCAGACTGTCACAACCCTCTGGATAAAAAAAATTTTCCTCACATCCTTCCTAAACCTCCTGGCCCTCACCTTGAACTTGTGTCCCCTTGTGACTGACCCTTCAACTAAGGGGAACGGCTGGTCCCTATCCACCCTGTCCATGCCCCTCATAGTCTTGTACACCTCGATCAGGTCGCCGCTCAGTGCTATCTGTTCCAATGAAAACAACCCAAGTCTATTCAACCTCTCTTCATAACTTAAATGTTTCACCCCAGGTAACATCCTGGTGAATCTCCTCTCCAGTGCAATCACATCCTTCCTTTAAAGTGGCGACCAGAACTGCACACAGTGCTCCAGCTGCGGCCTCACCAAGGTTCTATACAACTCCAACATGACCTCCCTACTTTTGTAATCTATGCCTCGATCGATAAAGGCAAGTGTCCCATATGCCTTTTTCACCACCCCACTAACATGCCCCTCCGCCTTCAGAGATCTATGGACACACACGCCAAGGTCCCTTTGTTCCTCAGAACTTCCTAGTGTCATGCTGTTCATTGAACACTTACTTGTCAAATTACTCCCTCCAAAGTGTACCACCTCACACTTTTCAGGGTTAAATTCCATCTGCCGCTTATCTGCCCTTTTGACCATCCCGTCTATATCTTCCTGTAGCCCAAGACATTCAATCTCACTGTTAACGACCCAACCAATCTTTGTGTCATCCGCAAACTTATTAATCCTACCCCCACATAGTCATCTATGTCGTTTATATAAATTATAAATAATAGGGGACCCAGCACAGATCCCTGTGGTACGCCACTGGACATTGGCTTCCAGTCACTAAAGCATCCTTCTGTCATCATCCTCTGTCTCCTACAACTAAGCCAATTTTAAATCCATCTTATCAAATTACCCTGCATCCCATGTGCATTTGCCTTCTTTATAAGTCTCCCATGTGGGACCTTGTCAAAGGCTTTGCTGAAATCCATATAAACTACATCAACTGCACTACCCTCATCTACACACCTGTCACCTCCTCAAAAAATTCAGTCAAATTTGTTAGGCATGACCTCCCTCTGACAAAGCCTTGCTGACTATCCCTTATCAAACCTTGCCTCTTCAAATGGAGATAGATTCTCTCCTTCAGAATTTTCTCCAAGAGTTTCCCTACCACTGATGTGAGACTCACTGGTCTGTACTTCTCTGGCTTATCTCTACAACCCTTCTTAAATAGCGGAGCCACATTAGCTGTTCTCCAGTCCTCTGGCACCTGCTGCGTGGCCAGAGGGGAATTAAAAATTTGGGTCAGAGCCCCTGCGATCTCCTCCCTTGCCTCCGTCAGCAGTCTGGGACACAAATTACCTGGACCTGGAGATTTGTCCAATTTTAAGCCTGCCAACACCTCCAATACCTTGTCATTCCCTATATCAAATTGTTCAAGAACCTCACAGTCTCTCTCCATGAGTCTGATACCTTCATCCTCATTCTTTTGGGTGAAGATGGATACGAAGTATTTGTTCAACACTGTACCGATGTTCTCTGTCTCCACCCGTAGATTGCCCCCTTGGTCCCTAATGGGCCCTACTCTTTCCCTGGTTATCCTCTTCCCATTGATATACTTATAGAATATCTTGAGATTTTCCCTACTTTTACCAGCCAGAGCATTCTCATATCCCCTCTTTGCTCTCCTTTTGCTTTCTTAAGCTCCACCCTGCACTTTCTGTACTCCACTAATGCCTCTGCTGATTTGCTCCCCTTGTTCCTGCTAAAAGCCTCTCTTTTCCTTCTTATTGTATCCTGAATATCTCTGGTCATCCATGATTCTCTGGGCTTGTTACTCCTTCCTATTACCCTAGAGGGAATATGTTGAACCTGTATCCTCCCCATTCCCTTTTTGAATGCCCCCCACTGCTCTTCTGCAGATTTCCCCACAAATAACTGGTCCCAGTCTACCTTGGACAGATCCTATCTTATTTTACTAAAATCCACTCTCCCCCAATCCAAAACATTTTTCTGCAAGTTGTCTATTTCTTTGTCCACAACGAGCTTAAATTGTACCATGTTGTGGTCGCTATCACTAAAATGCTCCTGCACCACCACCTCATCCACCTGTCTGGCTTCATTCCTCAGACTTATGTTCAGCAATGCACCGTCCCTTGTTGGACCCTCTACATATTGACCTCAAAAGTTCTCCTTTTTTGAGAAATTCACTCCATCCAAGCCCTTAACACTATGTCTATCCTAACTGATGTTGGGAAAGTTGAAATCATTTAATATAATTACCCTATTATTGTATTTACACACCTCTGCGAATTATGTACATATTTGCTCCTCAATTTCCTGCTGACTATCTGGGGGTCTATAATAAACACCTAACAAAGTGGCTGCCCCTTTTTTATTCCTAAGCTCTACCCACAAAGCTTCATTCAATGCCCCCTCCAAGATATCATCTCTCCTTATTGCAGCTACTGACTCCTTAACTAATAATGCAACACCTCCTCCTCTTTTACCCCCTCCCCAGTCTCGCCTGAAGATTCTATATCCCAGAATGTTGAGCTGCCAATCCTGCCCTTCCCTCAACCACATCTCTGTGATGGCTACTATATCACAATTCCACGTGTCAATCCTCACTCTTAACTGATCCATTTTACCTTTAATACTCCTGGCATTAAAGTAGAAGCCATCCAGGCTTGCCTTACTCCCTTGAAACTAAATGCAGCTGTACCCCCTCTGACTTGATTGTTTTACTATACTATGATGTGCCCCTATTCTGCTAACATTCTGTGTCCTCTCCCACTATTGAATTAGTTCAAACTCCTCCCAACAGCACTAGCAAACCTGTCTGCAAGGATGTTAGTCCCGCTCTGGTTCCGATGTAGACCGTCCCACTTGTACAGGTCCCACCTTCTCCAGAAACGGTCTCAGTGATCTAGGAATCTAAAACCCTCCCTCCTGCACCAACTTTTAAGCCACATATTCATCTGCACTATTCTTCTAATTCTGTGCTTGCTAGCATGTGGCACTGGGAGTAATCCAGAGATTACAACCCAAGAGGTCCTGCTTTTTAGTCTACTGCCTAACTCCCTGAATTCTTGATACAAGACGTCAGCCCTCTTTCAACCTATGTCGTTGGTACCAACATGTATCATGACCTCTGCCTTACCACCCTTCGGGATGTCCTGCAGCCGTTCAGTGACATCCCGGACCCTGGCACCAGGGAGACAACACACCATCCTTGAGTCACATTGATGGTCATAGTAGCACCTATCTGTTCCCCTGACTATAGAATCCCCTATTAATATTGGTCTTCCTCCCTTCCTCCCCTCCTGTACAGACAGGCTGCTTGTGGTGCCAGAAGCTTGGCTCTGTCTGCACTCCCTACAGGAATCAGCATCCTCATTAGCCTCCAAAATGGAATACCAATTTGTGAGTGGGACCCCAGGGGACTCCTGAACTACTTGCCTGTTTCTCTTGGACTGCCTGATGGTCACCCATTCCCTTCCTTCCTCAGGTCCCTTTAGCTGCGGTGTGACCATCTCTCTAAACATGCTATCCACGATGCTCTCAGACTCGCGGATGCTCCACAGTGTCCCCAGCTGCTGTTCCAGCTCCAAAACCTGAGCTTCCAGGAGCTGCAGCTGGACACACTTCCTGCACACATGCTGGTCCCGGGCACTGTAAATGTTCCCAGCTTCCCACATGGAGCACGAGGAGCACACCATGGCTTTGAGCTCTCCTGCCATGACTTATCCATTTAAATTAAACCTTCTAAATCAATTACTCTAGGGCACTTCTTTCCTGATTCTCGTTACTACAGAATATACAAACTATAAACCACAAAAAGACCTTAAACTATAAGCGATAAAAGTAGTAAATACTTATCCTAATAGTCCCTTTCTTAAGTAGAGCTGAGGTCAGCTGAGATGACTTACACTAGTTAAGCTTCAAATAGTAATCAACACCTATTCAAGCCCAAATCCAGCTTCAGGTGATTGACAGTTATCTGTCACACAGTCAGCTGAGTCAGCTACCTTACTAACCTTTTAACTAGATTACTGAACTGACAAAAATTAAGGAGAAATTAAAGAGAAATATTCACAAGTTCAATTCCCACTGTGCACCAAATTGCCAATACCCACACTCACTCTGGCTGTGTCTCACTCAGGATGAGGTCTCTCCCCTGCTCATGTGCAAGCACACTTTGGTGGTAGTTTAACTTTGGTGGTGGAGAAACTTCTAGACACAATTATTTGGGACAAAATGAATAGTTACTTAGACAAAAACAGGTCAATTAAAGAAAACCAGCACAGATTTGTTATGGGAAAATTATGTTTAACTAACTTGCTTGAGTTCTTTTGAGAGGGTTGATGAGGGTAATGCTGTTGATGTAGATTTGACACAGAGCTGCACAACAGGCTTGTGAGCAAAGTTATAGATCATGGGATAAAAGGGACAGTAGCAACATGCATATGATATTGGCTGAGTGACAGGAAACAGAGAACAGTGATTAATGGACCTTTTTTGGACCAGAGGAAGATTTGTAGCGGAGCTCTCCAGGTTTCATTGTTGGGACCCTTGCTCTTCCTGATATATATTAATGACCTAGATTGTGGAGAATAGGGCACAATTCCAAAATTTATAGACGATATGAAACTTGGAAGCTGAACTGTGAGGAGGATAGTGTAGAACTTCAAAAGAACATGGACAAGTTGGTGGAATGGGAGGACAATTGGCAGATGAAGTTTAATGTGGAGAAGCATGAAGTGATTCATTTCGGCAGAAAGAACATGGAGGAACAATATAAAATAAAGGGTATAATTCTAAAGCGGGTGCAGGACATTGGTGTATATGTGCTTAAGTCACTGAAGGTGTCAGGACAGGTTTAAATAATACAGTATCCTAGGCTTTATTAATAGGGGCATAGAGTACAAGAGCAAGGAGATTATGTTAAACTAGTACAAAACACTGGTTCAGCTTCAACTGGTGTGTTGCGTCCAGTTCTGGATGCTGCACTTTTGGAAAGATGTGAGGACATTTCAGAGAGAATGCAGAAAAGATTCATGTGAATGTTTCCAGGGATGAGGAACTTCAGTTACTAAGCTAGTTTGGAGAAGTTGGGAATGTTTTCCTTGAAAAGATAAGGCTGAAAGTAGATTTGATAGAGGTGTTCAATATCATGAGGGGACTGGACAGAGTAGATAGGGAGGAACTGTTCCCATTCGTGAAAGAAACAAGAATACGAGGGAACAGATTTAAGGTATTTGGCAAAAGAAGCAATGGTGACATGAGGTAAAACTTTTCATGAAGCAAGAAGTTAAGATCTGAAATGGACTACCTGAGAGTGTGGTGAAGGCAAGTAAGGCAATTCAAAAGAGAATTAGATTGTTATCTGAAAAGAAAGAATGTGCAGGGTTACAGGGAGAAGGTGTAGGGAATGGCACTTAGTAAATGGCTCATGCGGAGAGCGGTACAGACATGATGGACCGAATGGCCTCCTTCTGTGCTGTAACATTTCTGTGATTCTATATGGTTCAGTTCTGCACTAAGTCGGTTTAGCCACATGATTGGCCTCAATACTGTTTGTGTGTCAGCTGTGATTCAGTTGGTGGCATTCTAACCTTTGAGTTACAAGGTTCTGGGTTCAAGTCCCAATCCAGGCCTTGAACATGAACATCGAGGTCAATAGTACAGAGGTGCTGTCTTTTGGATGAGATATTAAATTGAGACCCATTTACCTGTTTGTGTGGATATAAAAGATCCCATGACCCAATTTTGAAGAAGTGGTGGGGAGTTATTCCTGATGTCCTGACCAATATTTATCCCTGAATCAACATCACAAAAACAGATCATCTGTTATTATCACATTTCCGCTTTTGGGAGTTTGCTCTATGCATATTGGTGGTTGTGTTTCCTGCACTGCAACTGTGACAATACTTCTAAAACACTTCATTGGCTGTAAGGCACTTTGAGATGTCTGGTGGCCATGAGAAATGCTATATAAATGCAAGTCTTTCTTTTCTTTAAATTAAATTTCTGCTTAAGTTATAAGTTGAGATTTCAAAGGGAGCGATCCTTGTATTGCTGCTGCCCAGTTTTTAGTTAAAAACAAGTCCAAAATAATATTGTGTTGCGACTTTCACTGCTGAGTTACTGTTGGGCAGACCTCCATCCAGACGGTTGGAAACAGACAGCACACTTATCTCTAAGCACTTTTAATAATTCCAAAGCACGTATTTTATGTGGAACCAACCCAAGCACATTAGATCCTTTAAAGAGCTGGTGTTCTTGGGTAGGTGGTGTCTTCTGCATGCTTTTACTGGCTTGGGCACATTCTTCAGCAACAGGACCAACAGTCATAGGTTGCCTGTTGTTACGTCAAACTGAAGGATTGTTTTGTTAGAATAGTAATTTTGAAATGAACCCAGGATATTAAACTTATCTTACTTAAAATCATACATATTAACTATCTCATCATGTACAGCTATATTTGTAAACAGGGCTAGACTGTAATGCTAGCCAGTTCAACCCCTTTAAGTTATTGCATAACTTTATGACTGCTTGTGCAGCATGGAGGTACTTTTCCAAAATATCTAGTCATGATGCTAATGACTTTCCAGATGGGGATAAATATTGTTACCAGAGAAATTTGAAAAATTATGGTTTGTAGAACAATATCAGCATTTTTTATTCCTGACGTTAAATGCATTTCACTTAAATATTCAGTTTAACAACAAATACTATTCATGTGCCTTTGTAATATTCAGCAGGTCTGACAGCATCTGTGGAGAGAAAGACAGAGTCAACGTTTCGAGTCCGTGTGACTCTTCTTCGGGGCTCATGATAACATGTTTGTATTCCCTTATGAGATTTAATCAAATTTTTGTATTATTGAGAATAAAATAGATTCAATCTTCATTGCTTATATTTCACCCTATACAACATCTTTCCCATTTTCATGCTGGTGAATCCTGTACACCAATGCAAACAATGACCTGTGAAAATGAAGGATATTACAAAGGCAAAATACTGCAGATGCTGGAAACCTGAAAGAAAAACAAAAATTTCAGGAAAATCTCAGCAGGCCTGACAGCATCTGTGGAGAGAGAAAGACAGAGTCAATGTTTCCAGCATCTGCAGTATTTTGCCTTTGTAATATCCTTCATTTACACAGGTCATTGTTTGCACTGGTGTACAGGATTCACCAGCATGAAAATGGGAAAGATGTTGTATAAGGTAAAGTATAAGCAACAAAGATTGAATCTAAAACAAAAAATAAACAATAACTGGAAAAACTCAGCAGTCTGGCAGCGTCAGCAGAGAAGAGTACAGCTGACGTTTCGAGTCCTCATGACCCTTCAACAGAACTAAGTAAAAATAGGAGAGGGGTGAAAGTTTTTATAAAGATTGAATCTATTTTATTCTCAATAATACAAAAATTTGATTAAATCTCATTAGGGAATACAAACATATTAACATGAGCAAAATTCAAATCATAACAACATATTATTGAAACTAGAGGTTGAAATAATATTATGTAACTGGTGTCTGCGATGAGCTCGGGTTCATGCTTTAGTCCGATAAGATTCCTCCTGAAATGTATAATTATTTGATGTTTTTTTCAAGCTGTAGCATTTCCAAGCAGGATCTTTTTGTTATTGTCAATGATGATAATAGCCCAATTGCTGACTATACCATTAAGTATTTTATCAGAACCATATATTCAGAGGCTTCTGTTGAACACTTGTCTTGATCTCCTGAGAAAAATGATGTCAGTTGCAATAAAGAGAGCCCACAGGAAAGAGCTGCAAACACTTTTGTTGGATGCAAGGAATGGTTAGGAAACCCTGTTTGGAAATTTTTTTATTCCAGAGCTAATTGTTTCTCGCTGGCCTTTACCTCTCCGTCAAGCTATATAAGCACTGTAACATATTTTTGCTACTTTTTCTGAGACCGAATGGCTGAATAGGAATATCACATTGAACTGTAGTGAAAAATGTTAAGAGTTTTAAAGTTTCAGAGCACTGTAAACATCGTCTCCCCGTACAAACACCAAGTGACAAGATTTATGTCTATTGGCACCACAAGCAATAATCTTTAACTCAAATTATACTGCATTTGAAGCAGAGCAATGGCTATGTAGAGACTATGCAGATAAGACTCTGGGCTAAAAATTGGATAAGGCTTGTTAGCGGGCATAGAGATTATGAAACGCAATTACTCCACACCTGATGGAGTGATCCAAGCAGCACATAACCTTCATGCTGCCTTCTGATCTCCATGATTGTGGCATGCAGCCCAGTGCTAAATACATTGCTGAGAGGCTGCACACTCAGTTGGGGGCCCAGCTTCGTATGATGATAGCACCAACTCAAGTCAGCCTGCACCTCTTAAAGTAGAAGCGCATTGTGGCTACAACAGGTGCTAGAAATGGATGGGAAAGCCTTTCTGAGAAGGAAGAAATCTGAGCAATGGAGCAGCAGGCCAGAGCAAGAGCTGCCAGGTTCTCAGATACAGCACAGGGGGCATTTCTTTGGCCAGCAGCTCTCTAAGGCTAGACTTCCTGCCAAGATGGGAGAGGAAGACCCAACTTAAACCAATTAACGGCCTGATGACTGTTAGATACCTGAGCGCCAACCCATAAGTGCAGGATGCTCCTGTGCTCCATTAAAGCCAGACAAATGTAAGCCTGGCAACTTTACTAATCCCACCTGCCAAAAAGACCGAGCAGCTAAATTTAGCAAAAGCAATAAATTTACCTTGAGGTTCCTGCCAGGTGAGTGAAACAGCTAAAACAAACACCTAGCTGACATGAATATAAATAAGAGCAGCTTTAGAATCGCCCAGCAAAATCATTGAAAACTCTAACTAGCTTTTGTTTTTGTTTTCCTAATTGACAAGCACATTTCCTCCACATAGGGAATTGTTCCGCTTGGTCTGAGTCTAGAGGGAATAGGCAAGGGCTAAGACCTAGGGGCTATCAAATATATATAGGGGTACTGATTGAATTTAACTGGCTAAAACTATGCAACTTAGCAGCACAGAGCTTGGGTAAGTACTCTGCTGCTTGTACACCTATTTGTTAGACCATTGCTGTTGCCAGACAGTTATCTAAAAGTGTGAAGAATCTTAGACCCAGAAGTGGGTTTCATCAATGAGCCTGCCTGACTGATGAATAATCAAACCTGGAGTACCATATATCTGTTTGACTCGGATCTCAATTTACCAAATCTTTCACAGAGCATCAGTTATCCATTATCTCCAATGTCCATCAAGTGAAGTCTCTAGTGGACATCAGGGTAAAATAGGAGGTTCCTTGAAGGAGCCAAACAAACATACTGGCAATAGAGTCATTTATGTTTGGAACTGGAGTTTTACCTTTAGAATAATTATGGATCGCCATTTTTAGAACCTGGATCATCTATTAAAGGAAACTAGAATTCAAGGTATCTGGACATAGTAGGGACATGACTAACAGAGGGAAAACAAAGATTATGAATAATGTAATGACAAAAAACAGTTTTATTTTGCCTTTTGAAACTTCACATACATTTAGGAAGGACCTATGGTGGCTCTTTAAGTTTAATTTGGTATGTATACTGTATTAGATATACCAGCAAGGTGTTCTGGAGACATTTTAGTTAGCACTGGTGGTAAGGCATATTTGCCAGTTACAACACCCATTTATTTTGAATTCAGTAGGCAACTTTGGTGATTAAATAAACTTTTAGAAGTCTGTCTTTTTTTTAACATTTTCCACCCAATGCTGCGTCCAGTATTCTTCTTATCTCTTTCTGTGTTCCCAGGGTACATTTGCTTTGCTGTTCACAGCGATGTGTGAGTTGCATGGAGGAAGAAGCACATTACCAATCCTTTATTAGAAAGTAATCTAAAGATAATAAATAAAACAAGGGAAATAAATGGAATATAAATTAAAAGCAAAATACCATGGATGCTGGAAATTGGAAATAAAAACAGAAAACGTGGAAATACTCAGCAAGTCTGGCAGCATTTGTAGAGAGGTAAACAGAGTTAACAGTTAGTCGAATATGGATCTTCTTCAGAACTCAAGGGAAATAAATGAGTGGGAATGTATAAAGAATAATGGATGCCTGGAAGAATTGGAGGGCTCTAGCGCAGTCAGGTGGTTCAGATAACACCATTGACTGCGAAGAAGATATGAGTTTGTGTATTTTACTAACATAGCCTGACCCCTCTCAATTAAGTTACAATAATGAAACTGCTAGGAAGTCTGTTATTTAATCAGAATGTGCACTATTTGTTATGTAGTGTTTATTTGTCTGGATCTGCTGATGCAGATGCTGGTTCCTGTTGCAAAGGTTCACTGTATATTTCATTGATGTTTGTTGTCATTTTTGCTGAAAGGCTACCATTTCTGAAGGCCTTACCAAAGGTTTACCAATCTTCAGTTTAAAACTGAAACAATTCTATGCCTGTTGTATATGTAAAAAAGTTCTTCAAAATGTTCTCATTGTTAAAGCTACATATCAACTTAGAGTTAATTCAATTTGTATGCCTCTCTGGTAGTGTGCTGATAAGATTAAATAATGTTGTTTTTCAGTCAGCAGACAGTACATGCACGTACTGTAACCGTTTGCACTGCATTAGGCAGCGAGGCGTTCAAGTTTTTTTCGAACATTTATTGGCTGTCATTCAATTGAGTGCAAAATGAATCTGCATTTACATGAAGATTTAGTTCTGTTCACAGAAGTGTGGTAATGCTGTACCACTTTCCGAATTCCTGCTCACACACAGATTCACCAGTCAGTTCACAGCAATTCAGTAATGAGAGAATTGATTTTTTCTTCTGGCTTTATGGAGAACTGATTTGATAGTAGAAACGAGGGCACCTCTCTCTTGCTACATGTAAGCTTTGAGCTCTCTGTCTTAGTGACAGTTGGTGAAAGAGCATTGCTGATTACGGACCTAAAGGAATTATTGGCAAGCACCAGCATGAAGACCTTTGGTGTTTCAAATCTTTTCATTCACAGTCAAGATGCCTTCAGTCTGGTGAGATGTATTTTTTCATTTTAGTGATTTTAATTAACCCTTGAGTTATGATTTCATTTCTCACATCTATATTAGTGAAAACAAGTTCTGCTCTGTTATATATTGAATGACAAGTAAAATTCAATCCATCTGGAGAAGAAAACTGCTAAAGGAATCCTGCTTTGATCTATGTAATTTTTGACAGTATACACTTTTTCTTTACAGTAATCAAATCATAAATAAATAATTGTAGTTCAGCATGATCTGATATATGCTGCTTCATGTAAATTATATTTTTCCAGTTGTTTTAATTATTATGTCGGTAGCCATTGTGAAAGATTGTAATAAAATATCAGGATATTATTCCATTTATTCCCAAGTTGTGATTGGTTATGCACACTAAATTTAAATACTGGGATCTGTCCCAAATTCGAGAATATTTTGCTTTATCAATAATTCCCAACTGGGAGTACTGCAAGAATTGCAGAGTAGACTTACTGTAGTTGTTTTAAAATTACCTTTTAAATATTACAGATATGCAAAGGGTAATGGAATCCAATCATACTGAGACCAAGCATCAGTGAATATACGGTTGGCCTTTCACAATATCCTCAGATATGACACAGCCATTGATACGTCATGCAGTGCTTGATGACTTTGTATTGACTGTTCAGTTGCTGAAAGATATTTTCATTATTTAAAGTTGTTTAAAAAATTGTGAATATCTTTTGATGCTAAAATTTGTTAATTTTTCTTTTTATCAATTATCTTTTAAAGTGCCTAACTGCTACTTTCATTTTCATAGAGTTACATGAGAAACTGTGTCAAGTACGTTCTGCAGAGCACTCTCTGGGTTGTACCCTGATTTGTATGTGTCTCCTACAGCCATTGACATTGAAAGTATAGTCAGTATATAATCTCTCAGCTACTGACGTGAAACTGAAACGTTCTTTCACTAAGAGTCTATTATGGTAGTTAAATTATGTGCGAACTTTGCAGGAGCTGTGCCTCCACAGTAGATTAAAGTATGATTTTGTTGTGAATTCATTTCCATCTTTAGGTGCTGAGTTCTAAAGAAGTAATAATATGGATGAGACAAAAGTGAAGAAGAATGTCCTATCTTTAATTCATTTTGTAACTTTTGATTACACATTGGAGCTGCCAAGTCTCCAGTGGACCTTTTATCTTTATATCTATGATTTATTTTTCATGCCTTAAGGCTTTTGGAGTCTTTATGCAGTTCAGTGAGCTTCTTTACTGTTAAAAAAATCAGTGTTAAGATTGGCATTTTCTATATAAAAGCGGAAAATTGCAGCATTTTTTCAACTCTATACACAATGCAAATATGGGGCGGAATTTTCTGCTTTGGAAACTAAGGGCTAAATTTTGCCATTGGCGAGCAGGGGATGGGGCCTGCTCGCCAACACGCAAAATGACACGGGAACCCCCGACGTCATCCCACCCCATTTATATCTTCAGGAAGGCGGGCCCGCAGCAAAATCAGCTACTGTCCCACCAACCTGTCAATGGCCAATTGAGGCCATTGACAGGATCATTAAAACAATTAAAGGACTGGCCTGTCCAACCTTAAGGTTGGTGGGCAGGCCAGGAGCCCCAGCGGGCTTCTGAAAAAACAAGAAACCTCATCCACCGGCAGGATGAGATTTCATGTAGGGCTTAAAAAAGTTTAATAAAATTTTAGTGAAATTTATTAACATGTCTCATCTTGTGTGACATTATCATATGAGGGGAACATGTGAAGGATTTTTTTATTTTTTCTATTTTTAATCTTTGTACAACTTTCAGCGATTTCCCTGAGGTAGCACTTAGCCTCAGGGAAATGTATGCTCTTTCGTGTGCATGTGCAGAAGATTGCACTCTCGCTTTTGAGGAATCCCCCCCCCCCACCCCCGCCCACACAGGAAGTGCTTCCCACTGGATGTCACGCTGGATGGGCCTTAATTGGCCCGCCCACTTAAAACGGCGGCAGGGCCCGCTTTTCCGGCGGGGATCGGTTCCCCACCTGCTGGAGATTGAGTCGGGCCTGCCCACCTAACAGGCAGAAACCTCTGCCCTAAGTGTGGTGGCAAGCGGGTTTTGTGTTGTGTTTCTTGCTATTGGAATGGCAGGAAATCGTGCCCAATTCAGAGACAGCCCAGGGCTGCTGGAGACCAACCAACTGGTCAGTCCGAGTCAGATGATGAGACTCTGTGAGCAGCCACCAACTCAATGCTGGACATGCAACAACAGGTGGTGTAACATCAGGCAGAGTTTCAGCAGTCACTCAGCAGACTAGAGCGAAGGATGGAGGGGTCCATTCGCATTCTGTCTGATGTCATGGCACCAACATGTGAGTGCCTTGAGGTCACCATGGGAAGGTAGGCAGCCACCATGGAGACCTTGGTCCAGCAGGTCTTGTTGGATTTGCGTTCGGCCCTGCACTCCATGGCCACACATGCTGGTGGGCACCATCTATATCTAGGCGAAAAGTGGACAAGGGCCCTTGATCTCCCTCCAGGTGTCTCTCCTCGCCAACGAGTCAGGGTGGGGCCCTCGAGAACCCACATAGAGGATGAGCATCAGCCAAACACTCTGGAGGCCTCCACTCAGGACACTCCAAGGGTATCTGAATCCCCTCTGCCTGTGATTCCATCCAGTCCAGCTGCTCAGGCTGAGGAGAGTGCAACTGCCCCTGAACAGGAGACCCTCCTGGCCTCAGGCCACCAGAGGACGTCCACCAAGGTCATCACAGACATCAGGTCATAGCAGTCAGCAAGCTGCCCCTATTTCTGCTGTGGATATCAGGGCTGCACCCAAGTATAGTGGTAGGGTTAGGAAAGTTAAGAAATATTGAAATCACTTTTGGGCCACTTGTGTGCAACCAGTGTAAAAATATTGCACTCTTATAAATACATTAGACGTTTATGTGAATTGCTGGTTGACTGTCAGCATTGTGATTATATACATTTGAATCCTCTTATGTCGAGGTTTAGCCATCCTCCCACTCAGTGATAGTGTCCCTCTGTAAGATTCACATTCAGGTGATGTCAATGTCACTGAAGATAGTTTCTGCGCCTTTGTGTGATGTCAGGGAGGTGTGTTAAAATCTTTATTAGAAGTGTGTGATTAAAGCGCTTGTAACCATTTTTCCTGATGAAACACCATTGCGTGAGGGCGGCTCAGCAGCCTTGAGGGATTAGCGGCAGTTATCGCCACAGTGGTAGTGCCAAAGGACATGACATGGACGGAAGAAGGAGATCCCCAACCACATCCTCATCTCACTGGCCAGTGTAGTTTCTCATTAATGTGGCAATGACTGCATCAAGTAAATTTCCGCAGCATTCTCATTGTTGATCGGACTCACTTCCCAGAGCAAATGCATATACAGGGTGTACCTCTGACCTTCTTAGAGATCACAGTCTGATGAATCATGAGGCTAGAAGGTGCAAGTGTGAATGCTGAACTTGCTTTCAGTGTGAGTGGTTGGACATCCATTTAAATGCAATAGGAAGGCATTCAGGGCCAGGAGAAATGTGCCTATCTCGCCTTGCCTTCACTTTACTCCTCCTGGAATCTGGCAGCAATTAAAGCCAGGTTCAGGAGGGCACAGTTTCCATGCCTTGCTTCCTCAATGCTATTGTCCTGTGGAAGCTGACCCTCATCACCATCTTCAGGTCCCTGGGCCTCCTGCTCTTCATCCTCAAAGGAGCTGTCATCCCCCTCCATTTCACCTTCTGGCAAGGGACCACCTCTTGGCAGGTTGTGAAGGGCACAACACACTGCGATGATGTGGGATACCCTATTGGGAGAGTACTGCAGTATGCCACCTGAAAGGTTCAAATATTGGAAGTGCATCTTCAGGATGCCAATGGTGTGCTTGAGTAGGGATTGTATGGAGTTGTGATCTGCGTTGTACCTCTGAGGACTCGGAGGGCAACAGATGGATTTCATCAGCCAGCATTTCAGTGGGTACTCTTTATGCCTCACAGCCATCCCTGTAGACACAGGCCCTTCAAATATCTAAGGCACCTGGGGAGTAACTCAGGATCTATTAGTCATGACAACTCCTAGAGCAGGCATGATGTGCTTCCGAAGATCACACACCAGTTGAACATGGATGGAATGATAGCCTTTACGGTTGATAAACATTAAGAGCTGCTGTCCTGGATCCCTTGAAGCCACATGGGATTGTCAATTGCACCCTGCACTCTTAGGAAGCCTAAGATAGCTGCAAAGCCACTGAATCTCGCAACCTGGCTATCTTCTTCGAGTGTAAACTTCATATAGTGATGTGCCTTGCACAGAGGGTATCTGGGACCTCCTTGATGCATCTAGATGTTGTGGACTGCAAGATGCCGCACAGATTCCCTGTGGATCCCTGAAGAGACCAACAGGCAAAGTAATTGAGTACAACAATGACCTTCAAGTCCACTGGCAGGGGATATCTTCCCACTCCACAGGTGTTAGGTCCTGACGAAGAATGTGGCAGGTGTGATCGACCATAGCTTGGGACAAGCGTAGATCTGCATGGCATTGTCTCTCACTCACCTGTAAATAGAAGAGTCTGGTGAGTCACCTCTGTGGTCTTGGTCTATCTTCCTGAGCCTCATGTTCTTGCTGTGGCTCCTCTGCAACCCAGACCTCAGATGAGGCCTCCTCCTAAAGGTGCGCTCAGCATCACCTCTCCCTCCTCCTCCATTGAAGTGGAACCCTAAAAAGGCAGCAGTGAGGCCTGGACTCATGATTGTTTTATCCTTCTCTCAGAAATGATAAATTGAACAGAATAATGATTAATGGGTCACCATTGTGAAGATCAAAATCTGTTACCCATGGCAACTGTCATGGTCCAGAGTGGCTTCTGCCCTACTAGACTAGTCATTGATGCATCCTTATACCTGAGGCCAACCAGACACATCGAGGTGACCAAGATGCCATCCCTGAGACTTGACATCTGAATCCGTCAGTGGTTGGAGAAAGTTTGAGTGACATGCCCTACCTAACCTATCTCAGTGCGCCAATCTCTGATTGGGCATACCAATTAACAATAAATTGCTCATGATTAATGACCAGATGCCCTTTGGCCCATTATGAATGTCAATTCTGGAAAGCACATGACAGGCCTCCATTGATTGGCTGCCATATATGCAGCATCTGTGCCTCCTTAATGGTTGACTGCATTCCTAAATTTCATATTTCTATCTGTTAATGTTAAAATGCAGTGACTCTGAGCTCAAGGAATGTCTCTACTCTCTGACACCCAACTGATGGCCCCAGATCAAGGACTTTGTCACAGAGTTCCCCCATTCCCCTCACGACTCAAAACTACACTGTCTTCCTTTCCAGCCACCCCTCCCTTTGAGTCTCCGTGTGACCTATCCTTCCTGTGCCACACTAACACCCCCCTTTTCCTATTCCAGAGTCTGTGTGCACCCCCTCCCATTCATACATCTAGTATCCCATCTTTGTCAGCATTTCAAGTTCCCTTGTTGGGCTCCAGTTTCCCACCCCTCGGTCTCCCCTCTGCCTGCCACTGTTCCCCCTTCTCCCCCACCCCTTGCAAAGCCTTCCTGCCCCTTGCCTTCCCCTCAAACCCATTTGTTTCTCCTACCCCACCCCCCATCCCACCACGCGAGATGCTGGTCCCTGAATGTTCAGCCTTACAAAGATGCCACTACACAGCTGTGTCCTTTAGGACAATGGGCACCCACCTGGAGCAGACCAAACCTACACACCCACTCCGGCCGCATTACTGGTCTCTACCTGAATGTTGAGCCCTGCCTGAATTCCTCTGCGCAGCAATGTCCTTGTGACTAAGGAGGCAGCCGCTGGGAGTAGACCAAACCTGCAGCCCCAGCAGTGTGGCATTCCACTGACACAACGAGACTGGTGTGGCACTGTGGCAGGTAAGCTATTAATGTTATACTCACCTTGAAGTTGCAAACGAAGTGAGGTCGGGCCTGTGCACTGCGCTTTTTCAAACGAGATTCACAGTGACATGATTTCCTGCTGGCACGATGCAAGATTGGAAGGCAGCACATGATTCTGGCAAGCAGCTAATGTAATAAACATTCATCAGTTGGAAATGGCGTTCATGCCACTAGTCAGCGGGATACCCGACCAGCCATTAACTCGTCATCGGGAGAATTGAGAACTGTTTTTATGTTGGCGGGATTCTGATTTTTTTGTCTCCCTCTAGATTCTCCGCTCTAACTCACCACAAAAACGGCCACGAGTAGGATGGGAAAATTCCACCCACGATGTAAAAAGGCACAACTATACGTCTAATCTCTAAATTAACCTCTGTTGTAATCTTTCCACAACTTCAGATGTGCAGGCTGCAAGCCATATTTTCCATCTTGTATCAATTTGTTTTCTTTAAATTTTTTGAAAATAAAATCCTCTATTAGTTTATAATATAAACACATCACTAGATGTGTATGTATATGGCAGATGCTGGTGAAAATCATGCGTGATTCAAAGGTGCTGTGGGCTAACCATCTATTTCATGTTCTGTGTTTATTGATCAGTGGAAAAAAAAACTAATTAATAGTTGCATGAACTTCTCCTGGATGACAGTTTAGTATGGCTCAAAACAAGTAGTTAATTTGTCAATTGTCATGGTGACAAGGAAAGTAACCCTCCATCACCTTCTTCATGAATTACTGCATTTATATACCTATGACTGTTTTAAAAACATTAGGATTGATTTTCCCACCACCTAAGCATGGACATAACTAAGGAAAAGCACACCTGAAGTTTACATCACCTAACTACCTGAACCTGTGGGGTCAGGCCAGGTCACTTCAGTCAGTTGACGTACCATAGGTTCAGGCTTGTGCTTGAAAATAAGGTTGGGAATCCAGGGCACAACACAAGTAAATAGCAGCCAAAAGGCTTCCTATCCTGAATCCCACACTGCTGATACTATGAAAAGAAAATGCTTAGGGTGTGAAATTGGTCTAAGCTGGCAGTGCAAAATGGGCTCATAGTGAATCGTCATTCTGTTCTCCATTGCACCAGTTTTTATTTTCCATCAACTTGGAAAATATCACCAGATTTTTAATAACAAGCCAGATAAAAGCAACAATGAGGCTCCGAAATGAGTGCCCAAAAAGGGTTGAACAGTTATTTTGTGATTATTAGTAGAAATATAATTGGATTCAGTGAAAAATTAGCTGTCTATCTGCTATGAGCTGATTTTGCACTACCGGCATAGACCAATTTCACTCCCATAGTTTCTGGATGGTCACAAGTTTACGCCTAGGCTTTGATCAGGCTGCAAACTGTACAGAGCTGCGTGCAAGATCTAAGATCCACTGCTGCCTGTGCACACAGAATGGGATTTCAGCCAGTTTAACTCAAAAAAAGTGAGGTGGAATCATGATATCACTCTGCCTTATTTCCTTACTTCTCCAAGGCTTGCACCTCATGTAGGTATAAGCATTCCAGCCTCCTCAGAGAAAACAGCATTCATCCTCTGGCATTGCAAAGGAGTTAGAAACAGAAGAAAACAATTTTCTCCTTTGTTTTGTGCCCAAGGAAGAAATATGAATTAAGTGCAAAGCAGAGCCAAACTAGTCAATGATCCTTTTATTGGCCAACTCTGATCATTCCAAAACTGTCCTGGTACTCAATTCTGGTTATAGTGAGATAAAAGCAAAACAGAAAGTGCTGGAAAAGTTCAGCAGGTTTAGCAACATCTGTGGAGAGAGAAACAGAGTTCTTTGGAAGAGTCATATTGGACTTGAAATATTAACTCTTTTTCTGTTCACAGAGGCTGCCAGGCCAGCTTAGTTTTTCCAGCACTTTCTGTTTTTATTTCTGGTCATAGTGAATTTGTATCTGACGCTAAGTTCTGGTTACATAAGAAATAGGAGCAAGAGTAGATCATACAACCTCTCGAGCATGCTCTGCCATTCAATACAATCATAGCTGATCATCAGGCTTAGCTCCAGTTACCTGCCCGCTCCCCGATTCCCTTGATTCCCTGATAGACCAAAAATCTGTCTATCTCAGCCTTAAATATATTCAATGATGGAGGATCCACAACCCTCTGGGATAGAAAATTCCAAAGATTCACAAACCTTAAGAGTGCAAATATTTCTCAAAATCATAGTTGTAAATTATCAACTCCTAATCCATCGTGTTCGAGATTCCCCAGCCAGGGGAAACAAATTCTCAGTGTTTACCCTGTCAAGCTGTTTCAGAATCTTGTGTGTTTCAGTGAGACCACTTCTCAATTTTCTAAACTCCAGAGAGTAGAGGCTCAATGTACTCAGCATCTAATTGGAGGATATGCCTCTCATTCCAGGGACCAATCTAGTGATCCTTGGCTGCACCACCTCCAATAAAGACTAAAATGTTATTTGCCTTCCTAATTGCTTGCTGTACCTGCATGCTAACTTTCTGTATTTCTTGTACAAGTTTACTCAAACCTCTCGGAAGATCAACAGTAGTAAGTTTCATGTCTTTGAAAAACTATTCTGCTTTTCTATTCTTAACACCAAAGTGAACAACTTCACACTTGCCTACGTTATATTTCATCTGCCGCCTTCTACCCCACCCATTTAACCTGTCTGTATCTCTTTTCAGCCTCTTTGTATCTCCTCACAGCTTACCTTCGTACCTTTGTATCATCTGCAAACATCACTCTTGGTCTCTTCATAAAACAATGTTGACTTTCTCTGATCACAGTGTGATTTTCTAAGTGCATTATTAAGACTTCCTTAACAATAGATTCAAGCATTTTCCTGATGATTGATGTCAGGCTAACTGGACTGCAGTACCTATTTTCTCTGTTCCTCATTATTGTATAGCAGAGGTACATTTGGTGAGTTACATGTGAGATTTGAATGTTATGGTGATAAGAGACCTGGCTTAAGGAAGGGCAGGACTGGGTGTTAAAAATTCCTGGGTACAACGTGTTCAGGAAAGATAGGGCAGGGAGAAAAGGAGGAGGGGTGGCTGTATTGGTTAATGAGAGCATTGCAGTGCTGGAGAAAGAGGATGTCCCAGAGAGTTCAAGGCCAGGATCAATTTGGCAAGAGCTAATTTTGGCAAGAGGAAAATGCTCAATGCCATCTATAGATCCTAGTCACCAGTTTGTTGGATCCTTCTCACCTGCTTGTTGTAAGGGGTGGCTGATTTGGTACTAATGATAGAGTTGAGTAGCAGACACTTCATGGGTAGAAACTCTGTTTATTTACAAAGGTACGCAGCAGCAACTAAACATGTGCTAACGCTTCAAACTTTATCTCTACACTACCACTGCTACTAACTACTAACTACTGACTACAGACTACTAACTACAGAGGTAGCCCATTCTACTCTGCTATTGGATGCTAAGATCTTCCATTATAGCATTCTTCTTAAAGGTATATTACACATCAGATTACCACATCCCTCCCCCTTTCCTCAGAAATATGTTTTATATTTACAATTACAATTTTCTCAAAATGGCAAAATATTTACACTGATAAGCAATTTACAAATTCAGTCTTTTCTGTGGGTTTCCCTATGCATGTAGAGCATCTCAGCTCTACAACTTAAAATGTCTTGTCAGAACCTTATATTCCGGAGTTGCCTGAACTTCAGGTGCTTTGGTGGGTTCCTGCAGATCTGTATCCTCCACTCTTAAAGGACAACAGATGGGTCTGAACTGAGTTGAGTTCTGTCAACAGGAAATGCTGATCCAGTCGCAAACACTGGTGGAATCATTTCTTGGTGCATGGTTTCTCTCTTCCTTAGATGATCCACATGTCTCCATATGGCTTGGCCTTCCACCTCCGTGTGGTAAGACAGAGGCCCAGTCACTGCACTTAATTCACCCAGCGACCACTTTGGTCCTTCTCCAAAGTTCTTCATGTATACAGTTTCTCCCACGGTAAATTTCCTCTCGCGACTATGCCAGTCATGCCTAGTTTTCTGACTTTCCTGACTCATTTCCACATAAGAAGAGAGCTGCGGAGACACAGGATAAAAGAGTGCAAGGAGAGCGAAAACACAAGATAAAAGCGCGAAGAGAGCGGCGGAGACACAGGGTAAAAGAGCGCAAGGAAAGTTCCAGGGAACAGAGTCGGAGGGTGGAGTTCCAGAGAGGTGAGTATAAAAACCTTACCTTGGGGATTCGTGGACCTCAGGTCTTAAAAAAAAAATTCTATGTGGCATCATGGTAAATCTGTGACCTGATTGGCTGGTAGAGAATCTACACTGAATTTGAAACTAAAACATTGTTAAACTAATTAAACCAAATAAATTAATCACTTAATTAATAAGTTGAGGGTATCTAGACCAGAATCAGGGGATTACTGTTCTTAGAATTTAGCATTTATAGTAGAAATCTAGCCATAAGGAACGTATATTTAATAAGGAGTCAATAGACAGTTATTAGATTTAAATTAATTTATTAAATAGTTCTATAAATGACAGTTGCTGGGGTGAAGTGCTTCAGCTGTGGGATGTGGGAAATCTGTGACACTTCAAGTGTCCCAGACAACTACATCTGCAGGAAGTGTACCCAATTGCAGCTGCTCACAGAATGCATGGATCAGTTGGAGCTGCATTTGGATGCACTTAGGAGCATTCAGGTGGCGGAAAGCGTCATTGACAGGAGTTTTGGAGATGTGGTCACACCCAAGATACTGACAGATAGATGGGTGACCACTAGAAGGGGCAGGCAGTCAGTGCAGAAATTCCCTGTGGCTGTCCACCTCTCTAACAGGTGTACCATTTTGGATACTGTTGGAGGGGATGGCCTATCAGGGGAAAACAACAGCAGTAGCCAGAGCAGTGGCACCATGGCTGTCTCTGTTGTTCAGCAGTGGGGGGGTCAAAGCACAGAAGAGCAATTGTCATAGGGGACTCTATAGTCAGGGTCTCAGATAGGCACTTCTGGGGTCGTTAAAGAGACACCAGGATGGTAAGTTGCCTCCTTGGTGCCAGGATCCAAGATGTCTCTGATCGGGTACGGGACATTCTGAAGGGGGAGGGAGATCAGCCAGAAGTCGTGGTACACGTTGTTACTAACAACATAGGCAGGAAGATTGACAAGGTCCTGCAGCGGGAGTTCAGGGAGTTAGGCAGAAAGTTAAAAAACAAGACCTCTAGTGTTGTAATCTCAGGATTACTCCCTGTGCCACGTGCCAGTGAGGCTAGAAATAGGAAGATAGTGCAGCTGAAAAGTGGCTGAACAGATGGTGTAGGAGGGAGGGTTTCCGATATCTGGATCAGTGGGATCTCTTCCAGGGCAGGTGGGACCTGTACAAGGACGGGTTGCATCTAAACTGGAGGGGCACCAATATCCTGCCTGCGAGATTTGCTAGTATCACTCGGGAGGGTTTAAACTAGTATGGCAGGGGGATGGGAACCAGAGCAATAGGTTAGCAGGTGAAATGAATGACTGGAAACCAGTGAATATGGCCAGTAGGACTAAGATGAAGGTAAGGCAGGGAGAAATTACTGAACACAGTGGGACAGGGAGTCTGAAATGCATTTGTTTCAATGCAAGAAGTATAACAGGCAAGGCAGATGAGCTTAGAGCTTGGATTAGTACTTGGGACTATAATGTTATTGCTATTACAGAGACTTGGTTGAAGGATGGACAGGATTGGCAGATAAACGTTCCAGGATTTAGATGTTTCAGGCAGGATAGAGAGGGATGTAGAAGAGGTGGGGGAGTTGCACTGCTGGTTAAGGGGAATATCACAGCTGTACGACAGGAGGATGCCTCGGTGGGCTCATGCAGCGAGGCAATATGGTTAGAGTTCCGGAATAGGAAGGGTGCAGTCACAATGTTGTGGGTTTACTATAGGCCTCCAAATTGCTGGCGGGAAATTGAGGGACAGTTATGTAGGTAGATTTTGGAAAGATGTAAAAGCAATAGGGTTGTTGTGGTGGGTGATTTTAACTTTCCCTACATTGACTGGGAATCACTTAGTGCTAGGGGTTTGGATGGTGCAGAATTTGTAAGGTGCATCCTGAGACAATATGTAGATAGTCCAACTAGGGAAGGGGCAATACTGGACCTGGTATTAGAGAATGAACCCAGCCAGGTGGTCGAAGTTTCAGTAGGGGAGCATTTCGGGAGGGTGACCATAATTCAATAAGTTTCAGGGTACTGGTGAATAAGGATAACAGGAGTCCTCGGGTTAAGGTGCTTAATTGGGGGAAGGCTAATTATAACAATATTAGGCAGGAACTGAGGAATCTAGACTGGAGGCAGATGTTTGAGGGCAAATCAACAACTGACATGTGGGGGGCTTTCAAATGTCATTTGATAAGAATTCAGGACCTGTTCCTGCTAGGATGAAGGATAAGCATGGCAAGTTTCAGGAACCTTGGATAATGAAGGATATTGTGAGATTAGTCAAAAAGAAAAGGGAAGCATTCGTAAGGGCTAGAAGGCTGGGAACAGATGAAGTCCGTGGAGAATATAAAAAAAGTAGGAAGAAACTTAAGTAAGGAGTCAGGAGGGCTAAAAGGGGTCATGAAAAGTCACTGGCAACCAGGATTAAGGAAAATCTGAAGGCCTTTTATACATATGTAAAAAGCAAGAGGGTAGCCAGGGAAAGGGTAGGCCCACTCAGGGACAGAGGTGGGAATCTGTGTGTGGAGCCAGAAGAAATGGGAGATATATTAAATGAATACTACTCATCAGTATTCACCAAAGAGAAGGACTTAGCGGTCAATTTGTCTAGGGAAGAGTGTGTAGATAGCCTGGATCATGTTTAGATAAAAAAAAGGTGTTAGGTGTCTGGAAGAATATTAAGGTGAATAAGTCTCCAGGGCCAGATGGGATCTACCCCAGAGTACTGAGAGAGGCAAGGGAGGAGATTGCTGGGGCCTTGACAGAAATCTTTGTATCTGCACTGGCTACAGGTGAGGTCCCAGAGGACTAGAGAATGGCCAATGTTGTTCCATTGTTTAAGAAGGGTAGCAGGGATAATCCAGGAAATTACAGGCCGGTGAGCCTTACGTCAGTGGTAGGTAAATTATTGGAGAAGATTCTTTGTGACAGGATTTACTACCATTTGGAAGCAAATGGGCACATTAGTGAGAGGCAGCATGGTTTTGTGAAGGGGAAGTTGTGTCTCACTAACTTGATTGAATTTTTCGAGGAAGTGACAAAGATGATCGACGATGGAAGGGCAGTGGATGTTATATACATGGATTTCAGTAAGGCCTTTGACAAGGTCCCTGATGGCAGACTGGTACAGAAGGTAAAGTCGCACAGGATCAGAGGTGAGCTGGCAAGATGAATACAGAATTGGCTTGATCATAGAAGACAGAGGGTAGCAATGGAAGGGTGCTTTTCTGAATCGAGAGCTGTGACTAGTGGAGTTCCGCAGGGATCAGTGCTGGAACCTTTGCTGTTTGTAGTATACATAAATGATTTGGAGGAAAATGTAACTGGGCTAATTAGTAAGTTTGCGGACGACACTAAGGTTGGAGGAGTTGCAGATAGTGAAGAGGATTGTCAAAGGATACAATGGGATATATATCGGTTGGAGACTTGGGCGGAGAAATGGCAGATGGAGTTTAATCCGGACAAATGTGAGATAATGCATTTTGGAAGGTCTAATACAGGCAGGAATTATACAGTAAATGGCAGAACCCTTAAGTGCATTGATGGGCAGAGGGATCTGGGTGTACAGGTACACAGGTCACTGAAAGTGGCAACGCAGGTGGATAAGGTAGTCAGAAAGGCATATGGCATGCTTGCCTTCATTGGCAGGGATATTGAGTATAAAAGCTGGGAAGACACACTGCAGCTGTATAGAACCTTGCTTAGGCCATACTTGGAATATTGCGTGCAATTCTGGTCGCCACATTACCAGAAGGATATGGAGGCATTGGAGAGGATGCAGAGGAGGTTTACCAGGATGCTGCCTGGTCTGGAGGTTATTTGCTATGAGGAGAGGTTGGAGAAACTCGGATTGTTCTCACTAGAGTGACAGAGATTGAGGGGCGACTTGATAGAAGTTTACAAAATTATGAGTGGCATAGACAGAGTAGATAGTCAGAAGCTTTTTCCCAGGGTGGAAGAGTCAATTACTAGGGGACATAGATTTAAGGTGTGAGGAGAAAACTATAGAGGAGATGTGTGGGGCAAGTTTTTTACACAGAGGATAGTGAGTGTCTGGAATTCGCTGCCAGAGGAGGTGGTGGAAGCAGATACGATAGTGATGTTTAAGAGGCAGCTTGACAAATACATGAATAGGATGGGAATAGAGGGATACGGAGCCTGGAAGTCCAAAATGTTTTAATTGACGGGCAATATGATCAGTGCAGGCTTGGAGGGCCAAAGGGCCTATTCCTGTGCTGTACTTTTCTTTGTTCTTTGTACCCCCTAAATTTGACATTATTAAGCTTAATCTCATTCTGAGATGGCGTTTCATCAATAATTCCGCAGGTGTGACACCTGTTGTGTGAGGGGTGATCCTATAATGGAAAAGAAAACGTACTAGCTTGGTTGTTAAAGAGTCTCCAGTCAATTTCTTCATGCCAGCCTTGAATGTTTGAACCATTCTTTCGGCCAGTCCATTCAAGGAAGGGTGGTACGGTGAAGTTTTTACATGTGTGATACCATTGAGGCTGATAAACTGTTGAAACTCAGCACTTGTAAATGCCATGCCATTATCAGGAATGACTACTTCTGGTAGTCCATTAATGACAAAACTTTGATGCAATTTCACAATTGTAGTGGAAGACATTGGTGATTTACATCCTATATGTCTATCCGTTTTCTGTGGGCATCAACAATGAGCAGAAGCATTGACTATGTTGGACCTTCATGGGAACAATGTATAACTGCACCCATGGTCTTCCTGGTTATTCCCAAGGGTGTAATGGAGCTGCTGAAGGTAACTTTTGCAGTTGCTGACACTGCACACAATTCTTCACTAAACTCTCCATTTCACCATCCATTCCAGGCCACCATAGGTAGCTGTTAACTATGGTCTTCATTCGGGGTATTCATGGATGTGAGTTGAGTAGTTCAATTAGCAATGGTTCTCTACCCTTTGGAGGTACTATCACTCATGCTCCCCACAATGAGATAGCATCCTGGCTGGTTATTTCATGCCTTCTGTTGAAGTACAGTTTCATTTTGTCAGATACAGGCTCTTGTGACCAATCATGAAGCACCTCATACTTGTGATAGGACTGGGTCCCTACTTGTCCAGTCTCTGATCTGTTGAGCGCATACCGGTGATGAATCTAAGAAATGTAACAAGTAAGTTCTTGTGGAACTGGGACTTCCACATCCTTTTCTTGTAAAGGCTAACGACTAAATGCATCGGTGTTTGCAATTTGACTACCAAGCATATGTATGAAAGTATACTCGCATGCTGCCAGGATTAAAGCCTTATTTGTATTTCTGTGTCTTTTTTCTACATGTAGCCTTCGTTCTAGTGCTGACTTTAATATCGGCCTTCTTTACAGTTTCAATATTGGCCTGACTAATTTCGGATGCAAGCTCAACTTGAGTGAATACGATGGTTGAGTCTCCCAGAATTTCATCATCTGTCTGTTTCCTGGAAAATTCTGCAACTTTTACCTCCAAAGCCTCTTTGGCTTCGTGTAGCTGGTTCTTCAGCTCTTTCATCTCTTTTTTGTACTTGTTTGCTGCCTCCTGGAAAATTAAGCTTTGTTGTGTTTTCTCTGCCATCTCATTCTTCATTTTGCTCAGAGAGGTGATGAAATCTTTCTGTTTCTCTTTGTACCTTTCCAGTGGTACAAACTTTGACCTGAGGGTATCTTGTCATGTGTGAAAGTCTTTCAGCAGGTTTTCTTTTCCCTTTGGGAGGCTGCTCACTTCGTCTCAAACTCTGTCCTTAAGCATGGTCTCTTTGAGTTCCTCCTGCTGTACTTCCATGTTTTGGCTTAAGACAGCCTGCATTTCTTCAGGTTGTTGCGTCCTTACCCACTCCTTTTCCGAATCAGAAATGCTTTCTGTTTCCTTTTTGAATCTCAGTGGTCTCTCAAAGTTGATTTCTCTTAGCCAGTTTTGCCCTAGGAGGCTTGGTCCTCTGCCTTTCAATATCAACACTGGTAGCTTTACCGAATGGCTGCCATGATGAACAGTTCCTTTACTTACGCCTTTGACTTGGATGTTTTCACCTGTGTATGTTTTTATTTGGGCAGTTGTTTCTTCCAAATTGAATTGATGTTCCCCATTACTCAGATATTTGTAGGTAAGTTCCCCAATTACTGTAGCAGAAGCTCCTGTGTCCACTTCTATTCAAACAGGTCTACCATTAACTTTCACTGTTGCACAGATTGGCTCTGTTCTTCCAACTTTCAAGTTATACTTGTATAAATAAATATCTGAATCTGTTGCTTCAGGCTCTTCTACATTGTTGATTACATTTATTTCTCTTTTGTTTAAAAGCCTGCTTGATTCTTCCCTTACACTCTCAATTTGTGTGACCGTTTTTATGACAATAAAAACATTCTATTTTTTAAAGTGCCAATTGTTAACAGATTGTTTGCTTCCACCTCTATTGATATTACTCCTTGTTTACGCTGCTAAGTCATTTTTTTTTTCATTTTCCTGCTGGCAATGGCTGTTTCCAGCCTCTCAGTAGTGTATTGCATTTTTACGCTCTTTTTGGCTGGGGCTTCCCATTCGATGTGGAGGACAGCTCCATTTTGTGCACCCTGTGTGGCTTTTGAATCTCTAACTGCGCTTTTCATTGCCAGTGCAATCTCTAGCACCTTCTTAAAATCCAAATTTGTTTTGGATAACAATTGCTTCTGAATCGTGTCCTCATTCATACTGCACACTAAACGATCTCTAAGCATATCGTTTAAGGATGTATCAATCTTGCATAATGTTTAAGGATGTACTAATCTCGCAATGCTCTGTTAATTGCTTCAAGGTTGCCACATAGCTTGCAACTGTATCCCCTGGGGCTCTAATTCTTGAATTAAACTTGACCCATTGCATCATTACTGAGGGCTTTGGTTGGTAATGGCCCTTCACCAGGTCCAATAATTCATCAAAATTTCTTGAGTCTGGGGCACTTGATGCGATCAAACTTCAAATCAAACCAGAACTCTTATTTCTGCATGTACTTAAGAGGATTGCCTGCCCCTTCTCTTCCTCCAAAATGTCATTTGCTTAGAAAAATAACAAGAGACGCTCAATGAAGTGAGACCAATCATCCATTCCTGAATCGAAAGGATCAACTTGCAGCAGGCCTTAAGGGTTACTTCGACAATTTGAATGGAACCTCTACTTACAATTGCTGTGCGAGGTACAGTGCCAATTTCATTTCTCTTGCTTGTTTCTGTTTAACTTCCTTAATCCTCATCGCCAGTTTGTTAGACCCTAGTCACCAGTTTGTTAGATCCTGTTCGCACACTTGTTGTAAGGGGTAGCCGACTTGGTACTAATGGTAGAGTTGAGTAGCAGACATTTCGTAGATAGAAACTCTATTTATTTACAAGGGAACTCAGCAGCAACTAAACATGTGCTAACACTTCAAACTCTATCTCTACACTATTGCTACTACTAACTACTGGCTACAGACTACTAACTACAGAGGTAGCCCATGCCACTCTGCTATTAGATACTAAGATCATATGGGCCTGAATTTTTCAGCCGGCGGACGGGCTCAGCGGGGGCAGGAGCCAATCACCACCCGCAATCTGATCCATGCTGCCATTTTACACGGGAGGCCAATTAAGGCCCCCCCCAGCGTAATAAGTGAGCGGTAGCGCTCAGCGCTGCCTGTGCGGAAGGGGGAATGAGGAAGAGTCGGGGCCAGCACTCTTCCACTCCAATTTCCCTAAGGCACAGAGCTGCCTCAGGAAGATTGAAACGATATTGAAAAAATTAAATAAATGGTGAAAAAATTTATTTAAACCAGTCCCCTCATTTGACAGTGTCACATGAGATGTGACATGTTTTTATATTTAGGAAAAAATTGTGTTTATTTAATAACCCTGATCATGGATGAGGTTTCCTAAAAAATGTGAAGGCCACTTGGCATTTTCACCTGCCCGCCAACCGTAAGGTTGGATGGGTAGCATTAATAATTACTTCAATTACTTTCTTAATGGCATTAAAAAGCCATTTACATATCAGTGAGCATGCAGCTGACTCCGGTGCATGCCCACTGAGTGAAATATCGTTGGACTGTGCGATGATGTTGGGACGCACACCCGACGTCATTGTGCATCATTTTCTGCGTCAGTGTGTTGAGCCTGTCCCTGCACGGCGACTGAAAAATCCTGCCCATGATCTTCCATTATAACATTCTTCTTAAAGGTATATTACACATCAGATTACCACAGCCACCAACTAGTGAGAAGGATGTAGAGGAATAAATCTGCAGCGAAATTACAGAAAGGTGCAAACATTGTAGAGTAGTTATAACAGGGGAATTCAATTACCCGAATATAGACTAGGATAGTAGTAGTGTAAAGGGCAGAGAGGGGGAAGAGTTCCTAGAACGTGTTCAGGAGATTTTCTACAGCAGTATGCGTCCACTCCGGAGACACTGCTAGACCTGGCTCTTGGAAATGAGGTGAGCCAAGTGGATCAAGAGTCAGTGGGGGGACATTTAGGAGACGGTGATCATTGTATCATTAGGTTTAGGTTGACGGTAGAAAAGGGCAATGGGCAATCTAGTATAAGAATGATTAACTGGGGGAGAGCCGACTTCAATGAGGCAAGAAAGGAACGGGGCCGGATAGACAGGAACCAAAGGTTGGCAGGAAAAACTGTAACTGAACAATGGGCTTCCTTCAAAGAAGAAATGATTCGGGCACAGTCAATGTATATTTCCTCAAAAGTGAAAGGCAGGGCAAGCAAACCCAGAGCTCCCTAGATGTAAAAAGATATAGAGATTAAGATAAAGAAGAAAAAGTGGGCTTATGACAGGTGTCACATAGAAAATACAATTGAGAACGAAGCTGAATACAGAAGGTTCAGAGGAAAAGTGAAAAAGGAAATAAGAGAAGCAAAATGGGATTATGAGAAAAGATTGGCAGACACCATAAAGGGGCAGTCCAAAGTCTTCTATAGTCACAAATAGTAAAAGGGTGGTAAAAGGAGGAGTAGGGCTGATTAGGGACCAAGAAGAGGATTTACACATGGAGGCAGAGAGCACAGCTGAGGTGTTAAATTAATACTTTGCATCTGTCTTTACCAAGGAAGCAGATGCTACTCAGGCTATGGTGACAGGAGGAAACTCTGTCACTAGAAAGGTTCAAAATTGATAAGGAGGCAGCGTTGGATAAATTGCCGGTATTTAAAGTTGACAAGATATCGGGTCTGGATGAAATGCATCCAAGGATATTGAAGGAAGTCAGATTGGAAATTGTAGGGGCACTGGCCATAATCTTTCAGTCTTCCCTAGACTCAGGGGAGGTGCCAGAGGTCTAGAGAATTGCAAACGTTGTGCCCTTGTTCATAAAAGATTGTAAGGATAAGCGCAGCAATTACAGATCAGTCAGTTTAACTTCAGTGGTGGGGAAGCTTCTAGAAACAATTACTCAGATAGATTTAAAAGTCACATGGAAAAATGTGAGTTGATTAGGAACAGCCAGCATGGATTTCTTAAGGGAAAATCATGTTTAACTAACTTGCTGGAGTTTTTTAAAGAGGTAACAGAAAAGGTCGATGAGAGTAATGCGGTTGATGTGGTATACATGAACTTCCAAAAGGCATTCAATACAGTGCCACACAACAGATTTGTGAGAAAAGTTATACCTCATGGAATAAAAGGGACAGTAGCAATGTGGATACAAAATTGGCTGAGTAACAGGAAACAGTGAGTAATGGTCAATGGATATTTTTCGGGCTGGAGGAATGTTTGTACTGGAGTTCCCCAAGGATCTGTATTGGGACCCCTGCTTTTCCTGATGTATATTAATGATCTAGACCTCGATATGCAAGGGACAATTTCAAAGTTTGCGGGTGATACAAAACTTGGAAGCATTGTAAACTGTGAGGAGGACAATGTAGAACTTCAAGAGGACATAGACAAGTTGGTGGAGAGGGCAGATGGGTGGCAGATGAAGTTCAATGCAGAGAAGTGTGAGGTGATTCATTTTGGTAGGAAGAACATGGAGAATCAATATAAAATAAGGGGTACAACTCAGAAGGGTGTGCAGGAGCAGAGGGACCTGAATCTATATGTGCATAAGTGATTAAAGGCGGTAGGACGTTGGAGAGAGCAGTTAATAAAGCACACAGTATCCTAGGCTTTATTAATAGGGGCATAGAGTACATGGGGGGGTGGGGAGGAGGACATAATCAAGAAAGGGGCACCACCCACCTTCTTGCCTGAGGCCCGCGCATGTTAATCTGCTGATCTTCCCCACTGTCTCTGAACTCCTCTTGCTGGCCTGAAAATTGTGGCCACAGTTGGAGTGAGGTTGGGCAGGATGCTTTAGGCTTCCCCAAACTCTTCCTTAAAATCATGACCAAGTAAGGGGCAGGCTGGCAGGCAGCGTGAAGGACACTCACAGAATTTTATATCCCCCCCACCCACACCTGAAAACCCACCAGCTGTGGACTGTAAAATTCTCCCCCCATGTTTTGTAATTACAAATTCTGTAATGACAGTTAGATCTAAAGCAGTTATTTCTATTTTTGCCATTAGTTCATCTCTCTTATTCAGAATGCTTCATGCATTCAAATAAAGAGCCATGAATGCAGCTCCCACAACACTCAAGAAGCTGGACACCATCCAGGACAAAGCAGACTGCTTGATTGGCACCAAATTCACAAACATTTGCTCCCTCTGCTACCCACGCACAGTAGCAGCTGTGTGTACCATCTACAATGTGCATTGCAGAAACTCACCAAGGCTTCTTTTGATAGCACCTTCCAAACCCATGACCACTACCATCTAAAAGGACAAGGGCAGAAGATAGATGGGAACATCGCCGCCTGGAAATTACCCTCCAAGCCACTCACTATCCTGACTTGGAAACATATCGCTGTTCCTTCACTATCGCTGGGACAAAATCCTGGAACTCCCTTCCTAATGTCACTTGGGGTGTATCTACACCACAGGGACTGCAGCGCTTCAAGAAGGCAGCTCACCACCACCTTCTCAAGGGCAATTAGGGGTGGGCAATAAATGCTGACCCAGCCAGCAAAGCCCACACCCGTGAATGAATTTAAAAAATTTGCAAGGAACTCATTCACATATACACTATTAGTGTTAAGCTCTCTGTCTCTTCCTGTATCACTCTATTTATCTTTACCCAAATCTTACGCTGCTCTGTTGCCTTGACTTTTCTTTTTACATTTCTAAATTTCACTTCAGCTGAACCCTCCACTCCCCCCAACCCTTTTAGTTTAAAAACCTATCCACAACCCTAATTATACAATTTGAGTCCATTCCAATGGAATAGCTCTTTTTTAAAGTACCTGTCCCAGTACCCCAAAAATCAAAACCCCTTTTTCCCACAGCACCCTTTGAGCTACATGTTTAATTCTCTAGTATGCTTGACCCTGTGTCAATTGGCCCATGGCTCAGTTAACAATATACCTTTGAAGTTCTGCATTTTAATTTTGACCCTAACTCACCAAACTCTCCCAGCAGAACATCATTCCAAGTTCTAATAGTTGGAATTTGAAATGAACTTCCTGAGAGGGTGGTGGAGGCAGATTCAATCGAAATAATTAAAAGAGAATTATACTGCTACTTGAACTAAGAGAATGTGCAAGGTTACAGGGATAAGGCGAGGGAGTGGGACTAGGCTGAATTCTCTTTCAGAGAGCCAGTGCAGACCCGATGGGCTGAATCGCCTCCTTCTGCACTGTAAAGATTCTGTTCTGATTTCATAATCCAGATTGGCCAACTGGAGTCTACTCATCTGCGGGGACAAATGGTCCCGCAACTTTCTTTTCAATTCTTAATGGTTGGGACATTTAGCCATCCAGGGGATCCAGATGAGAGATATATAAGCCTTGTCAAAGACAATGTGGAGAGGTGGGAGTCATGTGACATAGATCTCTAGTTTGTGCAACCAGTAATATTGCTTTGCTGTACTGCAAAATCTCAGTCTGCCATTTTACCATCTAACAAGCAGCATCACAGAAAAGGGGCCTGCCCAGACTGAATACCTGGCTCCATCTACACTATTTCTACTGGATCTTCTGTACCATCGTCTACAAGACTGAATCACCTCTGCGTGCTGACCTCATTGTGTGAAGTCAACACCACTGGAAAAATGAATTATACTACTTTGAGTTTCAGCCTGCCAACTTCCATGAAGGAATACCTCATTGGACTTTGATTCTGGACTCTGGACCCACATGAAATAATACTTCATTTCTCTGTGCTCTCTGCAGTGTAAATCTGTAATTTCTCGATCCCTTTTTTACTGTATGAGTGTAAAGGAGGTAATGTTGCTACCCTCCTCCCACATTTGAGCGCTTGCAAATAAACTAACCCTTTGAGTTCATCTTAGCTTAAGTTTGCTATGGGGTCATTAATAGAAAATTGGATCATGCCAAAACTGAGGGGTTGGGAAATACACCACCACTTATAGATGTGGAAGCAAATCAAAGACACCTTTCTGTTTATGGACGGGTGGTGAGAGGAGAAATTAGTGTGATTTAAATTGACCCATCCGCCCCTCCACCCCTGTCCGTAACACTTGGTATATGAAAAAAAAAAGGTGAACTCAGTTGGGGGTGACATAAGCTTTGCTAAAACTGCCATCAGCATCTCTGATTTAAGGAAGAGAACTTTGTCAGGTCACTTGTTAGAAACCAGTTTGGTTTTAGTTAGTGTAATTTTGCTATATGCGCCATTTTAGCTTTTTCTCCTTAATGCCATAACAATTCCAACAATGGCAAAAAAGCCTGGGGCAGATGAGACAAACATTGTTTTATGAAGAAAGTTTGATGTCCTGATCAGCACTACCGGAAAGTTGGTAGCTGTGGAAGCAGATTCAACCTTTAAAAGAGATTTGGATATGTACTTGAAAAAGAGAAATCTACAGGGCTATGGGAAAGAGAAAGGGAGTGGGACTAATTAGATAGCTCTTTCAAAGAATCTGCCCAGACACAATGGGTTGAATGGCCTCCCTCTGTGCCCTATGATTCTAATATAATGTTAGAAAAATCGTTTTGGGAAATGTGTTTCTTTCCCAGAAATTCCAAAAACATGTAGCTGATAAATAAGTGGAGTTTTGGTCCAGTTTTCAAATTATTCCTGTCAAAGCTTTGAATTCTAGAGCTGCCAATCATTCTGATGTGCACCCATCACTGGGAAAGGAATCATTGGTTCTCTGTTGAGCCATTAAGTGAACTGGCTTATGGTAGCTTTACACTTCAGCAAGTTACCTGACGGGAAGGGTTAAAGAGCATAACCTGGGAATAAGAATTCCCCTAGTTGTTGTTTGTAGCCACATTGAAATGTGCTTGTGAAGATTTGCTTTGTTTGTCATTCCTAATGAAATTGTAAAGCTCCTATTTTGCAAGTGAGATGAAAATATGTTGAGCTGGCCCATTGTCTCTTCCTTATTTGAGCAGGCTACTGGAACATGAAATGTTTGCAATTTGTTACATGACTTGTTGCACATTTAGGGATAGAACACAAAATCTTTTGTGGTGACAGCTCTTTAAAAAAAAAAGTTATGCTCATGACAGAAAGTGGATTAATTATTTACATTGACATAGCAGAGACATATGGCAAATGCTTCTCCTGTGGGCACTGTATTGCTGGTGGTCCTGCTACCAGAGGTGCACCAAAACAGAGTGGTCCTACCTACTCAGGGTTGAAAGTCATTCTCAAGTGAAAACACAAATGCTGAGTCAATGCCGTTATTAGTTATCTTGTACTGCAAATGAGGGGAAATGTTTCTGGTATCAGAAAGGAAGCAAAGTATGGTCCTCACCTTCACACACATTTATTGTATTTCAGCCCGCAACCATGGTACAATTGTGCATTGGGAACTATTATGCTCAGTAGGAAGGCAGAATTTTAAACAGTGTACAGTTTGTACACCCATTTTTATTGTGCCTAAGGTGGATGACGAACCTTTCCTGAAAGTATAGCTGGAAACCGAGAAACTGGGGAAAAGTACCGCAGTGCCAGCCTGAGGCTCACTTCTGCTGTTAAAGGGAATTTCTCAGTGGGATCAGTAGTCATAGATCCAGGGATTGGTCCCATTCTCCAAAGAAACATCTACCCAGTGTTTAATCATCAAATAGTTCAGACCTAGAGAATGTCACACATTGAATGAATCATGACTGCTTCCTGGATAGCAGCCACTGACATGCATGAAGATGTTTTTGTGGTCAAATATCAACTGAGCATGAATTGAGTTCAAACCCTTTTTCCTCATGAAGGCCATAGGGTTAATATGAAGACCTCTGTTGTCCATTAGGGATTTTCAACTTGGAGAACCTTGCCATCTAATGAAAACATTGCACCCTGTCCAACTTGTTTCCTTTCCACAGGAAAAGCTATGAAGCTACTAAGCCTTAATTGTAATCATTGTGTTTGTCATTTTTTTTCCTTTATTCTTTCATGGGATTAGGCATCACTGGCGAGGCCAGCATTTGTTGCCCATCTCTAATTGCCCTTGACCATAGTGGCTTCTTAGGCCATTTCAGAGGGCAGTTAAGAGTTAACCACATTGCTGTGGGTCTGGAGTCACATATAGGCCAGGCAAGGTAAGATGGCAGATTTCCTTTCCAAAAGACATTAGTGAACAATCAATGATAGTTTCATGGTCACCATTGCTGAATCCAGCTTTCAATTCCAGATTTATTAACTGAATTCAAATTCTACCAGCTGCCATGATGAGATTTTAACCCATGTCCCCAGGGCATTAGCCTGGGGCTCTGGATTACGAGTCTACTAGTACATTACCACTGCATCACCATCTCCCCATTTGCTTGTTAAGTGTGCAGTTCACTCTACTTGATATAGTAGATGTCCACTGACTTGCTTGGAAAAATCATATCACATAAAATATTCATGCTGTAACATCAATTGCTTCTAAGAAGCCTACTTTAGTGGGTCACTTCCTAGATGAGCAACATGCTGTGGCAGAGTCTGTATCGCAAGACGCGGCAGGGGATCTCTTAATAGGAATTTAAATATTAACATGGGATTGCGCATGTCGGTGGCAGGACTTCTTTTTATGCCCCTAACTTTCCCTACAGCAAATCAGCTACATCAGAAGATCTAAGTCAAATTTACATCTTCATGCATAGGTGGTTATCTCCGATGGAACACATTTCCTGCCTATAGAACCCTTCTGATTTTCATTCAATTATTTACATTTGAATAAAAATCTGTCAGTCGGGACCTACAGGGGGTGGGTGACCCGTTACCCCAGGTTAGTGCCCATGTGGTGAAGGTAAAACTTTATCCTCAGGTGCCTGATTTTCTGACCCAGACCTGCTGCAGGCAAGACCTTACTCTGCTGCCGCAGTTTTGGAATAGTGGCTCTTAAACATATGTTGGAGAATGAATTCCAAATTCACCAGAAATAATTAAGAGATAAACAGTTTTAAACATTTATTATATTGCTGCAGGTAGCAACCAAAGAAACTCTGTTCCCTGGTATCTTTGCTTCATTATATCTTAGTCTTTACCCATTACTTGCAGACGCCTCCCTCCCAGACATCCTATTGACTTATCACGATGTAACGTTTGTAAGAGTCCTAAAAACTCTATCCCTGTCAGAGATTTCATAGGCTGACCTCAACTAAATTAAAATTAATGAGATAACCAGTTTATTAACAGGATTGCTAGACGTAATGGCAATTTGAAGTGCTATTCATTTGCATGTTGTCCAGCCTTTTGCTTGGATACACAAAGTCCACAGTTAAGAGTTGGCTACAGTGTGTTAAACACACCATTAGCATTATGCGACTCTTACAGCCCTTTGCATTATTCCATCTACTACACTTTTTGTAAGGCAGCATCAAACTGGATCTGCATATAAAAGGAGCTCCATTTCAGAGAGGTGGCAGCATGATGTACTGTAATTATTGCTTTAGGCAGCAATATAATGCAGCAGGTGGAATTTAACTGTAGTATTCAATGTATTAATTTAAGATAAAGGTTTTATTGAATTCAATAAAGTTTAAATGGGTTATTCACACTATAGGTAACATTACATGGCATTTGTAAGTTAGAATACATTTCATTGGCATTAAGTACTAAGAGTTGACAGGGTCAAGGTCTTTTACATCTACATCACATTGTCCCTGCAGGAGATAGGGATACCTCGTGCCTTTTTTGTTTGCTCAAACAATTGAATATTTAGCAGCAGCCTTAACCTTACCATCTCCTCCGGAATTTTCCAAACCATTAGTGAATTTCTTCTGATACGGTGCTACAAATATTTAACACCTTAATAAAAATTGAAATACTGCAAGTATTGCAAGTTAGCCATGATGTTTTAAAAAGGAGCCAGAACAAGAATGACAAACACAGCTCAGATTCTTTGTGTATTTCTAATGATATAGATTGTGGGGACAGAAAGAAATTTTTGGAATCTTTTTTAATTGACACTTTTGCTACATTATTAATGCCAAGTTTACATTCCAGTGCTCCCCTTGATGACACTGACAGTGTAAAAAAAACAATGAGCCAGATTTTGTGGCCCACATTTCTGTCTCTGGCTGTTTTCAGTGAAGTGGGGAAAGTGGCAGGTGGGAAACCTGCACTCTGCTGTTTTGAAGTTGCTAGCACCATTATGGAAGTGGGCATTCCAAAATGTTTGCAATTTTCAGCAAGGCAACAATGTTTTGGAAGCCCTTTTAAATCACACCTACCAAGTGGAGATGTGAGCCATGGATTAAAGGTGGAAAAAGTCTAAAAGGTGGTAAAATGTTGCTGCCTCCTTATCTTTGAATCTTGCCATAACCTGAATTATATCTATGTTTACTAAACTGAGTTGTGACAGTGCTGTGATTGTAAAAGGTAATTGACCATTAAATGATGTGGTTGCCATATTGTTATTCTGACAAGTGGAAAGCTATCAAGTAAAGGAACAGCATTGTAAAAGTGGAAAATATCTTCAGCGGCATTAGAATAGATTATTCACTGGATAAAGTGCCATTCTACATTGTATAAAATTGAAAGCATAGCCCACATGTGAGATCAATAGCTAATTGCTAAAGCTTTTCCCGTAGCTTTCATTATGTTTTTCATATATTATTTCAGCTATCTGTCTGGCTGTTTCAAAGCTTTGACAGTTGTATGAGCTTTTAGCTGCCTTCAAAGTCATTACTGGATTCTGAACTGCAGAGTTTCTTGATACAGCTGAAGTGGGGAATATCAGTTTGATAGCTTGGCTGCTTTCCAAACCACTAATGGATCTAATGGATTCTGTACTGTAGGGTTTGTTTACACAGCTGTCTAGGGGAGTGTGAGCTTGTTTATTTTGACAAATTAATGAACTTTTAAGAGGATAACAGTTCTTAAGTGCCTACTCAAGTGGTGTTTATTTATTTTGACAGATTTATGAGCTTGTCAAAGATTTCCAAATGTTGTTATAGGCTTGTGAGTAATGTATGTTAAGTGGTTACTGGGTGACAGGCTGAAGGGGGTAACGGGGTGAGATGAGATGAGGGAGTGAGGGGCTGAAGGGGGTAAGGGAAAGGGGCAGTTTTACACTAATCTACAGAACTGGGCTAATGTCTCAGTGAACAAAGGTAGACATTTTAACCTGGCTGTCTCTGCATCAACCTCTGCCTGGGCCCTGACCTCAGGCTGTCACTACCCCTGCCTGATGACAACCCCACTGTCCAGCACTGCCTGGAGAAAAGCAGGATCACTGCATTTTGAAAATTCCAGACTCTCTATTCCCACCTCTATGCTGAAAGTCTGGCCACATGATTACTCTTTAGAAGAGTTACATAGAGTTTGGGAGAAAGTATTGACTGGGGTGCCCCAGAGTTCAGTGTTAGGATCACAACTATTTCCAATTTATCAATGGACTTGTCACATGGGCAGAGCAGTGGCAAATGGAATTCAACCTGGAAAAGTGTGAGGTAACGCACTTGGGGAGGGCTAACAAGGCAAGGAATTACACCATGAATGGTAGGACCCTGGAAAGTACTGAAGATCAGAGGGACCTTCATGTGCATATCCATTGATACCTGAAGGTAGCAGTGCAGGTAGATAAGGTGGTTAAGAAGGCATATGGGATTCTTGTCTTTATTAGCTGAGGCATAGAATATAAGAGCAGGGAGGTTATGCTAGAACTGTATAAAACGCTGGCTAGGCCACAACTGGAGTACTGTGTGCAGTTCTGGTTGCCACATTATATGAAGGATGTGATTGCAACGGAGAGGGTGCAGAGGAGATCTACCAGGATGCTGCCTGGGCTGGAGGGTCTGAGCAAGAAGAAAGATTGATAGGCTGGGGTTGTTTTCCTCGGGGCAACAGAGTTTGAGAGGGGACCTGATAGAGGTGTATAAGATTATGAAGGGCGTAGATTGGGTAGATAGGAAGACTTAAGCTAAGAGGCAGAAGGCTAAGAGGGGAGTTGAGGAGAATTTTTTTCACCTAGAGGGTGGTGGGAGTCTGGAGCTAACTGCCTGAAAGGGTGGTCAAGTCAGAAACTCTCGTAACATTAGGAAGTATTTAGATATTCACTTGTGTTGCCATAGCCTCCAGGGCTGTGGGCCAAGAAAATGGGATTAGTGTAGTCAGATCTTGGTTGACCGATGCAGACATGATGGGCTGAATGGCCTCCTTTGGCCTCCTTCTGTGCTGTAGACATCTATGAGTCTATGAAGGTGATAAAGACTGAATTATCTCAGAAGACTCAATCAATGTTCAACATGTGAAGCCTAGGGAAACAACTCAATGGTTACACCATTTTTCTAGGTTTTCCAAGAATCTTCTGTCAAAGGTCCGATGGACAATTGGGAGAACCACCACAGAAGTTCAACCCTTCAATTTTACCTCTAATTAAGGAGAGACAGATTAGATATCTTTCCCGTTCTTTATAACTTTTTTGCTTGGTCTTAGTTCCTGTGTTATCTTTGATCATCTTTTTACAACTGCCTACATTTTAGAATAAACTGCATCTTCACATGATCGACATCAAAGTCAACCTGCCTATATAAAATATCTACCATCCACCAACACAGTATCTAACTGTCTTCTAAATTATTCCAGTTCCTCGCATGCATTACAACATATCCATTCCTAAATTGTACTTTTTAATCATTGCTAATGAGAAGAATTTTCTGGCAATCAGTGCTAAACTTGTTTTTCGCTAGTTTGAACTTGTGTACATTTGCCCTAATTTCATGACAATGTTCCAGGTTTATTTTTTCTATATCATTTAATACCTTATAAAAATCTATAACATACTTCACTTTTCAGTCATCTCTTGAACATACACTTACTTGTAAGTTGTGCTATCATTAACTGATAGCTGCCCTGCTTGGGAGGTAACTGAATAGGGTCTTTTTTATGGTCAAGGTGAGTCTAAGATAATAGGCTCAGAAGGTTGGAACTGAGTCGCTCTCCTGTGGCAGACAGAACAGGTAATCCTATACCTAAGCAATGCAGGTCCAAGCACTTGGCTCACTGTGATGATTGACTGGACATCCTGACTAACAAATGGAACTTGGAGAGGTTGAACTAGTGCTGCAAAATAAGACTTAACAAATAACCCTCAAATCCAGGGACCTAGCAAGTACAGTGTTCTGTGACTGGATAAGCTGCAAGCTTATCCGTGCTCCTTGTTGATAGACTATGTCTGCAATATTCAGTTCCATGGTGCCCAATTTTCCTCCAAAGTGCCTCCAAAATGCATCCACTGTGTGCACGCATACTTCTGGCGGTAGCCAATTCAGGCACCATTTTCCGGGGGAATTAGTGGGCATACAGGAAGCATCCATTGAAAGTATGTAAAGTAGGCAGATTGTAACATCAAGCAACATGTAACACTGCTCAATGCTTCAGCTACCACTGTCTCTTAAACGTGCACAGTTGAACATGTGGTTCAGCAGCAAGAAGGGTTCCCTCCACCCAACCACCTCGCCTCACCAAAAGCACTATTTAAAGAGATTATCAGCTGCTTTCGGTTAGTTTTTGATTGATTTCAACTGGTGTTTGATGGTTCCCAGAGCTGTTTAAAATAGCTACAATTTCCAGGCAGTGGTATGAAGCATGCTGAAGGATGTTGCCTTGACTTCAAGGGTTCTGCACAAACCACTTTCTTCCAGGAATTGGTGCAGTAGAATTAATCCTGGGCTACAACTTGACAGTGAGAATAAGCAGAGGCAATGAAAAGCAGGACAAACTGCTGGAAGAGGGAGAATAAGGTGGATAAGGACTTTCAGCAGGAGGCCATATCTTCCCAGAGTGTTCAGGGAGCAATTCTCCTACCTGTATCTCATAAAAGAACAGCAGGCAGAATTTTTCGGATGGCTGGGTTTCCCGCCCTGCCATCCGATGAGTCGACGGGAATGTATCTCCTTCATCAATACTGACTTCCCCTGCTACCATTTAACACTCAGCAGGAAATTTAGTAGCAAAGGGAGAGACTTCTGCCCCATCCCAGAAGCACTAAGTTCGAGCAGTAGCTACTGCTGGGACTACAGCCAGTCTCCAAAGAAGAGGAGCTAATAGAGGGTAGACTTCAGGTAAGTCTGGGGTATTGTCAGGGCCTGGTTGTCAGTGAGGAGGATGAGGAAGTTTGGGGGCGGTGTTTAAGAGACCAGGGGGAGGGGTTAAAGGGAGGGTATGGCCTTATGGAGTGATGCTTCAGGGGGGCACAGGGGATCCCCAAAAGAGGTCTGGCCTGGCATCTTGCCTGATACCAACTCGCCCAGTAAAAGCTGCCAGACTAACTACCTGGTCTGGGCCTCCTCCTGCTGTGGGTAAGATAGTGGCAGGGGCAGGATGAGGCACTTAAGTGGCCATTAATTGTCCACCTAAGGCCTCAATGGACCCAAGGCCCGGCGGGTCCCTGACACATCACCGCCTTCTGTAACATGGCAGACAGGTTGCAGTGGGCAAGTAGGTGGTGGGCAAGTCATGCGCTGCATTTTACGAACCCCCTCTCAAACCCACAGACAGAGGACCATAAAATTCCACCCAGTGTGTCAGCTGTCTCTGTTTCACTAAGAATGTTCTCATGGAAAGCTGGCACCTACTGTAGCCAAAACTGTAGTATCAGAGCAGGATATGGTGTAGGCTTCGCTGGCTGGGCCAGCATTTATTGCCCACCCCTAGGTGGCATTGCCAGTGACTGTGAAGGTGACCATGGAGATGAGCTTTTACGCATCTGGCTCCTTCCAGGTTGGAGCAGGCGATATTTGTAACATCTCCCAGTTTGTCATTCACTGTTGCATATGTGAGGTCATTGAGGCCCTGAATTTCGAGAGCTTAATGCATTTCACTGCCTTTTGCCAGGGAGAAGCTGAGAGTGAGCATGAGGTTTTGTGAGGATTGTGGGTTTCACCATGGTGCAGGATGGCCATTGACTGCATATCACTTTGCAGGCACTGCATGTCAACTCTGAGATGCACTGCACCTGAAAGGAATTCTGCTTCCTCCACATACAGCTGGCATGCAACCAAGCAGACCATATCATGCAGATCAATGCCCAGTACATGGCAAAAGACATGAAGCCTTAATTCTGTGCCCATCTGCTGTGCCATCTGCATTTCAACCATCATGGCAATCCAAAGGGTGATGACTGGGCAGCAAGGATTATTTGCTGATGACATGGTTCATGACTCTGGTGTGCAACACATGCACTTATGGGTAGCATGCATATAACAAAAGCCATGTTGCCACATGAGATGTGATAGAGCGGACCATAGGAGTGATTAAACAACATCTCTGCTACTTGGACTGCTCTGGAGAAATCCTGCAGTATTCGGCAGTTAGTGTGCCACAGCCTGCTGCATGCTGCACAATGTAGCCAGCATGAGGGGCAGACCATGCCACCAGCTGGATGACTGAAGGAGGAAGAGAAAGAGAATAAGGAAGAGAGGAGGCAACCAACATTGTCGCTTTCTGGCCAAGCTGTCTGTGACTGAATCATCCAACTGCAATATCAGTAAATGCAACCCCAACTCCCTATTCGCCAATAACCCTATATCTTACCATCCCTATGTTATTGACCATCATACCATCTTCTTGGCCACAATGCTAAAATAAAAACCACCACAAAAGCAAATTTAGAAATCAAACATTGCCACATTACATTCAAAAGTCAAATAATTATACTTATGCATTCTCCTTCCTACCTGTCTTCCATACACCCCCCACTTGGCACCCTGGCAATCTTAGCAATCTGCTGGAGTGGTTTACTGAACTGCTGTGACAACCTGCAAGCTCTTCTGATCACTGGTATCTGCAGCAATATTGGCAGCAGTCTGAGCTTGTGTGGCAGCAAGCTGAGCTTGCATGATCACAGTCTGATCTTCCACTGCACCACCCAATTGTTGACTGTCTTCTGTTTGTGCTACAATTGAAGCTGAGGCATTGGTCATCGGATGCTGCATCATGGTTGCTTCAGCTAGTGTGCTAATGGAGTTGCTCACTGCTTCCACACTGGAAAGGCTGGGTTCCAGGCTCTGTGCAAAGCCCTGTGCCGTGTTGGTGCTGGATTCCTCCATGCTCCTCAACAGTGACCGCAAGCTTTCCGGCAGGCCTGCCAATGCACCAAGCATTTCAGTCTGTATACCCAACAGCCTTATTCTGTTCGCCACCCCACTGAAGTCCTCCACTTGTGTCCCTGCAGCAGGACCCATGTGTGACTTTGCCCTCCAGTGAGCTGGCACCTGCACTCCCCATCACTGGCTGCAGGCCTCACGTTGCTGGTGTCACAACATGGGGTTTTCACCCCTAAACTATTTTTTATCCTCACTATCTGAACTGGTGGCTGCAGCTGTGAGAATGTATGACAGTGTTCTTTTGTCATCACTATCTTTCTGCTCTTCCAGCATTGCCTGGTCAGGTTTCAGTTCCTGGGTATCTGAAAGGAGAAAGGCATAAGGAGAGGATTGTGGCAAGGGGTGCAGTGTGGGGGGAGCTGCAAGTTAATATCATCTCCTATTGTAAATCAGAAGAGATTGTGGGATGTGACAAGGAGGATTAGGCATGAGGAAATCGTCATTGTCGATGGTTTCAGCCCTACTACTGGCCGTAACGTCAGCAATAATCGCAACAATGATCAAGACCACCGTCTCCTCCATTGGTGTTAGAACATGCAAAAGTCCATGGGATCCAAGGGAAAGTGACAAGTTGGATCCAAAATTGGTTGAGTGGCAGAAAAGGATAAAGGTCGACAGGTGTTTGTGAGACTGATAAGTTGTTTCCAATGGGGTTCCACAGGAGACAGTATAGGGTCCCTGCTTATCATGGTGTGTATCAATGATTTAGACTTAGAGGCATGATTAAAGAAGCTTGCAGATGTTATAGAAATGATGTGCTTGATAGGTAGAAAGTTGTAGATTATAGGAAAATAACAATGGTAAGACTGGTCAGGTTGAGCAGTAAAGTGACAAGTGGAATTAAGTCTGAGAAGTGTGTATTAATGAATTTGGGAAGGGTGAACATGCAAGAAAATTCACAATAAATAGTAGAATTCTGAGAAATGTAGAAGAACCAAAGTTCCTTGGAGTGCATGTCCAGAGGTCCCTGAATGCAGCAAGACAGGTAGATAGGGTGGTCAAGAAAGCATATGGGATTCTTTCCTTTATGCTGAGACATATGGGCAGGGAGGTTATGCCAGAATGCTGTTATGGACAGGAGAGGGTTTAATCTAGAACAGCCCTGATTTCTCCATCACTACCCATCCGTAGACAGAAAGGTATTTTTGATTTTTGATTTCCCCCTTTGTAAGTAGTGGTATATTTTCCCCAACCCTTCAGTTTGGAGTGATCCAATCCTCTATTAATAACCCCATGGCAAACTCGAGATAAGGTAAAATCAGAGTGTTAGTTTACTTCACACACACTCAAAACATGGGAAGGGGGAGGGGTTCATAAGATCCACTGCTTTTGCATTCATACAATAAAAGAGGGGTAAGGGAAAGAAAGGAGTTCAGGGCAAAGACCACAGACAAAAAAATAGGAAGCATAGTTTCAAGTGAGTCCAGAGTCCAGAATCAAAAAGTCCAACAGCATATGCCTTCAGAGGTTAGGAGGCTGAAACTGTTGCAGGGTAACCCGCTTTCAGAAGCGATGACTTCCACAATGGAAGAAGGCACGTAGAGATTAATTAGTCTTGTAGGCACTTATGCAGCAGTTCAAATGTTCCAGCAGAACACAGTGTAAATGAGGGACAGGCAATTTAAACCTGGGCAGAGCGCTTTCTGTTGCTGCCTGTGAGGTGGTAAATGGTAGGCAGAGGCAGGCTGCTAGACTGGAGTCCTGCTTCCCTTCTGAGGCTAAGCATGACTGAAGATAGAACCCAAAAGCTATATAATTAAAGGAACCCATATAGCTCAAGTCTAGGTCATGTTACAAGGTGGCTTCGGGTCGAGCTATTCAGCTAACAAGGCCTCCTTGTTAAAACCCATTATGTTTTGAGGCAGAAACCCTTATCACATTCAAAACATATTCTTATTCGCACGTGAATTACTATAACCCAAAAGACTATGGACCAAGCGCTGGAATGTGGGATTAGGCTGGATAGCTATTTTTCAGCGGGCAGAGATGAAGAGCCTAATGACCTCTTGCTGTGCCATGAATTTCCATGATACTATGAAATATGCCCATTACCTGTCAGCTGCCCCTTGGTGACATCCCTTGAAAACACAATGCCAGTTTCCACAACAATGCTGACAATACCCAGCTTTACCTCACCACACTTCTTTTAGTCTCTCTGTTGTCTCTAAATTATCAGACTACTTGTCTGACATACAGCGCTGGATGAGCAAAAATTTCCTTCAATTAAATGTTGGGAAAACAGAAGCCATTGTCTTTGGTGCCTGTTACAAACTCCCCTCCCTCACCACTGATTCCATCCCTCACCCTGGCAACTATTTGAGGCTAAACCAGATTATTCACAGCCTTGGTGTTATATTTGACCAGGAGTTGAGCTATCAACCACACATCTGTGTCACCACAAAGACTGCTTACTTCCACCTCAGCAGCATTGCCTAACCTGGCCCCTGCCTTACCTCATCTGCTGCAGAAAACCTCCTACATACTTTGTTACCTCCAGGCTTAACTATTTAATTTTGTCTTCTGTAAACTTGAGATCATCCAAAACTTTTCTACACTTGTCTGAACTTGCACCAAATTGCATTTGCTCATCACTCCTCTGTTTGGTGAGCTACACTGGCTTCCAGGTATAAGCAATGCCAAGATTTTAAAATTCTCATCTTTGTTTTTAAATCCCTCTATGATCTTGCCCATGCATATCCCTTTAAAATCCTCCAGCCCCACAATCCACTGAGATATCAGCATCCCTCTAATTCTGGCCTCTTGAGCATCCCAGATTTTAATTGTTCCTCCATTAGCAGCCTGGTATTTAGCTCTGGAATTCCCTCCCTAAACCTCTCCACCTCTTTATCTCACATTTCTGCTTGAAGACAAGCATTAAAACCTATCTTTTTGATAAAGCTTTTGATCATCTGCCCCACTATCTCCTAATGTGGCCTGGTACCATGCAGAATTTTGTTTTCCTCATGCCTCTGTGAATCGCCTTGGGGAGTTTTATTATGTTGAAGGCTTTATGTAGATACAAGTTGTTGTTGTTTATGTCTTTCTCATCATCACATTCATGAAAGGTCAGTGATAAATTCTGTTTTCTATTTTTATTTTGAATATTTCTATCCCCTTCCCTTTATTTTCCCCAATACCACTAATGATTAATATCCATTGAAAATATGGTTTCTTGATGCACATTCGCAGCAGTGATTATTCTGTTTACAGTGCTTCTTTGAATTGTTTTAACGCGATGATAAGCCAAATATGTTATTGTCGTAGGCTAGACTATTAGTGCAGCACTTAGATTCAGATATGTTGTAGAAGTGCAATTGGCCACTGCAGTAGGTATAGAAAATTATGAAGAATGTCTTTTGCTGGAAAAGGCAGTAACCTTATGTTTTAATTAACTTGTCCAGAATAGAACCTGGGTGTTTGTTGATCATAGTTGGCTCCACCTTTCTGAAGAACCTGAATATTGCTGCCATTGCAGCTCAAATAATGCATGACACAGAACCACATAGGAGATATTACAGCAGAGAGCCAAATAATATGTTGCTCCCAAATGTGTATAGGGAAAATGTTCATTCCATTCAGTGGTGAATCAATTTATTGGCGAATCAAACTGCTAAATTTCAAAAAATGACTCAATCAGTAAATATCAAGTGCTCAATAGTAATAATAATTGCTTTGATTTTTCACTGTAATGAATTAACACTCAGTTGAGCAGCGACAATAATTTTGGCCCAGAATGACATAGACCATACTATTGGTAAGGACTTATCAGCAATAACCCAAGCATCATAGTGGTTAAGATGTAGGCAATCTTAGCCCAATTAACACTGTAAATTTCTCCTCACTAACATCCAATTCCTACATTAGGAGAGATATCTCTATTATGGTTAATAAGATAGTATTCATATAATCAAAGCTATCAGCTAGCTGCTCAGGCTCTTCTCACACCATCCCTGGGTATATCTCATGACAGAATGGATCAACCACATTTAGGGGGTACATCTGAGAATGGTTGACTCTGGATCCCATGAAGTCTCATGAACAAGGTTGAAAAAAACCTTCTGCTGATCCCTACCTACTTTTCACCCTCAGCCTGTCCCTCATAATTGATGAATCGATATTTCTCCATACTGAACATAGTTGATGGGATGGGGGCAGCAAAAGCAGAAAATATACTCAGGCTAGGACAACTTCAGTCTCTACCTACCAGGAGTAGCTCAGTGATCCAATATTCAGTAATACTGACTGAGTTGGATGAATATTGGCCACAATTCTCGATATTCATCAACTATTGAATGGGGACCATTACAAGGATGCAACCTATTTAACCATGCCCATGCCAACCTACAGCACTGTAGTAAAATATCAATGTCACATCTCTGGTCACAAGTTCTGATAACAGTTCAGTCGATTTGGAGTTGACCTGCATTTTGATGTCTGTCAGCATTTTAAGATAGTTGCTTAATATATGAGAAACTTCTCTTATTAAACTGACCTAGGCTTGATATCATAAGAATTCAGCAACTTGTAATACCTCCTAAAGACAGACCAATGGTCTACTGTTTAAAGATTGGTTTGCACTGTTGCCTATGATCCCTGAGCTGCTTGGATAAAATGCAAACCCCAGATAGTATATTTAGCAGAAGGGAAGCAAGCATTGGGACACATCAATTATTCACAGAATCTTCCTGGGTTTTTAAAGAGTAGAATATCTGGGAGGAAGCACAAACAGAAGACATAGTTGAATCCTGATGAACACATAACTTCTCTGCCAGGAAACTGCACATTGGATGAAGGTTATACTTAAATAATGATGTCTATAAATTGGAATGATGCACTGGAATTTATTGCTTGTAAGAAGAAAATATGTTTTTATTCAATTCAATATTCAAACCCCATTATATTATAACTTGAAGAATTTTAAATCTAAGGATAACCTGCATCAAACCCTGAAACCTTTTTGTTTTAATGCCAAAGGGCATTGTGGTACATGCAGAACTTGTTATCCCCTCATAGAAACATAGGAAGTTTACAGAAAGGCCACTTGGCCCATCACGTCTACACCAGCTGAAAAATGAGCCACCCAGCCTAATCCCACTTTCCAGCACCTGGTCTGTAGCTTTGCAGATTATGACACTTGAGGTACATATCCAGACACCTTTTAAATGAGTTGAGGGTTTCTACCTCCACTACCCTTGAAAGCAGTGAGTTCCAGACCCCCACAATCCTCTGGGTGAAAAAGATTTTCCTCATTTCCCCTCAAATCTCTCTACCAATCATTTTAAATCTATGCCCCCTAGTCACTGACTTATCTGCTAAAGTAAATAGGCCCTTCCCATCCACTCTATCCAGGCCCCTCACAATTTTGTACATCTCAATCAAATCTCCTGAACCCTCTCTAATGCAATTACATCCTTTCTGTAATGAGGTAACCAAAACTGCACACAGTACTCAAGTTGTAGTCTAACCAATGTTTTACAGAGTTCCAGCATAACCTTCCTGCTCTTATATTCTATGCCTCAGCTAAAAAATAAAAAGATTCCATAGCCTTCCATAACCACCTTCCATAACCACCTTATCGACTGGTCCTGCAACCTTCAGGAGTTTATGGACATTCAGAATCACAGAATTGTTATGGTGTAAAACAAGGCTATTTGGCCCATCGTGTCTGCACCTGCTCTCCGAATGAGCATTATGACCCCGTGCCATTATCCTGCCTTTTCCCGGTAACCGTGCACCTTGTTTCTATTTAAATAATCATCTAATGCCCCCTTGAATGCCTCAATTGAACCTGCCTCCACTACACTTCCAGACAGTGCACTCCAGACCCAAACCATTCACTGTATGAAAAATTCTTTTCTCACATTGCATTTGCTTCTTTTGCAAATCACTCTAAATCTTGTCCTCGATCCTTTTACGAGCAGGAACAGTTTCTCCCCATCTGCTCTATCCAGCCCCTTCATGATTTTGAACACTTCTATCAAATCTCCTCTTAGCCTTCTCCTCTCCAAGGAGTCCCAACTTCTCCAGTCTATCTTCATAATTGAAGTTTCTCATCCCTGGAACCATTTTTGTAAATCTCTTTTGAACTCCAATTCACACCAAGATCTCTCACTTCCTCAACGCCCCTCAGTATCCCCCCATTTATTGTGTAATCCTTTGTCTTTGTTTGACCTACCCAAATGCACCACCTCACATTTCTCTGGGTTGAATTCCATTTGCCACTTTTCTACCTATCTGCCTCGTCCAAGGATATCTTCCTGCAGTCTACAGCAATCCTGCTCGCTATTTCTCCAGTACTGCAGTAATGAATTATGCTAATCAGGTATAATATACATATACAAAATATGTCACTAAAAATGGACTTGACTCAATAATGTAAAACAATTATATTTATGGAATGATTATGACTATTATTTTCTGCGTCTTGACAGTGAACCTCAGTAAGCTATTCCACTACTGCGAGCATCGGAGCCAAGTCTTTTTTCACACGTGAGCTTCCAATGGGAAATTGCTCTAGCAATCAGCATCTTCAGTCTCACCCCAGCTGAGAACAGCTATCATAGCACACATTCGTGTTCAAACCTGGGAATCTTTTATTATTAAAAAGACAGGTTGGCTCAAAATTGAAATGCCCAAACTGGACTAAATATGGTTATCTAGCAAATGAACCTGAATGGTAAATTCACGTGTGTAATTAGGTTCATTGCTCATCCCTCAACCCTGTTCAGTTCACTAGAATATTTAAGTAACTACACAGTGAGAAGATTATTATCTTGCTAAATTAACCAAGAACATAACAATACATGGACTAAGAACCTATACATCATAAGGTTCTGAAGTAAGTGGAAAAATGTCCTTTATGATTGAAAAAATAGACTTTTGAACACTTTAGAAATTTTGGGCGCTGACAGTGCTAATTGTATGTGGGGGTCATTGGAAGGAGTATGTTCCCGAGGTTAAGTGGTACTTGTTCCTTGGCTTCATTACTTTTGTGTTTAATTCAACACCTTAGTGTTTATACTGGATGGAAAACCTGTTTTGATAAACATAGGTCAATAAGTACAATACATGTACCATCATGTTTTTTAGACATAGAAGTTACAGGTTTATAGTTAGAGGAGGTGCCTGTTTTTTAACTGTCTTAAGTTGAATTGCAAACTAAATTTAATTAGTACAACTGACAAATACAACATGACTAATAGACTATCAATTACACTCTTCACATCATAAATATGATTATTTTATTTTTGCTTTGTTGAGCAAAATCTATTTTTAAATATTTTGCATATGTATATTATGCCTAATTAGCATAAGTCATTAAAAGTATGCATTCATTAATATTTTGCAAAGTGAAATTTTACAGTGAGCTATTAATAACTTGCTGAAAGTTAACATTGATGATATCACAGTTTTTGCCCTCTATTCTCCCTGACATAACCAAATGCCAAAGTATAAGGATGTAACGTGAAAAAACAATATTTGTATAGTAAATATTTATAGCTATGGATTCAAATGCACAATAAGGCTATTTATTCAGTGTGATAACCCTCTGGAGCAGACTGGTTTCACCAAAAAACAGTTACATTTTCTTATGGAGACACTTTTAGTACTTACACGCTTGACCAGATCGCTCATCAGAAAAGCCCCGCCCCCCAAGGATTGCCTGCGTTAAGAGCTTACTCACATACACATATACAATTTCAGGTGATTTTAAATCAAATTTCTTAGGTGCTCTTCTTATAAAGCTAGAGTGGCGTAGCTCTACCACTGGAGGTTTCTGAACAGGGTCGACAGGATCTGGAGCTGCATTATGAAATACATCATCGGAACTGGGCAGTTCAGGATTTGGTAATTCTTCTGAAACATCTGGAATGTCTGTTCCAGGTCAAGCACACACCTCAGAAGTTGACGGTTCAACGTTAGTCACAGGTTGATCAGATAATTGTTAGAATATCTCTCTGGCACGGATGTGACCTACGTGCTTACAGACAATTCTATCTTCCACTTGTACTTGGAAAGATAATGGACCAGTCTCTGAAATAATGGCTCCTGGAGCCCAGCAGGGTCCACTGCTGAAATTTCGCACTTAAACCATGTCACCTACACTGTGCAAGCCTTACTGTGTATGTCATGGTTAAATTTCTGATTACTCTGGTTCTACTCTACCTTCCCCTCAAAATTCGGAAACATCATGTGTAAACGTGTACACAGACAATGTTTCATTAATAACTCTGACAGTGTTGAACCCTTAGTCGACTGTGGCGTTGTATGACGAGAAACTGGGAAAATCGAGATTCCAAATTGCCTTCCAATATTTTTTCATGCCAGATTTAAAAGTTTGTACTGCCCTCTTGGCTAGACAATTCAAATAGGCTGTACCATTATCAGAAATGACAATTTCAGGTAGGCCATGCATGCTCAAACAGTGACCTAGCTTCTCAATAGTTGCTTTCGATGTTGGCAATTTAACTTCGTATATATCCATCCATTTTGAATGCACATCTGCAATTAACAAGAACATGGTACCTAAGAATGGTCCTACTTAATCAATATATAGTCGAATCCAGAGTCGACCAGGCCGCTCCCACAGATGCAGGGGAGCTGAAACAGGCAACTTCTGTTGTTTCTGACAGTGGAGACAGTGCTTGACTGTGCTTTCAATGTCACTGTCAATGCCTGGCCACAGGTATTTTCATCTTTGATGTACTTGATTGCACATTGTGGAGCTCTGCCAAGAGTGGCTCTCTACCTTGTGATGGGACGACAATTCTTGAACCCCACAACACAATTCTGTCTTGACAGCTTAATTCCATCTTTCTGACATGGAATGGTCTCAATTCTTCGATACAGGCGAATTTGGCCATCCTTGCAAAGGAAAGTTTCTGGCCTTTGACAATATTGGATCTCTGTTCGTCCAATCTCTAATTTGTTTCACACACACAAGTGAAGAATCTAAGAAATTCAATAGAAGCACTAATTATTGTGGAATGGGAGTACTTAGTATACTATCTGATAACAGGAGATGACTGAGTGCATCTGCTTTTACAACGTGTAGGCCAAGGTGGTACATAAGAGCATACTCATATACAGATAATGTCAGAGCCCAGCATTGTATTCTGGCTGATGCTATTGGCAGAATGGCCTTATTCTCACTGAATAATCCCGTTAATGATCTATGGCCCGACACAGTGGTGAAATGTCATCCATGTAGGCACTGGTGAAACTTTTTTACACCAAATGCTACTGATAATCCTTCTTTTTCTAAATGAGAATAGTCCTTCTTGGCTTGGGAAAGAGTTCTCAAGACATAACCTTTCTGATCCATTTTCCATTTTATGCGATAACACTATAAAGGGAGGCATCACGTGTTAATACCAACTCTTTAAATGGGTCGTAGTACACCAATAAACACGATGAATGCAGCAATTTCTTTGCTTTCACAAAGGCTTCTTCCTGTTGTGAACCCCATGACCAATGATGGTTCTTGTTTTAGCAGTGAGTATAATGGTGCCAAAACAGTTGACAGGTTGGGTAAAAAGCAGCTATAAGAGTTGATCATACCAGGAAGGACTTGAGTTCTGTCACATTAGATGGTGCATCTTTTATTCCCTGAACTTTATCTTCTACCAGATGCAAACCTATGGACCCCACCCTATGACCTAGATAAGTGACTTCTGGTGTTTGAAATGTGCATTTTTCCCTCATTAACCGTCCACCAGTTTCCATGAACCTTCTTAGCACCTCCTCCAGGTTGACCAGGTGCTCCGTCTTGCTTGACCCAATAATGAGAACAACATCCAAATATACTACCGCTCATGGGACTCCTTGCAAAAGACTCCATCATTTTCTGGAAAATAATGCATGCTGACGATACTCCAAAGGGTAGACGAGTGCACTGATAGAGACACTTATGTGTGTTAGTAGTCACTTACTCTCTATGATGTGTTTTCCAGTTCTAATTGTTGGTAGGCATGGTTCATATTCAATTTTGTATAGGACTTGCCTCCAGTCAGCTTGGCATATAAGTCATCTATCCTTGGAATGGGGTACTTATCTAGTTTTGCTGCCTTATTTACAATCAATTTATAGTCTCCACAGATGCATATGGTGTGGTCAGGCTTAACAACTGGAACTATGGGTGCAGCCCACTCCGAGAATTGGACAGGTTGGATGATGCCCAGCTTTTCTAACCAGCACAGCCCTGTATCCATCTTTTCATTCAATGTATAAGGCCTGGCCTTAAAGGAACAGGGTGTTGCCTCAGGATCAACATGTATCTTGCTGTGCATGCTTTTTAACTTCCCTAATTCATCCCAAAAACCATGTTGTATTTCCTTAAAAGTTCTGGGATTACCTTTGATTTTAGGTGAAATATCTCAGACAAGTTGAGTTTGATCTTCTGTAGCCAATCCTGACCTAAAAGACTGGGTGCCTCTCCTTTCACTATTATTACAGGCAGTTGGGCTGTCTGTTAATTATAAGAGACTGGGATGGTCACAATGCCCTTTACCTGAATAGATTCTCCCATTTAAATTCCTAGTTTAGCGGTTGTCTGTTCCAAGTTTATTGCCTGTCCTCCTTCATCAAGCAACCTGAAAGTGTGCTTTCCTACCACTACTATCCACTTCCATTGTCAGTGGCTTCTAATTCACTTGTATTGTCATTGTAATAGGCTCAGTCCTTACAGCAGTCACATTACATAAGGAACAAATGTCAGGAGCAGCAGCTTCAACCTTCGCTGTAGCCGTTACTTCTATTGTTATGATCCAGCTGAGGTTACCCTGGACAAGCCTGATCCCAGAATGGAACCCAGTTTGATTGATCCTAACTTTTAATTTGTTTGTTTAGATACATGGAGATGGCTACTGAACAGACTCACCAGAGTCAGCTAATGAAATTTTAATAAAAGCATAAAACATTTACTAAATAAGAAAAGATTAACTATATTACAATATCCCTTTACCCAAAACTATACCTTGACAGATATATACAGGTTTGTAAAGATAGCACAAGTTACAAAAGCTATCTTATACTTTAATGTTCAGAGTAAGTACACAGTCCATGTAAACCTATGGCACTCTGTGGTCAAACACGCCACACTCTGAAACCAAGTGACAGATGCCACCCCAAACAGGTGCTATGGATCTCTCCTCAAATCCCCCCCCTAGACGCTTGTCACACCATGAGCCAACCAGTTTCTCTGAACTCCATGTTTCACACAAGGGTTTCCAATCGCCCCTTTCCAAGAACTCACCTTAGAATCTTCTCCCAAACCCTTACTTTCTCGCAGGTACCTTCTGCAAGGGTTCACCTCTGGGGTTTCAAACTCTCCTTCTGATTTCTTCCGTATTTCCGGGACTTTTTTTTTCATTTCTCTCCTTCTGATGTCCCTCTCCCTGGAGCAGCACATGCATTCAAGCTGTCTTCCACACGCTGTCTCTCACTAACTCAGCTGTAATAGTACACCACTGCTTCACATGCCCATAGCAAAGAGTTACAAACCTTCGGCCACCTCTTTGGACCCTCTTGCCTCTTGCAAGCTGTTCTCACATTAAATCTGCTTTCTGCAGCTTTTGTCTCTTTAAATCTGAAGCTTGGCATCTTTTCTCTGTTCCTTAATTTCACTTCCACAGAACAGGACATGTCACTGTCCTTCCTTTGACTAGAAAGTCTACTTGGGACTTTCTCCTGTTCCACTCTCCTGGATTCTGTGTTTCTCTCTTTAGCTTGGGTTTCCCAGTCTCTCTCTGGCAGCTACATTCAAAGAGTTTTAGCTCAGGAGTGGCTATCTGCCCCTTCTAGGTTGCTTCTGCTTCACAGCTGTCTTCAAACCAACTGAACTCCAAAATCTCCCAAATCAAACTGCTGTTCCTAGTTTTCTGTATGTGTGTCTGTGGGAGGGACCTGCACCTCTGGACCACTGTTGTTAGGCAACAGCACTGTTTTTTTTACTTTTGTTTGTTTAACTTAGCTTACAGTCATAAAACTCTCATTAGAAATGCAAGCACCTTTTACCGTGAATTTAAAACCCAACTTGACCTCTTCCTAACACACAGATACAGAAATACAAATCAAACTTAAACATTAAAGCTAAAACTCATTCCTAACACCCACAAATACCAATATAACTTACTTAAACTATCTCTATTTCCTAACAATATCACGTTTGTTTGCTGTTTTGTAGACTGCTTCAACTTTGTCCGATATTGCCTAACCACATGACCCTTCTCATGACAGTAATGACATTCTGCCTCTTTGAATTTACAGGTATCTGCTCCGTGGTCACCTCCACATCTATAGCAATTTTGTCTTGAAACCGATGTTGAAGCATTTCTCTTAGGCTTCTTAATGCTTCTCACAGTGGCCATTGAATTGCACTTTAATTCTACAGGTCTGGCTTTCACACGAAGCTCGGTAGCAAGTTTCTGTCCAACATGAAGAATGCCACCATTACCCATGTGTTGCAAAGCCTGCCTGTCTCTCGCATCATTTTCCATGGTGAGGGAGATTTCTAGGGTGCATTTAAAATCAATATCGATCTCGGCAAGCAATCCACACTGTATGGCATTTTCCTTGACTCCACATACGAATTGGTCCTGCAGCAGAGCGTTTAAAAAGTCTCCAAAGTCGTAGTATTCTGTTAGCTGCTTAAGGTTCGCTACATAGGTTGCAATGGACTCTCCTGGGGCCGGAACTCTTGAATTGAATATAAAGCACTGCATTATCATGGATGGTTTTGGCTGGAAATGTGTTTTCACTAGGTCTAGTAATTCGCTGCATGACTTGGAATTGGGCACGCTCAGGGCAATCAGGTTATGCATCAAGTTATGTTTTACTGCCACATACACTCCGGTGGTTATTTCATTTGCTACAAAGTAAAATTCGAGGTGCTCAACATACTGGCTCCAATCTTCAATATTAGCATCTTATGGGTCGATTCTTCCAAACAGTGACATGGATGGTGAGTAGTTTTTTTAAAATTCGATTCACTCACAGTAACAGGACGAGGTGCAGAGTTGAAGTTGATCCCACCCTCATCGCCAAATGGATCAGACTGGTTTCATCAAGAAACAGTTAGACTTTATTACAGAGACATTTTTTAGCACTTGCACGCTCGAGCAGATCTCTCACTGGAAAAGCACCGCCCTGCTGATTGCCCACGCTAAGAGCTTACTGGTTGTAGCCCCCTTAGTACATCACATGACCCGTGATTAACAGGAGGGAATGACTATACATCCAGTTACCACACTCAGCTACTGCTTTTGGACATCCAATTGATGAATACATTAGCATTATTTTACTTTGAAAAGTCAATTCTGACTTCCAGTTAGCATGTTGTCAGGATGCTGAGAATATTTCTGCTATCTACAAATTAAATGAATGCCCATTGTTATGAAAACTATACTTACTCCATTGGGGAGCGAAGGTTGGGAATTCCAAATCCTGACAAACCTCGGACTTCCCAGGGATAGACTGAGAGCAGGCTGTGCAATTCAATAGATCCGCATCTTTAAGTTCTCCTGCCCCAGGACAGGCTCAGCTTGCCTGTGCATAAAGAGGGACCAAGGAAAAATGGTGCGAAAACCATGACCAGACGTGGAGCGCCATTGCTGGCTAGTGTCCCAGGCAGGGGACAGGGAGAGGCCCCAAAAAGGAAGTCAACATAGGATACAGAGACAGGTTCCATTTAAGTTAAGGAAAAAGAAAGGAGCAGAAAAACAGACACCAAACAGAAAAAAGGCTGTGGGGAGCCAAAGAATGGTGACTCTGTGCTGTGGGCCATGGGTGCCCTTTTGGAGCAATAGGGTTCTGCTTGGTGCAGCTGAAGATCTGAAACTGCAAGTGGGCATCACTGGCTCAGCCAGCATTTATTACCCATCCCTAACTGCCCTTGTTCAGAGAGCATTTAAGAGTCAACCACATTGCTGTGGAGTCTCAAACAGGCCAGGTAAGAATTGCAGGTTTCCTTCCCCTAAAGGACATTAGTGAGCCAGGTGGGTTTTTACATCAATCATTTCATGGTCATCATCAGACTTTTATTGAATTCAAATTTCACCATCTGCTGTGGTGGGATTCAAACCTGGGTCCCCACAGCATTACCCTGGGTCTCTGGAATATTAGTCCAGTGACAATACCACTATGCCACTGCCTCCCCTTGCTTGTGCATTGGTGCTCGAGTGAATACTCAGGAAAGCAGGGGAAACAGAATCTCGGGTGATGAGACTGAAACCCTGCGAGGTGGGAAGTTGTTGAAGCCACAGAGTTGGAGCGACCTTTGGAGAGAATTCCAATCAAGATCTTCGATGGAGAAGGTTGGAATCCCTCGTGAGAGAGGCAGAATTTCAGGGAGATTGGTTGACCCACGGTGTTACTGATGTCTGGGTGGGTAATTGAGAAGTCTGTAGAATCTGTTTTGGTTGCAGTTGTCATTTATTCAGTGTGCTCGACCACAGTTTGCCTGTTAATTCATGGCCCAAATGTTATGGTTTTGAAGTGGGTAGGCGGTGGTCCAGATCTCACCTAAAATCGTGCGAGGAGACATCAGGGCGGGGGACGGGAGGGATGTCTTGGCATCATCGCAGTGTTGCACAGTATTACAGATACCTGCTCGGCACGGGGTCTATGTGGTGTTTCCCAATCTGCTGTTCACAGCTGCATCAAGCTGGTTACTGACACTCTGTTCAGATGGGTGATGAGCTTCATTCATTTCCAGACCGACCAAACCAGCCAGGCTGAGCAAGCCAGAGTCTTCACTGCAATTTCTGGGTTCCCCCACATCTAGGATTACATCGGCAAATGCGCACAGATCTTGGAAGTGCGCCTGCTGACAATTAAAGGGGAATGAGACTAATTAAAACGATGAGTCACTGGGATTTTCCATGGCCTGTGCAATTTCCCACTCGGCGCACGTGCCACTTGGCCAAGCCGCCTTCACATTTTTCATGAAACCTCGGCCCAGGGCAGGATCAAAGGTGAACAGGATTTTGGTTAGTTGAGCAGATAGGATCCTGGCTGTGAGTTGGTTGGAGGTGGCTTTCAGACAGTTTGTTGCACATTCTCTGCATTCTGAAGGGCTCTTTGGTTGACCAGCATTTTCAGAGACTTTCTGTCAAGAGCCCCCTTCAGTGCAGCACCCTTTGCAAATGGGGATTGTCTACTCTGCTGAAGTAGACAGGGGAGGAGAGGGTCAGAAGGGAAAGGAGGCCAGGTGCCTGCAGGCAGCATCCCAGAGGGTGATCTGTGGAAAGAGAGGCACAGCCAGAGGGGGTGCAGGGTGATCAGGAAGTGTAAGGCAGAAGGGTCCGCAGAAGACACCATTATCGTGCGGCCAGAATTCACAGGTAGTGCTCCAGCTACCTGGACATGCCTGAGGTCCAGTGCCGAAGGAGTCTCTGCCTCTCCAAGGAGACTGTGACCTCTATTTGCCAGATGATTGGTCAGAGATCACCTCAAACTATGCAGGTGGCCACCTGATGCCAGTGGCTCCAAAAGTGACAGTGGCTCTGAACTTTTTCACCTCAGGTTCTTTCCAGGGCTCAGTGGGAGATCCATGTGGTGTTTCCTAATCTGCTGCCCACAGCTGTGTCAAACTGGTCACTGACGCTCTGTTCAGACGGGTGATGAACTTCATTCACTTCCATACCAACGAAACCAGCCAGGCAATTGTTGGGTTTCCTCGCATCCAGGGAGACATAGATCAAATGCATGTGGCCTTAAAGGCCCCAGTGGGTGAGCTGGGTGCCTTGATCAACAGAAAGGGCTTCCAATTCCTGAACATCCAGCTTGTTTGTGACCATAAGACTCAGATATTGTAGGTCTGCACCAAGTACCCTGGCAGCTGCCAAGAAGGGCACATACTGCCACACTCCCAGGTGCTAAAGCTATTCATTGCTCCAGCTTAGCTCCTGGGTGACAAAGGCTATCCCCTGAAAAGGAGGCTCATGACACCACTCAGGCACTCAAGGACAGAAGCGGAGGAGAGTATAATCAAAGTCATGCATCCACAAAGGCAGTATTTGAGAGGAGCACTGGGCTGCTCAAGATGAGGTTCCAATGCCTGGACGACCAGGGGAGCACATCACTATCTTCCAGAGCGCATCTCACATATTGTCATTGTGTGCTGCGCATTGTGCAACTCGGTTCTGTTGGCAGGTGGGAGGTGGGGTGGGGGGGGAGGGGGTCGGTGGCGGGGGGGGGTGTGGGGTGGGATGGTGGAGGAGGGGGGTGGTGCAGGGGGGTGCACGGTGGGAGGGAGGGGCAAGGGGAGGGGCAGTGGGGGAGCCCATTGATGGTTGAAGACAGCGATGCTGCTCCACAGGCCACAGAGGACAACTCAAGTGCTGGATCTGAGGAAGAAGCAGAGGAGGCCTCGGGTGAGAAGGTGGGTGCCAAAGTGAGCAACCTTATGGAGGGCAAGGCGACCAGGGAGATTTTGATTCTCTGTTCTTTCAGCTAGATATCCAAGGCATGGCACGAAAGTGGGAGCAAGGTTGATGCTTCCTTTCCGATCATTCCTGATGAGGCCGTCCTGTGACCCTTAAGTCAAATTACAACCTCTCAAATAAAGTTTGAAGAACTTCGACTGTGTCACACATAACTCCCAGATCCATCACCTCTGGAAAACATGAAGCACAGTCAGGCCATTACACATAATGAGGTATTTATATGTTGGGCTTGAAAATACAAATTAAACAGAACACACGTCTCAACAAAAGTTACATCACCCATGACAAACTCTCTTGTGCTCTAAGTACCCTAAGCTTCAGCTTGTGAATGCTGCATCTTGGTGCCCACCGCCAGCCCCCCGCAGCCCCCCAATGCCTCGCTGGCAGTGGGATTGGAGACAGCTTGCTGACTCTGTTGTTCTGTCAGGCTTGATGACCTTGGTGGCTATCCTCTAATCAGCAGAGCCTGTGCAGGTACCGTCTGGGCGGGAGCGTCCAGCGCCATGGCTGGGCACCCCTCAGTCATCGTGTTCTCATCAGATGCGATGGTCACTGACAGGCGGGTGGAGGAGCTGCTGCCTTCATCCGGAGCAACCTGAGAGGAGCCTGCGGATGAGAGCTGTAGCTCGTCTGCCAGGGTAAGGTTGATTTGAATCTTCTTGCTCACCAGTGATGGACCGGCACTAGCATAGTGACGAGGTGCCTCCATCCATCTCTCGCACTGGCATTAACCTGCTGAGGTCACTGCCAGTGTGTGGACGTGCAGGTCCGAGCACAACCCCAGAAACCCCTGTTTCTGTTCCTGGAGCTGACTCTTTTCATGGAGGAGGCTGTGCCCTTGGAGCTCCGGGTCAACATGGTCTGCACCACATGGAATCCTCCATAATAGAGACCGTGGCACGCAGATCCTCAGGGATCTCCACCAGATCTTCCCACACATCCTGCTGGACATCCAGCATCTGCTGCCTGATGGACGACTCCAGAGGCTCATCATCTGCCTCAGACCTGGTCTCCAGCAGCCCTCTAACTATCGGTGCCCTGGGCACTCTGCTTCCGCCAGCTCCTCATGTAAGTATCTTGTGCCCTCACCACAAAGCACTGACAACTGATCTGACACACTATTGCCCACTGACGTGTCTGTGTCTGTGCTGGTGCTTGGAATGAAGAGAGGATGTGACGCAGGTGCATCTGTCTGCAGATCCTCCTCATGGGTCAAAGGAAGGCCCTTGGAGTCCACAGCGCATCGTGAGCATCTGAGGGATGAAGAGAAAATGTCATATGTAAACAATGTTACAAAGTCACTGTACATGTACTGCAGTTGCTTGTGACAATGGACAACTGCCCCAGAGAGGCATTGTGAATGGATGGGCAACGGGGACTCTTGGTTTGAACATCTCATTCGAAATGCCTCAATCCTACATCCCTTACACATTCCTCCAGTCTCTTTCCTGTCCAATGGACTCTTAACTTCTCTGAGAACTTCCTCGACGTGACCTGTGGATCTTGCTCCATGTTTTACATTCCATGTCAATGGCTTCCAGCTGAAACTTTGACAGGATCGGGAGGTTGGACACTCCACTACCCGCTTGTCCGCGCTCCTGTACATTATGGGCGGAATTGTCCCAGATTTGCACAAAGTGCAGCAGCAGGTGGGAAAAAATACGTTTTCCCCTCCCTCTGCAATGGTGGCATCTCACATCTTATCATCACAATCACACCGCATTAATGATGCATTCCTGGGATACACGCCATTTCCACGGCAGGCTGGCTTTGCCTGCCATGCCGTCACCTCACCATTTCATCATGCCAGGTGCCACATTTAAAGTGCAGCCACACGCACAGCTCTCAGTGCTTCCAGCTCAGAACTGCTACACAGAAGACATGGCCCCGAAAGCCAAGAAGACTGCAGCCCCCAGGTTTAGTGATGCATCCCTCAAGCACCTTATAGATGTCGCGGAGGCCCATTATGATGTCCTCTACCCCGGCTCTGGTCACAAGAGGGGCAGCAACATTACCATCCAGCTTGGTAGGCGATGGCAGTGGTGGTCAGTGCCAATGCCATGCACAGAAGAGGTTGGCCATCCAATGCAGATAGAGGATGAATGATTTCAACTATGCTGACAGGGTAAGGCAACCACCTTATCACTCTAAACTCACACACTCAAGCCCATCACCATTCATTGGCATCTTGCTCACTGCCAGCTCAAGGGACATCAACACTCACTCTCACACACACCCTCACATCTCCATCTGTCCTCATCTCCTCTGGAAAGTGCCTCCTCAGCCCTCAACATCTTGAGGTCACTTGCACAGATCAACATGTGTCCCCAGACACATCATGGGATATCCCCTTCCCCAGTATAGTCCTCACCCTGCAGCCTCTTCCCTCGCCCTGAGGCCACTTCTCCCCCTTCCCCAAGCAAGCCCTAGTCCTGCAGCAATTGAAAAGCCACCCACATCTAACGGCTAGTCTGATATTGACCTGCCCATAAGCCCCCCTAAAAGTGATGTGGTGCTGCCTGTGAAGCCTGGTGCTGATGACTGCGAGTGCTGACCAAAGCAAGGTAGGCAAATAAACCTCGAGGCCCTGAGCGATGTGTAGCCTGCCAGGTGTAAGCCTTATTTATGCTGTTGTGAAAGATTGCACGCTGACATGTTTGGGCTGTCAAGCGTCGGGGGGATGATTCCAGTAGGTTGGACTTATAATGAAATGCAGATGTCTTATAGTGAGATTTACGATGCCCAACAGCAGGAAACACAGCCCTCAGAGCTGACGATTGCAAACTGGTTTCATGATGTTGTGAAACAGATTTTGGCCTTCTTGCCATGTAGTCCACTCATGCCGCTGAGCACGCCCAACATCAGTGGGCACAGAAAATTCTGCCGTATAGCTTCTCTTCTCCTGTACAGACAGAAGTGCTTTCATTAGTCCATCCTCCATCTGCAACACCATTCCAGCCTCGTCCCCACCCTCCTCGCAATCCACTCTCCCGCAATAGGAGTCCCAGGTTGAGCTGCCCATCAGATTGACACACCTCACCCTTGCAAACACCCAAGCCAAGCAGGCACATTTCCCAGCCATGGACAGCACAGGGATATTTGCCATTTGGCACTTTGCAACTCACATCCCTGAGTGCCATGAAGTCTGGCTACCCACCAAGACATCTATACACAGTTCCATGTCAACTTGGTACTCGCCCTTGCGAGGCGCAGAAGGTCACTGAACTGCCAGACTCTCACTGCCTCCAGCAGAGCACCCAGGCACTCGTCAGATAAGCTGTTAATTGGCCAGCCAGCGTAAAATCGGGTTCGGATTGTGGTTGGGGGTGGGAGCGGATATTGCATCCGCCTTTAGCCCCGGCGATTGCACTCACAGGCACTGAAAAATTCACACCTATCTGTACTTCATATTAACCCTGAATGTTAGTGTTTAAGATATATATTGGAAATTGTTTTATCTTTCTGACCTTGTCCAGTAAAGTTTATTTTTGTTTTTTCAAAACTTTTGGAATCTTATGGCTTTCTTCGCTGAGCAAGCACCTCGAATCTCAAAGATCAAAACAAAAAGGGTGGTGCTGTTGTTGTCTGGCGCACTGACCTCTACCTCGCAGAGGCTGAGTGTCAACTCACAGACACTTCCTCCTACCTCTCTCTGGACCATGACCCCACTACTGAACATCAAGCCATTGTTTCCAAGACTGTTACTGACCTCATCTCCTCTGGAGATCTTCCTTCCACAGCTTCCAACCTCGGATGGCCCACTTCTACCTCCTACCCAAAATCCACAAACAGGATTGTCCCGGCAGATCAATCATGTCAGCCTGTTCCTGCCCCACGGAACTCATTTCTCGTTATCTTGACTCCATTCTCTCTCCCCTTGTCCAGTCCCTTCCCACCTACATCCATGATTCATCTGACACCTTATGTCACATCAACAATTTCCAGTTCCCTGGCCCCAACCGCTTCCTCTTCACCATGGACGTCCAATCCTTCTACACCTCCATCCCCCACCGGGATGGTCCGATGGCTCTCCGCTTCTTTCTCGAACAGAGGCCCAAACAATCCCCATCCACCACTACTCTCCTCCGTCTGGCTGAACTTGTTCCCACACTGAACAATTTCTCCTTAAACTCCTCTCACTTCCTCCAAATAAAAGGTGTAGCTATGGGTACCCACATGGGCCCCAGCTATGCCTGTCTCTTTATGGGGTATGTGGAACATTCCTTGTTCCAGACCTACTCCGGCCCCCTCCCACAAATCTTTCTCCGGTCCATCGATGACTGCTTCGGTGCTGCTTCAAGCTCTCGTCTGGACCTGGAAAATTTTACTAATTTTGCTTCCAATTTCCACCCCTCCATCATTTTCACATGGTCCATCTCTGACACTTCCCTTCCCTCCCCTGAACTCTCTGTCTCAATTTCTGGTGATAGACTGTCCACCAATATCCATTACAAGCCTACTGACTCCCACAGCTACCTCGATTACAGCTCCTCACACCCCGCTTCCTGTAAGGACTCCATCTCATTCTCTCAGTTCCTTCACCTCCGTCGCATCTGTTCTGATGATGCTACCTTCAAAAACAGTTCCTCTGACATGTTCTCCTTCTTCCTTAACTGAGGTTTTCCACCCACGGTGGTTGACAGGGCCCTCAACCGTGTCCGGCCCATCTCCCGCACATCCGCCCTCATGCCTTCTTCTCCCTCCCAGAAACATGATAGGGTCCCCCTTGTCCTCACTTATCACCCCACCAGCGTCCGCATTCAAAGTATCATCCTCCGCCATTTCCGCCAACTTCAGCACGATGACACCACCAAACACATCTTCCCTTCACCCCCTGGCGGCATTCCGTAGGGATCGTTCCCTCTGTGACACCCTGGGCCACTCCTCCATCACCCGCTACACCTCAAACCTCTCCCACGGCACCTTCCCATGCAACCGCAGAAGATGCAACACCTGCCCCTTTATTTCCCCTCTTCTCACCGGCCAAAGGCCCAAACACTCATTTCAAGTGAAGCAGCACTTCACTTGCACTTCCCTCAATTTAGTCTACTGCATTCGTTGCTCCCAATGCGGTCTCCTCTACATTGGAGAGACCAAACACAGACTGGGTGACCGTTTTGCAGAACACCTTCGGTCTGTTCGCAAGCATTACCCAGACCTACCTGTCACTTGCCATTTCAACACTCCACCCTGCTCTCATGCCCACATGTCCGTCCTTGGCCTGCTGCATTGTTCCAGTGAAGCTCAACGCAAACTGGAGGAACAGCACCTCATCTTCCGACTAGGCACTTTACAGCCTTTCAGACTGAATATTGAGTTCAACAATTTTAGATCATGAACTCTCTCCTCCATCCCCAACCCCTTTCTGATTTTCCCCCTCCTTTTTGTTTTTTCCAATACTATATATAGATTTTTCTTTTCCCACCTATTTCCATTATTTTTAAATGTATTTCCATCCATTGTTTTATCTCTACCTTTTAGCCTTTTTCGATTCCTTCACCCCACCCCACCCCCCACTAGGGTTATCTGTGTCTTGCTCGTCCTGCTTTCTACCCTTAATTAGCACATTCCTTTAGATAATATCACCACCTTCAACACCTCTTTGTCCTTTTGTCTGTGACATATTTTGGTTATCTCCGCCTATCACTGGCCCTCTATCCAGCTCTACTTGTCCCACCCACCCTTAAACCAGTTTATATTTCACCCCTTTTCTATTTTTCCTTAGTTCTGTTGAAGAGTCATGCAGACTCGAAACGTTAACTGTGTTCCTCTCCGCAGATGCTGCCAGACCTGCTGAGTTTTTCCAGGTATTTTTGTTTTTGTTCTCGAATCTCAAACTTTGGCCTGAATTTTACCTTTTGCAGGCAGGTGCAATGGCGGCCCAGGATCGGCCGGGAAACGGACTGCCAATCGCGATCGACTCCCGACCGTGATGTTGTGCTGGCTGGCCAATTAACAGCCAGCATGAAACATGCGCTGACAAGCTCAGCGCTTCTGGGGTGGGGGCAGGAAGAGGGCAGAAGATGACGTGCGGGTGAGCGCTGCGAGGGAGCTCCTGAAGGCAGACAGCTGACTCAGGGAGCTGCAGACCTTCAAATGATTAAATAAAGGTTTAAAAAGCTGTAAAAAAATGTTGATGCATCCCAATCAAGCACCTGAAAGTATACTTCTTAAAAATGCTGTCCACAGATATTTATTTTTATTTTATTTCATAATGGAGATTTAATCCCGCCCTTGGATGACGTTTGATGAAAAATGTAAAGGCCACCTGGCTGATTCGCCCGTCCGCCAACCGTAAGGTTGTAGGGGACACGAAAAATCGGATTCAATTGTGCAGTTAATGGGCAAATTGCCCTCTTAGTTGTCAGCAGGCGCACTTCCGACTTTTGAGCGAATCCGCTGAGTGACACATTGCGCGAGTGTGCAATAACATCAGGACGCTCACCCAATGTCATCTTGGATTGAGCACACGCCTACCCATGGCATGTGAAATTCTGCCTTTCATCTAACCAGATTTTACCAACAACTTGGGGATCTGGCCAAGGATCTGAGCACTGCACACCATGTCAAAAAATATATCAAATGTTTGTACAAGATGCTTTTATCGATCAATGCAGCTCTTTAATAGTTCTAATTACTGAAGCCTAACATGTCGGACAGGGAGTTGCCAAAACATGTGAACAAAGCCTCTGGACACTGTTTAACGACAGTAAAGCAGTTGGTACATTTCAACCCAAAGAGTGAACTTATTTTAACCTGCAATGCATTTCCTTATGGAGTAGGGTCAGTACTCTCCCACCGGATGGCTCTGAATGGCCCATTGAATATGTCTCAAGAACACTCAGTGTGGCAGAATGAAGATACTCACAAATAGAGAAAGAAGGCTTATCGATTGTATTTGGCGTTAAGAAATTCAACCAATACATCCATAGTCACAACTTTACCATTGTATCCAATCACAAGCCACTACCAGGCTTTTCTGGGGAAGATAAGGCAATAAATACCCCTAATTGCCTTGGCACACATCCAAAGGTGGGCACTGATTCTAGCTGCTTACGAATATACTTTTATCCACCGGCCAGGAAACCATATTGAAATTGCCGATGCACTGAGCAAATTACCTCTAAAAGACAGCAATGTGAATGCCCCAATTCCTCAAGAATTTGTCTTGTTATTAAACTTTATGGATTCGTCACCAGTACATGCCAAACAAATAAGAATGGACAGGCTGCGATCCAGTTTTGTCTAATGTCAGGGAACAAGTCTTACAGGGATGGTCTAATGAGCCAAATTCAGGTGAAATGAAGCCCTATTTTAATAGGAGATACAAGCTCACCTGCCAGAATGGTATCTTGTTGTGGGGAGCGAGAATCATTGTGCCTCTGAGTGGAAGACATCCATTATTAACCAAATTGCCTAGTGCTTGCCCTGGCATCTCTAGAATGAAAATGTTGGCGCGCAGCTACTTATGGTGGCCAGGGATGGACACAGAAATTGAAAACTTGGTCAAGAGCTGCATACAGTGCCAACAGAAGGGGTGCAGAAATTGACCCCTTCTGCTTCATTGCATCCCTGAGAATCGCCAGGAAGTACATGGTTCCACCTTCATGTTGACTACATGGAGCCTTTTTTGGGCACAATACTCCTCTTGATTATAGATGGTCACTCGAAGTAGATGGACGTATTCGAGGTGAGATCACCCACATCTGCTGCCACCATAGACAGATTGTCTCAGAGTTTTGCGATACACGGGTTAACAGAGATAATAGCCTCTGATAATGGAACGACATTCACCCGCGGGGAATTCCAAAGGTTTACAGGTCTCAATGACATAACATACGTTAAGGCCTCGCCATACGTTCCTGCATCCAATGGGCTGGCTGAGAGGACAGTCCAGACCTTCAAGTCCGGAATGCAAAAACTGGATGGAGACTCCATTGCAACTAGATTATCATGTTTCCTACTCAGCTATAGGACTACGCCACACACACACAACCACTAGTATTGTCCTCACACAGTTATTAATGAAGAAATATCTCAAGACACATTCGAGTCTCATAAGGCTGAATTTAGGGGGGAGGGTAGAGAGAAGTCAGGGGGCCCAGAAATATGGACACGATTACCACAGTCATGAAAGAAACTTCACTGTTGGAGACAGTTTTTGCAAAGAACTTTGGAGATAGGCCCAAATGGCTATCAGGTGAAGTTAGTGAAGTGACAGGACCACGTTTCTATCACATATCAGTTGAAGGTCGGATAATTAGGAGACACATAGATCTCCTCAGGATAAGGGAAACAGATCTACAAGAAAGGATGCACCAAGCATTCCCATTGGAGTCTACATCACATGTAGAAGAAACTCCACTTGGTTTGGAAGTGCCTGTGGGATCCGTTGAGCCTCAGAGTGTCGAAGAGACAAACTTACAGGTTCCTACTGGAAAGCCTAGTGGACAGGTAACTCCTGAAAGGGAGGCCTTGGATAAACCATCCAAAGTCATAGAACTACAACATTCAACATGTTTGAAGAAGCATCCAGAGAGACTGAATTTGTAAATAGTTTATTTATGTAAATAATTGATATATTGTAAAGATTATAAATTGTACGTTCGTGTAAAGGGAGCTGGATGTAGTAATCTGAGGTGCAATATACCTTTAAGAGAATGTGAGCAGATTGACCACGTGACTGTATTACCTAATTGCTGCATTGTCTACAATGTTAACCAGTGGTTTAGAATAGGGTCTGGTTGGAGAAGCACACATTTGTTAGTGCTCTGTTACTTGTGTAAATAAACGGCATGTGCTTCATCTTAGATTGGCCTCTGCATCTCCAGTATCTTGTCTACCAACTCACTCACTAGTACATAGGTGTGAAACAGTGTTTGTAAGCAAAGTGACCTGACAGAAGGAACATTACAATAACCCTATTGAAAATACTAGCTGCGGATGTTTGTTTTCAAAACATCAAGCAACTGACTCACCTTTACAGAGTGTGATAATTGAACTAGTCAGTGGTCAATGTATCTTGTGAACGTGGAAACAACTCTGTCTAGTTAATAGGCCACATCACAGAAAAAGTTGTCATTGTAGTGAACACATGGCATACAAAGACTGTGTGCAGCAAAATCTCATTATTACTGCCTACTAATGAAGGCAAATTATCTTCCAGCCATACCTCAGTCACTTCATACTGAAAATGTAATTTCACTGATTAGAAATACTGGATTGAGTTATGTAGATTAATTTTAGTGTACAGCATGAGTGATAATGTCTATTTGACTAGGCTAGTTTACAATTTTTATTGACGTGACTCAAGCAACTGTGGGGCGGCGGGGGGGAGGTGGTGGGATCATGAAAGGGAAGGGGTCAGATGGAGACAGGGCTAGGGGTAGTCAAGGTATAGAGTGGAAGAGTGAAAGACTTTTCAGGGGCATAAGTTTAAAAGACTATTGGGCCAATGTTCAGAGATTGTCCTGGGGCTGAGGCCACAGTGTCAGGGGTATATTTCAGAGGCTGTCCTGGGGCTGCACAGGTTACGTTAGAGGTTTCTGCATGGCACGCCGGGTGGGGGAAGGCCTCTCTGGGCAGTGACAGTTGTACACAGAATGGTGTGCAGGGCATGATCAGCCACCTAAGGAGCTTGGCCCTGGGGGGTTTCAGTCATGGTGTTGGGAGACAGAGGGCACAGTAATATTCAGGGAGGTATCTGCATTCTGTATGTCGGTAGCTGAAAATACATGAGGGTATTGGATGGTCTCATGTTTGAGGGTTCCTGAAAAGTAAGTGCACAAGTGGCCTCAAGAAAAGTCGACAAACAGCAAGGAGACATCAACATTGAAGAGTTCAGGGGGGAGAGCAGGAATATCATCATGAACAATGATAGGGTCAAGGGGAACAGACAGAGGCTGGATAGTGACAGGATGAATGGGAATTTGGAGGCAGTGACTATGGAGGAGGATGATGGAATTTGGTGGATGATGGGGGAGGTTGGAAACTGGTCCCACTTACAAAGGTCAAGAGCACTACGTTCACAATCACTGATGAATGATGCAGTTGAAAAACAAGCTCAAAAAATCTCAGTTGGTGAGGGGTCTTAGGGCATGTGAGATGAGTTCAGTACAGCAATTTTTGGCCAATTGAAGGGCACCCTAAAAATTTCCTGCTCAAACCATGGAGAGCATGGCTTAACTGAGTTCTGGACTCAAGTGTCTAATGCACAATGAACAAGCTTTACTGCTTTACTAATAGTGTGTATTCAGGCAAGAATCCATGAAGTTTAGGTGCTGCAGTACAGTTTGTCTTAATTGGCATTTGATCCTTACAAAAGCACGTGAAAAAGGATGTTGGGTCAAACAATCAAGGTTATGGCTGCTGCACAGAAAGCAAAATGGAGCCTACAAGCCTCAAAGTTCCCAACATACTCGCCACGGCACTCAAGACACCATGCTTACAATCATGATATAAGTACAAGGATTGGGTATTGATAGTTATTGTCTGGGCTACTGGAGGAGAACTGACAATAGCCTGAGGGTTGTAGCACATGGGTCAATTGGGCCCAATGAAGATCTTCATTGCGAATTGTGAATGTGCAGTCACGTCTGAGAAGCATGCTCAGCCACCTGTGATCTCCAGGATGTAATCATCCTGCAAGGGTTGGCCTGGGAATGCCATGTACAGACTGAGAACATGTCAAGTGCTAGAGATTGGATTCCTGCCTTGGATATGGAGGGAGACAATTCAATTAATTGCTCAATTGTATCCTTTCACAGATACAAAGAGGAATGGAGAATGCAGGCTGCAGGTCTTGTTGATAGCTATGATTTAACTGAGGAGAAGAAGGGCCTGTCGCCAATTGGCACAGTTCAGGGAAGGCTGTGCCCTGAGGAGCAAGAGCCATCAGGGCCCCAAGAAATCCCAAATGCTCCCGAGGAGGAACAAATCCCACGAAGACATTTGGCACAACCAGGGGTCTACAGAGGATGGAGCTCATAAATGGAGATGAGCTTCACTTGTCTGGGATGTGGTATCGTACATTTGCCACGTTCTTTGTGAAGGACTTGGAGGGCATCCAATGCCAGTTGCTTTGAAGGGTACCACCACACTAAACTTTTTTTGCCAGCAGATCCTTCCAGAGCTTCACTGGGGATCTTTGCGGAATCTCACAATCAGTGACGCACATTACATAAGGGAGTCACGGATGCCCTTTTCAGTAAAGCTCACCACTACATGCAGTTCCGCATAGATGACATAAGCCATCTATGGGATTCACCACAATCTCAGGTTTCCCGCAAGTCCAGGGCACTATTAACTGCACACATGTGGCCTTGAGAGCTCCAGGGCAGCAGCCTGTGAGATTCATTAATAGAAAAGGATTTCACTCTCTGAACATCCAGCTAATTTGTGATCACAGAAAGCAGATCCAGCATGTTTGTGCTAGGTACCCAGGAAGCTCACATAACCTTTACATTCTGAATCGCTCGCAGGCGCCACAGATATTTCAGGGAGCTCGGCACCTAGAGGATTGGCTCCACAGTGATAAGAGGTACCCCCTAAAGACATGGTTAATGATGCCTGTACATCAGACACTCAGTGTATCTGAGGTGAGATACAATGCAGCGCATTTAGCCACATGGTCCTTAATAGAGCAAACTATTGGCCTCCTGAAGATGCACTTCCATTATTTGGACCAGTCAGGTGGGGCTCTACAATACTTATCACAGAGATTGTCCTGCATCATCGTTATTTGCTGTGTCCTGCAAAATCTAACACTGCAAAGTGGAATGTGTTGCCAGGGAGTGACATTGAGTAGCTAGCCATCTCCTCAAATGAGGAGGACGTGGAAGCGAATGATTCTGAAGAGGGCGAGGATTCAGACAAACCACATGAGGATGCCATTGCATGGACATGATGCAACAGACGTGCCTGTGACAACCTCATAGCTACAAGATTCTAAGAGTATTAGGGTAATGATATATTTTCACAATCAAAGTTCTCTTCAACCTTCGACGCAGGGGTTGCAACAACAGCTTCATTCTCAGCGAGAACATCTCAGGAAAGGTCAAAACTCTCACAATGATCACGGAAGTAGCATAAATCACCTTCTGCTGTTATGATAGGGTCATCCTTGGAAAGTATAGTAGCTGTGGAATGTGATTAGCACTCTCTTAGTGCATATCCTTAAACAGCTCCACTTGGTACAGTTCATTCAATATGGCATCACCAAGTCAGTGGACATAGCAACTTTCAAGCAGCTGAAAAGCCAATTCAAACATGGATGCACTCATGTCAGTATAACAGCAGCTTAGTAAGGTGGCCCAAACAAAAATATTCTTCAATGGTTTGCACTTAGACTTCTGAAGAGGGAGCAGCATCCGGAGAACTCCATCTCTTCAATCGCCAGTTTTCATGGATGAATAATGCAGAGTCATCATCTTGCTACTGACCCCAATCACCCTTCGCACATCAGGACGCACTGACCTGTAACTCAATATCATGCACCTAAAGTTGCAATGTTTGTTTGCATTGTCCTCATAGAGAGGGTCTCACCAGACCAATGGTCTGATTAGCTACAAACACTCAGGATTCTGCATTCATCAGAAACCTGCCAAGTTTCTGTCCTGGATGACCTTTGCAATAGGGAGAAACATGGCCCAGTCAGTATTGACAGAGCAGTCAATGACAACTTCTTCCCTTCATAGACCTGCTGAGGACAGGAAATGTGAAAAACATCACTTTCAGAGCATGACAGTCCTCAACATTGTCCAGCTCACAAAGGCAAATTCTTTCTATATACCCTAAGTCAATGAGTGCACTGACATGCGATGAATTCCAGATCGAGTTGTGTGCTGTGCCTTTATACAGGGGGCATGTAAAACACCACTAAGCAGCTGTTCAGGAACAATGTAAAACTCACACCATTAAGGAGACAGCTTTATCAAAATGACCACTCACCTCTGACATCACACACTCACACTCCTCATGCAGATATTTGTAATGTTCCTGATGATCTTTACTTCCCTAGTTCAGTGTCATGCATGGGAAAAGTGGGAACTAAACATGGAATGACGTTCAGCCTTAAACACAGAGATGATAACAAGCTGCAGGGAGGCATGGAAGCCTATGGTGTTTGACATTTGATGCTACTTTTTCCAAAAACTCATTCTCATAGAATAAATGCACTTGCAAAGTACACTTTGGAGAAATTATTATAATAGTAGATGCAACAAATACTTGTGCCATCCACAAACAACAGACATTTGTGCAACAGCAGCAAGATAATCATTAACTTGGATGAGCAATTCTCCAGAGCCCAAATAACGTCTGCTTGAGATTTAAGGCTGACAAGTGTATTGGTCAGCCATCATTGTCACATATGATGTGCCTTTGCTAATGTCACAGATGTGGAAATAAAGGCTATTCACAGTGGTGAGATTGTGTCAGAGTTAATGCAACTGATGATCCAGATGTGAGCTCATTGAGGGTTATATGTTTGACTCTTGAATGAACATGGGACCTTGAATCGCAATGATTAGCCATTAAATCCATGAGACTTGGTGAAGGATTAATGCAAAATACATTTACAGAAGTGAAAAATATATACAATGAGTGAACACCAGTGTGTATTCAAAACTTCTTAATTGTTCTAACCCTACCACTACATCTGGGCGTAGCCCCAACATCCACAGCAGAGGTTGAGGCAGCCTGCTGACTGCTATGCCCTGTTATCTGAGATGACTTCGGCAGGCATCCTCTTGTGGCCCTAGACCTTGAGGGCTCCAGCCTGCTAAACGTCTCCTGTGTCAAGTGCACCCTCCTCAGCCTGATCTGCTGGAGTTGATGGGGGGAGTTGGAGCAGCAGGGCACCGTGAGTGTCCTGGGTATATGCCCCCTGGGTGCTCCTCTTCCCGTTGAGTGTCCAGTGGCCTGTCCCTGACTCCTTGAAGAGAAGAGGCACTTGGAGGGAGGTTAAGGTGCCTCGTACCCCTCTCAGCTAGCCACTGTTGGGACGCACCCATGGCTATATTGATGGTGTGCAGGTCCAAGTGCAAATCCAGCACAAACTGCTGGACCTGAGTCTCCAAGGCAGCCACTGCTCTTCCAATGGAGACTTTGATGCACTCACATGTCGGAGCCACAACATCAGTCAGAACATGAACAGACTCCTCCCTTCTTCGTTCCACTCTGCTAACAGCCTCTGACAACTCTGCCTGATGTTCCCCTGCCTGTCTCTGTGTCTCCAACTTGTTTCTTAGGGCCAATACCAGAGGCTCATCATCAAACTCAGGTCTCAGCCTCAGCCGGGGTCTGGTCTCCAGCAATCCTCCAAGTGGCAGAGATATTGGCTATCACTGCCTTCACCTGCTGTGGACCCATGTAGGTGGGGTGATCACCAGATTGTGAACCCGAACCTACTCTAGACCTAGGACCCACCAAGGGATGGAGCATGCAGGTGAACAGAATAACAGTTCTTCATCAGATGGCAGGGCTGCTTCCTCCTCAGAGGTGATCTGGGGCTGGGACTGATTAGTTTGGAAGAAGACATCCTCTTCCTTTCATGCTGGTACCTGGAACAGAGAAGAGAAAATTAGTGATTGACTAGGCAATAACAGATCACTCACAGTCATTGTCTGCATGTTGTTGATGCATACTGGATGCACCCTCAATGCCTTGTTGGGGGAGGCCAACCTCACCTTCTGCTCAGGAATGATCCCTAACCTCACCAGCTAGCTCTGCATCCTGTTCCTTGAATGGTACGAGTATCAAGAAGGTTCACCAGGCTGATACTGGGGATGGTAGGACTGTCGTTTGAGGAGAGATTGGTTTGACTGGGCATGTATTCACTAGAGTTTAAAAGAATGAGCGGGGATCTGATTGAAACATATAAAATTCTATCAGGGCTAGACAGGCTGGATGCAGGTAGGATGTTTGCCCTGGTTGGGGATTCTAGAACCAGGGCCACAGTCTCAGGGTACTGGTCAGGCCATTTAGGACTGAGATGAGGAAAAAGTTCTTCACTCAGAGGGTGGTCAACCTGTGGAATTCTCTACTACAGAAGGCTGTGGAGGCTGGGTCACTGAGTATATTCAAGAATGAAATTGATAATTTTTTGGATATTAGGGGCATCAAGGGGCATGGAGAGAAAGTGGGAATATAGTGTTGAGATAGAGGATTAGTCATGATCATATTAAATGGTGGAACAGGCTCAAAGGGTCAAACGGCCTACTCCTGCTCCCAGTTTCTATGTTTCTTTGTTTTTTATCCTCAACTCCAGGATTCCCCCTCTGGCCTTGGCTCTCTCCCTTTTGTTGTGTAAGATCTTGTCCTGCATAAAGACAGATGGATTGACTGTGAGCACTGTGGATGAAAGAGCAGTTCAGAAGCATGCAAGCCTGTTGTGTGTGCTGAGCCATTCCCAGTAAGGGAATTTGTGCAGAGTCATACTTGATTTAGTTGAGTTTAAAGTGGCTGGCAGACAATCAGTGCTGATGTACCATCTGCTGAGCGTGTGACACCCCTTTGTCTTTAACCCTTAAACTACCTGATACCTTTGTGAGAGTGTGAGTTTGGAGTATGTAGCACATCAGATCATCCACCCCTTTCCTACACTGTGGTTGTCCTTTATGGGTTTGCTAAGAGCTCTAACCTCCCCGGCGATCTCTTCCCCAGCCAGCATGGTCAGTTGGGAGCACCTCCTCCTCCCATCCTGAGGAAAGAGGAGCTCCTGCCTTTCCTGGAGGGCCTGGAAGGGAATGTCCTGGGAGGCTTTGCTGAAACATGGTGCTGATGATTTGGTTCTCCTCGGCACCATGAATTCCCTGTGTAACAACACACCTGGCCTGCAGCGAGTGAATGTCTGTCCAGGTATTGTTTAAATATGGTGCCGGGACCTTTGATCCCATGAGGTAACAGCGTGGTGGGTGAATCCCTGCCTGCTCTGCAATGAGATACACCAAGCTCCTGGCTGATGCATAATTAGTGAGCTGAAAAGTGGAAGATTGCACTTGTACAGCCGACCTGCCGCACAGCAGGAATAACACTGATATTCCCACCCACCATCTCACTTAGTCTACAGAATGGAAAATTCCAACCAGAATCTGTGTTCCCAATTAGCTGATCGTAGCTGAGACATCTTTTAAGACAATTTTATAATGAAGACTTAAAGCTGCTTTTGATGTACAGGAGATAACTTTCCTAAAATTGGGGTAAATGTGAGGGCACCTAATCAGTATGAGCAGCTGGCACAAGTATAACAACAGGCACAACTCTGATGCCTGTCTGCTCTGTTTGGTTTGAAACTTCTGAACCTGTCCACCATGGGTGGGAGGGGAGTTGTGGTTGCCTATGTCCCTCAAACATGGCCATTTTCCAGCTTTCTCCTTGTGGATCCCACCGGTAGTGCTCTCACCTTCACTGGGTATATTGCCCTCCACAGATACACTAGGGGCAGAACTTAATGCCCTCCCCTATGGTGAGTTTGGTGGCAGGAGTCATTTTAATCAGCCAGGAGGATAGCAAATGGGGACCACACCATCTTCCTATCTCTGTTCTGATTAAATCCATGGCGGGACAGCCTTCCCACGTTGCCACCAATTGAGGCCCTTACCTGGGCAACTAAGCCTATTCTGCCAATGGAGAGTGTGGGGATTACCATTCAGGGATGCCAAAAAGCAAACCATATCGGGCACTGAATGCCTGGTTGAGTAGGAGCCAGCCCTTGCTGCCGACCCCCTCCCTCCACTCTCCCATGATCTCCACACCACAACACTCCTTCCACCATCACTCACCTGTGCCTGAGACTCTTGGCGAACCTGGGCCTTGGGTGAGCACATAAGTGGCAGCAGCCACCACCTGCCTGGTGGCACTGCCGAGCAATGAAGAGCTGCTGACCTCTGAGTGACCAGCACCTCTTGGGACTTCCACCCCCAGGATCCATGATCCCAGGGAAGGCCTGCCACTGCCTAGTTAAGTTACTGGCACTTAATTCGGTGGGCCTTCCCAAAAAGAGGCGACATGGGGCTGTTGCTGGCTCTCCAGCCAGCAGGTGAGAACCTGCCACCTCGATTAAATACTGCCCTATTTTTCAACTGAGCCACTGAAGCAGGAACTCCACTGCAAGGAGTTCCAGCCTGTTTGGATTTGCCTTTCTGGAGGCAGACAAATGCTCTTTTCCTAACGAAGCAAGTCATAAAGTTAAGACAGTGTCTGGTACTCGGTATAAATGGAGTTCTGGCATTCCTGGAGCTTATGTTGTTCCCAGTAGGAATTTTGGCTTCACTGTATCCAATGTTTCTCAGTGGTGGCCTTCACAGATTAGATATACAAACCTGAATGTATGAGAGGTTAAACTGGGAAAAGTATTTTTAAGGGAATCCATTTAAGACACCACCTGATTTTCAAGTAGTTTGTATCATCTTTGCTAAATATTGTACTGTATAGCAATTTGGCGCATTTCAGCTGATGTTTGATAGGATTTGACCAGTGCCTGACGAGATTTTCAGAGGGCTGGTTGGGAAATGCTCTTTTCACAGAGCCCAACATAGTTAACAGCTTGTAACATCCTTGGGTGAATATATCAATAAACTGATACATACATGCCCTGGTGTTCTGAGGTTGCACTCATGGTAGGTGGTATCAGAGTTAGCTTCTAGTAATGTGAGTCACAAAGGGAAGATTCCTGCTATTTACCATAAAATCATAAACTGTGAGAATAAAGAACATTTTAATAATTTTACTACTAAGAGGGAAAAGAGGAAATCCTCTGTTAATTGTAGATTAATTGTATTTAAATGTTTGCAGCTGGCGGGAATTAACTGGGGTTTCACTGGGGCTATATAATTGGGCACAGATTAAAACCATGATTGTAGGGTTAAGAGGTAGAACCATAGAAAAGTTACAGCACAGAAAGAGGCCATTCAGCCCATTGTGTCTGCACTGGGTAGAAAAGGAAAAAAATAAAAGAATTAGTTGCCCATTTTAATCCTGCCTTCCATCACCCGGTCCATAGCCTTGCAGGTTACAGCACTTCAGGTGCAGATCCAGGTGCCTTTTAAATGAGTCAAGGGTTTCTGCCTCCACCACCAAATCAGGCAGCGAATTCCAAACACCCATCACCCTCTGGGTGAAGAAGTTTTTCCTCATGTCCCCTCTAATCCTTCTACCAATTGGCTTAAATCTGTGTCCCTGGTAATTGACCTCTCTGCTAGAAGAAACAGGGAATCCTTGTCCACTCTATCCTGAGCCCCTCATAATCTTGTATACCTCAATCAGGTCACCCCTCAGCCTCCTCAGTTCCAAGGAAAACAAACCTAGCCTATCCAATCTTTCCTCATAGCTGGAATTTTCAAAACCTGGCAACATTCCTGTAAATCTCCTGTGCACTCTCTTCACAGCAATTATGTCCTTCCTGTAATGTGGTGACCAGAACTATTCACAAAATCCCAGCTGTGTCCTAACCAGCGTTTTATACAGTTCCATAATTACATCCCTGCTCTTGTATTCAGTACCTCACCCAATAAAGGAAAGCATTCCAAGGACTCATTCTTCTTCTGCCCCTCCCAATATCCTCCCATTAATTGAGTATTCCCTTGCTTTGTTTTCCCTCCCCAAGTGCATTACCTCACATTTCTCTGGTCGAATTCATCTGCCACTTTTCCGCCCACTCAACCAACCATTGATATGAGAAAACAGTTATACTTTTCATTATCAACTACACAGCCAATTTTTGTGTCATCTGCAAATTTCTCAATCATGCCTCCCACATTTAAGTTCAAATCGTTAATATATACAACAAACAGCAAGGGTGCCAACACTGAGCCCTGTGGAACACCATTGGAAACCATTTTCCATTTGCAGAAACATCCATCAACCATTACCCTTTGTTTCCTGTCAGTTAGCCAATTTTGAATCCAACTCACTACATTTCCCTGTATCCCATGTGCTTTTACTTTTCTGAGCAGTCTGTCATGTGGGACCTTGTCAAATGTCTTATTGAAATCCATGTAGACAACATCCACTGCACTACCCTCATCAATCCTCCTTGTTACTTCCTCAAAAAAATGTGGTTAAATTAGTAAGCCACGACCTTCCCCTAAGAAAACTATGCTGGCTATCCCTGTCCTTTCTAAGTGACAGTTTATTCTGCCTCTCATAACTGATTCTAATAATTTGCCCACCACAGCAGTCAGACTAACTGGCCTATAATTATCTGGCCTATCCCTCGCACTATTTTTAAACAATGGTACAACGTTCACAGACCTCCAAACCTCTGGTACCTCTCCTGTACCTAGTAAGGATTTGGTGTTTGGAGTTAGGTGTTCGCTTGTAATATGTAATACCCCTAAATAAAGCTGAAATTATGCAAAGGTTGACTCCAGTTTTATCCTTCACTAACTGGCTTTCTGGAATTGAACATCCTCCACTATTTAGTGAAAGTTGTCTATTGGACTGAAACCTTAATTCAGTCAGTTACATGCTTCTGCTAAAATCATAGAATTTTACATTGCAGTAAGAGGTGCTTTGAACCATTGTGCTTTTCCATTACCTGAAAGAGCAATGTAGTCCAATTCCTGTTGTACAACAGTGACTACATTTCAAAAAGTGTTTAATTGACTGTATTGTGCTTTGGGACATCCTTTGTTTGTGAAAGTCTTTCTTTATAATACTCTGTACTTTTGTATAATTAGCTAATCAATCTGCACTTTTATTTTCCTTGTCTTACTTTATAACAATGTCAGTGCAGTCATCTCCAAAGACAATGTGACATTAAACCCATGGTAGAAGAACAAAGGGTGGAATTTTCATCCTGAGGCAGAGGCTGGTTTGGAGGCAAGTATGCTGACAATATCTTGCTACCAAATGGCATGCTGGTCTGCTGTCTGTTTCCATCTCTATTTTCAGGGAGGTGGTTTGTGGGAGTGGCAGTAGCCAATTAGGCCAATTACAGTGGCAGTTGAGAGCACTCTTCACACAGCTTCTGGATTATCCAGATGGCAGCCAATCTGGCTGGAACCCATAGATGAAATGGGGGCAGTCTCCGGTTAGCAGGCACAGCCTGAGGTATATTCTGCAAAACAACCCAGCATGGTTCCACTGGACTTTAAGGCCACAGCCACAGCTGCAGGACATCCTGTGGAGAGGTTCCCCCACTGTAATGATAGCCTGGCAGCTGTGGCCACAGTATATTTTATCATTTGCAAGTCTTCAAGGGGCACCTCTATCTTTCTGCCATCCTCCCAGAGCCTCAAGTGCTCCCAACACCCTCCCAGCCACAGAGCCCACTCACTAACCTTAACTGGACGGAGCTCCCAGGGGCATCCTGTTAATTGACCGACTCCTCAAAAATGTCCTTCAGTGTCCCACCATGGCTACATTCAGATTCCCAATCCTGAATTCAATGTCAAGATCGGAAACTGGAACTAAAATTCAGACCAAAATATCAGCAAGAGATCAATGGAGAACTTATATCAGCACCTTTAAATGACTGAAGAAACATGGATCAAGGCATATTGCAGCTTCATTTTATGATGGAAAATTCAATTAGCTAATTTATGAAAGCTAGGAGGAACTGTATTAGTAAGAGATCTAAGTGTGTCTTCAGTATCCTTTTATTGATGCTGCCTTGCTAACAAGTCCATGCACTGATAATTTGTTAGCACTGCTGGCAATCTGCCAGACAATGATGACTAGAAGCTTCCCAGACAGTACATTTTATGATCTTCTTCTACTTCTGATTTTAAATTCTACTTAAATCAAGATCAGTCATCGATGAAAAAATCAACACACTAGGGAAAGGGATTGAAAAGCAAGGGCAAAGAAAATGCTAAGAAGTTTCCATTTTTCATAGCCAGTTATCCTGTGGAAAAAATCATCTCTTATCTAAAGGAAACTGTAAATAGCAGTGAGGATCAAAGTCTTGGCAGACTTGTAATTACATTTCTTGGCTCAGCAGGAGCTGAGCATGTTTGCATGCTCTGGTCCTGAGTATTCTTTGACTTGCTTTTTGATAAACATCGTCTCTACTATGGGAGAAAAGATTCTTAAGACTTCTGGGATTTGTAGTGCAATGTGTGCCACAGATCTCTGTAACCCACTGTGGTGGTCAGATGGTAATTAATGTATTTATTCTACCTTTTTATTTAAGCTTAAATCAGAATTAAATTATTCCAGTTACAGTGGTTCATGTCAGAGCTGCAGTGAAAAATATTAAATAATAGATGCCAGTTAAAAATGCTTAGACGTTACAGCATGATTTTCAGGTTTACAATATAACTGCACATTACAGCATTAACGTGATGCATGCTGTGTAAGGCAAACTGCACCACATTTAGGAAAATTGTCAGGGATGATATGTGTCCTGGAGGAAGCAGAATTTATTAGAGAATTTAAGTTTTAAACTCTGGAGGTGTCTTACTCAGATTCCCATTAATTGCTTGTAAGACAGTGCAGATGCATAGGGTTGTTTCCTTTTTCCGTGTATTGTGTATTTATTGCTGTATATCAACCAATCGGATGGGCTGAACAATTAGTGGATGTCCTTTGCTTGCTTATAAATACTCAAAAGGATGTTTGCTGCATGATTATTTCTTTCACACATTGAGTACTGCACAAGCTTTGAATACAGTTTAGGATGCTGGTCCAAGAATCCACATGCTCCTATTGTTCATTTCACTCCTACAACTTTTTCTTCGAGCTGACCCTCAAATTTCACATACTTTCCAAATGCTGGAACCCAATATCAAGGTAAATGTGAAATCATTTGCTAATTTGGTAGCTTAGGTTTCAAAAATTCCTCCCAGCCCCACCTGGAAGCCTGACGTACGGAGAAGAGTCCACCTAATATTCCAGTTCCGTGAGACATGGTGAAAGAAAAGGCTTTAAAATTGAGTTATCTCTAATCTAATAACAACATGAAAGATTCTGTGTACAAGAAGCTTGCCAATTTATGTCGAGTGAATATATATTTTTGTGACAGTGCTGAACTGTGTTTGCCACATTATAATGACGCAATTGCAGTTCCGTACAACTGTAAAAACAAAACACATTGCTATTTTTATACTTAGTTTTAGCGCAAAGACTCCTTGGAAGTCATGGAAATTCAGGGCTAGCTCAGGGCTATTCACCTGCCAATAATTTCACAATTTTATACCTGTCATAAGGCATGGTCCCAGTCGTGCAAAAAAAGGTCATTTATGGACATACTGCCCCTCTGCATTTTCATTTTTTAAATCTTGGCACAAGAACAGGAACCTTCCTGGTGGTGGTTATCCTGTTTAGCACTATGAATAAATGGTTTCTTCATCAAGAGTCATGTTAGTTATATTATTAGAAATGAACATATTATCATGGTCATGCATATGCAGATGATTGGAAAATTATATAAAATGGTAACTAGGGATACAATTCAAAAATTTAAATTCTATGACATTTTACTGCTGCAGGTAATTTCATATAGAAAATTAAGTAAATAAACTCAGATGAAAGCAGAATAATTAATTTGGATTAAATAAATTGCTTCAAGTGCATTTGGTGCACTAACTGTCAAATTACATAATTACAACATTTAGATCTACTGAAATGTTGAGGTTTGCTTTTGATTTGGTCTTCTGGATTGGTATAGAGCTATTGTCAACCTACTCATGTTCCTTCAGCTAACCTCCAGGTTGCAAACTCAGAATTTGATTAGTCCAGTGGCCATGCACAAAATCCAGTCTCCAGAGAGCAGTTTTAGTGAAGCCATTTGAGCACAGTGTACTTAAATGAAATGTATTCCATCCTGATGCAAGACAGTCAGATTGAGATCAACCATAACTGAGCTTCCTCAGGGTTCAATTTATTTGTTCCCACCTGGTGGGAAAGAGGTGGGAGTGGATCACTCGCCCATTTTATTTCACTGAAACTGAAGGTGGGTTAGAGTGTAAAATGGGAAATTATAGTAGGAACAGCTAACATCAATCCCTTTATCTCTACCCAATTGCAATATTCACCAAAAGATCATTCAATATTTTCCTTGTCAATTACCTCCCTCTTCCTCTCCTGGAGGCATTGGCTTCATACTGGAATATACTCCAATGCCCCAATTGTAACAAATTGACTATTATTCACATGTAACATGTAACAACAATGAGTCTCATCAGCCTAGTCAACCACCATCATAGTCAAGGCTGAATTTGTATCTTTCTCTTGTTTCTCTCCTATCTCCTCTGAGCTCATCTCGTCCAAGAGATCTGCATCCTGTTCCCTCGATCCTATTTCCACTAAACTGTTGATCACCTAACTCCCCCTCCTGGTACCCATGTTAGCCGATACTGTTAATGGCTCTCACCTTTCCATATTTGCTGTCACCACCCCTCTCCTCAAAAAAATCAACCCTGGACTCCTTCGTCCTTCAAAACTGCTGTCCCATCTCCAACATCCCTTTCCTCTTCAAAGTCCTTGAACATGTTGTCGCCTCCCAAATCCATTCCTATCTTTCCCGGAACTGTTAGTTTGAATCCTCCAATCAGGATTCCTCCCCTGCCACAATACTAAAACATCTCTTATAAAAGTAACAAACTGCATCCTATTTGACAAAAGTAAACTCATCCTCCTCATCCTTATCAGCATGACTGAGCCTTTGACACGGCTGACCACATCATTGTCCTCCAACACATGTCCACTGTTGTCCAGCTGGTTCCATTCTTGTCTTTCTAATTGTAGCCAGAGAATCACTTGCAGTGATTTCTCTTCCTGATCCTGTTCCTGCACTGTTACCACTGATCTCCCCCAAGGATCTATCCTTGGCCCCATCTATTCCAAATCTATATGCTATGCCTTGGCAATATCATCTGGAGGCACAGTGTTCCATTTCACATGTACGCTGACGACACCCAGCTCTACCTCACCACCGCCTCTCTCGACTCCCCCAGCTGTATCTAAATTATCAGACTCCGTATCAGACATTCAGCACTGGATGAGCAGAAACTTCCTCCAATTAAATATTGGGAAGAGTTAAGCCATTCTTTTCAGCCCCTGCTCCACCCTAGCCACCAACTCCATCCCTTTCACTGGCAACAGTCTGAGATTAATCCAAATGTGACCTTGGGTCACATTTGATCCCAAGATGTCCTTCTAACCTCACATTCCTGCCATCACTAAAATCGCCTCTTTCCACATAGAACCACAGAACCATAGAAAAGTTACAGCACAGAAGGAGGCCATTCAGCCCATCTTGTCCATGAAAGCCCGAGGACACCCAGGTACCCTTTCTAATCCCACCTTCCTACACCCGGCCCATAGCCCTGCAGCTTACAGCACTTAAGGTGCAGATCCAGGTACTTTTTAAAAGAGTTTAGAGTTTCTGCCTCTACCACCAACTTGGGCAGTGAATTCGCCCCAGACATCCACTACCCTCTGCGTAAAAAAGTTCTTCCTCATGCCCCCCCAATACCTTCTGCCACTTATCTTGAATCTATGTCCCCTGGTTCTAGAATTCTCCACCAAGGGAAACAATTTTATCCTGTCCACTCAATCTATTCCCCTCATAATTTTGTACACCTCAATCAAGTCACCTCTCAGCCTTCTTTGTTCTAAGGAAAAACCCCAACCTATCCGATCTCTCCTCATAGCAACACTTTTCTAACCCTGGCAACGTTCTTGTAAACCTCCTCTGCACTCTCTCCAGAACTATTACATCCTTCCTGTAATGTGGCGACCAGAACTGCACACAATACTCCAGTTGTGGCCTCACCACAGTGTTTTATACAATTCCAACATTATAACCTTACTTTTATATTCTATATCTCTGCCAATGAAGGAGAGCATTCCATATGCCTTCTTTACAACCTTGTCTACTTCACTGCTGCCTTCAGGGACCTGTGTACTTGTATGCCAAGATCTTTCACTTCATCTACCCCTCTTAGTATATTCCCATTTATTGTGTAATCCCTATAACTGTTTGACTTCCCTAAATGTATGACCTCACACTTCTCTATGTTAAAATCCATCTGCCACTTTACCACCCACTCCACCAACCCATCTATATCGTTTTGGAGATTATGGCTATCCTCTACACTATCCAATACTCAGCCAATCTTTGTGACATCTGCAAATTTCCCAATCGTGCCCCCCACATTCATGTTCAAATCTTTAATATATAACACAAACAGCAAGGGTCCCAACACCGAGCCTTGTGGTACACCACTTGAGACAACTTTCCATTCGCAAGGGCATCCATTGACCATTTCCCTTTGTTTCCTGTTACAAAGCCAACCTTTTATCCAGTTTGCCATATTACCCTGAATTGCATGGGCCTTTACTTTCCTGACCAATCTGCCATGTGGGACCTTGTCAAATGCCATGCTAAAATCCATGTACACAATATCCACTGCACTACCTTCATCAACCCTTCTTGTCACTTCCTCAAAGAATTCAATCAAATTTGTGAGGCAAGACCCTCCTTTAACAAATCCATGCTGACCATCCCTGACTAGTCCATGTCTTTCCACATGACAGTTAATCCTATCCCTCAGGATTGATTCTACTAATTTGCTCACCACCGATGTAAGACTAACTGACCTATAATTGTTTGGCATTTCCTTTGATGATCCTTTTTTAAACAATGGAACTACGTTTGCATTTCTCCAGTCCTCCGGTACCTCCCCTGTAACTAGTGAAGATTGTAAAATCATCCTCAGAGTATCTGCTATCTCCTCCCTGACTTCCTTCAGCAGCCTCGGAAACAATCCATCTGGCCGTGGTGACTTATCAAATTTCAAGGATTTCAACCCTTCGAGTACTTCCTCTCTCTTTATGACTATCCCGTTCAATATCTTGCAGTGTTCCTCCTGGACTACTATATCTACATTCTCCCTTTCCTTTGTAAACATGGAGACAAAATATTCATTCAAAACCCTTCCCACAGCCTCTGCCTCTACACATAAGTTTCCATCTTCATCTCTGATAGGTCCCACTTTTTCCTTAACTAACCTTTTAGCATTAATGTATTGGTAAAAAATCTTTGGGTTATTTTTAACTTTACTTGCTAATCTTTTATCATGCCCTCTCTTTGATTTCCTTATTTACTTCGTCCCTGCACTTCCTATATTTATCTACACTCTCTGCAGTGCTTAGTTCTTTGTGCCCATCGTATGCTTTCTTTTCCTGTTTGATCTTCCCCTGTATTCCTCTAGACAACCAGGGGGGTCTAGATTTGGCAGTACCACTCTTATTTTTGTAGGGGACATGTTTACTTTGTACAATTAGGATCCTGCTTTTTAGTGCTTCCCACTGGCTTTCCACTGTTTTATCCTCCAGCAGTGCTGTCCAGTCCACCTCTTCTCCCTTCTCTTTCTGCAAAATTTGCTTCCCCCCAGTTCAAGACTTTTACTCCTGCTTTATCACTGTCCTTTTCCACGGTAATGCTAAATCTAATTGAATTGTGATCACTGTCCCCGATATGGTCGCCAACTGTCACTTCGCCCACTTGCCCCTTTTCGTTCCCCAAGACTACGTCTAGAATTGCATCTCCTCTCGTTGGGTTTGTCACTGATTGGTTGAAAAATTTTTCCTCAACACACTGCATGAATTTTTCTCCCTCAGTGCCCCTTATATTGTTTGAATCCCAGTTGATATTAGGATAGTTGAAGTCTCCCACTATTATTGCCCTCTTGTTCTTACAAGCAGAAATTTGCCTACATATTTGTTCTTCTATCTCCCTTTCACTATTTCAGGGTCTGTAGTATACTCCCAGTAGTGTGACTGGCCCTTTTTTATTTCTAAGCTCAATCCATAAAGCCTCGTGTATTGACCCATTTAGTATATCATCCCTCCTCACAACTGGAATTGATTCTTTAACCATTAGTGCTACCCCATCCTTTTTTATCTCTTACTGTATAGTGTCTGAAGACTCTATAATCAGGGATATTAAGCTGCCAGTTTTGTCCCTCCTTTAGCCAAGTCTCCATTATAGCAATGACGTCCTGCTGCCATGTGGCTACCTGTGCCCTTAACTCATCTACCTTGTATGTAATACCCCCTGCATTGAAGTATAAGCAGTTTAACCGCATCAATTTACCTTGCTGGACACTTTGTAAACTTTGTTTCTCCTGTAACTCCATGTCTATCACAACGTCCCTAGCTAATGTTCTACCTCCATTTTTCTGATCTGAATCTGACCTATCTGATCCTACGCCTGGGATCCCATCCCCCTGCCACAATAGTTTAAATAGTCCCCAACAGAACTAGAAAAAAGCCCCCACAAGGGCACTGGTCCCAGTTCTGCCTGGGTGCAGCCCGTCCGGTTTGTACAGGTCCCACCTTCCCCAGAACCGGTCCCAGTGCCTCAAGAATCTGAATCCCTCCCGGCTACACCATCTCTCCAGCCACGTGTTCATTTGGTCTATCCTCTTATTCCTGCTCTCGCTAGCATGTGGAACTGGGAGTAATCCTGTGATTACTACATTTGAGGTCCTGTATTTTAATTTATCTCCTAACTCCCTGTACTGAGCTTGCAGGTCCTCATCTCTTAGTTTACCTATGTCGTTGCTACCAATGTGTACCATGACCACTGGCTATTTACCTTCCCTCCCCAGAATGCCCTGCAGCTACTCCGTGACATCCCAGACCCTGGCACCAGGGAGGCAACATACCATCCTTGATTCATGTTTGTGGCCACAGAAGCGTCTGCCTGTGCCCCTAACTATTGAATCCCCTATCACTATAGCCCTGCCACTAGTTTTCCTACTACCCCTCTGAGCAGCAGAGCCACCTACGGTGCCTTGAACTTAGCTGTTGCTGCTTTCCACTGAGAGGCCATCTCCCCCAATAGCATCCAAAGCGGTATATCTATTAGAGAGAGAGATGACCACAGGGGGCTCCTGCACTATCTTCCTGAGCCTTTTACTGTTCCTGATGGTCACCCATTCCCTTTCTGCCTGTGTAATCTTCACCTGCGGTGTGACCACCTCGCTAAACTTGTTATCCACGACTTGCTCAGCATTGCGGATGTTCCACAATGAGTCCACCCGCAACTCCAGCTCCGAAATCCGGTTAGCTAGAAGCTGCATTTGGACACACCTTCCACACACATGGTCAACAGGGACACTGGAAGCATCCCTCATTTCCCACATCCTGCAGGAGGAGCATATCACAGGTCTGAGTTTTCCTGCCATGACGTCCTTCTCGATTAAACTAGTTACTCCCTTAAAAATACTCTAGCTTGGAGTTTTATTTATGTTAGCTAGGAATCTTGTTTCTTGACCTGTACAGTACTACCCTATACTTTTTTTTTTTAGCTCCTACCTCAGTATTAAGCAATGAATTAATTTAATAGATTGAAAAAAAACTCACCAGGATTTACTCACCAATCAGCTGCTTTTTTAAAAAATCCACTTTCAGAAGAGTGTCCCTCGCAGGTCTGGTGCACTCCTGAAGGTGCTGCCTCTCCCTCTCTCTCTTTTTTTTGATTTGAGAAGGAGGGAGGGATAGAAACTCTACAGCAATGTAATGCTTGGGGCTATTCCCTTCTTTGACAGTGGGTCCTCCTCGATCCCCTTATGAGTTGCAGTGACTGTGCTGACTTCTCCCAGAATGCTTCTCAGTCACTTCTCACTACTGTCCTCTGTTGGATGCTCTTCCTCCAGTTGAGTGCAAGAATCCTTCTCCTCGATCCCCTTCTGAGTTGTGGTGACTACGCTGACTTCTCCCAGAATGCTTCTCAGTCACTTATCACTACTGCCCTCTGTTGGATCATAACACTGCCAGGCTTCTCCTCTCTCACAGCTCATCTGCTGCTGAAATGCACATTCATGCCTTTGTTAACTCTAGACTTGTCTATTACAAGGCACTCCTAGGTGATCTCCCACATTCTACCCTCTTTAAATTTGAGGTCATCTAAACCTCTGCTGCCTGTGTCCTAATGTGCAGCAAGTCATACTCCCCTATCGCTGACCTAAATTGGCTCTGGTCAAGCAACATATTGGCTTTAAAATTCTCATCCATGTTTTCAAATCCGTCCATGGCTTTGCCTTTCCTTATCTCCTCCAGCCTTACACCTCCAAGATACCTGCTCCTCTAATTCTGGCCTCTTGTGCCTTCCCAATTCTAATTGCTCCACCACTGGTGGCCATGCCTTTAGTTGCCTAGGCCCCAAGCACTGGAATTCCTTTCCTACACCTCTCCACCTCCCTACCTCGCTTTCCAATATTAAGTCATACTTTAAATCCTACCTCTTTCACCAAGTTTTTGATCATTTCACCTAATATCTTGTTATGTGGCTTGGTGTCTTACATTGTTTTATAATGCTCTTGTGAAGGACCTTCATACGTTTCATTAGATACTATATAAATATAACTTGTTGTTGTGTCCTCAATCTATATCTGTACATGCATACTTCCAACAGGAGTTGCTTAACCATATTTAGGAGCATGCACCATGCCGGATTTTACCCGGCTTACTGCAGGGTCACAGGGGCCAATTCCAATGCTCCTATTTCCCTGGCCTTGAGCAACAAACTCGGCACTGGTTGAAGATTGAACCCGGGGCCTCCTCTGCCTGGAAGCCTTAGCTATTCAATGAATAAATTTACAACATCTTAAATCTTCAACTACCAAGTGATTCACTGTAATGGACAGAAAGTTTGTGATTTCCGGATACGCACATCTGCTAAGCAAGGCCCTTTGCTCAGGGTGAATTTAGTCACCACTTTGTAGAAGGATTGTACTGGCATTAGGTCATTGACTTCATAATCAATTTTAAGAAGATGTACATGAATTTTTGAGGACATTTGTGAATTTCAATGTTTTCCAGAACAACCCACTTTTGAATTTCTTATGCACGTGATGTAATTCCAAACCGGTACCTTCATAATGCAGTGCTTATTTTTCTATAAATCAGGAGGTTGCTTATTAATTGATTTCTCATTTCTGTGAATACCTCATTGTGATGGACATTATTTCTGTTTTCCCTTTGCTAACCTGTCATGTCTGCATCTATTAGGAGTAACTTCAACTTTGGGCGAAAATGAAAAGTAGACTGTATTGAATCAGTCATCGATCATACAGCCTTTCTGATTTTCATTTCAACTCACTTCAGCGGAAATTGAAGTTATTGCTGCTTAATTCTTTTTGGTGGTGGGGAGGAAGAGGGAATTTGACCTCTAGACGGGTAATCCGTTTCTTACCCAACTGAATGCAATAACTTAATAAATTTTGACACAGAGTTAATCAAGTGGAGAATTTGTTGCTAAACGGATCCATCAACCTATATTCTTATGTTAATGAAAAGACAATAAATTCAGAAAACTGCAGAGGAGAAAAAAAATGCAAAGACGTCAATGGGATAATTTTCATGTGTAAAATGGGAATGCATTGATAATCATTATGGAAGTGAAAATTAGAAGAGATATATCGAGTGGCTGATCTGTTGTTGCCCGATTTACATTATTATCCAAAGTCAAAACTGGCCATGAAACTTCGACCAGTGAGTATGGTTCACAGTTTCTCTACCTCGCACTTACCTCAAACCTATGTTAAAATCAACCTCTAAGTTTCTGCAATTGCTTCAACCCAAAACTAATATCCCTCACCAGCATGAAAATAAATTCGCAACCAAAAAGTGTATAATTCCCAGCTGGTGTATTTGGACAACAAAACCCTGTTAACAGGGATCGTTCCTAGATTATAGGTTAAAAAATGTGCTGATGTTCAGGTGCAGGGGTTGCAATTTGTAACTTGCCCATGTTGGTTCCGGTGGAGGTAAGCTGCATGCAAATTTGGTGCTGCCACTTCATTTACTTGATTGTAATATAGGACTGAACATTTGCCACTCTTTTAGCTACCTGAGTGCTCAGCAGTGAGATAAGCAGCATGTACTAATAGCATGTGGTGCAGCCAGCCTTCTGTTTTTAAATGCAGTCAGTCCCCCTTAAAGGGAAACTGTAGTGAGCCACAGGATGCTGCTGCTGAATACTATTTTTGCAACACTAAACAAAGAAAATGGAACATTAAAGTAGAGAAATGGATCCATGATTACAATTGCAGCACTCAAGGCCTTAGTGACAGGGAGAAAGGCTTCATGGTTTCACAGGAAGCAGGGGAACCCTTAGGGCCCCCCTCCAATGGGATTGGCAGCAGGTGGCCAGGGAGGTCAATTTCTGGTGCCTTGACCTAAAGACCTGGCATGAGTGCCTACAAGAAGCCTTATAACCTCAGATGGGTGATCAAAGTCTGTAAATGTATCTTCACAAGACAACTCCTATCCACTGCAACACCAGCCTCTCATGCTGCCCAATGCATCGCAGCCCCCATCCCAATTCTTGACAGTCAGGATTCACACTTAAAATCCAGACACTCCACCTCACTCTCAAACACTTATCAACGTTGCCAACCACACACCTACTCTCGCTGCCCCCACATATCCAGCTATTCAGCTTTAGCAGGCACATCATCCAAGTACAGTGCAGTACAATCACTGACATTCTTCCTTCTTCTTTGATGAACAAAGTAGCAAATAATAGAAGGGAACAGAGCCAGTGGTGAGCAACACTACCTGCATGTCCTGAGCCCTTTGGGGGAAATGGTTCCTCACATCATGGGTCTGTCTGTGAAAGAGCCTGTGGCACCTGGCATTGCTGAAAGCATTCACAATGACAGTATGTTCCTGCCTTATGCCCTTTACCAACCACCATCTGACTCTTATCCTGCTATCCACCATGATGAGCAAGCTGCAGATGGTGTGAAGATGGGCCTCCTACTTTCCAACCCACTCCCTTCTCCTAGACCCAACCTTCCCTTCTGATTTTCTGCTTTCAGATAGCCAGAACTTGCCTTCATTTCAGCCACTGCAGCCCCAGGAAGAGGAGAAAGGACACCGCTCATGAAGAGACCAGACTCTATCACATGATCACAGCCACCAGCTCAGATACTGGCAATGCATTTTTTTATTTGCTCCCGGGATGTGGGCACCACTGGCTAAGCCAGCATTTATTGCCCATCCGTAATTTCCCTTAAGAAGGTGGTGGTAAGCTGCCTTCTTGACTCACTGCAGTCCATGGGGTGCACCCACAGTGCTGTTAGGGATGTATTTTGACTCAGCAATAGTGAAGAAATGGCAATACATTTCCAGGTCAGGATGATGAGTGGCTTAGAGGGGAACTTCCAGGTGGTGGTGTTCCCATGCATCTGCTGCCCTTGTCCTTCTAGATGGTAGCGGTTGTGGGTTTGGAACATGCTGCTGAAGGTGCCTTGATGAGTTTATGCAGTGCATCTTGTAGATGGTACACACGACCGCCACTGTTTGTTAGTGATGGAGGGAGTGAATGTTTGTGGATGAGATGCCAATCAAACGGGCTGCTTTGTCCTGGATGGTGTTAAGCTTCTTGAGTGTTATTGGAGCTGCACTCATCCAGGCAAGTGGAAAGTATTCCATCACACTCCTGACTTGTGCTGGTAGATGGTTTACAGGCGTTGGGGAGTTGGGAGGTGAGTTACTCACCACAGGATTCCTAGCCTCTAACCTGCTCTGGTAGCCAAAGAATGATGAGGTTAGAGTGACTGCCCCGACCTGATCTTGTAGCCACAGTAAGTGAGGTGAGAGTGATGGCTCTTGACATCAAGGCTGCATTAGACCGAGTGTAGGATGAGGGAGCCCCAGCGAAACTACGGTCAATAGGAATCGGGGAAAACCCTCCGCAGGCTGCGGTCATATCTAGCACAAAGGAAGATGGTTGGGGTTGTCGGAGGTCAATCAGCTCAATTCCAGGGCATCACTGCAGGAGTTACTCAGGGTAGTGTCCTCAGCCCAACCACCTTCAGCTGCTTCATCAATGCCTTTCCTTCCATCATAAGGTCGGAATTGGGGATGTTCGCTGATGATTGCACAATGTTCAGCACCATTCACAACTCCTCAGATACTGAAGCAGTCCACGTCCAAATGCAGCTAGACCTGGACAATATTCAGGCTTGGGCTGACAAGGGGCAAGTAACATTTGCATCAGATAAGTTCCAGGAAATGGCCATCTCCAACCAGAGAGAACCTATCCATTGCCCCTTGACATTCAATGGCCTTACCATCACTGAATCCCCATTATCAACATCCTGGGGATTGCCATTGACCAGGAACTGAACTGGACTAGCCATATAAATACTGTGGCTGCAAGAGCAGGTCAGAGGCTAGGAATCCTGTGACAAGTAACTCACCTCCTGACTTCCCAAAGCCTGCTCACCATCTATAAGGTACAAGTCAGGAGTGTGATGGAATATTCTCCACTTGCCTGGATGAGTGCAGCTCCAACAACACTCAAGAAGCTTGACACCGTCCAGGACAAATCAACCCGCTTGATTGGCACCCCTTCCACAAACATTCACTCCCTCCACCACTGACGCACAATGGCAGCGGTGTGTATCATCTACAAGGTACATTGTAGAAACTCACCTAGGCTCCTTAGGCAGCATCTTCCAAGCCCACGACTGCTACCACCTAGAAGGACAAGGGCAGCAGACACAGAGGAACACCACCACCTGAAAGTCCCCCTTCAAGCCACTCACCATCATGACTTGGAAATATATCACCATTCCCTCACTGTCACTGGGTCAAAACTCTGGAACTCCCTGCCTAACAGCACTGTGGGTGTATCTACACCACATGGACTTCAGCGGGTCAAGAAGACAGCTCACCACCACCTTCTGAAGGGCAATTAGGGATGGGCAATAAATGCTGGCCTAGCCAACAATGCTTATATCCCATGAACGAATAGAACAAAAAATGGCTAGTTCAGTTCAGTTTCTAGTCAATGATAACCCTCAGGATGTTGAAAGTGGGGGATTCAGCGATGGTAATACCATTGAATGTCATGGGGCGATGGATAGATTTTCTCTTGTTGAAGATGGCCACTGCCTGGCATTTATGTGGTGTGAATATTATTTGCCACTTGTCAGCCCAAGACTATATATTGTCCAGGTCTTGCTGCATTTGGATATGGATATGGATATGTACATTAAAGTCTGGTATGGAGTTGGGATCAGCACATGCTGAGTCCTTGGCAACAAGTGGGTTACAGCCAGCCTAAGGTAATGGATGTTTTGTGTGCCCAGTAACCCGAGGATGAGGTCCCAGACAGTTTCTGCCACAGAGGACTCAGATGAAGACCTTGATAGGGCACATCAAAGAGAATGCTGATGGGCATGCACACCGAAATTCTGGGTGCATTCCCTGACCTATCAGATAGCCTCCTGTCACTGTCAAGGAGCATGGAGGAGTCCAACTCCAAGTTGATAGAGGACATCACTCAGAGCTTTGCCTCGCCACAGCCTCTGTTCCATCCCCTTGCTATGCTGCAGACACAGAGGCACTGCCGCAGTTGCACACATACTTGTTGCAGCCTTTGTGTGGACAGGTCACCCAATCCTTTGCTCCACTTGTGAGCAAGTAGCAATACACCCTGCCAAATCCAGCAACTCACTACAATACTTCCAAAAACACTCCATTGTGCTTTGAGACATTTGCAATGGCAGAATATTTTAAAAATCATCTTACATGCAAGCTGGGTGGCTTGCCCATTAAATAACACTGGTGTGGCCCCGCCCCTCTTGTAGCTGAATGATCCTTGGTGAATGATATGCAAATTTATTGAATTGACCTGACAGGTTCAAATTTGGAAAATGGGCATCACATCGGTCATTAGGACAGTTCAGTTGCTCTGGCACTCATAGAGAATACCTGTCTAAAGTTGGTACAACATGGGCCATGCTGGAAGGGGCAGGCAGTGCAGCACACCGCCCCAGGAAGATGATTGGCTGCCGTAGTGCCATTTCCAGCTTGATTTCATGCCATACATATTTAGATGGAGAATGGTCAGTGGAATCGAGGACATTTTACTGCATCACTGAATGAGGGGATTTTGTGACTGGCCTCTGCTGGTAATGGCTTCGGTATTCTCAAAAATTAATTGGAAGAAATTTCTCTTCAACCTGCACTGGATCTTGGACAAACAGTCTGTTAATTTAACAACATGTGGAAGAGATGAGAGAGGCCGTGGTCAGGTAAAGCTGGGTGTCGTCAGTGTACACATGGAAACTGATACTCTGCTTTCAGACAATGTTGCTGAGGGGCAGCATGTAGATGATAAAGAGGAGGTCACCAAGGATAGATCCTGTGGAGATACCAGTGATGACTGTGCTCATTTTATGGTTGCAAGATATATAAGGAAGTATTTTAACCATGGATGTGGTCAAGAAAACAACCACAACAATGATTCCTGATGCCAAAGATTTATATTACAAAGAAAGGCTGGAGAAACTGAAGTTCCTTAGCCTTGAAAGGAAGGATGTATTTGAGAAGATGTATTAGAAGTATGTGATGCATAAGTATAGTTAATCTGGATCACTATTTCAATGTTTGCCAGGATATTAGGACAAAGAGGCATAGGTTAAAACTGGAGGGAGATATGAAAAACTGATGTTAGAAATAAATGTTTCACAAAGTATTCTCGACACTTAGAATAGTCTTTCAGCTGGGATATGGAGACATAAACCTCAGACTCATTCAAGAGACTTGAATGAGATGGAATAGGATAAATGTAAGTTTTTTTTTCTGAATGAGTGAGCTGAAGTATGATCTCTCGCATCTGTATTTATCTTGTGATCTTATGGCCAGCTTAGATCCCTGATTAACTCCCTGGCCTGTATTCAGCTAGCTAATTTTGGAAGGGGTACTCCAAGCCTTGACACTCCTTGACTACTGAGGAGAGAATTAGGCAGATTTGCTGCATGATTGCTTTCCGACAACTGCTGGAAATTGTGCATATATGAATAGAGTGTGAGACACGACATAGTGAAATAGTCACTCACACTCATTTCTTGACTCACCCTTAAAGAACATCATTTGGGAGATGTAACAGAAAATGCCTGGTTATCTGTGGAATCATAACCTTCAAAAATCAACATCTTCAGAAGCAAAGGAAAAAAATTCACAGTGACAGAAACTAAAACTTGGAAAGTGCAGATGTAATTTATGGAACATTTGTTGCTATCCTTTTCAAGGCAACTTCAAAAAAATTTTAAATAGTTGGTCAAAATGGAAGTTACTTATAAATCTAATGTCCTCTGTAATTGAATCATATTTAATGGATCCATAAATCATAGTTTTATAGGCAGCAGACTAAGTTTGGTAGATTTACAACTAAACATTTGTCTACATTGAGAAAAGTATTAAACTTTTTAAAATCTTAATTTCTCATACACAAGGAGCTAGAAATCATTAGCTCATTTTTTTGAGCATGGACACCATGATTCACAATCTACCCATTCTTGATCAGGTTGAGATGGGTAACAAGCAAACTTTGTGTGCCCACTTCATCTGAATTATTGTAGCATTAGCCCACACAGTTCCCGCTCTGCTTTCTACTCCTGAATGCTGCCTGCAGCCTCTGCACACAGCAGGAGGGCCCTGCAGGAACATTGTTAGCAGATCATGTGTTAACAGCTAATCTGCTCTTCTTAAAGGCAAGCTGTAGCATGAGGGGAAGCTGCACAAAAATATCACTGTAATGTAAATTATTGCAAAGTAAATACCAGGGCAGACCATGGTGATGGGTGCAATATTGGAGACATTAATGGTGCAAGTTTCATTTTGTCAGCAAACTTGGAAATATTACATTTGATTCCCTCATCCAAATCATTGATATATATTGTGAATAGCTGGGGCCCAAGCACTGATCCCTGTGGTACCCCACTAGTTGCTGACTGCCACTCTGAAAAAGACCCATTTATTCCCAGGGCAGAATTTTCAGGGTGACATGCAGGGGGCGGGCCCCGCACATCAGTGCATAAAATGGCACGCAGTGATGTGGGGCGAGTGTCCCGACGTCATCGTGCACCATCACGATATTTAGTTGGGCGGTCACACAATGAAGTACGACGCGCACCCGCCATTAATTAATAGGCTACCTAAGGCCTTAACATGGCAATCGACGCTGATTTTAAGGTGCCAGTGCGATCTTCGGCTCGGCGCATGGGTGCAACAGGCAGGTGGGTAAGCAACTTTTTAACAAAACGCATCCATGGGTGGGATAAGGGGGCTCAGTGGGATTGTTAATGTGTTCTATGAAGTATTTATTGCAGAAAGTGTTTTAAACTTGCCTGCGTGATCTGGAGCAATTCAGAACGAATTCCAGCAGCTTTCTGTGTACTTTGAACTTTCACCTCAGCAGTCTGCAGTCAGTAATCTTTATCGGGCCTGCAGCTTTCCAGAGGCCTCAATTTAGCCTGGGTATGGGTTCTGACATCTCCTCTGGAGGCAGCTCCTCTGAGGAGGAAGGGAGGGCTAGAATAAGGAGGAGGCCAGGACTGGACAATCAGCCTCCAGGAGAGCCCCCTTTGGGAGGACAGGTGCAGGCACAAGGGGCGCAAGGCAAGAGGTTGTCCAAGGTGGAAGGGGCTGCAGAAGACGCCACTATCCTGCTGCCAGGGTATACAGGTGGTGAAGCAGCTACCTCAATATGACTGAGGTGCAGTGCTGAAGGAGGCTCTGACTGCCAAGGAAGATAGTCAACTATATCTGTCAGATAATTGGCCCTGAGATCTCCCCTATCTGTGCGGGTGGAAACCCCATGCCAGCAGCTCTGAAGGTCACAGTTGCCCTCCACTTCTATGCCTCTGACTCCTTCCAGGGCTCTGTGGGTGATCTTTGCGGTGTCTCCCAATCAGCTGTCCACACTTGTGTCAAGTAGGTTACAGACGCTCTGTTCAGGCGTGCATTGACTTTCATCCACTTCCACTGCGACCAGGCAAGTCAGGCACAGCGAGCCAGAAGCTTCGCGGCCATTGCTGGCTTCCCCCATGCCCAAGGTGCTATAGACTGTACACATGTGGCTATCAAGGCGCCAGCAGGTGAGCCTGGTGCCTATGTCAACAGGAAGGGCTTCCACTCCATGAACGTGCAGATAGTGTGTGATCACAGGATGCTGATTCTGCAAAGTCTGTGCAAAGTACCTAGGCAGCTCCCACGACACCTACATCCTCAGACACTCCCAGATGCTGGTGCTCTTCAGTACTGCAGCTCGGCTGGATGGATGGCTGGTGGGTGACTAGGGCTATCCCCTCAGAAGGTGGCTCATGACGCCTCTCCACCATCCAAGAACAGAAGCTGAGCAGCGGTACAATAGGAGCCACGGCTCCTCAAGGGCTGTGGTGGAGAGAACCATCGGTCTTCTCAAAATGTGCTTCTGATGCCTGGACCACTCAGGGGGTGCACTCCAGTATCCCCCAGATCATGTCTCTGTGATAGTGGTCGCATGCTGCGCTCTGCAAATTCTTGCGCTGGAAAGGGGGGGGACGCAGTGGATGATGAAGACCTTGACGCAGTGGATACAGCTGCACATGATGAGTCCAGCAGTGATTCGGAGGATGAGGAAGCACAGGAGAAAGATGAAGGACAGCACACCAACTACACCAAGGAGGCAGTGACACCTGGGAGACTTTAGTCCAACAAACCTTCAGCTAGCTCCACACAAATAGGTCTGAAGGACCAGCATTGCCTGGTGCTTCCATATTCTGTACTTAAGTGCTACTTCTTCCACTTCATCAGCTGCAACTAAGGGCTTAGTACATAAACATCATTGTCCACTCAAACACTCATGATATGTCTGTGAAACAGACAAATGCAGCACAAAGGAGCTACCCTCAGCCATGGTAACACATGTGGATTTTATTTTCATCCATCATATGGTGCAACAAAACTAATTCCACAACGTTGTTATATTATAAAATATAAATTCCCTAATCTCGGGCCAACACAAAAGCACCAGTGAGAAACCTGTGGTGTGCCTAAGGTACCCTACGCTTACGTTTGTGGGCGCTACATCTTGGTGCCACCCCATTGGTCGGAGTGGCTTCTGAGACAGCCTGCTGACTCTGCTGTCCTGTTGGCCTCAATGACCTTGGCGGCCGTCGTCTGGCCCATGGAGCCTGTGCTGGCCCTGCCTGGGAGGGAGTGGCCAGTTCCAGAACTGGCATCTCCCCAGTCATTGCAGCCTCAACGGATGCAACGGTCACTGGCAGAGGGGCGGAGGAGCTGCTGCCCTCATTCGGAACACCATGAGGGGAGTCCACAGAGATGACAGGCAGCTGCTGTGCCGACGTGAGGTCACTTCGGACCTCCCTGCTCAACATAGATGGATGGGCACCGAGCTAGGACACTTGGTGCCCAGACCATCTCCCACATTGCCAATGATCAGCTGTGGCCACTGGCTCTGTGAAGGCTTGCAGGTCCGAATGTATCCCCAGGAGAAGCTGGTTGTTCTGCTGGAAGCCCTTCTCCATGAGTGTCGCCAATCTCTCCAGGGAGGAAACCTGACGCTCTGATATGAGGCTCATGGCATCACTCATGCTCTGTGTGGGCTCCTCCACCACGGACACCAAGCGAAGCACAGTCTCATGCAACACTACCAGATGCTCCCGCACACCTGGCCGCATTTCCTGCAGCTGCTGTGTCGCGGACGGCTCCAGAGGCATATCATCACTGCCCAACTCAGCATGTGCCTGGTCCCCTACTGTCCTCCAGCTGCTGGTGCCATCAGCACTCTCTGTCCGTGTCGCTATCTCCAGCGATTATGAAGTGCCCTCTCCACTGTGCCCTGGGACACCAGCTAATGTAACAATTCCCACCGATGTGGCAGTCACTGTTCTGGTGCCTGCCTTGCTGAAATGGTGTGATGCAGGTGACAGTTCAGGCCCTCAGGTGTGAGAGGGGGCATCTGCACTTCCTCATGGTGACCATGCTGAAAATGATGCTGAAAATAACAACAAAGACAGTAAATCAGTTAGCGTCCACATAGTGACACATTTCATCCCTTTCCCCCAGGCTCATAATGCGCTTAACCTTCCAGAACCTAAGAAGACGAACATTGGTGGGGCGGCAAATAGTCAGGAGGAGGCCCAAACATTACAGACGGACACAGATGGGCTGATCAAATGGCTTAAAGAATGCCAAATGGAATGTTATGTGGATAAGTGTGAGGTGATGCACTTGGGCAGGACAAACAAGCTATGGGAATACATGAGAAATGGTAGGAGCTTGGAAAATAGGGATGTTTAGAGGGAACTTGCTGGGCAGACCCATTAAGGTAGTGGGACAGGAACATAGGTGTCTAATAAGGTAAAAGCCAGACTTGCCTTTATTAGCTAAGGGATAGAAAGTAGGAACAGGGATGTCATGTTGTAAATGCAGAAAATGCTGCCGAGGCCACAGCTACACTTCTGCATTCATTTGTGATCAGCATTTCATGGGGGGATGTGATTGGAGTGGAGAGAGTGCAGAAGTCACTGACCAGGATCCTTGCTGGCCTGGAGAGTTGGAGTTATGAGGCCACTTAGCATACACTGGTGATATTTGCCATGGAGCACAGGGGATTGAGAGGTGACATTATTGACCTTCAGAACATTATGAGGGGCATAGATCAGGTGGACAGAAAGGAACTTTTCCCCTTGGTGGAGGGATGACTAATCTGGTGGCCTGTATTTAAGGTAAGGGGCATGAGGTTGTCAGGTGAAATGCTGAGGAACTTTTGCACACAGTAATGTGGGACGCACTGGCTGAAAGGGTGGTGGAGGCAGAAACCCTCCTACCATGTAATAAGTATTTGGGTGTGCAGCTGCGATGCCATGGCATACAAGGCCATGGAGATCATGGTCAGAAATGGGATAAGGCGACTTTGGAAGGAGCTACAGACACGCATCCTCGAAGGGCCGAGGGACTTTTGTGTAAGACCCACACGCCTGACTCTATCAGTCTGTGAATGAGCAGTGTTGCTACATTAACGAATGCAGCAATCATCAGTGCTTTGGATGGTGGGAAGACCGAGGGGACAGGACTGTGGGCTTCAAATACCTGGCTGCTCCACCCCAGCTTCACTGACACCTGCTGACCTGGGCACATGGCAGATTTCCACCTCCAGTGCTTGCTCTTCAAAACGGTTCAAGATGACAAGCTGGACCTGGCCACCTCCAGTGCGCAAACGTTTGTGCACATTGTGCACATTTTTCTCCTGCAGAATAGAGAAGACCATTTATTGGGACTGATCACTCATGTACTCTGCACGAGCATGCTGCACCCCAACCACAGTGGCCCATCTGAGGCCTCCAGTGCCTCCTCTCCACGCTACTGGTGACTGGTCACCAAAATACAGCACGGCTGCTCCCAACCACCCCCCACCACAACGGCCACCTTGTACACATTCTGCATCCATCACTTTCAGAAACACACGGTCTTAGCTCCCATGGCAAGGAGGCGCAACTAGGAGCAGTGCTGAGGCCACCCAGGTGGTTCTTGGCCACGAGACCTTGAGGCTCCCACTTCCTCAATCTCATCACCGTGAATAGGACATGTTTTGGAGTTCTGAGTGTGCACCCAGCTGCCTCCCCTGCAGGTTGCCCCCAGACTAGTCATGTGCGACTAAGACCAACACATGGTGCAGGGAGAACCCATCTCCTCATGAACCACTGAGGCTGATGTAAGCATGGTCACTATCTGCTTGCCCATCCAGTGTGCGACAAATGCCCAACATGAGTAAATGCAGTCACAACATGTGGGGACCCTCAAAGGCTAAGGCTCCCTGTTGGGTTAATTGCCCAAGGCCAACATGGTACGCATCCCTCCAGCGCGCAACAAATTGTTGAACCACTTACAACACTGGATCCAGATGCCCAGTACCATGTCTCAGGAGCTCACCACCTCTGCCACCTCCTCCCAGGCACGCTTTGTCATGGGCGGGGGCCCTTCTCCTCCCATCCTGGGTAAACAGCGCCTCCCGCCATGCTGCCACCTCCTCAACAAGGACAGCAAGGCAGTCATCAGAAAAGCGAGGGGCACATTGCCCCCCCCACTGGCCTTCTCTGCAGCCTGCCCTGCTCCTGGGCCACACCCTGCAGCCTGCCCTCCTCCTCTGGCCTTCCTTCTACATCAGCCTGCTGTGCAGACCTCCTGCGGTGCCACCTGTAGCTGGCCATAGTGAACAGCCTAAAGGCCTGGCCTTTTTTTATACAGACTGTCGGGTCGCCATTGGACCCAGCGGTCTGTACATGCCCGCCACAATTTTAAGACTCCTGCTCTCCATGGAAGTGGGAAATGCGCTGGGCGGGCCTTAATTGGCCGGCCTGCGCAAAACGGCAATGCGGCCCACGATAGCTTCAGTTCCGCCTGCCTGCCTAATGGAAAATTTAAGCCCTAGTCTCTGTTTCTTGTCTGCTAACTAATTCTCAATCCATGCAAATATATTACCCCAAATCCCACGTGCATCAATTTTGCACACTAACCTCTTACATGGGACTTTATCAAAAACGTTCTGAAAATCCAAATACACCACATCCACTGGTTCTCCCTTATCTATTCTACCCGTTACATCCTCAAAAAACTCCAGTAGGTTTATCAAATATGATTTCCCTTTCATAAATCCATGTTGACTTTGTCTAATCCTGTTAATATTTTTTAAGTGTCCTGTTATCACATCTTTTACAATAGACTCCAGCATTTTCTCTACTACTGATGTTAGGCTCACCGGTCTGAAATTTGCAGTTTTCTCCCTCCCTCCTTTTTTAAATAGTGGGGTTACATTTGCCACCCTCCAAACTGCCAGACTGTTCCAGGATCTACAGAATTTTGGAAGGTGACAACCAACACACCCACTATTCCCATGGCCACCTCCTTTAGTGCCCAAGGATGTAAATTATCAGGCCCTAGGGACTAATTGGCTTTCAGTCCCATTAATTTCTCTAGATTTATTTTTTTAATAATACTAATTTTTTTCAATTCCTCCTTTTTACTGGACCCTTGGTTGCCTAACATTTCTAGGAAGTTATTTATGTCTTGCTTCATGAAGGCAGCATTAATGTAGTTGTTTAATGCTCTGCCATTTCCTTGTTCTCTATTATAAATTCCCCTGTTCTAGTCTGTAAGGGACCTATGTTTGTCTTCACTAATCTTTTTCTTTTGACGTACTTATAGAAGCTTTTATATTCCTTGCAAGTTTACTCTCGTACTCTATTTCTTCCTTCTTAATCAATCTCTTGGACTTCCTTTGCTGAACTCTAAACTGCTCCCAATCCTCAGGCTTGCTACTTTTTTCTCTTTGGATCTAATACCATCCTTAATTTATTTTGTTAGTCATGGTTGCGCCACTTTTCCCATTGTGTCTTTGCACCAGAAAGGAATGTATAACTGTTGCAATTCATGCATTCATTCCTTAAATATTATTCATTACCTATCTACCATCATAGCTTTTAATGAAATCCCCCAATCTATCTTAGCTAACTCATGCCTCATACCTTCATAGTTTCCTTTGTTCAGATTTAGAACCCTAGTTTTGGATTGGATTACTTCAATTTCTATCCTAATGAAGAATTCTATCATGTTATGGTCACTGTTCCCTAAAAGACCCTGCACCACAAGATTATTAATTAACCCCTTCTTATTGCATAATACCAAATCTAGGATAGCCAGTTCCCTAGTTGGTTCCTTCATGTACTAGCCTAAAAAACCATCTCATACACGCTCCTGGAATTCAACCACCAGAGCATTATTGCTAATTGGGTTTGCCCAGTCTATATGTAGATTAAAGTCACCCATGATTACTGTAGTACCTTTGTTACATGCCTCTCTAAATTCCTGTTTAATGTCACCCCCTACCTTACCCACTACTGTTTGGAGGCCTATAGACAACTCCCGCTAATGTTTTCCACCCTTTGTTGCTTCTTAGCTCCATCCAGACTGATTCTCCATCTAGATTTTCTGAGCCAAAATCCTCTCTCACTATTGCACTGATTTCATCTTTAACTGACAACACACCCCACCTCTCGTCTCTTTTTGTCTGTCATATCAAATACCCTTAGATGTTCAGTTCCCAACCTTGTCCACCATGCAGCCATGTCTCCATAATCACAATCATATCGTACCCATTTATATCTATTTGCGCTATTAATTTGTCTACCTACTGAACACTCAGGAATATACACCTACCAGCCAGATACTCTACCTTACCCTCTCACACCCACCAATGCTGTCAATGTCAAACTCACTTTTCACTGCCTCCACATATCTCCAACTATTCAGTTAAGGCAGACAGGTCATACAAATACAGTGCAACACAGTGCCTGACATCCTGCCTCCTTGCAGAACAAGGTGACATACAATTCAAAAGAGCTGAACTCCAGAGGTGAGTGAGAGTGACTGCCCTTGACATCAAGGCAGCATTTGACTAATTGTGACATCAAGCATCCCAAGCAAAACTGGGATGAATTGGAATCAGGGGGAAAACTCCCCACTGGCCGGAGTCATATCTAGCACAAAGGAAGATGGTTGTGGTTGTTGGAGGTCAATCATCTCAGTTCCAGGGCATCACTGCAGAAGTTCCTCAGGATAGTGTCCTAGAGCTAACCATCTTCACCTTCTCCAACAATGACCTTCCTTCCATCATAAGGTCAGAAATGGGGATGTTCACTGATGATTGCACAATGTCAGGCTTTGGGAAGACAGGAGGTGAGTTACTCACTACAGATTCCAAGCGCCTGACCTGCTCTTGTAGCCACAGTATTTATATGGCTAGTCCAGTTCAGTTTCTGGTCAATGGTAACCCCCAGGATGTTGACTCTGCAAACCCTGTACATCATCTACATGCACAAGTCAGGAGTGTGATGGAATACTCTCCACTTGCCTGGGTGAGTGCAGCTCCAACAACATTTAAGAAGCTCAATACCATCCAGGACAAAGCAGCCCGCTTGATTGACATCCAATCCACAAACATTCAGTCCCCCCACCATTGACTTACAGTGGCAGCAGTGTGTACCATCTACAAGATGCACTGCAGGAATTCACCAATGCTCCTTGGACAGCACCTTCCAAACTCATGAGCACTACTATCTAGAAGGACAAGGGCAGCAGACAAATGGAAACACCACCACCTGGAAGTTTCCCTCTAAGCCACTCACCATCCTGACTTGGAAATATATCACTGTTCCTTCACTGTCGTTCGGTCAACATCCTGGAACTTCCTCCCTAATAGCACTGTGGGTGTATCTACACCACATGGACTTCAACAGTTCAAGAAAGCAGCTCACCACCTTCTCAAGGGCAATTAGGGATGGGCAAAAATTGCTAGCCTAGCTAGCAACACCCACATCACATAAATGCATTTTAAAAATTGATGGGAGCAGAGCAGAACCAGTAGGGGTCAAGACACCTGAACACCTGAGCCCTGCAGCGGAGATAGTTCTCATGGGGCCATTTGCATCTGGCATTGCTGAGAACATTGTGGATGATGGGACATTCCTACCTTTTTCACCCTCTCAACTCCCAGCAAACCCCTATCTTCTATCTGGCATCATGAGCTAACTGCAGATTGTGTCACCATGGATCTCTAGTTTTCTACTCCCTTCCCTCATTCCAACCTTCCCCCTCTAATTTCGGACACCCATGAACTGCTGTTGCCCAGCCACAAGAGCCTCAGAAAGAAGAGAAAGAGCAACAGCACAACATTAATGAAGATGTCCCAGAAATTGATCTAATTCAGCCACCAGCTCAGAATCTGGCAAATATATTGGAGGCAAGTCTAGAGTTGAGATCAACACGTGGCACATCATACATCATCTGGGCATGAGTGGCCTGCAGCCAGGCCTGGGGTAAAGGATGGTTTGTTTGCCAGATCATGGGAGGGGGAGGTCACAGAAACTGCTGCAAATGACTCAGGTGAGGACCTCAATGAGACCACATGCAGGAGAACACTGATGGGCATGCACACCGAGATGCCGGGTGTATTGACTGGCCTGCCAGCCAGCCTACTGTCACTATCAAGGGAATAGAGGAATCTGGCTACAACTTGGCAGAATGGATGAGATAACAGAAGTTGAAGGGTTATTCGGACTCGAAACGTTAACTGTTTTCCTCTCCGCGGATGCTGCCAGACCTGCTGAGTTTTTCCAGGTATTTTTGTTTTTGTGCCAGTTAAGCACTTGTTATTTGAGTGGAGACATTACCTGGACATTGGTTACCCAAATTTGTGATCCTGGTGTCACATCAGCCAGTTGAGCTGTGTGATATCGGAACAGTGTGGTGGCAGAGTTTTCTAGAGCACAAATGGGACAAAACTGCCTACTCCTTTATTCTAGCAGAATGCAATGTAGGCTACGCAGTAAGGAGCTGGAAGCATGGGGGACACAGGTAAAGTGGCGCTACACCAGTTTCTCACCTATGCAGATTTCTGATAGTGACTTGTAATTTAGTTAAATTCAGTCGGCATAGGCAATGATCTATGCTGTAATTATACTCAACAAAGCTGCTGTAAGAACTGCACTACTGAATATCCCCAGGTTATACTGGCCCACACACACTTCTGCTGTCAAGCAAAGTGGACCATTGCACATGAATAGTTAAGTATTTGCGCTATGCTCTGCTTAGCAGCATCACAATATAATGACACTTTCAACGTTAATAAAAAATGAACTATTGGTTCTTCACTAAAATTAAACACATAGGCATGGTCCTGGAAGTGACCAGGAGCTTTAAAATGTAAGATTACAGTTCAAGAACCTTGCTTTAAACTATGTCAGGTGATTTCCTGCGTGCTGTCTTAAACCTTTCAGAACTCACATCCATTTCAGTTTCCTTAAACTGCACTTACTGAACAGATTATGCATTGGTGTAACTTGAAAACCATGTTAAATTGACATGAAATTTACAGTGTAACTAATTCTTGAGTTAATGTGCTGCAATCCATTACAGCTGAGTTTAATTAACTGCAGAAAGATGAGCTTGCAGTGATCATGACAAAGGTAGAATTTGCTTGTTAATGCAACTGCAAATAAAACTATTTTATTTGCAATCTGTAAGTGCCACACTGGCCATTAAGGAGGACACAGTTAACTCTTTCAAGGCTGTATGTTAACACATGTCAACATGCACTAGAAAGTAACACTGGCCCTGTTAATAGGGACTTACAGAAATGTTCTGGACTTTATCTTATGCCTGCAGGGAGCTAAGATTTTCTCCCTTTTTTTTTAAAGAAGTAATTTTCTGGGCTAATAATCAAATCATTAGGGACAATTTTTTCTGTGTTAATTTTAGAAAAACAAGAGTATGTAGGTATAAAGCATGGAACAGCACTCTATCATTGCTCAAAGGAAAATACATGTCCAGTTCCCTTTAACTGATAACTGTCCCCAATGTTACATGTTTGCCAGTTTGCTGTATATCATATTTATCTCAGAGCAATGCAGAGATGACTCAAGTTCTAAATGCAAACAGTTTATTTATAGAACTTTAAAACAACTTAGAACTTACAGGATTTTCAACACACACATGTTCACTGTTCAGAGCCTAATCCTTTCTGGAATATTCTGTGTGGTGCTAGTACATAACTCACTAGTTCCACCCACAGGTTTAAGCAATCAAGCAAGTGTGCAAGGATCAGTTGCCAGACTAACATAATTAAACACAGATGAAACAAACCATAGAATAGTACATCTTTCCCCATTTTTAATTAAAGACCTTGATTTAAATTAAATAATTCTAAACAACAAACATACACACATACATCAGACATGTTCTTTGGGTTAACCATGTCTGTTTTCACAAAGCTCAAAAAAATCTTTGACATACAAAGGTCTCTTCAATCTGTTATTAAATCTATGAATTTAACTTTGTGGTTTTTTGTGATCAACTTGATGAGGTGGATGATCAAAATCACTCATAGGAAAAGGAAATGTATTCCCAGAATCAATTCCTCAAAGTATCCTGGTCTGCTTGCTATCAAGTGTCTCATGTTCCATTTGAGGTTGTCATCCAACAGATAAGCATTAGTGCCAACCACCCACTTGATTTGCTTTGGAGCTGATACAGATGATGCAAGTTTGAGGTCACAATTTGGCTGTATTTAATTCATAATGAACCCAATCTCCAAACTCAAATGGTGGTTTCCTTGCATCTATATGTTTGTCAAAGTTTGCTTTTGCTTTACTTTGTTGCCTTGTGATTTCTTCTGCTTTTGCTCTGATATTTTCATTAACTGGTATTGATGGCTTAAGAATGGTCATGGCATGCAAAAGTTATGACCTATCATAAGTTCACCTGGTGTCTTCATATATTCATCTAGACCCCTCTTATGGTTAAAGCCTTGTTACATTCTGAGCATTAGTAGAGTTTTTCCCATATGTGTGTTTTAATATGCATGTTTAATCCATCATTCTTGCTGAAAATTTTGTCACAGTAGGGAGGCTGGTAGATTCCATTGCTGGCAGATTTCTGGCCACAATATGGACAAATCTTCCTCTTCTCTCCAGTATGTGCCTTTTTATGACTCTTAAGTACAGAAGAAGTCATAATGGCTTCTCAGGAAGAGACTCTTCCATGTGTCAAACCAATGAAGTTTTATTCTTCGACAACCTACACACCTTTGCAAATGGTTCCACTTAAAGCATGAGTTACAATTTTTCCCTCAGGCTGGACATGGTGTTGTGACTCCATGAGCATTTCCACAATTTGGGCACTGTTTTTGAACGTATCTGATCATGAAGGGGAACATGCTGATGAGATTGCTGAGATCTCCTTGTCCATAATGCTTGTACTTGAGCTGGTGGGGCAAGCTGCATTTAAGGATACATTCCTGTATAACTTCTTTAAATCTAACATGGCAGATTCAATTTGGACTGCCAATGTCATGACTTTTTCCAAGATCAAATCATCATCCTCCATAATGAGGTGTTCCCTAATTCATGGAAGTGAAGTATTTTCAATTAATTGGTCATAAACTAGTTCATTGGTTAGTGTACCAAGTTTACATGTAGAAGCCAATGGCTGCAATGCTGCCACGTATTGTTTGAAGGATTCAGCGTGTGTTGATTGAACAATATACATTGCAGACAAAGCACACCATTGAACACTACACTTAGGTTGAGGGAATAAAAGTGTTTCGTATACTGTGGTAGTACCTCAATGCTAGAGGGTTCTGCTGGCCCAGTGCAGCTAATCTATAGCTGGAAGGCTATTTGAGGCCCGATACAAAGAAATAGATTGACAAAATGTTTCAGCAGGCCACCACATTTTAGAATTTTTTTTTCAGAATCCATAATTTGGGGTGTAGGGTGGAGAAGAAAAAAAACCTTTATTGGACACTTCCGGTGTGGTTCCTTGATGCCACATTCAGTCAAATGCTGCCTTGATGTCAAGGGCAGTCATGCATACCTCACTTCTGGAATTCAGCTCTTTTGTTCATGTTTGGACCAAGGCTATAATGAAGTATAGAGCTGAGTGGTCCCAGCTGACTCCAAACTGAGCATCAGTTACCAGGTTATTGCTGTGTAAGTGCCACATGATAACACTGTCAACATCATCATCCATCACTTTGCTGTCGATTGAGAGCAGGCTGATGGGACAATAATTGGCTGGATTTGATTTGTCCTGCTTTTTATGAATAGGACATACCTTGGCAATGTTCCACATTGTCAGCCATATTTTAACAATTCTGAAAGAAACATCAAGATTATACCCCAAGATTTAAGCAGCAGTTAAGTTGTTGGGCCACACATTATTCTTTGCTGGATAAATGTCAGTATAGTAGCTGTACTGAAATAGTTGGAATAGAGGTGCAGATAGTTTTGGAGCACGGGACCTCAACACTACAGCCTGGATGTTGTCAGGGCTCAGGGTATTTGCTGTGTCTAGTGAGTTCACCAATTTCTTGAGGGTCCATGGGATGAATCAAATTGGCTGAAGATGGGTTTCTGTGAAGTAGGGACCACAAGGTGAGGGCACTATGGATCATCCACTCAGTACTTCTGCCTAAAAACGTTTGCAAACATTTCAGCCTCAAAAGTAGTAATCTCTGGATTACTATAATGAAAGAAAAATACTGCAGATGCTGGAAATCTGAAATAAAAACAGAAAATGCTGTAAAAACTCAGCAGGTCTGGCAGCATCTGTGGAGAGAAAAAAACAGAATGTTAGTGTTTTGAGTCTGACTCTTTCAGAGCAGAAGAGAGGTAACATAGAAACTAGGAGTAGGAGTAGGCCATTTGTCCCTTCAAGCCGGCTCCGCCATTCATTATGATCTTGGCTGATCATCCAACTCAATAGCCTGCTCCTTCTTTCTCCCCGTATCCTTTGATCCTTTTCGCCCCAAGAGCAAATCTAACTCCTTCTTGAAAACATACAATGTTTTGGCCTCAACTATTTTCTGTGGTAGCGAATTCCATAGGCTCACCACTCTCTGGGTGAAGAAATTTCTCCTCATCTCAGTCCTAAATGGTCTACCCCATATCCTCAGACTGTGACCCCTGGTTCTGGACTCCCTCACTATCGGGAACATCCTTCCTGCATCTACCCTGTCTAGTCCTGCTAGAATTTTATAGGTTTCTATGAGATCCCCCCTCATTCTTCTGAACTCTAGCGAATATAATCCTAACCAACTCAAGCTCTCCTCATATGTCAGTCCCGCCATCCCAGGAATCAGTCAGGTAAACCTTTGCTGCACTTCCTCTATAGCAAGAATATCCCTCCTGAGATAAGGAGACCAAAACTGCACACAATATTCCACGTGTGGTCTCACCAAGGCCCTGTATAATTGCAGCAAGGCATCCCTGCTTCTGTATTCAAATCCTCTCGCTCTGAAGGCCAACATACCATTTGCCTTCTTTACCGCCTGCTGTGCCTGCATGCTTACCTTCAGCGACAGGACACCCAAGTCTCATTGCACATTCCCCTCTCTCAACTTATAGGCATTCAAATAATAATCTGCCTTCCTGTTTTTGCCACCAAGGTGGATAACCTCACATTTATCCACATTATACTGTATCTGCCATGCATTTGCCCACTCACTCAGCTTGTCCAAATCACAGTGAAGCTTCTCTGCATCCTCCTCACAGCTCACCCTCCCACCCAGCTTTATGTCATCTGCAAATTTGGAGTTATTACATTTAGTTCCCTCATCAAAATCATTATATATTGCTAATAACTGGGGTGCCAGCACCAATCCCTGTGGTACCCAAATAGTCACTGCCTGCCATTCAGAAAAAGACCCGTTTATTCCTACTCTTTGTTTCCTGTCTGCCAACCAGTTTGCTATCCATCTCAATACACTACTCCCAATCCCATGCACTTTAATGTTATACGCTAATCCCTTATGTGGGACTTTGTCGAAAGCTTTCTGAAAGTCCAAATAAACCATATCCACTGGCTCCCCCTCATCAACTCTACTAGTTACATTCTCGAAAAATTCCAGTAGATTTGTCAAGCATGATTTCCCTTTCGTAAATTCATGCTGACTCTGTCCGATTCTGCCACTGTTTTCCCAGTGCTCAGCTACTAAATCTTTTATAATGGACTCTAGAATTTTCCCCACTACCAATGTCAGGCTGACTGGTCTATAATTCCCTGTTTTCTCTCCACCTCCCTTTTTACATAGCAAGGTTACATTAGCTACCCTCTAATCTGTAGGAACTGTTCCAGCATCTATAGAATCTTGGAAGATGACCACCAATGTATTCACTATTTCTAGGGCCACTTCCTTAAGTGCTCTGGGATGTAGATTATCAGGCCCCAGGGATTTATCGACCTTCAATCCCATCAATTTCTCCAACACCATTTCCCTACTAATACTGATTTCTTTCAGTTCCTCCCTCTCACTAAACCCTGTGTTCCCCAACATTTCTGGTATGTTATTTGTGTCCTCCCTTGTGAAGACAGAACCAAAGCATGTATTTTGTTGGTCAGCCATTTCTTTGCTTGCCATTATAAATTCCCCTGTTTTTGTCTTTAAGGGACTTACATTTGTCTTCACCAATCTTTTTCTCTTCACATACCTATAGAAACTTTTACGTTCCCTGCAAGCTTACTCTCATACTCTATTTTCCCCTTCTTAATCAATCCCTTGGTCCTCTTTTGCTGAATTCTAAAGCGCTCCCAATCCTCAGGTCAGTTGTTTTTTTCTGGCCAATTTGTATGCCTCTTCCTTGGATCTAATACCATCTCTAATTTCCCTTGTGAGCCATGGTTTGGCCACCTTTCCTGTTTTATTTTTGTGCCAGACAGGAATAAACAATTGTTGCAATTCACCCATGCATTCTTAGAACATTTGCTATTGCCTATCCACCATCATCCCTTTAAGTAACATTTCCTAATCCATCATAGCCAACTCGCACCTCATACCATCGTAGTTTCCTTTATTAAGATTCAGGACCCTAGTCTCAGAATCAAACACATCATTTTCCATCTTGATGAAGAATTCTATCATATTATGGTCGCTCATCCCCAAGGGGCCTCGCACAACTAGATTGCCAATTACTCCTTTCTCATTACACATTACCCAGTCTAGGATGGCCTGTTCTCTAGTTGGTTCCTCAACGTGTTGGTCCAGAAAACCATCTTGTATACACTCTAGGAATTCCTCCTCTATGGTATTGTTACTAAATTGATTTGCCCAATCTATATGCAGATTAAAGTCACCCATAATTACAGCTGTTCCTTTATTGCATGCATCTCTAATTTCCTGTTTAACGCCATTTCCAACTACAGTTTGGGGGTCTATAAACAACCCCCACTAATGTTTTTTGCCCCTTAGTGTTTCTCAGCTCTACCCATACAGATTCCACATCTTCGGAGCTAATATCTTTCCTCACTATTGCGTTAATTTCCTCTTTAACCAGCAATGCAACTCCACCGCCTTTTCCTTTTTGTCTGTCTTCCTAAATACTGAATACCCCTGGATTTTCAGTTCCCATCCCTGGTCAACCTGCAGCCATGTCTCCATATTCCTGACCATATCATACCTGTTACATCTATTTGTGCGGTTAATTCATCCACTTTATTGTGAATGCTCTTCACGTTAAGGCACAAAGCCTTAAGGCTTGTCTTTTTAACATTACTTGTCCTGTTCCCACTACTTTTTCACTGAGGCCCTGTTTGATTCTTGCCCTTGATTTCTCTGCCTATCACTTTTCTTATTCCCCTTTCTGTCTTTTGTTCTTGTCCTTGATTCCCCTTCTCCTGACACCTTGCATAGGTTCCCACTCCCCAGACATTTTAGTTTAAACCCTCTCCAACCACTCTAGCAAATATTCCCCCGAGGACATTAGTCCCGGTCCTGCCTAGTTGTAACCCGTCCAATTTACACTGGTGCCACCTCCCCCAGAACTGGTCCCAATGTCCCAGGAATCTGAAACCCTCCCTCTCACACCATCTCTTCAGCCACGTATTCATCCAATATATCCTGCTACATCTACTCTGAGTAGTATGTTGCACTGGAAGTAATCCTGAGATCACCACATTTGAGGTCCTACTTTTCAACTTACTTCCTAACTCCCTATAATCTGCTTTTAGGACCTCATCCCTTTTTTCACTTATGTTGCTTGTACCAATGTGTACCACGACCACTGGCTGTTCACTCTCTCCCTTCAGAATGCCCTGCAGTCGCTTTGAGACATCCTTGACCCTAGCACCCAGGAGGCAACATACCATCCTGGAGTCTTGTTTGCAGCCACAGAAACACCTGTCTATTCCCCTTACAATTGAATCCCCTATAACTCTTACATTCCCACATTTTTTACTCTTCCCTTGTGCAGCAGAGCCAAATGTGGTGCAACAAATTTGGCTGTTGCTGCTGTCCCCTAAGAGGCCATTCCTCCCAACAGTATCCAAAGCGGTATATCTGTTTTGCAGGGGAATAGCCACAGGAGATTTCTGCACTGCCTGCCCAGTCCTCTTGCTCTGCCTGGTGGTCACCATTCCCTCCCTGCCTGTGGACTCTTAGCCTGCAGTGTGACCACCTCTCTATACATGGTATCCACAATACTCTCTGCCTCACAGATGCTCCACAGTGTCCCCATCCACCGCTCCAGCTCCGAAACTTCCAGGAGCTGCAGCTGGAGACACTTCCCGCACACACGCTGGCCCCGGGCACTGGAAATGTTCCCAGCTTCTCACATAGAGCAGGAGGAGCACACCACAGATTTGAGCTCTCCTGCCATAACTTACCCCTTTAAATTAAATTAAACCTTGTGGAAGATACTTAGTATCAAATAATAACAATTACTCTGGGGCCTTTCTTCCCTGTTCCTTGTTGTTACAGAACAATGTTCTTGTTAAAGACAGACAAAACAGTTAATGAATGCTATAATCTATAGCAATCCTATCACTGGTCTGATGGTAGAGTTAGTTGTATATGTGTTCTGTTTGTGCAACTTATGACCTCACCAGAGCACCTAAATTCAATTATAGCTGGCAAAGTAAGATATAAGAACTAAGAATGTAAGAAATAGGAGCAGGAGTAGGCCATTCAACCCCTCAACCCTGCTCTGCCACTCAATAAGATCATGGCTGATCTGATTGTGGTCTTAACTCCACTTTCCTGCCTGCCCCTCTCCCCCTCCCCCCCAGCCCATAAACCTTGATTTCCTTGTCGATCAAAAATCTGTTGAACTCAGCCTTGAATATATTCAATTAGCTATCTGGCAGTGCTTGCTGGAGATGAGAATTCCAAACACTCAGAGGAAATTCCTCTCATCTCCATCCTAAATGGGAGACCCCTTGCTTTGAAACTGTCCCCCTAGTTCTAGATTCCTGCAGGGGCAGAAACACCCTCTTAGCATCTACCCATAACCTGTCAAACCCCCTCAGAATTATATATGTTTCAATAAGAACTCCACTGAGTATAGACCAAACCTGATCAAACTTTCCTCATAAGGCAAAACCCTCAGGAATCAGCCTAGTGAACTGTCTCTGAACTGCTTCCAATGTACGTATATCCTTTCTGAAGTAAGGTGACCAAGACTGTAAACAGCACTGTAAGTTCAGTCTCACTACTGCCCTGTACAGATGCAGCTAGACTTCCCTAATTTTATACTCCATACCCCTTGCAACAAATACCAACTTTCCAGTTGCCTTCCTAATTATTTGCTGTCCCTGCATGCTGACACTTAGCGATTCATGTGTCAGGACATCCAGATCCCCCTGTACTGCAGCCTTTTGCAGTCTCTCTCCATTTAAATAATATTCTGCTTATTTATTCTTCCTGCCAAAGTGGACAAATTCACATTTTCCCGCACAATCACAAAGGACGGAACTTTCCATGCCTGCTGGCGTCGGGCGTGTTCGGTGACGTGAGCGCACAATATGCACAAAAATCGGTTTCATGACATTGTGCAGCCAGTTTACATTAAACCACACAGCCCGTCGATGGCAGGCCGCATTTCCCACCATCAGACATCGGTAAACTCAATGTAATACATCAGCATATCATGATAAGATCAGCCCGCCGGACTCAGCCCCCTCTGCTGGATTGTCCGCTAACGTCGGCGGAAAAACACATCAACAAGTGTGACGTGCAGAAGTCGGGAATTACCCGCCAGGGCCTTGCTCACATCGCGGACATCTGAGGAGCAGAAGATGCTGGAGCCCAACAGCAATGGCACACTGGAGGAATGTCCATGGCATGCTGGGTGGATTCTCATGGAGATAGCTCTGATGTGAAGCAGCTCACGGAAGTTGGAAAGTCACTGTTGATTCTCACAATGAATGATGGTCGGGAGGGTGGGAGATGAGGATCTAGGACTAACTGGGAGAGGAAGAGGTGTCAGGGCAATGAGGTTGGGAGGGGGGAATGAAGGTGTCGGTGGGGTGAGGTTGGGGGGGAATGAAGGTGTCGGGGGAGAGGTTGGGCACAGAGAGAGAGTATGGTGGGAGGAGGGGGTAATGGGGGAGAAGATGGCAACTGGGGAGATTCGTGTAAGGAGGGTGGAAGGTGTAAGGGAAAGAGTTTGGAGGTGGTAAGGAGTGTGGAGAGGGGAGGGAGTCGGGGGGGGGGGGGCGAAGAATGAGTGCAGAGAAGGGAGAGATTCCTGGGGGAGGAAGCAGTGCAGAGAGGGGAGGGAATAAGGGTTGAGGAAGAAGTAAGGATGTCTGAAGGAGTCAGGAAAGGGGAAGGAGTAAGGCTGGAGGAAGAAGTGAGGCTTGAGGAAGAGAGGTGGGGGGAAAGGACTGAGGTGGCGGAAAAAATAAGGGTGTCCGAGGGAATCAGGATGGGGCAGGGACTAAGCTGGTGGGGAGTCTGGGAGTGATGGGAGGACTAAGGGTGGTGGGGGGAGGGGTTCCAGGGGGGAAGGGGTCCAGAGAGGGGGACGTCTGGGTGAACGTACAAGGGAGGGGTCTGATGGGTCCATGACTGTCTCCTGTGAGCAAGATTGGTGCTGCATGGAAGTGTGATCGGTGGGTGGGTGGAGATGCAGCTCAGCTCAGATGGACAACTGAATGTGAACCCCAGCAGGCAGCATTGAAAATGCTCAGGACATTGAGATGAGTGTGAAACGTGAAGGATCCACGTCTGTGTGGGAGTGCTTTCCCTAGCCTCTGAAAGGCCCTGCCACACACACACTTCTCCCTCCAGAATCACTCGTTGGCCGTCTGCTGTCTCTGCACTGACAGAGGATGAGGTTAAGGGGGTCATAGGCAAAGAGGACTCGGAGGGAGAGGACAGCTCCTGAGATTCCTGAGTGGATGACCCGGGGTGTCCAGCTGCTGATCCTCTTCCCTTTGGGTGCCCGAGGGCCCCGGCCTGACTTGTTGAGGGGAGGGAACACCTGGAGGGATGTTGCGATGCCCCGTTTCCCTCTTGCATTGCCACTGCAGGAACTCACCAATGGCTCCTGAGATGGAGAGCAGGTCTGCACACATGTCCGTGTTCTGCTGGACCAGGGTCTCCATGGCATCTGTCATCCTCCCCATGGAGACATCCATATGCACACATGTGGACATCATATCATCAGAGAGCAGGCAGATGCATTCCTCCAACTCACATGTCACTCTGTTGAGGGCTTTCAGCAGCTCTGCATGATGTTCCCCTGCCTTCTGTGGATGCTCTACGATGAGTTGGAAGACAAAATCCCGTCACCTGACTCGGACCCCACAGACGCCTCTTCCCCAGCAGTCCTCTGAATGCCGGGGAGCTCAGCTGCTTTGATGGATCTCCCAGGCCGTTTATTTCCAGTTCTTCAATGGAGCAGGTCCCCTCTTGCCTGGAGATGAGGACATAGATGGAGCTGAGGGACTGGCTCGCTGAGGATGTTGGTCACTTGGTGGAGCTCCCTGTGAACCAAAGTAGAGGTGATTAGTGCATTGCAGCACAGTCAAAAGCAGGAGAGAGAAAGAACACTCACCTTGCATTGAGAGAGGGATGATGTGCTGCAGGATCCTCACATGAGTGTGTGTCGCCCACCTTGCTGCCACCGTAGGCATGGTCCACGTCCTCACCAGTCAGTGAATTGCTACGCTCCTCAAAGTGAGTGAGGGGCTTAATGTGAACCATTCCACCCCCCCCTCCACCGCCAACCTCAACCGCCCCCCCACCCCCCCCAACCCAGCCTTGGACCTCTCCCTGCTGCTTTGAGCCAGATTGTTCTGCGTGGAAATAGATGGAGATAGTGTGAGCTGGACACATGGCACTGAATGGTATGTTTGTGTGGTGAGCAGTGCCATGTGCCATGGACAGGATGAGGACACGAGCTCCAGACGATATGAGCCTGATGGAGATGTGAGGGTGTGTGTGAGATTTAATGGTGCTGTCCTTTGAGGTGTAAGATCCCTGTAGGTGTGCAATGGGTTTGAGAGTGTGTGAGTTGAGAGTAATGAGGAGAGTGAGTTACCCTGGAAGAATGGATGAGACCATTCATCCTGGAGCAGCACTTGGTGGCATTCTTCCTTTGCAGGCTGTTGATGCTGACCACCGTTGCTGCTGCCTCTCATGCTGAATTGGTGACCTTGCTTGCTGGCCTTTGCCTAGAGTAGGTGTAGAGGACATCATGGCAGGCATCCAAAAAGCACTTGAGGGACATGTCACTAAACTTGGGGACTGCAGTCTTCTTGACTTTCAGGGCGATGTCTTCTTTTCAAAAGTCCTGGACTGGAAGCAGTGAGAGGTGTGCACATGGCTGCGCTTTAAATATGGCGCCTGGCACAAGGAAGTGGTGAGGTGATGGTGTGGTGAGCAAAACCGCTTGTTTCCCAGGTATGCATGATTAGTGAGGCGGGATTAGGACAATACGGTGTGAAAAGCCGCCATTGCGGCCAGTGGGAAAAACATTCCTTTTCCCATCTGCTACCGCAGTTAGTGCAAATCCTGCTTTCTGTCTCCCTCCCTTCTTGAACAGAGGTGTTACAGTTGCAGTTTTGCAATCTGCTGGAACCTTTCCAGTGTCCAGGAAATTTTGGATGGTTACAACCAATGTATATCACTGCTTCAGTAAAAAACAGCTTTGTTCATTCTTAACAGCCTCAAGCACTTGTAGACCAAGTTTAGCATGAGACATTTAATAGAGAATAAGGCTTATTTTACTCTGATGCAACAACATCCCTTGACGCCAGTCTCAGAAGAGTGATTCTGCTGCACTGTTGTGAATTTTACCAATTCTGTCACCAAGCACAGCCTGTCAACTTTTTCAGAATACTAGTTAGGTGTTCAATACATAGCTTTATGCTAGGAGCTGGTTGAGAATGCAAACCAGATAAATCCTTACAGCTAAAGATTTCTTTACAACAGCCTAACCTGACCAAATCCAGAGGTGAAAGAATAGTGAGCCAACTCAATGCACCTGTCTCCCACTATTCTATAACTTAAAACCTTTTGTCATGGTGAGTCATATGGAAATAATAGAAGGGGCAGGTGAATATTTCCTTCCCTTGAGACATATGTGATCACATTGAAGAATAGGTCATGAAAAATTCAACTCGACAGCCACAGTTCTTGCCACAATAGTACATTTGTTCGCACATTAGTTTCTATGAGGACTGATACAAGTTTGCCTCAGGAGGCTCTAACAGGCATTATTGATTTTGACAAAGTGAATGTTGACAAAAATGAAACAAATTTGTCTGTGATGTATCATGCTCTTCATTTCTTTCTCTCGCGATACACTTGAGTTAATAACCAGCTTCAATCGTAGGAAATGGCTTAACTTTATTTTCATTCACAAACTCCTGGAAAGAATGGGGTTGGGCAGGGATGGGGGAGGGGTGGTGGCGGCGGTAGCATGGGAAGGCATGAATGGGTTAAAAATTTAAATCTAAAACCTGACTCTGACATGCCTCAAATGCACCCACTTCTGGTTTAACAAAGGCAGATGACTAATCTGCTCTCAAGAGGCAGTCAGATATTGTTATTTAATTATGCTAATTAGGTCATGTGCCTCAAATTTTAACAGATTCTTAGATTCAATGACTGTGGGCCGGGATTCCTAAGGTTTGCAATCTGGCCCCACAAGCATCGTCCCTTTGACCTGTGAAATCCTCAATCATGATCCCCCCTTACCATGATCCCTTCCTTTTCCCTCTCTGTCTGGCTGGCTGCCGACCCCGAAACAAATGTAAAAAAAATGAGGCCCATAAATTTAGCAGGATTTCCATTACTTGCATTTCCTGGTTTCCTGGCTGTAAATAGCAAGACCATTCCACCTGATGAAATGTGGAAGGGAATTGCCAAACATTTCAGTTCAAATGTAAGCTTTTGTGGATTTTGTTGAGTATGCATTAATGTTAATGTAGCTCTTTTTGAAGTTTATATAGCACTTTATGGGCAGAAACTTGTGCTCTTCCCGAGGTGAGTTAGATGGTAGGGGGTATTTAATCAGGCAGGAGGGTGGTGGATGGAGATCCTTTTATCTTAGTGCTTTAATTTTGGTGGATGAGGACTTGCATCTTCCTGCCTCTACCTGGATTAAGTCCGTGTTGGGAAGGCTCACGGATGGCCTTTCTCCCCTGCTGCCATTTGAGACCGTTAAGGGGGCAATTAATGTCCACTTAAGGGCCTCATCCCACCACTGCTGACATTAACCCAGCAGCGGGTGGGGAGCTCACCATGTGGCGAGCATGGCAAGCAAATCCATGCAGGGCTGCTTGTAGATTCCTGGGAGGGGAGGTCCCTCAATCAAAGGCACTCATGAGGAATCCAGCATCAGGAAGGGGGTGTCTGCTGAGAGCAGCCCCATGTCTTTGCTGCCGACCAGCCCCTCGCAAGACCTCCACCCTGCAACCGCTCTCCTGTCATCACTCGCCAGTGGCCTGGGATCGAGCTATGAACCTAAGCCTCGGGTAGATGTCATACTGGCAGGAGATGCCACCTCTGATTGGCTGTCAGCTCTCAGCGGGCTGGACTTTCACCCCAAAGGTCCTTGATCCTCAGGAAAGGCCTGCTACTGACCTGTCAAGTGACTGAGTGGAGCAAGAAGTGGTGGTCCTTCCCGGAAAGAGGTGACACAGAGCTCTCGCTTGTTCTCCAGTCGGCGGCTGAGACCCCATCACTTTTACAAGATTCTGACCTATAGCCTAAGCCAAGATGTAGTGCATTGTTTATTTTACTGCCTCCTGGATTTGAGGAAGATCACGTGAGGCATTCAATATCACCAGTAGTCAGAGTTCAGTAAGGACAGTTATCTATTTAATCCTAAATTTGCTACAGTATCAAGATATTGAGTAATAAAAGCATACTCCTGATAATAGAGAGTAAGGGCCCACCTACGAGAATAGTCTGAGACATTGAACCCCAGAAAAATATTTAGAATAAAGACATAAAAATGTACCAGGCATGATATATAATAAATTCTAGGGCGGTGGGATTCTCCGGTCACGCAGAAGTCCAATGGGCTTTTGAATGGCTTGCCAAATTTTACTGCCCTGCCCCTGCCACAAAGGAGCCATAAAATTCCACCCTGGGATAATTATGATAATCTGGTGAACTATATTTTATATGGAGAAAGGGGGTAACGGGGGCTGCAGATTGAGCTAACAGGAAGCAAATTCATTGAGACCTCATTTCCACTCAATGAAATATAAGTTAATATATGAGACAATTAGAAGTTAACATTCTCAGTTTAAATATGTTGAGTACAACAAAAAGTAGCAGCAGTTCACCAAATAAGTCAAAGATTGTAGATTACAACTTTTCAATGATGAATTAAGTTTTTAACCAAAGCTTTCAAGGAGTAATTTTGTCAGTTTCTGCTGTTAGTTAGTGAGGCACACAGGTTGAGAAGTCACAGGTATGCTTCCCTCAATTTTCAAATCATCAGCATTGTGTCCCCATCATTGCCTGATAATACACAATCAGTAGATTGTGGAATAGTAAAATGTGCAATTTATAACTTTAGTTTTCATTTCCTCCCATTGTCTTTATGCTTTTCTAGCCTAAGTTGGGCATGATCACATCACTGCTCACTGATTTACCCCCTCTTGTCTTGTATCCTTCTCAGACTTGGTGATGTCAGAAGTCTAGATTGTTTCGTTGTATGTTCAGTGTCTAGATGGGATTCTTCAGGGTTTGTCTATTTTCCTTAAAAAAGCTACTCAAGGCTGTAGTTTATTAAAACCATTGTCATTTATTATTTACAGCTCCTTGTATGTCTTAGGAACTCTGCATGAGGTTGGACCTCTCCTCCCTCTAAATCTCTGTTACTTAGTCATGTGTTATTACATCATAGTTACATCAGCATCAGGTGCCTCTGATGTTAACCCCTTACTCTAAATAGTTTTAGGCCATTTTTGGAGTTCATTAATAAATAAAATCTACAGATAATAATTAGTAGTCTTCAAAATCAGATATACAATAATGAGAACAGTGGCTATACAAAACAAAACCATTGCCAAAATATAATCAAGCAATAGTGTGTTCAATTGTGCAGTATGATATTACTAATACTTGTCTTAACACTCAAGGAAGCAGTGCTTTTATTAAAATTCTAGGCAGACCAATTATTTACAAATGCCTTTGTTTCTGGTATTCAACGACACTATTTCAATTCATAACTTCAAGATTTTTTATTGTTTTACACAGTAATAGACCACACAAGTCATCAAATTAGAGTGTTCTTTATACCAACTACTACTGTGCATCAGAAAAAGTGGCCTGATCCTCACAGTTTGCCTATACAGAAAATGCTATTTGCCATGGTCTCTGTCCACGTTGGTGTTTAATCCATGATTTGGTGGAGATATTGTAATTTATCTCCCCCTTTCGCATCAACTTGTCTACTCTTTGCCTTTCATTAAAGTGTTGACGCCTCACTGGAGGGTGTTTCACCATGGTTCCACCTTAAATAGTTGAGCAAATAGGAGGACTATGGACAGAATTTTTCATATGGTGTGTGGGCACGGCGTAAGTGGGTGAGGGCAGGTGTGGAGCCAATCGCCACCCGCGATTGGCTCCATGCCGCCATTTTACTCAGGCAGGCCAATTACGAGTGGTAGCACACAGCGCTACCTGTGCAGGTGGGGGAAGGAGGAAGAGTCGGGGCCAGCCCTCTTTCACATAGGTGGCCGAAAGAGTGTTTCAATCACCTTGAGGTACGGAGCTGACTCAGGGAGATTGAATCGATGTTTAAAAAAGTAAATGAAAGGTTTAAAAATTTATTTAAACATGTCCCCTCATGTGACTGTGTCACATAAGATGGGACATGTTTTTATATTTATGAAATTTTAAAAATTTGTTTAATAAAAGCTTTAGGAAACCACTTGTGGATGAGGTTTCCTAAAAAATGCGAAGGCCGCTTGGCCTTTGCACCTGCCCGCCAACCTTAAGGCTGGACAGGCAGCATTAACAATCACAATAATTATTTTGTTAATGGCCTTAATAGGCCGTTTACATTTCGGCGGGTGTGCAGCCGACTACGGCACGTGCCCGCCGAACGAAATATCATGATTGCGCGCAGTGACGTCGGGGCGCACGCCTGACATCATCATGTGTCATTTTACCGTCGGTGTGCTGGGCCCACTCCCACACGCCACCTAAAAATTCTGCCCTATGACACCAGAAGTAAACATGGTAGCAGTGTAATTTGACTTTGGTGCTAGCACAAACGAATGATAAAAAATCATTCATCTTACACCTGTTTTTGAGCGGATGTAAAACAAGTTGCCAAATCACTATTTAAATTTTCTGATTGAATTTTTTTTGACATAACCTATATTTTATTTACCACCATTAACAGCCACCATTATGGCTGGCAGGTTTCTCTGTGCACACCACACAATGCAGCAATATTTTGCACTATTATGTTGCTGGTTAAGGGATATTATGGAGACAGGCTGGAAGAATGAAGAGGTTACAAATAAATAATAATCTGTGTTACTGAGGCATTACACTTGCATTTTGTGGTACTGGCAATGTTTTATTTTCATCCCAGGTGTCTAGATATAGGATGTTTAGTTTGCCATGGGTTGTTGTAGGCATGAGCTGAAGCCCAAAGCTAAAATGGTTGCTGTTATTATGTAAATAAATTAATAATTTTAGATTATATTTATGAAAAGTATCAACAAGTACAATTTTACTGAAAAACAGCTATAGAAGTAAAGTATGCAGGAAAGCGCAGTAATTTGAATCAAAGCTTTGAAGCCTAAACCTTTTAATGCATATGTCAGAAAATGTATAATCACAGTAGTTATTTTGTGCAATAAACTTGTCTATATGTAAAACATTTTAACTCAGTAACTACAGTTTATTGGCTATGGAATATATTAAATGCCAACACTTTCTGATTTACTTGTTTAAAAAAAACACCTTTACTATACTTACTTAGCTTTTCATCTTCTCACTTCCCTTTCCATAAAGTGGTATGACATAGGTTCAGTTGCTCGTTCTGGAAAGCATTGACCTTAGTCATGTGTTGCTGTGAAAAGGCCTTATGTGGAGGCCAGGTGGCATCCCATAATAAGGATTAGGAAATCAGGCAGAGAATTATCCTTAGATTGCTGTCACATGCCTCAATCCAACCAATTGAGAGCACAGTTAATGGTACCCTGAAAGTAGGAAATGTGTAGACTGAGATAATCCAGTAGGGCGGAAAATTTAAAGTAAAGCTAGACACACTCATTAAAGTATGGATCATTTTTATTAAAGACTTGGATAGTCTATATTGTATAACAAACTTAGTAGCCTTTTTATTGAAAGCAGAATGACTACCACATAACCAGTTTTGCATTTATCACTAAAACGGTAGGTTTCTAAATTAATATATTATGAAAGCATCGATCTGAAGAAAAACGATGATAAATGATAAATGCGATCACATTTTCTTTGTTGGCACAATACTGCTAGAACAGAATAAGGCCTAACTACACAAAGCACAGGCTGTTTGAGACAATGGGTGACTGACAACCAGTATTGCTGAAGACTGAACATGTGTAGGGAACTGTCATTCACATCTGCCAGCTACTGCAGGATTTGGCACCAGGTGGACATGGAGGACATCGACTACCAGTGGCCATGAAAGTGACAGTGGCACTCAATTTCTACACCAGTGGCTCCTTTCAGGGCTCCACAGGTGACCTCTGTGGGATATCACAAGCCTCCACCAACAAATACATCCATGAGGTCACGGACGCCATCTTCGTGAGGGCACACAACTTTGTGCATTTCACCCGGGACAAGGAAAACCAGGATGCAAGAGTGATTAGATTTGTCCAGATCTCAGGTTTCCCACAGGTGCAGGGTGCCAACAACTGCACTCATGTGGCGCTCAGATCTCCATCGCAACAAGCGGTCAACTATGTCAACCACAAGGGATTCCATTCACTGCAAGTTCAGCTGGTGTGCGACCTCCACAAACGCATCCTGCCCACAGTTTCCAGGGAGTGTCCATGACTCTTACATTCTCAGTCGGTCAAAGATCCCTAACATCTTCCAGGGTCCACAGACGCTGCAGGGATGGCTCCTCGGGGACAAGGGCTACCCGCAGAGAACATGGCTGATGACACCTGTGCGGCGGCCTCAGACCACAGCAGAGCAACGGTACAACAAGGATCTTGCTGCAACTCGCACCTTGATGGAGCAGACCATCAGGATGCTGGAAATGAGGTTCCAGTGCCTGGAGGCCTGCAATATAGTCCAGAGAGGGTGTCACGCAACATCATCACCGGCTGCTCCCTTTACAACCTGGCACTGCAACTGGGAGAGGAGCTGGTTGAGGAGGAGATGGAGAAGCTGGAGGTCTCCTCCAATGAGGAGGACATCGACGGTGATGAGGGTGAGGAGGTCCTCAAAGGCAATGATTATGGCAATGAGGCCATCGCACTGGCCAGGTGAGGCAGACGCACTCGGGAGGCCCTCATTATTGCTAGATTTGTGGAGGATGATGATGACATGCAGTAAGGAGACATCATAGATCCTCACATTGCATCTGTGCATGTTTGACTCCAGTCTGGCTTACGGCATCATGAATACCCTCTGTGATAAGGCTCCTGTTATGGAGATGCAATGGAGGCCCTAATAGTCGCTCAATTGCAGGAGGATGATGACAACATGCTGCGAGGACACTCCACAGATCTTCACACAGCCTCTGAGAATGTCTGACTCCTATCTGGCTGAGGGCAGCTCGCTTGTGCTCTGTAATCAGGGTCATATCGTAGAGACATAGAGAAACTTTAAACGCACCTGACCCTTCATCCTCCTTCAGCACCTGAGCCCTTCAGGGGCACAGTGTCACTGGTCACAAATGCTAAAGAGATGGGGGCCAGCCCCACCTTAAAAGTGCTGAGAGCACAAAGAGAAAATGACTGAACTCTGTGAAGCCTGCCCTAAACATTCTGGCAGCAATGACAAGCATCATCAAGGTGCAAGCATAAGTAATGCATCCGGAGAGTGTGAGGCTGGACCATCACTTTGGCCTGAAGGCTGCACAAAGCACAGGGAAGAGATCCCTGGATTGAGACACCTGCCTTTATCTTGTACAGAAAGGTTTCACATCTGAGTGACATGAGCACTGCTCATCAGAGCAAGGAGCCATGGGCAGGGAGACGTTCTTGGGAGTTTATTTACAATAGTGAACATTATGTACAAGTGACTAACACTCGTGCCCAGGCTGTAAAACTACATTGTCATGACAGCTTGGCCTAAATAGCCAAGTGGAGAGTTCAAATCTCACAATGGGAAACAATGTAGCTTCATCTGAAACAGATGGCAATGGGTTTGTACTCAAAAGAGTTACATCTCCATAACCTTCCTAACCCTGCCACTTTCAGGACGCATTTTGTCGCCCAGATCCGACTTCTGTACACCGCCACGGAGTGTCTAGTGAAGGTTAACAGGTCCCTGATGGTGCCCCTTCGCTTTGGGAGAGGGGTACGTCAGGGCTGCCCCCTGTCTGGCCAGTTGTATTCTATTTGCGTGGAGCCTTTCCTGCGCCTCTTGAGGAGGAGGTTGTCGGGATTGGTTCTGCGCGGGCCGGGCATCGGGGTGGTCCTTTCGGCTTACGCCGATGATGTGCTCCTTATGTTTAGTGACCCGGCTGACCTGCGGAGGAAGCGCGAGTGCCAGGAGGTCTACTCTGCCGCTTCTTCTGCCAGGATCAACTGGGGTAAATGTTCTGGACTCCTGGTTGGTCAGTGGCAGATGGATCCCCTACCCGAGGAGCTCATGCCTTTCACCTGGAGCAGGACCAGCCTCCTCTACCTGGGGGTCCATCTCTGCCCTGCTGAGGAATCCTGGCCAGCAAACTGGCAGGAACTGGAGACGAAAGTCACCGCTCGCCTGCGGCGCTGGACAGGACTGCTCCGAGTGCTATCTTACCGAGGTCGAGTTCTGGTCATAAACCAGCTGATTGCTGCCATGTTGTGGTATCGACTGGTCACTTTGACCCCTCCCCCAGACTTTGTCACAAGAATCCAGAGATTGTTAGTCGACTTCTTCTGGGACAAAAGATTGCACTGGATCGCTGCCGAGGTTCTGAGTCTCCCGCTTAGGGAGGGTGGTCAGGCGCTAGTGTGCCTACGCACACAGGTGGCGACTTTCCGCCTTCAGACCCTGCAGCGATACCTCTACATCGAGCCTCCTCCTAGATGGTGTGCCCTGACGACGTATTTCTTCCGTCAGGTGCACGGCCTGAATTATGACGTGCAGCTCCTGTTTATAGAACAGAGGGGCCTTGGTGGCTCCTTGCAGGCATTGCCCGTCTTTTACAAGGACCTGATCAAAATCTGGAAAGTGGTCGCCTCGCGATGCAGCTCTCCCCCGTCAGGAGTAGCGGCTATCATCAGAGAGCCGCTGCTCAGGAATCCGCCCCTCCGTCCTTTTCAGTGGTTGGCGGAGAGGAGGGCTGTGGCCGCAGGGGTGACCAGGATCGGGGACGTGCTGGGTGGTGGAGGACTGGGCTGGATGCTCCCGCAGGAGTTGGTGCGACGCGCGTCTGTGAGTGTCCATGTCGCAGCCGATGCCATCCAAGACCTGAGAATGGTCGTGCTCGGACCCGACGTTATTTTGGGTCTTGAGGTGGCCCAGGTGCGCGGTGGTCTTCCGTCTGAATGTTCCCCTGTTTGGACAGAATTCCACATTGGCCCCAAGCCCCGAACCCTCCCTCGGGTGCTGGTGCCCCGCAATATGAGCCGCCTCGGGGACATGCCCTCCGTGCCTTTTGGCACGGCAAAGAGGGGCTTTTTGTATGGACTGCTGCTGCACACCTTCCATTTTCTCGCCCTTGTCTGCTGCCCGGACACGCCCTGGCGTGCCTTGTTGCCGTCCGGCAGCGGAGGCCCCCGATGGGAGGCCCTCTATGGAGGTGTCCTCCCCCTTTCTATCGGGGACCTGGGTTGGAGGGTGTTGCATGCAGCAGTCCCCTATAATAAGACGATGCATAGGTTCACGGACTCTCAGGACACGTGCCCTTTTTGCGGTCTTGTGGAGTCCATGGACCATGTATACATAGGGTGTTGTAGGCTGCACTCCCTTTTCAGTTATTTGAAAAACCTTTTATTGATGTTTTGTTTGCACTTCAGCCCCATGCTCCTGATCTATGGGCACCCGCTGTGGAAGGGGGTCGGGAAGGAGGAGGACCTCCTCGTGAACCTGCTCCTGGGCCTGGCCAAGTTGGCTATTAACAGGTCCTGGCAGCGGGTGATCGACGGGGGAGTCCCGCCCGATTGTTTGTCCCTCTTCCGCGGCTACGTTCGCTGCCGGATGTCCCTGGAGAGGGAACACGGGCTGTCTGCTGGCACGCTCGAGGCCTTCTGTGCTCGGTGGGCACCGCGGGGACTGGGGTGTTTTGTTGACCCCTTTAATCACATTTTGATTTAAAGTTTGTAAGGTTCCTTTAAACTTTGTCCTTGGTTTTACAGCTGACCTGAATTAGGGGCTGTGCCTGATTTATCCCAATTTTGTTGATTTAGTTTAATTGTTTTCATTTTAAAAGATTATCAAGTGTTCAAATCTCACAATGGCAAACTATGAAACAATGTAACTTCATCTGAATAGGAACAGATGGAAACGTGTTTGTAGTCGAAAGAGTTACATCCTCTTTGGCTTGGCCTAAATAGCCAAGTGGTTATGGTACTAGGTTTGTAACCCCAAAATCAAGAATTCAAATCTCACAATGGCAAATTATGAAACAATGTAACTTCATCTGAAACAGATGGAAACGGGTTTGTACTCGAAAGAGTTACATCTTCTTCACGAGCTTTTTTGTGCTCGCTTCGGCAGCACATATACTAAAATTGGAACGATACAGAGAAGATTAGCATGGCCCCTGCGCAAGGATGACACGCAAATTCGTGAAGCGTTCCATATTTTTAGCTTGGCCTAAATAGCCAAGTGGTTATGGTACTGGGTTTGTAACCCCAAGATCAAGAGTTCAAATCTCACAATGGCAAACTATGAAACAATATAACTTCATCTGAAACAGATGGAAACGGGTTTGTACTCGAAAGAGTTACATCTCCATAATGGCTTGGCCTAAATAGCCAAGTGGTTATGGTACTGGGTTTGTAACCCCAAGATCAAGAGTTCAAATCTCACCATGGCAAACTATGAAACAATGTAACTTCATCTAAAACAGATAGAAACAGGTTTGTACTCGAAAGAGTTACTCTGCTAATTTGTTCCTGGCCAAGTTGGCCATTAACAGGTCCAGGCAGCGGGCGATCGACGGGGGAGTCCCGCCCGATTGTTTGTCCCTCTTCCGTGGCTACGTTCGCTGCCAGATGTCCCTGGAGAAGGAGCACGCGGTGTCTGCTAGCACTCTCGAGGCCTTCCGTGCTCGGTGGGCACCGTGGGGACTGGGGTGTTTTGTTGACCCCTTTAATCACATTTTGATTTAAAGTTTGTAAGTTTCCTTTAAACTTTGTTCTTGGTTTTACAGCTGACCTGAATTAGGGGCTGTGCCTGATTTATCCCAATTTTGTTGATTTGGTTTTCATTAAAAGATTATCAAGAATTCAAATCTCACAATGGCAAACTATGAAACAATGTAACTTCATCTGAAACAGATGGAAACGGGTTTTATTCAAAAGAGTTACATCTCCATAACCTTCCTAACCCTGCCACTATTAACCCTAACCCTGCCTTGGTACTCCCCTGACATCCACAGCAGAGGTAGAGGCAGCCTGCTGACTGCTACACCCTGTCTTTGACGATCTTGGCAGGTGTCCTCAGGAGGGCTGAGGCCTGGAGGGCCCCAGCCTGCTTTTGGGTCCTGCTGTGTGGCAGTGACACCCCCCTTGGCCTGTGGTGCTGGAACTGCTGAGGTCACAGGAAGAGGGGGTTCAGATTAGCCGGTCACTCCCAGAATCACCCGGATGGATGGCCCCGGAGTGTGTACCCGCTGATCCTCCTCCGTATGGTTGCCCATGCTGACTCTTTGAGGAGAAGGAGTAGCTGGAATGAGGTCGTGCTGCCCCGCACCCCCCTTGTGTACACACTGTTGGAGGCCAATTATGGCGTCAGCAATGGAGTTCAGCCCGCGCAGCAGTGCATGCACATCCTGGACCAAGATTGCCATGGCAGATGCCATCCTACCAGTGTTGACCTCGGTGCATTGGCATGCTGGTGCTATCACCTCAGCCTGAAGGCGGACGGACTCCTCCATTGTGCAGTGGACATCCCTTCCTGATGTTCCTGAGTTTGCCTTTGCTTCTCCAGCAACTGTGACATGACCAACTCTGGAGGCTTGTCATCTGACTTGGACTCAACAAATTTCTGGCCTCCAGGAGTCCTCTGAGTGCCGGACACCTGGGAAGTCCCTGCCACCACCTGCCACGGATCAGACAGTGCGATGTGCTCACTAGATTGTGATCCCGAGGCTACTCTAAAGCTAGGTCCCACTGAGGTGTGTATCTCTGCACTGGTGGAGGGTGTGGGTGAGCGCTGCGAAAGGACTTCATGGAGTGTTTCAGCAGATTCCTCTTCTGAGCCTGCCTTGGGACTTGATTGGAGGCCCTGGGTCATGGACTCTCTTGGCTGTTTGGCAGATGTGCCTGCGAAAGCAAGAGGAGGTAATTAGTGCATGGCAGTGTCCTGTGAAACAGGGCACATCACTCACAGCATGGCTGTCTGTTGGATGTTGCACTGCTGGATCCTCACTTGGTAGAACAGTGCTGACCTCACCGTCATCACAGGACCCATCCAGATCCTCATGGGCCAGCTAGATGGCTCTGTTTTCAAAGTCTGCAAGGACCTTGATTTCATACATTCCTCCACTAGTCTGCGACCTCTCCCTCTTGTTGTGCGCCATCTTGCCCTGAATGAATAGAAATAGAGAGAGTGTAAGCAGGACACCTGCCAGGCCAGATGATAAGTATGCCTAGCCTGTGGGGGTGGTGAGGGGTCACATGAATGGGATGACGATAACGAAGGTGCGTGTGAGAGAATGAATGGTGATGTCTCTTGAACTGACAGTGAGTGAGGTTTCCTGTGGATGTGTGATAGGTTTGTGAGTGTGTGACCTGAGAATGTTGAGAAGAGTGACTTACCCTGGCGGAATGGAGAAGATAATTTGTTCTCTTTCAGCCCTGGGTGGGCTGTCCTCTTTTGCAGGGTGTTGATGCTGACCACTGCTGCCACTGCCTCCCAAGCTGGATTAGTTATGTTGCTGCCCATCCTGTAGATAGAGGATATCACGGCAAGCCTCCACTGTGTCCAAAAGGCCCTCGAGGGATGCATCATTGAACCTGGGGGCTGCAGTCTTCTTACCTCTCAGGGCCATGTCTTCCATACAGCAGTCATAGGCTGGAAATACTGAGAGGTGTACGCTTGGCTGTACTTTAAATATGGTGCCCAGCATGATGAAGTGGCGAGGTGATGGCGTGATGGGCGAATGAGGGCCTGCCCGCCATGGAAATGGCAGTTTCCTGGAAATGCATAACTAATGCAGCGGGTTTGGGATGATATGGCATCAGAAGCCACCATAGTGGCCAATAGGTAAAATGTCATTTTACTCGCCCTCACTTAGTGCAAATCTGGGACGATTCCACCCAATGTGTTTATGTGATGGATGCAACCCTACCACAACATGAAGGATTACTGAATTATATGCATTATACTCTATGCAGGAATGTAATGCCTCAGTAATAGAGATTGTTATCTATTTGTAACCCCTTTTTTCTTCCAGCCTGTCCCCATAATACCTCTTATGTAGCAACATAATAGTGCAAAGCAATGTTCCATTTTGTGGTGTACACAGAGAAATGTGCCAGCCATAATAGTGGCTGGTAACAGTGGTAAAACAAAATATAGATTATGTCAAAAAAAACTCCATCAGAAAACTTATAAAAAGCTAAAACTATCTAAAAATGAAGCCATTGTTAGGGGGAACTTGGCGATAAAGATATAACGCACTCAAGCAATGTTTGTGAATCATTCTTCATTTTCATGGTTTGTGATATTCAAGCTTCTGGGTCATCTCTCAAGCTTTAACTTAGTCTCTGTGCATTATTATAAAGGGAGTGGTGCTAATGGTTTAAATTGCATTTTTAGCTTTAAAAAGCACATTGAGTTGGATTAGCCTATATTGTTTTACAATAATTCCTAACCTCTTCTCTTAACATCTGTATTTCTTTGTTTTGTTTTTGCAGTTTAAAGGGAAAACCATCATTTCCCGAGCAGACTGTTAAGTCTACAAAAGGTACGTTTTGTGGTTTAATGGCCTCCAGTTAACCTGAAGCAGAGCGATAAAACTTCTTTCAAATCTGTTCCATATCTCCCTTTGGAGCACAAACATAGTCTTGGAAGTTTCAGTTGACAGTGTTGAGTGCAATTTCTGAGCACTCAGACTACATACATCCTGGTTTCAAGAAACAACTGTTATGACAACCAGCAGCCACTCATGTCAGACACCTATTGCTAACAGCCATATGAGTCGTTATCCAGTGACTCCATTCCCTTTTATCTTCCCTCCTATACTTGGTGGATTCTCATCTCCTGCAGTAAATGGACTTCAAAGGCACCCACCTGCAAGTGGATGCAGTACCCCCTCTCCTGCAAGTGAGTACTATATTGGACACAATAGTTTCAACCACTTGTGAAATGCTTGATGGATAGTGAATCTATTTTCTTTGGTAATCTTGGTTGTACTTATAATGTGTTTTGGCGTGAGCAATAGTTTTGTGTCTTTTCATGGTTCTACTGTGAAATTACAAAGCAAGAAGATCACCTGCTGAAATTAGTCAACTTTTAAGCTTTGTACTTCAAAAGCAACCCATATGAATTGGAGGTTAGAAACAATCAGCTTTGGAGTATATCCAATGACAGACTTTTTCTTTGGTTACCTTATATGTGAATAATGATGCGGTTTCAAATTAACTTATGCCACTCGTAAGCTGCTTTTTATTGTGTTTGTGATAGTTTAGAGCTAGAAATCTATTTTTGTAATAATTTATTGGCACTCTAGTTCAGGGACATTTAAATCACAATTAATACAAAAAAAATACCAACCCTACCCACATTCCATATGTGACAGGATTTAATCCAAACTCATAGAAGCTGTTCATCTTTCTTCTGAAGTTGAAAGGATTGATGTTTCTTGAGGCTGCTTCTAACATTTTTTTCTTACAATCCTTACATGTCAGTCACTGTTCAAATCTTATAGCTCTACAGCACTGCTCCCTTCTTCTCATTCATAGAATAGACTACTGGTAAAAACATAAGCAACAGACCTATCTTATTGGGAAGGCTCTGGAGCTTGAGTCACTGCAGACACTTGAGACTGGGTAGGAAAATGAAAAAATCTATTCTATTTTAAGGAAAACTTATAACTGAGCATTTAACATACCTTCTTATCTCTTGTGCATCTCTGTTTCACAGAATGTTTTGGTTTAGAAAGAAACAATACCTGTCTAAGAACGGACAATTTACTGGCCCATTTAATGGTGCACATGAAGCAGCCAGGTTTCAATGAAAAAAAATGAAACATGTGTGATCATCTTTCACTGTCGCTGGATCAAAATCCTGGAACTCCCTTCCTAACAGTATTGTTGGTGTACCTACACCACGTGTACTGCAGCGGTTCAAAAAGGCAGCTCATCACTACCTTCTCAAGGGCATTAGAGATGGGCAATAAATGCTGCCTTAGCCAACGATGCTCACATCCCACAAATGATTTTTTTAAAAATTGGATAAGATCAGGATTTTGCTGCAATAAATGGCCCTTCTAGCTGAATAGTGAATTTTCTTTGCATCTTTCAAAACACATTTGCTAATGCATGCTATCTAAACAATATTAATACTTGTGTATTTTATAGAAATTAACTCACACAATGAATTAAGAATTTGTTTAGTCATAGTCAATCACTATTCCCTGATGCAACATATTTATACTGGGATAAATAAGCAATAAAAAGAAAATTGGATTAAAATTATTTAACAGTGAAATTAATCTTTGAGAATGAATTTTAACTCTCAATGTTCTTTAAACTTAAAATCCTGTTTTAAAATAATCACATTGATATTATAGTTATTAAGATATTTACTTCAAGCCACTAGGAAAAACATATGCTCAGTTCACTATTTTATTGAAATGTTTATCATTTTTTAAAATTTGGATACTTACAATTTCTTTACAAATAGCAAACACAGGAAAGCCTTCTCCTGTAGATACTGAATCAAAAAGCCCTGCGAGTCCCTCACACTTCAACTGAAATACTGATACATGCAAAAAGAGATAGGTAATAGGAACAGAGGAATCAGTCTTTATTGTACATTCTGTTTATATAACAAATATATAAACGTATATTTGAGATGAAAATTAAGGTTTTACATATACAAAGAGCGAGAATTTACATATCTAGCATTGCACCATGGAAACACAAGTTAAAATTTACATTCTCCATTTTTTGATAAGCTGAATATCGTTTCATTGTGACATAGCAAGTTGTATGTAAGCTACCATAGTCAGAAAGCTTCTGGGGACACCACATTTAAAACAGTAGTCAGGAAGTGAGGTGTAATTCCAGTTATAACCTGATAGACTCATACCATATTCTAGTGGAATATGCCAACAATTTTTGTCTAGCATGATTTATCAATATGCCTACTGTATAATCTATTCAACCACACTCTGGCTGCGTTCCTGTTGCACAATTGTAATATTACAATATACTGCATTTTGATTAAATTTTGCATGGGTCAATTTTCAGGTTTACAAATGATTTGTTTCAGTGTCTGATAACCCTTAGATAGTACATACACACTTCAAAAAAACTGTCCCTTCATTCAGACTTTCACCCCCCCGATAGAAAGCTTTTGAAGCATGAAATGGGGTACAAAATTCTGTATGTGTGTCCAACTGCAGCTTCTACATGCTCTGTCTTTTTGAGATGCTTTGTTCCAGCTAACTCCACAGTCACTGGCGAGATTCAGTAGAAGTAAGTGATGGTGAAACCAATATATGTTATGCATAGGGTGAAGCAGAGAGCCTTCAGCCACTTATACCTTTTCAGAAGCACTGCTGTTTATAATAATACAAAAAATGCAAAAAAGACTCAGGTTTATGCCCCCTGGATTCAGTGTGTTAAAGTGCAACAAAATCCCTACATTCACAATAGCAACATGAAGCAGAGTTAATGGATCAGTTCAGTGTTTGTTTGCTTTTCTAAATTAATAGTGATATCAACTTGTATTCGTAACACTATAATCTATAGCTATAATAAATTCAACAAAGGTGTCCATTTATATGCAGTAGGGACATTTTGATGGAAAACAATTTATCTATTGCACAATGCTGGACAATAATGCTAAACTTTTTTATTAGCTGAGTCGCAACATTCAAACATTACAAGGAAATCTTTAGGCTTGTACAGTAAACAAGTATAATAGGTTAAAATACCTTGGCTGAAGTATATACATGAACTATGTATTAGAAATAGTTAGAAATGCTAAATATAGCTGAACAGAATTTGTACCATGCAATAGACTTTAATGACAATGAATAGAGGATGCCAAACACAGATCCTGTGGATGTAGCATTTAAGTAAAAAGTGGGCTTAATTTTAGCACACACATGATAAGAGCACACGTGTTATATCCAGTAAGGTTTACAAGTTGTTCCAATGCTGTGTCACACTAGGGCACATGACTCTGTTTATGCAAACACGAGCATAGGAATATTAGTAACAGGAGTAGGTTATTTAGCTCTCGAGCAGGCTCCGCTATTGTTGGATCCAGTGTCCTTGGTTTGTTGGGGGCTAAAGAATCCGGGTTGCACGCTTGTTTCGAGTTGGTACAGAGACAGAGAATATCAGTAGATCGTTGTTAGAATAAACATATGCTGTTTATTTACAAACAAATCTCAGCAGCTACACATGTGCACTCAACTCAAAACCCTGTCTTCACTCTTCAATGTCTAACTCAAGACTCTGTCACAGAGGTAGCCCACACTACTCTGCTATTGGGTGTTAAGATCATGTGATCTTACATTACAACACTTGTCTTAAAGGTATATTACAAATCAGATTACTACATCCCTCCCCCTTTCCTGAAAAATGCATTTTACAATTTTTCGATATATCAAGTTACTTACACAGATCAATTATTTACAAAGTCAGTCTCTCTGAGGGTTTCCTTATGTGTGTAGAACAGCTCAGCTCTACAGCTTCTGATGTTTGATTCGGAACTTCCTTTACTGGAGTTGTCTGAGCATCTGGTTCTTCAGCAGGACCTGTAAATCTGTTTCCTCGACTCTTTCAGGTACAGTCAGCCCTTCAAACACATTTGTACATGGTTGAGTTCTTTCAACAGGAGATGTTGATTCAGCCTCGAACACTGGTGGAATAATTTCTGTGTATTTGGTTTGTCCTCTTCTTATGTCTCCTTATTACTCAATCATTGACTTTCACATGATACGAAAGAGGTCCTGTTACTGCACTTATCTCACCGAACAACCACACTGGTCATTCTCTAAAATTTTTCACAAATACTTTCTCTCCTACATTAAATAGTCTGTCATGACTGTGACAATCATGTTCAATTTTTTGATTTTCCTGCTTTCTTTCTACGGTCCCCCCCCCCAAGTTTGGCATAATTAGGCTCAGTCTCGATTGGAGACGGCACATCATCAACACCTGCTGTCATATGGGGGGTGTTTCTATAATGGAAAAGAAAACGTGCTAATTTAGTCACTATTGAATCTCCAGACAATTTCTTTATACCAGATTTGAGCATCTGAACCACTCTCTTGGTGAGTCCATTTGGAGAAGGATGGTATGGAGATGTTTTCAAGTGAACAATACCTTTGACACTTGTAAAGCGGTTAAATTCAGCACTCGTGAATACTGTTCCGTTATCTGATACTAGCACTTCAGGTAGCCCATTAATTGCAAAACATCGTCGTAGTCTATCTATCGTCATTGAAGATGTGGGTGACCTCACTTCGTATGTGTCCATCTATTTTGAATAAGCATCTATGATAAGTAGAAACGTTGTTCCCAATAAAGATCCCACATAGTCGATGTGGCGTTGTACCCATAGCCTTCCTGGCCACTCCCAGGACCAACCATGAAGAAATTAATTTCTCACTTTAGATAAGACTGGGTCCTGGTTTGTCCAATCTTTAATTTGTTTTGCACATATTGGTGATGAGTCCAGGAAGTTCAATAACAAAATGAATTCCTGAGGAATTGGAACATCCTCATATTTTACTTGCAAGGGTAAATGACCGAATGCATCTGCTTTTGCAATTTGACTTCCGGGTCTATGAATAAAAGTATATTCATATGCTGCCAAGATCAATGCCCACCTTTGTCCTCCTACCGAGGCTATAGAGGGTATAGTCTTGTCTTCACCTAATAGACCTAATAATGGCTTGTGGTCTGTTATGAGAGTAAAATGATGAACCTGTACATGTTGATGAAACTTCTTAACACCGAAAACAATTGCCAGGCTTTCTTTTTCAATTTGAGAGTATTTTTTTCTGCGGTAATGAGTATTATCAACATATATCCTATAGGTAATTCTGATCCATCATCCATTCAGTGGGAAAACTCTGCTCCCACCCTATAGGGAGATGCATCACACATTAATACCAACTCTTATTGGGTCAAAATGTATTAGAAGTGTAGATGATTGTAACAACTGTTTCACTTTTATGAAAGCTTCTTCTTGTGGTGTTTGCCAAGACCATCTCTGGTTTTTCTTGAGCAAGTAATACAGGGGTGCCAGTTCTGTCGACAAATTAAAAAAGTGTCCATAGTAATTGATCATCCCCAAGAATGATTTCAGTTTGGATGTATTCTTTGTCTCTGGGGCTTCTTTAATGCCTTTCATTTTTTTCTTCAACTGGATGTAGGCCTTGTGAATCTACCTTGTGACCTAGGTAATTACCTCTTTCACCTGGAATGTGCACTTTTCCTTTTTCAATCTCAGTCCAACCTGCGAAAAACATTTCAGAACCTCTTGCAAGTTCATCAAATGTTCCTTCTCAGCGCACCCAGTCATGAGAACATCATCCAAATAAACTACAACATGGGGCAATCCCTGTAGTAAACTTCCCATGGGGCAGAATTTTATATTCGATATGTGGGGGTGGGCCCGACATGCCAGAATGTAAAATGATGCACGATGACGTTGGGTGTGCATCCCAAAGTCATTGCGCTGTCCCGCGATAATTTGTTCAGCCGGCGCGCACCAGAGTTGGCTGTATGCCCGCTGATAATTGAAAGATCTATTAAGGCCATTAATGTGCTAATTAACTCTAAATGTACACTGCCCATCCAACCTAATGGTTGGCGGGCACGCAGCCTTTACATTTTTTAGGAAACCTCATCCACGACTTTATTTTGAAAATAAAAATGTGTCCCATCTCATGTGACACAGTTTCATTAAGTTTATGATGTTTTTAATAATGTCTTTAAAAAGCACGGATCTGCCTCAGGGAGATTGAAGTGCTCTTTCGTGCGCTTGCGCGAAAGGGTGCTGGACCCGACTCTCCCTCCTCCCCCTGCCCGCAAAGGTAGCGCTACCGCTCACGTTTTACGCTGGGCTGGCCTTAATTGACCCACCCGCGTGAAATCGCAGTGCTGAGCCAATTGGTGATGGCGGTCGGCTTGGCGACCGCCCGCTCCAGCTGAGCCCGCCAGACACATGGAAATATCTGGCCAAGGTTCTTTGGAATATGGCGCAAGCAGAAGATATGCCAAAGGTAAATGGGTGTATTGATACAATTCTTTATGTGTATTTATGATGATAAACTTCTGGAATGCCTTCTCTAATTCAAATTGCTGGTAGGCATGACTCAAATCTAACGTCGTTTAAGCTGTTCCACCTGCCAATTTAGCATATAAATCTACAATTTTAGATATGGGGTTTCTGCCCAATTTTGCCACTTTATTGGTGGTTAATTTGTAGTCCCCATATATTCTAATGCTTCGGACAGGTTTGAGAACAGGTACAATTGGTGCTGTCCACACTGAAAGCTGCACTGGTTGTATCAATCCCAGCTTTTATAATCTGTCCCGGTCAGCTTCGACCTTATCCCACATTGCATAAGGTACTGGTCATGCCTTCATGAATCTTGGTGTTGCCTCTGGATCTACATGAATTTTTGCTTGTAGTCCTTCAATTTTTCCAAGTTCGTCCTTGAAAACTGAGGCATGTTTTTGTAGTAACTGTGAAAGCCCATTAGTTCTCAGCTGGAAGATCTCAGTCCATTCCAATTTAATTTCTTCAGCCAGTTTCATCCAGGGTGACTGAGTCCCTTGCCTGCTACTATTATCAAGGGCAATCTCACTGTTTGAACTTCATAGTGTACTGTGACTTTACGTACACCCTTGACTTATATGTCTTCTCCTGTGTAAGTTTTTAATTTGTCATCAGTTTCTTCTAAATTCAGCTGACATTCTCCATGATTCAGGTGTTTAAAAGTATGCCCACCAACACCATAGTGGCTGCTCCAGTATCCACCTCAATTCTGATAGGCTTCTCATTCACTCTCATGGTTACATAGATAGGCTCTGCTCTTCCTACCTTTAAATTATATAATGAATAGATATCAGAATCTATTACTTCAGGTTTTGCAATGCTGTTATCTCATTGGGTTTTTGCTTCTGTCCAAAAGTCTGCCTGATTCTGTCTTTACAATGAATCATGAAATATCCATTTCGATGGCAGAAGAAACATTTCATCTTTTTTAAACTGTGGTTTATTACAAGGTTGTCTGCTTCCATCTCTGTTACTATTGTGCCCTGTTTTTGCTGCTAAGTTATCCCTTTTAATTTGTGTGCTAGTGGTGGCTGCTTCCTGCTTCGGAACAAAGCTCTGCACGTTCATGCTTTTTTTGGTTGAGACTCCCTGCCCAATGTGGAGGATGGCGCCATTTTGCGCTTCTTGTATGGTTTCATGAGTCTCACACTGCACCTTCCATTGTAGAGCGATTTCCAATGTCTTCTGAAAATCGAAATTTGTTTCAGCCAGTAATCTCTTCTGAATCATATTTTCATTTATACTGCACACTAAATGATCTCCAAGCATATAATTGATAGATGTACCAAACTCGCAATATTCAGTCAATTGCTTCAGACTTGCCACATAACAAGCAACTGTCTTCCCCGCAGTTCTATTTCTTGAGTTAAATTTAAACCGTTGCATCATCACTGATGGCTTGGGCTGCTAATGATTCTTTACGAGCTTCACGAAGTCATCAAAACTTTGAGTCTGGGGCACTGGGCACCAACAGATTTCAAATTAATCCATATGTCTTACTCCAACATGTGGACAGAGGGTCCGCGTACTTCTCCTCCTCCCCTGTCGTTCGCCTGGAAGGAGAATGCGAGGTGTTCAACATAGTAAGACCAGTCGTCCAAGGTTGGATCGAAAGGCTCCACTCTTCCAAATTGCAGTATGCTCTGAGGGGATTTCTTCGACAAACAAGAAGGAAATTTTCTTTTACCTTCAACTACTGATTTCGGTTCTTCTGATTTCCTTCACTCTTTCTTGCTTTTTACCTCATTTTTTTCTGTGTTTTTTTGTGCTTTTACTTTCATCACCAGTTTGTTGGATCCGGTGTCCTTGGTTTGTTGGGGGCTAAAGGATCTGGGTTGCACACTTATTTCGGGGTGACCAAGTTGGTACAGAGACAGAGAATATCAGTAGATCATTGTTAGAATAAACACATGTTTTTTATTTACAAACTAAACTCTGCAGCTACACTTGTGTGCTCATAACTCAAAACCTGTCTTCACTCTTCAAGACTCTCCCACAGTGGTAGCCCGCACTGCTCTGCTATTGGGTATTAAGATCATGTGATCTTACATTACAATACTTGTCTTAAAGGTGTATTAGAGATCAGATTACTACAGCTATTCAGTTAGATCATGGCAGATTGGCATCTCAACTCCATTTCCCATCTTTGTTCCATTTCCCTGATAACCTTACCTAACAAACTGACACTTATTGTAAAGCATGTTCTTGAAAGGGGGGGAAACTGATAAAAAAAAAAGAAAATGATTTAGAGCAATACCATAGTAACATTCAGATTCAGTACCTCTCGTTACAATTGAGCTTTGATGTCATTATTGGCTTTGCAGAGACTATACAGTACTATCTTTCTGAGATTGTTTCCTGTCATATAAACAATACACTGGGAATGTATTGAATATCTTATTTACCTAGTAGACAAACTCAATCTAATAAAATATGAGCAACACAGTCACAATTGTGTTAGAATGTTGGCTTTACTATTCGATTGACATTGTATCCAATGAGTTCCTGACACATGATCTCATGTGATCATTGTTAGGAACAACAAAATCTAAGTAATTCACTAACAGTAGGTTTGAAAGTAGGAATGGAGCTGAGATGGATTTATTGTGAGTTAACATGATGTGACATATGGTATTAACATGATATCATAGATGATATGGATATGACATCTCAGGGCAACTAGAGGAAACATTTTTGGCCCCATCATAGTTGTGGCATAACTTTGATTAGCTTGCATCTGCATTTATTGTAAAACTATATTCATAGGGGGGTGTTATTGTTTAATGCATGATTTCCTCTTACGTTTGGGTAAAGAAAAGACACCTATTGCTACTTACAGTAAGGTTTCCTAAATTTCCAACATGGACTTCTACAAGGTGAGATTCACCACCAAGAGCTCAAAATCAGAAGATAGCGCCAGAAAAATGTAATTATTGGAAGGGATTGAGAGGAACTGAGTACATAAATTTGCCAGCTATATTATTTCCTTGATTCACTGCCTTTTCTAGTTGTTGTATATTAAGGAATATAAAGACCAAGTTTAGGACTTTGCTACATAAATTTAGGAAATGATTCCCCATAATTTTGAAAATTCATGCTCTCTCAATTTTTACTCATTTTCTTGTGCAGTGTAATTACTTCCTTGTCAGAATTGAGAACTGCATTCCTCCCATTGTGATATTCAGGGTTACTGCACAAGCTTTCACAGAAACTGACTTGATGCAGATTGTGGTTTCAGCAATAATCCAATTCCTTTTGAAACCAGCAGAAGAGTTTTGTACAACCATAAGTAAAGTTTCCTAAAATAACATACATTTTTAAAGTCAAATCTTTCCCTTCTCTGAGATAAACTACTTTCTCGGCTTATCATATCTTATATGTCATCTTTCTTTTATATAATTCAAATTTTGCATTATTTCAAAGTATTTTGGTATTTTAGCACACAAAGTGAATTGAAGATTTTAGCAAACACCCAATTTGTTCTGAAGATACTGTTCTGCCTGTTAACATTTATAATAGCTTAACAGTTACATTAAAATAAATGATGTAGAAATGTCATATGAATACATTAACTATTTATCTGCTAATATGCCAAAATAATTCCCAGATATATATAATTTCTCTTCAACCAGCACATAGTTCTCTGTGGATAGAGTGTCCTTTTACTGAAGTAACATTGGTTTTTGATGTTTAATACAATTATTTTACATTAATTTTTCAATTGTTGGAAAATCTACCCATTTTACCTTCTGATAAATTATTTTATAATTTCCCTAATCACCTGTTAAGAGTCTCTTGTAACATTTACCATATCTGAGTACTGAAGAAAGATATACAAAGCAGCTCAAGTTCTCCATCAATGCTGCATATGAGAGTCATACCTAGCATAAAGGAAGATGGTCGTGATTGTTGGAGATCAATCATCTCAGTTCCAGGACATCACTGCAAGAGTTCTTCAGGGTAGTGTCCTAGGCCCAACCATCTTCAGCTGACTTCTGTCATAAGGTCAGAAGTGGGGATGGTTGCTGATGATTGCACAATGCACAATTGCACCATTCGCAACTCTTCAGATACTGAAGCAGTCCATGTCCAAATACAGCAAGACCTGGACAATATTCAGGCTTGGGCTGACAAGTGGCAAGTAACATTCATGCCACACAAGTGCCAGGCAATGACCATCTTCAACAAGAGAGAATCTAACCATCGCCCGTTGACATTCAATGGCATTATCATCTGAATACCCCACTATCAACATTCTGGGGGTTATCATTGACCAGAAACAAAACTGGACTAGCCATATAAATACTGTGGCTACAAGAGCAGGTCAGGGGCTAGGAACCGTGCAATGAGTAACCCACCTCCTGACTCCCCAAAGCCTGTCCACCATTTACAAGGCACAAGTCAGGAGTATGATGGAATATTCCCCATTTGCCTGAATGAGTGCAGTGATGAGTGAATGGGTAAGTGGGAATGGTGGCAATTGGGTAGGGTGGTTACTGGGTAGGATGGTACAAGGGTAGGATAGCAGCTGGCATTGGGCAGGATAGCAGCTGGGTAGGGTGGCAAGTGGGTGAGGTGCAAGGGTAGCAGGCGGGTGAGGTGGTAGCTGCATTGGAAGGGTGTTGGTGTCAAGTTGGGATGGATTGTCTGGTTGGGAGCTCATCAGGTGCTGCTGGCTAGTCAGGTTGAGTGGGGGGATGTTGAGTGGTAAGGGTGTGAGTTGGGTGGTGGGGGATAGTCAGGTCTGGTCGAGGGGGGAGTTGGGGCATCAGGGGAGGAGGGAGGAATTGGGGTTTAGGGCTAGTCAGGCTTTGTTGGTGGGAATTGGAGTCCATGGGGGATTCATTGGTGTCAGTGTGACTGATAGAGACTGAATGGCTTGTTGGGCCAATTTAGAGGGTAGTTAAGAGTCAACCAGAGAGCATTAGTGAACCAGATGGGTTTTTACAACAATCGATGATAGTTTCATGGTCACCATTACTGAGACTAGCTTTCAATTCCAGATTTATTAAATTCCACCAGGTGCTGTTGTGGAGTTTGAACCTTTGTCCCCAGGGCATTAGCCTAGGCCTCTGAATTACTAGCTCAGTGACATTGCCACAATGCCACCATCTCCCCTCGGTAACTATCCAGGTAAGTATGTCGGAACAGTTCGAGGTCACTAACTTTAACTCAGAATTGGAGACTGGAATATCTATGGGGAGAATTTTCTCCCCATCAGGCGGGCCAGTTTGGAGCGGGCGCAGGCAGGTGTGAAGCCAATTTGCCACACGCAATCAGCTCCGCCATGCCATTTTATGTAGGCGGGCCAATTAAGGTGGGATTGCAATGACCGCCGGGTCCAATGGCGACTCGCCGGTCTGTTTAAATAGCGCCCCTGCAGCCTTGCAAAGGCTGCGAACCATGGCCAGCAGAAGGGCTCCCCAGAGCACTGCTGGTGAGCAGGCCAGGCAGGAGGACAAGTCAGCGGGACAGTGTGCCCCTCACTTTTCTGACAAGTGCCTTGCGCTCTCCATGAGGAGGTGACAGCATGGCATGAGATCCTTGTTCTCAGGTATGGGAAGAGGAGGCCCCCCCCCAACATGACCAAACGTGCCTGGGAGGAGATAGCAGAGATAGTGAGTTCCCACAACGTGGTGTGACACACCTGGATCCAGTGCCGCAAGCGTTTCAATGAGCTCTTGTACTCGGGAAGGGTGAGTACCATATTGGCATAGGTGAATTAACACAGCAGGTAGGCTTTTCCCTCTGGCCACCATCCACCCCCTCAACTCTGAATGTAGTTACCGCATTGAATCATTGAGGGCATGTGTCCCTCGCTGGGTGGGCCAGCAGATATTGCCCATGCCTAGTTCACCCTGAGAGGGTTGTGCTGAGCTAGGTTCTGCACCCACTACGTGTGGTAGACTGACACCCATGGTAGTGTTTTGGGGGCTACCTCAAGGATCTGCCCCTAGGCGCAGGGCTGGAACTCCAAAACATGTCAAAGCTAGGCTGCTGACATACTGGGAGGGGAACTTCCAGGGGGCGGGGCACCCAGCCATCTACTGCCCTTGATGTTCCACATGCTTTTGCATCTTTGCTTTGCAAGATGAAACTATGTGGATGGCAAATGTGATGGAGGCAGCATGTGAGCAAGTGGGGGTCAACCCTGGCTTCTTGGAGTAAGTGTGCGGCTGCTCCAGGGTCACAAATCACAGGAGCCCTGCAATGTTTCACTCAGGCAGGAGTGGCAGGGATGCGATGGGAATCCAGGTACAGGGTGGACTAATCAATGCTCCTTTCAAGAGAAGACTGCACACAATGCCACCGAGTGAATGTGGACTGGCAGAGGCCAGGTCCAGTTGGCCATAATAACCAGGTATGAGCAGGAGACGATGGAGCTGGAGAGGCGCCATGCATCCAGGTCCACCAGTGGCGGTGAGGCTGGAGTGTCTGGAGGAGGTAAGAATGGCGTGCACTGAGGTCACCATGTCTGTCCCAGCAGCCATTCCACTGTTGAACGTTTAGTGATTTAAGCTTCCAACATGGGTTTCCCATTGATTATGGAAGGAGGAGCGCATAATGATCCGGGGGACAGGCATGCACATTGTCTCGACTTGAACTAATCAAATATCCTTGTTCTTCCTTTCAGCGTCACTGGAGCAGGGCCGGGAGGAGGAGGCAGTGGGGTCACCTCTCACAACTGAGGGCCCAGAACATATTGACTCACCAGCGTCACACCATCTTTGCCAGGCAGGTACCAGCACAGATACTAGCACCTCGGTAGGAATTAGATTGTCAGCTAGTGTCCCAGGGCACAACGGTGAGGGCATTTCACACTTGCTTGAAGTGCAGGCGGAGACAGAGAGTGCCCAGGGTGCCAGCAGTCGGAGGACTGCAGGGGACCAGGAATACGCTCAGTCGGTGGCTGATGATGTGCCTCTGGAATTGTCCCTGAGGCAGCAGATGCTGGATGTCCAGCAGGGTCTGCGGGAGCATCTGGCAGAGATACATGAGGCTATGTGTGGCCTGGTCTCCGTGCTGGAGGAGTCCCTGTGGAGCATGAGCAATGCAATGACCTAATGGCTGAGTGCAATGCCTCCTCCATGGAGAGACTGGTGACTCTCATGGAGAGGCTCCTCCAGAAGAACAATCAGGGCTTCCTGGGGATGCGGTCAGCTTCCTTACTTCTGCAGGTGGACAGGAACCCATGATGTTATGAGTGACTTGTTTATCATTGAGCTTTATTGACAAGGCACATAGTTAATGTTCCTAACCAGGCAGATGTTGCTCTCAGGTATTGAGTATGGAGTCTGCAGCCCTGGCATGTGTTGGTGGTCCATCTGCGGTGGGTTAGCTGAAGGTTCGTTGGATTAAAACCTCCCGGGTGTCCCTGCCCCCTGGAGGATGCCTGCATCAGCATCTATCCCCTCAGCATTTCCCTGTGCGTGCTCATCCTCGGACTCACTACTGGGCTCATCGTCTGCAGCCAGAGCACCAGCATCTACATCTTCTTCCTCCACTGTGTCCCCCCCTTTCCAGCGCCAGATTGTGGAGAGCGCAGCATGCAACACTATCAGTGACCAACGATCTGGGGGTACTGGAGTGCGCCCCCTGAATGGTCCAGGCATTGGAAGTGCATCTTGAGAAGACTGATGGCTCTCTCCACCACAGCCCTTGTGGATGCATGGCTCCTATTGTATCGCTGCTCAGCCTCTGTTCTTGGATGGCGGAGAGACGTCATAAGCCACCTTTTGAGGAGATAGCCCTTGTCACCCAGCAGCCAACCATCCAGCCGAGCCGGAGCACTGAAGAGCCTCAGCACCTGGGAGTGTCTCAGGATGTTAACGTTATGAGAGCTGTGTGGGTACCTTGCACAGACTTGCAGAATCAGCATCCAATGGTCACACACTATCTGCACGTTCATGGAGTGGAAGCCCTTCCTGTTAACAAAGACATCAGGCTCACCTGCTGGCACCTTGATGGCCACAAGGCTCCACCATTGTCCATGCAGGTCTATACAATGCCCCTGGCAGACTTGCCAGGTGTTCCCTTGTCATTCGCTACATCTCCAGTCGGTTCCATGTGGCTGAGACCAGAAGCCCTTCATCAGCCTGGAGCTCAATGTGGGCCTGGTCTCCAATAGCCCTTTGTCAGGGCCCTCGGCTGCTGCTTCTCCATGTCTGCAAGGCGCTATTCAATGTGTAATCCTGAATCTAGTTGCTAGTGCATACCCACTGAGGTGAATGCATCTGCACTGGTAGAGGGTGCAGGGGAAAGATGAGGCCCTGGGTTGTCTGTGGGATACTCCCCATTTTCCTCAGAGGTGGAATACAGGGTCCCTGTCAAGGCAGCAGCCCCTCCTCTGGAGTACAGAAACCGACATTGGAGAACAGAAATAGTTAGAGCAAAGGCCTTCCTCTTCCCTCCTCCCATCTATGCCTGATGCACGTTTCTTTTCTGCCTAGCAGTGGGAAACCAAGCTCGAGGATTCCTCACTCTCTTTGCCCTCACTCCGATCTCTCCATCAGTAATGGCCCAGCCGCCCTGCTCTCCGGTCAGGACTGGAGCCCCCTCCTCTGCGCACATCAGGGCATGGATGTTCAGCACACCTCCACCTGTTTTCACCCTCTCTCACATGTTGTAGGCCCTCTTCTCCTGTAGATAGAAGGGGAAAGTGAATATCCACACAATGATTAGCTGACCACCTAATCAGCTGATATCCCTCTTGTTTCGTCATGTGTCTGGTATCTAGACAGGGTTCTTTGGGGCTTGTCTATTCTCCAAAGATAAACTGCTCAAGATTGTAGTTTGTTAAAACCATTACTCTTTATTTACAGCCACCATGTACATATTGGGAACTCTGCATGAGGTTGGAACTTCTGATCCCTCCAGATCTCTGGTACTCAATCATGTGGTGTTACATTATCGTTACATCAGCATCATGTGCTTCTGATATTAACCCTTTACTCTATAACTCCCCCCAAGTCTTTAACACTATCATATTTACATGCTCTTACATCTCCCCCCAAATTCTCAGACTTCACAGGGTTAGTCTCTGAGGTGCTGGACCAATCTCCCTGATCTTGTTCTGATCACTTTTGGAGGTCGAGGATATTCTGTATTCTACCTTCTGTCAGTCTGAGTGTTCTTCTCCTGGATGGCTGTCGAGCTTTGTCTGACTTCATTTTCTTCAGGATCGGAGTAGTAAGACCAGGTTTGGTTTTCTTTCCAAGTATATTAAGGTGCTGCAGTTTCTCCTTATGGTACTCTGGTCCATCTCAACCCTGTATGATCTTGGCTGTGGAGTTCTTTCGATGATTGTACCTTCTCCCTGTTGGTCTCGGACTCATACTCTGTCCCCAAGCTTGAGCGCTGGTAACTTGTATTCTGTGACTGTAGTTAAAGTTCTAAGCCTGTTTGTTTCTCTGTTCTGCCTCATGCTGTTTTACTCTCTCATGGTTGTTTGTGGTGACACTGTGTTTAAGTTTCTGTGTTAGAGATGGAAATTGTGTTCTCAATCTCCTTCCCATCAATAACTCAGGTTATGAGAAGCCATTTTGTAGTAGTGAGGTTCGGTAATTCAGAAGAGCTAGATTAAAGTATCCATTCTTCTTCAGCAAATCTTTGTTGGTACACCTCTCTCAGCTTCTCCATTTGCTTGAGGAAATGAGGTGAACTGGTTACGTGAATGAATCTGTATTCCTTTGCAAAATTTTGAAATAACTCATTAGCAAATTGAGGCCCGTTGTCTGACACTGCCATGCCGGGAATGCCATTTTTTTTAATTTGTTCGTGGGATGTGGGTGTCGTTGGCTAGGCCAGAATTTATTACCCACCCATAATTGCCCTTGAGAAGGAGGTGGTGAGCTATGTGTTGCAGAAATTATCTTCAGCGATTGAATGACTGCTTCTGCCATGATGCTATGTACCTGTTTACTTCAATCCACCTTGAGTAGTAATCAATGACAATAAGGAATGCTTTCTCCTTAAAATCAAAAGCATCCATTCCCAGATACTCCCATGGCCTTTATGAAAAAGTAGAAGAGATAGTGGTTCTTTTTGCTCTTGGCTGTTTACTGCACATGTAAGACAATTAGAAATCATTTCAACTATAGAATGAGTAATGCCTGGACACCAGGCCGATTGCTGGGCTCCTACACAATAATTTGCTACACGACCTTGATGAATTCTTTGAGGAATATCAAGCTGAAGTGCTTAACTATTCGCTCATTAAAGACTAGTAAATCGTCAATGACTTGAGGTGATTGCGCTGTTCAAAGTATTGGCATAGTACTGGATTAATGGGGATATAGCCTGGTCAACCTTCCAGACAATATTCTCTTCTCTAGAGACATTCATCATCTTGCTACTGTGTTTGTTTTACTTCTTGCAACTTTTTGTGCAGTACCTGGTAAGTGATTAATTAGGTATGTACATGCTTCCATTTCCTCTATGAAGTAGAAATCCTCATATTTGGTTCCTTCTGATGGGATCTGCAACAGCGTGTCTACGGTCATTTGACATTTCACTCGAACATACTCTGTTACGGAGTCATATCTCATTAATCTTAATCTGAACCACAGGATTCTTGGCAATATCTTCGCAATTTCCTTCATGTTCAGAAGAGTGACTTGTGGTCTGTTCCCATATTGAATTACAATCTCATAATGTAAATTGAGAATTTTTTGCACGTCCGTGTGCCACAAACACTTCTTTTTCAATTCTGGCATATCTTTGTTCTGTCTCTGATAATGACCTTGAAGCACAGTAAACTGATTTACATTTGCTATCTCTCTGTACTTGAAATAGCACTGTTCCCAACTTGTTGACTGTGCATCTGCTGCTACTATGGTTGGTTGTTCTAGGTTGGAATGTGCCAAAATTTCAGAAGGGATTAAAAGTTGTTAATCCTTTTGAAAGCATTTTGCTGGTCCACATTACAGCACCACTGTTGACCCTGTCTCAAAAGCTGTCTCAACTGCTCATTGACCTCTGCCAAATTTGATAGGAACTTGCCGACTTGGTTGACCATCTCAAGGGATTCTTGAAGCTCAGTTATGTTCCTGGGTTGTGGGCGTTCTCTAATTACTTTCATTTTTTGTGGCTCAACTGTGATTCCAGTGGCTTGTACTATGTGACCTAGAAACTTGATCATAAGTTTGGTGAACTCACATTTTTCATTCAATGTCAGTCCTGCATCCTGTAAGACTCTCAGGACTGCTCTGACTCTGCAATCATGCTCTTCTCTCATGTACCCATGTATGAGTGTGTTGTCCATATGGCATATTAATCCTTCCATGCCTTCTAGAGTTTGAAGCATTGTTCTCTGGAAAATTTCAGGAGCGGACACAATTCCGAATGGTAATCTATTGAAACAAAAATGACCGCATTGAGTTATACATGTGGTCAGAAATCTGGATTCTTTGTCCAGAGGCAAATGCCAAAATGCATTGTTTGCATATAATTTGGTGGATAGCGTACTCTTGGCTAGTTTGGCAAGACTCTTATCCACTGAGGCCATCGGGTGGATCTCACGTTCCACTGATTTTTTAGTTGACTTAAATCCACCTGGATTTTTAAAGAACCCATGTGGCTTTGGGACTGTGACCATTCCTGAGCACCATCTTGTTGGCATGGTGACTGATGAGATAACCCCTTGGTGTTGCATATTGTCAATTTCATATCTTCGTATTTTCACACTTGATGTTGTCCAAGAGTAGGTGAAGGACTTTTCTCAGTGTAATGAGGTAAATTGGTTTAGCATCAGCTTGTAGGGTGATATGCTACTTGGTCTTTAGTCTCCATAGGCCTGTAAATAATTTTGGAAATTCATTCATGAATGTACTGTTGTAATGCTCTTTAGCAACTTCATCCACTTTATAGATGAGCTTTAATTTTAAGTATGCCTTTCTGCTTAGTAGAGAGTATTCTTGATTTTGAATGTCATAGGGAAGTTTGAAGATTCCTCTATCTTTATACTTTAACTTTGCCATAAGTTGGCCTTTGACTTTCAATGTAGTCCCACCTGGACCCTGTAATTTGATAGATGAGGGTTGCAATGTAACCTGTCTGAGCCATTTTACTCTTTCTGATAAAACAGAAACTCCTGCTCCTGTGTCTAATTTAAACTCCATGGGGTGTCCATCCACTTCAAGATTAATACTTCAGTATTTGTTTTCAGTATCATTTACCTCCCTTTGGCAGATGACTTCCTTTTCCTGTGGTTCTCCCACTTCTTGTATATGACTCTGCTTTCATATTTTCTCTCTCTTTTTGAGCAACAGACAGTTTTGAAATGATCTATTTTTCCACAGTTGTGGCACTCTGCTCCCCTTGCTGAACATTCTTCTTGCCTGTGTGGTTTGTTCCTGCTACACCTAAGACATTTCAAGATCGCATTTGTCATGCTTTTCCCCATTTGGGCGGGCTTAGGCTTTGGTGCACTTTCTCTCCTATAGCCTACAAACTACATGGTCTCACTCAATCTTCTGCATGGGGCCTCACCTTCTCTTCAAACAAACACCCAATTTTGTTGTTTTCTAAGCTCAGTTTGCCGACTGCCTTGACTAGTGTTAAATCCTTGTCTGTAAGAGATCTGATAATGCTTTGTCTAGGACCCCAATTACGATTCAGTCATGAATCAATTCATCTCTTAAGATTCCATAATCGCAGTTCCCTGCCAACTTGTATAGATTGTTGAAGAACCAATCCATGCTTTTGCTTGGTCTTTGCTTTCTCTTGTTAAATTGTGCTCTTTCTGTAATTAAGACTCCATGGACATTGAAATATGAATCAAATGCTTGCATTTTTAAATAAATTAGGTTAGTTTGAATTTCTAAAAGATGGTAAGATCTCACCAGAAGAAGCTAAGCCAAACAGTGTGTTTATTTTTCCCAAAGGTTACTGATAAAATTAGTACCATGAAAAGATTTATATTATGCGGAAAGTAAAGCTGCAAACACATATGGGAACAAAGGAATTTGCGTTAAAAAGGGGGAAATATGTATAAAAGAGATGTGGCTATTTGTAAAAGGAGAAGGAATTCTAAGATCTAACACAAGTCCAGCCTATATGCATCAAGTTGCATATCGAAGGAATCAAAGCTAAGAAAACTTACTTTGAATACCACTGTTTAGGGTGTTAAGTTGCTTTGCCTGGGTCTATTTAAATCTATTTGCTTTTATTGTTGCCTTAAGGGGGGTGTAACTGGAAGCCAGATTAATTAGGGGTTTTAAGAGTTATTATAGTAGTAATTTGTAGGCCTATGTGTGTGCTTGACATCTTTTCTTTTGTTAATAAATATTTAATTTAGTTTTCTAGAAAACTCTGAAGTTGTGGTGGTCTTATTACTTCTGAATTCAGGGCATGCATCTCCAAAATAAAATACAAATTGCAAAACAGTTGTGACCACATTATCATGTTTCCCTTGTGGATTTGATCTGCCTGGCACACATCATCTGCCACGTCATAACAAGGATGCTTTGGGCACATAGAAGGGCCAGATCAAGCAGTGAAGTGGCAGGCCTGGCTTTGAAGGTTCACTAGGTAAAGAACCACTTCAGGGCTAGCAAAGAAGCCTAGCAAGGAATGGGTCAGTACCCTTCTCTCCTCCATAGACAGTAGTGTAGATGACATAATGGTCAGACAGGGCATACATGAAGAAACAGTATCATATGAAGATGTTATAAAAGCTTTTAATACATATTTCAGCCTTAGAAGGAACACAATCATAGTAAGGGTGAAGTTCAGTAGCTGTACCCAAAGATCAAGAGAGAGCATAGATTCCTTCGTTAATGATTCATATCGACTAGTTGAAAATTTAAAATATGCAGCTCTGAAGAATGAATTAATTTGGGATCACATTGTTGTAGGAAGAGACCTAATCAGATTTTCTACATGCAATGGAGGATTTAATGCTATCAAAGGCCGTGCAGTTAACAAGGCAGGCAGAAATAAGAAAGCAAAATTGGGTATTTATTCAATGCAACAGGGACATTTTGCGGAGAAAAATGATTGACACACTGTAGTTTGTAGGACGCAGAGGTAGGAGTTCCCCCTACTCAAAAACAAGGAAAGAGTGAAGAGGGCACAGTAGTCTTCATTTGTCAGTGTTCTTGTTGTGCCAGGAAAAGTCAGCACCGGCACAAAGAGTCCCCTGCCAAAAATTGGAGTGTCATTCCTATAAGAGAGGAAATCTTAAACTTGCATCACTCGGCAAAAATCTCCTAACACAAAAATTAAAGGAGAAACTAATTGAAACATGTGTCATTCAAGAAATTGAAGATGCAAAAGATAACGAATGCCATTCTTGGGAGAAATTACAGGATCTAATGGAAACTATTGGAGTGCAGACATTATAGTCAACAGACATAAAATAAATTTCAAATTAGACACTGGAGCAGAAGTTTCAGTTCTTTCAGACACAGAGCAGTAGCTAAAGCAAGAAACCCTCCAGCCATCGACCTTACAACTCCATGGTCCAGGAGGCACTCAACTGAAGGTCAAGGGACAGCTGACTGCTACACTTCAGTACAAAGGAAGAGAAATCACAAAAACTTTAGGCATGATCCAAAACCAATAGTGTTCACTGTTAAAGCTGAAAAACTTGCACAGAGCTATAACTCATCTATAAAGTTGGCAAATTGAGAAGCCAAGACAAACCAAACAAATTCAGGACAGAATTTCCAAAATTATTCAGAGGTCTTGAGAAGACTTAAACAAGTTTTCTGAAGCAGGAGCACCAAAACCTAATGGAACCATGTGAAACCATGAGAAAACCAGGCTGAAGACTTCCCATGAACTGCAGGTGAAGGAATCACAAGTTATTTACTGAGAAGGGTAGCTTGCATCAAGCAAGAAACAGATGGACAAACTTGAGCACGAGAACAAGAGAGGCAAGCCTGAACAAGAAAACATAAATTTTTGTCGAAGATGTGGAGTTCTATAATTCATTGGCCACAAAATTTCGACTAGCAACAGAGGCTAAATGACATTCAAAAGACATAAAAAGCAGATGAAGAATGTACTAAAATTCAGGGATACTGCATCAAAGGATGGTAAGAATTTAATCCAAATGATCTCATCCTGAAGCAATACTTTGAGCAACAGAATCATCTCAGTATCGTGGATGTCCTGCTGATTTATGCTGAGAGATTGGTCATACCTGGAGTCCTCAGACTCGAGATCCTTCAGAGAATACACCAGGGACACCTGGGCATTACAATGCATCGTGCTAGAGTGCAAAATTCTGTTTAGAAGCCAGGGATCTCAAAATCATAAGAAGCAATTATTTCAAACTGCATCACCTGTGCAATCCATTGCCAGGAGCAAAGAGAACTACTGATGGTGTCCTCATTTCCATCCAGACAGTGAGAACATCTCAGAATGGATCTTTTTGAGCTCAGAGGGAAAACATTCCTCATTGTTGTTGACTATTACTCCAGATGGATTGAGGTTAAGTTCCAATGGTATCACCTTGGAAACTGTCATTACGTTACTAAAAGAAATTTAAATTTAGCATTCCAAGCCTAGCCATTTCAGACAATGGCCCACAGTTTGCAAATCAATCTTTTAAACAGTTCACAGAAGCTATGGATTTGACCACATGACTAGCTCACCCAGATGCTCACAAGTTAATGGGGAGGCCAATGAGGAGCAAGGATTTTGAATAAAAATGACAATATCAACCTAGCACCTGTGAGCTACCATTCCACACTGCTCAAGAATGGTCTGGCATCATCCAAACTTCCAAGGCAAAGACACTATGGACTCAACCGCCTGTTTTTCCACATACACTTATGCCACGCCTCAAAGAAATAGATATAGAGAGAGTATGGAAGAAGGAGGATGAGTATCATGCAAATCAAACCAGAAACTATAATTAATGCCATAGAATACATAACTTATCAGGAAGGGGAGTCAGTATGGATTTGTGACCAAAATTGCAAAGGCCAGGTTTTGGAAAAAACCTGTGTCCATACAATTTTATCTTGTGGAGACCGAAAATGGAATAGCGAGAAGAAACAGAAGCAAACTTGTATCTACAAAAAGAAGACCTTCAAAGGAATGGACCCGTTAGCCAGAAGATCAGGAAGATGACCTGACCAGCAAGCTGGTAGTCTCTGACGAATCATATACTACTCCAACAAGTTCGAGAGAGAACATGGAGAACTTGAATCCGATACATCCTCAGAGAGCTGAGAACAAGGTTGGGGAGGTTGGTGAAACAACCATAATGGTTATGTCTGTGAACCATGAATGAAGACAGAGAATTTGGGGGGAGATATACGGTAAAGAAAATAATGTACTTAATAGAGTCAGAGGCCAGGATTTCCCCCTTGTCAATTTGGGGGCGGGGCTCGCTTGCCGAGGGGAAAATGATGCGGGATGACGTCGGGAGGAATCCCCAATGTCATCCCAGGCCATTTAAATCTTAAGGAAGGCAGGCAGACAGCAAAATCAGCTGTCCGCCCACCGACCTGTCAATGGCCAATTAAGGACATTGACAGGCACATTAAGATAGTTAAATGCCCTCTCCAGCCAAAGTTAAGGCTGGCGGGCAGGCCAGGAGCCTCAGCAGCCTGTAGATTATTAATGAAACTTCATCCACTGGCGGGATGAAGTTACATTACAGTTTTGTAAAAATTTAATAAATTTTATGTGTTTGTTATCAACATGTCCCATCACGTGTGACATTGTCACATGAGGGGGAAATGTTAATAATTTTAAAATGTCTCTATTCTTTTACTTTACTTACCTTTCACTAAACTCCCCGAGACAGGACTTTGCCTCAGGGAGCAGTGAGTTCTTTCACGCGCATCTGTGAAACAGCGCAGCTTGACAGTTAGGGATTCCCTCACCCCCCCCCACTGCCCGGGAACAGGAAGCACATAACGCTTCCCATCCGCCACTGAGCCAGTGGGGCCTGCCTCCCAGCCAAAGGCTAAATTCTGCCCAGAGTCTCCCTTGGGGGGAGGTGTAGTGTTAAGAGTTAATGTAAACAGACAGTCTACTTCATCAGTGATGTAAGATCACATGACAGAGTATGCTGAGAGATAGTTCTATATGAAGCCTCATGATAAGCCTTGTCACAAGCCTCCACCTTGTTAATTGGCCAGCCACTGCACAATTGAGTTCAGCCAACCACTGCTGCCCCAAACAGCAATGCCACCCACTTCTGAGTCTACTGCCGGGACCTGCACCACGAACATTAAATTCTGCCCATTGATTGCCAAAAAGTAAGCAAACACTGAGTTTGGTGAAACATTATTCCTCCCCAAAATAGAGGAAGATATGGTTGGCATTAGGATCACATTGTACATGATAGAAAGTTTAAAGATGATATAGTTAGTGCATATGCATGGAGCATGAGAATGAGATGATCCTCTGATCCCATGAAAGGAGGGAGAATGGGTAAGAGCAGAGACAGATGTGATCAATGTCACAATAAGGAAAAGCTGGATTTTATCTTGGTAGTAATAAAAATCGTCATGCTGTATATTTAATGGACATTTTTAGGATGGCAGGGTTTCCCTTCCTGCCATCTGAACACACATCCCTGCCGACACTGCCTGCTCCGCAGGGGTTTCACGCTCCAATGAGCGTTAGTTGGCTGAAGACAGGTCTTCTGCCTCTTAGGAGGAAGTCCCGCCCAAGAGAGCTGCTGCTCAATCTGGTTGACTGACAGTTTTCTAATCTGTGCAGCGCCAGAAGCTGCAGTGGCCAGTCCCCAGAGCCTAACTCCCAGGATTCCAGGAACAGGTACGTTTTGGGTGTCTCAGGGCAGGGAGGGTAGAGGAGGCCTTGGGGTGGACAGAGGGGGATTGAGCTGTCAGTGGACAGGCTGGGGGGCAGGGAGGGAGGTCCTGCGGATACCGGATGTTAAGCGGGTGGCACCTGAGGTTGAAAGGGGGCTGCTGATGGGCAGGATGGGGTGAAGGGCGCCTCTAAGGCCTGAACCCAGTTTATTTTCGGACTTCCCACATACTCCTACTGCCAGCCTGAAGATTGAGGCTGGGTGGGAAACCCAATAATTGTCTCAATAATAAACTCAATTATTATCCACTTAAGGGCCTCAATTGGGGAAAGGATGGGTAGGGCCTCACTCGTCCCAGCACAACATCGCAGATAGGTCAGGGTAGGCGGGAACCCACCAGGAAGGCCATCTGGGAATGCCATCTGAAATATTTTACACTCACCCACCCCGCCTACAAAGCCGCTGCAGGGAAATACATAACTTTGCCTGTGGTGAAAGGTAGGTTCCAGGTATAAAATACGTTTTGTTAATTCGTGGGCAATTCTGGGCAGAGTTTAGCTGTCTTAAATTATATTATCTTGTTTCTTTTTCATGGGACACACCAATTTAAGATAGCAGGGCACAGACCAATGTTAAACAGCAGTTCAATACAATGGTTTTTGTGCTCTCAGAAAGCAGCTGAGGTGCTTGGCAAAGTGAACTGTTTGAAGATGATTTTTTTTGCATTAACAATACAAAATGGAAGAGCCGTCAGAGATGTGCCCATCACAGTGATTGACAAGGTATTTGCTTCTGATCCATTATTAATTATAGCACAAAATTTTAACCTTTGGAGAACTTTCATTTACATATGAAAAGCATCACTCTGACTTTAAAACAGGGCGTTCTCTGAGCTGCTTGAACAGATTTTTTTAAACTGTCTCTGAACTGACATCCAAGTAATTTAATTTGCACTGTTTAAACAGTTCTGTATTAATTCAGAGCAGCTGGGATACATGAAACCAATCCAACTGTACAGCTGTACCATGAACCAGCCTCAAGATTGTTAGCAAGGTTCAATAGCTGAGTTTAACTGGCTATTGAGAAAAATACAGGCCTTCTATTAAGCCCAGCATTAATGTAGACACAGCAGGAATTGATAAGAAGGACTCCATTTTCTCTGATCTTTCAGGGTAAACTTTGCTGTCTGTCAGGCAGCAGCACAGCCTAGATGTTGGGTAGAACTCCACCCTGGGCTTTGATGATCCCCTCCCAGCAGCTTGTTGAGCTTCTTGTCATTGCAGATGGTGAGCTGCAGGTGGCAAGGGGTGAGGTGGGTTTTCTTGTTGTCCCAGGCCATATAACCCACCGGTCCAGGATCTCGATGGCGCAGAGCAGCCTGCTCTGGACAATCAGCAAGATTGACACTAACAGACATTTTTCAAAGGAGGTGAGCTAGTCACATAGCTCCCTCCACCCCTTTTAGTGACCATCATAAAAATTGTAGTTATAGTCTAAAGATGGCATTTGCCCACTGCTTTCTCTGCTAACCTGGATGATAGACGGATAGAGAAACTATCTTGCCACTTAAAGATAGTGACTGCCGTATACTGAATAATTAAGAAAAATTGTTTTGAAAATCTATTAGATACAATATTTATCCAACAGTTCATGATTGAATAAAACTTATTTCAAGGCGATTATACAATCTAAAGCAATGCCATTCGTAGCTCATGTCTCAGTGTACATTGTCTGGGTAATGCATCAAATATCACAAATCAGTCCGAGAGCATTAACAATCTAACTCAAATCTCTGTTCTTTTCCTGCCATGAAGTACTTGTTAAAGCACACACATTGCATTTGTAGCTTTTTACCAGCTGGCACACATACTTGATTCAAGGCAAAGATGCAGTGCAAATTCAGGCTGTTAACTGAGCTAAATACAGGCTCAATTAGAACTTTCTTGTGATATAGTGGAAGGGGGGGTGGTGTGTGGTAGGGGGGTGGTAGGGGGGTGGGCAGCGGTGTGGGAGAGGAAGAGTATACCTGTGAAATTTCTTACTTCAATTGAAATTTGCTCAAATCATGTGACACTATATTTAAAAACAAATCTTGCCACTTTTGCCAATCTCCTGAAGTCACTGATTCCTGGCCAAGGTCTGGAGATATAGAACCCAAAGCTCTAAGCACCAAGAGGCTAAAATCGATAAATGACTTTTGACAGTAAATATCACTTGCATTTTCTGAGCTTGATCCTGTCCACAACCAATATCCATATGCGCATACTGCTACCATGGATAATATCAGGGCTTTGAACCCTGGCCAATTCAACTCTCCCTGACCCAGAGGCAGTGAGTCAAATTGCAATTCCCTTGATATCATCTAACTGAGACCAGTAAGCTGAGCACAGACTAAGGATTGAGTACTGTACTTCCCGAAAGATGATGTAAAATTAGATTGTGATGAAAAACAGTCCTTTTTTTAGCTTTGTAAGAATTATGACTATTCTCATAAAAGAAGGTCAGAATACACATCCACACTGGCCTATTAGAAAAACCTCTTGAAATATCTCATTTCCAGGTGCCCCAGTTATTTTAACAGTTTCACTAGAAATTCACTGTGAACAAGGTACAGCATTTCTCACTCATCAGTCTCCATCATTATTTTTGACTCCTAAGCCTGAATTTTACACCCTTCCCTGAGGGTGGGCTGGCAGGCGGGGGCGGGGGGCAGGGGGGCATAAAATTGGGCGCTATGGCAGTAGCACTGTGCCCATTGTTTATCTGCACCTGCCTACACTGCAGGTATTTTACTCACAGTGAGGGAGGTGTTGGGCTCCCCACTCACCCAGGGACCATTGCAGCCATTAACTGGCTAATTAAAAGCCACTTAAGGGCCTCCTCCTGCCAGAGCTAGGATTTTTTCCTGTGGCAGGAGGCCCACGTGAAGTGTCCAGGCCACGCAGTAAAAGATGGCACCCTAGTGACCAGGCTGGTGGTGGGGAGCTGCCTCCTATTTGGGCAGCCTGTGTCAATCTGAGGCCCCTCTCAAGATCTTCCCCTATCCACAATTTCCCTCTCCCTGCCCTGTCCACACTGGCACCCAGGTTCCTGGCTCCCATCCTTTAGGGGGATCACTGCAGTCCCGCTGCTCCAGGTGGTATAGCCAGCAGTTGTCGGAGGTGGGACATCCTCTCTGATATGGGCAGAAGTCCTGCCTCAAGCCAATTAAAGGACCGACAGCTGTTAAATGACTGTGGGATGAGTCAACCAAGTGCAGGAGGGCTTGCCCAGCCTTTTATGTCTCCCCCCCATGTAAAATTCAGCCCTTAATCTCAAAGTGCCTAGTCTCATTGGCTTCTAGTTCCACAAATGCCAGCAGCCCTCCAGTCTCCGTTCCATGTCACTATCCTCCATAATGTCAACCTGCAGTGAGAGCTGGCAGTTTATTTGCTGGTGAAGGATGCCACAATAATGCCCAGTTTTGTCTATTCTCCATCAGAGTAGTATGTTTTTTTTCAATATCTATCTCCATAATATAGCATCAGTGATGTTGTTACCATGAATCATGTTGAAGCTCACAGTGACCTATTACGGTTATATTTCAGTTTTTAGGCACACTGCGAAATACAAGTGACATTTATATTTAACGTCTCTCAAACATTATTAAAAATTAAATCTGCACATTGAAGAGAGACCAGAGGACAATTTAACATTACCATTAGTACAATTCACATACAAACATTTCTCTACTAATTGCTCCTAATATTTCTGAATTCTGGGGTCTATCTTCAAGAAAAGTCATCTGGCAGATGTTATTCTGTAGCTTTTGGTAAACACAACAGTGCAATCACAGATTTCATGTCAAAAAAGCTTCACAGACTTGTGAAAACAACATCAGGTTGCTTGAACATGATAAAATGCGATGAAAAAGACTTGCAACTTTTCTAGCTCTCGTACCTTCTGAGGGACAAATACTACATCTCTCTTTGCTAAAATCCATATTACAATATTGCTGGTTCTTGCAATAGCTGAAAATATAACTGCTGAATAAATTACCAACAGAATGATCAGAAACACAAATAAGGTTATTTGTGCTGCTTGTTTAACTTGGGCAAGTGCACAGAGCAAGTGCACACATTGCAACTTAACAACCTCAAGAGAGACAAGAAATCCATGGCCTTTTCAATATAGGATATGACAAAGAGACTCACAGTAAAGGCAGCTGATGTTGTGCTGATTTACAATTTTTTTTTAAAAGAGCTGAATAAATAACTTGTTTCTCCAATCTTATTCCTAACAAGTCTACTCAATTGCAAAGGACCTGAAATTCTGGGCTCCACTCATACAGAGGTAGCAGAGCAAAACTGCCATAGCACATACACAAAGATTTAGAGCCCAGGCCAAATTGCTGGGACAGAGTCGCTTATGTGGTTGGTGTTGAAAGGGTTTGTTCAGTCGGTCTCATGAAGAGGGCCAGAGGCTTGTCAGGTTGAACAGTAGTGTTTATCAGTAACACATAACTATATATATTAATAATATATACATAAACAAGATATAGCCCAGACTATGAGCTAATTCCAGGGGCAGAAATTTTCGCTCAGCTGGCAAGTTGCACCCAGCCCGCTCGAGCCTGAAATGATGTGCATTGATGTCAGCCAAGCATGCCAATATCAACGTGCAGTCACACTATCGTTCAGCCGGCGGGCACGCGCTGGAGTCGGCAGCACACCCACCGATAATTAAAAGGCCTGTTAAGGCCATTAAATAATCAATTAAATTAAAATTTTCACTGCCCGTCTAACCTAATGGCTGCCTTTGCATTTATTTGGAAACCTCATCCACGGGCGGGATGAGGTTTCCAAAAACAAATAAACATAAAATCAAAGTTTTAAAATTGAATTAATAACATGTCCCTGCTCATGTCACAGAGTCACATGAAGGGACATGTTTTATTACATTTTTATTTTCTTTCATTTCATTTTTTTAACAACACTTCATCTTCCTGAGGCAGCTCTGTGCCTCAGCGAAATTATGCATTTGTGTGCATGTGCGAAGTTTGCGCTCAACCCACTCGCACTCATCCCGCCCCCCGCACAGGCAGTGCTGAGCGCTGCCGCTCGCATTTCACACTGGGCAGGCCTTAATTGGCCCACCAGTGTGAAATCACGGTCCAGTTCCGATCGCGGGCAGCGGTCGGCTTCCCGATCACCCCCGCCGAGCCCACCCACCAAGGGCAAAATTCTGCCCCATGCTTACCTCTACACAAGTCTCTGCATTCTCTTAGACTGACCCAGGTCCCTTGCATTGTGGTCCTTTACATCACACTATGGACGGCACTGTTCTCCAGTCCCACATTAACCCTTGCTATGCCAAATACCCTTATATTACACATCCCCACAAGTCTTCAACCAACATATTTAAAGTATAATCCTTCTTTACATGCTACCTATTCTCTCTTCGCTCAAGTCTCTGACTTTATAAATTCAGGTGGTCTGGAGGCTTGACAATTCTTCCAGATTGCGTTCTGGTCAACTTGGAGGAGTGATAGGCTCAGTTGCTTTGGACAATCTATGTTGATTTGGAGTTTGAATCATAGTATCATGTGTTTATGGCACTTGGTTGTCCCATCTGATTCATTTTTTATGCTCCTTGGAGTTGAACTTTTCTTTGTCAAACATCCATCTCCTTTGTTCAGACACCATAGGCTTGGCCGTTCTTTCACTCTGTTCCTTCATTGTATGAACATGGGTTTTCTTTTTGCGTGGGGTCCGTCATGATCTTTCTGGGAGTTGACAGTGTATTTCCATTCCATTTGAATATTCTTCATCAATGAGCTCAAACTACAGTTTGGCTTTCATCACCAAGCTATGTTCTTTCCTGTGCCCTTGTACCTCACTGAGGTGTGCTCTGGTGAATTGATGGTCGCCACTCTCCTGCTTCAGCATTGACTTGCTCCTGTGCACTTCTGCTGGAAATTGCAGGATGTTCCCCAGTTGTGTGAAAGCAACCATTGGAGCCTCGGTTTGGGGCTCATTGTCCTATTGCTGTCATTCTCATGCGTGTCTTCTGCCTGAAGAATGGTGGTACTTATCTGAAGGTTTGGCTAGCCTGACCAATCGAGAGTCTCTTCATTGGTGGGCCTCTCGGGAACTTGCACTTCCGTGTAGCTGATGACAAAAAAGGATTGGTTTCAGGTGACATACAAAATTTTGAATATTTGCTTGCCCCCATACTGGAGTGGTTCTAGGATCATACTTATGACTGGAAGTCCAGGGCCATAGACTGGTGTGTCTGTCGTTCATAGCCAGAGGCCTTTCAGCCATGATTCCTTACCTGAGAGGACTGTAACACTGGCTCCCATGTCTGATTAGAAATTGGTGAGGTGACTGTTTACAGAGATGTCAGTATTCCAAAAGGAAAATCTGGGATCCTTGATCTCAGCCAAGAAGCACAGTCAGACCTCTTCTTGGTGTGGTATTTAAATCTTGTGGACTGCCTTGGGATCTTCTGCAGGTCTTGATGTCTTAGATTTGCACAGCTTTCCAAAGTGTCCCAGCCAGTTGCAGTTGAAACACTGTGCAGAGATTACTGGACATTGCTCTCACCATTGAGGTATTTTGGCACCACGGGGCTGAAATGGTTTCCCACCATTGTGTGGTCTGTTTGGGTATTGTTTTCATTGGCCTGGAGTCTCCCTGCCATTTTGTTGATTTATGTGCTGGACAGTTGGGGTTTTCTATATCATGGCTTAACCTCATCAAGTAAATGGACCAGTGTTGTTGGTGAATTTCAGACTGCCTTACTATTTGGGTGGCCTTTTCTGGAGTCAGAATTTCTTTTGATTGTAGTACGTCTGAAAGGTCATCATCAGCCACTCCGTCTACTAGTCAGTCTCGCATGAAATCGACTTAAGGTCGCCGTGGTCACAACCTTCAACCAACACCCCATAATTAATTTTGAAAGAGTCAACAGGTTCTCCAAGCTGTTGGACTCGCTTGTTGAACTTTGCTCGCTCTAAAATTTTATAACTTCTTAAATTAAAGTAAGTATCAAAGGATTTCAGAACATCTTCAAAGTTACTGGAAGATTCACTTATTCTGTGCCTCACAGAATGACAATGATATCATCAGCTATTGGACCTACTGGCCTAAATTTTTCAGCTGGCAGGTGGGCTCGATGAGAGCAGGCGGGGGCAGTCACGGAGCCGACCACCGCCCGTGATTGACTCCGCGCCGCCATTTTACGTGGGAGGGGCCAATTAAGGAGCTGCCTCAGGGAGACTGAAGGGCTTTTGAAATTATTAAATAGATGGATTAAAATTTAAGTAAACATGTCCTCTCATGTGACTGTGTCGCATGAGATGGGACATATTTTGATATTTTGGAAAAATTATTTATTTAATTATTAAAAGCTTTGGGAAAGCTCATCTCGCTCATGGATGAGGTTCATTTCAATCAGGTCAGAATGCTGTTCTCTTTGTTTTTCAGGCTCCAGGGTCCTTCACCAACTTCTTCAGTTCTGGATTTGTTGAGTTGCCGCCATGTTGTCAGGGTTTTTTCAGTATATCCTACGAAGAGGTTCAGAGGCTTGTAAGGTTAAACAGAAGTGTTTATTGGTAACACATAGCTATATACATATTGTTACGACCACAGCTGATATTATTCGCTGAGCAAGCCAAATCCCAGAGGGAAACTTGTCTTTTTTTTGTATTTTGAAAATGACGGAAGCACCACTGATCCCAGAAGCATAGAATCCCTGTAATACTTTTAGGATTTTAAAATTAAAAGATTTACTAACAAGAAGAGAAAACAAGATTGGAGTTACACAGTTAACAGTCTTAAAACACATGCCCCAAAAAACCCACTTTGTCGGAATACACAGTAAACTACTTGGCAACAGCTCCTTTATGGATTTTTAACTATAAAAACCGAGTCATATTATTCCAAGGCAAACTGCTGTTACTTTAGTAAAGGTATACTCGACTTCTCATTCTCTTCCACTCTACCATGGAAATCCAAAAGAAATGTTCAGAAACAGATTGCTTTCTGAAAACAAAGACTTCTCTGGCTTGGAAACTCAATAGCTGCTTCAAATTCACATCTTTCACACCTTCTCCAAGCACTGACCTGGGGGAGAATTTTCTCCCTGTCGGGAGGTTGTGCGGGGGCGGGCATGGGCGGGTATGCAGCCGATCGGCGCTCCTGATCAGGTGGGCGCATCCATTTTACGTTGGCGGCCCATAAGGCCTGCCCAGCGTAACATGCAGCCGGAAGCACTGTGCGCTTCCTGTGCGGGTGGGAGGAGGAGGGAGAGTCGGAGCTGGCGCTCTTTCGCATATGTGCACAAAAGAGCGCAGAAATCTCTCTGAGACACAGAGGTGCCTCAGGGAGATTAGTTCACAAAAAAAACATTGAATAAAGGGAGAAAAAAATTTTACTGACATGTCCCCTCATGTGAAACTGTCACATGAGCTGGGACACATCCATTAATGTTAATAAAAAGTTTTCCAACACTATAAAAACGTTCATGAAACCTCATCCCACCCGTGGATGAGGTTCTATGAAAAATGTGAAGGCCGCCTGAGCTCTTCACCTGCCTGCCTTATGGTTGGGCGGGCAGCTCAGGTCAATGATTTAATTGATTGTTAAATGGCCTTAATAGGCCTTTCACAATTCGGCGGGCGTGCAGCTGACTTGACTGCATGCCCGCTGATCTGAAAATCTGAATGACGCACGGTGATGTCAGGACGCACGCCCGATGTCACCCCACATCATTATACGCCTTGGCGAGCAGGACCCACTCCCACCCACACCCACCAAGCCGAAGATTCTACCCCTGGTCTCAGGACATCTCCCCCACATAGCAACACAGCTCTGCTCAACATCTCTCCTTAAATATCCTTTTTCCCTTTCATCTTCGATTCTATTGTCCTCAGCACCTCTTTGAACTCAACTTTTCCAACATATAAAAATCTTTCATGTCTTCCTATTGCCTCCCCTTTCAGGTCAAATAAAATTTAATAACCTTCCATTTTTTACTTGTGAAACATTTACAAGTTGTAAAAATCCCTTATTCCTCTTTGAAATTAAACAGCTGAAAAGCCAAGTCTCTATTTACCTCTTAATGTAAATTTCTAAACCTAACCTATTTACTTATAAATCCAACTCCACCCTAGCCTCTCATTACAAATGCATGCATCTAGCTCCTATCTTTTATCTCTCAGTTCCCACAGTCAAGCTGTCTTTACTAAGCTTCCCCCAATTTAATTAATCATGGGCACACACACACACACACACACACACACAGAGCCTTCTTTACAGAATATCACCATATTCCCATAAAAAAATTTTTAAAATAACACCCATGTTCACAATATATACAAGGTATAGCCCAAACTATGAGCTAACTCCTTGCTTACTTCTACACAGATCTCTGCATACCCTTAGACTGACCCAGGTCCCTTGTCGTGTGACCCTTTACATCACACTGTGGGTGGTACTGCTCTCCAGTCCCATGATAACCCTTGCTATGCCAAACACCCATATACTATAGCTGGGTGAGCTCTGAGTGCCTGCAAGGTTCCTTTGTTACTATTCACCCCAACCCATCATTGTAGGGTGCAGTGGTCACCATCCCTCCACCTGAGCCTCCATAAGGATTTTACACCCAAAGAAAAACAATTCACAAAAGTTTACACCTCCAAGTTGAGAGAATGATCTTTTATGTGAAAAGTCAGGGCCTTTCAAAAGGCTTTCATGTTAGGTCTCATGTGAGTAGAATTCCCAGAGTAGCATAGGAACTCCTAAAGGTACTAACCCTTCATGTGGTAACTGGGAGCAAAGGGTGGGCAGGGGTTGGAAATGGTGGGAGATCTGCCCATGTTTCCAAACTGCAGGATTGAAGTAATGAGGTAGAATCCCACAGAAATAGGGCCCTGCCCCAAATTCCAGTTACATGTGGACACTTTGATCACTCTCTGCTTTTGGGCCTGACCAAAATTTTGGAATCCTACACACTGGAACTGAGCAGAGTTCAGAATTTGTATTAATTAACCCAAGCAATCTCAATTAGCAATGGTTGAGATTCACATTTTCATTCGGCTTTGTTTTCTATCAAAGTATCAGGGCATAGGCTGAGGTGACTAAATAGTCAGTGAACATAATAATCCCTGTGCTTTGAAGACGGGAGTTTGCTCTCCATTGTATCTGCATTGATTATTTTTCCTTGCCTATTTGGTCCTGTATTTTAGTGACAGCTAATGTTCAAGAAATAGCAACACTGGGAAGAATTGTCCTCCCATTGGTGGTGTTGGGGGTGGGCAGTGGGGGGGTGCGGGGGGGAGTTCAGGACAGGGTGCATGGAGGCACGCCTCTGATTGGTGTCCCCAATTGGGGGTGGCCGCCATTTTATGTGGGTGGGTCAATTAAGGCCTGCTCAGTGTGATGTCCGCAAAGAAGTGCTATACGCTCCCTAAGCAAACTGGGAGGGGGAGAGATTCCCTGAGCCGAAAGTGCGCTTTTTCACACATGCGCATGAAAGAGCGCATTGATCTCTCTGAGGCTAAGTGCTGCCTCAGGGAGATTGGTTCCATGTTAAAAAATGTTAAAAACAGAAAAAAAAAATTTCCCTGACATGTCCCCTCATGTGACACTATCAGATGAGCTGGAACATGTCTATCATTTTAGTTACGCTTTTATTAAATTTTATAAAAGCTTCATGAAACCTCATTCTGCCCGTGGATTAGGTTTCGTGCTTTTTACAATGCCCGCCAGGGCTCCCTGCCTGCCTGCCAACCTTAAGGTTGGATGGGCAAGCCCACTAATTAGGTTAATTACTCTGTCAATGGCCTCACTAAGGCTGTTGACAGGTCGGCGGGTGCACAGCTGATTCGGCTGAGCCCCCACTGACCTGAAAATTGAAATGAGGCGAGATGACGGCGGGAGTTTCGCCCAATGTCATCCCGCGTCATTTTACGCGTTGGCGAGCAGGCCCGGTCCCCCGCTCGCCGACCGGTAAATCCTGGCCACTGAGTTTTATAGCTTGGAAAGTATATCAGCAGTTGGATTATATGGTACATTAGTACATTGGCACGAGGTGCATATGGTGAATTCATAGTCTCTGCTGGGCCAGTTAGGGGATATGCCACATGGTGACAGGGAAAGCAGAGGACAAATCCTCTCCTATGCAACTCCCAAGGACATATTACAGCAACATATAAGTCGACCTTTGAAGGTCCTAAAATCCTTCTAAAAACAGAGATCAAGGTATATGCAGAGTTAAAGTGTGTATATATGCTGACTTAGATATGGGTGGTCACCATTTTGAAATGTGAGAAAAAACATACCACTGGTTTACTGAATGAATGAATTGTACAAAGATATCTTTAACCATGATCAAAGTGTTTTAAGACAGTCAAATTCATTGACTTTGGCATCTGATACCCAGAGTTCATTTAATTCATTCTGTGTCATTTTGGCAGTGGCACCGTCGTCAGGATCCCACTCTGGATCAGATTTGGAGCTTTCGCTTTCAGAATCGTCGCTCCACAGCAAACCAACTCCCTCTCCATCCACTGAATTGGATATTCTGCATTCTCTGAACAATCTAATGACAAAAATAGTATCCCACGCTTTTATGACAAAACCACACAGAGCATTAAGCAAGGCGGTGCACATATTTCCACTCTTTCTGAAGGCTTTTTTCTCCGTCAACTATCTACCTATTCTATTCGGTGTGAACATGATCCTTGAGTGGCTTGTGGGGGAGGTGATGGCATAGTCGTATTGTCACTGGACTAGTAACCCAGAGACCCAGGGTAATGCCCTGGGGACCTGGGTTCAAATCCTGCCATGGCAGCTGGTGGAATTTGAAGTCAATAAAAAAGAATTAAAAGTCTAATGATGACCATTGTCAATTGTTGTAAAAACCGATCTGGTTCACTAACGTCCTTTAGGGAAGGAGATCTGACATCCTTACCTGGTCTGGCCTACATGTGACCCCAGACCCACAGCAATGTGGTTGACTCTTAAATGCCCTCTGAACAAGGGTAATTAGGGATGGGCAATAAATGCTGGCCTAGCCAGCGATGCCCACATCCCATGAATGAATAATTTAAAATTTTTGTTGAGGCAGAAATCCAAAGGTTGGACTATTGACGTTAGACCCCCTGTTATAACTGCATTATAGGTGTTACATCTTCACAGATGCCTCTTGATCTCATCGATTATATGGGATCTGAACATGTCCCACATTAATAATTTGCATTCTTTACTTAGGCCATTGGGACACCTATTCCACACTTTATCAATCCACAATTTCACTCCAAGCTCATCCATCCAACTGTTGTCATAAACATGTACAAACACTCCTGCAAAGAATTTGATGTTTGGCATGGTTTTACCTTTTAAAATTACCACAGATTTTAATTTAGTTCTGTTGGCCATGCAGGCAGGTACCACTGTGAATCTTGCCTTCTCAAGTCCTTTGGTTTTCACTTGAACTGTTTTCGAACCTTTCCACTTCACAGTTTGACTGTTGGGAATATCAAAATTCATGAGTGTTTCATCCATGTGACTTTATGGGTACGCTTGTTTTAGCTGCTGTCTAATGATGAACCTCTGGAAACTGGTCATTTGGCATCGAGTTCTCTTGGTAGTCTCTGAAAAATCTTAGCGATCTGTCACAACCCAGGACTGTTTTGTTCCATTAAGCAACTGCACCAACTAGTTGTTTGCCTGAAAACTTTGCTAGACTCAGGGCTTGATTTGGCTCACTTAAATGCATATATATTGCATTTCTCATGACAATGTAACCATTCTGACAATTCATGAGGACGCATTCTGATACAAGCTTCTCAAGATCAGAATACAGGGCAGGGAGAGAGAATACAGGGCAGAAAGAGTGTATACAGGGCAGGGACAGAGTATACAGGGCAGGGACAGAGTATACCGGGCAGGGACAGAGTATACAGGGCAGCGAGAGAGTATAAAGGGCAGAGAGAGAGAATACAGGGCAGTGAGAGAGAATACAGGGCAGCTAGAGGGAATACAGGACAGGGAGAGAGAATAGAGGGCAGGGAGAGAGAATAGAGGGCAGGGAGAGAGAATACAGGGCAGGGATAGAGAATACAGGGCAGGGAGAGAGAATACAGGGAAGGGAGAGAGAATACAGGGCAGGGAGAGAGGATAAAGGGATAGGGAGACTGCGGACAGGATCTGGCAAGAGAATACAGGACAGGGAGAGAGTATACAGGGCAGGGAGAGAGTATACAGGGCAGGGAGAGATTATACAGGGCAGGGATAGAGTATACATGGCAGGGAGAGAGTATACAGGGCAGGGAGAGAGTTTGCAGGGCAGGGAGAGAGAATACAAAGCAGGGAGAGAGGGTCAGGGCAGGGAGAGTGGATACAGCGCAGGGAGAGAGTATAGAGGGCAGAGGGAGCCTATACAGGGCAGGGAGAGATTATAAAGGCAGGGAGAGAGGGGACAGGGCAGGGAGAGAGTGGGCAGAGCAGGGAGAGAGAATACAGGCCAGGGAGAGAGAATACAAAGGAGGGAGAGAGGGGCTGGGCAGGGAGAGAAAATATGGGGCAGGGAGAGAGAATACAATGCAGGCATTGAGGGGGCAGGGCAGGGAGAGTGGATACAGGGCAGGGAGAGATTATAAAGGGCAAGGAGAGAGAATACAGGGCAAGGAGACAGAATACAGGGGAGGGAGAGAGAATACAAGGCATGGAGAGAGAATACAGGGCAGAGAGAAAGAATACAGGGCAGAGAGAAAGAATACAGGGAAGAGCGAGAGAATGCAGGGCTGAGCGAGAGAATGCAGCGCAGTGCGAGAGAACACAGGGCAGTGAGGGAGAGTAAAGGGCAGGGAGAGATAATATAGGGCAGGAGAGGGAATGCAGGGTAGAGCGAGAGAATGCAGGGTAGAGAGAGTGAATACAGGGCACGAAGAGAGAGTAAATGACAGGGAGAGAGAATACAGGGCAGGGAGAGAGAACAAAGGGCAGAGAGAGAGGTACAGGGTAGGGAGAGAGAATGTAGGGCAGGGAGAGAGAATGCAGGGCACGGAGAGACAATACAGGGCAGGGTGAGAGAATACAGGGCGGGGAGAGAGAATAGAGGGCAGGGAGAGAGTATACAGGGCAAAGAGAGAGAATACAAGGCTGAGAGAGAGAATACAGGGCAGGGAGAGAGAATACAGGGCAGGGAGAGAGAATACAGTGCACGGAGAGAGAACACAGGGCAGGGAGAGAGAATACAGGACAGGGAGAGAGAATACAGGGCAGGGAGAGATTATACAGGGCAGGGAGAGAGGACACATGGCAGGGAGAGAGTATACAGGTCTGGCAGAGAGTTGGCAGGACAGGGAGAGAGAATAAAGAGCAGGGAGAGAGAATACAGGGCAGGGAGAGAGAATACAATGCAGGCATTGAGGGTGCAGGGCAGGGAGAGTGGATAAAGGGCAGGGAGAGAGTATAGAGGGCAGGGGGAGCCTATACAGGGCAGGGAGAGATTATAAAGGCAGGGAGATAGGGGGCAGGGTAGGGAGAGAGTGGCCAGAACAGGGAGTGAGAATATCGGGGAGGGAGAGTAAATACAGGCCAGGGAGAGAGAATATAAAGCAGGGAGAGAGGGGCTGGGCAGGGAGAGAGAATACGGGGCAGGGGGAGAGAAAACATGGGAGGGAGAGAGTATACAAGGCAGGGAGAGAGTTTACAGGGCAGGGAGAGAGAATACAAAGCAGGGAGAGAGGGGCAGGGCAGGGAGAGATAATAGGGGCAGGGAGAGAGAATACAGGGCAGGGAGAGAGAATACAGGGCAGGGACAGAGAATACAGAGCAGGGAGAGAGAATACAGGGCAGGCAATGAGGGGGCAGGGCAGGGAGAGTGGATACAGCGTAGGAAGAGGGTATAGAGGGCAGAGGGAGCCTATACAGGGCAGGGAGAGATTAAAAAGGAAGGGAGAGAGGGGACAGGGCAGGGAGAGGGAATACAGGGCTGGGAGAGAGAATACAGGGGAGGGAGAGAGAATACAGGGCAGGGAGAGAGAATACAGGACAGGGAGAGAGAATACAGGGCAGGGAGAGAGAATACAGTGTACGGAGAGAGAACACAGGGCAGGGAGAGAGTATACCGGGCAGGGAGAGATTATACAGGGCAGGGAGAGAGGACACATGGCAGGGAGAGAGTATACAGGTCTGGGAGAGAGTTGGCAGGGCAGGGAGAGAGAATAAAGGGCAGGGAGAGAGAATACAGGCCAGGGAGAGGGAATACAAATCAGGGAGAGAGGGGCAGGGCAGGGAGAGAGACTAGGGGCAGGGAGAGAGAATACAATGCAGGCATTGAGGGGGCATGGCAGGGAGAGTGGATACAGGGCAGGGAGAGAGTATAGAGGGCAGGGGGAGCCTATACAGGGCAGGGAGAGATTATAAAGGCAGGGAGATTGGGGCAGGCCAGGGAGAGAGTGGCCAGAGCAGGGAGAGAGAATATCGTGCAGGGAGAGTGAATACAGGCCAGGGAGAGAGAATATAAAGCAGGGAGAGAGGGGCTGGGCAGGGAGAGAGAATACGGGGCAGGGGGAGAGAATACAGGGAAAGGAGAGAGAATGTAATGCAGGAATTGAGGGGGCAGGGCAGGGAGAGTGGATACAGGGCAGGGAGAGAATACAGGGCAAGGAGACAGAATTAACGGCAGGGTTAGGGGATTCTGGGACAGGGAGAGGGAATACTGGTCTGGGAGAGAGAATACAAGGCAGGGAGAGAGAATACAGGGCAGTGGGAGAGAATACAGGGCAGGGAGAGAGAATACAGGGCTGGGAGAGAGAATACAGGGCAGGGAGAGGGAATACAAGGCAGAGAGAGAGAATACAGGGCAGAGAGAGAGAATACAGGGCAAGGAGAGAGAATACAGGGCAGAGAGAGAGAATACAGGGCAAGGAGAGAGAATTCATGGCAGGGAGAGGGGATTCTGGGGCAGGGAGTGTGAATACAGGGCAGGAAGATAGAATGCAAGGCAGGGAGTGTGGGGTCAGGGCATGGCAGGAGAATAGACAGGGAGAGAGATAGAGGGCAGAGTGAGACGATACAGGGAAGTAAGAGAGTATATAGGGCAGGGAGAGAGTATACAGGACAGGGAGAGAGAATACAGGGCAGAGACTCCCTGTCGCTTGCCATTTTAACTCTCCACCCTGCTCTCTTGCCCACATTTCTGTCCTTGGCTTACTGCATTGTTCCAGTGAAGCCTTAAGCAAACTGGAGGAACAACACCTCATCTTCCGACTAGGCACTTTACAGCCATCCGGACTGAATATTGAATTCACCAACTTTAGGTCGTGAGCTCCCTCCCCCATCCCCACCCCCTTTCTGTTTCCCCCTTCCTTTTCTCTTTTTTCCCCAATAAATTATATAGATTTTCCTTTTCCCACCTATTTCCATTATAAAAAGAGAAAAAGAAAAAAAAAAAATTATTTTTTTTTACATCTTTTATGCTCTCCCCACCCCCACTAGAGCTATACCTTGAGTGCCCTACCATCCGTTCTTAATTAGCACATTCGGTTAGATTATATCACCAACTTTAACTTTAACACCGATGTGTTCTTTTGTATTATTGTTGTTGACATCTTTTGATGATCTGCTTCTATCACTGCTTGTTTGTCCCTACAACCACACCACCACTCCACCTCTCTCTCTCTCCACCCCCCACACACACACCTTAAACCAGCTTAGATTTCAACTCCTTCTTGGACTCGAACTCAAGTTCTGTCGAAGGGTCATGAGGACTCGAAACGTCAACTCTTTTCTTCTCCGCCGATGCTGCCAGACCTGCTGAGTTTTTCCAGGTAATTCTGTTTTTGTTTTTGTGTAGAGAGAATACAGGGCAGGAAGAGGGAATAGAGAGCAGGGAGAGAGAATACATGGCAATGAGAGAGAATACAGAGAAGGGAGAGAGAATACTGGGAAGGGAGAGAGAATACAGGGCAGATATTGAGAACACAGGGCAGGGAGAGAATACAGGGCAGAGAGAGAGAATACAGGGCAGGAAGAGAAAACACAGGGCAGGGAGAGAGAATACAGAGCAGGGAGACAGAATACAGGGCAGGGAGAGAGAATACTGTGCACAAAGAGAGAATGGAGGCAGGGAGAGAGAATACAGGGCAGGAGAACGTTATACAGGGCAGGAAGAGAGTATAAAGTGCAGAGAGTGTGTAAACAGTGCAGGGAAAGGGTATACAAGGCAGGGAGAGAGATACAGGGCAGAGTGAGACAATACAGGGAAGTAAGAGAGTGTATAGGGCAGGGAGAGAGTATACAGGACAGGGAGAGGGAATACAGGGCAGAGAGAGGGATTACTGGGCAGGGAGAGAGAATACAGAGCAGGGGGAGAGAATACATGGCAGGGAGAGCGAATACACCACAGAGAGAGAGAATACACGGCAGGGAGCGCAGGTGAGGGGATACTGGGGCAGGGAGAGTGAATACAGTGCAGGAAGGGAGAATCCATGGCAGGGAGAGTGGGGTAAGGAGATGGTAAGAGAACAGACAGGGAGAGAGTATACAGGGCAGAGTGAGACTATACAGGGGATTAAGAGAGTATAAAAGGCAGGGAGGGAGTATACAGGGAAGGAGAGGTTGTACAGGGCAGGAAGAGAGAGTAGAGGGCAAGAAGAGAGTGTACAAGGCAGGGAGAGAGTGTACTGGCAGGGAGAGCGAATATAGGGCAGAGAGAAAGACTACAGGGCAGAGAGAGAGAATACAGGTCAGAGAGAGAGAATACAGGGCAGAGTGAGAGAATGCAGGGTTTGAGAAAGAAAACAGGGCAGAGAGAGAGAATGCAGGGCAGAGCGAGAGAATGCAGGGCAGAGAGAGTGAATACAGGGCAGGAAGCGAGAGTAAATGACAGGGAGAGAGAAGACGGGTCAGGGAGAGAGAATACAGGGCACGGAGAGAGAATACAGGGCTGGGAGAGAGAATATAGGGCAGAGAGAGAGAATATAAGGCAGAGAGAGAGAATATAAGGCAGAGAGAGAGAATACAGGGCAGGGAGAGAGAATACAGGGCAGGGAGAGAGAATACAGAGCAGGGAGAGAGAATACAGGGCAGAGAGAGAGAATACAGAGCAGCGTGAGAGAATGCAGGGCTTAGAGAAAGAAAACAGGGCAGAGAGAGAGAACGCAGGGCAGAGCGAGAGAATGCAGGGCAGAGAGAGTGAATACAGGGCAGGAAGCGAAAGTAAAGGACAGGGAGAGAGAAGAGGGGTCAGGGAGAGAGAATACAGGGCACGGAGAGAGAATATAGGGCAGGGAGAGAGAATATAAGGCAGAGAGAGAGAATACAGGGCAGGGAGAGAGAATACAGGGCAGGGAGAGAGAATACAGAGCAGGGAGAGAGAATACAGGGCAGGGAGAGAGAATACAGGGCAGGGAGAGAGAATAAAGAGCAGGGAGAGAGAATACAGGGCAGCGAGAGAGAATACTGTGCGCAAAGAGAGAATTCAGGGAGAGTGGGGACAGGGCATGGCAAGAGAATGCAGGAAAGGGAGAGAGTATACAGGGCAGGAGGAGGTTATACAGGGCAGGGAGAAAGTATACAGGGCAGGGAGAGTCTATACAGGGCAGGGAGAGAGTATACAGGGCAGGGAGAGAGTGCAAATGGCAGGCAGAGAGAATCCCGGGCAGGGAGAGAGAATATAGGAAAGGGAGAGGGAATAAAGGGCAGGGAGAGAGAATACAGGGCAGGAAGAAGGAATAGAGGGCAGGGAGAGAGAACACAGGGCAGGGGAAGAGAATACACGGCAGAGAGAGAGAATACAGCGCAGAGAGAGAGAATACAGGGCAGGGAGAGGGGATACTGGGGCAGGGATAGTGAATACAACGGAGAGAGAATACAGGGAAGAGAGAGAGGATACAGGGCAGGGAGAGAAGGGGCAGGGCAGTGAGAGTGGTGGCAGGGCATAGATAGAGGATAATGGGGCAGGGAGAGAGAATGCAGTGCAGAACGATCGACTGCAGGGCAGGGAGAATGGGGACAGTGCACGGCAAGAGAATACATGACAGGGAGAAAGTATAAAAGGCAGAGTGAGCAGGGCAGGAAGTAAGTATACAAGGCAGGGAGCAAGTATATAGGGCAGGGAGAGAATATACAGGGCAGGGAGCGAGTATACAGGGCAGGGAGAGAGTGTACAGGGCAGGGAGGGAGTATACAGGGCAGGGAGAGAGAATACTGTGCAGAAAGATAGAATGCAGGGCAGCGAGTGTGGGGAAAGGGCATGGCAAGATAATACAGGACAGGGAGAGAGTATACTAGGCAGAGTGAGAGCATACAGGGCAGGAAAAGAGAATACAGGGCAGGAAGAGAGTATAAAGGGCAGGGACAGAGTATTCAGGGCAGGGAGAGAGAATACAGGGCAGGGAGAGAGAATATAGGGCAGAGAGAGAGGATCATGGGCAGGGAGAGAGAATACAGAGCAGGAAGGGAGCCTACAGGGCAGGGAGAGTAGGGACAGGGCATGGGAAGAGAATACAGGACAGAGAGAGAGTATACAGCACAGAGTGAGAGTATAAAGGACAGTGAGAGAATATAGGGCGGAGAGAGATAATACAGGGCAGATCGAGAGCATGCAGGGCAGAGTGAGAGAATGCAGGGCAAAGAGAAAGAATACAGGGCAGAGAGAGAGAATGCAGGGCAGAGCGAGAGACTAAAGGGCAGGGAGAGAGAGTACAGGGCATAGAGAGAGAATACAGGGCAGGGAGAGGGAATGCAGGGCAGAGCGAGAGAATGCAGCGCAGAGCAAGAGAATTCGGGGGGGGGGGGGGGAATACAGGACAGGGAGAGAGAACAAAGGGCAGGGAGAGAGATACAGGGCAGGGAGAGAAAATACAGGGCAGGGAGAGAGAATACAGGGCACGGAGAGAGAATGCAGGGCAGGGTGAGAGAATACAGGGCATGGAGAGAGAATACAGGGCAGGGAGAGAGAATACAGGGCAGGGAGAGGGAATACAAGGCAGGGAGAGAGAATACAGGGCAGAGAGAGAGAATACAGGGCAAGGAGAGAGAATTCATGGCAGGGAGAGGGGATTCTGGGGCAGGGAGTGTGAATACAGGGCAGGAAGATAGAATGCAAGGCAGGGAGTGTGGGGTCAGGGCATGGCAGGAGAATAGTCAGGGAGAGAGATACAGGCAGAGTGAGACGATACAGGGAAGTAAGAGAGTATATAGGGCAGGGAGAGAGTATACAGGACAGGGAGAGAGAATACAGGGCAGAGACTCCCTGTCGCTTGCCATTTTAACTCTCCACCCTGCTCTCTTGCCCACATGTCTGTCCTTGGCTTACTGCCTTGTTCCAGTGAAGCCTTACGCAAACTGGAGGAACAACAACTCATCTTCCGACGAGGCACTTTACAGCCATCCGGACTGAATATTGAATTCACCAACTTTAGGTCGTGAGCTCCCTCCCCCATCCCCACCCCCTTTCTGTTTCCCCCTTCCTTTTCTCTTTTTTCCCCAATAAATTATATAGATTTTCCTTTTCCCACCTATTTCCATTATAAAAAGAGAAAAAGAAAAAAAATATATTATTTATTTATTTATTTATTTTACATCTTTTATGCTCTCCCCACCCCCACTAGAGCTGTACCTTGAGTGCCCTACCATCCATTCATAATTAGAACATTCGGTTAGATTATATCACCAACTTTAACTTTAACACCGATGTGATCTTTTGTATTATTGTTGTTGACGTCTTTTGATGATCTGCTTCCATCACTGCTTGTTTGTCCCTACAACCACACCACCACTCCACCTCTCTCTCTCTCTCTCCGCCCCCCCGACACACACACCTTAACCAGCTTATATTTCAACTCTTTCTTGGACTCAAACTCAAGTTCTGTCGAAGGGTCATGAGGACTCGAAACGTCAACTCTTTTCTTCTCCACCGATGCTGCCAGACCTGCTGAGTTTTTCCAGGTAATTCTGTTTTTGTTTTTGTGTAGAGAGAATACAGGGCAGGAAGAGGGAATAGAGAGCAGGGAGAGAGAATACATGGCAATGAGAGAGAATACAGAGAAGGGAGAGAGAATACTGGGCAGGGAGAGAGAATACAGGGCAGATATTGAGAACACAGGGCAGGGAGAGAATACAGGGCAGAGAGAGAGAATACAGGGCAGGAAGAGAAAACACAGGGCAGGGAGAGAGAATACAGAGCAGGGTGACAGAATACAGGGCAGGGAGAGAGAATACTGTGCACAAAGAGAGAATGGAGGCAGGGAGAGAGAATACAGGGCAGGAGAATGTTATACAGGGCAGGAAGAGAGCATAAAGTGCAGAGAGTGTGTAAACAGTGCAGGGAAAGGGTATACAAGGCAGGGAGAGAGATACAGGGCAGAGTGAGACAATACAGGGAAGTAAGAGAGTGTATAGGGCAGGGAGAGAGTATACAGGACAGGGAGAGGGAATACAGGGCAGACAGAGGGATTACTGGGCAGGGAGAGAGAATACAGAGCAGGGGGAGAGAATACATGGCAGGGAGAGCGAATACACCGCAGAGACAGAGAACACAGGGCAGGGAGAGAGAATACACAGCAGGGAGAGGTGATACTGGGGCAGGGAGAGTGAATACATTGCAGGAAGGGAGAATCCATGGCAGGGAGAGTGGGGTAAGAGGATGGTAAGAGAACAGGGAGAGAGTATACAGGGCAGAGTGAGAGAATGCAGGGCTTAGAGAAAGAAAACAGGGCAGAGAGAGAGCATGCAGGGCAGAGCGAGAGAATGCAGGGCAGAGAGAGTGAATACAGGGCAGGAAGCGAGAGTAAACGAAAGGGAGAGAGAAAACGGGTCAGGGAGAGAGAATACAGGGCACGGAGAGAGATACAGGGCTGGGAGAGAGAATACAGGGAAGGGATAGAGAATATAAGGCAGAGAGAGAATACAGGGCAGGGAGAGAGAATACAGGGGAGGAAGAGAAAATACAGGGCAGGGAGAGAGTGCAAATGGCAGGCAGAGAGAATCCCGGGCAGGGAAGAGAATATAGGAAAGGGACAGGGAATAAAGGGCAGGGAGAGAGAATACAGGGCAGGGGAAGAGAATACACGGCAGGGAGAGAGAATACAGCGCAGAGAGAGAGAATACAGGGCAGGGAGAGGGGATACTGTGGCAGAGATAGTGAATACAAGGGAGAGAGAATACAGGAAAGAGAGAGAGAATACAGGGCAGGGAGAGAAGGGGCAGGGCAGTGAGAGTGGTGGCAGGGCATGGATAGAGGATAATGGGGCAGGGAGAGAGAATGCAGTGCAGAAAGATCGACTCCAGGGCAGGGAGAATGGGAAAGTGCACAGGGAGAGAGAGTACAGGGGCATGGAGAGAGAATAACAGGGCAGGGAGAGAGAATACAGGACAGGAGAGAGAATACAGAGCAGGGAGAGAGAATACAGGGCAGCGAAGAGAGAATATAGGGGGAGGAAGAGAAAATACATACAGGGTGGGAGAATACAGGCAGGGAGTGTGAGAATACAGGTCAGGGAGAAAGAATACAGAGCACGGAGAGAGAATACAGGGCAGGGAGAGAGAATACAGGACAGGGAGAGAGAATACAGAGCAGGGAGAGAGAATACAGGGCAGCGAGAGAGAATACTGTGCACAAAGAGAGAATACAGGGCAGGGAGAGAGAATACAGGACAGGAGAGAGAATACAGTGCAGGGGAACAGAATAAACGGCAGGGATAGAGCATACAGTGCAGAGAGAGAGAATACAGGGCAGGGAGAGAGAAGACAGGGCAGGGAGAGAGAATACAGGGCAGGGAGCGAGAATGCAGGTCAGGGAGAGAGAATACAGGGCCGGGAGGGAGAATACAGGACAGGGAGAGAGAATACAGAGCAGGGAGAGAGAATACAGGGCAGCGAGAGAGAATATAGGGGAGGAAGAGAAAATACAGGGCAGGGAGAGAGAATACAGGGCAGGGAGCGAGAATACAGGTCAGAGAGAGAGATTACAGGGCAGGGAGAGAGAATACAGGACAGGGAGAGAGAATACAGAGCAGGGAGAGAGAATACAGGGCAGCAAGAGAGAATACTGTGCGCAAAGAGAGAATTCAGGGCAGGGAGAGAGAATACAGGGCAGGGAGAGAGAATACAGGGCAGGGAGAGAGAATACAGGGCAGGGGAACAGAATAAACGACAGGGAGAGAGAATACAGCGCAGAGAGAGAGAATACAGGGCATGGAGGGAGAAGACAGGGCAGGGAGAGAGAATACAGGGCAGGGGGAGAGGGGACGGACAAGGAGAGAGCAGGCAGGGCAGTGAGAGAGAGTGCAGGGCAGGGAGACATGGAACAGGGCAGGGAGAGAGTATAAAGGGCAGGGATAGAGAATACAAGGAAGAGAGAACACAGGGAAGGGAGAGAGAATACAGGGCAGGGAGAGAAGGGGCAGGGCAGTGAGAGTGGTGGCAGGGCATGGATAGAGGATAATGGGGCAGGGAGAGAGAATGCAGTGCAGAAAGATCGACTCCAGGGCAGGGAGAATGGGGAACGTGCACGGCAAGAGAATACATGACAGGGAGAACGTATAAAGGGCAGAGTGAGCAGGGCAGGAAGAGAGTATACAAAGCAGGGAGCAAGTATACAGGGCAGGGAGAGAGTATACAGGGCAGGGAGCGAGTATACAGGGCAGGGAGAGAGAATACAGTGCAGGGAGAGAGAATACAGTGCAGAAAGAAAGCATGCAGGGCAGGGAGTGTGGGGACAGGGCATGGCAAGATAATACAGGACAGGGAGAGAGTATACTAGGCAGAGTGAGAGCATGCAGGGCAGGAAGAGAGAATACAGAGCAGGAAGAGAGTATAAAGGGCAGGGACAGAGTATTCAGGGCAGGGAGAGAGATAACAGGGCAGGGAGAAAGAATATAGGGCAGAGAGATAGCATCATGAGGCAGGGAGAGAGAATACAGAGCAGGAAGGGAGCCTACAGGGCAGGGAGAGTAGGGACAGGGCATGGGAAGAGAAAACAGGAGAGGGAGAGAGTATACAGCACAGAGTGAGTGTATAAAGGGCAGTGAGAGAATATAGGGCAGAGAGAGAGAATACAGAGCAGATTGAGAGCATGCAAGGCAGAGTGAGAGAATGCAGGGCAGAGAGAAAGAATGCAGGGCAGAGAGAGAGAATGCAGTGCAGTGCGAGAGAATGCAGGGCAGAGCGAGGGAAATAAAGGGCAGAGAGTGTGAATACAGGGCATGAAGAGACAGTAAACTACAGGGAGAGAGAATACAGGACAGGGACAGAGAATAAAGGGCAGGGAGAGAGAACAAAGGGCAGGGAGAGAGATGCAGGGCAGGGAGAGAAAATATAGGGCAGGGAGAGAGAATACAGGGCACGCAGAGAGAATGCAGGGCTGGGTGAGAAAATACAGGGCACAGATAGAGAATACAGGGCAGGGAGAGAGTATACAGGGCAAAGAGAGAGAATGCAGGGCAGGGTGAGAGAATACAGGACAGGGAGAAAGAATATAGTACAGGGAGAGGGATTACAGTGCAGGGAGCGAGAATACAGGTCTGGGAGAGAGAATACAGGGCAGTGATAGAGAATACAGGGCAGTGAGAGAGAATATAGGGGAGGAAGAGAAAAAACAGGGCAGAGTGAGAGAATGCAGGGCAGAGAGAAAAAATACAGGGCAGAGAGAGAGAATGCAACGCTGAGAGAGAGAATGCAGGGCAGAGTGAGGGAATACAGGGCATGAAGAGAGTGTAAACTACAGGGAGAGAGAATACAGGACAGGGAGAGAGAATAAAGGGCAAGGAGAGAGATACAGGGCAGGGAGAGAAAATACAGGGCACGGAGAGAGAATGCTGGGCAGGGTAAGAGAATACAGTGCACGGAGAGAGAATACAGGGCAGGGAGAGAGTATACAGGGCAAAGAGACAGAATACAAGGCAGAGAGAGAATACAGGGCACGGTGAGAGAATACAAGGCAGGAAAAGAGTAAACAGAGCAGGGAGAAAGAATACAGGGCAGGAAGAGAAAGCACAGGGCAGGGAGAGAGAAAACAGGGTTGGCAGATAGAATACAGGGCAGGGAGAGAGAATACTGTCCCCAAAGAGAGAATGCAGGCCAGGTAGAGTGGGGAAAGGGCATGGCAAGAGAATGCAGGACAGGGAGAGAGTATACAGGGCAGGAAGGGGGTATAGAGGGCAGGAAGAGATTATACAGGGCAGGGAGAGCCAATACAGGGCAGGGAGAGAGTATACAGGGCAGGGAGAGAGAATACAGGGCAGGGAGAGAGAATACAGGGTAGAGAGAGAGAATACTGGGCAAAGAGAGAGAATAGAGGGCAGAGAGACAGAATACAGGGCAGGGTGAGAGAATACAGGGAGAGAGAATACAGGGCAGGGAGAGAGAATACAGGGCTGGGAGAGAGAATACACCACAGAGAGAGAGAATACACGGCAGGGAGCGCAGGTGAGGGGATACTGGGGCAGGGAGAGTGAATACAGTGCAGGAAGGGAGAATCCATGGCAGGGAGAGTGGGGTAAGGAGATGGTAAGAGAACAGACAGGGAGAGAGTATACAGGGCAGAGTGAGACTATACAGGGGATTAAGAGAGTATAAAAGGCAGGGAGGGAGTATACAGGGAAGGAGAGGTTGTACAGGGCAGGAAGAGAGAGTAGAGGGCAAGAAGAGAGTGTACAAGGCAGGGAGAGAGTGTACTGGCAGGGAGAGCGAATATAGGGCAGAGAGAAAGACTACAGGGCAGAGAGAGAGAATACAGGTCAGAGAGAGAGAATACAGGGCAGAGTGAGAGAATGCAGGGTTTGAGAAAGAAAACAGGGCAGAGAGAGAGAATGCAGGGCAGAGCGAGAGAATGCAGGGCAGAGAGAGTGAATACAGGGCAGGAAGCGAGAGTAAATGACAGGGGAGAGAGAAGACGGGTCAGGGAGAGAGAATACAGGGCACGGAGAGAGAATACAGGGCTGGGAGAGAGAATATAGGGCAGAGAGAGAGAATATAAGGCAGAGAGAGAGAATATAAGGCAGAGAGAGAGAATACAGGGCAGGGAGAGAGAATACAGGGCAGGGAGAGAGAATACAGAGCAGGGAGAGAGAATACAGGGCAGGGAGAGAGAATACAGGGCAGAGAGAGAGAATACAGAGCAGCGTGAGAGAATGCAGGGCTTAGAGAAAGAAAACAGGGCAGAGAGAGAGAACGCAGGGCAGAGCGAGAGAATGCAGGGCAGAGAGAGTGAATACAGGGCAGGAAGCGAAAGTAAAGGACAGGGAGAGAGAAGAGGGGTCAGGGAGAGAGAATACAGGGCACGGAGAGAGAATATAGGGCAGGGAGAGAGAATATAAGGCAGAGAGAGAGAATACAGGGCAGGGAGAGAGAATACAGGGCAGGGAGAGAGAATACAGAGCAGGGAGAGAGAATACAGGGCAGGGAGAGAGAATACAGGGCAGGGAGAGAGAATAAAGAGCAGGGAGAGAGAATACAGGGCAGCGAGAGAGAATACTGTGCGCAAAGAGAGAATTCAGGGAGAGTGGGGACAGGGCATGGCAAGAGAATGCAGGAAAGGGAGAGAGTATACAGGGCAGGAGGAGGTTATACAGGGCAGGGAGAAAGTATACAGGGCAGGGAGAGTCTATACAGGGCAGGGAGAGAGTATACAGGGCAGGGAGAGAGTGCAAATGGCAGGCAGAGAGAATCCCGGGCAGGGAGAGAGAATATAGGAAAGGGAGAGGAATAAAGGGCAGGGAGAGAGAATACAGGGCAGGAAGAAGGAATAGAGGGCAGGGAGAGAGAACACAGGGCAGGGGAAGAGAATACACGGCAGAGAGAGAGAATACAGCGCAGAGAGAGAGAATACAGGGCAGGGAGAGGGGATACTGGGGCAGGGATAGTGAATACAACGGAGAGAGAATACAGGGAAGAGAGAGAGGATACAGGGCAGGGAGAGAAGGGGCAGGGCAGTGAGAGTGGTGGCAGGGCATAGATAGAGGATAATGGGGCAGGGAGAGAGAATGCAGTGCAGAACGATCGACTGCAGGGCAGGGAGAATGGGGACAGTGCACGGCAAGAGAATACATGACAGGGAGAAAGTATAAAAGGCAGAGTGAGCAGGGCAGGAAGTAAGTATACAAGGCAGGGAGCAAGTATATAGGGCAGGGAGAGAATATACAGGGCAGGGAGCGAGTATACAGGGCAGGGAGAGAGTGTACAGGGCAGGGAGGGAGTATACAGGGCAGGGAGAGAGAATACTGTGCAGAAAGATAGAATGCAGGGCAGCGAGTGTGGGGAAAGGGCATGGCAAGATAATACAGGACAGGGAGAGAGTATACTAGGCAGAGTGAGAGCATACAGGGCAGGAAAAGAGAATACAGGGCAGGAAGAGAGTATAAAGGGCAGGGACAGAGTATTCAGGGCAGGGAGAGAGAATACAGGGCAGGGAGAGAGAATATAGGGCAGAGAGAGAGGATCATGGGCAGGGAGAGAGAATACAGAGCAGGAAGGGAGCCTACAGGGCAGGGAGAGTAGGGACAGGGCATGGGAAGAGAATACAGGACAGAGAGAGAGTATACAGCACAGAGTGAGAGTATAAAGGACAGTGAGAGAATATAGGGCGGAGAGAGATAATACAGGGCAGATCGAGAGCATGCAGGGCAGAGTGAGAGAATGCAGGGCAAAGAGAAAGAATACAGGGCAGAGAGAGAGAATGCAGGGCAGAGCGAGAGACTAAAGGGCAGGGAGAGAGAGTACAGGGCATAGAGAGAGAATACAGGGCAGGGAGAGGGAATGCAGGGCAGAGCGAGAGAATGCAGCGCAGAGCAAGAGAATTCGGGGGGGGGGGGGGAATACAGGACAGGGAGAGAGAACAAAGGGCAGGGAGAGAGATACAGGGCAGGGAGAGAAAATACAGGGCAGGGAGAGAGAATACAGGGCACGGAGAGAGAATGCAGGGCAGGGTGAGAGAATACAGGGCATGGAGAGAGAATACAGGGCAGGGAGAGAGAATACAGGGCAGGGAGAGGGAATACAAGGCAGGGAGAGAGAATACAGGGCAGAGAGAGAGAATACAGGGCAAGGAGAGAGAATTCATGGCAGGGAGAGGGGATTCTGGGGCAGGGAGTGTGAATACAGGGCAGGAAGATAGAATGCAAGGCAGGGAGTGTGGGGTCAGGGCATGGCAGGAGAATAGTCAGGGAGAGAGATACAGGGCAGAGTGAGACGATACAGGGAAGTAAGAGAGTATATAGGGCAGGGAGAGAGTATACAGGACAGGGAGAGAGAATACAGGGCAGAGACTCCCTGTCGCTTGCCATTTTAACTCTCCACCCTGCTCTCTTGCCCACATGTCTGTCCTTGGCTTACTGCCTTGTTCCAGTGAAGCCTTACGCAAACTGGAGGAACAACAACTCATCTTCCGACGAGGCACTTTACAGCCATCCGGACTGAATATTGAATTCACCAACTTTAGGTCGTGAGCTCCCTCCCCCATCCCCACCCCCCTTTCTGTTTCCCCTTCCTTTTCTCTTTTTTCCCCAATAAATTATATAGATTTTCCTTTTCCCACCTATTTCCATTATAAAAAGAGAAAAAGAAAAAAAATATATTATTTATTTATTTATTTATTTTACATCTTTTATGCTCTCCCCACCCCCACTAGAGCTGTACCTTGAGTGCCCTACCATCCATTCATAATTAGAACATTCGGTTAGATTATATCACCAACTTTAACTTTAACACCGATGTGATCTTTTGTATTATTGTTGTTGACGTCTTTTGATGATCTGCTTCCATCACTGCTTGTTTGTCCCTACAACCACACCACCACTCCACCTCTCTCTCTCTCTCTCCGCCCCCCCGACACACACACCTTAACCAGCTTATATTTCAACTCTTTCTTGGACTCAAACTCAAGTTCTGTCGAAGGGTCATGAGGACTCGAAACGTCAACTCTTTTCTTCTCCACCGATGCTGCCAGACCTGCTGAGTTTTTCCAGGTAATTCTGTTTTTGTTTTTGTGTAGAGAGAATACAGGGCAGGAAGAGGGAATAGAGAGCAGGGAGAGAGAATACATGGCAATGAGAGAGAATACAGAGAAGGGAGAGAGAATACTGGGCAGGGAGAGAGAATACAGGGCAGATATTGAGAACACAGGGCAGGGAGAGAATACAGGGCAGAGAGAGAGAATACAGGGCAGGAAGAGAAAACACAGGGCAGGGAGAGAGAATACAGAGCAGGGTGACAGAATACAGGGCAGGGAGAGAGAATACTGTGCACAAAGAGAGAATGGAGGCAGGGAGAGAGAATACAGGGCAGGAGAATGTTATACAGGGCAGGAAGAGAGCATAAAGTGCAGAGAGTGTGTAAACAGTGCAGGGAAAGGGTATACAAGGCAGGGAGAGAGATACAGGGCAGAGTGAGACAATACAGGGAAGTAAGAGAGTGTATAGGGCAGGGAGAGAGTATACAGGACAGGGAGAGGGAATACAGGGCAGACAGAGGGATTACTGGGCAGGGAGAGAGAATACAGAGCAGGGGGAGAGAATACATGGCAGGGAGAGCGAATACACCGCAGAGACAGAGAACACAGGGCAGGGAGAGAGAATACACAGCAGGGAGAGGTGATACTGGGGCAGGGAGAGTGAATACATTGCAGGAAGGGAGAATCCATGGCAGGGAGAGTGGGGTAAGAGGATGGTAAGAGAACAGGGAGAGAGTATACAGGGCAGAGTGAGAGAATGCAGGGCTTAGAGAAAGAAAACAGGGCAGAGAGAGAGCATGCAGGGCAGAGCGAGAGAATGCAGGGCAGAGAGAGTGAATACAGGGCAGGAAGCGAGAGTAAACGAAAGGGAGAGAGAAAACGGGTCAGGGAGAGAGAATACAGGGCACGGAGAGAGATACAGGGCTGGGAGAGAGAATACAGGGAAGGGATAGAGAATATAAGGCAGAGAGAGAATACAGGGCAGGGAGAGAGAATACAGGGGAGGAAGAGAAAATACAGGGCAGGGAGAGAGTGCAAATGGCAGGCAGAGAGAATCCCGGGCAGGGAAGAGAATATAGGAAAGGGACAGGGAATAAAGGGCAGGGAGAGAGAATACAGGGCAGGGGAAGAGAATACACGGCAGGGAGAGAGAATACAGCGCAGAGAGAGAGAATACAGGGCAGGGAGAGGGGATACTGTGGCAGAGATAGTGAATACAAGGGAGAGAGAATACAGGAAAGAGAGAGAGAATACAGGGCAGGGAGAGAAGGGGCAGGGCAGTGAGAGTGGTGGCAGGGCATGGATAGAGGATAATGGGGCAGGGAGAGAGAATGCAGTGCAGAAAGATCGACTCCAGGGCAGGGAGAATGGGAAAGTGCACGGCAAGAGAATACATGACAGGGAGAAAGTAGAAAAGGCAGAGTGAGCAGGGCAGGGAGAGAGTATACAGGGCAGGGAGCGAGTATACAGGGCAAGGAGAGAGCGTACAGGGCAGGGAGGGAGTATACAGGGCAGGGAGAGAGAATACTGTGCAGAAAGATAGAATGCAGGGCAGCGAGTGTGGGGAAAGGGCATGGCAAGATAATACAGGACAGGGAGAGAGTATACTAGGCAGAGTGAGAGCATACAGGACAGGAAAAGAGAATACAGGGCAGGAAGAGAGTACAAAGGGCAGGGAGAGAGGATCATGGGGCAGGGAGAGAGAATACAGAGCAGGAAGGGAGCCTACAGGGCAGGGAGAGTAGGGACAGGGCATGGGAAGAGAATACAGGAGAGGGAGAGAGTATACAGCACAGAGTGAGTGTATAAAGGGCAGTGAGAGAATATAGGGCAAAGAGAGAGAATACAGGGCAGATTGAGAGCATGCAGGGCAGAGTGAGAGAATGCAGGGCAGAGAGAAAGAATGCAGGGCAGAGGGAGAGAATGCAGTGCAGTGCGAGAGAATGCAGGGCAGAGCGAGGGACTAAAGGGCAGGGAGAGAGAGTACAGGGCATGGAGAGAGAATACAGGGCAGGGAGAGGGAACGCAGGGCAGAGCGAGAGAATGCAGCGCAGAGCAAGAGAATGCAGGGGAGAGAATGTGAATACAGGGCATGAAGAGACAGTAAACTACAGGGAGAGAGAATACAGGACAGGGAGAGAGAATATAGGGCAGGGAGAGAGAACAAAGGGCAGGGAGAGAGATACAGGGCAGGGAGAGAGAATAGAGGGCAGGGAGAGAGAATGCAGGGCAGGGTCAGAGAATACTGGGCACGGAGAGAGTATACAGGGCAGGGAGAAGTATACAGGGCAAAGAGAGAGAATACAAGGCAGAGAGAGAGAATACAGGGCATGGCAAGAGAATGCAGTACAGGGAGAGAGTATACAGGGCAGGAAGTGGGTATACAGGGCAGGGAGAGAGTATACAGAGCAGGGAGAGAGTATACAGGGCAGGGAGAGAGTATACAGGGCAGGGAGAGCCTTTACAGGGCAGGGAGAGAGTATAAAGGGCAGGGAGAGAGCTTAAAGGGCAGGGATAGAGAATACAGGGCAGGGAGAGAGAATATAATGCAGGGAGAGGGAATACAGGGAAGGGAGAGAGAATACAGGGCTTGGAGAGTGTATAAAGGGCAGTGAGATAGTATACAGAGCAGGGAGAGAGAATACAGGGCAGTGAGAGAGAATACATGGCCGAGAGAGAGAATACAGGGCAAAGAGAGAGAATAGAGGGCAGAGAGACAGAATACTGGGCAGGGTGAGAGAATACAGGGAGAGAGAATACGGGGCAGGGAGTGAGAAAACAGGGCAGGGAGAGAGAACACTGGGCATGGAGAGAGAATACAGGCAGGGAGAGAGAATACAGGGCAGGGAGAGCCTATATAGGGCAGGATGAACATATACAGGGCAAAGAGAGAGATTACTGGGTAGGAAGAGAGATTACAGGGCAGCTTGAAAGAGGACAGTGGAGGGAAAGAGAATAGAGGGCAGGGTTAGAGAATACAGGGCAGGGATTTAGAATACAGGGCAGGGAGAGAGAATACAGGGCAGGAGAGAGAATACAGGACAGGGAGCGAGAATACAGGGCAGGGAGAGAGAATACCGGGAAGGGAGAGAGAATACAGGGCAGGGAGAGAGGATATAGGGATAGGGAGACTGCGGACAGGATCTGGCAAGAGAATACAGGACAGGGAGAGAGAATACAGGACAGGGAGAGAGTATACAGGGCAGGGAGAGAGTATACAGGGCAGGGAGAGATTATACAGGGCAGGGAGAGAGACTAGGGGCAGGGAGAGAGAATACAATGCAGGCATTGAGTGGGCAGGGCAGGGAGAGTGGATACAGGGCAAGGAGAGAGTATAGAGGGCAGGGGGAGCCTATACAGGGCAGGGAGAGATTATAAAGGCAGGGAGATAGGGGGCAGGGTAGGGAGAGAGTGGCCAGAGCAGGGAGTGAGAATATCGGGGAGGGAGAGTAAATACAGGCCAGGGAGAGAGAATATAAAACAGGGAGAGAGGGGCTGGGCAGGGAGAGAGAATACGGGGCAGGGGGAGAGAATACAGGTGAGGGAGAGAGTATACAGGGCAGGGAGAGAGTTTACAGGGCAGGGAGAGAGAATACAAAGCAGGGAGAGAGGGGCAGGGCAGGGAGAGATAATAGGGGCAGGGAGAGAGAATACAGGGCAGGGAGAGAGAATACAAAGCAGGCAATGAGGGGGCAGGGCAGGGAGAGTGGATACAGCGTAGGAAGAGGGTATAGAGGGCAGAGGGAGCCTATACAGGGCAGGGAGAGATTAAAAAGGAAGGGAGAGAGGGGACAGGGCAGGGAGAGAGCAGGCAGAGCAGGCAGAGACAATATTGGGCAGGGAGAGAGAATACAAAGCAGGGAGAGAGGGGATGGGCAGGGAGAGAGAATACGGGGCAGGGAGATAGAATACAGGGAAGGGAGAGAGTATACAGTGCTGGGTGAGCCTATACAGGGCAGGGAGAGAGAATACAGGGCAGGGAGAGAGAATACAGGGTAAGGAGACGGAATACAGGGCAGGGAGAGGGAATACAGGGGAGGGAGAGAGAATACAGGGCAGGGAGAGAATATACAGGAAAAAGAGAGAGAATACAAGGCTGAGAGAGAAAACACAGGGCAGGGAGAGAGAATACAGGGCAGGGAGAGAGAATACAGGGCAGGGAGAGAGAATACCGGGAAGGGAGAGAGAATACAGGGCAGGGAGAGAGCATATAGGGATAGGGAGACTGCGGACAGGATCTGGCAAGAGAATACAGGACAGGGAGAGAGAATACAGGACAGGGAGAGAGTATACAGGGCAGGGAGAGAGTATACAGGGCAGGGAGAGATTATACAGGGCAGGGAGAGAGTATACATGGCAGGGAGAGAGTATACAGGGCAGGGAGAGAATTTGCAGGGCAGGGAGAGAGAATACAAAGCAGGGAGAGAGGGGCAGGGCAGGGAGAGATATTAGGGGCAGGGAGACAGAATACAATGCAGGCATTGAGGGGGCATGGCAGGGAGAGTGGATACAGCGTAGGGAGAGAGTATAGAGGGCAGAGGGAGCCTATACAGGGCAGCGAGAGATTATAAAGGCAGGGAGAGAGGGGACAGAGCAGTGAGAGAGAATATCGGGCAAGGAGAGAGAATACAAAGGAGGGAGAGAGGGGCTGGGCAGGGAGTGAGAATATGGGGCAGGGAGAGAGAATACAGGGGAGGGAGAGAGAATACAGGGCAGGGAGAGGGAATACAGGGCAAGGAGAGAGAATATACAGCACAGAGCGAGAGAATGCAGGGCAGTGCGAGGGAATAAAGGGCAGGGAGAGAGAGTACAGGGCATGGAGAGAGAATACAGTGCAGAGAGAGGGAATGCAGGGCAGAGCAAGACAATGCAGGGCAGAGAGTGTGAATACAGGGCATGAAGAGAGAGTAAACTACAGGGAGAGAGAATAAAGGACAGGGAGAGAGAACAAAGGGCAGGGAGAGAGATGCAGGGCAGGGAGAGAAAATACAGGGCACGGAGAGAGAATGCAGGGCAGGGTGAGAGAATACAGGGCACAGAGAGAGAATACAGGGCTGGCAGATAGAATAAAGGGCAGGAGAGAGAATACGGTCCCCAAAGAGAGATTGCAGGCCAGGAAGAGTGGGGAAAGGGCATGGCAAGAGAATGCAGGACAGGGAGAGAGTATACAGGGCGGGATGGGGGTATACAGAGCAGGAAGAGAGTATACAAGGCAGGGAGCATGTATACAGGCCAGGGAGAGGGTATACAGGCCAGGGAGAGGGTATACAGGGCAGGGAGAGAGTATACAGGGCAGGGATAGAGTATGCAGGGCAGGGAGCGAGTATAAAGGGCAGGGAGAGGGAATACAGGGCAGAGAGAGAGAATACAGGGCTGGGAGAGAGTATACAGGGCAGTGAGATAGTATACAGAGCAAGGAGGGAGAATACAGGGCAGGGAGAGAGAATACAGGACAGGGAGAGATAATATAGTGCAGGGAGAGAATACAGGGCAGGGAGTGAGAAAACAGGGCAGGGAGATAAAACTGGGCAGGGAGAAAGAATACAGGCAGGGAGAGAGAATACAGGGCAGGGAGAGAGTATACAGGGCTGGGAGCGAGAACACAGGGCAGGGAGAGCCTATATAGGACAGGGAGAACATATAGAGGGCAAAGAGAGAGATTACTGGGTAGGAAGAGAGATTACAGGGCAGCGAGAGGAAGGACAGTGGAGGGATAGAGAATAGAGGGCATGGTTAGAGAATAAAGGGCAGGGAGATGGAATACAGGACAGGGAGAGAGAAGACAGGGCAGGGAGAGAGAATACAGGGCAGGGGGAGAGGGGGACGGACAGGGAGAGAGCAGGCAGGGCAGTGAGAGAGAGTGCAGGGCAGGGAGACATGGAACAGAGCAGGGAGAGAGTGTAAAGGGCAGGGATAGAGAATACAAGGAAGAGAGAACACAGGGAAGGGAGAGAGAATACAGGGCAGGGAGAGAAGGGGCAGGGCAGTGAGAGTGGTGGCAGGGCATGGATAGAGGATAATGGGGCAGGGAGAGAGAATGCAGTGCAGAAAGATCGACTCCAGGGCAGGGAGAATGGGGAAAGTGCACGGCAAGAGAATACATGACAGGGAGAACGTATAAAGGGCAGAGTGAGCAGGGCAGGAAGAGAGTATACAAAGCAGGGAGCAAGTATACAGGGCAGGGAGAGAGTGTAAAGGGCAGGGAGGGAGTATACAGGGCAGGGAGAGAGAATACAGTGCAGGGAGAGAGAATACAGTGCAGAAAGAAAGAATGCAGGGCAGGGAGTGTGGGGACAGGGCATGGCAAGATAATACAGGACAGAGAGTATACTAGGCAGAGTGAGAGCATGCAGGGCGGGAAAAGAGAATACAGGGCAGGAAGAGAGTATAAAGGGCATGGGAAGAGTATTCAGGGCAGGGAGAGAGATAACAGGGCAGGGAGAAAGAATATAGGGCAGAGAGATAGCATCATGGGGCAGGGAGAGAGAATACAGAGCAGGAAGGGAGCCTACAGGGCAGGGAGAGTAGGGACAGGGCATGGGAAGAGAATACAGGAGAGGGAGAGAGTATACAGCACAGAGTGAGTGTATAAAGGGCAGTGAGAGAATAAAGGGCAGAGAGAGAGAATACAGGGCAGATTGAGAGCATGCAGGGCAGAGTGAGAGAATGCAGGGCAGAGAGAAAGAATGCAGGGCAGAGGGAGAGAATGCAGTGCAGTGCGAGAGAATGCAGGGCAGAGCGAGGGACTAAAGGGCAGGGAGAGAGAGTACAGGGCATGGAGAGAGAATACAGGGCAGGGAGAGAGAATACAGGACAGGGAGAGAGAATACAGAGCAGGGAGAGAGAATACAGGGCAGCGAGAGAGAATATAGGGGAGGAAGAGAAAATACATACAGGGTGGGAGAATACAGGGCAGGGAGCGAGAATACAGGTCAGGGAGAAAGAATACAGTGCACGGAGAGAGAATACAGGGCAGGGAGAGAGAATACAGGACAGGGAGAGAGAATACAGAGCAGGGAGAGAGAATACAGGGCAGCGAGAGAGAATACTGTGCACAAAGAGAGAATACAGGGCAGGGAGAGAGAATACAGGACAGGGAGAGAGAATACAGTGCAGGGGAACAGAATAAACGGCAGGGATAGAGCATACAGTGCAGAGAGAGAGAATACAGGGCAGGGAGAGAGAAGACAGGGCAGGGAGAGAGAATACAGGGCAGGGAGCGAGAATGCAGGTCAGGGAGAGAGAATACAGGGCCGGGAGGGAGAATACAGGACAGGGAGAGAGAATACAGAGCAGGGAGAGAGAATACAGGGCAGCGAGAGAGAATATAGGGGAGGAAGAGAAAATACAGGGCAGGGAGAGAGAATACAGGGCAGGGAGCGAGAATACAGGTCAGAGAGAGAGATTACAGGGCAGGGAGAGAGAATACAGGACAGGGAGAGAGAATACAGAGCAGGGAGAGAGAATACAGGGCAGCAAGAGAGAATACTGTGCGCAAAGAGAGAATTCAGGGCAGGGAGAGAGAATACAGGGCAGGGAGAGAGAATACAGGGCAGGGAGAGAGAATACAGGGCAGGGGAACAGAATAAACGACAGGGAGAGAGAATACAGCGCAGAGAGAGAGAATACAGGGCATGGAGGGAGAAGACAGGGCAGGGAGAGAGAATACAGGGCAGGGGGAGAGGGGACGGACAGGGAGAGAGCAGGCAGGGCAGTGAGAGAGAGTGCAGGGCAGGGAGACATGGAACAGGGCAGGGAGAGAGTATAAAGGGCAGGGATAGAGAATACAAGGAAGAGAGAACACAGGGAAGGGAGAGAGAATACAGGGCAGGGAGAGAAGGGGCAGGGCAGTGAGAGTGGTGGCAGGGCATGGATAGAGGATAATGGGGCAGGGAGAGAGAATGCAGTGCAGAAAGATCGACTCCAGGGCAGGGAGAATGGGGAACGTGCACGGCAAGAGAATACATGACAGGGAGAACGTATAAAGGGCAGAGTGAGCAGGGCAGGAAGAGAGTATACAAAGCAGGGAGCAAGTATACAGGGCAGGGAGAGAGTATACAGGGCAGGGAGCGAGTATACAGGGCAGGGAGAGAGAATACAGTGCAGGGAGAGAGAATACAGTGCAGAAAGAAAGCATGCAGGGCAGGGAGTGTGGGGACAGGGCATGGCAAGATAATACAGGACAGGGAGAGAGTATACTAGGCAGAGTGAGAGCATGCAGGGCAGGAAGAGAGAATACAGAGCAGGAAGAGAGTATAAAGGGCAGGGACAGAGTATTCAGGGCAGGGAGAGAGATAACAGGGCAGGGAGAAAGAATATAGGGCAGAGAGATAGCATCATGAGGCAGGGAGAGAGAATACAGAGCAGGAAGGGAGCCTACAGGGCAGGGAGAGTAGGGACAGGGCATGGGAAGAGAAAACAGGAGAGGGAGAGAGTATACAGCACAGAGTGAGTGTATAAAGGGCAGTGAGAGAATATAGGGCAGAGAGAGAGAATACAGAGCAGATTGAGAGCATGCAAGGCAGAGTGAGAGAATGCAGGGCAGAGAGAAAGAATGCAGGGCAGAGAGAGAGAATGCAGTGCAGTGCGAGAGAATGCAGGGCAGAGCGAGGGAATAAAGGGCAGAGAGTGTGAATACAGGGCATGAAGAGACAGTAAACTACAGGGAGAGAGAATACAGGACAGGGACAGAGAATAAAGGGCAGGGAGAGAGAACAAAGGGCAGGGAGAGAGATGCAGGGCAGGGAGAGAAAATATAGGGCAGGGAGAGAGAATACAGGGCACGCAGAGAGAATGCAGGGCTGGGTGAGAAAATACAGGGCACAGATAGAGAATACAGGGCAGGGAGAGAGTATACAGGGCAAAGAGAGAGAATGCAGGGCAGGGTGAGAGAATACAGGACAGGGAGAAAGAATATAGTACAGGGAGAGGGATTACAGTGCAGGGAGCGAGAATACAGGTCTGGGAGAGAGAATACAGGGCAGTGATAGAGAATACAGGGCAGTGAGAGAGAATATAGGGGAGGAAGAGAAAAAACAGGGCAGAGTGAGAGAATGCAGGGCAGAGAGAAAAAATACAGGGCAGAGAGAGAGAATGCAACGCTGAGAGAGAGAATGCAGGGCAGAGTGAGGGAATACAGGGCATGAAGAGAGTGTAAACTACAGGGAGAGAGAATACAGGACAGGGAGAGAGAATAAAGGGCAAGGAGAGAGATACAGGGCAGGGAGAGAAAATACAGGGCACGGAGAGAGAATGCTGGGCAGGGTAAGAGAATACAGTGCACGGAGAGAGAATACAGGGCAGGGAGAGAGTATACAGGGCAAAGAGACAGAATACAAGGCAGAGAGAGAATACAGGGCACGGTGAGAGAATACAAGACAGGAAAAGAGTAAACAGAGCAGGGAGAAAGAATACAGGGCAGGAAGAGAAAGCACAGGGCAGGGAGAGAGAAAACAGGGTTGGCAGATAGAATACAGGGCAGGGAGAGAGAATACTGTCCCCAAAGAGAGAATGCAGGCCAGGTAGAGTGGGGAAAGGGCATGGCAAGAGAATGCAGGACAGGGAGAGAGTATACAGGGCAGGAAGGGGGTATAGAGGGCAGGAAGAGATTATACAGGGCAGGGAGAGCCAATACAGGGCAGGGAGAGAGTATACAGGGCAGGGAGAGAGAATACAGGGCAGGGAGAGAGAATACAGGGTAGAGAGAGAGAATACTGGGCAAAGAGAGAGAATAGAGGGCAGAGAGACAGAATACAGGGCAGGGTGAGAGAATACAGGGAGAGAGAATACAGGGCAGGGAGAGAGAATACAGGGCTGGGAGAGAGAATACACCACAGAGAGAGAGAATACACGGCAGGGAGCGCAGGTGAGGGGATACTGGGGCAGGGAGAGTGAATACAGTGCAGGAAGGGAGAATCCATGGCAGGGAGAGTGGGGTAAGGAGATGGTAAGAGAACAGACAGGGAGAGAGTATACAGGGCAGAGTGAGACTATACAGGGGATTAAGAGAGTATAAAAGGCAGGGAGGGAGTATACAGGGAAGGAGAGGTTGTACAGGGCAGGAAGAGAGAGTAGAGGGCAAGAAGAGAGTGTACAAGGCAGGGAGAGAGTGTACTGGCAGGGAGAGCGAATATAGGGCAGAGAGAAAGACTACAGGGCAGAGAGAGAGAATACAGGTCAGAGAGAGAGAATACAGGGCAGAGTGAGAGAATGCAGGGTTTGAGAAAGAAAACAGGGCAGAGAGAGAGAATGCAGGGCAGAGCGAGAGAATGCAGGGCAGAGAGAGTGAATACAGGGCAGGAAGCGAGAGTAAATGACAGGGAGAGAGAAGACGGGTCAGGGAGAGAGAATACAGGGCACGGGAGAGAGAATACAGGGCTGGGAGAGAGAATATAGGGCAGAGAGAGAGAATATAAGGCAGAGAGAGAGAATATAAGGCAGAGAGAGAGAATACAGGGCAGGGAGAGAGAATACAGGGCAGGGAGAGAGAATACAGAGCAGGGAGAGAGAATACAGGGCAGGGAGAGAGAATACAGGGCAGAGAGAGAGAATACAGAGCAGCGTGAGAGAATGCAGGGCTTAGAGAAAGAAAACAGGGCAGAGAGAGAGAACGCAGGGCAGAGCGAGAGAATGCAGGGCAGAGAGAGTGAATACAGGGCAGGAAGCGAAAGTAAAGGACAGGGAGAGAGAAGAGGGGTCAGGGAGAGAGAATACAGGGCACGGAGAGAGAATATAGGGCAGGGAGAGAGAATATAAGGCAGAGAGAGAGAATACAGGGCAGGGAGAGAGAATACAGGGCAGGGAGAGAGAATACAGAGCAGGGAGAGAGAATACAGGGCAGGGAGAGAGAATACAGGGCAGGGAGAGAGAATAAAGAGCAGGGAGAGAGAATACAGGGCAGCGAGAGAGAATACTGTGCGCAAAGAGAGAATTCAGGGAGAGTGGGGACAGGGCATGGCAAGAGAATGCAGGAAAGGGAGAGAGTATACAGGGCAGGAGGAGGTTATACAGGGCAGGGAGAAAGTATACAGGGCAGGGAGAGTCTATACAGGGCAGGGAGAGAGTATACAGGGCAGGGAGAGAGTGCAAATGGCAGGCAGAGAGAATCCCGGGCAGGGAGAGAGAATATAGGAAAGGGAGAGGGAATAAAGGGCAGGGAGAGAGAATACAGGGCAGGAAGAAGGAATAGAGGGCAGGGAGAGAGAACACAGGGCAGGGGAAGAGAATACACGGCAGAGAGAGAGAATACAGCGCAGAGAGAGAGAATACAGGGCAGGGAGAGGGGATACTGGGGCAGGGATAGTGAATACAACGGAGAGAGAATACAGGGAAGAGAGAGAGGATACAGGGCAGGGAGAGAAGGGGCAGGGCAGTGAGAGTGGTGGCAGGGCATAGATAGAGGATAATGGGGCAGGGAGAGAGAATGCAGTGCAGAACGATCGACTGCAGGGCAGGGAGAATGGGGACAGTGCACGGCAAGAGAATACATGACAGGGAGAAAGTATAAAAGGCAGAGTGAGCAGGGCAGGAAGTAAGTATACAAGGCAGGGAGCAAGTATATAGGGCAGGGAGAGAATATACAGGGCAGGGAGCGAGTATACAGGGCAGGGAGAGAGTGTACAGGGCAGGGAGGGAGTATACAGGGCAGGGAGAGAGAATACTGTGCAGAAAGATAGAATGCAGGGCAGCGAGTGTGGGGAAAGGGCATGGCAAGATAATACAGGACAGGGAGAGAGTATACTAGGCAGAGTGAGAGCATACAGGGCAGGAAAAGAGAATACAGGGCAGGAAGAGAGTATAAAGGGCAGGGACAGAGTATTCAGGGCAGGGAGAGAGAATACAGGGCAGGGAGAGAGAATATAGGGCAGAGAGAGAGGATCATGGGCAGGGAGAGAGAATACAGAGCAGGAAGGGAGCCTACAGGGCAGGGAGAGTAGGGACAGGGCATGGGAAGAGAATACAGGACAGAGAGAGAGTATACAGCACAGAGTGAGAGTATAAAGGACAGTGAGAGAATATAGGGCGGAGAGAGATAATACAGGGCAGATCGAGAGCATGCAGGGCAGAGTGAGAGAATGCAGGGCAAAGAGAAAGAATACAGGGCAGAGAGAGAGAATGCAGGGCAGAGCGAGAGACTAAAGGGCAGGGAGAGAGAGTACAGGGCATAGAGAGAGAATACAGGGCAGGGAGAGGGAATGCAGGGCAGAGCGAGAGAATGCAGCGCAGAGCAAGAGAATTCGGGGGGGGGGGGGAATACAGGACAGGGAGAGAGAACAAAGGGCAGGGAGAGAGATACAGGGCAGGGAGAGAAAATACAGGGCAGGGAGAGAGAATACAGGGCACGGAGAGAGAATGCAGGGCAGGGTGAGAGAATACAGGGCATGGAGAGAGAATACAGGGCAGGGTGAGAGAATACAGGGCACAGAGAGAGAATACAGGGCTGGCAGATAGAATAAAGGGCAGGGAGAGAGAATACGGTCCCCAAAGAGAGATTGCAGGCCAGGAAGAGTGGGGAAAGGGCATGGCAAGAGAATGCAGGACAGGGAGAGAGTATACAGGGCGGGATGGGGGTATACAGAGCAGGAAGAGAGTATACAAGGCAGGGAGCATGTATACAGGCCAGGGAGAGGGTATACAGGCCAGGGAGAGGGTATACAGGGCAGGGAGAGAGTATACAGGGCAGGGATAGAGTATGCAGGGCAGGGAGCGAGTATAAAGGGCAGGGAGAGGGAATACAGGGCAGAGAGAGAGAATACAGGGCTGGGAGAGAGTATACAGGGCAGTGAGATAGTATACAGAGCAAGGAGGGAGAATACAGGGCAGGGAGAGAGAATACAGGACAGGGAGAGATAATATAGTGCAGGGAGAGAATACAGGGCAGGGAGTGAGAAAACAGGGCAGGGAGATAAAACTGGGCAGGGAGAAAGAATACAGGCAGGGAGAGAGAATACAGGGCAGGGAGAGAGTATACAGGGCTGGGAGCGAGAACACAGGGCAGGGAGAGCCTATATAGGACAGGGAGAACATATAGAGGGCAAAGAGAGAGATTACTGGGTAGGAAGAGAGATTACAGGGCAGCGAGAGGAAGGACAGTGGAGGGATAGAGAATAGAGGGCATGGTTAGAGAATAAAGGGCAGGGAGATGGAATACAGGACAGGGAGAGAGAAGACAGGGCAGGGAGAGAGAATACAGGGCAGGGGGAGAGGGGGACGGACAGGGAGAGAGCAGGCAGGGCAGTGAGAGAGAGTGCAGGGCAGGGAGACATGGAACAGAGCAGGGAGAGAGTGTAAAGGGCAGGGATAGAGAATACAAGGAAGAGAGAACACAGGGAAGGGAGAGAGAATACAGGGCAGGGAGAGAAGGGGCAGGGCAGTGAGAGTGGTGGCAGGGCATGGATAGAGGATAATGGGGCAGGGAGAGAGAATGCAGTGCAGAAAGATCGACTCCAGGGCAGGGAGAATGGGGAAAGTGCACGGCAAGAGAATACATGACAGGGAGAACGTATAAAGGGCAGAGTGAGCAGGGCAGGAAGAGAGTATACAAAGCAGGGAGCAAGTATACAGGGCAGGGAGAGAGTGTAAAGGGCAGGGAGGGAGTATACAGGGCAGGGAGAGAGAATACAGTGCAGGGAGAGAGAATACAGTGCAGAAAGAAAGAATGCAGGGCAGGGAGTGTGGGGACAGGGCATGGCAAGATAATACAGGACAGAGAGTATACTAGGCAGAGTGAGAGCATGCAGGGCGGGAAGAGAGAATACAGGGCAGGAAGAGAGTATAAAGGGCATGGGAAGAGTATTCAGGGCAGGGAGAGAGATAACAGGGCAGGGAGAAAGAATATAGGGCAGAGAGATAGCATCATGGGGCAGGGAGAGAGAATACAGAGCAGGAAGGGAGCCTACAGGGCAGGGAGAGTAGGGACAGGGCATGGGAAGAGAATACAGGAGAGGGAGAGAGTATACAGCACAGAGTGAGTGTATAAAGGGCAGTGAGAGAATAAAGGGCAGAGAGAGAGAATACAGGGCAGATTGAGAGCATGCAGGGCAGAGTGAGAGAATGCAGGGCAGAGAGAAAGAATGCAGGGCAGAGGGAGAGAATGCAGTGCAGTGCGAGAGAATGCAGGGCAGAGCGAGGGACTAAAGGGCAGGGAGAGAGAGTACAGGGCATGGAGAGAGAATACAGGGCAGGGAGAGAGAATACAGGACAGGGAGAGAGAATACAGAGCAGGGAGAGAGAATACAGGGCAGCGAGAGAGAATATAGGGGAGGAAGAGAAAATACATACAGGGTGGGAGAATACAGGGCAGGGAGCGAGAATACAGGTCAGGGAGAAAGAATACAGTGCACGGAGAGAGAATACAGGGCAGGGAGAGAGAATACAGGACAGGGAGAGAGAATACAGAGCAGGGAGAGAGAATACAGGGCAGCGAGAGAGAATACTGTGCACAAAGAGAGAATACAGGGCAGGGAGAGAGAATACAGGACAGGGAGAGAGAATACAGTGCAGGGGAACAGAATAAATGGCAGGGATAGAGCATACAGTGCAGAGAGAGAGAATACAGGGCAGGGAGAGAGAAGACAGGGCAGGGAGAGAGAATACAGGGCAGGGAGCGAGAATGCAGGTCAGGGAGAGAGAATACAGGGCCGGGAGGGAGAATACAGGACAGGGAGAGAGAATACAGAGCAGGGAGAGAGAATACAGGGCAGCGAGAGAGAATATAGGGGAGGAAGAGAAAATACAGGGCAGGGAGAGAGAATACAGGGCAGGGAGCGAGAATACAGGTCAGAGAGAGAGATTACAGGGCAGGGAGAGAGAATACAGGACAGGGAGAGAGAATACAGAGCAGGGAGAGAGAATACAGGGCAGCAAGAGAGAATACTGTGCGCAAAGAGAGAATTCAGGGCAGGGAGAGAGAATACAGGGCAGGGAGAGAGAATACAGGGCAGGGAGAGAGAATACAGGGCAGGGGAACAGAATAAACGACAGGGAGAGAGAATACAGCGCAGAGAGAGAGAATACAGGGCATGGAGGGAGAAGACAGGGCAGGGAGAGAGAATACAGGGCAGGGGGAGAGGGGACGGACAGGGAGAGAGCAGGCAGGGCAGTGAGAGAGAGTGCAGGGCAGGGAGACATGGAACAGGGCAGGGAGAGAGTATAAAGGGCAGGGATAGAGAATACAAGGAAGAGAGAACACAGGGAAGGGAGAGAGAATACAGGGCAGGGAGAGAAGGGGCAGGGCAGTGAGAGTGGTGGCAGGGCATGGATAGAGGATAATGGGGCAGGGAGAGAGAATGCAGTGCAGAAAGATCGACTCCAGGGCAGGGAGAATGGGGAACGTGCACGGCAAGAGAATACATGACAGGGAGAACGTATAAAGGGCAGAGTGAGCAGGGCAGGAAGAGAGTATACAAAGCAGGGAGCAAGTATACAGGGCAGGGAGAGAGTATACAGGGCAGGGAGCGAGTATACAGGGCAGGGAGAGAGAATACAGTGCAGGGAGAGAGAATACAGTGCAGAAAGAAAGCATGCAGGGCAGGGAGTGTGGGGACAGGGCATGGCAAGATAATACAGGACAGGGAGAGAGTATACTAGGCAGAGTGAGAGCATGCAGGGCAGGAAGAGAGAATACAGAGCAGGAAGAGAGTATAAAGGGCAGGGACAGAGTATTCAGGGCAGGGAGAGAGATAACAGGGCAGGGAGAAAGAATATAGGGCAGAGAGATAGCATCATGAGGCAGGGAGAGAGAATACAGAGCAGGAAGGGAGCCTACAGGGCAGGGAGAGTAGGGACAGGGCATGGGAAGAGAAAACAGGAGAGGGAGAGAGTATACAGCACAGAGTGAGTGTATAAAGGGCAGTGAGAGAATATAGGGCAGAGAGAGAGAATACAGAGCAGATTGAGAGCATGCAAGGCAGAGTGAGAGAATGCAGGGCAGAGAGAAAGAATGCAGGGCAGAGAGAGAGAATGCAGTGCAGTGCGAGAGAATGCAGGGCAGAGCGAGGGAATAAAGGGCAGAGAGTGTGAATACAGGGCATGAAGAGACAGTAAACTACAGGGAGAGAGAATACAGGACAGGGACAGAGAATAAAGGGCAGGGAGAGAGAACAAAGGGCAGGGAGAGAGATGCAGGGCAGGGAGAGAAAATATAGGGCAGGGAGAGAGAATACAGGGCACGCAGAGAGAATGCAGGGCTGGGTGAGAAAATACAGGGCACAGATAGAGAATACAGGGCAGGGAGAGAGTATACAGGGCAAAGAGAGAGAATGCAGGGCAGGGTGAGAGAATACAGGACAGGGAGAAAGAATATAGTACAGGGAGAGGGATTACAGTGCAGGGAGCGAGAATACAGGTCTGGGAGAGAGAATACAGGGCAGTGATAGAGAATACAGGGCAGTGAGAGAGAATATAGGGGAGGAAGAGAAAAAACAGGGCAGAGTGAGAGAATGCAGGGCAGAGAGAAAAAATACAGGGCAGAGAGAGAGAATGCAACGCTGAGAGAGAGAATGCAGGGCAGAGTGAGGGAATACAGGGCATGAAGAGAGTGTAAACTACAGGGAGAGAGAATACAGGACAGGGAGAGAGAATAAAGGGCAAGGAGAGAGATACAGGGCAGGGAGAGAAAATACAGGGCACGGAGAGAGAATGCTGGGCAGGGTAAGAGAATACAGTGCACGGAGAGAGAATACAGGGCAGGGAGAGAGTATACAGGGCAAAGAGACAGAATACAAGGCAGAGAGAGAATACAGGGCACGGTGAGAGAATACAAGGCAGGAAAAGAGTAAACAGAGCAGGGAGAAAGAATACAGGGCAGGAAGAGAAAGCACAGGGCAGGGAGAGAGAAAACAGGGTTGGCAGATAGAATACAGGGCAGGGAGAGAGAATACTGTCCCCAAAGAGAGAATGCAGGCCAGGTAGAGTGGGGAAAGGGCATGGCAAGAGAATGCAGGACAGGGAGAGAGTATACAGGGCAGGAAGGGGGTATAGAGGGCAGGAAGAGATTATACAGGGCAGGGAGAGCCAATACAGGGCAGGGAGAGAGTATACAGGGCAGGGAGAGAGAATACAGGGCAGGGAGAGAGAATACAGGGTAGAGAGAGAGAATACTGGGCAAAGAGAGAGAATAGAGGGCAGAGAGACAGAATACAGGGCAGGGTGAGAGAATACAGGGAGAGAGAATACAGGGCAGGGAGAGAGAATACAGGGCTGGGAGAGAGAATACACCACAGAGAGAGAGAATACACGGCAGGGAGCGCAGGTGAGGGGATACTGGGGCAGGGAGAGTGAATACAGTGCAGGAAGGGAGAATCCATGGCAGGGAGAGTGGGGTAAGGAGATGGTAAGAGAACAGACAGGGAGAGAGTATACAGGGCAGAGTGAGACTATACAGGGGATTAAGAGAGTATAAAAGGCAGGGAGGGAGTATACAGGGAAGGAGAGGTTGTACAGGGCAGGAAGAGAGAGTAGAGGGCAAGAAGAGAGTGTACAAGGCAGGGAGAGAGTGTACTGGCAGGGAGAGCGAATATAGGGCAGAGAGAAAGACTACAGGGCAGAGAGAGAGAATACAGGTCAGAGAGAGAGAATACAGGGCAGAGTGAGAGAATGCAGGGTTTGAGAAAGAAAACAGGGCAGAGAGAGAGAATGCAGGGCAGAGCGAGAGAATGCAGGGCAGAGAGAGTGAATACAGGGCAGGAAGCGAGAGTAAATGACAGGGAGAGAGAAGACGGGTCAGGGAGAGAGAATACAGGGCACGGAGAGAGAATACAGGGCTGGGAGAGAGAATATAGGGCAGAGAGAGAGAATATAAGGCAGAGAGAGAGAATATAAGGCAGAGAGAGAGAATACAGGGCAGGGAGAGAGAATACAGGGCAGGGAGAGAGAATACAGAGCAGGGAGAGAGAATACAGGGCAGGGAGAGAGAATACAGGGCAGAGAGAGAGAATACAGAGCAGCGTGAGAGAATGCAGGGCTTAGAGAAAGAAAACAGGGCAGAGAGAGAGAACGCAGGGCAGAGCGAGAGAATGCAGGGCAGAGAGAGTGAATACAGGGCAGGAAGCGAAAGTAAAGGACAGGGAGAGAGAAGAGGGGTCAGGGAGAGAGAATACAGGGCACGGAGAGAGAATATAGGGCAGGGAGAGAGAATATAAGGCAGAGAGAGAGAATACAGGGCAGGGAGAGAGAATACAGGGCAGGGAGAGAGAATACAGAGCAGGGAGAGAGAATACAGGGCAGGGAGAGAGAATACAGGGCAGGGAGAGAGAATAAAGAGCAGGGAGAGAGAATACAGGGCAGCGAGAGAGAATACTGTGCGCAAAGAGAGAATTCAGGGAGAGTGGGGACAGGGCATGGCAAGAGAATGCAGGAAAGGGAGAGAGTATACAGGGCAGGAGGAGGTTATACAGGGCAGGGAGAAAGTATACAGGGCAGGGAGAGTCTATACAGGGCAGGGAGAGAGTATACAGGGCAGGGAGAGAGTGCAAATGGCAGGCAGAGAGAATCCCGGGCAGGGAGAGAGAATATAGGAAAGGGAGAGGGAATAAAGGGCAGGGAGAGAGAATACAGGGCAGGAAGAAGGAATAGAGGGCAGGGAGAGAGAACACAGGGCAGGGGAAGAGAATACACGGCAGAGAGAGAGAATACAGCGCAGAGAGAGAGAATACAGGGCAGGGAGAGGGGATACTGGGGCAGGGATAGTGAATACAACGGAGAGAGAATACAGGGAAGAGAGAGAGGATACAGGGCAGGGAGAGAAGGGGCAGGGCAGTGAGAGTGGTGGCAGGGCATAGATAGAGGATAATGGGGCAGGGAGAGAGAATGCAGTGCAGAACGATCGACTGCAGGGCAGGGAGAATGGGGACAGTGCACGGCAAGAGAATACATGACAGGGAGAAAGTATAAAAGGCAGAGTGAGCAGGGCAGGAAGTAAGTATACAAGGCAGGGAGCAAGTATATAGGGCAGGGAGAGAATATACAGGGCAGGGAGCGAGTATACAGGGCAGGGAGAGAGTGTACAGGGCAGGGAGGGAGTATACAGGGCAGGGAGAGAGAATACTGTGCAGAAAGATAGAATGCAGGGCAGCGAGTGTGGGGAAAGGGCATGGCAAGATAATACAGGACAGGGAGAGAGTATACTAGGCAGAGTGAGAGCATACAGGGCAGGAAAAGAGAATACAGGGCAGGAAGAGAGTATAAAGGGCAGGGACAGAGTATTCAGGGCAGGGAGAGAGAATACAGGGCAGGGAGAGAGAATATAGGGCAGAGAGAGAGGATCATGGGCAGGGAGAGAGAATACAGAGCAGGAAGGGAGCCTACAGGGCAGGGAGAGTAGGGACAGGGCATGGGAAGAGAATACAGGACAGAGAGAGAGTATACAGCACAGAGTGAGAGTATAAAGGACAGTGAGAGAATATAGGGCGGAGAGAGATAATACAGGGCAGATCGAGAGCATGCAGGGCAGAGTGAGAGAATGCAGGGCAAAGAGAAAGAATACAGGGCAGAGAGAGAGAATGCAGGGCAGAGCGAGAGACTAAAGGGCAGGGAGAGAGAGTACAGGGCATAGAGAGAGAATACAGGGCAGGGAGAGGGAATGCAGGGCAGAGCGAGAGAATGCAGCGCAGAGCAAGAGAATTCGGGGGGGGGGGGGGAATACAGGACAGGGAGAGAGAACAAAGGGCAGGGAGAGAGATACAGGGCAGGGAGAGAAAATACAGGGCAGGGAGAGAGAATACAGGGCACGGAGAGAGAATGCAGGGCAGGGTGAGAGAATACAGGGCATGGAGAGAGAATACAGGGCAGGGAGAGAGAATACAGGGCAGGGAGAGGGAATACAAGGCAGGGAGAGAGAATACAGGGCAGAGAGAGAGAATACAGGGCAAGGAGAGAGAATTCATGGCAGGGAGAGGGGATTCTGGGGCAGGGAGTGTGAATACAGGGCAGGAAGATAGAATGCAAGGCAGGGAGTGTGGGGTCAGGGCATGGCAGGAGAATAGTCAGGGAGAGAGATACAGGGCAGAGTGAGACGATACAGGGAAGTAAGAGAGTATATAGGGCAGGGAGAGAGTATACAGGACAGGGAGAGAGAATACAGGGCAGAGACTCCCTGTCGCTTGCCATTTTAACTCTCCACCCTGCTCTCTTGCCCACATGTCTGTCCTTGGCTTACTGCCTTGTTCCAGTGAAGCCTTACGCAAACTGGAGGAACAACAACTCATCTTCCGACGAGGCACTTTACAGCCATCCGGACTGAATATTGAATTCACCAACTTTAGGTCGTGAGCTCCCTCCCCCATCCCCACCCCCTTTCTGTTTCCCCCTTCCTTTTCTCTTTTTTCCCCAATAAATTATATAGATTTTCCTTTTCCCACCTATTTCCATTATAAAAAGAGAAAAAGAAAAAAAATATATTATTTATTTATTTATTTATTTTACATCTTTTATGCTCTCCCCACCCCCACTAGAGCTGTACCTTGAGTGCCCTACCATCCATTCATAATTAGAACATTCGGTTAGATTATATCACCAACTTTAACTTTAACACCGATGTGATCTTTTGTATTATTGTTGTTGACGTCTTTTGATGATCTGCTTCCATCACTGCTTGTTTGTCCCTACAACCACACCACCACTCCACCTCTCTCTCTCTCTCTCCGCCCCCCCGACACACACACCTTAACCAGCTTATATTTCAACTCTTTCTTGGACTCAAACTCAAGTTCTGTCGAAGGGTCATGAGGACTCGAAACGTCAACTCTTTTCTTCTCCACCGATGCTGCCAGACCTGCTGAGTTTTTCCAGGTAATTCTGTTTTTGTTTTTGTGTAGAGAGAATACAGGGCAGGAAGAGGGAATAGAGAGCAGGGAGAGAGAATACATGGCAATGAGAGAGAATACAGAGAAGGGAGAGAGAATACTGGGCAGGGAGAGAGAATACAGGGCAGATATTGAGAACACAGGGCAGGGAGAGAATACAGGGCAGAGAGAGAGAATACAGGGCAGGAAGAGAAAACACAGGGCAGGGAGAGAGAATACAGAGCAGGGTGACAGAATACAGGGCAGGGAGAGAGAATACTGTGCACAAAGAGAGAATGGAGGCAGGGAGAGAGAATACAGGGCAGGAGAATGTTATACAGGGCAGGAAGAGAGCATAAAGTGCAGAGAGTGTGTAAACAGTGCAGGGAAAGGGTATACAAGGCAGGGAGAGAGATACAGGGCAGAGTGAGACAATACAGGGAAGTAAGAGAGTGTATAGGGCAGGGAGAGAGTATACAGGACAGGGAGAGGGAATACAGGGCAGACAGAGGGATTACTGGGCAGGGAGAGAGAATACAGAGCAGGGGGAGAGAATACATGGCAGGGAGAGCGAATACACCGCAGAGACAGAGAACACAGGGCAGGGAGAGAGAATACACAGCAGGGAGAGGTGATACTGGGGCAGGGAGAGTGAATACATTGCAGGAAGGGAGAATCCATGGCAGGGAGAGTGGGGTAAGAGGATGGTAAGAGAACAGGGAGAGAGTATACAGGGCAGAGTGAGAGAATGCAGGGCTTAGAGAAAGAAAACAGGGCAGAGAGAGAGCATGCAGGGCAGAGCGAGAGAATGCAGGGCAGAGAGAGTGAATACAGGGCAGGAAGCGAGAGTAAACGAAAGGGAGAGAGAAAACGGGTCAGGGAGAGAGAATACAGGGCACGGAGAGAGATACAGGGCTGGGAGAGAGAATACAGGGAAGGGATAGAGAATATAAGGCAGAGAGAGAATACAGGGCAGGGAGAGAGAATACAGGGGAGGAAGAGAAAATACAGGGCAGGGAGAGAGTGCAAATGGCAGGCAGAGAGAATCCCGGGCAGGGAAGAGAATATAGGAAAGGGACAGGGAATAAAGGGCAGGGAGAGAGAATACAGGGCAGGGGAAGAGAATACACGGCAGGGAGAGAGAATACAGCGCAGAGAGAGAGAATACAGGGCAGGGAGAGGGGATACTGTGGCAGAGATAGTGAATACAAGGGAGAGAGAATACAGGAAAGAGAGAGAGAATACAGGGCAGGGAGAGAAGGGGCAGGGCAGTGAGAGTGGTGGCAGGGCATGGATAGAGGATAATGGGGCAGGGAGAGAGAATGCAGTGCAGAAAGATCGACTCCAGGGCAGGGAGAATGGGAAAGTGCACGGCAAGAGAATACATGACAGGGAGAAAGTAGAAAAGGCAGAGTGAGCAGGGCAGGGAGAGAGTATACAGGGCAGGGAGCGAGTATACAGGGCAAGGAGAGAGCGTACAGGGCAGGGAGGGAGTATACAGGGCAGGGAGAGAGAATACTGTGCAGAAAGATAGAATGCAGGGCAGCGAGTGTGGGGAAAGGGCATGGCAAGATAATACAGGACAGGGAGAGAGTATACTAGGCAGAGTGAGAGCATACAGGACAGGAAAAGAGAATACAGGGCAGGAAGAGAGTACAAAGGGCAGGGAGAGAGGATCATGGGGCAGGGAGAGAGAATACAGAGCAGGAAGGGAGCCTACAGGGCAGGGAGAGTAGGGACAGGGCATGGGAAGAGAATACAGGAGAGGGAGAGAGTATACAGCACAGAGTGAGTGTATAAAGGGCAGTGAGAGAATATAGGGCAAAGAGAGAGAATACAGGGCAGATTGAGAGCATGCAGGGCAGAGTGAGAGAATGCAGGGCAGAGAGAAAGAATGCAGGGCAGAGGGAGAGAATGCAGTGCAGTGCGAGAGAATGCAGGGCAGAGCGAGGGACTAAAGGGCAGGGAGAGAGAGTACAGGGCATGGAGAGAGAATACAGGGCAGGGAGAGGGAACGCAGGGCAGAGCGAGAGAATGCAGCGCAGAGCAAGAGAATGCAGGGGAGAGAATGTGAATACAGGGCATGAAGAGACAGTAAACTACAGGGAGAGAGAATACAGGACAGGGAGAGAGAATATAGGGCAGGGAGAGAGAACAAAGGGCAGGGAGAGAGATACAGGGCAGGGAGAGAGAATAGAGGGCAGGGAGAGAGAATGCAGGGCAGGGTCAGAGAATACTGGGCACGGAGAGAGTATACAGGGCAGGGAGAAGTATACAGGGCAAAGAGAGAGAATACAAGGCAGAGAGAGAGAATACAGGGCATGGCAAGAGAATGCAGTACAGGGAGAGAGTATACAGGGCAGGAAGTGGGTATACAGGGCAGGGAGAGAGTATACAGAGCAGGGAGAGAGTATACAGGGCAGGGAGAGAGTATACAGGGCAGGGAGAGCCTTTACAGGGCAGGGAGAGAGTATAAAGGGCAGGGAGAGAGCTTAAAGGGCAGGGATAGAGAATACAGGGCAGGGAGAGAGAATATAATGCAGGGAGAGGGAATACAGGGAAGGGAGAGAGAATACAGGGCTTGGAGAGTGTATAAAGGGCAGTGAGATAGTATACAGAGCAGGGAGAGAGAATACAGGGCAGTGAGAGAGAATACATGGCCGAGAGAGAGAATACAGGGCAAAGAGAGAGAATAGAGGGCAGAGAGACAGAATACTGGGCAGGGTGAGAGAATACAGGGAGAGAGAATACGGGGCAGGGAGTGAGAAAACAGGGCAGGGAGAGAGAACACTGGGCATGGAGAGAGAATACAGGCAGGGAGAGAGAATACAGGGCAGGGAGAGCCTATATAGGGCAGGATGAACATATACAGGGCAAAGAGAGAGATTACTGGGTAGGAAGAGAGATTACAGGGCAGCTTGAAAGAGGACAGTGGAGGGAAAGAGAATAGAGGGCAGGGTTAGAGAATACAGGGCAGGGATTTAGAATACAGGGCAGGGAGAGAGAATACAGGGCAGGGAGAGAGAATACAGGACAGGGAGCGAGAATACAGGGCAGGGAGAGAGAATACCGGGAAGGGAGAGAGAATACAGGGCAGGGAGAGAGGATATAGGGATAGGGAGACTGCGGACAGGATCTGGCAAGAGAATACAGGACAGGGAGAGAGAATACAGGACAGGGAGAGAGTATACAGGGCAGGGAGAGAGTATACAGGGCAGGGAGAGATTATACAGGGCAGGGAGAGAGACTAGGGGCAGGGAGAGAGAATACAATGCAGGCATTGAGTGGGCAGGGCAGGGAGAGTGGATACAGGGCAAGGAGAGAGTATAGAGGGCAGGGGGAGCCTATACAGGGCAGGGAGAGATTATAAAGGCAGGGAGATAGGGGGCAGGGTAGGGAGAGAGTGGCCAGAGCAGGGAGTGAGAATATCGGGGAGGGAGAGTAAATACAGGCCAGGGAGAGAGAATATAAAACAGGGAGAGAGGGGCTGGGCAGGGAGAGAGAATACGGGGCAGGGGGAGAGAATACAGGTGAGGGAGAGAGTATACAGGGCAGGGAGAGAGTTTACAGGGCAGGGAGAGAGAATACAAAGCAGGGAGAGAGGGGCAGGGCAGGGAGAGATAATAGGGGCAGGGAGAGAGAATACAGGGCAGGGAGAGAGAATACAAAGCAGGCAATGAGGGGGCAGGGCAGGGAGAGTGGATACAGCGTAGGAAGAGGGTATAGAGGGCAGAGGGAGCCTATACAGGGCAGGGAGAGATTAAAAAGGAAGGGAGAGAGGGGACAGGGCAGGGAGAGAGCAGGCAGAGCAGGCAGAGACAATATTGGGCAGGGAGAGAGAATACAAAGCAGGGAGAGAGGGGATGGGCAGGGAGAGAGAATACGGGGCAGGGAGATAGAATACAGGGAAGGGAGAGAGTATACAGTGCTGGGTGAGCCTATACAGGGCAGGGAGAGAGAATACAGGGCAGGGAGAGAGAATACAGGGTAAGGAGACGGAATACAGGGCAGGGAGAGGGAATACAGGGGAGGGAGAGAGAATACAGGGCAGGGAGAGAATATACAGGAAAAAGAGAGAGAATACAAGGCTGAGAGAGAAAACACAGGGCAGGGAGAGAGAATACAGGGCAGGGAGAGAGAATACAGGGCAGGGAGAGAGAATACCGGGAAGGGAGAGAGAATACAGGGCAGGGAGAGAGCATATAGGGATAGGGAGACTGCGGACAGGATCTGGCAAGAGAATACAGGACAGGGAGAGAGAATACAGGACAGGGAGAGAGTATACAGGGCAGGGAGAGAGTATACAGGGCAGGGAGAGATTATACAGGGCAGGGAGAGAGTATACATGGCAGGGAGAGAGTATACAGGGCAGGGAGAGAATTTGCAGGGCAGGGAGAGAGAATACAAAGCAGGGAGAGAGGGGCAGGGCAGGGAGAGATATTAGGGGCAGGGAGACAGAATACAATGCAGGCATTGAGGGGGCATGGCAGGGAGAGTGGATACAGCGTAGGGAGAGAGTATAGAGGGCAGAGGGAGCCTATACAGGGCAGCGAGAGATTATAAAGGCAGGGAGAGAGGGGACAGAGCAGTGAGAGAGAATATCGGGCAAGGAGAGAGAATACAAAGGAGGGAGAGAGGGGCTGGGCAGGGAGTGAGAATATGGGGCAGGGAGAGAGAATACAGGGGAGGGAGAGAGAATACAGGGCAGGGAGAGGGAATACAGGGCAAGGAGAGAGAATATACAGCGCAGAGCGAGAGAATGCAGGGCAGTGCGAGGGAATAAAGGGCAGGGAGAGAGAGTACAGGGCATGGAGAGAGAATACAGTGCAGAGAGAGGGAATGCAGGGCAGAGCAAGACAATGCAGGGCAGAGAGTGTGAATACAGGGCATGAAGAGAGAGTAAACTACAGGGAGAGAGAATAAAGGACAGGGAGAGAGAACAAAGGGCAGGGAGAGAGATGCAGGGCAGGGAGAGAAAATACAGGGCACGGAGAGAGAATGCAGGGCAGGGTGAGAGAATACAGGGCACAGAGAGAGAATACAGGGCTGGCAGATAGAATAAAGGGCAGGGAGAGAGAATACGGTCCCCAAAGAGAGATTGCAGGCCAGGAAGAGTGGGGAAAGGGCATGGCAAGAGAATGCAGGACAGGGAGAGAGTATACAGGGCGGGATGGGGGTATACAGAGCAGGAAGAGAGTATACAAGGCAGGGAGCATGTATACAGGCCAGGGAGAGGGTATACAGGCCAGGGAGAGGGTATACAGGGCAGGGAGAGAGTATACAGGGCAGGGATAGAGTATGCAGGGCAGGGAGCGAGTATAAAGGGCAGGGAGAGGGAATACAGGGCAGAGAGAGAGAATACAGGGCTGGGAGAGAGTATACAGGGCAGTGAGATAGTATACAGAGCAAGGAGGGAGAATACAGGGCAGGGAGAGAGAATACAGGACAGGGAGAGATAATATAGTGCAGGGAGAGAATACAGGGCAGGGAGTGAGAAAACAGGGCAGGGAGATAAAACTGGGCAGGGAGAAAGAATACAGGCAGGGAGAGAGAATACAGGGCAGGGAGAGAGTATACAGGGCTGGGAGCGAGAACACAGGGCAGGGAGAGCCTATATAGGACAGGGAGAACATATAGAGGGCAAAGAGAGAGATTACTGGGTAGGAAGAGAGATTACAGGGCAGCGAGAGGAAGGACAGTGGAGGGATAGAGAATAGAGGGCATGGTTAGAGAATAAAGGGCAGGGAGATGGAATACAGGACAGGGAGAGAGAAGACAGGGCAGGGAGAGAGAATACAGGGCAGGGGGAGAGGGGGACGGACAGGGAGAGAGCAGGCAGGGCAGTGAGAGAGAGTGCAGGGCAGGGAGACATGGAACAGAGCAGGGAGAGAGTGTAAAGGGCAGGGATAGAGAATACAAGGAAGAGAGAACACAGGGAAGGGAGAGAGAATACAGGGCAGGGAGAGAAGGGGCAGGGCAGTGAGAGTGGTGGCAGGGCATGGATAGAGGATAATGGGGCAGGGAGAGAGAATGCAGTGCAGAAAGATCGACTCCAGGGCAGGGAGAATGGGGAAAGTGCACGGCAAGAGAATACATGACAGGGAGAACGTATAAAGGGCAGAGTGAGCAGGGCAGGAAGAGAGTATACAAAGCAGGGAGCAAGTATACAGGGCAGGGAGAGAGTGTAAAGGGCAGGGAGGGAGTATACAGGGCAGGGAGAGAGAATACAGTGCAGGGAGAGAGAATACAGTGCAGAAAGAAAGAATGCAGGGCAGGGAGTGTGGGGACAGGGCATGGCAAGATAATACAGGACAGAGAGTATACTAGGCAGAGTGAGAGCATGCAGGGCGGGAAGAGAGAATACAGGGCAGGAAGAGAGTATAAAGGGCATGGGAAGAGTATTCAGGGCAGGGAGAGAGATAACAGGGCAGGGAGAAAGAATATAGGGCAGAGAGATAGCATCATGGGGCAGGGAGAGAGAATACAGAGCAGGAAGGGAGCCTACAGGGCAGGGAGAGTAGGGACAGGGCATGGGAAGAGAATACAGGAGAGGGAGAGAGTATACAGCACAGAGTGAGTGTATAAAGGGCAGTGAGAGAATAAAGGGCAGAGAGAGAGAATACAGGGCAGATTGAGAGCATGCAGGGCAGAGTGAGAGAATGCAGGGCAGAGAGAAAGAATGCAGGGCAGAGGGAGAGAATGCAGTGCAGTGCGAGAGAATGCAGGGCAGAGCGAGGGACTAAAGGGCAGGGAGAGAGAGTACAGGGCATGGAGAGAGAATACAGGGCAGGGAGAGAGAATACAGGACAGGGAGAGAGAATACAGAGCAGGGAGAGAGAATACAGGGCAGCGAGAGAGAATATAGGGGAGGAAGAGAAAATACATACAGGGTGGGAGAATACAGGGCAGGGAGCGAGAATACAGGTCAGGGAGAAAGAATACAGTGCACGGAGAGAGAATACAGGGCAGGGAGAGAGAATACAGGACAGGGAGAGAGAATACAGAGCAGGGAGAGAGAATACAGGGCAGCGAGAGAGAATACTGTGCACAAAGAGAGAATACAGGGCAGGGAGAGAGAATACAGGACAGGGAGAGAGAATACAGTGCAGGGGAACAGAATAAACGGCAGGGATAGAGCATACAGTGCAGAGAGAGAGAATACAGGGCAGGGAGAGAGAAGACAGGGCAGGGAGAGAGAATACAGGGCAGGGAGCGAGAATGCAGGTCAGGGAGAGAGAATACAGGGCCGGGAGGGAGAATACAGGACAGGGAGAGAGAATACAGAGCAGGGAGAGAGAATACAGGGCAGCGAGAGAGAATATAGGGGAGGAAGAGAAAATACAGGGCAGGGAGAGAGAATACAGGGCAGGGAGCGAGAATACAGGTCAGAGAGAGAGATTACAGGGCAGGGAGAGAGAATACAGGACAGGGAGAGAGAATACAGAGCAGGGAGAGAGAATACAGGGCAGCAAGAGAGAATACTGTGCGCAAAGAGAGAATTCAGGGCAGGGAGAGAGAATACAGGGCAGGGAGAGAGAATACAGGGCAGGGAGAGAGAATACAGGGCAGGGGAACAGAATAAACGACAGGGAGAGAGAATACAGCGCAGAGAGAGAGAATACAGGGCATGGAGGGAGAAGACAGGGCAGGGAGAGAGAATACAGGGCAGGGGGAGAGGGGACGGACAGGGAGAGAGCAGGCAGGGCAGTGAGAGAGAGTGCAGGGCAGGGAGACATGGAACAGGGCAGGGAGAGAGTATAAAGGGCAGGGATAGAGAATACAAGGAAGAGAGAACACAGGGAAGGGAGAGAGAATACAGGGCAGGGAGAGAAGGGGCAGGGCAGTGAGAGTGGTGGCAGGGCATGGATAGAGGATAATGGGGCAGGGAGAGAGAATGCAGTGCAGAAAGATCGACTCCAGGGCAGGGAGAATGGGGAACGTGCACGGCAAGAGAATACATGACAGGGAGAACGTATAAAGGGCAGAGTGAGCAGGGCAGGAAGAGAGTATACAAAGCAGGGAGCAAGTATACAGGGCAGGGAGAGAGTATACAGGGCAGGGAGCGAGTATACAGGGCAGGGAGAGAGAATACAGTGCAGGGAGAGAGAATACAGTGCAGAAAGAAAGCATGCAGGGCAGGGAGTGTGGGGACAGGGCATGGCAAGATAATACAGGACAGGGAGAGAGTATACTAGGCAGAGTGAGAGCATGCAGGGCAGGAAGAGAGAATACAGAGCAGGAAGAGAGTATAAAGGGCAGGGACAGAGTATTCAGGGCAGGGAGAGAGATAACAGGGCAGGGAGAAAGAATATAGGGCAGAGAGATAGCATCATGAGGCAGGGAGAGAGAATACAGAGCAGGAAGGGAGCCTACAGGGCAGGGAGAGTAGGGACAGGGCATGGGAAGAGAAAACAGGAGAGGGAGAGAGTATACAGCACAGAGTGAGTGTATAAAGGGCAGTGAGAGAATATAGGGCAGAGAGAGAGAATACAGAGCAGATTGAGAGCATGCAAGGCAGAGTGAGAGAATGCAGGGCAGAGAGAAAGAATGCAGGGCAGAGAGAGAGAATGCAGTGCAGTGCGAGAGAATGCAGGGCAGAGCGAGGGAATAAAGGGCAGAGAGTGTGAATACAGGGCATGAAGAGACAGTAAACTACAGGGAGAGAGAATACAGGACAGGGACAGAGAATAAAGGGCAGGGAGAGAGAACAAAGGGCAGGGAGAGAGATGCAGGGCAGGGAGAGAAAATATAGGGCAGGGAGAGAGAATACAGGGCACGCAGAGAGAATGCAGGGCTGGGTGAGAAAATACAGGGCACAGATAGAGAATACAGGGCAGGGAGAGAGTATACAGGGCAAAGAGAGAGAATGCAGGGCAGGGTGAGAGAATACAGGACAGGGAGAAAGAATATAGTACAGGGAGAGGGATTACAGTGCAGGGAGCGAGAATACAGGTCTGGGAGAGAGAATACAGGGCAGTGATAGAGAATACAGGGCAGTGAGAGAGAATATAGGGGAGGAAGAGAAAAAACAGGGCAGAGTGAGAGAATGCAGGGCAGAGAGAAAAAATACAGGGCAGAGAGAGAGAATGCAACGCTGAGAGAGAGAATGCAGGGCAGAGTGAGGGAATACAGGGCATGAAGAGAGTGTAAACTACAGGGAGAGAGAATACAGGACAGGGAGAGAGAATAAAGGGCAAGGAGAGAGATACAGGGCAGGGAGAGAAAATACAGGGCACGGAGAGAGAATGCTGGGCAGGGTAAGAGAATACAGTGCACGGAGAGAGAATACAGGGCAGGGAGAGAGTATACAGGGCAAAGAGACAGAATACAAGGCAGAGAGAGAATACAGGGCACGGTGAGAGAATACAAGGCAGGAAAAGAGTAAACAGAGCAGGGAGAAAGAATACAGGGCAGGAAGAGAAAGCACAGGGCAGGGAGAGAGAAAACAGGGTTGGCAGATAGAATACAGGGCAGGGAGAGAGAATACTGTCCCCAAAGAGAGAATGCAGGCCAGGTAGAGTGGGGAAAGGGCATGGCAAGAGAATGCAGGACAGGGAGAGAGTATACAGGGCAGGAAGGGGGTATAGAGGGCAGGACAGATTATACAGGGCAGGGAGAGCCAATACAGGGCAGCGAGAGAGTATACAGGGCAGGGAGAGAGAATACAGGGTAGAGAGAGAGAATACAGGGCAAAGAGAGAGAATAGAGGGCAGAGAGACAGAATACAAGGCAGGGTGAGAGAATACAGGGAGAGAGAATACAGGGCAGGGAGTGAGAAAACAGGGCAGGGAGAGAGAATACTGGGCAGGGGTAGAGAATACAGGCAGGGAGAGAAAATACAGGGCAGGGAGCGAGTGCACAGGGCAGGAAGAGCCTGCATAGGGCAGGGTGAACATATATAGGGCAAAGAGAAAGATTACTGGGTAAGAAGAGAGATTACAGGGCAGCGAGAGTGAGGACAATGGAGGGAAAGAGAATAGAGGGCAGGGTTAGAGAATACAGGGCAGGGAGATAGATTACAGGACAGGGAGAGAGAATACAGTGCAGGGAGAGGGATTACAATGCAGGGAGAGAGAATACAGGGCAGAGAGAGAGAATACAGGGCAGTGATAGAGAATACAGGGCAGTGAGAGAGAATATAAGGGAGGAAGAGAAAATACAGGGCAGGGAGAGAGAATACAGGGCAGGGAGCGAGAATACAGGTCTGGGAGAGAGAATACAGGGCAGGGAGAAAGAATACAGGAAAGGGAGAGAGAATACAGAGCAGGGAGAGAGAATACAGGGCAGCGAGAGAGAATATAGGGGAGGAAGAGACAATACATACAGGGAGGGAGAATACAGGGCAGGGAACGAGAATACAGGTCAGGGAGAAAGAATACAGTGCAGGGAGAGAGAATACAGGGCAGGGAGAGAGAATACAGGACAGGGAGAGAGAATACAGAGCAGGGAGAGAGAATACAGGGCAGCGAGAGAGAATACTGTGCGCAAAGAGAGAATACAGGGCAGGGAGAGAGAATACAGGGCAGGGAGAGAGAATACAGTGCAGGGAGAGGGATTACAGTGCAGGGAGCGAGAATACAGGTCTGGGAGAGAGAATACAGGGCAGTGATAGAGAATACAGGGCAGTGAGTGAGAATATAGGGGAGGAAGAGAAAAAACAGGGCAGAGTGAGAGAATGCAGGGCAGAGAGAAAAAATACAGGGCAGAGAGAGAGAATGCAGCGCTGAGAGAGAGAATGCAGGGCAGAGTGAGGGAATACAGGGCATGAAGAGAGTGTAAACTACAGGGAGAGAGAATACAGGACAGGGAGAGAGAATAAAGGGCAAGGAGAGAGATACAGGGCAGGGAGAGAACATACAGGGCAGGGAGAGAGAATACACGGCACGGAGAGAGAATGCTGGGCAGGGTAAGAGAATACAGTGCACGGAGAGAGAATACAGGGCAGGGAGAGAGTATACAGGGCAAAGAGACAGAATACAAGGCAGAGAGAGAATACAGGGCATGGAGAGAAAATACAGGGCAGGAAGAGAGTAAACAGAGCACGGAGAAAGAATACAGGGCAGGAAGAGAAAGCACAGGGCAGGGAGAGAGAATACAGGGTTGGCAGATAGAATACAGGGCAGGGAGAGAGAATACTGTCCCCAAAGAGAGAATGCAGGCCAGGTAGAGTGGGGGAAAGGGCATGGCAAGAGAATGCAGGACAGGGAGAGAGTATACAGGGCAGGAAGGGGGTATAGAGGGCAGGAAGAGATTATACAGGGCAGGGAGAGCCAATACAGGGCAGGGAGAGAGTATACAGGGCAGGGAGAGAGAATACAGGGCAGGGAGAGAGAATACAGGGTAGAGAGAGAGAATACTGGGCAAAGAGAGAGAATAGAGGGCAGAGAGACAGAATACAGGGCAGGGTGAGAGAATACAGGGAGAGAGAATACAGGGCAGGGAGTGAGAAAACAGGGCAGGGAGAGAGAATACTGGGCAGGGGTAGAGAATACAGGCAGGGAGAGAAAATACAGGGCAGGGAGCGAGTACACAGGGCAGGAAGAGCCTGCATAGGGCAGGGTGAACATATATAGGGCAAAGAGAGAGATTACTGGGTAAGAAGAGAGATTACAGGGCAGCGAGAGTGAGGACAGTGGAGGGAAAGAGAATAGAGGGCAGGGTTAGAGAATACAGGGCAGGGAGATAGATTACAGGACAGGGAGAGAGAATACAGTGCAGGGAGAGGGATTACAGTGCAGGGAGAGAGAATACAGGGCAGAGAGAGAGAATACAGGGCAGTGATAGAGAATACAGGGCAGTGAGAGAGAATATAAGGGAGGAAGAGAAAATACAGGGCAGGGAGAGAGAATACAGGGCAGGGAGCGAGAATACAGGTCAGGGAGAGAGAATACAGGGCAGGGAGAGAGAATACAGGACAGGGAGAGAGAATACAGAGCAGGGAGAGAGAATACAGGGCAGCGAGAGAGAATACTGTGCCAAAAGAGAAAATACAGGGCAGGGAGAGAGAATACAGGGCAGGGAGAGAGAATACAGGGCAGGGAGAGAGAAGACAGGGCAGGGAGAGAGAATACAGGGCAGGGAGCGAGAATACAGGTCTGGGAGAGAGAATACAGGGCAGGGAGAAAGAATACAGGACAGGGAGAGAGAATACAGAGCAGGGAGAGAGAATACAGGGCAGCGAGAGAGAATATAGGGGAGGAAGAGAAAATACATACAGGGAGGGAGAATACAGGGCAGGGAGCGAGAATACAGGTCAGGGAGAAAGAATACAGTGCAGGGAGAGAGAATACAGGGCAGGGAGAGAGAATACAGGACAGGGAGAGAGAATACAGAGCAGGGAGAGAGAATACAGGGCAGCGAGAGAGAATACTGTGCGCAAAGAGAGAGAATACAGGGCAGGGAGAGAGAATATAGGGCATGGAGAGAATACAGGGCAGTGGAACAGAATAAACGGCAGGGATAGAGAATACAGCGCAGAGAGAGAGAATACAGGGTAGGGACAGAGAAGACAGGGCAGGGAGAGAGAATACAGGGCAGGGAGAGAGAATACTGTGCCAAAAGAGAAAATACAGGGCAGGGAGAGAGAATACAGGGCAGGGAGAGAGAATACAGGGCAGGGAGAGAGAAGACAGGGCAGGGAGAGAGAATACAGGGCAGGGAGCGAGAATACAGGTCTGGGAGAGAGAATACAGGGCAGGGAGAAAGAATACAGGACAGGGAGAGAGAATACAGAGCAGGGAGAGAGAATACAGGGCAGCGAGAGAGAATATAGGGGAGGAAGAGAAAATACATACAGGGAGGGAGAATACAGGGCAGGGAGCGAGAATACAGGTCAGGGAGAAAGAATACAGTGCAGGGAGAGAGAATACAGGGCAGGGAGAGAGAATACAGGACAGGGAGAGAGAATACAGAGCAGGGAGAGAGAATACAGGGCAGCGAGAGAGAATACTGTGCGCAAAGAGAGAGAATACAGGGCAGGGAGAGAGAATACAGGGCATGGAGAGAATACAGGGCAGTGGAACAGAATAAACGGCAGGGATAGAGAATACAGCGCAGAGAGAGAGAATACAGGGTAGGGACAGAGAAGACAGGGCAGGGAGAGAGAATACAGGGCAGGGAGAGAGAATACAGGTCAGGGAGAGAGAATACAGGGCCGGGAGGGAGAATACAGGACAGGGAGAGAGAACACAGAGCAGGGAGAGAGAATACAGGGCAGCGAGAGAGAATATAGGGGAGGAAGAGAAAATACAGGGAGGGAGAGAGAATACAGGGCAGGGAGCGAGAATACAGGTCAGGGAGAGAGATTACAGGGCAGTGAGAGAGAATACAGGACAGGGAGAGAGAATACAGAGCAGGGAGAGAGAATACAGGGCAGCGAGAGAGAATACTGCGCGCAAAGAGAGAATTCAGGGCAGGGAGAGAGAATACAGGTCAGGGAGAGAGAATACAGGGCCGGGAGGGAGAATACAGGACAGGGAGAGAGAACACAGAGCAGGGAGAGAGAATACAGGGCAGCGAGAGAGAATATAGGGGAGGAAGAGAGGAAGAGAAAATACAGGGCAGGGAGAGAGAATACAGGGCAGGGAGTGAGAATACAGGTCAGGGAGAGAGATTACAGGGCAGGGAGAGAGAATACAGGACAGGGAGAGAGAATACAGAGCAGGGAGAGAGAATACAGGGCAGTGAGAGAGAATACTGCGCGCAAAGAGAGAATTCAGGGCAGGGAGAGAGAATACAGGGCAGGGAGAGAGAATACAGGGCAGGGAGAGAGTATACAGGGCAGGGGAACAGAATAAATGGCAGGGAGAGAGAATACAGCGCAGAGAGAGAGAATACAGGGCAGGGAGAGAGAAGACAGGGCAGGGAGAGAGAATACAGGACAGGGAGAGAGAATACAGAGCAGGGAGAGAGAATACAGGGCAGCGAGAGAGAATACTGTGCGCAAAGAGAGAATACAGGGCAGGGAGAGAGAATACAGGGCAGGGAGAGAGAATACAGGGCAGGGGAACAGAATAAACGGCAGGGATAGAGAATACAGCGCAGAGAGAGAGAATACAGGGTAGGGAGCGAGAAGACAGGGCAGGGAGAGAGAATACAGGGCAGGGAGAGAGAATACAGGTCAGGGAGAGAGAATACAGGGCCGGGAGGGAGAATACAGGACAGGGAGAGAGAACACAGAGCAGGGAGAGAGAATACAGGGCAGCGAGAGAGAATATAGGGGAGGAAGAGAAAATACAGGGCAGGGAGAGAGAATACAGGGCAGGGAGCGAGAATACAGGTCAGGGAGAGAGATTACAGGGCAGGGAGAGAGAATACAGTGCAGGGAGAGGGATTACAGTGCAGGGAGCGAGAATACAGGTCTGGGAGAGAGAATACAGGGCAGTGATAGAGAATACAGGGCAGTGAGTGAGAATATAGGGGAGGAAGAGAAAAAACAGGGCAGAGTGAGAGAATGCAGGGCAGAGAGAAAAAATACAGGGCAGAGAGAGAGAATGCAGCGCTGAGAGAGAGAATGCAGGGCAGAGTGAGGGAATACAGGGCATGAAGAGAGTGTAAACTACAGGGAGAGAGAATACAGGACAGGGAGAGAGAATAAAGGGCAAGGAGAGAGATACAGGGCAGGGAGAGAACATACAGGGCAGGGAGAGAGAATACACGGCACGGAGAGAGAATGCTGGGCAGGGTAAGAGAATACAGTGCACGGAGAGAGAATACAGGGCAGGGAGAGAGTATACAGGGCAAAGAGACAGAATACAAGGCAGAGAGAGAATACAGGGCATGGAGAGAAAATACAGGGCAGGAAGAGAGTAAACAGAGCACGGAGAAAGAATACAGGGCAGGAAGAGAAAGCACAGGGCAGGGAGAGAGAATACAGGGTTGGCAGATAGAATACAGGGCAGGGAGAGAGAATACTGTCCCCAAAGAGAGAATGCAGGCCAGGTAGAGTGGGGAAAGGGCATGGCAAGAGAATGCAGGACAGGGAGAGAGTATACAGGGCAGGAAGGGGGTATAGAGGGCAGGAAGAGATTATACAGGGCAGGGAGAGCCAATACAGGGCAGGGAGAGAGTATACAGGGCAGGGAGAGAGAATACAGGGCAGGGAGAGAGAATACAGGGTAGAGAGAGAGAATACTGGGCAAAGAGAGAGAATAGAGGGCAGAGAGACAGAATACAGGGCAGGGTGAGAGAATACAGGGAGAGAGAATACAGGGCAGGGAGTGAGAAAACAGGGCAGGGAGAGAGAATACTGGGCAGGGGTAGAGAATACAGGCAGGGAGAGAAAATACAGGGCAGGGAGCGAGTACACAGGGCAGGAAGAGCCTGCATAGGGCAGGGTGAACATATATAGGGCAAAGAGAGAGATTACTGGGTAAGAAGAGAGATTACAGGGCAGCGAGAGTGAGGACAGTGGAGGGAAAGAGAATAGAGGGCAGGGTTAGAGAATACAGGGCAGGGAGATAGATTACAGGACAGGGAGAGAGAATACAGTGCAGGGAGAGGGATTACAGTGCAGGGAGAGAGAATACAGGGCAGAGAGAGAGAATACAGGGCAGTGATAGAGAATACAGGGCAGTGAGAGAGAATATAAGGGAGGAAGAGAAAATACAGGGCAGGGAGAGAGAATACAGGGCAGGGAGCGAGAATACAGGTCAGGGAGAGAGAATACAGGGCAGGGAGAGAGAATACAGGACAGGGAGAGAGAATACAGAGCAGGGAGAGAGAATACAGGGCAGCGAGAGAGAATACTGTGCCAAAAGAGAAAATACAGGGCAGGGAGAGAGAATACAGGGCAGGGAGAGAGAATACAGGGCAGGGAGAGAGAAGACAGGGCAGGGAGAGAGAATACAGGGCAGGGAGCGAGAATACAGGTCTGGGAGAGAGAATACAGGGCAGGGAGAAAGAATACAGGACAGGGAGAGAGAATACAGAGCAGGGAGAGAGAATACAGGGCAGCGAGAGAGAATATAGGGGAGGAAGAGAAAATACATACAGGGAGGGAGAATACAGGGCAGGGAGCGAGAATACAGGTCAGGGAGAAAGAATACAGTGCAGGGAGAGAGAATACAGGGCAGGGAGAGAGAATACAGGACAGGGAGAGAGAATACAGAGCAGGGAGAGAGAATACAGGGCAGCGAGAGAGAATACTGTGCGCAAAGAGAGAGAATACAGGGCAGGGAGAGAGAATATAGGGCATGGAGAGAATACAGGGCAGTGGAACAGAATAAACGGCAGGGATAGAGAATACAGCGCAGAGAGAGAGAATACAGGGTAGGGACAGAGAAGACAGGGCAGGGAGAGAGAATACAGGGCAGGGAGAGAGAATACTGTGCCAAAAGAGAAAATACAGGGCAGGGAGAGAGAATACAGGGCAGGGAGAGAGAATACAGGGCAGGGAGAGAGAAGACAGGGCAGGGAGAGAGAATACAGGGCAGGGAGCGAGAATACAGGTCTGGGAGAGAGAATACAGGGCAGGGAGAAAGAATACAGGACAGGGAGAGAGAATACAGAGCAGGGAGAGAGAATACAGGGCAGCGAGAGAGAATATAGGGGAGGAAGAGAAAATACATACAGGGAGGGAGAATACAGGGCAGGGAGCGAGAATACAGGTCAGGGAGAAAGAATACAGTGCAGGGAGAGAGAATACAGGGCAGGGAGAGAGAATACAGGACAGGGAGAGAGAATACAGAGCAGGGAGAGAGAATACAGGGCAGCGAGAGAGAATACTGTGCGCAAAGAGAGAGAATACAGGGCAGGGAGAGAGAATACAGGGCATGGAGAGAATACAGGGCAGTGGAACAGAATAAACGGCAGGGATAGAGAATACAGCGCAGAGAGAGAGAATACAGGGTAGGGACAGAGAAGACAGGGCAGGGAGAGAGAATACAGGGCAGGGAGAGAGAATACAGGTCAGGGAGAGAGAATACAGGGCCGGGAGGGAGAATACAGGACAGGGAGAGAGAACACAGAGCAGGGAGAGAGAATACAGGGCAGCGAGAGAGAATATAGGGGAGGAAGAGAAAATACAGGGAGGGAGAGAGAATACAGGGCAGGGAGCGAGAATACAGGTCAGGGAGAGAGATTACAGGGCAGTGAGAGAGAATACAGGACAGGGAGAGAGAATACAGAGCAGGGAGAGAGAATACAGGGCAGCGAGAGAGAATACTGCGCGCAAAGAGAGAATTCAGGGCAGGGAGAGAGAATACAGGTCAGGGAGAGAGAATACAGGGCCGGGAGGGAGAATACAGGACAGGGAGAGAGAACACAGAGCAGGGAGAGAGAATACAGGGCAGCGAGAGAGAATATAGGGGAGGAAGAGAAAATACAGGGCAGGGAGAGAGAATACAGGGCAGGGAGTGAGAATACAGGTCAGGGAGAGAGATTACAGGGCAGGGAGAGAGAATACAGGACAGGGAGAGAGAATACAGAGCAGGGAGAGAGAATACAGGGCAGTGAGAGAGAATACTGCGCGCAAAGAGAGAATTCAGGGCAGGGAGAGAGAATACAGGGCAGGGAGAGAGAATACAGGGCAGGGAGAGAGTATACAGGGCAGGGGAACAGAATAAATGGCAGGGAGAGAGAATACAGCGCAGAGAGAGAGAATACAGGGCAGGGAGAGAGAAGACAGGGCAGGGAGAGAGAATACAGGACAGGGAGAGAGAATACAGAGCAGGGAGAGAGAATACAGGGCAGCGAGAGAGAATACTGTGCGCAAAGAGAGAATACAGGGCAGGGAGAGAGAATACAGGGCAGGGAGAGAGAATACAGGGCAGGGGAACAGAATAAACGGCAGGGATAGAGAATACAGCGCAGAGAGAGAGAATACAGGGTAGGGAGCGAGAAGACAGGGCAGGGAGAGAGAATACAGGGCAGGGAGAGAGAATACAGGTCAGGGAGAGAGAATACAGGGCCGGGAGGGAGAATACAGGACAGGGAGAGAGAACACAGAGCAGGGAGAGAGAATACAGGGCAGCGAGAGAGAATATAGGGGAGGAAGAGAAAATACAGGGCAGGGAGAGAGAATACAGGGCAGGGAGCGAGAATACAGGTCAGGGAGAGAGATTACAGGGCAGGGAGAGAGAATACAGGACAGGGAGAGAGAATACAGAGCAGGGAGAGAGAATACAGGGCAGCGAGAGAGAATACTGCGCGCAAAGAGAGAATTCAGGGCAGGGAGAGAGAATACAGGGCAGGGAGAGAGAATACAGGGCAGGGGAACAGAATAAACGGTAGGGAGAGAGAATACAGCGCAGAGAGAGAGAATACAGGGCAGGGAGAGAGAAGACAGGGCAGGGAGAGATAATACAGGTCAGGGAGAGAGAATACAGGGCCGGGAGGGAGAATACAGGACAGGGAGAGAGAACACAGAGCAGGGCGAGAGAATACAGAGCAGCGAGAGAGAATATAGGGGAGGAAGAGAAAATACAGGGCAGGGAGAGAGAATACAGGGCAGGGAGCGAGAATACAGGTCAGGTAGAGAGATTACAGGGCAGGGAGAGAGAATACAGGACAGGGAGAGAGAATACAGAGCAGGGAGAGAGAATACAGGGCAGCGAGAGAGAATACTGTGCGCAAAGAGAGAATTCAGGGCAGGGAGAGAGAATACAGGGCAGGGAGAGAGAATATAGGGCAGGGAGAGAGAATACAGGGCAGGGGAACAGAATAAATGGCAGGGAGAGAGAATACAGCGCAGAGAGAGAGAATACAGGGCAGGGAGAGAGAAGACAGGGCAGGGAGAGAGAATACAGGGCAGGGGGAGAGGGGACGGACAGGGAGAGAGCAGGCAGGGCAGTGAGAGAGAGTGCAGGGCAGGGAGACATGGAACAGGGCGGGGAGAGAGTGTAAAGGGCAGGGATAGAGAATACAAGGAAGAGAGAACACAGGGAAGGGAGAGAGAATACAGGGCAGGGAGAGAAGGGGCAGGGCAGTGAGAGTGGTGGCAGGGCATGGATAGAGGATAATGGGGCAGGGAGAGAGAATGCAGTGCAGAAAGATCGACTCCAGGGCAGGGAGAATGGGGAAAGTGCACGGCAAGAGAATACATGACAGGGAGAACGTATAAAGGGCAGAGTGAGCAGGGCAGGAAGAGAGTATACAAAGCAGGGAGCAAGTATACAGGGCAGGGAGAGAGTATACAGGGCAGGGAGGGAGTATACAGGGCAGGGAGAGAGTGTACAGGGCAGGGAGGGAGTATACAGGGCAGGGAGAGAGATTACAGTGCAGGGAGAGAGAATACAGTGCAGAAAGAAAGAATGCAGGGCAGGGAGTGTGGGGACAGGGCATGGCAAGATAATACAGGACAGGGAGAGAGTATACTAGGCAGAGTGAGAGCATGCAGGGCAGGAAGAGAGAATACAAGGCAGGAAGAGAGTATAAAGGGCAGGGACAGAGTATTCAGGGCAGGGAGAGAGATAACAGGGCAGGGAGAAAGAATATAGGGCAGAGAGATAGCATCATGGGGCAGGGAGAGGGAATACAGAGCAGGAAGGGAGGCTACAGGGCAGGGAGAGTAGGGACAGGGCATGGGAAGAGAATACAGGAGAGGGAGAGAGTATACAGCACAGAGTGTGTGTATAAAGGGCAGTGAGAGAATATAGGGCAGAGAGAGAGAATACAGGGCAGATCGAGAGCATGCAGGGCAGAGTGAGAGAATGCAGGGCAGAGAGAAAGAATGCAGGGCAGAGCGAGGGAATAAAGGGCAGGGAGAGAGAGTACAGGGCATGGAGAGAGAATACAGTGCAGAGAGAGGGAATGCTGGGCAGAGCGAGAGAATGCAGCACAGAGCAAGAGAATGCAGGGCAGAGAGTGTGAATACAGGGCATGAAGAGAGAGTAAACCACAGGGAGAGAGAATACAGGACAGGGACAGAGAATAAAGGGCAGAGAGAGAGAACAAAGGGCAGGGAGAGAGATGCAGGGCAGGGAGAGAAAATACAGGGCAGGGAGAGAGAATACAGGGCACGCAGAGAGAATGCAGGGCTGGGTGAGAAAATATAGGGCACAGATAGAGAATACAGGGCAGGGAGAGAGTATACAGGGCAAAGAGAGAGAATGCAGGGTAGGGTGAGAGAATAAAGGACAGGGAGAAAGAGTACAGTGCAGGGTGAGGGATTACAGTGCAGGGAGAGAGAATACAGGGCAGAGAGAGAGAATACAGGGCAGTGATAGAGAATACAGGGCAGTGAGAGAGAATATAGGGGAGGAAGAGAAAAAACAGAGCAGAGTGAGAGAATGCAGGGCAGACAGAAAGAATACAGGGCAGAGAGAGAGAATGCAACGCTGATCGAGAGAATGCAGGGCAGAGTGAGGGAATACAGGGCATGAAGAGAGAGTAAACTACAGGGAGCGAGAATACAGGACAGGGAGAGAGAATAAAGGACAAGGAGAGAGATACAGGGTAGGGAGAGAAAATACAGGGCAGGGAGAGAGAATACACGGCACGGAGAGAGAATGCTGGGCAGGGTGAGAGAATACAGTGCACGGAGAGAGAATACAGGGCAGGGAGAGAGTATACAGGGCAAAGAGACAGAATGCAGGGCAGGGTGAGGGAATAAAGGACAGGGAGAAAGAGTACAGTGCAGGGAGAGGGATTACAGTGCAGGGAGAGAGAATACAGGGCAGAGAGAGAGAATACAGGGCAGTGATAGAGAATACAGGGCAGTGAGAGAGAATATAGGGGAGGAAGAGAAAAAACAGGGCAGAGTGAGAGAATGCAGGGCAGACAGAAAGAATACAGGGCAGAGAGAGAGAATGCAATGCTGATCGAGAGAATGCAGGGCAGAGTGAGGGAATACAGGGCATGAAGAGAGAGTAAACTAAAGGGAGCGAGAATACAGGACAGGGAGAGAGAATAAAGGACAAGGAGAGAGATACAGGGCAGGGAGAGAAAATACAGGGCAGGGAGAGAGAATACACGGCACGGAGAGAGAATGCTGGGCAGGGTGAGAGAATACAGTGCACGGAGAGAGAATACAGGGCAGGGAGAGAGAATACTGTGCGCAAAGAGAGAATTCAGGGTAGGGAGAGAGAATACAGGGCAGGGGAACAGAATAAACGGCAGGGAGAGAGAATACAGCGCAGAGAGAGAGAATACAGGGCAGGGAGAGAGAAGACAGGGCAGGGAGAGAGAATACAGGGCAGGAGGAGAGGGGACGGACAGGGAGAGAGCAGGCAGGGCAGTGAGAGAGAGTGCAGGGCAGGGAGACATGGAACAGGGCAGGGAGAGAGTGTAAAGGGCAGGGATAGAGAATACAAGGAAGAGAGAACCCTGGGAAGGGAGAGAGAATACAGGGCAGGGAGAGAAGGGGCAGGGCAGTGAGAGTGGTGGCAGGGCATGGATAGAGGATAATGGGGCAGGGAGAGAGAATGCAGTGCAGAAAGATCGACTCCAGGGCAGGGAGAATGGGGAAAGTGCACGGCAAGAGAATACATGACAGGGAGAACGTATAAAGGGCAGAGTGAGCAGGGCAGGAAGAGAGTATACAAAGCAGGGAGCAAGTATACAGGGCAGGGAGAGAGTATACAGGGGAGGGAGCGAGTATACAGGGCAGGGAGAGAGTGTACAGGGCAGGGAGGGAGTATACAGGGCAGGGAGAGAGAATACAGTGCAGGGAGAGAGAATACAGTGCAGAAAGAAAGAATGCAGGGCAGGGAGTGTGGGGACAGGGCATGGCAAGATAATACAGGGCAGGGAGAGAGTATACTAGGCAGAGTGAGAGCATGCAGGGCAGGAAGAGAGAATACAAGGCAGGAAGAGAGTATAAAGGGCAGGGACAGAGTATTCAGGGCAGGGAGAGAGATAACAGGGCAGGGAGAAAGAATATAGGGCAGAGCGATAGCATCATGGGGCAGGGAGAGGGAATACAGAGCAGGAAGGGAGCCTACAGGGCAGGGAGAGTAGGGACAGGGCATGGGAAGAGAATACAGGAGAGGGAGAGAGTATACAGCACAGAGTGAGTGTATAAAGGGCAGTGAGAGAATATAGGGCAGAGAGAGAGAATACAGGGCAGATCGAGAGCATGCAGGGCAGAGTGAGAGAATGCAGGGCAGAGAGAAAGAATGCAGGGCAGAGAGAGAATGCAGTGCAGTGCGAGAGAATGCAGGGCAGAGCGAGGGAATAAAGGGCAGGGAGAGAGAGTACAGGGCATGGAGAGAGAATACAGTGCAGAGAGAGGGAATGCTGGGCAGGGTGAGAGAATACAGTGCACGGAGAGAGAATGCAGGGCAGAGAGATAGAATACAGGGCAGGAAGAGAGTATACAGGGCAGGGAGAGCCTATACAGGGCAGGGAGAGAGTATAAAGGGCAGGGAGGGAGATACAGGGCAGGGAGAGAAAATACAGGGCAGGGAGAGAGAATACACGGCACGGAGAGAGAATGCAGGGCAGGGTGAGAGAATACAGGGCATGGAGAGACAATACAGGGCAGAGAGAAAGAATACAGGGCAGAGAGAGAGAATGCAGCGCTGATCGAGAGAATGCAGGGCAGAGTGAGGGAATACCGGGCATGAAAAGAGTGTAAACTACAGGGAGAGAGAATACAGGACAGGGAGAGAGAATAAAGGGCAAGGAGAGAGATACAGGGCAGGAAGAGAGTATACAGGGCAAAGAGAGAGAATGCAGGGCAGGGTGAGAGAATACAGAGTAGAGAGAGAGAATACAGGGCAGGGAGAGAGAATACAGGGCAGGAAGAGAAAACACAGGGCAGGAAGATAGAATACAGGGCTGGCAAAGCGAATACAGGGCAGGGAGAGAGAATAGAGGGCAGGGAGAGAGAATACAGGGCAGGGAGAGAGAATACTGTCCCAAAGAGGGAAGGCAGACCAGGTAGACTGGGGAAATGGCTTGCAAGAGAATGCAGGACAGGGAGCGAGTATACAGGGCAGGAAGGGGGTATACAGGGCCGGGAGAGGGTATACAGGGCAGGGAGAGAGTATACAGGGCAGGGAGAGCCTATACAGGGCAGGGAGAGTGTATACAGGGCAGGGAGAGAGTATAAAGGGCATGGAGAGAGAATACAGGGCAGGGAGAGAGAATACAGGGCAGGGTGAGAGAATACAGGGCAGGGAGAGAGAATACAGGGCACGGAGAGAGAATACAGGGCAGGGAGAGAGTATACAGGGCAAAGAGAGAGAATGCAGGGCAGGGTGAGAGAATACAGGGCAGGGAGAGAGAATATAGGGCAGGGAGAGAGAATACATGGCAGGAAGAGAAAACACAGGGCAGGAAGATAGAATACAGGGCTGGCAAAGCGAATACAGGGCAGGGAGAGAGAATACAGGGCAGGGAGAGAGAATACAGGGCAGGGAGAGAGAATACTGTCCCAAAGAGGGAAGGCAGACCAGGTAGAGTGGGGAAATGGCTTGCAAGAGAATGCAGGACAGGGAGCGAGTATACAGGGCAGGAAGGGGGTATACAGGGCCGGGAGAGGGTATACTGGGCAGGGAGAGAGTATACAGCGCAGGGAGAGCCTATACAGGGCAGGGAGAGTGTATACAGGGCAGGAAGGGGGTATACAGGGCCGGGAGAGGGTATAAAGGGCAGGGAGAGAGAATACAGGGCAGGGAGAGAGTATAAAGGGCAGGGAGAGAGAATAGAGGGCAGGGAGAGAGAATACAGGGCAGGGAGAGAGAATATAGTTCAGGGAGAGGGAATACAGGGCAGGGAGAGAGAATACAGGGCAGGGAGAGAGAATACATGGCAGAGAGAGAGAATACAGGGCAAAGAGAGAGAATAGAGGGCAGAGAGACAGAATACAGGGCAGGGTGAGAGAATACAGGGAGAGAGAATACAGGACGGGGAGTGAGAAAACAGGGCAGGGAGATAGAATACTAGGCAGGGAGAGAGAATACAGGCTGGGAGAGAGAATACAGGGCAGGGAGAGAGTATACAGGGCTCGGAGCGAGAACACAGGGCAGGGAGAGCCTATATAGGGCAGGGAGAACATATACAAGGCAAAGAGAGAGATTACTGGGTAGGAAGAGAGATTACAGGGCAGCGAGAGACAGAACAGTGGAGGGAAAGAGAATAGAGGGCAGGGTCAGAGAATAAAGTGCAGGGAGAGGGAATACAGGGCACCGAGAGCCTATACAGGGCAGGGAGAGCCTATACAGGGCAGGGAAAGATTATACAGTGCAGGGAGAGAGTATAAAGGGCAGGGAGATGGAATACATTGCTGGGAGAAAGAATACAGGGCAGGGAGAGAGTATACAGGGCAGTGAGAGAGTATACTGAGCTGAGAGAGAATACAGGGCAGGGAGATTGGGGACAGGGCAGGGAGGGAACATATAGCTCAGGGAGAGAGTATACATTGCAGGGATACATGGGACAGGGTAGGGACATATAGTACAGGTCAGCGAGAGTGGGGAAATGGCAGGGAGCGAGGGGACACGGCAAGGAGAGAGGGGACAAGGCAAGGACAGAGGGGACAGGGTTGAGAGTATACAGGGAAGGCAGAGAGAATACAGGGAAGTGAGAGAGAATTCAGGGAAGGGAGAGAGGGGCAAGGCAGGGAGAGAGAAAAGAGGGCAGAAAGACAGAATACAGAGCAGCGTGAGAGAATACAGGGAGAGACAATACAGAGCAGGGAGAGAGGATACTGGGGCAGGGAGAGAGAATACAGGGCAGGGAGAGAGAATACAGGGCAGGGAGAGAGAATATAGTTCAGGGAGAGGGAATACAGGGCAGGGAGAGAGAATACAGGGCAGGGAGAGAGAATACATGGCAGAGAGAGAGAATACAGGGCAAAGAGAGAGAATAGAGGGCAGAGAGACAGAATACAGGGCAGGGTGAGAGAATACAGGGAGAGAGAATACAGGACGGGGAGTGAGAAAACAGGGCAGGGAGATAGAATACTAGGCAGGGAGAGAGAATACAGGCTGGGAGAGAGAATACAGGGCAGGGAGAGAGTATACAGGGCTCGGAGCGAGAACACAGGGCAGGGAGAGCCTATATAGGGCAGGGAGAACATATACAAGGCAAAGAGAGAGATTACTGGGTAGGAAGAGAGATTACAGGGCAGCGAGAGACAGAACAGTGGAGGGAAAGAGAATAGAGGGCAGGGTCAGAGAATAAAGTGCAGGGAGAGGGAATACAGGGCACCGAGAGCCTATACAGGGCAGGGAGAGCCTATACAGGGCAGGGAAAGATTATACAGTGCAGGGAGAGAGTATAAAGGGCAGGGAGATGGAATACATTGCTGGGAGAAAGAATACAGGGCAGGGAGAGAGTATACAGGGCAGTGAGAGAGTATACTGAGCTGAGAGAGAATACAGGGCAGGGAGATTGGGGACAGGGCAGGGAGGGAACATATAGCTCAGGGAGAGAGTATACATTGCAGGGATACATGGGACAGGGTAGGGACATATAGTACAGGTCAGCGAGAGTGGGGAAATGGCAGGGAGCGAGGGGACACGGCAAGGAGAGAGGGGACAAGGCAAGGACAGAGGGGACAGGGTTGAGAGTATACAGGGAAGGCAGAGAGAATACAGGGAAGTGAGAGAGAATTCAGGGAAGGGAGAGAGGGGCAAGGCAGGGAGAGAGAAAAGAGGGCAGAAAGACAGAATACAGAGCAGCGTGAGAGAATACAGGGAGAGACAATACAGAGCAGGGAGAGAGGATACTGGGGCAGGGAGAGAGAATACAGGGGAGGGAGAGAGAATACAGGGCAGTGATAGAGAATACAGGTCAGTGAGAGAGAATATAGGGGAGGAAGAGAAAATAAAAGGGCAGGGAGAGAGAATACAGGGCAAGGAGAGAGAATACAAGGCAGGGAGAGAGAATACTGGGCTCAAAGAGAGAAGTCAAGGCAGGGAGAGTGGGGACAGGGCAAGGCAAGAGAATGCAGGACAGGGAGAGATTATACAGCGCAGAGTAAGATTATAAAGGGCAGTGAGAGAATATAGGGCAGAGAGAAAGAATAAAGGGCAGAGAGAGAGAGAATGCAGCGCAGAGCGAGAGAATGCAGGGCAGAGTGAGGGAATAAAGGGCAGGGAGAGAGAGTACAGGGCATGGAGAGAGAATACAGGGCACGGAGAGAGAGCTGGGCAGGTTGAGAGAGTACAGGGTACAGAGAGAGAATACAGGGCAGGGAGAGAGTATACAGGGCAAAGAGAGAGAATACAAGGCAGAGAAAGAGAATACAGGGCAGGGAGAGAGAATACAGGGCACGGAGAGAGAATACAGGGCAGGGAGAGAGTATACAGGGCAAAGAGAGAGAATGCAGTGCAGGGTGAGAGAATACAGGGCAGGGAGAGAGAACACAGGGCAGGGAGAAAGAATACAGTGCAGGAAGAGAAAACACAGGGCAGGGAGAGAGTATACAGGGCAGGAAGCGGGTGTACAGGGCAGGAAGAGAGTATACAGGGCAGGGAGCGTGTATACAGGCCCGGGAGAGGGTATACAGGGCAGGGAGAGAGTATACAGGGCAGGGAGAGAGTATAGAGGGCAGGGAGAGATTATACAGGGCAGGGAGAAAGAATACAGTGCAGGAAGAGAAAACACAGGGCCGGGAGAGAGAATACAGGGCTGGCAGATAGAATACTGGGCAGGGAGAGAGAATACTATCCCCAAAGAGAGAATGCAGGCCAGGAAGAGTGGGGAAAGGGCATGGCAAGAGAATGCAGGACAGGGAGAGAGTATAAAGGGCAGGAAGGGGGTGTACAGGGAAGGAAGAGAGTATACAGGGCAGGGAGCGTGTATACAGGCCCGGGAGAGGGTATACAGGGCAGGTAGAGAGTATACAGGGCAGGGAGAGAGTATAGAGGGCAGGGAGAGAGGATACAGGGCAGGGAGAGAGAATATAGTACGGGGAGAGGGAATACAGGGCAGGGAGAGAGAATACAGGGCTGGGAGAGAGTATACAGGGCAGAGAGAGAGAATACAGTGCAAAGAGAAAGAATAGAGGGCAGAGAAACAGAATACAGGGCAGGGTGAGAGAATACAGTGGGAGAGAATACACGGCAGGGAGTGAGAAAACAGAGCAGGGAGAGAGAATACTGGGCAGGGGTAGAGAATACAGGCAGGGAGAGAGAATACAGGGCAGGGAGAGAGATAACTGGGTAGGAAGAAAGATTACAGGGCACCGAGAGAGAGGACAGTGGAGGGAAAGAGAATAGAGGGCAGAGTTAGAGAATACAGGGCAGGGAGATAGAATACAGGACAGGGAGAGAGAATACAGGGCAGAGACAGAGAAGACAGGGCAGTGAGAGAGAATATAGGGGAGGAAGAGAAAATACAGGGCAGGGTGACAGAATACAGGAAGGGAGAGAGAATACTGGGCAGGGAGAGAGAATACTGTGCTCAAAGAGAGAATTCAGGGCAGGGAGAGTAGGGACAGGGCATGGGAAGAGAATGCAGGACACGGAGAGAATATACAGCGCAGAGTGAGATTATAAAGGGCAGTGAGAGAATATAGGGCAGAGAGTGAGAATACAGGGCAGATTGAGAGCATGCAGGGCAGAGAGAAAGAATACAGGGCAGAGAGAATGCAGTGCAGAGCGAGAGAATGCAGGGCAGAGCGAGGGAATAAAGGGCAGGGAGAGAGAGTACAGGGCATGGAGAGAGAATACAGGGCATGGAGAGGGAATGCAGGGCAGAGCGAGAGAATGCAGCGCAGAGCAAGAGAATGCAGGGCAGAGAGTGTGAATACAGGGCATGAAGAGAGAGTAAACTACAGGGAGAGAGAATACAGGACGGGGAGAGAGAATAAAGGGCAGGGAGAGAGAACAAAGGGCAGGGAGAGAAAATACAGGGCAGGGAGAGAGAATACAGGGCACGGAGAGAGAATGCTGGGCAGGTTGAGAGTACAGGGCACAGAGAGAGAATACAGGGCAGGGAGAGTGTATATAGGGCAAAGAGAGAGAATACAAGGCATAGAGAGAGAATACAGGGCAGCGAGAGAGAATACAGGGCAGGGAGAGAGTATAGAGGGCAGGGAGAGAGTATACAGGGCAGGGAGAGAGTATAAAGGGCAGGGAGAGAGAATGCAGGGCAGGGAGAATGAATACAGGGCAGGAAGATAAAACACAGGGCAGGGAGAGAAAATACAGGGCAGGGAGAGAGAATACAGGGCACGGAGAGAGAATGCTGGGCAGGTTGAGAGTGCAGGGCACAGAGAGAGAATACAGGGCAGGGAGAGTGTATATAGGGCAAAGAGAGAGAATACAAGGCATAGAGAGAGAATACAGGGCAGCGAGAGAGAATACAGGGCAGGGAGAGAGTATAGAGGGCAGGGAGAGAGTATACAGGGCAGGGAGAGAGTATAAAGGGCAGGGAGAGAGAATGCAGGGCAGGGAGAATGAATACAGGGCAGGAAGATAAAACACAGGGCAGGGAGAGAGAATACAGGGCTGGCAGATAGAATAAAGGGCAGCGAGAGAGAGTACAGGGCATGGAGAGAGAATACAGGGCATGGAGAGGGAATGCAGGGCAGAGCGAGAGAATGCAGCACAGAGCAAGAGAATGCAGGGCAGAGAGTGTGAATACAGGGCATGAAGAGAGAGTAAACTACAGGGAGAGAGAATACAGGACAGGGACAAAGAATAAAGGGCAGGGAGAGAGATACAGAGCAGGGAGAGAAAATAGAGGGCCGGGTGAGAGAATACCGGGCACGGAGAGAGAATGCAGGGCAGGCTGAGAGAATACAGGGCACAGAGAGAGAATACAGGGCAGGGAGAGAGTATACAGGGCAAAGAGAGAGAATGCAGGGCAGAGTGAGAGAATACAGGGCAGGGAGAGAGAATACAGGGCAGGGAGAGAGAATACAGATCAGGGAGAAAGAATACAGGGCAGGAAGAGAAAACACAGGGCAGGGAGAGAGAATACAGGGCTGGCAGATAGAATACAGGGCAGGGAGAGAGTATACAGGGCAGGGAGAGAGTATAAAGGGCAGTGAGCTAGTATACAGAGCAGGGAGAGAGAATACAGGGCAGGGAGAGAGAATACATGGCAGAGAGAGAGAATACAGGGCAAATACAGAGAATAGGGGGCAGAGAGAGAGAATACAGGGCAGGGTGAGAGAATACAGGGAGAGAGAATACAGGGCATGGAGTGAGAAAACAGGGCAGGGAGAGGGAATATAGTGCAGGGAGAGGGAATACAGGGCCGGGAGAGAGAATACAGGGCTGGGAGAGAGTATATAGGGCAATGAGCTAGTATACAGAGCAGGGAGAGAGAATACAGGGCAGGGAGAGAGAATACATGGCAGAGAGAGAGAATACAGGGCAAAGACAGAGAATAGAGGGCAGAGAGACAGAATACAGGGCAGGGTGAGAGAATACAGGGAGAGAGAATACAGGGCATGGAGTGAGAAAACAGGGCAGGGAGAGATAATACTGGGCAGGGAGAGAGAATACAGGCAGGGAGAATATATACAGGGCAAAGAGAGAGATTACTGGGTAGGAAGAGAGATTACAGGGCAGCGAGAGAGAGGACAGAGGAGGGAAAGAGAATAGAGGGCAGGGTTAGAGAATACAGGGCAGGGAGATAGAATACAGGGCACGGAGAGAGAATACAGGGCACGGAGAGAGAATAGATGGTAGTGAGAGAGAATACAGGGCAGCGAGAGAGAATACAGGGCAGGGAGAGAGAATACAGGGCAGGGAGAGAGAATAGATGGTAGTGAGAGAGAATACAGGGCAGCGAGAGAGAATACTGTGCGCAAAGAGAGATTTCAGGGCAGGGAGAGTGGGGACAGTGCATGGCATGAGAATGCAGGACAGGGAGAGAGTGTACTAGGCAGAGTGAGAGTATACAGGGCAGGAAGAGAGTATAAAGAGCAGGGACAGAGTATTCAGGGCAGGGAAAGGGAATACAGGGCAGAGAGAGAGGATCATGGGGCAGAGAGAGAGAATACAGAGCAGGAAGGGAGCCTACAGGGCAGGGAGAGTAGCGACAGGGCATGGGAAGAGTATACAGGACAGGGAGAGAGTATACAGCGCAGAGTGAGAGTATAAAGGGCAGTGAGAGAATATAGGGCAGAGAGAGAGCATGCAGGGCAGAGTGAGAGAATGCAGGGCAGAGAGAAAGAATGCAGGGCAGGGAGAGAGAATGCAGCGCAGAGCGAGAGAATGCAGGGCAGAGCGAGGGAATAAAGGGCAGGGAGAGAAAGTACAAGTTATAGAGAGAGAATACAGGGCAGGGAGAGGGAATGCAGGGCAGAGCAAGAGAATGCAGAGCAGAGCAAGAGAATGGAGGGCAGAGAGTGTGAATACAGGGCATGAAGAGAGAGTAAACTACAGGGATAGAGAATACAGGACAGGGAGAGAGAATAAAGGGCAGGGAGAGAGAATACCGTGCACAGAGAGAGAATGCAGGGCAGGGTGTGAGAATACAGGGCACGGAGAGAGAATACAGGGCAGGGAGAGAGTATACCGGGCAGAGAGAGAGAATACAGGGCAGGGTGAGAGAATACAGGGCAGGGAGAGAGAATACAGGGCACGGAGAGAGAATACAGGGCAGGGAGAGAGTATACAGGGCAAAGAGAGATAATGCAAGGCAGGGTGAGAGAAAACAGGGCAGGGAGAGAGAATACAGGGCAGGGAGAGAGAATACAGGGCAGGAAGAGAAAACACAGGGCAGGAAGATAGAATACAGGGCTGGCAAAGCGATTACAGGGCAGGGAGAGAGAATACAGGGCAGGGAGAGAGAATACAGGGCTGGGAGAGAGAATACAGGGAGCGAGGGGACACGGCAGGGAGAGAGGGGACAAGGCAAGGACAGAGGGAACAGGGTTGAGAGTATACAGGGAAGGCAGAGAGAATACAGGGAAGTGAGAGAGAATTCAGGGAAGGGAGAGAAGGGCAAGGCAAGGAGAGAGAAAAGAGGGCAGAAAGTCAGAATACAGAGCAGCGTGAGAGAATACAGGGAGAGACAATACAGGGCAGGGAGAGAGGATACTGGGGCAGGGAGAGAGAATACAGGGGAGGGAGAGAGAATACAGGGCAGGGAGAGAGAATACAGGGCTGGAAGAGAAAACACAGGGCAGGAAGAGAGAATACAGGGCTGGCAAAGCGATTACAGGGCAGGGAGAGAGAATACAGGGCAGGGAGAGAGAATGCAGGGCTGGGAGAGAGAATACAGGGAAGGGAGAGAGAATACTGTTCCAAAGAGAGAATGCAGACCATGTAGAATGGGGAAAGGGCTTGCAAGAGAATGCAGGACTTGGAGCGAGTATACAGGGCAGGAAGAGAGTATACAGGGCAGGGAGCATGTATACAGGGCCAGGAGAGGGTATACAGGGCAGCGAGGGAGTATACAGGGCAGGGAGAGCCTATACAGGGCAGGGAGAGTGTATACAGGGCAGGGAGAGCGTATACAGGGCAGTGAGAGAGTATAAAGGGCAGGGAGAGAGAATACAGGGCAGGGAGAGAGAATACAGGGCACGGAGAGAGAATACAGGGCAGGGAGAGAGAATATAGTTCAGGGAGAGGGAATACAGGGCAGGGAGAGAGAATACAGGGCAGGGAGAGAGAATACATGGCAGAGAGAGAGAATACAGGGCAAAGAGAGAGAATAGAGGGCAGAGAGACAGAATACAGGGCATGGTGAGAGAATACAGGGAGAGAGAATACAGGACGGGGAGTGAGAAAACAGGGCAAGGAGATAGAATACTAGGCAGGGAGAGAGAATACAGGCTGGGAGAGAGAATACAGGGCAGGGAGAGAGAATACAGGGCAGGGAGAGAGAATATAGTTCAGGGAGAGGGAATACAGGGCAGGGAGAGAGAATACAGGGCAGGGAGAGAGAATACATGGCAGAAAGAGAGAATACAGGGCAAAGAGAGAGAATAGAGGGATGAGAGACAGAATACAGGGCAGGGTGAGAGAATACAGGGAGAGAGAATACAGGACGGGGAGTGAGAAAACAGGGCAGGGAGTTAGAATACTAGGCAGGGAGAGAGAATACAGGCTGGGAGAGAGAATACAGGGCAGGGAGAGAGTATACAGGGCTAGGAGCGAGAACACAGGGCAGGGAGAGCCTATATAGGGCAGGGAGAACATATACAGGGCAAAGAGAGAGATTACTGGGTAGGAAGAGAGATTACAGGGCAGCGAGAGAGAGGACAGTGGAGGGAAAGAGAATAGAGGGTAGGGTCAGAGAATAAAGTGCAGGGAGAGGGAATACAGGGCACCGAGAGCCTATACATGGCAGGGAGAGCCTATACAGGGCAGGGAAAGATTATACAGTGCAGGGAGAGAGTATAAAGGGCAGGGAGATGGAATACATTGCTGGGAGAAAGAATACAGGGCAGGGAGAGAGTATACAGGGCAGTGAGAGAGTATACTGAGCTGAGAGAGAATACAGGGTAGGGAGATTGGGGACAGGGCAGGGAGGGAACGTACAGCTCAGGGAGAGAGTATACATTGCAGGGATACATGGGACAGGGTAGGGACATATAGTACAGGTCAGCGAGAGTGGGGAAATGGCAGGGAGCGAGGGGACACGGCAGGGAGAGAGGGGACAAGGCAAGGACAGAGGGAACAGGGTTGAGAGTATACAGGGAAGGCAGAGAGAATACAGAGAAGTGAGAGAGAATACAGGGAAGGGAGAGAAGGGCAAGGCAAGGAGAGAGAAAAGAGGGCAGAAAGTCAGAATACAGAGCAGCGTGAGAGAATACAGGGAGAGACAATACAGGGCAGGGAGAGAGGATACTGGGGCAGGGAGAGAGAATAAAGGGCAGTGAGAGAGAATATAGGGGAGGAAGAGAAAATAAAAGGGCAGGGAGAGAGATTACAGGGCAGGGAGAGAGAATACAAGGCAGGGAGAGAGAATACTGTGCTCAAAGAGAGAATTCAGGGCAGGGAGAGTGGGGACAGGGCAAGGCAAGAGAATGCAGGACAGGGAGAGATTATACAGCGCAGAGTGAGATTATAAAGGGCAGTGAGAGAATATAGGGCAGAGAGAGAGAATACAGGGCAGATCGAGAGCATGCAGGGCAGAGTGAGAGAATACAGGGCAGAGAGAAAGAATAAAGGGCAGAGAGAGAGAATGCAGCGCAGAGCCTGAGAATACAGGGCAGAGTGAGGGAATAAAGGGCATGGAGAGAGAATACAGGGCACGGAGAGAGTATACAGGGCAAAGAGAGAGAATGCAGGGCAGGGTGAGAGAATACAGGGCAGGGAGAGAGAATACAGGGCAGGGAGAAAGAATACAGGGCAGGAAGAGAAAACACAGGGAAGGGAGAGAGAATACAGGTCTGGCAGATAGAATAGTGGGCAGGGAGAGAGAATACTGTCCCCAAAGCGAGAATGCAGGCCAGGTAGATTGGGGAATGGGCATGGCAAAAGAATGGAGGGCAGGGAGAGAGTATACAGGGCAGGAAGGGGGTGTACAGGGCAGTAAGTGAGTATACAGGGCAGGGAGCGTGTATACAGGCCCGGGAGAGGGTATACAGGGCAGGGAGAGAGTATACAGGGCAGGGAGAGAGTATAGAGGGCAGGGAGAGAGGATACAGGGCAGGGAGAGAGTATAAAGGGCAGGGAGAGAGACTACAGGGCAGGGAGAGAGAATATAATGCAGGGAGAGAGAATACAGGGCTGGGAGAGAGTATACAGGGCAGAGAGAGAGAATACAGTGCAAAGAGAAAGAATAGAGGGCAGAGAAACAGAATACAGGGCAGGGTGAGAGAATACAGTGGGAGAGAATACACGGCAGGGAGTGAGAAAACAGAGCAGGGAGAGAGAATACTGGGCAGGGGTAGAGAATACAGGCAGGGAGAGAGAATACAGGGCAGGGAGAGAGATAACTGGGTAGGAAGAGAGATTACAGGGCACCGAGAGAGAGGACAGTGGAGGGAAAGAGAATAGAGGGCAGAGTTAGAGAATACAGGGCAGGGAGATAGAATACAGGACAGGGAGAGAGAATACATGGCAGAGACAGAGAAGACAGGGCAGTGAGAGAGAATATCGAGGAGGAAGAGAAAATACAGGGCAGGGAGAGAGAATACAGGGCAGGGAGAGAGAATACTGGGCAGGGAGAGAGAATACTGTGCTCAAAGAGAGAATTCAGGGCAGGAAGAGTAGGGACAGGGCATGGGAAGAGAATGCAGGACACGGAGAGAATATACAGCGCAGAGTGAGATTATAAAGGGCAGTGAGAGAATATAGGGCAGAGAGTGAGAATACAGGGCAGATCGAGAGCATGCAGGGCAGAGTGAGAGAAAGCAGGGCAGAGAGAAAGAGTACAGGGCAGAGAGAGAGAATGCAGTGCAGAGCGAGAGAATGCAGGGCAGAGCGAGCGAATAAAGGGCAGGGAGAGAGAGTACAGGGCATGGAGAGAGAATACAGGGCATGGAGAGGGAATGCAGGGCAGAGCGAGAGAATGCAGTGCAGAGCAAGAGAATGCAGGGCAGAGAGTGTGAATACAGGGCATGAAGAGAGAGTAAACTACAGGGAGAGAGAATACAGGACAGGGAGAGAGAATAAAGGGCAGGGAGAGAGAACAAAGGGCAGGGAGAGATAATACAGGGCAGGGAGAGAGAATACAGGGCACGGAGAGAGAATGCTGGGCAGGTTGAGAGAATACATGGCACAGAGAGAGAATACAGGGCAGGGAGAGTGTATACAGGGCAAAGAGAGAGAATACAAGGCATAGAGAGAGAATACAGGGCAGCGAGAGAGAATACAGGGCAGGGAGAGAGTATAGAGGGCAGGGAGAGAGTATACAGGGCAGGGAGAGAGTATAAAGGGCAGGGAGAGAGAATGCAGGGCAGGGAGAATGAATACAGGGCAGGAAGATAAAACACCGGGCAGGGAGAGAGAATACAGGGCTGGCAGATAGAATAAAGGGCAGCGAGAGAGAGTACAGGGCATGGAGAGAGAATACAGGGCATGGAGAGGGAATGCAGGGCAGAGCGAGAGAATGCAGAACAGAGCAAGAGAATGCAGGGCAGAGAGTGTGAATACAGGGCATAAAGAGAGAGAAAACTACATGGAGAGAGAATACAGGACAGGGACAAAGTATAAAGGGCAGGGAGAGAGAACAAAGGGGATGGAGAGAGATACAGAGCAGGGAGAGAAAATAGAGGGCCGGGTGAGAGAATACCGGGCACGGAGAGAGAATGCAGGGCAGGCTGAGAGAATACAGGGCACAGAGAGAGAATACAGGGCAGGGAGAGAGTATACAGGACAAAGAGAGAGAATGCAGGGCAGGGTGAGAGAATACAGGGCAGGGAGAGAGAATACAGGGCAGGGAGAGAGAATACAGGGCAGGGAGAAAGAATACAGGGCAGGAAGAGAAAACACAGGGCAGGGAGAGAGAATACAGGGCTGGCAGATAGAATACAGGGCATTGAGAGCCTTTACAGGGCAGGGAGAGAGTATACAGGGCAGGGAGAGAGTATAAAGGGCAGTGAGCTAGTATACAGAGCAGGGAGAGAGAATACAGGGCAGGGAGAGAGAATACATGGCAGAGAGAGAGAATACAGGGCAGAGTGAGAGAATACAGGGAGAGAGAATACAGGGCATGGAGTGAGAAAACAGGGCAGGGAGAGGGAATATAGTGCAGGGAGAGGGAATACAGGGCCGGGAGAGAGAATACAGGGCTGGGAGAGAGTATATAGGGCAGTGAGCTAGTATACAGAGCAGGGAGAGAGAATACAGGGCAGGGAGAGAGAATACATGGCAGAGAGAGAGAATACAGGGCAAAGACAGAGAATAGAGGGCAGAGAGACAGAATACAGGGCAGGGTGAGAGAATACAGGGAGAGAGAATACAGGGCATGGAGTGAGAAAACAGGGCAGGGAGAGATAATACTGGGCAGGGAGAGAGACTACAGGCAGGGAGAACATATACAGGGCAAAGAGAGAGATTACTGGGTAGGAAGAGAGATTACAGGGCAGCGAGAGAGAGGACAGTGGAGGGAAAGAGAATAGAGGGCAGGGTTAGAGAATACAGGGCAGGGAGATAGAATACAGGGCACGGAGAGAGAATACAAGGCACGGAGAGAGAATAGATGGTAGTGAGAGAGAATACAGGGAAGCGAGAGAGAATACAGGGCAGGGAGAGAGAATACAGGGCACGGAGAGAGAATGCTGGGCAGGTTGAGAGAATACATGGCACAGAGAGAGAATACAGGGCAGGGAGAGTGTATACAGGGCAAAGAGAGAGAATACAAGGCATAGAGAGAGAATACAGGGCAGCGAGAGAGAATACAGGGCAGGGAGAGAGTATAGAGGGCAGGGAGAGAGTATACAGGGCAGGGAGAGAGTATAAAGGGCAGGGAGAGAGAATGAAGGGCAGGGAGAATGAATACAGGGCAGGAAGATAAAACACCGGGCAGGGAGAGAGAATACAGGGCTGGCAGATAGAATAAAGGGCAGCGAGAGAGAGTACAGGGCATGGAGAGAGAATACAGGGCATGGAGAGGGAATGCAGGGCAGAGCGAGAGAATGCAGAACAGAGCAAGAGAATGCAGGGCAGAGAGTGTGAATACAGGGCATAAAGAGAGAGAAAACTACATGGAGAGAGAATACAGGACAGGGACAAAGTATAAAGGGCAGGGAGAGAGAACAAAGGGGATGGAGAGAGATACAGAGCAGGGAGAGAAAATAGAGGGCCGGGTGAGAGAATACCGGGCACGGAGAGAGAATGCAGGGCAGGCTGAGAGAATACAGGGCACAGAGAGAGAATACAGGGCAGGGAGAGAGTATACAGGACAAAGAGAGAGAATGCAGGGCAGGGTGAGAGAATACAGGGCAGGGAGAGAGAATACAGGGCAGGGAGAGAGAATACAGGGCAGGGAGAAAGAATACAGGGCAGGAAGAGAAAACACAGGGCAGGGAGAGAGAATACAGGGCTGGCAGATAGAATACAGGGCATTGAGAGCCTTTACAGGGCAGGGAGAGAGTATACAGGGCAGGGAGAGAGTATAAAGGGCAGTGAGCTAGTATACAGAGCAGGGAGAGAGAATACAGGGCAGGGAGAGAGAATACATGGCAGAGAGAGAGAATACAGGGCAGAGTGAGAGAATACAGGGAGAGAGAATACAGGGCATGGAGTGAGAAAACAGGGCAGGGAGAGGGAATATAGTGCAGGGAGAGGGAATACAGGGCCGGGAGAGAGAATACAGGGCTGGGAGAGAGTATATAGGGCAGTGAGCTAGTATACAGAGCAGGGAGAGAGAATACAGGGCAGGGAGAGAGAATACATGGCAGAGAGAGAGAATACAGGGCAAAGACAGAGAATAGAGGGCAGAGAGACAGAATACAGGGCAGGGTGAGAGAATACAGGGAGAGAGAATACAGGGCATGGAGTGAGAAAACAGGGCAGGGAGAGATAATACTGGGCAGGGAGAGAGACTACAGGCAGGGAGAACATATACAGGGCAAAGAGAGAGATTACTGGGTAGGAAGAGAGATTACAGGGCAGCGAGAGAGAGGACAGTGGAGGGAAAGATAATAGAGGGCAGGGTTAGAGAATACAGGGCAGGGAGATAGAATACAGGGCACGGAGAGAGAATACAAGGCACGGAGAGAGAATAGATGGTAGTGAGAGAGAATACAGGGAAGCGAGAGAGAATACAGGGCAGGGAGAGAGAATACAGGGCAGGGAGAGAGAATAGATGGTAGTGAGAGAGAATACAGGGCAGCGAGAGAGAATACAGGGCAGCGAGAGAGAATACTGTGCGCAAAGAGAGAATTCAGGGCAGGGAGAGTGGAGACAGTGGATGGCATGAGAATGCAGGACAGGGAGAGAGTATACATGGCAGGAGGAGGTTATACAGGGCAGGAAGAGAGTATACAGGGCAGGGAGTGTGTATACAGGGCAAGGAAATTGTATACAGGGCAGGGAGAGAGTATACAGGGCAGGGAGAGGCTATACGGGGCAGGGAATGAGTACATAGGGCAGGGAGAGAGTGTAAATGGCAGGGAGAGAGAATCCCGGGCAGGGAGAGAGAATACAGGACAGGGAGAGATTATACAGGGCAGGGAGAAAGTGTAAATGACAGGGAGAGAGAATCCCGGACAGGGAGAGAGAATACAGGGAAGGGAGAGGGAATACAGGGCAGGGAGAGTGAATATAGGGCAGAAAGAAGGAATAGAGGGCAGGGAGAGAGAATACAGCGCAGGGGAAGAGAATACACGGCAGGGAGAGAGAATACAGTGCAGGGAGAGAGAATACAGGGCAGGGAGAGAGAATACACGGCAGGGAGAGGGGATACTGGGGCAGGGATAGTGGATACAGGGCAGGGGGAGAGGGGGCAGGGCAGTGAGAGAGAGTGCAGGGCAGGGAGACATGGAACAGGGCAGGGAGAGAGTGTAAAGGGCAGGGATAGAGAATACAAGGGAGAGAGAATACAGGACAAGGAGAGAAGGGGCAGGGCAGTGAGAGTGGTGGGAGGGCATGGATAGAGGATAATGGGGCAGGGAGAGAGAATGCAGTGCAGAAAGATCGACTGCAGGGCAGTGAGAATGGGGACAGAGCACGGCAAGAGAATACATGACAGGGAGAAAGTATAAAGGGCAGAGTGAGCAGGGCAGGTAGAGAGTATACAAGGCAGGGAACAAGTATATAGGGCAGGGAGAGAGTATACAGGGCAGGGAGCGAGTATACAGAGCAGGGAGAGAGTGTACAGGGCAGGGAGGGAGTATACAAGGCAGGGAGAGAGAATACAGTGCAGGGAGAGAGAATACCGTGCAGAAAGAGAGAATGCAGGGCAGGGAGCGTGGGGACAGGGCATGGCAGGATAATACAGCACAGGGAGAGAGTATACTAGGCAGAGTGAGAGCATATAGGGCAGGAAGAGAGAATACAGGGCAGGAAGACAGTATAAAGAGCAGGGACAGAGTATTCAGGGCAGGGAAAGAGAATACAGGGCAGGGAGAGAGAATATAGGGCAGAGAGAGAGGATCATGGGGCAGAGAGAGAGAATACAGAGCAGGAAGGGAGCCTACAGGGCAAGGAGAGTAGCGACAGGGCATGGGAAGAGAATACAGGACAGGGAGAGAGTATACAGCGCAGAGTGAGAGTATAAAGGGCAGTGAGAGAATATAGGGCAGAGAGAGAGCATGCAGGGCAGAGTGAGAGAATGCAGGGCAGAGAGAAAGAATGCAGGGCAGGGAGAGAGAATGCAGCGCAGAGCGAGAGAATGGAGGGCAGAGCGAGGGAATAAAGGGCAGGGAGAGAAAGTACAAGTTATGGAGAGAGAATACAGGGCAGGGAGAGGGAATGCAGGGCAGAGCAAGAGAATGCAGCGCAGAGCAAGAGAATGGAGGGCAGAGAGTGTGAATACAGGGCATGAAGAGAGAGTAAACTACAGGGATAGAGAATACAGGACAGGGAGAGAGAATAAAGGGCAGGGAGAGAGAACAAAGGGCAGGGTGAGAGAATACAGGGCACGGAGAGAGAATACAGGGCTGGGAGAGAGTATACCGGGCAGAGAGAGAGAATACAGGGCAGGGTGAGAGAATACAGGGCAGGGAGAGAGAAAACAGGGCACGGAGAGAGAATACAGGGCAGGGAGAGAGTATACCGGGCAGAGAGAGAGAATACAGGGCAGAGTGAGAGAATACAGGGCAGGGAGAGAGAATACAGGGCACGGAGAGAGAATACAGGGCAGGGAGAGAGAATACAGGGCAGGGAGAGAGAATACAGGGCAGGGAGAGAGAATACTGTCCCAAAGAGAGAATGCAGACCAGGTAGAGTAGGGAAATGGCTTGCAAGGGAATGCAGGACAGGGAGCGAGTATACAGGGCAGGAAGGGTGTATACAGGGCAGGAAGAGAGTATACAGGGCAGGGAGCAAGTATACAGGGCCGGGAGAGCCTATACAGGGCAGGGAGAGTGTATACAGGGCAGGGAGAGAGTATAAAGGGCATGGAGAGAGAATACAGGGCAGGGAGAGAGAATACAGGGCAGGGAGAGAGAATATAGTTCAGGGAGAGGGAATAAAGGGCAGGGAGAGAGAATACTGGGCAGGGAGAGAGAATACATCACAGAGAGAGAAAATACAGGGCAAAGAGAGAGAATAGAGGGCAGAGAGACAAAATACAGGGCAAGGTGAGAGAATACAGGTAGAGAAAATACAGGACGGGGAGTGAGAAAACAGGGCAGGGAGAGAGAATACAGTCTGGGATTGAGAATACAGGGCAGGGAGAGAGTATACAGGGCTGGGAGCGAGAACACAGGGCAGGGAGAGCCTATATAGGGCAGGGAGAACATATACAGGACAAAGAGAGAGATTACTGGGTAGGAAGAGAGATTACAGGGCAGCGAGAGAGAGGACAGTGGAGGGAAAGAGAATAGAGGGTAGGGTCAGAGAATAAAGTGCAGGGAGAGGGAATACAGGGCACCGAGAGCCTATACATGGCAGGGAGAGCCTATACAGGGCAGGGAAAGATTATACAGTGCAGGGAGAGAGTATAAAGGGCAGGGAGATGGAATACATTGCTGGGAGAAAGAATACAGGGCAGGGAGAGAGTATACAGGGCAGTGAGAGAGTATACTGAGCTGAGAGAGAATACAGGGTAGGGAGATTGGGGACAGGGCAGGGAGGGAACGTACAGCTCAGGGAGAGAGTATACATTGCAGGGATACATGGGACAGGGTAGGGACATATAGTACAGGTCAGCGAGAGTGGGGAAATGGCAGGGAGCGAGGGGACACGGCAGGGAGAGAGGGGACAAGGCAAGGACAGAGGGAACAGGGTTGAGAGTATACAGGGAAGGCAGAGAGAATACAGGGAAGTGAGAGAGAATACAGGGAAGGGAGAGAAGGGCAAGGCAAGGAGAGAGAAAAGAGGGCAGAAAGTCAGAATACAGAGCAGCGTGAGAGAATACAGGGAGAGACAATACAGGGCAGGGAGAGAGGATACTGGGGCAGGGAGAGAGAATACAGGGGAGGGAGAGAGAATTCAGGGCAGTGATAGAGAATACAGGGCAGTGAGAGAGAATATAGGGGAGGAAGAGAAAATAAAAGGGCAGGGAGAGAGATTACAGGGCAGGGAGAGAGAATTCAGGGCAGGGAGAGAGAATACTGTGCTCAAAGAGAGAATTCAGGGCAGGGAGAGTGGGGACAGGGCAAGGCAAGAGAATGCAGGACAGGGAGAGATTATACAGCGCAGAGTGAGACTATAAATTGCAGTGAGAGAATATAGGGCAGAGAGAGAGAATACAGGGCAGATCGAGAGCATGCAGGGCAGAGTGAGAGAATACAGGGCAGAGAGAAAGAATAAAGGGCAGAGAGAGAGAATGCAGCGCAGAGCGAGAGAATGCAGGGCAGAGTGAGGGAATAAAGGGCAGGGAGAGAGAGAACAGGGCATGGAGAGAGAATACAGGGCACGGAGAGAGAATGCTGGGCAGGTTGAGAGAGTACAGGGTACAGAGAGAGAATACAGGGCAGGGAGAGAGTATACAGGGCAAAGAGAGAGAATACAGGGCAGGGAGAGAGTATACAGGGCAAAGAGAGAGAATGCAGGGCAGGGTGAGAGAATACAGGGGAGGGAGAGAGAATACAGGGCAATGATAGAGAATACAGGGCAGTGAGAGAGAACATAGGGGAGGAAGAGAAAATAAAAGGGCAGGGAGAGAGAATACAGGGCAGGGAGAGAGAATGCAAGGCAGGGAGAGAGAATACTGTGCTCAAAGAGAGAATTCAGGGCAGGGAGAGTGGGGACAGGGCAAGGCAAGAGAATGCAGGACAGGGAGAGATTATAAAGCGCAGAGTGAGATTATAAAGGGTAGTGAGAGAATATAGGGCAGAGAGAGAGAATACAGGGCAGATCGAGAGCATGCAGGGCAGAGTGAGAGAATACAGGGCAGAGAGAAAGAATAAAGGGCAGAGAGAGAAAATGCAGCGCAGAGCCTGAGAATGCAGGGCAGAGTGAGGGAATAAAGGGCAGGGAGAGAGAGTACAGGGCATGGAGAGAGAATACAGGGCACGGAGAGAGAATGCTGGGCAGGTTGAGAGAGTACAGGGTACGGAGAGAGAATACAGGGCAGGGAGAGAGTATACAGGGCAAAGAGAGAGAATGCAGGGCAGGGTGAGAGAATACAGGGCAGGGAGAGAGAATACAGGGCAGGGAGAAAGAATACAGGGCAGGAAGAGAAAACACAGGGCAGGGAGAGAGAATACAGGGCTGCCAGATAGAATACAGGGCAGGGAGAGAGAATACTGTCCCCAAAGAGAGAATGCAGGCCAGGTAGATTGGGGAAAGGGCATGGCAAGAGAATGGAGGACAGGGAGAGAGTATACAGGGCAGGAAGGGGGTGTACAGGGCAGGAAGAGAGTATACAGGGCAGGGAGCGTGTATACAGGCCTGGGAGAGGGTATACAGGGCAGGGAGAGAGTATACAGGGCAGAGAGAGAGTATAGAGGGCAGGGAGAGATTATACAGGGCAGGGAGAGAGAATACAGGGCAGGGAGAAAGAATACAGTGCAGGAAGAGAAAACAGAGGGCCGGGAGAGAGAATACAGGTCTGGCAGATAGAATAGTGGGCAGGGAGAGAGAATACTGTCCCCAAAGCGAGAATGCAGGCCAGGTAGATTGGGGAATGGGCATGGCAAAAGAATGGAGGGCAGGGAGAGAGTATACAGGGCAGGAAGGGGGTGTACAGGGCAGTAAGTGAGTATACAGGGCAGGGAGCGTGTATACAGGCCCGGGAGAGGGTATACAGGGCAGGGAGAGAGGATAGAGGGCAGGGAGAGAGGATACAGGGCAGGGAGAGAGTATAAAGGGCAGGGAGAGAGACTACAGGGCAGGGAGAGAGAATATAATGCAGGGCGAGAAAATACAGGGCTGGGAGAGAGTATACAGGGCAGAGAGAGAGAATACAGTGCAAAGAGAAAGAATAGAGGGCAGAGAAACAGAATACAGGGCAGGGTGAGAGAATACAGTGGGAGAGAATACACGGCAGGGAGTGAGAAAACAGAGCAGGGAGAGAGAATACTGGGCAGGGGTAGAGAATACAGGCAGGGAGAGAGAATACAGGGCAGGGAGAGAGATAACTGGGTAGGAAGAGAGATTACAGGGCACCGAGAGAGAGGACAGTGGAGGGAAAGAGAATAGAGGGCAGAGTTAGAGAATACAGGGCAGGGAGATAGAATACAGGACAGGGAGAGAGAATACATGGCAGAGACAGAGAAGAAAGGACAGTGAGAGAGAATATCGAGGAGGAAGAGAAAATACAGGGCAGGGAGAGAGAATACAGGACAGGGAGAGAGAATACAGGGCAGGGAGAGAGAATACTGTCCCAAAGAGAGAATGCAGACCAGGTAGAGTGGGGAAATGGCTTGCAAGAGAATGCAGGACAGGGAGCGAGTATACAGGGCAGGAAGGGTGTATACAGGGCAAGGAGAGTAGCGACAGGGCATGGGAAGACAATACAGGACAGGGAGAGAGTATACAGCGCAGAGTGAGAGTATAAAGGGCAGTGAGAGAATATAGGGCAGAGAGAGAGCATGCAGGGCAGAGTGAGAGAATGCAGGGCAGAGAGAAAGAATGCAGGGCAGGGAGAGAGAATGCAGCGCAGAGCGAGAGAATGCAGGGCAGAGCGAGGGAATAAAGGGCAGGGAGAGAAAGTACAAGTTATGGAGAGAGAATACAGGGCAGGGAGAGGGAATGCAGGGCAGAGCAAGAGAATGGACGGCAGAGAGTGTGAATACAGGGCATGAAGAGAGAGTAAACTACAGGGATAGAGAATATAGGACAGGGAGAGAGAATACAGGGCAGGGAGAGAGTATACCGGGCAGAGAGAGAGAATACAGGGCAGGGTGAGAGAATACAGGGCAGGGAGAGAGAAAACAGGGCACGGAGAGAGAATACAGGGCAGGGAGAGAGTATACCGGGCAGAGAGAGAGAATACAGGGCAGAGTGAGAGAATACAGGGCAGGGAGAGAGAATACAGGGCACGGAGAGAGAATACAGGGCAGGGAGAGAGAATACAGGGCAGGGAGAGAGAATACAGGGCAGGGAGAGAGAATACAGGGCAGGGAGAGAGAATACTGTCCCAAAGAGAGAATGCAGACCAGGTAGAGTGGGGAAATGGCTTGCAAGAGAATGCAGGACAGGGAGCGAGTATACAGGGCAGGAAGGGTGTATACAGGGCAGGAAGAGAGTATACAGGGGAGGGAGCATGTATACAGGGCCGGGAGAGCCTATACAGGGCAGGGAGAGTGTATACAGGGCAGGGAGAGAGTATAAAGGGCATGGAGAGAGAATACAGGGCAGGGAGAGAGAATACAGGGCAGGGAGAGAGAATATAGTTCAGGGAGACAGAATACAGGGCAGGGTGAGAGAATACAGGTAGAGAGAATACAGGACGGGGAGTGAGAAAACAGGGCAGGGAGAGAGAATACAGTCTGGGATTGAGAATACAGGGCAGGGAGAGAGTATACAGGGCTGGGAGCGAGAACACAGGGCAGGGAGAGCCTATATAGGGCAGGGAGAACATATACAGGGCAAAGAGAGAGATTACTGGGTAGGAAGAGAGATTACAGGGCAGCGAGAGAGAGGACAGTGGAGGGAAAGAGAATAGAGGGCAGGGTCAGAGAATAAAGTGCAGGGAGAGGGAATACAGGGCACGGAGAGCCTATACACGGCATGGAGAGCCTATACAGGGCAGGGAAAGATTATACAGTGCAGGGAGAGAGTATAAAGGGCAGGGAGATGGAATACATTGCTGGGAGAAAGAATACAGGGCAGGGAGAGAGTATACAGGGCAGTGAGAGAGTATACTGAGCTGAGAGAGAATACAGGGTAGGGAGATTGGGGACAGGGCAGGGAGGGAACGTACAGCTCAGGGAGAGAGTATACATTGCAGGGATACATGGGACAGGGTAGGGACATATAGTACAGGTCAGCGAGAGTGGGGAAATGGCAGGGAGCGAGGGGACACGGCAGGGAGAGAGGGGACAAGGCAAGGACAGAGGGGACAGGGTTGAGAGTATACAGGGAAGGCAGAGAGAATACAGGGAAGTGAGAGAGAATTCAGGGAAGGGAGAGAGGGGCAAGGCAAGGAGAGAGAAAAGAGGGCAGAAAGACAGAATACAGAGCAGCGTGAGAGAATACAGGGAGAGACAATACAGGGCAGGGAGAGAGGACACTGGGGCAGGGAGAGAGAATACAGGGGAGGGAGAGAGAATACAGGGCAGTGATAGAGAATACAGGGCAGTGAGAGAGAATATAGGGGAGGAAGAGAAAATAAAAGGGCAGGGAGAGAGAATACGGGACAGGGAGAGATTATATAGCGCAGAGTGAGATTATAAAGGGCAGTGAGAGAATATTGGGCAGAGAGAGAGAATACAGGGCAGATCGAGAGCATGCAGGGCAGAGTGAGAGAATACAGGGCAGAGAGAAAGAATACAGGGCAGAGAGAGAGAATGCAGCGCAGTGCGAGAGAATGCAGGGCAGAGTGAGGGAATAAAGGGCAGGGAGAGAGAGTACAGGGCATGGAGAGAGAATACAGGGCATGGAGAGGGAATGCAGGGCAGAGTGAGAGAATGCAGCGCAGAGCAAGAGAATGCAGGGCAGAGAGTGTGAATACAGGGCATGAAGAGAGAGTAAACTACAGGGAGAGAGAATACAGGACAGGGACAAAGAATAAAGGGCAGGGAGAGAGAACAAAGGGCAGGGAGAGAGATACAGGTCAGGGAGAGAAAATACAGGGCAGGGAGAGAGAATACAGGGCACGGAGAGAGAATACAGGGCAGGGAGAGAGTATACAGGGCAAAGAGAGAGAATGCAGGGCAGGGTGTGATAGTACAGGGCAGGGAGAGAGAATACAGGGCAGGGAGAAAGAATACAGGGCAGGAAGGGAAAACACAGGGCAGGGAGAGAGAATACAGGGCTGGCAGATAGAATACAGGGCAGGGAGAGAGAATACAGGGCAGGAAGAGAAAACACAGGGCAGGGAGAGAGAATACAGGGCAGGGAGAGAGAATATAGTTCAGTGAGAGGGAACACAGGGCAGGGAGAGAGAATACATGGCAGAGAGAGAGAATACAGGGGAAAGAGAGAGAATAGAGGGCAGAGAGACAGAATACAGGGCAGGGTGAGAGAATACAGGGAGAGAGAATACAGGACGGGGAGTGAGAAAACAGGGCAGGGAGATAGAATACTAGGCAGGGAGAGAGAATACAGGCTGGGAGAGAGAATACAGGGCAGGGTGAGAGTATACAGGGCTGTGAGCGAGATCACAGGGCAGGGAGAGCCTATATAGGGCAGGGAGAACATATACAGGGCAAACAGAGATATTACAGGGCAGCGAGAGAGAGGACAGTGGAGGGAAAGAGAATAGAGAACAGGGTCAGAGAATAAAGTGCAGGGAGAGGGAATACAGGGCACGGAGAGCCTATACAGGGCATGGAGAGCCTATACAGGGCAGGGAAAGTTCATACAGTGCAGGGAGAGAGTATAAGGGTCAGGGAGATGGAATACAGGGCTGGGAGAAAGTCTACAGGGCAGGGAGAGAGAATACAGGGCAGAGAGAGAGAATGCAGCGCAGAGCGAGAGAATGCAGGGCAGAGTGACGGAATAAAGGGCAGGGAGAGAGAGTACAGGGCATGGAGAGAGAATACAGGGCAGGAGTGGGGAATGCAGGGCAGAGCAAGAGAATGCAGCGCAGAGCAAGAGAATGGAGGGCAGACAGTGTGAATACAGGGCATGAAGAGAGAGTAAACTACAGGGATAGAGATTTCAGGAATGGGAGAGAGAATAAAGGGCAGGGAGAGAGAACAAAGGGCAGGGAGACAAAATACAGGGCAGGGAGCGAGAATACAGTGCACAGAGAGAGAATGCAGGGCAGGGTGAGAGAATACAGGGCACGGAGAGAGAATACAGGGCAGGGAGAGAGTATAAAGAGCAGAGAGAGAGAATACAGGGTAGGGTGAGAGAACACAGGGTAGGGAGAGAGAATACAGGGATCGGAGAGAGAATACAGGGAAGGGAGAGAGTATACAGGGCAAAGAGAGAGAATACAGGGCAGGGAGAGAGAATACAGGGCAGGAAGAGAAAACACAGGGCAGGAATAGAGAATACAGTGCTGGCCAAGCAAATAATGGTCAGGGAGAGAGAATACATGGCAGGGAGAGAGAATACAGGGCAGGGAGAGAGAATACAGGGCAGGGAGAGAGAATACTGTCCCAAAGAGAGAATGCAGACCAGGTAGAGTGGGAAAGGGCTTGCAAGAGAATGCAGGTCAGGGAGAGAGTTTACAGGGCAGGATGGGGGTATACAGAGCAGGAAGAGAGTATACAGGACAGGGAGCATGTATACAGGGCTGGGAGAGGGTATAGAGGGCAGGGAGAGAGAATATAGTACGGGGAGAGGGAATACAGGGCAAGGAAAGATAATACAGGGCAGGGAGAGAGAATACATGGCAGAGAGAGAGAATATAGTACGGGGAGAGGGAATACAGGGCAGGGAAAGAGAATACAGGGCAGGGAGAGAGAATACATGGCAGAGAGAGAGAATACAGGGCAAAGAGAGAGAATAGAGGGCAGAGAGACAGAATACAGGGCAGGGTGAGAGAATACAGGGAGAGAGAATACAGGACAGGGAGTGAGAAAACAGGGCAGGGAGATAGAATACTAGGCAGCGAGAGAGAATAGAGGCTGGGAGAGAGAATACAGGGCAGGGAGAGAGAATGCAGCACAGAGCGAGAGAATGCAGGGCAGAGTGAGGGTATAAAGGGCAGGGAGAGAGAGTACAGGGCATGGAGAGAGAATACAGGGCAGGGAGAGAGAATGAAGGGCAGAGCAAGAGAATGCAGCGCAGAGCAAGAGAATGGAGGGCAGAGAGTACAGGGCATGAAGAGAGAGTAAACTACAGGGATAGAGAATACAGGACTGGGAGAGATAATAAAGGGCAGGGAGAGAGAACATAGGGCAGGGAGAGAAAATACAGGGCAGGGAGCGAGAATACCGTGCACGGAGAGAGAATGCAGGGCAGGGTGAGAGAATACAGGGCACGGAGAGAGAATACAGGGCAGGGAGAGAGAATACAGGGCTGGGAGAGAGAATACAGGGCAGGGAGAGAGTATACAGGGCAAAGAGAGAGAATGCAGGGCAGGGTGAGAGAATACAGGGCAGGGAAAGAGAATGCAGGGCAGGGAGAGAGAATACAGGGCAGGAAGAGAAAACACAGGGCAGGAAGAAAGAATACAGGGCTGGCAAAGCGAATAAAGGGCAGGGAGAGAGAATACAGGGCAGGGAGACAGAATACAGGGCAGGGAGAGAGAATACAGGGCAGGGAGAGAGACTACTGCCCCAAAGAGAGAATGCAGACCAGGTAGAGTGGGGAAAGGGCTTGCAAGAGAATGCAGGACAGGGAGAGAGTATACAGGGCGGGATGGGGGTATACAGGGCAGGAAGAGAGTATACAGGGCAGGGAGCATGTATACAGGGCCGGGAGAGGGTATACAGGGCAGGGAGAGAGTATACAGGGCAGGGAGAGCCTATACAGGGCAGGGAGAGATTATACAGGGCAGGGAGAGAGTATAAAGGGCAGGGAGATAGAATACAGGGCAGGGAGACAGAATACAGGGCAGGGAGAGAGAATAGAGGGCATGGAGAGAGAATATAGTTCAGGGAGAGGGATACAGGGCAGGGAGAGAGAATACAGGGCAGGGGAGAGAGAAAACATGGCAAGAATGAGAATACAGGGCAAAGAGAGAGAATAGAGAGCAGAGAGACAGAATACAGGGCAGGGTGAGAAAATACAGGGAGAGAGAATAACAGGACGGGGAGTGAGAAAACAGGGCAGGGAGATAGAATACTAGGCAGGGAGAGAGAATACAGGCTGGGAGAGAGAATACAGGGCAGGGAGAGAGTATACAGGGCTCGGAGCGAGAACACAGGGCAGGGAGAGCCTATATAGGGCAGGGAGAACATATACAGGGCAAAGAGAGAGATTACTGGGTAGGAAGAGAGATTACAGGGCAGCGAGAGACAGAACATTGGAGGGAAAAAGAATAGAAGGCAGGGTCAGAGAATAAAGTGCAGGGAGAGGGAATACAGGGCACCGAGAGCCTATACAGGGAAGGGAGAGCCTATACAGGGCAGGGAAAGATTATACAGTGCAGGGAGAGAGTATAAAGGGCAGGGAGATGGAATACATTGCTGGGAGAAAGAATACAGGGCAGGGAGAGAGAATACATGGCAAAGAGTGAGAATACAGGGCAAAGAGAGAGAATAGAGGGCAGAGAGACAGAATACAGGGCAGGGTGAGAAAATACAGGGAGAGAGAATACAGGACGGGGAGTGAGAAAACAGGGCAGGGAGATAGAATACTAGGCAGGGAGAGAGAATACAGGCTGGGAGAGAGAATACAGGGCAGGGAGAGAGTATACAGGGCTGGGAGCGAGAACACAGGGCAGGGAGAGCCTATATAGGGCAGGGAGAACATATACAGGGCAAAGAGAGAGATTACTGGGTAGGAAGAGAGATTACAGGGCAGCGAGAGAGAGGACAGTGGAGGGAAAGAGAATAGAGGGCAGGGTCAGAGAATAAAGTGCAGGGAGAGGGAATACAGGGCACCGAGAGCCTATACAGGGCAGGGAGAGCCTATACAGGGCAGGGAAAGATTATACAGTGCAGGGAGTGAGTATAAAGGTCAGGGAGATGGAATACATTGCTGGGAGAAAGAATACAGGGCGGGGAGAGAGTATACAGGGCAGTGAGAGAGTATACTGAGCTGAGAGAGAATACAGGGTAGAGAGATTGGGGACAGGGCAGGGAGGGAACGTACAGCTCAGGGAGAGAGTATACATTGCAGGGATACATGGGACAGGGTAGGAAAATATAGTACAGGTCAGCGAGAGTGGGGAAATGGCAGGGAGCGAGGGGACACGGCAAGGAGAGAGGGGACAAGGCAAGGACAGAGGGGACAGGGTTGAGAGTATACAGGGAAGGCAGAGAGAATACAGGGAAGTGAGAGAGAATACAGGGAAGGGAGAGAGGGGCAAGGCAGGGAGAGAGAAAAGAGGGCAGAAAGACAGAATACAGAGCAGAGTGAGAGAATACAGGGAGAGACAATACAGGGCAGGGAGAGAGGATACAGGGGAGGGAGAGAGAATACAGGGCAGTGATAGAGAATACAGGGCAGTAAGAGAGAATATAGGGGTGGAAGAGAAAATACAGGGCAGGGAGCGAGAATACAAGGCAGGGAGAGAGAATACAGGGCAGGAGAGAGAATACAGGGCACAGAGAGAGAATACAGGGCAGGGAGAGAGAATACAGGGCACGGAGAGAGAATGCAGGGCAGGGTGAGAGAATACAGGGCAGGGAGACAGAATTCAGGGCAGGGAGAGAGAATGCAGGGCAGGGTGAGAGAATACAGGGCACAGAGAGAGAATACAGGGCAGGGAGAGAGAATACAGGGCACGGAGAGAGAATGCAGGGCAGGGTGAGAGAATACAGGGCAGGGAGACAGAATTCAGGGCAGGAAGAGAAAACACAGGGCAGGAGAGAGAATACAGGGCTGGCAAATCGAATACAGGGCAGCGAGAGAGAATACAGGGCAGGGAGAGAGAATGCAGCGCAGACCGAGAGAATGCAGGGCAGAGCGAGCGAATAAAGGGCAGGGAGAGAGAGTACAGTGTAGGGAGAGAGAATACATGGCAGAGAGAGAGAATACTGGGCAAAGAGAGAGAATAGATGGCAGAGAGACAGAATACAGGGCAGGGTGAGAGAATACAGGGAGAGAGAATACAGGACGGGGAGTGAGAAAACAGGGCAGGGAGATAGAATACTAGGCAGGGAGGGAGAAAACAGGCTGGGAGAGAGAATACAGGGCAGGGAGAGAGTATACAGGGCTGGGAGTGAGAACACAGGGCAGGGAGAGCCTATATAGGGCAGGGAGAACATATACAGGGCAAAGAGAGAGATTACTGGGTAGGAAGAGAGATTACAGGGCAGCGAGAGAGAGGACAGTGGAGGGAAAGAGAATAGAGGGCAGGGTCAGAGAATAAAGTGCAGGGAGAGGGAATACAGGGCACGGAGAGCCTATACAGGGCATGGAGAGCCTATACAGGGCAGGGAAAGATTATACAGTGCAGGGAGAGAGTATAAAGGGCAGGGAGATGGAATACATTGCTGGGAGAAAGAATACAGGGCAGGGAGAGAGTATACAGGGCAGTGAGAGAGTATACTGAGCTGAGAGAGAATACAGGGTAGGGAGATTGGGGACAGGGCAGGGAGGGAACGTACAGCTCAGGGAGAGAGTATACATTGCAGGGATACATGGGACAGGGTAGGGACATATAGTACAGGTCAGCGAGAGTGGGGAAATGGCAGGGAGCGAGGGGACACGGCAGGGAGAGAGGGGACAAGGCAAGGACAGAGGGGACAGGGTTGAGAGTATACAGGGAAGGCAGAGAGAATACAGGGAAGTGAGAGAGAATTCAGGGAAGGGAGAGAGGGGCAAGGCAAGGAGAGAGAAAAGAGGGCAGAAAGACAGAATACAGAGCAGCGTGAGAGAATACAGGGAGAGACAATACAGGGCAGGGAGAGAGGACACTGGGGCAGGGAGAGAGAATACAGGGGAGGGAGAGAGAATACAGGGCAGTGATAGAGAATACAGGGCAGTGAGAGAGAATATAGGGGAGGAAGAGAAAATAAAAGGGCAGGGAGAGAGAATACGGGACAGGGAGAGATTATATAGCGCAGAGTGAGATTATAAAGGGCAGTGAGAGAATATTGGGCAGAGAGAGAGAATACAGGGCAGATCGAGAGCATGCAGGGCAGAGTGAGAGAATACAGGGCAGAGAGAAAGAATACAGGGCAGAGAGAGAGAATGCAGCGCAGTGCGAGAGAATGCAGGGCAGAGTGAGGGAATAAAGGGCAGGGGAGAGAGAGTACAGGGCATGGAGAGAGAATACAGGGCATGGAGAGGGAATGCAGGGCAGAGTGAGAGAATGCAGCGCAGAGCAAGAGAATGCAGGGCAGAGAGTGTGAATACAGGGCATGAAGAGAGAGTAAACTACAGGGAGAGAGAATACAGGACAGGGACAAAGAATAAAGGGCAGGGAGAGAGAACAAAGGGCAGGGAGAGAGATACAGGTCAGGGAGAGAAAATACAGGGCAGGGAGAGAGAATACAGGGCACGGAGAGAGAATACAGGGCAGGGAGAGAGTATACAGGGCAAAGAGAGAGAATGCAGGGCAGGGTGTGATAGTACAGGGCAGGGAGAGAGAATACAGGGCAGGGAGAAAGAATACAGGGCAGGAAGGGAAAACACAGGGCAGGGAGAGAGAATACAGGGCTGGCAGATAGAATACAGGGCAGGGAGAGAGAATACAGGGCAGGAAGAGAAAACACAGGGCAGGGAGAGAGAATACAGGGCAGGGAGAGAGAATATAGTTCAGTGAGAGGGAACACAGGGCAGGGAGAGAGAATACATGGCAGAGAGAGAGAATACAGGGGAAAGAGAGAGAATAGAGGGCAGAGAGACAGAATACAGGGCAGGGTGAGAGAATACAGGGAGAGAGAATACAGGACGGGGAGTGAGAAAACAGGGCAGGGAGATAGAATACTAGGCAGGGAGAGAGAATACAGGCTGGGAGAGAGAATACAGGGCAGGGTGAGAGTATACAGGGCTGTGAGCGAGATCACAGGGCAGGGAGAGCCTATATAGGGCAGGGAGAACATATACAGGGCAAACAGAGATATTACAGGGCAGCGAGAGAGAGGACAGTGGAGGGAAAGAGAATAGAGAACAGGGTCAGAGAATAAAGTGCAGGGAGAGGGAATACAGGGCACGGAGAGCCTATACAGGGCATGGAGAGCCTATACAGGGCAGGGAAAGTTCATACAGTGCAGGGAGAGAGTATAAGGGTCAGGGAGATGGAATACAGGGCTGGGAGAAAGTCTACAGGGCAGGGAGAGAGAATACAGGGCAGAGAGAGAGAATGCAGCGCAGAGCGAGAGAATGCAGGGCAGAGTGACGGAATAAAGGGCAGGGAGAGAGAGTACAGGGCATGGAGAGAGAATACAGGGCAGGGAGTGGGAATGCAGGGCAGAGCAAGAGAATGCAGCGCAGAGAAAGAGAATGGAGGGCAGACAGTGTGAATACAGGGCATGAAGAGAGAGTAAACTACAGGGATAGAGATTTCAGGAATGGGAGAGAGAATAAAGGGCAGGGAGAGAGAACAAAGGGCAGGGAGACAAAATACAGGGCAGGGAGCGAGAATACAGTGCACAGAGAGAGAATGCAGGGCAGGGTGAGAGAATACAGGGCACGGAGAGAGAATACAGGGCAGGGAAAGAGTATAAAGAGCAGAGAGAGAGAATACAGGGTAGGGTGAGAGAACACAGGGTAGGGAGAGAGAATACAGGGATCGGAGAGAGAATACAGGGAAGGGAGAGAGTATACAGGGCAAAGAGAGAGAATACAGGGCAGGGAGAGAGAATACAGGGCAGGAAGAGAAAACACAGGGCAGGAATAGAGAATACAGTGCTGGCCAAGCAAATAATGGTCAGGGAGAGAGAATACATGGCAGGGAGAGAGAATACAGGGCAGGGAGAGAGAATACAGGGCAGGGAGAGAGAATACTGTCCCAAAGAGAGAATGCAGACCAGGTAGAGTGGGGAAAGGGCTTGCAAGAGAATGCAGGACAGGGAGAGAGTTTACAGGGCAGGATGGGGGTATACAGAGCAGGAAGAGAGTATACAGGACAGGGAGCATGTATACAGGGCTGGGAGAGGGTATAGAGGGCAGGGAGAGAGAATATAGTACGGGGAGAGGGAATACAGGGCAAGGAAAGATAATACAGGGCAGGGAGAGAGAATACATGGCAGAGAGAGAGAATATAGTACGGGGAGAGGGAATACAGGGCAGGGAAAGAGAATACAGGGCAGGGAGAGAGAATACATGGCAGAGAGAGAGAATACAGGGCAAAGAGAGAGAATAGAGGGCAGAGAGACAGAATACAGGGCAGGGTGAGAGAATACAGGGAGAGAGAATACAGGACGGGGAGTGAGAAAACAGGGCAGGGAGATAGAATACTAGGCAGCGAGAGAGAATACAGGCTGGGAGAGAGAATACAGGGCAGGGAGAGAGAATGCAGTGCAGAGCGAGAGAATGCAGGGCAGAGCGAGGGAATAAAGGGCAGGGAGAGAGAGTACAGGGCATGGAGAGAGAATACAGGGCAGGGAGAGAGAATGAAGGGCAGAGCAAGAGAATGCAGCGCAGAGCAAGAGAATGGAGGGCAGAGAGTACAGGGCATGAAGAGAGAGTAAACTACAGGGATAGAGAATACAGGACTGGGAGAGATAATAAAGGGCAGGGAGAGAGAACAAAGGGCAGGGAGAGAAAATACAGGGCAGGGAGCGAGAATACCGTGCACGGAGAGAGAATGCAGGGCAGGGTGAGAGAATACAGGGCACGGAGAGAGAATACAGGGCAGGGAGAGAGAATACAGGGCTGGGAGAGAGAATACAGGGCAGGGAGAGAGTATACAGGGCAAAGAGAGAGAATGCAGGGCAGGGTGAGAGAATACAGGGCAGGGAAAGAGAATGCAGGGCAGGGAGAGAGAATACAGGGCAGGAAGAGAAAACACAGGGCAGGAAGAAAGAATACAGGGCTGGCAAAGCGAATAAAGGGCAGGGAGAGAGAATACAGGGCAGGGGGACAGAATACAGGGCAGGGAGAGAGAATACAGGGCAGGGAGAGAGACTACTGCCCCAAAGAGAGAATGCAGACCAGGTAGAGTGGGGAAAGGGCTTGCAAGAGAATGCAGGACAGGGAGAGAGTATACAGGGCGGGATGGGGGTATACAGGGCAGGAAGAGAGTATACAGGGCAGGGAGCATGTATACAGGGCCGGGAGAGGGTATACAGGGCAGGGAGAGAGTATACAGGGCAGGGAGAGCCTATACAGGGCAGGGAGAAAGTATACAGGGCAGGGAGAGAGTATAAAGGGCAGGGAGAGAGAATACAGGGCAGGGAGAGAGAATACAGGGCAGGGAGAGAGAATAGAGGGCATGGAGAGAGAATATAGTTCAGGGAGAGGGAATACAGGGCAGGGAGAGAGAATACAGGGCAGGGAGAGAGAAAACATGGCAAAGAATGAGAATACAGGGCAAAGAGAGAGAATAGAGAGCAGAGAGACAGAATACAGGGCAGGGTGAGAAAATACAGGGAGAGAGAATACAGGACGGGGAGTGAGAAAACAGGGCAGGGAGATAGAATACTAGGCAGGGAGAGAGAATACAGGCTGGGAGAGAGAATACAGGGCAGGGAGAGAGTATACAGGGCTCGGAGCGAGAACACAGGGCAGGGAGAGCCTATATAGGGCAGGGAGAACATATACAGGGCAAAGAGAGAGATTACTGGGTAGGAAGAGAGATTACAGGGCAGCGAGAGACAGAACATTGGAGGGAAAAAGAATAGAAGGCAGGGTCAGAGAATAAAGTGCAGGGAGAGGGAATACAGGGCACCGAGAGCCTATACAGGGAAGGGAGAGCCTATACAGGGCAGGGAAAGATTATACAGTGCAGGGAGAGAGTATAAAGGGCAGGGAGATGGAATACATTGCTGGGAGAAAGAATACAGGGCAGGGAGAGAGAATACATGGCAAAGAGTGAGAATACAGGGCAAAGAGAGAGAATAGAGGGCAGAGAGACAGAATACAGGGCAGGGTGAGAAAATACAGGGAGAGAGAATACAGGACGGGGAGTGAGAAAACAGGGCAGGGAGATAGAATACTAGGCAGGGAGAGAGAATACAGGCTGGGAGAGAGAATACAGGGCAGGGAGAGAGTATACAGGGCTGGGAGCGAGAACACAGGGCAGGGAGAGCCTATATAGGGCAGGGAGAACATATACAGGGCAAAGAGAGAGATTACTGGGTAGGAAGAGAGATTACAGGGCAGCGAGAGAGAGGACAGTGGAGGGAAAGAGAATAGAGGGCAGGGTCAGAGAATAAAGTGCAGGGAGAGGGAATACAGGGCACCGAGAGCCTATACAGGGCAGGGAGAGCCTATACAGGGCAGGGAAAGATTATACAGTGCAGGGAGTGAGTATAAAGGTCAGGGAGATGGAATACATTGCTGGGAGAAAGAATACAGGGCGGGGAGAGAGTATACAGGGCAGTGAGAGAGTATACTGAGCTGAGAGAGAATACAGGGTAGAGAGATTGGGGACAGGGCAGGGAGGGAACGTACAGCTCAGGGAGAGAGTATACATTGCAGGGATACATGGGACAGGGTAGGAACATATAGTACAGGTCAGCGAGAGTGGGGAAATGGCAGGGAGCGAGGGGACACGGCAAGGAGAGAGGGGACAAGGCAAGGACAGAGGGGACAGGGTTGAGAGTATACAGGGAAGGCAGAGAGAATACAGGGAAGTGAGAGAGAATACAGGGAAGGGAGAGAGGGGCAAGGCAGGGAGAGAGAAAAGAGGGCAGAAAGACAGAATACAGAGCAGAGTGAGAGAATACAGGGAGAGACAATACAGGGCAGGGAGAGAGGATACAGGGGAGGGAGAGAGAATACAGGGCAGTGATAGAGAATACAGGGCAGTAAGAGAGAATATAGGGGTGGAAGAGAAAATACAGGGCAGGGAGCGAGAATACAAGGCAGGGAGAGAGAATACAGGGCAGGGAGAGAGAATACAGGGCACAGAGAGAGAATACAGGGCAGGGAGAGAGAATACAGGGCACGGAGAGAGAATGCAGGGCAGGGTGAGAGAATACAGGGCAGGGAGACAGAATTCAGGGCAGGGAGAGAGAATGCAGGGCAGGGTGAGAGAATACAGGGCACAGAGAGAGAATACAGGGCAGGGAGAGAGAATACAGGGCACGGAGAGAGAATGCAGGGCAGGGTGAGAGAATACAGGGCAGGGAGACAGAATTCAGGGCAGGAAGAGAAAACACAGGGCAGGGAGAGAGAATACAGGGCTGGCAAATCGAATACAGGGCAGCGAGAGAGAATACAGGGCAGGGAGAGAGAATGCAGCGCAGACCGAGAGAATGCAGGGCAGAGCGAGCGAATAAAGGGCAGGGAGAGAGAGTACAGTGTAGGGAGAGAGAATACATGGCAGAGAGAGAGAATACTGGGCAAAGAGAGAGAATAGATGGCAGAGAGACAGAATACAGGGCAGGGTGAGAGAATACAGGGAGAGAGAATACAGGACGGGGAGTGAGAAAACAGGGCAGGGAGATAGAATACTAGGCAGGGAGGGAGAAAACAGGCTGGGAGAGAGAATACAGGGCAGGGAGAGAGTATACAGGGCTGGGAGTGAGAACACAGGGCAGGGAGAGCCTATATAGGGCAGGGAGAACATATACAGGGCAAAGAGAGAGATTACTGGGTAGGAAGAGAGATTACAGGGCAGCGAGAGAGAGGACAGTGGAGGGAAAGAGAATAGAGGGCAGGGTCAGAGAATAAAGTGCAGGGAGAGGGAATATAGGGCACGGAGAGCCTATACAGGGAAGGGAGAGCCTATACAGGGCAGGGAAATATAATACAGTGCAGGGAGAGAGTATAAAGTTCAGGGAGATGGAATACAGGGCTGGGAGAAAGACTGCAGGGCAGGGAGAGAGAATACAGGGCAGGGAGAGAGAATGCAGTGCAGAGCGAGAGAATGCAGGGCAGAGTGACGGAATAAAGGGCAGGGAGAGAGAGTACAGGGCTTGGAGAGAGAATACAGGGCAGGGAGAGGGAATGAAGGGCAGAGTAAGAGAATGCAGCGCAGAGCAAGAGAATGGAGGGCATAGAGTGTGAATACAGGGCATGAAGAGAGAGTAAACGACAGGGATAGAGAATACAGGAATGGGAGAGGGAATAAAGGGCAGGGAGAGAGAACAAAGGACAGGGAGAGAAAATACAGGGCAGGAAGCGAGAATACCGTGCACAGAGAGAGAATGCAGGGCAGGGTGAGTGAATACAGGTCACGGAGAGAGAATACAGGACAGGGAGAGAGTATACAGGGCAGAGGGAGAGAATACAGGGCAGGGTGAGAGAATACAGGGCAGGGAGAGGGAATGCAGGGCAGAGAAAGAGAATGCAGTGCAGAGAAAGAGAATGGAGGGCAGAGAGTGTGAATACAGGGCATGAAGAGAGAGTAAACTACAGGTAGAGAAAATACAGGACAGGGAGAGAGAATACATGGCAGGGAGAGAGAATAAAGGGCAGGGAGAGAAAATACAGTGCAGGGAGAGAGAATACATGGCACGGAGCGATAATGCTGGGCAGGTTGAGAGAGTACAGGGTACGGAGAGAAAATACAGGCAGTGAGAGAGTCAACAGGGCAAAGAGAGAGAATGCAGGGCAGGGTGAGAGAATGCAGGGCAGGGAGAGAGTATACAGGGCAGGAAGGGGTGTACAGGGCAGGAAGAGATTATACAGGGCAGGGAGCGTGTATACAGGCCCGGGAGAGGGTATACAGGGCAGGGAGAGAGTGTACAGGGCAGGGAGAGAGTATAGAGGGCAGGGAGAGAGTAAACAGGGCAGGGAGAAAGAATACAGTGCAGGAAGAGAAAACACAGGGCAGGGAGAGAGAATACAGGGCTGGCAGATAGATTACTGGGCAGGGAGAGAGAATACTGTCCCCAAAGAGAGAATGCAGGCCATGTAGAGTGGGGAAAGGGCATGGCAAGAGAATGCAGGACAGGGAGAGAGTATAAAGGGCAGGAAGGGGGTGTACAGGGCAGGAAGAGAGTATACAGGGCAGGGAGCGTGTATACAGGCCCGGGAGAGGGTATAAAGGGCAGGGAGAGAGTATAGAGGGCACGGAGAGAGTATAGAGGGCAGAGAGAGAGTATACAGGGCAGGGAGAGAGTATAAAGGGCAGGGAGAGAGACTATAGGGCAGGGAGAGAGAATATAATGCAGGGAGAGGGAATAAAGGGCAGGGAGAGAGAATACAGGGCTGGGAGAGAGAATACAGGGCAGAGAGAGAGAATACAGGGCAAAGAGAAAGAATAGAGGGCAGAGAAACAGAATACAGGGCAGGGTGAGAGAATACAGGGGTAGAGAATACAGGCAGGGAGAGAGAATACAGGGCTGGGAGAGAGAAGACAGGGTAGAGAGAGAGAATACAGGGCAAAGAGAAAGAATAGAGGGCAGAGAAACAGAATACAGGGCAGGGTGAGAGAATACAGGGGTAGAGAATACAGGCAGGGAGAGAGAATACAGGGCAGAGACAGAGAATGCAGGGCAGTGAGAGAGAATATAGGGGAGGAAGAGAAAATATAGGGCAGGGAGAGAGAATACAGGGCAAAGAGAAAGAATAGAGGGCAGAGAAACAGAATACAGGGCAGGGTGAGAAAATACAGGGGGAGAGAATACACGGCAGGGAGTGAGAAAACAGAGCAGGGAGAGAGAATTCTGGGCAGGTGTAGCGAATACAGGCAGGAAGAGAGAATACAGGGCAGGGAGAGAGATAACTGGGTCGGAAGAGAGATTACAGGGCAGCGAGAGAGAGGACAGTAGAGGGAAAGAGAATAGAGGGCAGAGTTAGAGAATACAGGGCAGGGAGATAGAATACAGGACAGGGAGAGATAATACAGGGCAAGGAGAGGGATTACAGTGCAGGGAGAGAGAATACAGGGCAGGGAGAGAGAATACATGGCAGAGAGAGAGAATACAGGGCAAAGAGAAAGAATAGAGGCCAGAGAAACAGAATACAGGGAAGGGTGAGAGAATACAGGGGGAGAGAATACACGGCAGGGAGTGAGAAAACAGAGCAGGGAGAGAGAATACTGGGCAGAGGTAGATCATACAGGCAGGGAGAGAGAATACAGGGCAGGGAGAGAGATTACTGGGTAGGAAGAGAGATTACAGGGCAGCGAGAGAGAGGACAGTGGAGGGAAAGAGAATAGAGGGCAGGGTTAGAGAATACAGGGCAGGGAGATAGAATACAGGACAGGGAGAGAGAATACAGTGCAGTGAGAGGGATTATGGTGCAGGGAGAGAGAATACAGGGCAGAGAGAGAGAATACAGGGCAGTGATAGACAATCCAGGGCAGTGAGAGAGAATATAGGGGAGGAAGAGAAAATACAGGGCAGGGAGAGAGAATACAGGGCAGGGAGTGAGAATACAGGGCAGCGAGAGAGAATACTGTGCGCAAAGAGAGAATTCAGGGCAGGGAGAGTGGGGACAGGGCATTCCAAGAGAATGCAGAACAGGGAGAGATTATACAGCGCAGAGTGAGATTATAAAGGGAAGTGAGAGAATACAGGGCAGATCGAGAGCATGCAGGGCAGAGTGAGAGAACGCAGGGCAGAGAGAAAGAATACAGGGCAGAGAGAGAGAATGCAGCGCATAGCGAGAGAATGCAGGGCAGAGTGAGGGAATAAAGGGCAGTGAGAGAGAGTACAGGGCATGGAGAGAGAATACAGTGCATGGAGAGGGAATGCAGGGCAGAATGAGAGAATTCAGCGCAGAGCAAGAGAATGCAGGACAGAGAGTGTGAATACAGGGCATGAAGAGAGAGTAAACTACAGGGAGAGAGAATACAGGACAGGGAGAGAGTATACTGCGCAGAGTGAGAGTCTAAAGGGCAGTGAGAGAATATAGGGCAGGGAGAGAGTATACAGGGCAGAGAGAGAGAATACAGGGCATGGAGAGGGAATGCAAGGCAGAGCGAGAGAATGCAGCGCAGAGCAAGAGAATGGAGGGCAGAGAGTATGAATACAGGGCATGAAGAGAGAGTAAACTACAGGGAGAGAGAATACAGGATAGGGAGAGAGTAGAAAGGGCAGGGAGAGAGAACAAAGGGCAGGGAGAGAAAATACAGGGCAGGGAGAGAGAATACAGGGCACGGAGAGAGAATGCTGGGCAGGTTGAGAGAGTACAGGGTACGGAGAGAGAATACAGGGCAGGGAGAGAGTATACAGGGCAAAGAGAGAGAATACAAGGCAGAGAAAGAGAATACAGGGCAGGGACTGAGAATACAGGGCACGGAGAGAGAATACAGGGCAGGGAGAGAGTATACAGGGCAAAGAGAGAGAATGCAGGGCAGGGTGAGAGAATACAGGGCAGGGAGAGAGAATACAGGGCAGGGAGAAAGAATACAGGGCAGGAAGAGAAAACACAGGGCAGGGAGAGAGAATACAGGGCTGCCAGATAGAATACAGGGCAGGGAGCGTGTATACAGTCCCGGGAGAGGGTATACAGGGCAAGGAGAGAGTATAGAGGGCAGGGAGAAATTATACAGGGCAGGGAGAAAGAATACAGTGCAGGAAGAGAAAATACAGGGCCGGGAGAGAGAATACAGGGCTGGCAAATAGAATACTGGGCAGGGAAGAGAATACTGTCCCCAAAGAGAGAATGCAGGCCAGGTAGAGTGGGGAAAGGGCATGGCAAGAGAATGCAGGACAGGGAGAGAGTATAAAGGGCAGGAAGGGGGTGTACAGGGCAGGAAGAGAGTATACAGGGTAGGGAGCGTGTATACAGGCCCGGGAGAGGGTATACAGGGAAGGGAGAGAGTATACACTGCATGGAGAGAGTATAGAGGGCAGGGAGAGAGTATACAGGGCAGGGAGAGAGTATACAGGGCAGGGAGAGAGTATAAAGGGCAGGGAGAGAGAATACAGGGCAGGTAGAGAGAATATCATGCAGGGAGAGGGAATACAGGGCAGGGAGAGAGAATACAGGGCTGGGAGAGAGAATACAGGGCAAAGAGAAAGAATAGAGGGCAGAGAAACAGAATACAGGGCAGGGTGAGAGAATACAGGGGGAGGGAATGCTCGGCAGGGAGTGAGAAAACAGAGCAGGGAGAGAGAATACTGGGCAGGGGTAGAGAATACAGGCAGGGAGAGAGAATACAGGGCAGGGAGAGAGATAACTGGGTAGGAAGAGAGATTACAGGGCACCGAGAGAGAAGACAGTGGAGAGAAAGAGAATAGAGGGCAGAGTTAGCGAATACAGGGCAGGGAGATAGAATACAGGACAGGGAGAGAGAATACAGGGCACAGAGAGAGAATACAGGGCAGGGAGAGAGTATACAGGGCAAAGAGAGAGAATGCTGGGCAGGGTGAGAGAATACAGGGCAGGGAGAGAGAATACAGGGCAGGGAGAGAGAATATCATGCATGGAGAGGCAATACAGGGCAGGGAGAGAGAATACAGTGCATGGAGAGGGAATGCAGGGCAGAATGAGAGAATTCAGCGCAGAGCAAGAGAATGCAGGGCAGAGAGTGTGAATACAGGGCATGAAGAGAGAGTAAACTACAGGGAGAGAGAATACAGGACAGGGAGAGAGTATACTGCGCAGAGTGAGAGTCTAAAGGGCAGTGAGAGAATATAGGGCAGGGAGAGAGTATACAGGGCAGAGAGAGAGAATACAGGGCAGGGAGAGAGAATGCAGCGCAGAGCGAGAGAATGCAGGGCAGAGTGAGGGAATAAAGGGCAGGGAGAGAGAGTACAGGGCATGGAGAGAGAATACAGTGCATGGAGAGGGAATGCAAGGCAGAGCGAGAGAATGCAGCGCAGAGCAAGAGAATGGAGGGCAGAGAGTATGAATACAGGGCATGAAGAGAGAGTAAACTACAGGGAGAGAGAATACAGGACAGGGAGAGAGTATAAAGGGCAGGGAGAGAGAACAAAGGGCAGGGAGAGAAAATACAGGGCAGGGAGAGAGAATACAGGGCACGGAGAGAGAATGCTGGGCAGGTTGAGAGAGTACAGGGTACGGAGAGAGAATACAGGGCAGGGAGAGAGTATACAGGGCAAAGAGAGAGAATACAAGGCAGAGAAAGAGAATACAGGGCAGGGAGAGAGAATACAGGGCAGGGAGAGAGTATAGAGGGCAGGGAGAGAGTATATAGGGCAGGGAGCGTGTATACAGGGCCGGGAGAGGGTATACAGGGCAGGGAGAGAGTATACAGGGCAGGGAGAGAGAATACAGGGCAAGGAGAGGGATTACAGTGCAGGGAGAGAGAATACAGGGCAGGGAGAGAGAATACATGGCAGAGAGAGAGAATACAGGGCAAAGAGAAAGAATAGAGGCCAGAGAAACAGAATACAGGGAAGGGTGAGAGAATACAGGGGGAGAGAATACACGGCAGGGAGTGAGAAAACAGAGCAGGGAGAGAGAATACTGGGCAGAGGTAGATAATACAGGCAGGGAGAGAGAATACAGGGCAGGGAGAGAGATTACTGGGTAGGAAGAGAGATTACAGGGCAGCGAGAGAGAGGACAGTGGAGGGAAAGAGAATAGAGGGCAGGGTTAGAGAATACAGGGCAAGGAGATAGAATACAGGACAGGGAGAGAGAATACAGTGCAGCGAGAGGGATTATGGTGCAGGGAGAGAGAATACAGGGCAGAGAGAGAGAATACAGGGCAGTGATAGACAATCCAGGGCAGTGAGAGAGAATATAGGGGAGGAAGAGAAAATACAGGGCAGGGAGAGACAATACAGGGCAGGGAGTGAGAATACTGTGCGCAAAGAGAGAATTCAGGGCAGGGAGTTTGGGGACAGGGCATTCCAAGAGAATGCAGAACAGGGAGAGATTATACAGCGCAGAGTGAGATTATAAAGGGAGGTGAGAGAATACAGGTCAGATCGAGAGCATGCAGGGCAGAGTGAGAGAATGCAGGGCAGAGAGAAAGAATACAGGGCAGAGAGAGAGAATGCAGCGCATAGCGAGAGAATGCAGGGCAGAGTGAGGGAATAAAGGGCAGTGAGAGAGAGTACAGGGCATGGAGAGAGAATACAGTGCATGGAGAGGGAATGCAGGGCAGAATGAGAGAATTCAGCTCAGAGCAAGAGAATGCAGGGCAGAGAGTGTGAATACAGGGCATGAAGAGAGAGTAAACTACAGGGAGAGAGAATACAGGACAGGGAGAGAGTATACTGCGCAGAGTGAGAGTCTAAAGGGCAGTGAGAGAATATAGGGCAGGGAGAGAGTATACAGGGCAGAGAGAGAGAATACAGGGCAGGGAGAGAGAATGCAGCGCAGAGCGAGAGAATGCAGGGCAGAGTGAGGGAATAAAGGGCAGGGAGAGAGAGTACAGGGCATGGAGAGAGAATACAGTGCATGGAGAGGGAATGCAAGGCAGAGCGAGAGAATGCAGCGCAGAGCAAGAGAATGGAGGGCAGAGAGTATGAATACAGGGCATGAAGAGAGCGTAAACTACAGGGAGAGAGAATACAGGACAGGGAGAGAGTATAAAGGGCAGGGAGAGAGAACAAAGGGCAGGGAGAGAAAATACAGGGCAGGGAGAGAGAATACAGGGCACGGAGAAGAATGCTGGGCAGGTTGAGAGAGTACAGGGTACGGAGAGAGAATACAGGGCAGGGAGAGAGTATACAGGGCAAAGAGAGAGGATACAAGGCAGAGAAAGAGAATACAGGGCAGGGAGAGAGAATACAGGGCACGGAGAGAGAATACAGGGCAGGGAGAGAGTATACAGGGCAAAGAGAGAGAATGCAGGGCAGGGTGAGAGAATACAGGGCAGGGAGAGAGAATACAGGGCAGGGAGAAAGAATACAGGGCAGGAAGAGAAAACATAGGGCAGGGAGAGAGAATACAGGGCTGCCAGATAGAATACAGGGCAGGGAGAGAGAATACTGTCCCCAAAGAGAGAATGTAGGCCAGGTAGATTGGGGAAAGGGCATGGCAAGAGAATGGAGGACAGGAAGAGTGTATACAGGGCAGGGAGAGAGTATAGAGGGCAGGGAGAGAGTATACAGGGCAGGGAGAGAGTAAACAGGGCAGGGAGAATGAATACAGTGCAGGAAGAGAAAACACAGGGCAGGGAGAGAGAATACAGGGCTGGCAGATAGAATACTGGGCAGGGAGAGAGAATACTGTCCCCAAAGAGAGAATGCAGGCCAGTTAGATTGGAGAAAGGGCATGGCAAGAGAATGCAGGACAGGGAGAGAGTATAAAGGGCAGGAAGGGGGTGTACAGGGCAGAAAGAGAGTATATAGGGCAGGGAGAGTGTATACAGGCCCGGGAGATGGTATACAGGGCAGGGAGAGAGTATAGAGGGCACGGAGAGAGTATAGAGGGCAGGGAGAGAGAATACAGGGCACGGAGAGAGAATACAGGGCAGGGAGAGAGTATAAAGGGCAAAAAGAGAGAATGCAGGGCAGGGTGAGAGAATACAGGGCAGGGAGAGAGAATACAGGGCAGGGAGAAAGAATACAGGGCAGGAAGAGAAAACACAGGGCAGGGAGAGAGAATACAAGGCTGCCAGATAGAATACAGGGCAGGGAGAGAGAATACTGTCCCCAAAGAGAGAATGCAGGCCAGGTAGATTGGGGAAAGGGCATGGCAAGAGAATGGAGGACAGGGAGAGAGTATACAGCGCAGGAAGGGGGTGTACAGGGCAGGAAGAGAGTATACAGGGTAGGGAGCGTGTATACAGGCCCGGGAGAGGGTATACAGGGAAGGGAGAGAGTATACACTGCATGGAGAGAGTATAGAGGGCAGGGAGAGAGTATACAGGGAAGGGAGAGAGTATACAGGGCAGGGAGAGAGTATAAAGGGCAGGGAGAGAGAATACAGGGCAGGGAGAGAGAATATCATGCAGGGAGAGGGAATACAGGGCAGGGAGAGAGAATACAGGGCTGGGAGAGAGAATACAGGGCAAAGAGAAAGTTAGAGGCCAGAGAAACAGAATACAGGGCAGGGTGAGAGAATACAGGGGGAGAGAATACACGGCAGGGAGTGAGAAAACAGAGCAGGGAGAGAGAATACTGGGCAGGGGTAGAGAATACAGGCAGGGAGAGAGAATACAGGGCAGGGAGAGAGATAACTGGGTAGGAAGAGAGATTACAGGGCACCGAGAGAGAGGACAGTGGAGAGAAAGAGAATAGAGGGCAGAGTTAGTGAATACAGGGCAGGGAGATAGAATACAGGACAGGGAGAGAGAATACAGGGCACAGAGAGAGAATACAGGGCAGGGAGAGAGTATACAGGGCAAAGAGAGAGAATGCTGGGCAGGGTGAGAGAATACAGGGCAGGGAGAGAGAATACAGGGCAGGGAGATGGAATACATTGCTGGGAGAAAAAATACAAGGCAGGGAGAGAGTATACAGGGCAGTGAGAGAGTATACTGAGCTGAGAGAGAATACAGGGCAGGGAGATTGGGGACAGGGCAGGGAGGGAACGTACAGCTCAGGGAGAGAGTATACATTGCAGGGATACATGGGACAGGGTAGGGACATATAGTACAGGTCAGCGAGAGTGGGGAAATGGCAGGGAGCGAGGGGACACGGCAAGGAGAGAGGGGACAAGGCAAGGACAGAGGGGACAGGGTTGAGAGTATACAGGGAAGGCAGAGAGAATACAGGGAAGTGAGAGAGAATACAGGGAAGGGAGAGAGGGGCAAGGCAGGGAGAGAAAAAAGAGGGCAGAAAGACAGAATACAGAGCAGAGTGAGAGAATACAGGGAGAGACAATACAGGGCAGGGAGAGAGGATACAGGGGCAGGGAGAGAGAATGCAGGGGAGGGAGAGAGAATACAGGGAAGTGATAGAGAATACTGGGCAGTAAGAGAGAATATAGGGGAGGAAGTGAAAATACAGGGCAGGGAGAGAGAATACAGGGCAGGGAGCGAGAATACAAGGCAGGGAGAGAGAATACAGGGCAGGGAGAGAGTATGCAGGACAGGGAGAAAGGGGGCAGGGCAAGGAGAGAGTTGGCAGGGCAGAGAGAGAGAATACAGGGCAGAGAGAGAATACAGCGCAGGGAGAGAGAATACAGGGCACGGAGAGCGAATACAGGGCAGGGAGAGAGTATACAGGGCAGAGAGAGATTATAAAGAGCTGAGAGAGAGAATACAGGGCAGAGAGAGAATACAGGGCAGGGAGAGAGAGTACAGGGCAAGGAGAGAGAATGCAGGGCAGGGTGAGAGAATACAGGGCAGGGAGACAGAATACAGGGCAGGAAGAGAAAACACAGGGCAGGGAGAGAGAATACAGGGCTGGCAATGCGAATACAGGGCAGCGAGAGAGAATACAGGGCAGGGAGAGAGAATGCAGCGCAGCGAGAGAGAATACAGGGCAGGGAGAGAGAATGCAGGGCAGAGCGAGCGAATAAAGGGCAGGGAGAGAGAGTACAGGGCAGGGAGAGAGAATACATGGCAGAGAGAGAGAATACAGGGCAAAGAGAGAGCATAGATGGCAGAGAGACAGAATACAGGACAGGGTGAGAGAATACAGGGAGAGAGAATACAGGACGGGGAGTGAGAAAACAGGGCAGGGAGATAGAATGCTAGGCAGGGAGGGAGAAAACAGGCTGGGAGAGAGAATACAGGGCAGGGAGAGAGTATACAGGGCTCGGAGCGAGAACACAGGGCAGGGAGAGCCTATATAGGGCAGGGAGAACATATACAGGGCAAAGAGAGAGATTACTGGGTAGGAAGAGAGATTACAGGGCAGCGAGAGAGAGGACAGTGGAGGGAAAGAGAATAGAGGGCAGGGTCAGAGAATAAAGTGCAGGGAGAGGGAATATAGGGCACGGAGAGCCTATACAGGGAAGGGAGAGCCTATACAGGGCAGGGAAAGATAATACAGTGCAGGGAGAGAGTATAAAGGTCAGGGAGATGGAATACAGGGCTGGGAGAAAGACTGCAGGGCAGGGAGAGAGAATGCAGCGCAGAGCGAGAGAATGCAGGGCAGAGTGACGGAGTAAAGGGCAGGGAGAGAGAGTACAGGGCATGGAGAGAGAATACAGGGCAGGGAGAGGGAATGCAGGGCAGAGTAAGAGAATGCAGCGCAGAGCAAGAGAATGGAGGGCACAGAGTGTAAATACAGGGCATGAAGAGAGAGTAAACTACAGGGATAGAGAATACAGGAATGGGAGAGAGAATAAAGGGCAGGGAGAGAGAACAAAGGGCAGGGAGAGAAAATACAGGGCAGGAAGCAAGAATACCGTGCACAGAGAGAGAATGCAGGGCAGGGTGAGTGAATACAGGGCACGGAGAGAGAATACAGTGCAGGGAGAGAGTATACAGGGCAGAGAGAGAGAATACAGGGCAGGGTGAGAGAATACAGGGCAGGGAGAGAGTATACAGGGCACGGAGAGAGAATACAGGGCAGGGAGAGAGTATACAGGGCAAAGAGAGAGAATGCAGGGCAGGGTGAGAGAATACAGGACAGGGAGAGAGAATACAGGGCAGGGAGAGAGAATACAGGGCAGGAAGAGAAAACACAGGGCAGGGAGAGAGAATACAGGGCTGGCAAAACAAATACAGGGCAGGCAGAGAGAATACAGGGCAGGGAGAGAGAATATAGGGCAGGGAGAGAGAATACAGGGCAGGGAAAGAGAATACTGTCCCAAAGAGAGAATGCAGACAAGGTAGAGTGGGGAAAGGGCTTGCAAGAGAATGCAGGACAGGGAGACAGTTTACAGGGCAGGATGGGGGTATACAGGGCAAGAAGAGAGTATACAGAGCAGGGAGCATGCATACAGGGCTGGGAGAGGGTATACAGGGCAGGGAGAGAGTATGCAGGGCAGGGAGAGCCTATACAGGGCAGGGAGAGAGAATACAGGGCAGGGAGAGAGTATAAAGTGCAGGGAGAGGGAATACAGGGCAGGGAGAGAGAATACAGGGCAGGGAGAGAGAATACAGGGCAGGGAGAGAGAATATAGTACGGGGAGAGGGAATACAGGGCAGTGAGAGAGAATACAGGGCAGGGAGAGAGAATACAGGGCAGAGAGAGAGAATACAGGGCAAAGCGAGAGAATAGAGGGCAGAGAGACAGAATACAGGGCAGGGTGAGAGAATACAGAGAGAAAGAATACAGGACGGGGAATGAGAAAACAGGGCAGGGAGATAGAATACTAGGCAGGGAGAGAGAATACAGGCTGGGAGAGAGAATACAGGGCCGGGAGAGAGAATGCAGCGCAGAGCGAGAGAATGCAGGGCAGAGCGAGGGAATAAAGGGCAGGGAGAGAGAGTACAGGGCATGGAGAGAGAATACAGGGCAGGGAGAGGGAATGCAGGGCAGAGCAAGAGAATGCAGCGCAGAGCAAGAGAATGGAGGGCAGAGAGTGTGAATACAGGGCATGAAGAGAAAGTAAACTACAGGGATAGAGAATACAGGACTGGGAGAGATAATGAAGGGCAGGGAGAGAGAACAAAGGGCAGGGAGAGAAAATACAGGGCAGGGAGCGAGAATACAGAACAGGGCGAGAGAATACAGGGCAGGGTGAGAGAATACATGGCACGGAGAGAGAATACAGGGCAGGAAGAGAAAACACAGGGCAGGAAGAGAGAATACAGGGCTGGCAAAGCAACTACAGGGCAGGGAGAGAGAATACAGGGCCGGGAGAGAGAATACAGGGCAGGGAGAGAGAATACTGTACCAAAGAGAGAATGCAGACCACGTAGAGTGGGGAAAGGGCTTGCAAGAGAATGCAGGACAGGGAGAGAGTTTGCAGGGCAGGATGGGGGTATACAGGGCAGGAAGAGAGTATACAGGGCAGGGAGAGCCTATACAGGGCAGGGAGAGAGTATACAGGGCAGGGAGAGTGTATAAAGTGCAGGGAGAGAGAATACAGGGCAGGGAGAGAGAATATAGTACGGGGAGAGGGAATACAGGGCAGGGAGAGAGAATACAGGGCAGGGAGAGAGAATACATGGCAGAGAGAGAGAATAGAGGGCAGAGAGACAGGATACAGGGCAGGGTGAGAGAATACAGGGAGAGAGAATACAGGAAGAGGAGTGAGAAAACAGGGCAGGGAGATAGAATACAAGGCAGGGAGAGAGAATACAGGCTGGGAGAGAGAATACAGGGCAGGGAGAGAAAATGCAGCGCAGAGCGAGAGAATGCAGGGAAGAGCGAGGGAATAAAGGGCAGGGAGAGAGAGTAAAGGGCATGGAGAGAGAATACAGGGAAGGGTGAGAGAATACAGGGCAGGGAGAGAGAATACAGGGCAGGGAGAGAGAATACAGGGCAGGGAGAGACAATACTGTCCCAAAGAGAGAATGCAGACCAGGTAGAGTGGGGAAAGGTCTTGCAAGAGAATGCAGGACAGGGAGAGAGTATAAAGGGCAGGAAGGGGGTGTACAGGGCAGGAAGAGAGTATAGAGGGTAGGGAGCGTGCATACAGGCCCGGGAGAGGGTATACAGGGAAGGGAGAGAGTATACACTGCATGGAGAGAGTATAGAGGGCAGGGAGAGAGTATACAGGGCAGGGAGAGAGTATACAGGGCAGGGAGAGAGTATAAAGGGCAGGGAGAGAGAATACAGGGCAGGGAGAGAGAATATCATGCAGGGAGAGGGAATACAGGGCAGGGAGAGAGAATACAGGGCTGGGAGAGAGAATGCAGGGCAAAGAGAAAGAATAGAAAGCAGAGAAACAGAATACAGGGCAGGGTGAGAGAATACAGGGGGAGAGAATACACGGCAGGGAGTGAGAAAACAGAGCAGGGAGAGAGAATACTGGGCAGGGGTAGAGAATACAGGCAGGGAGAGAAAATACATGGCAGGGAGAGAGATAACTGGGTAGGAAGAGAGATTACAGGGCACCGAGAGAGAGGACAGTGGAGAGAAAGAGGAGAGAGGGCAGAGTTAGCGAATACAGGGCAGGGAGATAGAATACAGGACAGGGAGAGAGAATACAGGGCACAGAGAGAGAATACAGGGCAGGGAGAGAGTATACAGGGCAAAGAGAGAGAATGCTGGGCAGGGTGAGAGAATACAGGGCAGGGAGAGAGAATACAGGGCAGGGAGAGAGAATACAGGGCAGGAAGAGAAAACACAGGGCAGGAAGAGAGAATACAGGGCAGGGAGAGAGAATATAGTTCAGGGAGAGGGAATACAGGGCAGGGAGAGAGAATACAGGGCAGGGAGAGAGAAAACATGGCAAAGAGTGAGAATACAGGGCAAAGAGAGAGAATAGAGGGCAGAGAGACAGAATACAGGGCAGGGTGAGAAAATACAGGGAGAGAGAATACAGGACGGTGAGTGAGATAACAGGGCAGGGAGATAGAATACTAGGCAGGGAGGGAGAATACAGGCTCGGAGAGAGAATACAGGGCAGGGAGAGAGTATACAGGGCTCGGAGCGAGAACACAGGCCAGGGAGAGCCTATATAGGGCAGGGAGCACATATACAGGGCAAAGAGAGAGATTACTGGGTAGAAAGAGAGATTACAGGGCAACGAGAGAGAGAACAGTGGAGGGAAAGAGAATAGAGGGCAGGGTCAGAGAATAAAGTGCAGGGAGAGGGAATACAGGGCACCGAGAGCCTATACAGGGCAGGGAGAGCCTATACAGGGCAGGGAAAGATTATACAGTGCAGGGAGAGAGTATAAAGGGCAGGGAGATGGAATACATTGCTGGGAGAAAGAATACAGGGCAGGGAGAGAGTATACAGGGCAGTGAGAGAGTATACTGAGCTGAGAGAGAATACAGGGCAGGGAGATTGGGGACAGGGCAGGGAGGGAACGTACAGCTCAGGGAGAGAGTATACATTGCAGGGATACATGGGACAGGGTAGGGACATATAGTACAGGTCAGCGAGAGTGGGGAAATGGCAGGGAGCGAGGGGACACGGCAGGGAGAGAGGGGACAAGGCAAGGACAGAGGGGACAGGGTTGAGAATATACAAGGAAGGCAGAGAGAATACAGGGAAGTGAGAGAGAATACAGGGAAGGGAGAGAGGTGCAAGGCAGGGAGAGAGAAAAGAGGGCAGAAAGACAGATTACAGAGCAGAGTGAGAGAATACAGGGAGAGACAATACAGGGCAGGGAGAGAGGATACAGGGGAGGAAGAGAGAATACAGGGCAGTGATAGAGAATACAGGGCTGGCAAATCGAATACAGGGCAGCGAGAGAGAATACAGGGCAGGGAGAGAGAATGCAGTGCAGACCGAGAGAATGCAGGGCAGAGCGAGCGAATAAAGGGCAGGGAGAGAGAGTACAGGGCAGGGAGAGAGAATACATGGCAGAGAGAGAGAATACTGGGCAAAGAGAGAATAGAGGGCAGAGAGACAGAATACAGGGCAGGGTGAGAGAATACAGGGAGAGAGAATACAGGACGGGGAGTGAGAAAACAGGGCAGGGAGATAGAATACTAGGCAGGGAGGGAGAAAACAGGCTGGGAGAGAGAATACAGGGCAGGGAGAGAGTATACAGGGCTGGGAGTGAGAACACAGGGCAGGGAGAGCCTATATAGGGCAGGGAGAACATATACAGGTCAAAGAGAGAGATTACTGGGTTGGAAGAGAGATTACAGGGCAGCGAGACAGAGGGCAGTGGAGGGAAAGAGAATAGAGGGCAGGGTCAGAGAATAAAGTGCAGGGAGAGGGAATATAGGGCACGGAGAGCCTATACAGGGAAGGGAGAGCCTATACAGGGCAGGGAATGATAATACAGTGCAGGGAGAGTGTATAAAGGTCAGGGAGATGGAATACAGGGCTGGGAGAAAGACTGCAGGGCAGGGAGAGAGAATACAGGGCAGGGAGAGAGAATGCAGCGCAGAGCGAGAGAATGCAGGGCAGAGTGACGGAATAAAGGGCAGGGAGAGAGAGTTCAGGGCATGGAGAGAGAATACAGGGCAGGGAGAGGGAATGCAGGGCAGAGTAAGAGAATGCAGCGCAGAGCAAGAGAATGGAGGGCACAGAGTGTGAATACAGGGCATGAAGAGAGAGTAAACTACAGGGATAGAGAATACAGGAATGGGAGAGAGAATAAAGGGCAGGGAGAGAGAACAAAGGACAGGGAGAGAAAATACAGGGCAGGAGGCGAGAATACCGTGCACAGAGAGAGAATTCAGGGCAGGGTGAGTGAATACAGGGCACGGAGAGAGAATACAGGGCAGGGAGAGAGTATACAGGGCAGAGAGAGAGAATACAGGGCAGGGTGAGTGAATACAGGTCACGGAGAGAGTATACAGGGCACGGAGAGAGAATAAAGGGCAGGGAGAGAGTATACAGGGCAAAGAGAGAGAATGCAGGGCAGGGTGAGAGAATACAGGACAGGGAGAGAGAATAAAGGGCAGGGAGAGAGAATACAGGGCTGGCAAATCAAATACAGGGCAGGGAGAGAGAATACAGGGCAGGGAGAGAGAATATAGGGCCGGGAGAGAGAATACAGGGCAGGGAAAGAGAATACTGTCCCAAAGGGAGAATGCAGACCAGGTAGAGTGGGGAAAGGGCTTGCAAGAGAATGCAGGACAGGGAGAGAGTTTACAGGGCAGGATGGGGGTATACAGGGCAAGAAGAAAGTATACAGAGCAGGGAGCATGTATACAGGGCTGGGAGAGGGTATACAGGGCAGGGAGAGTGTATACAGGGCAGGGAGAGAGAATACATGGCAGAGAGAGAGAATACAGGGCAAAGAGAGAGAATAGAGGGCAGAGAGACAGAATACAGGGCAGGGTGAGAGAATACAGAGAGAGAGAATACAGGACGGGGAATGAGAAAACAGGGCAGGGAGATAGGATACTAGGCAGGGAGAGAGAATACAGGCTGGGAGAGAGAATACAGGGCCGGGAGAGAGAATACAGGGCAGGGACAGAGAATATAGTACGGGGAGAGGGAATACAGGGCAGGGAGAGAGAATACAGGGCAGGGAGAGAGAATACATGGCAGAGAGAGAGAATACAGGGCAAAGCGAGAGAATAGAGGGCAGAGAGACAGAGTACAGGGCAGGGTGAGAGAATACAGAGAGAGAGAATACAAGACGGGGAATGAGAAAACAGGGCAGGGAGATAGAATACTAGGCAGGGAGAGAGAATACAGGCTGGGAGAGAGAATACAGGGCCGGGAGAGAGAATGCAGCGCAGAGCGAGAGAATGCAGGGCAGAGTGAGGGAATAAAGGGCAGGGAGAGAGAGTACAGGGCATGGAGAGAGAATACAGGGCAGGGAGAGGGAATACAGGGCAAAGTAAGAGAATGCAGCGCAGAGCAAGAGAATGGAGGGCAGAGAGTGTGAATACAGGGCATGAAGAGAGAGTAAACTAGAGGGATAGAGAATACAGGACTGGGAGAGATAATGAAGGGCAGGGAGAGAAAACAAAGGGCAGGGAGAGAAAATATAGGGCAGGGAGCGAGAATACAGAACAGGGCGAGAGAATACAGGGCAGGGTGAGAGAATACAGGGCACGGAGAGAGAATACAGGGCAGGAAGAGAAAACACAGGGCAGGAAGAGAGAATACAGGGCTGGCAAAGTAAATACAGGGCAGGGAGAGAGAATGCAAGGCCGGGAGAGAGAATACAGGGCAGGGAGAGAGAATAATGTCCCAAAGAGAGAATGCAGACCAGGTAGAGTGGGGAAAGGGCTTGCAAGAGAATGCAGGACAGGGAGAGAGTTTACAGGGCAGGATGGGGGTATACAGGGCAGGAAGAGCCTATACAGGGGAGAGAGCATGTATACAGGGCTGGGAGAGGGTATACAGGGCAGGGAGAGAGTATACAGGGCAGGGAGAGAGAATATAGTACGGGGAGAGGGAATACAGGGCAGGGAGAGAGAATACAGGACAGGGAGAGAGAATACATGGCAGAGAGAGAGAATAGAGGGCAGAGAGACAGGATACAGGGCAGGGTGAGAGAATACAGGGAGAGAGAATACAGGAAGAGGAGTGAGAAAACAGGGCAGGGAGATAGAATACAAGGCAGGGAGAGAGAATACAGGCTGGGAGAGAGAATACAGGGCAGGGAGAGAGAATGCAGCGCAGAGCGAGAGAATGCAGGGCAGAGCGAGGGAATAAAGGGCAGGGAGAGAGAGTAAAGGGCATGGAGAGAGAATACAGGGCAGGGTGAGAGAATACAGGGCACGGAGAGACAATACTGTCCCAAAGAGAGAATGCAGACCAGGTAGAATGGGGAAAGGTCTTGCAAGAGAATGCAGGACAGGGAGAGAGTATACAGGGCAGCGAGGGGGTATACAGGGGAGGAAGAGCGAAGACAGGGCAGGGAGCATGTATACAGAGCCGGGAGAGGGTACACAGGGCAGGGAGAGAGTATAGAGGGCAGGGAGAGCCTATACAGGGCAGGGAGAGAGTATACAGGGCACGGAGAGAGAATACAGGGCAGGGAGAGAGTATACAGGGCAAAGAGAGAGAAAGCAGGGCAGGGAGAGAGAATACAGGGCACGGAGAGAGAATACAGGGCAGGGAGAGAGTATACAGGGCAAAGAGAGAGAATGCAGGGCAGGGTGAGAGAATACAGGGCAGGGAGATAGAATACAGGGCAGGGAGAAAGAATACAGGGCAGGAAGAGAAAACACAGGGCAGGGAGAGAGAATACAGGGCTGCCAGATAGAATACAGGGCACGGAGAGAGAATACTGTCCCCAAAGAGAGAATGCAGGCCAGGTAGATTGGGGAAAGGGCATGGCAAGAGAATGGAGGACAGGGAGAGAGTATACAGCGCAGGAAGGGGGTGTACAGGGCAGGAAGAGAGTATACAGGGCAGGGAGCGTGTATACAGTCCCGGGAGAGGGTATACAGGGCAGGGAGAGAGTATAGAGGGCACAGAGAGAGTATAGAGGGCAGGGAGAGCGTATAAAGGGCAGGAAGGGGGTGTACAGGGCAGGAAGAGAGTATACAGGGTAGGGAGCGTGTATACAGGCCTGGGAGAGGGTATACAGCGAAGGGAGAGAGTATACACTGCATGGAGAGAGTATAGAGGGCAGGGAGAGAGTATACAGGGCAGGGAGAGAGTATACAGGTCAGGGAGAGAGTATAAAGGGCAGGGATAGAGAATACAGGGCAGGGAGAGAGAATATCATGCAGGGAGAGGGAATACAGGGCAGGGAGAGAGAATACAGGGCTGGGAGAGAGAATACAGGGCAAAGAGAAAGAATAGAGGGCAGAGAAACAGAATACAGGGCAGGGTGAGAGAATACAGGGGGAGAGAATACACGGCAGGGAGTGAGAAAACAGAGCAGGGAGAGAGAATACTGGGCAGGGGTAGAGAATACAGGCAGGGAGAGTGAATACATGGCAGGGAGAGAGATAACTGGGTAGGAAGAGAGATTATAGGGCACCGAGAGAGAGGACAGTGGAGAGAAAGAGGAGAGAGGGCAGAGTTAGCGAATACAGGGCAGGGAGATAGAATACAGGACAGGGAGAGAGAATACAGGGCACAGAGAGAGAATACAGGGCAGGGAGAGAGTATACAGGGCAAAGAGAGAGAATGCTGGGCAGGGTGAGAGAATACAGGGCAGGGAGAGAGAATACAGGGCAGGGAGAGAGAATACAGGGCAGGGAGAGAGAATACAGGGCAGGGAGAGAGAATATAGTTCAGGGAGAGGGAATACAGGGCAGGGAGAGAGAATACAGGGCAGGGAGAGAGAATACATGGCAAAGAGTGAGAATACAGGGCAAAGAGAGAGAATAGAGGGCAGAGAGACAGAATACAGGGCAGGGTGAGAAAATACAGGGAGAGAGAATACAGGACGGGGTGTGAGAAAACAGGGCAGGGAGATAGAATACTAGGCAGGGAGAGAGAATACAGGCTGGGAGAGAGAATACAGGGCAGGGAGAGAGTATACAGGGCTCGGAGCGAGAACACAGTGCAGGGAGAGCCTATATAGGGCAGGGAGAACATATACAGGGCAAAGAGAGAGATTACTGGGTAGGAAGAGAGATTACAGGGCAGCGAGAGACAGAACAGTGGAGGGAAAGAGAATAGAGGGCAGGGTCAGAGAATAAAGTGCAGGGAGAGGGAATACAGGGCACTGAGAGCCTATACAGGGCAGGGAGAGCCTATACAGGGCAGGGAAAGATTATACAGTGCAGGGAGAGAGTATAAAGGGCAGGGAGATGGAATACATTGCTAGGAGAAAGAATACAGGGCAGGGAGAGAGTATACAGGGCAGTGAGAGAGTATACTGAGATGAGAGAGAATACAGGGCAGGGAGATTGGGGACAGGGCAGGGAGGGAACGTATAGTTCAGGGAGAGAGTATACATTGCAGGGATACATGGGACAGGGTAGGGACATATAGTACAGGTCAGCGAGAGTGGGGAAATGGCAGGGAGCGAGGGGACATGGCAAGGAGAGAGGGGACAAGGCAAGGACAGAGGGGACAGGGTTGAGAGTATACAGGGAAGGCAGAGAGAATACAGGGAAGTGAGAGAGAATACAGGGAAGGGAGAGAGGGGCAAGGCAGGGAGAGAGAAAAGAGGGCAGAAAGACAGAATACAGAGCAGAGTGAGAGAATACAGGGAGAGACAATACAGGGCAGGGAGAGAGGATACAGGGGCAGGGAGAGAGAATACAGGGGAGGGAGAGAGAATACAGGGCAGTGATAGAGAATACAGGGCAGTAAGAGAGAATATAGGGGAGGAAGAGAAAATACAGGGCAGGGAGAGAGAATACAGGGCAGGGAGCGAGAATACAAGGCAGGGAGAGAGAATACAGGGCAGGGAGAGAGTATGCAGGACAGGGAGATAGGGGGCAGGGCAAGGAGAGAGTTGGTAGGGCAGGGAGAGAGAGTACAGGGCAGGGAGAGATTATAACGAGCTGAGAGAGAGAATACAGGGCAGAGAGAGAATACAGCGCAGGGAGAGAGAATACAGGGCACGGAGAGAGAATACAGGGCAGGGAGAGAGTATACAGGGCAGAGAGAGATTATAACGAGCTGAGAGAGAGAATACAGGGCAGAGAGAGAATACAGGGCTGGGAGAGAGAGTACAGGGCACGGAGAGAGAATACAGGGCAGGGTGAGAGAATACAGGGCAGGGAGACAGAATACAGGGCAGGAAGAGAAAACACAGGGCAGGGAGAGAGAATACAGGGCTGGCAAAGCGAATACAGGGCAGCAAGAGAGAATACAGGGCAGGGAGAGAGAATGCAGCGCAGAGCGAGCGAATAAAGGGCAGGGAGAGAGAGTACAGGGCAGGGAGAGAGAATACATGGCAGAGAGAGAGAATACAGGGCAAAGAGAGAATAGAGGGCAGAGAGACAGAATACAGGGCAGGGTGAGAGAATACAGGGAGAGAGAATACAGGACGGGGAGTGAGAAAACAGGGCAGGGAGATAGAATACTAGGCAGGGAGGGAGAAAACAGGCTGGGAGAGAGAATACAGGGCAGGGAGAGAGTATACAGGGCTGGGAGTGAGAACACAGGGCAGGGAGAGCCTATATAGGGCAGGGAGAACATATACAGGGCAAAGAGAGAGATTACTGGGTAGGAAGAGAGATTACAGGGCAGCGAGAGAGAGGACAGTGGAGGGAAAGAGAATAGAGGGCAGGGTCAGAAAATAAAGTGCAGGGAGAGGGAATAAAGGGCACGGAGAGCCTATACAGGGAAGGGAGAGCCTATACAGGGCAGAGAAAGATAATACAGTGCAGGGAGAGAGTATAAAGGTCAGGGAGATGGAATACAGGGCTGGGAGAAAGACTGCAGGGCAGGGAGAGAGAATACAGGGCAGGGAGAGAGAATGCAGCGCAGAGCGAGAGAATGCAGGGCAGAGTGACGGAATAAAGGGCAGGGAGAGAGAGTACAGGGCATGGAGAGAGAATACAGGGCAGGGAGAGGGAATGCAGGGCAGAGTAAGAGAATGCAGCGCAGAGCAAGAGAATGGAGGGCACAGAGTGTGAATACAGGGCATGAAGAGAGAATAAACTACAGGGATAGAGAATACAGGAATGGTAGAGAGAATAAAGGGCAGGGAGAGAGAACAAAGGGCAGGGAGAGAAAATACAGGGCAGGAAGCGAGAATACCGTGCACAGAGAGAGAATGCAGGGCAGGGTGAGTGAATACAGGGCACGGAGAGAGAATACAGGGCAGGGTGAGAGAATACAGGGCAGGGAGAGAGTATACAGGGCACGGAGAGAGAATACAGGGCAGGGAGAGAGTATACAGTGCAAAGAGAGAGAATGCAGGGCAGGGTGAGAGAATACAGAACCGGGAGAGAGAATACAGGGCAGGGAGAGACAATACAGGGTAGGAAGAGAAAACACAGGGCAGGGAGAGAGAATACAGGGCAGGGAGAGATTATAACGAGCTGAGAGAGAGAATACAGGGCAGAGAGAGAATACAGCGCAGGGAGAGAGAATACAGGGCACGGAGAGAGAATACAGGGCAGGGAGAGAGTATACAGGGCAGAGAGAGATTATAACGAGCTGAGAGAGAGAATACAGGGCAGAGAGAGAATACAGGGCTGGGAGAGAGAGTACAGGGCACGGAGAGAGAATGCAGGGCAGGGTGAGAGAATACAGGGCAGGGAGACAGAATACAGGGCAGGAAGAGAAAACACAGGGCAGGGAGAGAGAATACAGGGCTGGCAAAGCGAATACAGGGCAGCAAGAGAGAATACAGGGCAGGGAGAGAGAATGCAGCGCAGAGCGAGCGAATAAAGGGCAGGGAGAGAGAGTACAGGGCAGGGAGAGAGAATACATGGCAGAGAGAGAGAATACAGGGCAAAGAGAGAATAGAGGGCAGAGAGACAGAATACAGGGCAGGGTGAGAGAATACAGGGAGAGAGAATACAGGACGGGGAGTGAGAAAACAGGGCAGGGAGATAGAATACTAGGCAGGGAGGGAGAAAACAGGCTGGGAGAGAGAATACAGGGCAGGGAGAGAGTATACAGGGATGGGAGTGAGAACACAGGGCAGGGAGAGCCTATATAGGGCAGGGAGAACATATACAGGGCAAAGAGAGAGATTACTGGGTAGGAAGAGAGATTACAGGGCAGCGAGAGAGAGGACAGTGGAGGGAAAGAGAATAGAGGGCAGGGTCAGAAAATAAAGTGCAGGGAGAGGGAATAAAGGGCACGGAGAGCCTATACAGGGAAGGGAGAGCCTATACAGGGCAGGGAAAGATAATACAGTGCAGGGAGAGAGTATAAAGGTCAGGGAGATGGAATACAGGGCTGGGAGAAAGACTGCAGGGCAGGGAGAGAGAATACAGGGCAGGGAGAGAGAATGCAGCGCAGAGCGAGAGAATGCAGGGCAGAGTGACGGAATAAAGGGCAGGGAGAGAGAGTACAGGGCATGGAGAGAGAATACAGGGCAGGGAGAGGGAATGCAGGGCAGAGTAAGAGAATGCAGCGCAGAGCAAGAGAATGGAGGGCACAGAGTGTGAATACAGGGCATGAAGAGAGAGTAAACTACAGGGATAGAGAATACAGGAATGGTAGAGAGAATAAAGGGCAGGGAGAGAGAACAAAGGGCAGGGAGAGAAAATACAGGGCAGGAAGCGAGAATACCGTGCACAGAGAGAGAATGCAGGGCAGGGTGAGTGAATACAGGGCACGGAGAGAGAATACAGGGCAGGGTGAGAGAATACAGGGCAGGGAGAGAGTATACAGGGCACGGAGAGAGAATACAGGGCAGGGAGAGAGTATACAGTGCAAAGAGAGAGAATGCAGGGCAGGGTGAGAGAATACAGAACCGGGAGAGAGAATACAGGGCAGGGAGAGACAATACAGGGTAGGAAGAGAAAACACAGGGCAGGGAGAGAGAATACAGGGCTGGCAAAGCAAATAAAGGGCAGGGAGAGAGAATACAGGGCAGGGAGAGGGAATACAGGGCAGGGAAAGAGAATACTGTCCGAAAGAGAGAATGCAGACAAGGTAGAGTGGGGAAAGGGCTTGCAAGAGAATGCAGGACAGGGAGAGAGTTTACAGGTTAGGATGGGGGTATACAGGGCAAGAAGAGAGTATACAGAGCAGGGAGCATGTATACAGGGCAGGGAGAGGGTATACAGGGCAGGGAGAGAGTATACAGGGCAGGGAGAGCCTATACAGGGCAGGGAGAGAGAATACAGGGCAGGGAGAGAGTATAAAGTGCAGGGAGATAGAATACAGGGCAGGGAGAGAGAATACAGAGCAGGGAGAGAGAATACAGGGCAGGGAGAGAGACTACAGGGCAGGGACAGAGAATATAGTACGGGGAGAGGGAATAAAGGGCAGGGAGAGAGAATACAGGGCAGGGAGAGAGAATACATGGCAGAGAGAGAGAATACAGGGCAAAGCGAGAGAATAGAGGGCAGAGAGACAGAATACAGGGCAGGGTGAGAGAATACAGAGAGAGAGAATACGGGACGGGGAATGAGAAAACAGGGCAGGGAGATAGAATACTAGGCAGGGAGAGAGAATACAGGCTGGGAGAGAGAATACAGGGCCGGGAGAGAGAATACAGCGCAGAGCGAGAGAATGCAGGGCAGAGCGAGGGAATAAAGGGCAGGGAGAGAGAGTACAGGGCATGGAGAGAGAATACAGGGCAGGGAGAGGGAATGCAGGGCAGAGCAAGGGAATGCAGCGCAGAGCAAGAGAATGGAGGGCAGAGAGTGTGAATACAGGGCATGAAGAGAAAGTAAACTACAGGGGTAGAGAATACAGGACTGGGAGTGATAATGAAGGGCAGGGAGAGAGAACAAAGGGCAGGGAGAGAAAATACAGGGCAGGGAGCAAGAATACAGAACAGGGCGAGAGAATACAGGGCAGGGTGAGAGAATACAGGGCACGGAGAGAGAATACAGGGCAGGAAGAGAAAACACAGGGCAGGAAGAGAGAATACAGGGCTGGCAAAGCAAATACAGGGCAGGGAGAGGGAATACAGGGCCGGGAGAGAGAATACAGGGCAGGGAGAGAGAATACTGTCCCAAAGAGAGAATGCAGACCACGTAGAGTGGGGAAAGGGCTTGCAAGAGAATGCAGGACAGGGAGAGAGTTTACAGGGCAGGACGGGGGTATACAGGGCAGGAAGAGAGTATACAGGGGAGTGAGCATGTATACAGGGCTGTGAGAGGGTATACAGGGCAGGGAGAGAGTATACAGGGCAGGGAGAGCCTATACAGGGAAGGGAGAGAGTATACAGGGCAGGGAGAGTGTATAAAGTGCAGGGAGAGAGAATACAGGGCAGGGAGAGAGAATATAGTATGGGGAGAGGGAATACAGGGCAGGGAGAGAGAATACAGGGCAGTGATAGAGAATACAGGGCAGTAAGAGAGAATATAGGGGAGGAAGAGAAAATACAGGGCAGGGAGAGAGAATACAGGGCAGGGAGCGAGAATACAAGGCAGGGAGAGAGAATACAGGGCAGGGAGAGAGTATGCAGGACAGGCTGATAGGGGGCAGGGCAAGGAGAGAGTTGGTAGGGCAGGGAAAGAGAATACAGGGCAGGGAGAGATTATAACGAGCTGAGAGAGAGAATACAGGGCAGAGAGAGAATACAGCGCAGGGAGAGAGAATACAGGGCACGGAGAGAGAATACAGGGCAGGGAGAGAGTATGCAGGGCAGAGAGAGATTATAACGAGCTGAGAGAGAGAATACAGGGCAGAGAGAGAATACAGGGCAGGCAGAGAGAGTACAGGGCACGGAGAGAGAATGCAGGGCAGGGTGAGAGAATACAGGGCAGGGAGACAGAATACAGGGCAGGAAGAGAAAACACAGGGCAGGGAGAGAGAATACAGGGCTGGCAAAGCGAATACAGGGCAGCGAGAGAGAATACAGGGCAGGGAGAGAAAATGCAGCGCTGACCGAGAGAATGCAGGGCAGAGCGAGCGAATCAAGGGCAGGGAGAGAGAGTACAGGGCAGGGAGAGAGAATACATGGCAGAGAGAGAGAATACTGAGCAAAGAGAGAATAGAGGGCAGAGAGACAGAATACAGGGCAGGGTGAGAGAATACAGGGAGAAAGAATACAGGACGGGGAGTGAGAAAACAGGGCAGGGAGATAGAATACTAGGCAGGGAGGGAGAAAACAGGCTGGGAGAGAGAATACAGGGCAGGGAGAGAGTATACAGGGCTGGGAGAGAGAACACAGGGCAGGGAGAGCCTATATAGGGCAGGGAGAACATATACAGGGCAAAGAGAGAGATTACTGGGTAGGAAGAGAGATTACAGGGCAGCGAGAGAGAGGACAGTGGAGGGAAAGAGAATAGTGGGCAGGGTCAGAGAATAAAGTGCAGGGAGAGGGAATATAGGGCACCGAGAGCCTATACAGGGAAGGGAGAGCCTATACAGGGCAGGGAAAGATAATACAGTGCAGGGAGAGAGTATAAAGGTCAGAGAGATGGAATACAGGGCTGGGAGAAAGACTGCAGGGCAGGGAGAGAGAATACAGGGCAGGGAGAGAGAATGCAGCACAGAGCGAGAGAATGCAGGGCAGAGTGACGGAATAAAGGGCAGGGAGAGAGAGTACAGGGCATGGAGAGAGAATACAGAGCAGGGAGAGGGAATGCAGGGCAGAGTAAGAGAATGCAGCGCAGAGCAAGAGAATGGAGGGCAAAGAGTGTGAATACAGGGCATGAAGAGAGAGTAACCTACAGGGATAGAGAATACAGGAATGGGAGAGAGAATAAAGGGCAGGGAGAGAGAACAAAGGGCAGGGAGAGAAAATACAGGGCAGGATGCGAGAATACCGTTCACAGAGAGAGAATGCAGGGCAGGGTGAGTTAATACAGGGCACGGAGAGAGGATACAGGGCAGGGAGAGAGTATACAGGGCAGAGAGAGAGAATACAGGGCAGGGTGAGAGAATACAGGGCAGGGAGAGAGTATACAGGGCACGGAGAGAGAATACAGGGCAGGGAGAGAGTATACAGGGCAAAGAGAGAGAATGCAGGGCAGGGAGAGAGAATACAGGGCAGGGAGAGAGAATACAGGGCAGGGAGAGAGAATACAGGGCAGGAAGAGAAAACACAGGGCAGGGAGAGAGAATACAGGGCTGGCAAAGCAAATACAGGGCAGGGAGAGAGAATACAGGGCAAGGAGAGAGAATATAGGGCAGTGAGAGGGAATACAGGGCAGGGAAAGAGAATACTGTCCCAAAGAGAGAATGCAGACAAGGTAGAGTGGGGAAAGGGCTTGCAAGAGTTGCAGGACAGGGAGAGAGTTTACAGGGTAGGATGGGGGTATACAGGGCAAGAAGAGAGTATACAGAGCAGGGAGCATGTATACAGGGCCGTGAGAGGGTATACAGGGCAGGGAGAGAGTATACAGGGCAGGGAGAGCCTATACAGGGCAGGGAGAGAGAATACAGGGCAGGGAGAGAGTATAAAGTGCAGGGAGAGAGAATACAGGGCAGGGAGAGAGAATACAGGGCAGGGAGAGAGAATACAGGGCAGGGAGAGAGAATACAGGGCAGGGACAGAGAATATAGTACGGGGAGAGGGAATACAGGGCAGGGAGAGAGAATACAGGGCAGGGAGAGAGAATACAGGGCAGGGAGAGAGTATGAAGTGCAGGGAGAGAGAATACAGGGCAGGGAGAGAGAATAAAGGGCAGGGAGAGAGAATACTGGGCAGGGAGAGAGAATACAGGGCAGGGACAGAGAATATAGTACGGGGAGAGGGAATACAGGGCAGGGAGATAGAATACAGGGCAGGGTGAGAGAATACAGAGAGAGAGAATACAGGACGGGGAATGAGAAAACAGGGCAGGGAGATAGAATACTAGGCAGGGAGAGAGAATACAGGCTGGGAGAGAGAATACAGGGCCGGGAGAGAGAATGCAGCGCAGAGCGAGAGAATGCAGGGCAGAGCGAGGGAATAAAGGGCAGGGAGAGAGAGTACAGGGCATGGAGAGAGAATACAGGGCAGGGAGAGGGAATGCAGGGCAGAGCAAGAGAATGCAGCGCAGAGCAAGAGAATGGAGGGCAGAGAGTGTGAATACAGGGCATGAAGAGAAAGTAAACTACAGGGATAGAGAATATAGGACTGGGAGAGATAATGAAGGGCAGGGAGAGAGAACAAAGGGCAGGGAGAGAAAATACAGGGCAGGGAGCGAGAATACAGAACAGGGCGAGAGAATACAGGGCAGGGTGAGAGAATACAGGGCACGGAGAGAGAATACAGGGCAGGAAGAAAAAACACAGGGCAGGAAGAGAGAATACAGGGCTGGCAAAGCAAATACAGGGCAGGGAGAGAGAATACAGGGCCGGGAGAGAGAATACAGGGCAGGGAGAGAGAATACTGTCCCAAAGAGAGAATGCAGACCACGTAGAGTGGGGAAAGGGCTTGCAAGAGAATGCAGGACAGGGAGAGAGTTTACAGGGCAGGACGGGGGTATACAGGGCAGGAAGAGAGTATACAGGGGAGTGAGCATGTATACAGGGCTGGGAGAGGGTATACAGGGCAGGGAGAGAGTATACAGTGCAGGGAGAGCCTATACAGGGAAGGGAGAGAGTATACAGGGCAGGGAGAGTGTATAAAGTGCAGGGAGAGAGAATACAGGGCAGGGAGAGAGAATATAGTACAGGGAGAGGGAATACAGGGCAGGGAGAGAGAATACAGGGCAGAGAGAGAGAATACATGGCAGAGAGAGAGAATAGAGGGCAGAGAGACAGGATACAGGGCAGGGTGAGAGAATACAGGGAGAGAGAATACAGGAAGAGGAGTGAGAAAACAGGGCAGGGAGATAGAATACAAGGCAGGGAGAGAGAATACAGGCTGGGAGAGAGAATACAGGGCAGGGAGAGAGAATGCAGCGCAGAGCGAGAGAATGCAGGGCAGAGCGAGGGAATAAAGGGCAGGGAGAGAGAGTACAGGGCATGGAGAGAGAATACAGGGCAGGGTGAGAGAATACAGGGCACGGAGAGAGAATACAGGGCAGGGAGAGAGAATACAGGGCAGGGAGAGAGAATACTGTCCCAAAGAGAGAATGCAGACCAGGAAGAGTGGGGAAAGGTCTTGCAAGAGAATGCAGGACAGGGAGAGAGTATACAGGGCAGCGAGGGGGTATACAGGGGAGGAAGAGCGAAGACAGGGCAGGGAGCATGTATACAGAGCCGGGAGAGGGTACACAGGGCAGGGAGAGAGTATAGAGGGCAGGGAGAGCCTATACAGGGCAGGGTGAGAGAATACAGGGCAGGGAGAGAGAATACAGGGCACGGAGAGAGAATACAGGGCAGGGAGAGAGTATACAGGGCAAAGAGTGAGAATGCAGGGCAGGGTGAGAGAATACAGGGCAGGGAGAGAGAATACAGGGCAGGGAGAGAAAATACAGGGCAGGAAGAGAAAACACAGGGCAGGGAGCGAGAATACAGGGCTGCCAGATAGAATACAGGGCAGGGAGAGAGAATACTGTCCCCAAAGAGAGAATGCAGGCCAGGTAGATTGGGGAAAGGGCATGGCAAGAGAATAGAGGACAGGGAGAGAGTATACAGTGCAGGAAGGGGGTGTACAGGGCAGGAAGAGAGTATACAGGGCAGGGAGCGTGTATACAGTCCCGGGAGAGGGTATACAGGGCAGGGAGAGAGTATACACTGCATGGAGAGAGTATAGAGGGCAGGGAGAGAGTATACAGGGCAGGGAGAGAGTATACAGGGCAGGGAGAGAGTATAAAGGGCAGGGAGATAGAATACAGGGCAGGGAGAGAGAATATCATGCAGGGAGAGGGAATACAGGGCAGGGAGAGAGAATACAGGGCTGGGAGAGAGAATACAGGGCAAAGAGAAAGAATAGAGGGCAGAGAAACAGAATACAGGGCAGGGTGAGAGAATACAGGGGGAGAGAATACACGGCAAGGAGTGAGAAAACAGAGCAGGGAGAGAGAATACTGGGCAGGGGTAGAGAATACAGGCAGGGAGAGAGAATACAGGGCAGGGAGAGAGATAACTGGGTAGGAAGAGAGATTACAGGGCACCGAGAGAGAGGACAGTGGAGAGAAAGAGAAGAGAGGGCAGAGTTAGCGAATACAGGGCAGGGAGATAGAATACAGGACAGGGAGAGAGAATACAGGGCAAAGAGAGAGAATACAGGGCAGGGAGAGAGAATACAGGGCAGGGAGAGAGAATACAGGGCAGGAAGAGAAATCACAGGGCAGGAAGAGAGAATACAGGGCTGGCAAAGCAAATAAAGGGCAGGGAGAGAGAATACAGGGCAGGGAGAGAGAATACAGGGCAGGGAGAGAGAATACAGGGCAGGGAGAGAGAATATAGTTCAGGGAGAGGGAATACAGGGCAGGGAGAGAGAATACAGGGCAGGGAGAGAGAATACATGGCAAAGAGTGAGAATACAGGGCAAAGAGAGAGAATAGAGGGCAGAGAGACAGAATACAGGGCAGGGTGAGAAAATACAGGGAGAGAGAATACAGGACGGGGATTGAGAAAACAGGGCAGGGAGATAGAATACTAGGCAGGGAGAGAGAATACAGGCTGGGAGAGAGAATACAGGGCAGGGAGAGAGTATACAGGGCTCGGAGCGAGAACACAGTGCAGGGAGAGCCTATATAGGGCAGGGAGAACATATACAGGGCAAAGAGAGAGATTACTGGGTAGGAAGAGAGATTACAGGGCAGCGAGAGACAGAACATTGGAGGGAAAGAGTATAGAGGGCAGGGTCAGAGAATAAAGTGCAGGGAGAGGGAATACAGGGCACCGAGAGCCTATACTGGGCAGGGAGAGCCTATACAGGGCAGGGAAAGATTATACAGTGCAGGGAGAGAGTATAAAGGGCAGGGAGATGGAATACATTGCTGGGAGAAAGAATACAGGGCAGGGAGAGAGTATACAGGGCAGTGAGAGAGTATACTGAGCTGAGAGAGAATACAGGGCAGGGAGATTGGGGACAGGGCAGGGAGGGAACGTACAGCTCAGGAGAGAATATACATTGCCAGGGATACATGGGACAGGGTAGGGACATATAGTACAGGTCAGCGAGAGTGGGGAAATGGCAGGGAGCGAGGGGACACGGCAAGGAGAGAGGGGACAAGGCAAGGACAGAGGGGACAGGGTTGAGAGTATACAGGGAAGGCAGAGAGAATACAGGGAAGTGAGAGAGAATACAGGGAAGGGAGAGAGGGGCAAGGCAAGGAGAGAGAAAAGAGGGCAGAAAGACAGAATACAGAGCAGAGTGAGAGAATACAGGGAGAGACAATACAGGGCAGGGAGAGAGGATACAGGGGCAGGGAGAGAGAATACAGGCGAGGGAGAGAGAATACAGGGCAGTGATAGAGAATACAGGGCAGTAAGAGAGAATATAGGGGAGGAAGAGAAAATACAGGGCAGGGAGAGAGAATACAGGGCAGGGAGCGAGAATACAAGGCAGGGAGAGAGAATACAGGGCAGGGAGTGAGTATGCAGGACAGGGAGATAGGGGGCAGGGCAAGGAGAGAGTTGGCAGGGCAGGGAGAAAGAATACAGGGCAGGGAGAGATTATAATGAGCTGAGAGAGAGAATACAGGGCAGAGAGAGAATACAGCGCAGGGAGAAAGAATACAGGGCAGGGAGAGATTATAATGAGCTGAGAGAGAGAATACAGGGCAAAGAGAAAGAATACAGGGCAGAGAAACAGAATACAGGGCAGGGAGAGAGAATACAGGGCAGGGAGAGAGAATACAGGGCAGGGAGAGAGTATGAAGTGCAGGGAGAGAGAATACAGGGCAGGGAGAGAGAATAAAGGGCAGGGAGAGAGAATACTGGGCAGGGAGAGAGAATACAGGGCAGGGACAGAGAATATAGTACGGGGAGAGGGAATACAGGGCAGGGAGATAGAATACAGGGCAGGGTGAGAGAATACAGAGAGAGAGAATACAGGACGGGGAATGAGAAAACAGGGCAGGGAGATAGAATACTAGGCAGGGAGAGAGAATACAGGCTGGGAGAGAGAATACAGGGCCGGGAGAGAGAATGCAGCGCAGAGCGAGAGAATGCAGGGCAGAGCGAGGGAATAAAGGGCAGGGAGAGAGAGTACAGGGCATGGAGAGAGAATACAGGGCAGGGAGAGGGAATGCAGGGCAGAGCAAGAGAATGCAGCGCAGAGCAAGAGAATGGAGGGCAGAGAGTGTGAATACAGGGCATGAAGAGAAAGTAAACTACAGGGATAGAGAATATAGGACTGGGAGAGATAATGAAGGGCAGGGAGAGAGAACAAAGGGCAGGGAGAGAAAATACAGGGCAGGGAGCGAGAATACAGAACAGGGCGAGAGAATACAGGGCAGGGTGAGAGAATACAGGGCACGGAGAGAGAATACAGGGCAGGAAGAGAAAACACAGGGCAGGAAGAGAGAATACAGGACTGGCAAAGCAAATACAGGGCAGGGAGAGAGAATACAGGGCACGGAGAGAGAATACAGGGTAGGAAGAGAGAATACTGTCCCAAAGGGAGAATGCAGACGAGGTAGAGTGGGGAAAGGTCTTGCAAGAGAATGCATGACAGGGAGAGAGTTTACAGGGCAGGACGGGGGTATACAGGGCAGGAAGAGAGTATACAGGGGAGTGAGCATGTATACAGGGCTGGGAGAGGGTATACAGGGCAGGGAGAGAGTATACAGTGCAGGGAGAGCCTATACAGGGAAGGGAGAGAGTATACAGGGCAGGGAGAGTGTATAAAGTGCAGGGAGAGAGAATACAGGGCAGGGAGAGAGAATATAGTACGGGGAGAGGGAATACAGGGCAGGGAGAGAGAATACAGGGCAGGGAGAGAGAATACATGGCAGAGAGAGAGAATAGAGGGCAGAGAGACAGGATACAGGGCAGGGTGAGAGAATACAGGGAGAGAGAATACAGGAAGAGGAGTGAGAAAACAGGGCAGGGAGATAGAATACAAGGCAGGGAGAGAGAATACAGGCTGGGAGAGAGAATACAGGGCAGGGAGAGAGAATGCAGCGCAGAGCGAGAGAATGCAGGGCAGAGCGAGGGAATAAAGGGCAGGGAGAGAGAGTAAAGGGCATGGAGAGAGAATACAGGGCAGGGTGAGAGAATACAGGGCACGGAGAGAGAATACAGGGCAGGGAGAGAGAATACAGGGCAGGGAGAGAGAATACTGTCCCAAAGAGAGAATGCAGACCAGGAAGAGTGGGGAAAGGTCTTGCAAGAGAATGCAGGACAGGGAGAGAGTATACAGGGCAGCGAGGGGGTATACAGGGGAGGAAGAGCGAAGACAGGGCAGGGAGCATGTATACAGAGCCGGGAGAGGGTACACAGGGCAGGGAGAGAGTATAGAGGGCAGGGAGAGCCTATACAGGGCAGGGAGAGAGTATACAGGGCAGGGAGAGAGAATACAGGGGCACGGAAAGAGAATACAGGGCAGGGAGAGAGTATACAGGGCAAAGAGTGAGAATGCAGGGCAGGGTGAGAGAATACAGGGCAGGGAGAGAGAATACAGGGCAGGGAGAAAGAATACAGGGCAGGAAGAGAAAACACAGGGCAGGGAGAGAGAATACAGGGCTGCCAGATAGAATACAGGGCAGGGAGAGAGAATACTGTCCCCAAAGAGAGAATGCAGGCCAGGTAGATTGGGGAAAGGGCATGGCAAGAGAATAGAGGACAGGGAGAGAGTATACAGTGCAGGAAGGGGGTGTACAGGGCAGGAAGAGAGTATACAGGGCAGGGAGCGTGTATACAGTCCCGGGAGAGGGTATACAGGGCAGGGAGAGAGTATACACTGCATGGAGAGAGTATAGAGGGCAGGGAGAGAGTATACAGGGCAGGGAGAGAGTATACAGGGCAGGGAGAGAGTATAAAGGGCAGGGAGATAGAATACAGGGCAGGGAGAGAGAATATCATGCAGGGAGAGGGAATACAGGGCAGGGAGAGAGAATACAGGGCTGGGAGAGAGAATACAGGGCAAAGAGAAAGAATAGAGGGCAGAGAAACAGAATACAGGGCAGGGTGAGAGAATACAGGGGGAGAGAATACACGGCAAGGAGTGAGAAAACAGAGCAGGGAGAGAGAATACTGGGCAGGGGTAGAGAATACAGGCAGGGAGAGAGAATACAGGGCAGGGAGAGAGATAACTGGGTAGGAAGAGAGATTACAGGGCACCGAGAGAGAGGACAGTGGAGAGAAAGAGAAGAGAGGGCAGAGTTAGCGAATACAGGGCAGGGAGATAGAATACAGGACAGGGAGAGAGAATACTGGGCAGGGAGAGAGAATACAGGGCAGGGAGAGAGAATACAGGGCAGCGAGAGAGAATACAGGGCAGGAAGAGAAAACACAGGGCAGGAAGAGAGAATACAGGGCTGGCAAAGTGAATAAAGGGCAGGGAGAGAGAATACAGGGCAGGGAGAGAGAATACAGGGCAGGGAGAGAGAATACAGGGCAGGGAGAGAGAATATTGTTCCCGGGAGAGGGAATACAGGTCAGGGAGAGAGTATACAGGGCAGGGAGAGAGAATACATGGCAGAGAGAGAGAATACAGGGCAAAGAGAGAGAATAGAGGGCAGAGAGACAGAATACAGGGCAGGGTGAGAAAATACAGGGAGAGAGAATACAGGACGGGGGATTGAGAAAACAGGGCAGGGAGATAGAATACTAGGCAGGGAGAGAGAATACAGGCTGGGAGAGAGAATACAGGGCAGGGAGAGAGTATACAGGGCTCGGAGCGAGAACACAGTGCAGGGAGAGCCTATATAGGGCAGGGGAGAACATATACAGGGCAAAGAGAGAGATTACTGGGTAGGAAGAGAGATTACAGGGCAGCGAGAGACAGAACATTGGAGGGAAAGAGAATAGAGGGCAGGGTCAGAGAATAAAGTGCAGGGAGAGGGAATACAGGGCACCGAGAGCCTATACTGGGCAGGGAGAGCCTATACAGGGCAGGGAAAGATTATACAGTGCAGGGAGAGAGTATAAAGGGCAGGGAGATGGAATACATTGCTGGGAGAAAGAATACAGGGCAGGGAGAGAGTATACAGGGCAGTGAGAGAGTATACTGAGCTGAGAGAGAATACAGGGCAGGGAGATTGGGGACAGGGCAGGGAGGGAACGTACAGCTCAGGGAGAGAATATACATTGCAGGGATACATGGGACAGGGTAGGGACATATAGTACAGGTCAGCGAGAGTGGGGAAATGGCAGGGAGCGAGGGGACACGGCAAGGAGAGAGGGGACAAGGCAAGGACAGAGGGGACAGGGTTGAGAGTATACAGGGAAGGCAGAGAGAATACAGGGAAGTGAGAGAGAATACAGGGAAGGGAGAGAGGGGCAAGGCAAGGAGAGAGAAAAGAGGCAGAAAGACAGAATACAGAGCAGAGTGAGAGAATACAGGGAGAGACAATACAGGGCAGGGAGAGAGGATACAGGGGCAGGGAGAGAGAATACAGGCGAGGGAGAGAGAATACAGGGCAGTAAGAGAGAATATAGGGGAGGAAGAGAAAATACAGGGCAGGGAGAGAGAATACAGGGCAGGGAGCGAGAATACAAGGCAGGGAGAGAGAATACAGGGCAGGGAGAGAGTATGCAGGACAGGGAGATAGGGGGCAGGGCAAGGAGAGAGTTGGCAGGGGCAGGGAGAAAGAATACAGGGCAGGGAGAGATTTAATGAGCTGAGAGAGAGAATACAGGGCAGAGAGAGAATACAGCGCAGGGAGAAAGAATACAGGGCAGGGAGAGATTATAATGAGCTGAGAGAGAGAATACAGGGCAAAGAGAAAGATACAGGGCAGAGAAACAGAATACAGGGCAGGGAGAGAGAATACAGGGCAGGGAGAGAAATACAGGGCAGGGAGAGAGTATGAAGTGCAGGGAGAGAGAATACAGGGCAGGGAGAGAGAATAAAGGGCAGGGAGAGAGAATACTGGGCAGGGAGAGAGTATACAGGGCACGGAGAGAGTATAAAGGGCAGGGAAAGAGAATACAGGGCAGGGAGACAGAATACAGGGCAGGGTGAGAGAATACAGGGAGAGAGAATACAGGACGGGGATTGAGAAAACAGGGCAGGGAGATAGAATACTAGGCAGGGAGAGAGAATACAGGCTGGGAGAGAGAATACAGGGCAGGGAGAGAGAATGCAGCGCAGAGCGAGAGAATGCAGGGCAGAGCGAGGGAATAAAGGGCAGGGAGAGAGAGTACAGGGCATGGAGAGAGAATACAGGGCAGGGAGAGGGAATGCAGGGCAGAGCAAGAGAATGCAGCGCAGAGCAAGAGAATGGAGGGCAGAGAGTGTGAATACAGGGCATGAAGAGAGAGTAAAATACAGGGATAGAGAATACAGGACTGGGAGAGATAATAAAGGGCAGGGAGAGAGAACAAAGGGCAGGGAGAGAAAATACAGGGCAGGGAGCGAGAATACAGAACAGGGTGAGAGAATACAGGGCAGGGTGAGAGAATACAGGGCACGGAGAGAGAATACAGGGCAGGAAGAGAAAACACAGGGCAGGAAGAGAGAATACAGGGCTGGCAAAGCAAATACAGGGCAGGGAGAGAGAATACAGGGCCGGGAGAGAGAATACAGGGCAGGGAGAGAGAATACTGTCCCAAAGAGAGATGCAGACCACGTAGAGTGGGGAAAGGGCTTGCAAGAGAATGCATGACAGGGAGAGAGTTTACAGGGCAGGTCGGGGGTATACAGGGCAGGAAGAGAGTATACAGGGGAGTGAGCATGTATACAGGGCTGGGAGAGGGTATACAGGGCAGGGGAGAGAGTAACAGTGCAGGGAGAGCCTATACAGGGAAGGGAGAGAGTATACAGGGCAGGGAGAGTGTATAAAGTGCAGGGAGAGAGAAATACAGGGCAGGGAGAGAGAATATAGTACGGGGAGAGGGAATACAGGGCAGGGAGAGAGAATACAGGGCAGGGAGAGAGAATACATGGCAGAGAGAGAGAATAGAGGGCAGAGAGACAGATACAGGGCAGGGTGGAGAGAATACAGGAGAGAGAATACAGGAAGAGGAGTGAGGAAAACAGGGCAGGGAGATAGAATACAAGGCAGGGAGAGAGAATACAGGCTGGGAGAGAGAATACAGGGCAGGGAGAGAGAATGCAGCGCAGAGCGAGAGAATGCAGGGCAGAGCGAGGGAATAAAGGGCAGGGAGAGAGAGTAAAGGGCATGAGAGAGATACAGGGCAGGGTGAGAGAATACAGGGCACGGAGAGAGAATACAGGGCAGGGAGAGAGAATACAGGGCAGGGAGAGAGAATACTGTCCCAAAGAGAGAATGCAGACCAGGAAGAGTGGGGAAAGGTCTTGGCAAGAGAATGCAGGACAGGGAGAGAGTATACAGGGCAGCGAGGGGGTATACAGGGGAGGAAGAGCGAAGACAGGGCAGGGAGCATGTATACAGAGCCGGGAGAGGGTACACAGGGCAGGGAGAGAGTATAGAGGGCAGGGAGAGCCTATACAGGGCAGGGAGAGAGTATACAGGGCAGGGAGAGAGAATACAGGGCACGGAAAGAGAATACAGGGCAGGGAGAGAGTATACAGGGCAAAGAGTGAGAATGCAGGGCAGGGTGAGAGAATACAGGGCAGGGAGAGAGAATACAGGGCAGGGAGAAAGAATACAGGGCAGGAAGAGAAAACACAGGGCAGGGAGAGAGAATACAGGGCTGCCAGATAGAATACAGGGCAGGGAGAGAGAATACTGTCCCCAAAGAGAGAATGCAGGCCAGGTAGATTGGGGAAAGGGCATGGCAAGAGAATAGAGGACAGGAGAGAGTATACAGTGCAGGAAGGGGGTGTACAGGGCAGGAAGAGAGTATACAGGGGCAGGGAGCGTGTATACAGTCCCGGGAGAGGGTATACAGGGCAGGGAGAGAGTATACACTGCATGGAGAGAGTATAGAGGGCAGGGAGAGAGTATACAGGGCAGGAGAGAGTATACAGGGCAGGGAGAGAGTATAAAGGGCAGGGAGATAGAATACAGGGCAGGGAGAGAGAATATCATGCAGGGAGAGGGAATACAGGCAGGAGAGAGAATACAGGGCTGGGAGAGAGAATACAGGGCAAAGAGAAGAATAGAGGGCAGAGTACAGAATACAGGGCAGGGTGAGAGAATACAGGGGGGAGAGAATACACGGCAAGGAGTGAGAAAACAGAGCAGGGAGAGAGAATACTGGGCAGGGGTAGAGAATACAGGCAGGGAGAGAGAATACAGGGCAGGGAGAGAGATAACTGGGTAGGAGAGAGATTACAGGGGCACCGAGAGAGAGGACAGTGGAGAGAAAGAGAAGAGAGGGCAGAGTTAGCGAATACAGGGCAGGGAGATAGAATACAGGGACAGGGAGAGAGAATACAGGCAAAGAGAGAGAATACAGGGCAGGGAGAGAGAATAAAGGGCAGGGAGAGAGAATACAGGCAGGAAGAGAAAACACAGGGCAGGAAGAGAGAATACAGGGCTGGCAAAGCAAATAAAGGGCAGGGAGAGAGAAATACAGGGCAGGGAGAGAGAATACAGGGCAGGGAGAGAGAATACAGGGCAGGGAGAGAGAATATAGTTCAGGGAGAGGGAATACAGGGCAGGGAGATAGAATACAGGGCAGGGTGAGAGAATACAGAGAGAGAGAATACAGGACGGGGAATGAGAAAACAGGGCAGGGAGATAGAATACTAGGCAGGGAGAGAGAATACAGGCTGGGAGAGAGAATACAGGGGCCGGGAGAGAGAATGCAGGCGCAGAGCGAGAGAATGCAGGGCAGAGCGAGGGAATAAAGGGCAGGGAGAGAGAGTACAGGGCATGGAGAGAGAATACAGGCAGGGAGAGGGAATGCAGGGCAGAGCAAGAGAATGCAGCGCAGAGCAAGAGAATGGAGGGCAGAGAGTGTGAATACAGGGGCATGAAGAGAAAGTAAACTACAGGGATAGAGAATATAGGACTGGGAGAGATAATAAGGCAGGGAGAGAGAACAAAGGGCAGGGAGAGAAAATACAGGCAGGGAGCGAGAATACAGAACAGGGCGAGAGAATACAGGGCAGGGTGAGAGAATACAGGGCACGGAGAGAGAATACAGGGCAGGAAGAGAAAACACAGGGCAGGAAGAGAGAATACAGGGCTGGCAAAGCAAATACAGGGCAGGAGAGAGAATACAGGGCCGGGAGAGAGAATACAGGGCAGGGAGAGAGAATACGTCCCAAAGAGAGAATGCAGACCACGTAGAGTGGGGAAAGGGCTTGCAAGAGAATGCATGACAGGGAGAGAGTTTAGCAGGGCAGGACGGGGTATACAGGGCAGGAAGAGAGTATACAGGGGAGTGAGCATGTATACAGGGCTGGGAGAGGGTATACAGGCAGGGAGAGGGTATACAGGGCAGGGAGAGCCTATACAGGGCAGGGAGAGAGTATACAGGGTAGGGAGAGAGTATAAAGTGCAGTGAGAGAGATTACAGGGCAGGAAGCGAGAATATAGTACGGGGAGAGGGAATGCAGGGCAGCGAGAGAGAATACAGGGCAGGGAGAGAGAATACATGGCAGAGAGAGAGAATAGAGGGCAGAGAGACAGGATACAGGGCAGGGTGAGAGAATACAGGGAGAGAGAATACAGGAAGAGGAGTGAGAAAACAGGGCAGTGAGATAGAATACAAGGCAGGGAGAGAGAATACAGGCTGGGAGAGAGAATACAGGGCAGGGAGAGAGAATGCAGCGCAGAGCAAGAGAATGCAGGGCAGAGCGAGGGAATAAAGGGCAGGGAGAGAGAGTAAAGGGCATGGAGAGAGAATACAGGGCAGGGTGAGAGAATACAGGGCACGGAGAGAGAATACAGGGCAGGGAGAGAGAATACAGGGCAGGGAGAGAGAATACTGTCCCAAAGAGAGAATGCAGACCAGGAAGAGTGGGGAAAGGTCTTGCAAGAGAATGCAGGACAGGGAGAGAGTATACAGGGCAGCGAGGGGGTATACAGGGGAGGAAGAGCGAAGACAGGGCAGGGAGCATGTATACAGAGCCGGGAGAGGGTACACAGGGCAGGGAGAGAGTATAGAGGGCAGGGAGAGCCTATACAGGGCAGGGAGAGAGTATACAGGGCAGGGAGAGAGAATACAGGGCACGGAAAGAGAATACAGGGCAGGGAGAGAGTATACAGGGCAAAGAGTGAGAATGCAGGGCAGGGTGAGAGAATACAGGGCAGGGAGAGAGAATACAGGGCAGGGAGAAAGAATACAGGGCAGGAAGAGAAAACACAGGGCAGGGAGAGAGAATACAGGGCTGCCAGATAGAATACAGGGCAGGGAGAGAGAATACTGTCCCCAAAGAGAGAATGCAGGCCAGGTAGATTGGGGAAAGGGCATGGCAAGAGAATAGAGGACAGGGAGAGAGTATACAGTGCAGGAAGGGGGTGTACAGGGCAGGAAGAGAGTATACAGGGCAGGGAGCGTGTATACAGTCCCGGGAGAGGGTATACAGGGCAGGGAGAGAGTATACACTGCATGGAGAGAGTATAGAGGGCAGGGAGAGAGTATACGAGCAGGGAGAGAGTATACAGGGCAGGGAGAGAGTATAAAGGGCAGGGAGATAGAATACAGGGCAGGGAGAGAGAATATCATGCAGGGAGAGGGAATACAGGGCAGGGAGAGAGAATACAGGGCTGGGAGAGAGAATACAGGGCAAAGAGAAAGAATAGAGGGCAGAGAAACAGAATACAGGGCAGGGTGAGAGAATACAGGGGGAGAGAATACACGGCAAGGAGTGAGAAAACAGAGCAGGGAGAGAGAATACTGGGCAGGGGTAGAGAATACAGGCAGGGAGAGAGAATACAGGGCAGGGAGAGAGATAACTGGGTAGGAAGAGAGATTACAGGGCACCGAGAGAGAGGACAGTGGAGAGAAAGAGAAGAGAGGGCAGAGTTAGCGAATACAGGGCAGGGAGATAGAATACAGGACAGGGAGAGAGAATACAGGGCAAAGAGAGAGAATACAGGGCAGGGAGAGAGAATAAAGGGCAGGGAGAGAGAATACAGGGCAGGAAGAGAAAACACAGGGCAGGAAGAGAGAATACAGGGCTGGCAAAGCAAATAAGGGGCAGGGAGAGAGAATACAGGGCAGGGAGAGAGAATACAGGGCAGGGAGAGAGAATACAGGGCAGGGAGAGAGAATATAGTTCAGGAGAGGGAATACAGGGCAGGGAGAGAGAATACAGGGCAGGGAGAGAGAATACATGGCAAAGAGTGAGAATACAGGGCAAAGAGAGAGAATAGAGGGCAGAGAGACAGAATACAGGGCAGGGTGAGAAAATACAGGGAGAGAGAATACAGGACGGGGATTGAGAAAACAGGGCAGGGAGATAGAATACTAGGCAGGGAGAGAGAATACAGGCTGGGAGAGAGAATACAGGGCAGGGAGAGAGTATACAGGGCTCGGAGCGAGAACACAGGGCAGGGAGAGCCTATATAGGGCAGGGAGAACATATACAGGGCAAAGAGAGAGATTACTGGGTAGGAAGAGAGATTACAGGGCAGCGAGAGACAGAACATTGGAGGGAAAGAGAATAGAGGGCAGGGTCAGAGAATAAAGTGCAGGGAGAGGGAATACAGGGCACCGAGAGCCTATACTGGGCAGGGAGAGCCTATACAGGGCAGGGAAAGATTATACAGTGCAGGGAGAGAGTATAAAGGGCAGGGAGATGGAATACATTGCTGGGAGAAAGAATACAGGGCAGGGAGAGAGTATACAGGGCAGTGAGAGAGTATACTGAGCTGAGAGAGAATACAGGGCAGGGAGATTGGGGACAGGGCAGGGAGGGAACGTACAGCTCAGGGAGAGAATATACATTGCAGGGATACATGGGACAGGGTAGGGACATATAGTACAGGTCAGCGAGAGTGGGGAAATGGCAGGGAGCGAGGGGACACGGCAAGGAGAGAGGGGACAAGGCAAGGACAGAGGGGACAGGGTTGAGAGTATACAGGGAAGGCAGAGAGAATACAGGGAAGTGAGAGAGAATACAGGGAAGGGAGAGAGGGGCAAGGCAAGGAGAGAGAAAAGAGGGCAGAAAGACAGAATACAGAGCAGAGTGAGAGAATACAGGGAGAGACAATACAGGGCAGGGAGAGAGGATACAGGGGCAGGGAGAGAGAATACAGGCGAGGGAGAGAGAATACAGGGCAGTGATAGAGAATACAGGGCAGTAAGAGAGAATATAGGGGAGGAAGAGAAAATACAGGGCAGGGAGAGAGAATACAGGGCAGGGAGCGAGAATACAAGGCAGGGAGAGAGAATACAGGGCAGGGAGAGAGTATGCAGGACAGGGAGATAGGGGGCAGGGCAAGGAGAGAGTTGGCAGGGCAGGGAGAAAGAATACAGGGCAGGGAGAGATTATAATGAGCTGAGAGAGAGAATACAGGGCAGAGAGAGAATACAGCGCAGGGAGAAAGAATACAGGGCAGGGAGAGATTATAATGAGCTGAGAGAGAGAATACAGGGCAGAGAGACAATACAGCGCAGGGAGAGAGAATACAGGGCACGGAGAGAGAATACAGGGCAGGGAGAGAGTATACAGGGCAGAGAGAGATTATAACGAGCTGAGAGAGAGAATACAGGGCAGGGAGAGAGAATACATGGCAGAGAGAGAGAATAGAGGGCAGAGAGACAGAATACAGGGCAGGGTGGGAGAATACAGGGAGAGAGAATACAGGAAGAGGAGTGAGAAAACAGGGCAGGGAGATAGAATACAAGGCAGGGAGAGAGAATACAGGCTGGGAGAGAGAATACAGGGCAGGGAGAGAGAATGCAGCGCAGAGCGAGAGAATGCAGGGCAGAGCGAGGGAATAAAGGGCAGGGAGAGAGAGTAAAGGGCATGGAGAGAGAATACAGGGCAGGGTGAGAGAATACAGGGCACGGAGAGAGAATACAGGGCAGGGAGAGAGAATACAGGGCAGGGAGAGAGAATACTGTCCCAAAGAGAGAATGCAGACCAGGAAGAGTGGGGAAAGGTCTTGCAAGAGAATGCAGGACAGGGAGAGAGTATACAGGGCAGCGAGGGGTATACAGGGGAGGAAGAGCGAAGACAGGGCAGGGAGCATGTATACAGAGCCGGGAGAGGGTACACAGGGCAGGGAGAGAGTATAGAGGGCAGGGAGAGCCTATACAGGGCAGGGAGAGAGTATACAGGGCAGGGAGAGAGAATACAGGGCACGGAAAGAGAATACAGGGCAGGGAGAGAGTATACAGGGCAAAGAGTGAGAATGCAGGGCAGGGTGAGAGAATACAGGGCAGGGAGAGAGAATACAGGGCAGGGAGAAAGAATACAGGGCAGGAAGAGAAAACACAGGGCAGGGAGAGAGAATACAGGGCTGCCAGATAGAATACAGGGCAGGGAGAGAGAATACTGTCCCCAAAGAGAGAATGCAGGCCAGGTAGATTGGGGAAAGGGCATGGCAAGAGAATGGAGGACAGGGAGAGAATATACAGTGCAGGAAGGGGATGTACAGGGCAGGAAGAGAGTATACAAGGCAGGGAGCGTGTATACAGTCCCGGGAGAGGGTATACAGGGCAGGGAGAGAGTATACACTGCATGGATAGAGTATAGAGGGCAGGGAGAGAGTATAGAGGGCAGGGAGAGAGTATACAGGGCAGGGAGAGAGTATAAAGGGCAGGGAGATAGAATACAGGGCAGGGAGAGAGAATATCATGCAGGGAGAGGGAATACAGGGCTGGGAGAGAGAATACAGGGCAAAGAGAAAGAATAGAGGGCAGAGAAACAGAATACAGGGCAGGGTGAGAGAATACAGGGGGAGAGAATACACGGCAAGGAGTGAGAAAACAGTGCAGGGAGAGAGAATACTGGGCAGGGGTAGAGAATACAGGCAGGGAGAGAGAATACAGGGCAGGGAGAGAGATAACTGGGTAGGAAGAGAGATTACAGGGCACCGAGAGAGAGGACAGTGGAGAGAAAGAGAAGAGAGGGCAGAGTTAGCGAATACAGGGCAGGGAGATAGAATACAGGACAGGGAGAGAGAATACAGGGCAATGAGAGAGAATACAGGGCAGGGAGAGAGAATAAAGGGCAGGGAGAGAGAATACAGGGCAGGAAGAGAAAACACAGGGCAGGAATAGAGAATACAGGTCTGGCGAAGCAAATAAAGGGCAGGGAGAGAGAATACAGGGCAGGGAGAGAGAATACAGGGCAGGGAGAGAGAATACAGGGCAGGGAGAGAGAATATAGTTCAGGGAGAGGGAATACAGGGCAGGGAGAGAGAATACAGGGCAGGGAGAGAGAATACATGGCAAAGAGTGAGAATACAGGGCAAAGAGAGAGAATCGAGGGCAGAGAGACAGAATACAGGGCAGGGTGAGAAAATACAGGGAGAGAGAATACAGGACGGGGATTGAGAAAACAGGGCAGGGAGGTAGAATACTAGGCAGGGAGAGAGAATACAGGCTGGGAGAGAGAATACAGGGCAGGGAGAGAGTATACAGGGCTCGGAGCGAGAACACAGGGCAGGGAGAGCCTATATAGGGCAGGGAGAACATATACAGGGCAAAGAGAGAGATTACTGGGTAGGAAGAGAGATTACAGGGCAGCGAGAGACAGAACATTGGAGGGAAAGAGAATAGAGGGCAGGGTCAGAGAATAAAGTGCAGGGAGAGGGAATACAGGGCACCGAGAGCCTATACAGGGCAGGGAAAGATTATACAGTGCAGGGAGAGAGTATAAAGGGCAGGGAGATGGAATACATTGCTGGGAGAAAGAATACAGGGCAGGGAGAGAGTATACAGGGCAGTGAGAGAGTATACTGAGCTGAGAGAGAATACAGGGCAGGGAGATTGGGGAGAGGGCAGGGAGGGAACGTACAGCTCAGGGAGAGAATATACATTGCAGGGATACATGGGACAGGGTAGGGACATATAGTACAGGTCAGCGAGAGTGGGGAAATGGCAGGGAGCGAGGGGACACGGCAAGGAGAGAGGGGACAAGGCAAGGACAGAGGGGACAGGGTTGAGAGTATACAGGGAAGGCAGAGAGAATACAGGGAAGTGAGAGAGAATACAGGGAAGGGAGAGAGGGGCAAGGCAAGGAGAGAGAAAAGAGGGCAGAAAGACAGAATACAGAGCAGAGTGAGAGAATACAGGGAGAGACAATACAGGGCAGGGAGAGAGGATACAGGGGGCAGGGAGAGAGAATACAGGCGAGGGAGAGAGAATACAGGGCAGTGATAGAGAATACAGGGCAGTAAGAGAGAATATAGGGGAGGAAGAGAAAATACAGGGCAGGGAGAGAGAATACAGGGCAGGGAGCGAGAATACAAGGCAGGGAGAGAGAATACAGGGCAGGGAGAGAGTATGCAGGACAGGGAGATAGGGGGCAGGGCAAGGAGAGAGTTGGCAGGGCAGGGAGAAAGAATACAGGGCAGGGAGAGATTGTAATGAGCTGAGAGAGAGAATACAGGGCAGAGAGAGAATACAGCGCAGGGAGAAAGAATACAGGGCAGGGAGAGATTATAATGAGCTGAGAGAGAGAATACAGGGCAGAGAGACAATACAGCGCAGGGAGAGAGAATACAGGGCACGGAGAGAGAATACAGGGCAGGGAGAGAGTATACAGGGCAGAGAGAGATTATAACGAGCTGAGAGAGAGAATACAGGGCAGAGAGAGAATACAGGGCAGGGAGACAGAATACAGGGGAGGAAGAGAAAACACAGGGCAGGGAGAGAGAATACAGGACTGGCAAAGCGAATAAAGGGCAGGGAGAGAGAATACAGGGCAGGGAGAGAGAATACAGGGCAGGGAGAGAGAATACAGGGCAGGGAGAGAGAATATAGTTCAGGGAGAGGGAATACAGGGCAGGGAGAGAGAATACAGGGCAGGGAGAGAGAATACATGGCAAAGAGTGAGAATACAGGGCAAAGAGAGAGAATAGAGGGCAGAGAGACAGAATACAGGGCAGGGTGAGAAAATACAGGGAGAGAGAATACAGGACGGGGAGTGAGAAAACAGGGCAGGGAGATAGAATACTAGGCAGGGAGAGAGAATACAGGCTGGGAGAGAGAATACAGGGCAGGGAGAGAGTATACAGGGCTCGGAGCGAGAACACAGGGCAGGGAGAGCCTATATAGGGCAGGGAGAACATATACAGGGCAAAGAGAGAGATTACTGGGTAGGAAGAGAGATTACAGGGCAGCGAGAGACAGAACAGTGGAGGGAAAGAGAATAGAGGGCAGGGTCAGAGAATAAAGTGCAGGGAGAGGGAATACAGGGCACCGAGAGCCTATACAGGGCAGGGAGAGCCTATACAGGGCAGGGAAAGATTATACAGTGGAGGGAGAGAGTATAAAGGGCAGGGAGATGGAATACATTGCTGGGAGAAAGAATACAGGGCAGGGAGAGAGTATACAGGGCAGTGAGAGAGTATACTGAGCTGAGAGAGAATACAGGGCAGGGAGATTGGGGACAGGGCAGGGAGGGAACGTACAGCTCAGGGAGAGAATATACATTGCAGAGATACATGGGACAGGGTAGGGACATATAGTACAGGTCAGCGAGAGTGGGGAAATGGCGGGGAGCGAGGGGACAAGGCAAGGACAGAGGGGACAGGGTTGAGAGTATACAGGGAATGCAGAGAGAACACAGGGAAGTGAGAGAGAATACAGGGAAGGGAGAGAGGGGCAAGGCAGGGAGAGAGAAAAGAGGGCAGAAAGACATAATACAGAGCAGAGTGAGAGAATACAGAGAGAGACAATACAGGGCAGGGAGAGAGCATACAGGGGCAGGGAGAGAGAATACAGGGGAGGGAGAGAGAATACAGGGCAGTGATAGAGAATACAGGGCAGTAAGAGAGAATATAGGGGAGGAAGAGAAAATACAGGGCAGGGAGAGAGAATACAGGGCAGGGAGCGAGAATACAAGGCAGGGAGAGAGAATACAGGGCAGGGAGAGAGTATGCAGGACAGGGAGATAGGGGGCAGGGCAAGGAGAGAGTTGGCAGGGCAGGGCGAAAGAATAAAGGGCAGGGAGAGATTATAATGAGCTGAGAGAGAGAATACCGGGCAGAGAGAGAATACAGGGCAGGGAGAGAGTATGCAGGACAGGGAGATAGGGGGCAGGGCAAGGAGAGAGTTGGCAGGGCAGGGAGAAAGAATACAGGGCAGGGAGAGATTATAATGAGCTGAGAGAGAGAATACAGGGCAGAGAGAGAATACAGCGCAGGGAGAGAGAATACAGGGGAGGGAGAGATTATAATGAGCTGAGAGAGAGAATACAGGGCAGAGAGAGAATGCAGCGCAGGGAGAGAGAATACAGGGCACGGAGAGAGAATACAGGGCAGGGAGAGAGTATACAGGGCAGAGAGAGATTATAACGAGCTGAGAGAGAGAATACAGGGCAGAGAGAGAATACAGGGCAGGGAGACAGAATACAGGGCAGGAAGAGAAAACAAAGGGCAGGGAGAGAGAATACAGGGCTGGCAAAGCGAATAAAGGGCAGGGAGAGAGAATACAGGGCAAGGAGAGAGAATACAGGGCAGGGAGAGAGAATACAGGGCAGGGAGAGAGAATATAGTTCAGGGAGAAGGAATACAGGGCAGGGAGAGAGAATACAGGGCAGGGAGAGAGAATACAGGGCAGGGAGAGAGAATACAGGGCAGTGAGAGAGTATACTGAGCTGAGAGAGAATACAGGGCAGGGAGATTGGGGAGAGGGCAGGGAGGGAACGTACAGCTCAGGGAGAGAATATACATTGCAGGGATACATGGGACAGGGTAGGGACATATAGTACAGGTCAGCGAGAGTGGGGAAATGGCAGGGAGCGAGGGGACACGGCAAGGAGAGAGGGGACAAGGCAAGGACAGAGGGGACAGGGTTGAGAGTATACAGGGAAGGCAGAGAGAATACAGGGAAGTGAGAGAGAATACAGAGAAGGGAGAGAGGGGCAAGGCAAGGAGAGAGAAAAGAGGGCAGAAAGACAGAATACAGAGCAGAGTGAGAGAATACAGGGAGAGACAATACAGGGCAGGGAGAGAGGATACAGGGGCAGGGAGAGAGAATACAGGGAAGGGAGAGAGAATAAAGGGCAGTGATAGAGAATACAGGGCAGTAAGAGAGAATATAGGGGAGGAAGAGAAAATACAGGGCAGGGAGGGAGAATACAGGGCAGAGAGCGAGAATACAAGGCAGGGAGAGAGAATACAGGGCAGGGAGAGAGTATGCAGGACAGGGAGATAGGGGGCAGGGCAAGGAGAGAGTTGGCAGGGCAGGGAGAAAGAATACAGGGCAGGGAGAGATTATAATGAGCTGAGAGAGAGAATACAGGGCAGAGAGAGAATACAGCGCAGGGAGAAAGAATACAGGGCAGGGAGAGATTATAATGAGCTGAGAGAGAGAATACAGGGCAGAGAGAGAATACAGCGCAGGGAGAGAGAATACAGGGCACGGAGAGAGAATACAGGGCAGGGAGAGAGTATACAGGGCAGAGAGAGATTATAACGAGCTGAGAGAGAGAATACAGGGCAGAGAGAGAATACAGGGCAAGGAGACAGAATACAGGGCAGGAAGAGAAAACACAGGGCAGGGAGAGAGAATACAGGGCTGGCAAAGAGAATACAGGGCAGGGAGAGAGAATAAAGGGCAGGGAGAGAGAATACAGGGCAGGGAGAGAGAATACAGGGCAGGGAGAGAGAATATAGTTCAGGGAGAGGGAATACAGGGCAGGGAGAGAGAATACAGGGCATGGAGAGAGAATACATGGCAAAGAGTGAGAATACAGGGCAAAGAGAGAGAATAGAGGGCAGAGAGACAGAATACAGGGCAGGGTGAGAAAATACAGGGAGAGAGAATACAGGTCGGGGAGTGAGAAAACAGGGCAGGGAGATAGAATACTAGGCAGGGAGAGAGAATACAGGCTGGGAGAGAGAATACAGGGCAGGGAGAGAGTATACAGGGCTCGGAGCGAGAACACAGGGCAGGGAGAGCCTATATAGGGCAGGGAGAACATATACAGGGCAAAGGGAGAGATTACTGGGTAGGAAGAGAGATTACAGGGCAGCGAGAGACAGAACAGTGGAGGGAAAGAGAATAGAGGGCAGGGTCAGAGAATAAAGTGCAGGGAGAGGGAATACAGGGCACCGAGAGCCTATACAGGGCAGGGAGAGCCTATACAGGGCAGGGAAAGATTATACAGTGCAGGGAGAGAGTATAAAGGGCAGGGAGATGGAATACATTGCTGGGAAAAAGAATACAGGGCAGGGAGAGAGTTTACAGGGCAGTGAGAGAGTATAAAGGGCTGGGAGATAGAATACAGGGCAGGGAGAGAGAATATCATGCAGGGAGAGGGAATACAGGGCAGGGAGAGAGAATACAGGGCTGGGAGAGAGAATACAGGGCAAAGAGAAAGAATAGAGGGCAGAGAAACAGAATACAGGGCAGGGTGAGAGAATACAGGGGGAGAGAATACACGGCAAGGAGTGAGAAAACAGAGCAGGGAGAGAGAATACTGGGCAGGGGTAGAGAATACAGGGCAGGGAGAGAGATTACTGGGTAGGAAGAGAGATTACCGGGCACCGAGAGAGAGGACAGTGGAGAGAAAGAGAAGAGAGGGCAGAGTTAGCGAATACAGGGCAGGGAGATAGAATACAGGACAGGGAGAGAGAATACAGGGCAAAGAGAGAGAATACAGGGCAGGGAGAGAGAATAAAGGGCAGGGAGAGAGAATACAGGGCAGGAAGAGAAAACACAGGGCAGAAAGAGAGAATACAGGGCTGGCAAAGCAAATAAAGGGCAGGGAGAGAGAATACAGGGCAGGGAGAGAGAATACAGGGCAGGGAGAGAGAATACAGGGCAGGGAGAGAGAATATAGTTCAGGGAGAGGGAATACAGGGCAGGGAGAGAGAATACAGGGCAGGGAGAGAGAATACATGGCAAAGAGTGAGAATACAGGGCAAAGAGAGAGAATAGAGGGCAGAGAGACAGAATACAGGGCAGGGTGAGAAAATACAGGGAGAGAAAATACAGGACGGGGAGTGAGAAAACAGGGCAGGGAGATAGAATACTAGGCAGGGAGAGAGAATACAGGCTGGGAGAGAGAATACAGGGCAGGGAGAGAGTATACAGGGCTCGGAGCGAGAACACAGGGCAGGGAGAGCCTATATAGGGCAGGGAGAACATATACAGGGCAAAGAGAGAGATTACTGGGTAGGAAGAGAGATTACAGGGCAGCGAGAGACAGAACAGTGGAGGGAAAGAGAATAGAGGGCAGGGTCAGAGAATAAAGTGCAGGGAGAGGGAATACAGGGCACCGAGAGCCTATACAGGGCAGGGAGAGCCTATACAGGGCAGGGAAAGATTATATAGTGCAGGGAGAGAGTATAAAGGGCAGGGAGATGGAATACATTGCTGGGAGTAAGAATACAGGGCAGGGAGAGAGTATACAGGGCAGTGAGAGAGTATACTGAGCTGAGAGAGAATACAGGGCAGGGAGATTGGGGACAGGGCAGGGAGGGAACGTACAGCTCAGGGAGAGAATATACATTGCAGGGATACATGGGACAGGGTAGGGACATATAGTACAGGTCAGCGAGAGTGGGGAAATGGCAGGGAGCGAGGGGACACGGCAAGGAGAGAGGGGACAAGGCAAGGACAGAGGGGACAGGGTTGAGAGTATACAGGGAAGGCAGAGAGAATATAGGGAAGTGAGAGAGAATACAGGGAAGGGAGAGGGGGGCAAGGCAAGGAGAGAGAAAAGAGGGCAGAAAGACAGAATACAGAGCAGAGTGAGAGAATACAGGGAGAGACAATACAGGGCAGGGAGAGAGGATACAGGGGCAGGGAGAGAGAATACAGGCGAGGGAGAGAGAATACAGGGCAGTGATAGAGAATACAGGGCAGTAAGAGAGAATATAGGGGAGGAAGAGAAAATACAGGGCAGGGAGAGAGAATACAGGGCAGGGAGCGAGAATACAAGGCAGGGAGAGAGAATACAGGGCAGGGAGAGAGTACGCAGGACAGGGAGATAGGGAGCAGGGCAAGGAGAGAGTTGGCAGGGCAGGGAGAAAGAATACAGGGCAGGGAGAGATTATAATGAGCTGAGAGAGAGAATACAGGGCAGAGAGAGAATACAGCGCAGGGAGAGAGAATACAGGGCACGGAGAGAGAATACAGGGCAGGGAGAGAGTATGCAGGACAGGGAGATAGGGGGCAGGGCAAGGAGAGAGTTGGCAGGGCAGGGAGAAAGAGTACAGGGCAGGGAGAGATTATAATGAGCTGAGAGAGAGAATACAGGGCAGAGAGAGAATACAGCGCAGGGAGAGAGAATACAGGGCAGGGAGAGATTATAATGAGCTGAGAGAGAGAATACAGGGCAGAGAGAGAATACAGCGCAGGGAGAGAGAATACAGGGCACGGAGAGAGAATACAGGGCAGGGAGAGAGTATACAGGGCAGAGAGAGATTATAACGAGCTGAGAGAGAGAATACAGGGCAGAGAGAGAATACAGGGCAGGGAGACAGAATACAGGGCAGGAAGAGAAAACACAGGGCAGGGAGAGAGAATACAGGGCTGGCAAAGCGAATAAAGGGCAGGGAGAGAGAATACAGGGCAGGGAGAGAGAATACAGGGCAGGGAGAGAGAATACAGGGCAGGGAGAGAGAATATAGTTCAGGGAGAGGGAATACAGGGCAGGGAGAGAGAATACAGGGCAGGGAGAGAGAATACAGGGCAGGGAGAGAGAATACATGGCAAAGAGTGAGAATACAGGGCAAAGAGAGAGAATAGAGGGCAGAGAGACAGAATACAGGGCAGGGTGAGAAAATACAGGGAGAGAGAATACAGGACGGGGAGTGAGAAAACAGGGCAGGGAGATAGAATACTAGGCAGGGAGAGAGAATACAGGCTGGGAGAGAGAATACAGGGCAGGGAGAGAGTATACAGGGCTCGGAGCGAGAACACAGGGCAGGGAGAGCCTATATAGGGCAGGGAGAACATATACAAGGCAAAGAGAGAGATTACTGGGTAGGAAGAGAGATTACAGGGCAGCGAGAGACAGAACAGTGGAGGGAAAGAGAATAGAGGGCAGGGTCAGAGAATAAAGTGCAGGGAGAGGGAATACAGGGCACCGAGAGCCTATACAGGGCAGGGAGAGCCTATACAGGGCAGGGAAAGATTATACAGTGCAGGGAGAGAGTATAAAGGGCAGGGAGATGGAATACATTGCTGGGAGAAAGAATACAGGGCAGGGAGAGATTATACAGGGCAGTGAGAGAGTATACTGAGCTGAGAGAGAATACAGGGCAGGGAGATTGGGGACAGGGCAGGGAGGGAACGTACAGCTCAGGGAGAGAATATACATTGCAGGGATACATGGGACAGGGTAGGGACATATAGTACAGGTCAGCGAGAGTGGGGAAATGGCAGGGAGCGAGGGGACACGGCAAGGAGAGAGGGGACAAGGCAAGGACAGAGGGGACAGGGTTGAGAGTATACAGGGAAGGCAGAGAGAATACAGGGAAGTGAGAGAGAATACAGGGAAGGGAGAGAGGGGCAAAGCAGGGAGAGAGAAAAGAGGGCAGAAAGACAGAATACAGAGCAGAGTGAGAGAATACAGGGAGAGACAATACAGGGGAGGGAGAGAGGATACAGGGGCAGGGAGAGAGAATACAGGGGAGGGAGAGAGAATACAGGGCAGTGATAGAGAATACAGGGCAGTAAGAGAGAATATAGGGGAGGAAGAGAAAATACAGGGCAGGGAGAGAGAATACAGGGCAGGGAGTGAGAATACAAGGCAGGGAGAGAGAATACAGGGCAGGGAGAGAGTAAGCAGGGCAGGGAGCGAGAATACAAGGCAGGGAGAGAGAATACAGGGCAGGGAGAGAGTATGCAGGACAGGGAGATAGGGGGCAGGGCAAGGAGAGAGTTGGCAGGGCAGGGAGAAAGAATACAGGGCAGGGAGAGATTATAATGGGCTGAGAGAGAGAATACAGGGCAGAGAGAGAATACAGTGCAGGGAGAAAGAATACAGGGCAGGGAGAGATTATAATGAGCTGAGAGAGAGAATACAGGGCAGAGAGAGAATACAGCGCAGGGAGAGAGAATACAGTGCACGGAGAGAGAATACAGGGCAGGGAGAGAGTATACAGGGCAGAGAGAGATTATAACGAGCTGAGAGAGAGAATACAGGGCAGAGAGAGAATACAGGGCAGGGAGACAGAATACAGGGCAGGAAGAGAAAACACAGGGCAGGGAGAGAGAATACAGGGCTGGCAAAGAGAATACAGGGCAGGGAGAGAGAATACAGGGCAGGGAGAGAGAATACAGGGCAGGGAGAGAGAATACAGGGCAGGGAGAGAGAATATAGTTCAGGGAGAGGGAATACAGGGCAGGGAGAGAGAATACAGGGCATGGAGAGAGAATACATGGCAAAGAGTGAGAATACAGGGCAAAGAGAGAGAATAGAGGGCAGAGAGACAGAATACAGGGCAGGGTGAGAAAATACAGGGAGAGAGAATACAGGACGGGGAGTGAGAATACAGGGCAGGGAGAGAGAATACAGGGCAGGGAGCGAGAATACAGGCTGGGAGAGAGAATACAGGGCAGGGAGAGAGTATACAGGACAGGCTGATAGGGGGCAGGGCAAGGAGAGAGTTGGTAGGGCAGGGAGAGAGAATACAGGGCAGGGAGAGATTATAACGAGCTGAGAGAGAGAATACAGGGCAGAGAGAGAATACAGCGCAGGGAGAGAGAATACGGGGCACGGAGAGAGAATACAGGGCAGGGAGAGAATATACAGGGCAGAGAGAGATTATAACGAGCTGAGAGAGAGAATACAGGGCAGAGAGAGAATACAGGGCAGGCAGAGAGAGTACAGGGCACGGAGAGAGAATGGAGGGCAGGGTGAGAGAATACAGGGCAGGCAGACAGAATACAGGGCAGGAAGAGAAAACACAGGGCAGGGAGAGAGACTACAGGGCTGGCAAAGCGAATACAGGGCAGCGAGAGAGAATACAGGGCAGGGAGAGAGAATGCAGCGCTGACCGAGAGAATGCAGGGCAGAGCGAGCGAATAAAGAGCAGGGAGAGAGAGTACAGGGCAGGGAGAGAGAATACATGGCAGAGAGAGAGAATACTGAGCAAAGAGAGAATAGAGGGCAGAGAGACAGAATACAGGGCAGGGTGAGAGAATACAGGGAGAGAGAATACAGGACGGGGAGTGAGAAAACAGGGCAGGGTGATAGAATACTAGGCAGGGAGGGAGAAAACAGGCTGGGAGAGAGAATACAGGGCAGGGAGAGAGTATACAGGGCTGGGAGTGAGAACACAGGGCAGGGAGAGCCTATATAGGGCAGGGAGAACATATACAGGGCAAAGAGAGAGATTACTGGGTAGGAAGAGAGATTACAGGGCAGCGAGAGAGAGGACCAGTGGAGGGAAAGAGAATAGTGGGCAGGGTCAGAGACTAATGTGCAGGGAGAGGGAATATAGGGCACGGAGAGCCTATACAGGGAAGGGAGAGCCTATACAGGGCAGGGAAAGATAATACAGTGCAGGGAGAGAGTATAAAGGTCAGGGAGATGGAATACATTGCTGGGAGAAAGACTGCAGGGCAGGGAGAGAGAATACAGGGCAGGGAGAGAGAATGCAGCGCAGAGCGAGAGAATGCAGGGCAGAGTGACGGAATAAAGGGCAGGGAGAGAGAGTACAGGGCATGGAGAGAGAATACAGGGCAGGGAGAGGGAATGCAGGGCAGAGTAAGAGAATGCAGCGCAAGCAAGAGAATGGAGGGCAAAGAGTGTGAATACAGGGCATGAAGAGAGAGTAAACTACAGGGATAGATAATACAGGAATGGGAGAGAGAATAAAGGGCAGGGAGAGAGAACAAAGGGCAGGGAGAGAAAATACAGGGCAGGATGCGAGAATACCGTTCACAGAGAGAGAATGCAGGGCAGGGTGAGTGAATACAGGGCACGGAGAGAGAATACAGGGCAGGGAGAGAGTATACAGGGCAAAGAGAGAGAATGCAGGGCAGGGTGAGAGAATACAGGACAGGGAGAGAGAATACAGGGCAGGGAGAGAGTATAAAGGGCAGGGAGATAGAATACAGGGCAGGGAGAGAGAATATCATGCAGGGAGAGGGAATACAGGGCAGGGAGAGAGAATACAGGGCAGGGAGAGAGAATACAGGGCAGGGAGCGAGAATACAAGGCAGGGAGAGAGAATACAGGGCAGGGAGAGAGTATGCAGGACAGGCTGATAGGGGGCAGGGCAAGGAGAGAGTTGGTAGGGCAGGGAGAGAGAATACAGGGCAGGGAGAGATTATAACGAGCTGAGAGAGAGAATACAGGGCAGAGAGAGAATACAGGGCAAGGAGAGAGAATATAGGGCAGTGAGAGGGAATACAGGGCAGGGAAAGAGAATACTGTCCCAAAGAGAGAATGCAGACAAGGTAGAGTGGGGAAAGGGCTTGCAAGAGAATGCAGGACAGGGAGAGAGTTTACAGGGTAGGATGGGGGTATACAGGGCAAGAAGAGAGTATACAGAGCAGGGAGCATGTATACAGGGCTGTGAGAGGGTATACAGGGCAGGGAGAGAGTATACAGGGCAGGGAGAGCCTATACAGGGCAGGGAGAGAGAATACAGGGCAGGGAGAGAGTATAAAGTGCAGGGAGAGAGAATACAGGGCAGGGAGAGAGAATACAGGGCAGGGAGAGAGAATACAGGGCAGGGAGAGAGAATACAGGCAGGTACAGAGAATATAGTACGGGGAGAGGGAATACAGGGCAGGGAGAGAGAATACAGGGCAGGGAGAGAGTGTGAAGTGCAGGGAGAGAGAATACAGGGCAGGGAGAGAGAATAAAGGGCAGGGAGAGAGAATACAGGGCAGGGAGAGAGAATACAGGGCAGGGACAGAGAATATAGTACGGGGAGAGGGAATACAGGGCAGTGAGAGAGAATACAGGGCAGGGTGAGAGAATACAGAGAGAGAGAATACAGGGCAGGGAGAGAGAATACAGGGCAGGGACAGAGAATATAGTACGGGGAGAGGGAATACAGGGCAGTGAGAGAGAATACAGGGCAGGGAGAGAGAATACAGGGCAGGGACAGAGAATATAGTACGGGGAGAGGGAATACAGGGCAGTGAGAGAGAATACAGGGCAGGGTGAGAGAATACAGAGAGAGAGAATACAGGACGGGGAATGAGAAAACAGGGCAGGGAGATAGAATACTAGGCAGGGAGAGAGAATACAGGCTGGGAGAGAGAATACAGGGCCGGGAGAGAGAATGCAGCGCAGAGCGAGAGAATGCAGGGCAGAGCGAGGGAATAAAGGGCAGGGAGAGAGAGTACAGGGCATGGAGAGAGAATACAGGGCAGGGAGAGGGAATGCAGGGCAGAGCAAGAGAATGCAGCGCAGAGCAAGAGAATGGAGGGCAGAGAGTGTGAATACAGGGCATGAAGAGAAAGTAAACTACAGGGATAGAGAATACAGGACTGGGAGAGATAATGAAGGGCAGGGAGAGAGAACAAAGGGCAGGGAGAGAAAATACAGGGCAGGGAGCGAGAATACAGAACAGGGCGAGAGAATACAGGGCAGGGTGAGAGAATACAGGGCACGGAGAGAGAATACAGGGCAGGAAGAGAAAACACAGGGCAGGAAGAGAGAATACAGGGCTGGCAAAGCAAATACAGGGCAGGGAGAGAGAATACAGGGCCGGGAGAGAGAATACAGAGGAAGAGCGAAGACAGGGCAGGGAGCATGTATACAGAGCTGGGAGAGGGTACATAGGGCAGGGAGAGAGTATAGAGGGCAGGGAGAGCCTATACAGGGCAGGGAGAGAGTATACAGGGCAGGGAGAGAGAATACAGGGCACGGAAAGAGAATACAGGGCAGGGAGAGAGTATACAGGGCAAAGAGTGAGAATGCAGGGCAGGGTGAGAGAATACAGGGCAGGGAGAGAGAATACAGGGCAGGGAGAAAGAATACAGGGCAGGAAGAGAAAACACAGGGCAGGGAGAGAGAATACAGGGCTGCCAGATAGAATACAGGGCATGGGGGAGAGAATACTGTCCCCAAAGAGAGAATGCAGGCCAGGTAGATTGGGGAAAGGGCATGGCAAGAGAATAGAGGACAGGGAGAGAGTATACAGCGCAGGAAGGGGGTGTACAGGGCAGGAAGAGAGTATACAGGGCAGGGAGCGTGTATACAGTCCCGGGAGAGGGTATACAGGGCAGGGAGAGAGTATACACTTCATGGAGAGAGTATAGAGGGCAGGGAGAGAGTATACAGGGCAGGGAGAGAGTATACAGGGCAGGGAGAGAGTATAAAGGGCAGGGAGATAGAATACAGGGCAGGGAGAGAGAATATCATGCAGGGAGAGGGAATACAGGGCAGGGAGAGAGAATACAGGGCTGGGAGAGAGAATACAGGGCAAAGAGAAAGAATAGAGGGCAGAGAAACAGAATACAGGGCAGGGTGAGAGAATACAGGGGGAGAGAATACACGGCAAGGATGAGAAAACAGAGCAGGGAGAGAGAATACTGGGCAGGGGTAGAGAATACAGGCAGGGAGAGAGAATACAGGGCAGGGAGAGAGATAACTGGGTAGGAAGAGAGATTACAGGGCACCGAGAGAGAGGACAGTGGAGAGAAAGAGAAGAGAGGGCAGAGTTAGCGAATACAGGGCAGGGAGATAGAATACAGGACACGGGAGAGAGAATACAGGGCAAAGAGAGAGAATACAGGGCAGGGAGAGAGAATAAAGGGCAGGGAGAGATAATACAGGGCAGGAAGAGAACACACAGGGCAGGAAGAGAGAATACAGGGCTGGCAAAGCAAATAAAGGGCAGGGAGAGAGAATACAGGGCAGGGAGGGAGAATACAGGGCAGGGAGAGAGAATACAGGGCAGGGAGAGAGAATATAGTTCAGGGAGAGGGAATACAGGGCAGGGAGAGAGAATACAGGGCAGGGAGAGAGAATACATGGCAAAGAGTGAGAATACAGGGCAAAGAGAGAGAATAGAGGGCAGAGAGACAGAATACAGGGCAGGGTGAGAAAATACAGGGAGAGAGAATACAGGACGGGGAGTGAGAAAACAGGGCAGGGAGATAGAATACTAGGCAGGGAGAGAGAATACAGGCTGGGAGAGAGAATACAGGGCAGGGAGAGAGTATACAGGGCTCAGAGCGAGAACACAGGGCAGGGAGAGCCTATATAGGGCAGGGAGAACATATACAGGGCAAAGAGAGAGATTACTGGGTAGGAAGAGAGATTACAGGGCAGCGAGAGACAGAACATTGGAGGGAAAGAGAATAGAGGGCAGGGTCAGAGAATAAAGTGCAGGGAGAGGGAATACAGGGCACCGAGAGCCTATACAGGGCAGGGAGAGCCTATACAGGGCAGGGAAAGATTATACAGTGCAGGGAGAGAGTATAAAGGGCAGGGAGATGGAATACATTGCTGGGAGAAAGAATACAGGGCAGGGAGAGAGTATACAGGGCAGTGAGAGAGTATACTGAGCTGAGAGAGAATACAGGGCAGGGAGATTGGGGAGAGGGCAGGGAGGGAACGTACAGCTCAGGGAGAGAATATACATTGCAGGGATACATGGGACAGGGTAGGGACATATAGTACAGGTCAGCGAGAGTGGGGAAATGGCAGGGAGCGAGGGGACACGGCAAGGAGAGAGGGGACAAGGCAAGGACAGAGGGGACAGGGTTGAGAGTATACAGGGAAGGCAGAGAGAATACAGGGAAGTGAGAGAGAATACAGGGAAGGGAGAGAGGGGCAAGGCAAGGAGAGAGAAAAGAGGGCAGAAAGACAGAATACAGAGCAGAGTGAGAGAATACAGGGAGAGACAATACAGGGCAGGGAGAGAGGATACAGGGGCAGGGAGAGAGAATACAGGGAAGGGAGAGAGAATACAGGGCAGTGATAGAGAATACAGGGCAGTAAGAGAGAATATAGGGGAGGAAGAGAAAATACAGGGCAGGGAGGGAGAATACAGGGCAGAGAGCGAGAATACAAGGCAGGGAGAGAGAATACAGGGCAGGGAGAGAGTATGCAGGACAGGGAGATAGGGGGCAGGGCAAGGAGAGAGTTGGCAGGGCAGGGAGAAAGAATACAGGGCAGGGAGAGATTATAATGAGCTGAGAGAGAGAATACAGGGCAGAGAGAGAATACAGCGCAGGGAGAAAGAATACAGGGCAGGGAGAGATTATAATGAGCTGAGAGAGAGAATACAGGGCAGAGAGAGAATACAGCGCAGGGAGAGAGAATACAGGGCACGGAGAGAGAATACAGGGCAGGGAGAGAGTATACAGGGCAGAGAGAGATTATAACGAGCTGAGAGAGAGAATACAGGGCAGAGAGAGAATACAGGGCAAGGAGACAGAATACAGGGCAGGAAGAGAAAACACAGGGCAGGGAGAGAGAATACAGGGCTGGCAAAGAGAATACAGGGCAGGGAGAGAGAATACAGGGCAGGGAGAGAGAATACAGGGCAGGGAGAGAGAATACAGGGCAGGGAGAGAGAATATAGTTCAGGGAGAGGGAATACAGGGCAGGGAGAGAGAATACAGGGCATGGAGAGAGAATACATGGCAAAGAGTGAGAATACAGGGCAAAGAGAGAGAATAGAGGGCAGAGAGACAGAATACAGGGCAGGGTGAGAAAATACAGGGAGAGAGAATACAGGTCGGGGAGTGAGAAAACAGGGCAGGGAGATAGAATACTAGGCAGGGAGAGAGAATACAGGCTGGGAGAGAGAATACAGGGCAGGGTGAGAGTATACAGGGCTCGGAGCGAGAACACAGGGCAGGGAGAGCCTATATAGGGCAGGGAGAACATATACAGGGCAAAGGGAGAGATTACTGGGTAGGAAGAGAGATTACAGGGCAGCGAGAGACAGAACAGTGCAGGGAAAGAGAATAGAGGGCAGGGTCAGAGAATAAAGTGCAGGGAGAGGGAATACAGGGCACCGAGAGCCTATACAGGGCAGGGAGAGCCTATACAGGGCAGGGAAAGATTATACAGTGCAGGGAGAGAGTATAAAGGGCAGGGAGATGGAATACATTGCTGGGAAAAAGAATACAGGGCAGGGAGAGAGTTTACAGGGCAGTGAGAGAGTATAAAGGGCTGGGAGATAGAATACAGGGCAGGGAGAGAGAATATCATGCAGGGAGAGGGAATACAGGGCAGGGAGAGAGAATACAGGGCTGGGAGAGAGAATACAGGGCAAAGAGAAAGAATAGAGGGCAGAGAAACAGAATACAGGGCAGGGTGAGAGAATACAGGGGGAGAGAATACACGGCAAGGAGTGAGAAAACAGAGCAGGGAGAGAGAATACTGGGCAGGGGTAGAGAATACAGGGCAGGGAGAGAGATAACTGGGTAGGAAGAGAGATTACCGGGCACCGAGAGAGAGGACAGTGGAGAGAAAGAGAAGAGAGGGCAGAGTTAGCGAATACAGGGCAGGGAGATAGAATACAGGACAGGGAGAGAGAATACAGGGCAAAGAGAGAGAATACAGGGCAGGGAGAGAGAATAAAGGGCAGGGAGAGAGAATACAGGGCAGGAAGAGAAAACACAGGGCAGAAAGAGAGAATACAGGGCTGGCAAAGCAAATAAAGGGCAGGGAGAGAGAATACAGGGCAGGGAGAGAGAATACAGGGCAGGGAGAGAGAATACAGGGCAGGGAGAGAGAATATAGTTCAGGGAGAGGGAATACAGGGCAGGGAGAGAGAATACAGGGCAGGGAGAGAGAATACATGGCAAAGAGTGAGAATACAGGGCAAAGAGAGAGAATAGAGGGCAGAGAGACAGAATACAGGGCAGGGTGAGAAAATACAGGGAGAGAAAATACAGGACGGGGAGTGAGAAAACAGGGCAGGGAGATAGAATACTAGGCAGGGAGAGAGAATACAGGCTGAGAGAGAGAATACAGGGCAGGGAGAGAGTATACAGGGCTCGGAGCGAGAACACAGGGCAGGGAGAGCCTATATAGGGCAGGGAGAACATATACAGGGCAAAGAGAGAGATTACTGGGTAGGAAGAGAGATTACAGGGCAGCGAGAGACAGAACAGTGGAGGGAAAGAGAATAGAGGGCAGGGTCAGAGAATAAAGTGCAGGGAGAGGGAATACAGGGCACCGAGAGCCTATACAGGGCAGGGAGAGCCTATACAGGGCAGGGAAAGATTATATAGTGCAGGGAGAGAGTATAAAGGGCAGGGAGATGGAATACATTGCTGGGAGTAAGAATACAGGGCAGGGAGAGAGTATACAGGGCAGTGAGAGAGTATACTGAGCTGAGAGAGAATACAGGGCAGGGAGATTGGGGACAGGGCAGGGAGGGAACGTACAGCTCAGGGAGAGAATATACATTGCAGGGATACATGGGACAGGGTAGGGACATATAGTACAGGTCAGCGAGAGTGGGGAAATGGCAGGGAGCGAGGGGACACGGCAAGGAGAGAGGGGACAAGGCAAGGACAGAGGGGACAGGGTTGAGAGTATACAGGGAAGGCAGAGAGAATATAGGGAAGTGAGAGAGAATACAGGGAAGGGAGAGGGGGGCAAGGCAAGGAGAGAGAAAAGAGGGCAGAAAGACAGAATACAGAGTGAGAGAATACAGGGAGAGACAATACAGGGCAGGGAGAGAGGATACAGGGGCAGGGAGAGAGAATACAGGCGAGGGAGAGAGAATACAGGGCAGTGATAGAGAATACAGGGCAGTAAGAGAGAATATAGGGGAGGAAGAGAAAATACAGGGCAGGGAGAGAGAATACAGGGCAGGGAGCGAGAATACAAGGCAGGGAGAGAGAATACAGGGCAGGGAGAGAGTACGCAGGACAGGGAGATAGGGAGCAGGGCAAGGAGAGAGTTGGCAGGGCAGGGAGAAAGAATACAGGGCAGGGAGAGATTATAATGAGCTGAGAGAGAGAATACAGGGCAGAGAGAGAATACAGCGCAGGGAGAGAGAATACAGGGCACGGAGAGAGAATACAGGGCAGGGAGAGAGTATGCAGGACAGGGAGATAGGGGGCAGGGCAAGGAGAGAGTTGGCAGGGCAGGGAGAAAGAGTACAGGGCAGGGAGAGATTATAATGAGCTGAGAGAGAGAATACAGGGCAGAGAGAGAATACAGCGCAGGGAGAGAGAATACAGGGCAGGGAGAGATTATAATGAGCTGAGAGAGAGAATACAGGGCAGAGAGAGAATACAGCGCAGGGAGAGAGAATACAGGGCACGGAGAGAGAATACAGGGCAGGGAGAGAGTATACAGGGCAGAGAGAGATTATAACGAGCTGAGAGAGAGAATACAGGGCAGAGAGAGAATACAGGGCAGGGAGACAGAATACAGGGCAGGAAGAGAAAACACAGGGCAGGGAGAGAGAATACAGGGCTGGCAAAGCGAATAAAGGGCAGGGAGAGAGAATACAGGGCAGGGAGAGAGAATACAGGGCAGGGAGAGAGAATACAGGGCAGGGAGAGAGAATATAGTTCAGGGAGAGGGAATACAGGGCAGGGAGAGAGAATACAGGGCAGGGAGAGAGAATACAGGGCAGGGAGAGAGAATACATGGCAAAGAGTGAGAATACAGGGCAAAGAGAGAGAATAGAGGGCAGAGAGACAGAATACAGGGCAGGGTGAGAAAATACAGGGAGAGAGAATACAGGACGGGGAGTGAGAAAACAGGGCAGGGAGATAGAATAGTAGGCAGGGAGAGAGAATACAGGCTGGGAGAGAGAATACAGGGCAGGGAGAGAGTATACAGGGCTCGGAGCGAGAACACAGGGCAGGGAGAGCCTATATAGGGCAGGGAGAACATATACAAGGCAAAGAGAGAGATTACTGGGTAGGAAGAGAGATTACAGGGCAGCGAGAGACAGAACAGTGGAGGGAAAGAGAATAGAGGGCAGGGTCAGAGAATAAAGTGCAGGGAGAGGGAATACAGGGCACCGAGAGCCTATACAGGGCAGGGAGAGCCTATACAGGGCAGGGAAAGATTATACAGTGCAGGGAGAGAGTATAAAGGGCAGGGAGATGGAATACATTGCTGGGAGAAAGAATACAGGGCAGGGAGAGAGTATACAGGGCAGTGAGAGAGTATACTGAGCTGAGAGAGAATACAGGGCAGGGAGATTGGGGACAGGGCAGGGAGGGAACGTACAGCTCAGGGAGAGAATATACATTGCAGGGATACATGGGACAGGGTAGGGACATATAGTACAGGTCAGCGAGAGTGGGGAAATGGCAGGGAGCGAGGGGACACGGCAAGGAGAGAGGGGACAAGGCAAGGACAGAGGGGACAGGGTTGAGAGTATACAGGGAAGGCAGAGAGAATACAGGGAAGTGAGAGAGAATACAGGGAAGGGAGAGAGGGGCAAAGCAGGGAGAGAGAAAAGAGGGCAGAAAGACAGAATACAGAGCAGAGTGAGAGAATACAGGGAGAGACAATACAGGGGAGGGAGAGAGGATACAGGGGCAGGGAGAGAGAATACAGGGGAGGGAGAGAGAATACAGGGCAGTGATAGAGAATACAGGGCAGTAAGAGAGAATATAGGGGAGGAAGAGAAAATACAGGGCAGGGAGAGAGAATACAGGGCAGGGAGCGAGAATACAAGGCAGGGAGAGAGAATACAGGGCAGGGAGAGAGTAAGCAGGGCAGGGAGCGAGAATACAAGGCAGGGAGAGAGAATACAGGGCAGGGAGAGAGTATGCAGGACAGGGAGATAGGGGGCAGGGCAAGGAGAGTGTTGGCAGGGCAGGGAGAAAGAATACAGGGCAGGGAGAGATTATAATGGGCTGAGAGAGAGAATACAGGGCAGAGAGAGAATACAGTGCAGGGAGAAAGAATACAGGGCAGGAGAGATTATAATGAGCTGAGAGAGAGAATACAGGGCAGAGAGAGAATACAGCGCAGGGAGAGAGAATACAGTGCACGGAAGAGAGAATACAGGGCAGGGAGAGAGTATACAGGGCAGAGAGAGATTATAACGAGCTGAGAGAGAGAATACAGGGCAGAGAGAGAATACAGGGCAGGGAGACAGAATACAGGGCAGGAAGAGAAAACACAGGGCAGGGAGAGAGAATACAGGGCTGGCAAAGAGAATACAGGGCAGGGAGAGAGAATACAGGGCAGGGAGAGAGAATACAGGGCAGGGAGAGAGAATACAGGGCAGGGAGAGAGAATATAGTTCAGGGAGAGGGAATACAGGGCAGGGAGAGAGAATACAGGGCATGGAGAGAGAATACATGGCAAAGAGTGAGAATACAGGGCAAAGAGAGAGAATAGAGGGCAGAGAGACAGAATACAGGGCAGGGTGAGAAAATACAGGGAGAGAGAATACAGGACGGGGAGTGAGAATACAGGGCAGGGAGAGAGAATACAGGGCAGGGAGCGAGAATAAAGGCTGGGAGAGAGAATACAGGGCAGGGAGAGAGTATACAGGACAGGCTGATAGGGGGCAGGGCAAGGAGAGAGTTGGTAGGGCAGGGAGAGAGAATACAGGGCAGGGAGAGATTATAACGAGCTGAGAGAGAGAATACAGGGCAGAGAGAGAATACAGCGCAGGGAGAGAGAATACAGGGCACGGAGAGAGAATAAAGGGCAGGGAGAGAATATACAGGGCAGAGAGAGATTATAACGAGCTGAGAGAGAGAATACAGGGCAGAGAGAGAATACAGGGCAGGCAGAGAGAGTACAGGGCACGGAGAGAGAATGGAGGGCAGGGTGAGAGAATACAGGGCAGGGAGACAGAATACAGGGCAGGAAGAGAAAACACAGGGCAGGGAGAGAGACTACAGGGCTGGCAAAGCGAATACAGGGCAGCGAGAGAGAATACAGGGCAGGGAGAGAGAATGCAGCGCTGACCGAGAGAATGCAGGGCAGAGCGAGCGAATAAAGAGCAGGGAGAGAGAGTACAGGGCAGGGAGAGAGAATACATGGCAGAGAGAGAGAATACTGAGCAAAGAGAGAATAGAGGGCAGAGAGACAGAATACAGGGCAGGGTGAGAGAATACAGGGAGAGAGAATACAGGACGGGGAGTGAGAAAACAGGGCAGGGTGATAGACTACTAGGCAGGGAGGGAGAAAACAGGCTGGGAGAGAGAATACAGGGCAGGGAGAGAGTATACAGGGCTGGGAGTGAGAACACAGGGCAGGGAGAGCCTATATAGGGCAGGGAGAACATATACAGGGCAAAGAGAGAGATTACTGGGTAGGAAGAGAGATTACAGGGCAGCGAGAGAGAGGACAGTGGAGGGAAAGAGAATAGTGGGCAGGGTCAGAGACTAATGTGCAGGGAGAGGGAATATAGGGCACGGAGAGCCTATACAGGGAAGGGAGAGCCTATACAGGGCAGGGAAAGATAATACAGTGCAGGGAGAGAGTATAAAGGTCAGGGAGATGGAATACAGGGCTGGGAGAAAGACTGCAGGGCAGGGAGAGAGAATACAGGGCAGGGAGAGAGAATGCAGCGCAGAGCGAGAGAATGCAGGGCAGAGTGACGGAATAAAGGGCAGGGAGAGAGAGTACAGGGCATGGAGAGAGAATACAGGGCAGGGAGAGGGAATGCAGGGCAGAGTAAGAGAATGCAGCGCAAGCAAGAGAATGGAGGGCAAAGAGTGTGAATACAGGGCATGAAGAGAGAGTAAACTACAGGGATAGATAATACAGGAATGGGAGAGAGAATAAAGGGCAGGGAGAGAGAACAAAGGGCAGGGAGAGAAAATACAGGGCAGGATGCGAGAATACCGTTCACAGAGAGAGAATGCAGGGCAGGGTGAGTGAATACAGGGCACGGAGAGAGAATACAGGGCAGGGAGAGAGTATACAGGGCAAAGAGAGAGAATGCAGGGCAGGGTGAGAGAATACAGGACAGGGAGAGAGAATACAGGGCAGGGAGAGAGTATAAAGGGCAGGGAGATAGAATACAGGGCAGGGAGAGAGAATATCATGCAGGGAGAGGGAATACAGGGCAGGGAGAGAGAATACAGGGCAGGGAGAGAGAATACAGGGCAGGGAGCGAGAATACAAGGCAGGGAGAGAGAATACAGGGCAGGGAGAGAGTATGCAGGACAGGCTGATAGGGGGCAGGGCAAGGAGAGAGTTGGTAGGGCAGGGAGAGAGAATACAGGGCAGGGAGAGATTATAACGAGCTGAGAGAGAGAATACAGGGCAGAGAGAGATTACAGCGCAGGGAGAGAGAATACAGGGCACGGAGAGAGAATACAGGGCAGGGAGAGAATATACAGGGCAGAGAGAGATTATAACGAGCTGAGAGAGAGAATACAGGGCAGAGAGAGAATACAGGGCAGGCAGAGAGAGTACAGGGCACGGAGAGAGAATGCAGGGCAGGGTGAGAGAATACAGGGCAGGGAGACAGAATACAGGGCAGGAAGAGAAAACACAGGGCAGGGAGAGAGACTACAGGGCTGGCAAAGCGAATACAGGGCAGAGCGAGCGAATAAAGGGCAGGGAGAGAGAGTACAGGGCAGGGAGAGAGAATACATGGCAGAGAGAGAGAATACTGAGCAAAGAGAGAATAGAGGGCAGAGAGACAGAATACAGAGCAGGGTGAGAGAATACAGGGAGAGAGAATACAGGACGGGGAGTGAGAAAACAGGGCAGGGTGATAGAATACTAGGCAGGGAGGGAGAAAACAGGCTGGGAGAGAGAATACAGGGCAGGGAGAGAGTATACAGGGCTGGGAGTGAGAACACAGGGCAGGGAGAGCCTATATAGGGCAGGGAGAACATATACAGGGCAAAGAGAGAGATTACTGGGTAGGAAGAGAGATTACAGGGCAGCGAGAGAGAGGACAGTGGAGGGAAAGAGAATAGTGGGCAGGGTCAGAGAATAAAGTGCAGGGAGAGGGAATATAGGGCACGGAGAGCCTATACAGGGAAGGGAGAGCCTATACAGGGCAGGGAAAGATAATACAGTGCAGGGAGAGAGTATAAAGGTCAGGGAGATGGAATACATTGCTGGGAGAAAGACTGCAGGGCAGGGAGAGAGAATACAGGGCAGGGAGAGAGAATGCAGCGCAGAGCGAGAGAATGCAGGGCAGAGTGACGGAATAAAGGGCAGGGAGAGAGAGTACAGGGCATGGAGAGAGAATACAGGGCAGGGAGAGGGAATGCAGGGCAGAGTAAGAGAATGCAGCGCAAGCAAGAGAATGGAGGGCAAAGAGTGTGAATACAGGGCATGAAGAGAGAGTAAACTACAGGGATAGATAATACAGGAATGGGAGAGAGAATAAAGGGCAGGGAGAGAGAACAAAGGGCAGGGAGAGAAAATACAGGGCAGGATGCGAGAATACCGTTCACAGAGAGAGAATGCAGGGCAGGGTGAGTGAATACAGGGCACGGAGAGAGAATACAGGGCAGGGAGAGAGTATACAGGGCAAAGAGAGAGAATGCAGGGCAGGGTGAGAGAATACAGGACAGGGAGAGAGAATACAGGGCAGGGAGAGAGTATAAAGGGCAGGGAGATAGAATACAGGGCAGGGAGAGAGAATATCATGCAGGGAGAGGGAATACAGGGCAGGGAGAGAGAATACAGGGCAGGGAGAGAGAATACAGGGCAGGGAGCGAGAATACAAGGCAGGGAGAGAGAATACAGGGCAGGGAGAGAGTATGCAGGACAGGCTGATAGGGGGCAGGGCAAGGAGAGAGTTGGTAGGGCAGGGAGAGAGAATACAGGGCAGGGAGAGATTATAACGAGCTGAGAGAGAGAATACAGGGCAGAGAGAGAATACAGGGCAAGGAGAGAGAATATAGGGCAGTGAGAGGGAATACAGGGCAGGGAAAGAGAATACTGTCCCAAAGAGAGAATGCAGACAAGGTAGAGTGGGGAAAGGGCTTGCAAGAGAATGCAGGACAGGGAGAGAGTTTACAGGGTAGGATGGGGGTATACAGGGCAAGAAGAGAGTATACAGAGCAGGGAGCATGTATACAGGGCTGTGAGAGGGTATACAGGGCAGGGAGAGAGTATACAGGGCAGGGAGAGCCTATACAGGGCAGGGAGAGAGAATACAGGGCAGGGAGAGAGTATAAAGTGCAGGGAGAGAGAATACAGGGCAGGGAGAGAGAATACAGGGCAGGGAGAGAGAATACAGGGCAGGGAGAGAGAATACAGGGCAGGAACAGAGAATATAGTACGGGGAGAGGGAATACAGGGCAGGGAGAGAGAATACAGGGCAGGGAGAGAGTGTGAAGTGCAGGGAGAGAGAATACAGGGCAGGGAGAGAGAATAAAGGGCAGGGAGAGAGAATACAGGGCAGGGAGAGAGAATACAGGGCAGGGACAGAGAATATAGTACGGGGAGAGGGAATACAGGGCAGTGAGAGAGAATACAGGGCAGGGTGAGAGAATACAGAGAGAGAGAATACAGGACGGGGAATGAGAAAACAGGGCAGGGAGATAGAATACTAGGCAGGGAGAGAGAATACAGGCTGGGAGAGAGAATACAGGGCCGGGAGAGAGAATGCAGCGCAGAGCGAGAGAATGCAGGGCAGAGCGAGGGAATAAAGGGCAGGGAGAGAGAGTACAGGGCATGGAGAGAGAATACAGGGCAGGGAGAGGGAATGCAGGGCAGAGCAAGAGAATGCAGCGCAGAGCAAGAGAATGGAGGGCAGAGAGTGTGAATACAGGGCATGAAGAGAAAGTAAACTACAGGGATAGAGAATACAGGACTGGGAGAGATAATGAAGGGCAGGGAGAGAGAACACAGGGCAGGGAGAGAAAATACAGGGCAGGGAGCGAGAATACAGAACAGGGCGAGAGAATACAGGGCAGGGTGAGAGAATACAGGGCACGGAGAGAGAATACAGGGCAGGAAGAGAAAACACAGGGCAGGAAGAGAGAATACAGGGCTGGCAAAGCAAATACAGGGCAGGGAGAGAGAATACAGGGCCGGGAGAGAGAATACAGAGGAAGAGCGAAGACAGGGCAGGGAGCATGTATACAGAGCTGGGAGAGGGTACATAGGGCAGGGAGAGAGTATAGAGGGCAGGGAGAGCCTATACAGGGCAGGGAGAGAGTATACAGGGCAGGGAGAGAGAATACAGGGCACGGAAAGAGAATACAGGGCAGGGAGAGAGTATACAGGGCAAAGAGTGAGAATGCAGGGCAGGGTGAGAGAATACAGGGCAGGGAGAGAGAATACAGGGCAGGGAGAAAGAATACAGGGCAGGAAGAGAAAACACAGGGCAGGGAGAGAGAATACAGGGCTGCCAGATAGAATACAGGGCATGGGGGAGAGAATACTGTCCCCAAAGAGAGAATGCAGGCCAGGTAGATTGGGGAAAGGGCATGGCAAGAGAATAGAGGACAGGGAGAGAGTATACAGCGCAGGAAGGGGGTGTACAGGGCAGGAAGAGAGTATACAGGGCAGGGAGCGTGTATACAGTCCCGGGAGAGGGTATACAGGGCAGGGAGAGAGTATACACTTCATGGAGAGAGTATAGAGGGCAGGGAGAGAGTATACAGGGCAGGGAGAGAGTATACAGGGCAGGGAGAGAGTATAAAGGGCAGGGAGATAGAATACAGGGCAGGGAGAGAGAATATCATGCAGGGAGAGGGAATACAGGGCAGGGAGAGAGAATACAGGGCTGGGAGAGAGAATACAGGGCAAAGAGAAAGAATAGAGGGCAGAGAAACAGAATACAGGGCAGGGTGAGAGAATACAGGGGGAGAGAATACACGGCAAGGATGAGAAAACAGAGCAGGGAGAGAGAATACTGGGCAGGGGTAGAGAATACAGGCAGGGAGAGAGAATACAGGGCAGGGAGAGAGATAACTGGGTAGGAAGAGAGATTACAGGGCACCGAGAGAGAGGACAGTGGAGAGAAAGAGAAGAGAGGGCAGAGTTAGCGAATACAGGGCAGGGAGATAGAATACAGGACAGGGAGAGAGAATACAGGGCAAAGAGAGAGAATACAGGGCAGGGAGAGAGAATAAAGGGCAGGGAGAGATAATACAGGGCAGGAAGAGAAAACACAGGGCAGGAAGAGAGAATACAGGGCTGGCAAAGCAAATAAAGGGCAGGGAGAGAGAATACAGGGCAGGGAGGGAGAATACAGGGCAGGGAGAGAGAATACAGGGCAGGGAGAGAGAATATAGTTCAGGGAGAGGGAATACAGGGCAGGGAGAGAGAATACAGGGCAGGGAGAGAGAATACATGGCAAAGAGTGAGAATACAGGGCAAAGAGAGAGAATAGAGGGCAGAGAGACAGAATACAGGGCAGGGTGAGAAAATACAGGGAGAGAGAATACAGGACGGGGAGTGAGAAAACAGGGCAGGGAGATAGAATACTAGGCAGGGAGAGAGAATACAGGCTGGGAGAGAGAATACAGGGCAGGGAGAGAGTATACAGGGCTCAGAGCGAGAACACAGGGCAGGGAGAGCCTATATAGGGCAGGGAGAACATATACAGGGCAAAGAGAGAGATTACTGGGTAGGAAGAGAGATTACAGGGCAGCGAGAGACAGAACATTGGAGGGAAAGAGAATAGAGGGCAGGGTCAGAGAATAAAGTGCAGGGAGAGGGAATACAGGGCACCGAGAGCCTATACAGGGCAGGGAGAGCCTATACAGGGCAGGGAAAGATTATACAGTGCAGGGAGAGAGTATAAAGGGCAGGGAGATGGAATACATTGCTGGGAGAAAGAATACAGGGCAGGGAGAGAGTATACAGGGCAGTGAGAGAGTATACTGAGCTGAGAGAGAATACAGGGCAGGGAGATTGGGGACAGGGCAGGGAGGGAACGTACAGCTCAGGGAGAGAATATACATTGCAGGGATACATGGGACAGGGTAGGGACATATAGTACAGGTCAGCGAGAGTGGGGAAATGGCAGGGAGCGAGGGGACACGGCAAGGAGAGAGGGGACAAGGCAAGGACAGAGGGGACAGGGTTGAGAGTATACAGGGAAGGCAGAGAGAATACAGGGAAGTGAGAGAGAATACAGGGAAGGGAGAGAGGGGCAAGGCAAGGAGAGAGAAAAGAGGGCAGAAAGACAGAATACAGAGCAGAGTGAGAGAATACAGGGAGAGACAATACAGGGCAGGGAGAGAGGATACAGGGGCAGGGAGAGAGAATACAGGGAAGGGAGAGAGAATACAGGGCAGTGATAGAGAATACAGGCAGTAAGAGAGAATATAGGGGAGGAAGAGAAAATACAGGGCAGGGAGGGAGAATACAGGGCAGAGAGCGAGAATACAAGGCAGGGAGAGAGAATACAGGGCAGGGAGAGAGTATGCAGGACAGGGAGATAGGGGGCAGGGCAAGGAGAGAGTTGGCAGGGCAGGGAGAAAGAATACAGGGCAGGGAGAGATTATAATGAGCTGAGAGAGAGAATACAGGGCAGAGAGAGAATACAGCGCAGGGAGAAAGAATACAGGGCAGGGAGAGATTATAATGAGCTGAGAGAGAGAATACAGGGCAGAGAGAGAATACAGCGCAGGGAGAGAGAATACAGGGCACGGAGAGAGAATACAGGGCAGGGAGAGAGTATACAGGGCAGAGAGAGATTATAACGAGCTGAGAGAGAGAATACAGGGCAGAGAGAGAATACAGGGCAAGGAGACAGAATACAGGGCAGGAAGAGAAAACACAGGGCAGGGAGAGAGAATACAGGGCAGGGAGAGAGAATACAGGGCAGGGAGAGAGAATACAGGGCAGGGAGAGAGAATACAGGGCAGGGAGAGAGAATAAAGGGCAGGGAGAGAGAATATAGTTCCCGGGAGAGGGAATACAGGGCAGGTAGAGAGAATACAGGGCAGGGAGAGAGAATACATGGCAGAGAGAGAGAATACAGGGCAAAGAGAGAGAATAGAGGGCAGAGAGACAGAATACAGGGCAGGGTGAGAAAATACAGGGAGAGAGAATACAGGTCGGGGAGTGAGAAAACAGGGCAGGGAGATAGAATACTAGGCAGGGAGAGAGAATACAGGCTGGGAGAGAGAATACAGGGCAGGGAGAGAGTATACAGGGCTCGGAGCGAGAACACAGGGCAGGGAGAGCCTATATAGGGCAGGGAGAACATATACAGGGCAAAGGGAGAGATTACTGGGTAGGAAGAGAGATTACAGGGCAGCGAGAGACAGAACAGTGCAGGGAAAGAGAATAGAGGGCAGGGTCAGAGAATAAAGTGCAGGGAGAGGGAATACAGGGCACCGAGAGCCTATACAGGGCAGGGAGAGCCTATACAGGGCAGGGAAAGATTATACAGTGCAGGGAGAGAGTATAAAGGGCAGGGAGATGGAATACATTGCTGGGAAAAAGAATACAGGGCAGGGAGAGAGTTTACAGGGCAGTGAGAGAGTATAAAGGGCTGGGAGATAGAATACAGGGCAGGGAGAGAGAATATCATGCAGGGAGAGGGAATACAGGGCAGGGAGAGAGAATACAGGGCTGGGAGAGAGAATACAGGGCAAAGAGAAAGAATAGAGGGCAGAGAAACAGAATACAGGGCAGGGTGAGAGAATACAGGGGGAGAGAATACACGGCAAGGAGTGAGAAAACAGAGCAGGGAGAGAGAATACTGGGCAGGGGTAGAGAATACAGGGCAGGGAGAGAGATAACTGGGTAGGAAGAGAGATTACCGGGCACCGAGAGAGAGGACAGTGGAGAGAAAGAGAAGAGAGGGCAGAGTTAGCGAATACAGGGCAGGGAGATAGAATACAGGACAGGGAGAGAGAATACAGGGCAAAGAGAGAGAATACAGGGCAGGGAGAGAGAATAAAGGGCAGGGAGAGAGAATACAGGCAGGAAGAGAAAACACAGGGCAGGAAGAGAGAATACAGGGCTGGCAAAGCAAATAAAGGGCAGGGAGAGAGAATACAGGGCAGGGAGAGAGAATACAGGGCAGGGAGAGAGAATACAGGGCAGGGAGAGAGAATATAGTTCAGGGAGAGGGAATACAGGGCAGGGAGAGAGAATACAGGGCAGGGAGAGAGAATACATGGCAAAGAGTGAGAATACAGGGCAAAGAGAGAGAATAGAGGGCAGAGAGACAGAATACAGGGCAGGGTGAGAAAATACAGGGAGAGAAAATACAGGACGGGGAGTGAGAAAACAGGGCAGGGAGAGAGAATAAGGGGCAGGGAGAGAGAATACAGAGCAGGGAGAGAGATACAGGCAGGGAGAGAGTATACAGGTCAGGGAGCGAGTATACAGGGCAGGGAGAGCCTATATAGGGCAGGGAGAGCATATACAGGGCAAAGAGAAGAGTACTGGCAGGAAGAGAGATTACAGGGCAGCGAGAGACAGCACAGTGGAGGGAGAGAGAATACAGGGCAGGGAGAGAGAATACAGGGCAGGGAGAGAGAATACAGGGCACCGAGAGCCTATACAGGGCAGGGAGAGCCTATACAGGGCAGGGAAAGATTATATAGTGCAGGGAGAGAGTATAAAGGGCAGGGAGATGGAATACATTGCTGGGAGTAAGAATACAGGGCAGGGAGAGAGTATACAGGGCAGTGAGAGAGTATACTGAGCTGAGAGAGAATACAGGGCAGGGAGATTGGGGACAGGGCAGGGAGGAACGTACAGCTCAGGGAGAGAATATACATTGCAGGGATACATGGGACAGGGTAGGGACATATAGTACAGGTCAGCGAGAGTGGGGAAATGGCAGGGAGCGAGGGACACGGCAAGGAGAGAGGGGACAAGGCAAGGACAGAGGGACAGGGTTGAGAGTATACAGGGAAGGCAGAGAGAATATAGGGAAGTGAGAGAGAATACAGGGAAGGGAGAGGGGGGCAAGGCAAGGAGAGAGAAAAGAGGGCAGAAAGACAGAATACAGAGCAGAGAGAGAATACAGGGAGAGACAATACAGGGCAGGGAGAGAGGATACAGGGGCAGGGAGAGAGAATACAGGGGAGGGAGAGAGAATACAGGGCAGTGATAGAGAATACAGGGCAGTAAGAGAGAATATAGGGGAGGAAGAGAAAATACAGGGCAGGGAGAGAGAATACAGGGCAGGGAGCGAGAATACAAGGCAGGGAGAGAGAATACAGGGCAGGGAGAGAGTATGCAGGACAGGGAGATAGGGGGCAGGGCAAGGAGAGAGTTGGCAGGGCAGGGAGAAAGAATACAGGGCAGAGAGAGATTATAACGAGCTGAGAGAGAGAATACAGGGCAGAGAGAGAATACAGGGCAGGGAGACAGAATACAGGGCAGGAAGAGAAAACACAGGGCAGGGAGAGAGAATACGGGGCTGGCATTTCGAATACAGGGCAGCGAGAGAGAATACAGGACAGGGAGAGAGAATGCAGCGAAGACCGAGAGAATGCAGGGCAGAGCGAGCGAATAAAGGGCAGGGAGAGAGAGTACAGGGCAGGGAGAGAGAATACATGGCAGAGAGAGAGAATACAGGGCAAAGAGAGAGAATAGAGGGCAGAGAGACAGAATACAGGGCAGGGTGAGAGAATACAGGGAGAGAGAATACAGGACGGGGAGTGAGAAAACAGGGCAGTGAGATAGAATACAAGGCAGGGAGGGAGAAAACAGGCTGGGT